>NC_037091.1:22201788-23456163 GCF_002994745.2 Rosa chinensis | reverse complement strand
TGTTGGTGGCAATATTCCAAAAGCAGAGAAAGGTGGCGAGCGGTGAGCGATTGCCACCGCGGGGGAGGCGAAAGCATAAATCAATAGTATGGGTAATACCTGCCGCGTTCCAGTGAGCCAGATCTCGCACTCGCACTTAGCGATACCAGGAGAGCTCCACTGCGCTGATCGAGGATGGCCAGTGTCCTATTTTCGCTCGATGTTTTTGCGCACCCCAACTGCTGAAGTCTCCAGGGGTCCTTCGAAGGACCGGAATGGGTCGACGGATGGGTAGGCCGTAGAGGGAAATAGCATCGCCGGGGATGGAATCTCGCAGCGCCGGACCCAGCCCGACATGGTGATTTGGGAGCCTGAGAAGCAGAGGTCTCTGGATAGTAGTGTGGATGTGACAGCGGGTACCGATGCTGGTTCCCCAAATGTGGGGGGCTTTGTCATTGAGTTCTTCCTCTTGATCAATAACTATCTTCTTTGGGGGAGCCATTTCTGGGTTTCTGAGGAGGATGTTCAAAACAAGAGGGTTTCTAGGTTTAGGAGACTAAAAGAGTTTCTGATGTAACAGATTCAAAATGGCTACGGGATTTAAATAAGAGATTTTATGAGGGAAACTATACGACGAAAACACATTTTAGCTAAGCGAATGGACGCAACCCTCATTAATGACCTCGGTTCGGTCGCCAGGCATGTCGTTTTAACCCCCTTCAATCAGTTACATTTTCGCGGGCCTGATTTCGGGGCATGGGGGGCAATGTTTGAGCCCAAAAGTAATTTTGGCAAGATCCTTTAAGTGGATTTAGCATAGCGGGCCGATACCTGCGGCCCAAAAATAAGCCTACTTGGGTTTAGGTTACAGCTTCACCCATTCCATAATCCATAAGGAAAACGAGCCCTTATTGGAGTCAAGTAGCGAAGATTGAATAGGAAACTTCAATCAATAATCCTTCTATGGCAAGGAACGGTCGAAACCCTAGGTATAAATACCAGGTTTCAAGGACGAATTAAAGAAAACTCTCAAATCATCTAATCGCACAGATTATCAAAGCCTCTCTGGAGCATACCTAGTTGAAAACCCGGCAACTGTACTTCTAGTCCTAGTCTCTCCAAGAGCCAACTACTAGTGCTACTGCCACCGATACTATCAGCGAAGCAAGGGTAACGCCCTCGCAACCCAGCGAAGCTAAAGTCACGCTTTAACAAAACCCGTGCTTTCTCCAAACTTCCCGGTGATTGCTCTGCTCAACCTGCAATGTTTGAGTATCCATTCGATGTCGCGAAGAGATCACAACCAAAGTCCTTACCCATAAGGCAAGAAGTCCTTTTCCGAAAGGCAAGAAAAGAGCCTTGTGACGAGGTTGGTGCTCTCCTCGTTCACATTGCTTGATTCAAGAAGTCAGGTCAAGGGACCCCCTGATGACTACACCCCACGGTGCTAGCACGGCTGCGCAATCACACACTCAAAAGAGACAGTTTGCAAGCCAACTGGTTTTAGAGCCAAACAGGAGGTTCTGCGAAGGAAAAGATGAGGGTAGGCGGTAGAGAAGGATGTAGGAGATTAGGAAACAGGTGAAAGAGGGCTGTGAAGAATGGAGAAGTGGCCATGGTGGACACAGCGCAGGAAATTCTGGTCGAGAAGGAAGACAAATGGGAATTAAATATTCTGTTTCGTTGTAGGGCTAAAATAGCAACCAACTAGCACGTGGCTCAAAAGTCTAAATAGACCCACCCTTAAATAAACTATATCAATACGTATCATCGACACACTTTCACTACATGTTAACAGTACCCGAAGTATGGCCATTCTAAATTTTCAAACCCGAACTTTTAAAACTATCACATTAAAAACTGGAGTTTCCAACCTGACATAACTTTCATACATGTCGTCCATGATGGAGTTAACAATCAAGCCACGTGCTATTTTTTATGGGTATTTGGGTCATTTCCTTACCCAGACCTTATCCATAATGCGTGGACCTGATATGTGTCATTACTTTTCTTACTTTACAATTTCTACAACCGTATTCTCTCACCCCTTTTCTCTCACATAGTGAAATCTTAGAGAAACTAGGTGATATCATAGTTGAGTCACAAAGATTTTACACTCAAATTAGATCTTTTGCAGAGATTCATCTGACTATGGCGAATTATTAGCGATATTTCAGGCTTGATGGGGATCCACCCGTATTTGGAGGTAAGAAAATTCCTCTTCTATGACTTTGTCTGTCTTTTATGGTTTGTGGTCTAGAGAGTATTGTTTGTTTATGGGAGTCAAGGTATTTTGTCTAGGGTTTGTCTATTTTAGAATTTCATTTTGTCGTCACACTACAACAACACTACTTATTGATAGCACTTGATAATAATGTTTTTTAAGAAAAAATTATAGATTATATGTACCTTATTCTTTGATAGGGTTTGTATATTTTTAAATGTTGTTAAAAAATCGAACGGGTAACAAAAGATCGAGCAGGCAATGAAAAACAAAAGCGGGATTAATTTTATTAACTGCGACACTTAAATGAAAAGCAATAATTTGACATTGACCCCAAAACCCCACATGCCATTCTTTAATTAGCAAATTACCACTACCTACACTTTTTTTTCATAAATTACCATCAGCAGGCCTGTTTTTTTAAATTCCCATGAGCTAGTGTGTAGGGCCCATGCGTAAGGTATTATATCTTGCTGTCAGATTTCTTTCATTTTTGAATTATTTCTATTGACAAGTAAATTACGAATCTGCCCTTGTGGGTTTGATAATGTGAATTAACACTGCTGAATATCAGTAGCATTATGAAAAAATAATATTTCTAGAAACAATACATTTGAATAATAATTCCAAAAACTATTTATACATATTACAATATGAAACTTGAACACTATATCATTTATCTCTGGCTTTGCTGCTTTCACATACAAGTTGCTTTGAATTTCATATCTTCTCATGGTGAAGAAGTTTCTCCAGCAGAATTTTCAGGAGTACTGACCCTCAGTAGTATACTAATCTCCAGTAATATACTAGCCTTATCAGTAGTGTACTGATCCCCAATAGTATACTGACCCCAGTAGTATACCATGGCCTTCTTGCGTTTGCTCACATCAACATTGCTTTCATTAGCTCCATCCTGTAAGTCAACCGGCAACACAGAACATAAGGGATGACAAAACACAAAACTAAAGCATTACACAACACCAATAATCCCATAAGAAACTAACATAAACACAAAACTAAAGCTACTGACCCTCAATACAAAACTAATCATCATACTATAGCTACTAAACACACAATCCATTATAGCTTACCCATGCCAAAACCTGTGACAACATGAGGTTAAAGGTACTGACCCTTAGAATTTCTCAACCAAAATTTCTCAGCTAAAGCTACAAATTTCTCTACTGACCTTCAAGCCCTAGTATTGCAGAAGCCTCGCCTCCGGGGTCACGCCCTCTCTTCGTTGTCTAGCTTCGCAGCCTCCCTTCGCCGGTTGCTTTACAGCCTCCCTTCGCCGGTTGTTTCACAGCCTCGCTTCGCCGATCACTTGGCCAGTTGCTTCGTTGCCTAGCTTCGCCGGAGTTTCGTCGCCTAGCTTCGCAGCCTCACTTGGCCGGCTGCTTCGTCTCCTAGCTTCGCCGGAGCTTCGTCGCCTAGCTTCGCAGCCTCGCTTGGTCGGTTGCTTCGCCGCTTACTTGGCGGGCTGCTTCGTCACCTAGCTTCGCCTGAGCCCTAGATCAATTTAGGGATGATCTAGATTTTGGGACGGTTTTGATTTTGGGATCTGGATTTTGGGACTGTTTGAATTTTGGATCTATTCTGATTTTGGAAGAGTGGCATGTTTGGTAATTTTTGTAATATTTGAGTGTTTTTCTTTATGATGGGCTAACAGGCTATTGCAATTGTTGGCCGCATGGGATATTAGTTTTAGACTTTGCTATTGGTAAATAATAGTGTCATTTTGTAGTTATTGTTAAAAAGCTCTTCTTTAATAAAGGGTCTAGGGTTTGATGCCGTTGGGGATCCAATTAAATTTAGGGTTCTAGGTTGGTGGTGATAATAAATTCAATTTCAACCTTATGAGCTAGTGGTCAACCCAATTGCTGGGGTTAGGGAATGAGAGATGATTCATAAGCCAAATCAAATGCGCCACCCTTATATAGGGCACAACTAGGAAGGCCCAAGATAAATAGAACCAAAGCACTAGGTAACCTATTTTTATAACTATCTCTTCAGTATCAAGCATGCTGTTAATTCTTCATATTGTCTAACTATAATACATTTAATCACAAATGTGTGTAGGTGAATTACCACTAGCTCCTGGTACTGAAAAGTTGCCAATGAGTTATTACTCTCAAGTCAAGTGTGGCAGATGCCAAAAAAAGGGGCCATAATGTTAGGACATGTCTGAGAAGAAATCAGGTAGGCCATATGCATTCTGGATACATTTTACCAAAATTTAGACACCATTATGGACTATAATAATTGACTCAGTCTTTTGTGTGTACCCTCAAGGAAATATGGAAAATCAGCAACCCCAAGCTGAAGATGACAATGTTCAAGTTCCTGAGAACCCCAGGTTGCAGAGGAGAATATTCATGTTCTAGAAGTACTTGAGCAACCACAAGTCATTTCTCAAAATGTTAGTGAAAATGTGACTGTTGAAGATGAGCAATTTAATGCAATGTAATCACAAACTTCCACCAACACTGTTCAACAACTAGAGGTAACATTTTGTGAGATTTTTTCCTTAAGTCAAGCATCAGTTTCAACAAGCATAATGAATAGCTCTAAATGTTTTGGAAATGTTGTTTTCAGTGTAATCCACAACCATAGGCCTCTTCCAAGACTCTGCTCTCAGGAAAGAGGTTCAAATCACCAGTAAGAAGAATCAAACCACCAAAGAAGCCTGCACAAGGTTCTACTTCTGGCACAAGCTCTGGGACTGTAGTTTAAAACCCCACATGGAAGTACTGAGTGAAGCCTTTTAATTTATAGCCTGCTTAAAATGTGTTATCGCTGAAAAAAATAAAAATAAAAAACTGATTTCAAACATGTGTATAACCAACTGTTTGCTTGGCATTTACTTTTGCTTTTGAAATATTGAAAAATGTCATACATGTTGCTTCTTGTAGCATTTTGTTGTAACAAATGGTTGTTGGATTTTGGGCGTGTTTAAGATGCAATATGCAGGTTTATTTTGTAAGCAATCTATTGTATTTTTTCCTGTTGTGGTAATTTAGCATGTGCAATTATTTTGGATGGAATCAGTTGTGGTAATTTATCATATTTTTATGATTATTGTTGTGTAACTAATTTGGAAGGGAATTAGTTTTTGGCGGGAAATGGCTCACCTGAAGAGCTACTAGCTAACATTAACGGCAAAGAACAAGGGGATGGAATTACCCCTTAAAGTATGCCATATATGGCTACCTAGTTGATGCCGTTATGGACGCATGTATGAAAGTTAGGTCAGGTTGGAAACAATAGGTACTAATGTGATAGTTTCAAAAATGCGGGTACGAATATTTAGAATGGCTTCAGGTAGGCTGGACACAGGCCGGGTTCAACTAAAATTTTGCTGGGCCCGGGACCGGCCCGTTTCTTACGGTTCGGGCCCAAAGCCCTTTTTGCAACCAACAGGGACCGGCCCGTTTCAATTCGGGCCGGGTTTTCGGGCCCAATCTCAACTCTACTCTCTCTCTCTCTCTCTCTCTCTCTCTCTCTCTCTCTCTCTCTCTCTCTCTCTCTCTCTCTGGCCGCCTCTGTTAACAACATTGCAGCTACATTCGTAATTGCTAAATTTAAAGCTATTGATTTTTCTTATTCTCCTGCAAATATGTCGATTGTAATATAGGGAAATAAGGGTCTCCCGCAGAGGATTAAGTTAAACTAAAAGCTTCAACAAAAGTCACAAAACGTGACTGCAGTTCCTACTGAACAGCAGTCGAAAAACAAACTAAGAATCTAACCAAAACGACCCAGAAAAATACGAAAATTTACAGAGACGTACTAGACACACAAAGCATCCAGAACAAAAAATTTGGTGAATTTAGGAGTTGATTTGCTATGGAAATAAAATACAGAAAAACAGAGAATAGAAAGAAAAACAAAATTGAAGCAGATTTGAAGTTGGTTGATATCAAGATAATGAAACTAGCTAGGAAGGAAGTATCCACCCCCAACAATCACACACAACACACTTTGTCCAATTTTCTACCAATTAGTTTAGTTGAAGACGCTTAGATTGGCTCGGTACGCTTGAACACAACCTATTACTCTTTCTTACTTTGTACGCTAGGCTGGAAGTGCTCTACACCTAGACTATTCCCAAGCAATGCAACCTAAAGGTACGTTTATTAGATTAAACATGCAGAGATCATTGAGTTTGAAAAGAGTTTGAGCAATCACTAGGCATCGTAAATAACTTAGAGCCTCGCTAAACCTAGGGTTTTGTTTACTTGCTAGTGAAAACTACCAATTACTTCTCTAGACAATTTGAGGAATCCAACTATTGATCCAGGCATCAAACAATCAAAGTATTATAACCCTAGCATGCATAATAAGTAGGCCTCCAAAGCACACAAACATAGAATTCATCAATGAGAAATCGGTAAACAAAACCTCAACTTTATTAATTGGAAAACAAATTGAATGTCAAAGCATGTTATGGATCATGCCTAGGGGCTTCAACTGCCCCTTAACTACTGGAAATTTAGTTACACATAATGGGAATCAAAAACACAAAGGAGTTCATGGAGAAAGAAGACAACAAAAATAAAAAAATTGGAAAATAAGGATCAGCGATCGATCTCGGGAATTCCAACGATCGATCGTTTATGGTGTGATTCTGCAGTCTTGCTTCTTCTTGAGCTCTAGTGCGTCTCCGCTTCTTCGTATGTGAGATCCCCCTTTCTTGAATGTCCAAGGAGAGATTTTATTCAGTTTGTAACTCTTTCCTTCTTTCCTTTTGGGACTCTAACTCCTTGATTAATGTTCTGATTGATTTAGGATTCATTGACATCCTTCTACCCAATAGGAGCAGCCAAGAGAATTAATTGCTGAATATCTTTTTCTCCATGTTGCCTTAAGCTTCCTTGATTCATCAAGAGTCCACAATTCTCCATTATTTGCACATATCTCCTTCCTTTTGCTCTTATTTCTTTCCTTACTTCGGAAAACCTAATAAACATAAAAACAACTATTAGTATTAGACACATCTATAGAGAAGCAAATGGTGTCGCAGATCGTTTAGCGCATCTTGCTAGTTTGGGTATGCTTGATAATGTATGGTTAGAGGAGACTCCTGTTATTATTCAGGACGTTCTCTACGAGGATATTTGTCATTCTTCTTATGTAGCTCGGGATTCTGGTTTATGTCCCCCCTAGATGCAAAATTATGAGTTAATAAATGCCCTTGTTTGGCTTAAAATCCCCAGGAAACCACCTATCATCAACACTCACACTCTCTATATTAGCTAAAGGAACATATTCATTATAGAATATAGACTTACCTTCATGACATGGAAGTGCTTGTTGAGCAGCTATGGTTTCATTTAGACTCTTATGTATGGTTGTAGCCACCTCTTCCTCGACAATTGGTGGAGAATGACCATTGCTTGCCATTGCTAATAATTCTGAATCGCCGAGATCCCTTGCCTTGACTTTAGGTGATGTCCAAGTTCTAAGGAATCGAACATCTTCTCTTATTTGGCCACCATCACCTAAAATATCTTGCTCATTAATTTGAGGCTTCAAGGGTTCAAACACCTTGAACGTCACTGTCTCCCCAAAAACCTCCATACTCAAAGTGCCTCTGAACACATCAATGTTAGTACGAGCTGTGGCCATGAATGGGCGCCCCAAAACTAATGGTAATAATGTAGGCATAGGCGCTTCCTCCATCTCAAGAACAAAGAAGTTTGCAGGCAAAATTAATCCATCCACACTTACTAGTACATCTTCAATTACTCCCCTATGATAGACGATTGAGCGATCAGCTAGCTCAATGATCACCTTTGTCTCCTTTAGCTCACCTAGTTTAAGAGTTGAAAACACAGAATATGGCATCAAATTAATCAAAGCTCCTAAATCTAGTAAAGCATGATCAAACCTCTATGCACCTATGGTGCATGGAATCGTGAAGCGTCAGGGATCCTTAAGTTTAGGTGGAAGCTTTCTTTGAAGAACAGCTGAGACTTCTTCACTAAGGGCCACTATCTCATTCCCATTGAACTTTTTCTTTTTGGTGCATAGCTTCTTAAGGAATTTGGCATACTGAGGTACTTGCTTGATGGCATCCATAAGAGGGATGTTCACTTGGACTTTACGGAAAGTTTCCAAGACATCTTTCTCTTCTTGATCTTTCTTAGAGCTCATGAACCTGCGAGGAAAAGGAATACATGAAGTAACCAACTTAGAAGGAGTAGGATCTTTTACCTTTGGAGGGGAAAAAACATGAACATTCTGATCAGCCCCCGTGAGATCGATTGTTGGGATGGGCGAGATAGATCGTTTGGCTTCTAAGGTCGTAAACGATCGATCGTTTAGATGGCCGAGATCGATTGTTTTTTCACCAGGGACTATTTTCTCTTCCTCCTTCATATTTCTTTGCTCCTCCTTCTCTTCTTGACCCTTCTTTGGTGCCCAGAAGCTTCTTCCAATTGTCTGCCACTCCTTAAAGTGATTGCATTGAGCTCAGCCATGCTCCCATCCTTAGGATTTTGAATGGTTGTGCTAGGCAGGGTTCCAGGAAGTCTAGTTTGCATCACCGTTGCAAGTTGCCCAACTTGCCTTTCCAAGTTCTTAATAGCTTGTCCATGTTGCTGAGCTAAGGCATCTTGCTTTTGAAATAGAATCTCAGTCCTTTGGATGAAAGATGCGGTGTCCTTTTGGAAAGATGCAGTGTTCAGAGTCATCTCCTTCACTAGTTCTTCCAAGGAATTGCTTGAGGATTGTTGAAGAGGAGTTTGTTGATAGACTTGCTACCTAGCTCCTTGTTGAAATCCAGGTGGTCCATTGTAGACGCCTTGAGTAGGTCGAACCACGTTGTCATTACCACCCCAACGGAAGTTTGGGTGATCCTTCCATCTCGGATTGTACGTGTTCGAGTAAGGGTCATATTTGGGCCTTTGTTGCCCCATGTAATTCACCTGTTCCTCAGACATAGGACATCTATCAGTAGTATGATCAGAATAGGAACAAATAGAGCATGCCTGAGGTGTTGCCTTAATGTCATTGCCTAAGGCATTCATTAACATGTAAAGCTTTCTTGCCATAGCCACCATTTGGTTCCTTGAATCGACTTCATACACTCCACGTCCTCTTGTACGTTTATCCGATCCCTTGTGTAGAATTGTCTATTGTTGTCGGCCAAATCATCAATCAGATTATATGCTTCTTGACCGGTTTTATTCACGAAAGTACCTCCACACGCAGAATCAACGCTGCCCCTATTAGCTATGCCCAATCCATCATAGAAAAATTGGACAAGGTTATTCAGACTGAAGTTGTGATGGGGACACTTCCTCTGCAACTCCTGAAATTCCTCCCATGCCTCATATAGTGTATCTCCATCCTTTTGATTGAAGCTTTGAATCTCCCTCCGTAATTGTTTGGTCAATTGAGTGGGGAAATATTGTTTCAAAAACTTCTTAACCATTTCATCCCAAGTTGTATGATACCTGCAGGTAATGAGTACAACCAACGTTTTCAATCATCTTTTAAAGAAAAGGGAAATAGAAGTAACCTAAGTCCTTCCGGTTGGATGTTCTGAATGGTTTGCAGCTTGCAAATATCCAAGAATTCCCTAATGTGAACATTAGGATCCTCAGATGGTGTGCCCGAGTATGTAGGCAATGAGTTCAAGTGCTGCACAGGAATAGATAAGGCCTGATTGCCCTGTGGTGTGTAAGCTATGCATGAAGGGGATTCCGAAGCTGTCGGAACAAGAGCATCCTTCAATGCCATGTCGAGTCTTGTGGGTTCCTCTTCATTCCCATGAATTGAATGCGCAGGTGAGTTTGGTGGTGTTTTCTCCTCCTCCTCCCCTTGTGAGGAAGTAAAACCCGCCGTTGTGTCGTGAATTGGCAAACTAGTTCCCTTCGTTTGCTTCCTATTCGACTTGCAAGTGCATTCTATCTCTGAATCTAAGGGGGTAAGATTGTCTTGAGCAGTTCTACGAGTAAGCATACACCTGAAAACAAAACAGAGAAACACTAAGTAAGAAACTAAAACAAAAATCAAATTAAACAAACTAGTAGAAGCAATTACAATAAAAGTAATCTCCGGCAACGGCTCCAAAAATTGATAGCTAAATTTAAAGCTATTGATTTTCCTTATTCTCCTGAAAATATGTCGATTGTAATATAGGGAAATAAGGGTCTCCCGCAGAGGATTAAGTTAAACTAAAAGCTTCAACAAAAGTCACAAAACGTGACTGCAGTTCCTACTGAACAGCAGTCGAAAAACAAACTAAGAATCTAACCAAAACGACCCAGAAAAATACGAAAATTTACAGAGACGTACTAGACACACAAAGCATCCAGAACAAAAAATTTGGTGAATTTAGGAGTTGATTTGCTATGGAAATAAAATACAGAAAAACAGAGAATAGAAAGAAAAACAAAATTGAAGCAGATTTGAAGTTGGTTGATATCAAGATAATGAAACTAGCTAGGAAGGAAGTATCCACCCCCAACAATCACACACAACACACTTTGTCCAATTTTCTACCAATTAGTTTAGTTGAAGACGCTTAGATTGGCTCGGTACGCTTGAACACAACCTATTACTCTTTCTTACTTTGTACGCTAGGCTGGAAGTGCTCTACACCTAGACTATTCCCAAGCAATGCAACCTAAAGGTACGTTTATTAGATTAAACATGCAGAGATCATTGAGTTTGAAAAGAGTTTGAGCAATCACTAGGCATCGTAAATAACTTAGAGCCTCGCTAAACCTAGGGTTTTGTTTACTTGCTAGTGAAAACTACCAATTACTTCTCTAGACAATTTGAGGAATCCAACTATTGATCCAGGCATCAAACAATCAAAGTATTATAACCCTAGCATGCATAATAAGTAGGCCTCCAAAGCACACAAACATAGAATTCATCAATGAGAAATCGGTAAACAAAACCTCAACTTTATTAATTGGAAAACAAATTGAATGTCAAAGCATGTTATGGATCATGCCTAGGGGCTTCAACTGCCCCTTAAATACTGGAAATTTAGTTACACATAATGGGAATCAAAAACACAAAGGAGTTCATGGAGAAAGAAGACAACAAAAATCAGAAAATTGGAAAATAAGGATCAGCGATCGATCTCGGGAATTCCAACGATCGATCGTTTATGGTGTGATTTTGCAATCTTGCTTCTTCTTGAGCTCTGGTGCGTCTCCGCTTCTTCGTATGTGAGATCCCCCTTTCTTGAATGTCCAAGGAGAGATTTTATTCAATTTGTAACTCTTTCCTTATTTCCTTTTGGGACTCTAACTCCTTGATTAATGTTCTGATTGATTTAGGATTCATTGACATCCTTCTACCCAATAGGAGCAGCCAAGAGAATTAATTGATGAATATCTTTTTCTCCATGTTGTCTTAAGCTTCCTTGATTCATCAAGAGTCCACAATTCTCCATTATTTGCACATATCTCCTTCCTTTTGCTCTTATTTCTTTCCTTACTTCGGAAAACCTAATAAACATAAGAACAACTAAATTAATTAGAAAATAAGATAAACTAACAAAGTAAATATGGGAATTAACAACATTATGATCGCATAATTATGCTCCTATCAATTCGCCACCGTCCCAGTTACTTCGTCTTCGTCTTCCTCATCATCTTCCTCAAATCCTCACCGTCCTAGTTAAATCTGTGACTCTCTCTAGCCTCTGGAAGGGAAAGAGAGTCGTTTTGGTGGGTATAATGGTGTCGTTCTCGCCGAGTTGCACTCGGTTTGTCAAAAACTGCAAAATACAATAAAATCCAGATCCACCAGAAACTACAAGCATATTTCAAGAATTCCAGTCACAAAAACCTGTCATTTCACATTGATCTAACCTAAACATGCATCAAACAATTAGTAAAAACAATCAGCGATCCATTCTTCACTAATCCAACACTAAAAATAGAAAATTTAAAACTCAATTCAAGCCGAAAATAATAGTAAACCCAGATTACATTTCCGCCTCATTTTCTCAACACTGAATCGAATAGCTGTGAGCTTCTAGATCGGACCAAATTCTGTGAGCTTTAGATCAGACCCAGATCTAAAGAATGGATGATGAATCCCTTAGCACAGATTGAACAGCTGTAAGCTTCTAGATCAGACCCAGATTCTATGAATCTGTGAGCTTCACATTGATGGATGAAGAAGCCTTAGCACAGATCGATGGGTGATGAAGGTACCGCCTAACCTTCTGCATGCTAAGCCTATAGCATGATCTTGTTGTTATCTTGGAGTTGATAATCAGAGAGATTTGCCGGAAGTTGGATTTGACGGAGGATTGACATGGAGGACTGAACTACTGGAGGATTGATATGGAGGACTGAACTACTGGAGGATTGGAGAAGAAGGAGAAAGAAAGAGGTGCCTAGGCTTGAATTATGGCTGATTGTGAAGAAATGACTTGTGGTCGTGGGTTTTGGCAATTGGCACTTTGAATATTAGGATTCAGTGAGTTCGACCCTCTGATAAGGTTTTTGAGCCTTATCATATGACCAATAAGATGGGGACACATGTCTTTTTTAAGTAATACGGGCCTGGAGGGCTTTTTTGTTTCTGAAATTCAAGGCCCGGGCCCGAACCTTTTTTTGAATACCAAGGCCCTGCCCGAACCGTTTTGACCAAAAAAAAAAAGTTGGGCTTGAACCGTACTGGCCGGTCCGGGTTTGTAGGCTTTTGGGCTAAAATGCCCAGCCCAAACTTCAGGCATTGTTTGTATTTTTTTTTTGTCAGTAAGTTATTTCAAAATGTATCACCGAAACACTTTTTCACTATATTTTGTCTCAACTAAACTTGTGTTTCCCACCTGCCACGTCACACATGTATCAACACTATGTCACACACATTATACATACATATATATATATATATATATATATATTATCAAGAGCGGAGCTCCGCTTTGGAATTAAAGTGCGGATTTAGAGTTTAGGGTCACTTTTCGGTTGCATATCCACATCTCGATCGTTTAGTTTTTAGGTACTAATGTATAGATCATCTCTGTACATTTTCAGCCAAATTGATGATCATTAAGGTATCTAACTCCATTAAACTAATGGACAAACTGAATCTGTTCAACCTGAACCGTACTAGCTTTAAGTCAGTTATCAATGCCTTAATGATCATCAATTTGGCTGAAAATTTACAGAGATAATCTATACATTAGTACCTAAAAAATGAACGCTCGAGATGTGGATATGCGGCCGAAAAGTGACTATAAACTCTAAATCCGCACTTTAATTTCAAAGCGGAGCTCTTCTCCTGATAGGATCTATATATCACCAAAACACATTTTCACTATGTTTTGTCTCAAATCACTGTTTGGATCCCGCTTGTCACGTTACACATGTATCATATGACAAGACCAGCCCCAGATTTCACCTTGAAATCCGAAATAGTCTTGCGGAAATTCTACCGAAAATTTGACAGAACTTCCCCTAGGGTGGCCCCGCAGGATTACTTCTAATTTTAGGGTGAAATCCAGAGCGGGTACGGTCAATTTGGTTTCAGAGCTCTAGGTTATCCGATTTTGTAAACTTTGTAGAGTGTGATTGGTATGGTAGATAAGTCTATTATTTCGTAAGACACGTGTGAAACTTCGAGGATGAAATTTTACAAGGTAGGAGGTTGTTACGACCTGTACCTTAATTTACCTGCTCACTGGTCATTTGGATGGTAAACGATTAAAATCTTTACCTTTATCATCATTTTGATTATTTAAAGGACCAAAAGTTGACCTTTTTTTTTCCGGTTCGGTTTTTGAGGAAACTCCCTTCTGGAAAGTTGTAGAGCACGTTAAACTGAGTTCATGGACACGTGGCACACCCAAATTAGAGTTCATATGAGAAAGATGTAGTCTGCATAAGTTTATGACTTCGTCAAAGTTTTCGAGGGGAAAATGACCTTTTCCACCGATACTATAAATAGAAGAAACCCTAGTGTTTTGGGGGCTTCATTTTCAGGCTGCATACCCAGAAGAGAGAGACACACAGTTTTTCCGGGTCAACCCGACCCGATCAGAAACCCGCAGGGTTCTACCGCCATCCGGCAGTTCCAGGCCGCCACATTGGCGCCATCTGGGTCGCTCCTCCTCCTCTTTCGCTTTCCATCCATGGTTTACTTCAAATCAAGCTTATTACGACGAATCAAAGCTTGGACAATACTAGGCCGA
This sequence comes from Rosa chinensis, assembly GCF_002994745.2. NCBI lineage: Eukaryota > Viridiplantae > Streptophyta > Magnoliopsida > Rosales > Rosaceae > Rosa > Rosa chinensis. The sequence continues at coordinate 23,441,782 of NC_037091.1, read as the reverse complement.
CCCGTTTTCTTTCTTCGACTGGTTCTTTGTTTTCTAGCCACCTCCGGTCGCGCCCTCGATCATGTTTTGGAACTGCCAAGGTCCTCTTCCTAACCATACAAGTTTCTTGCACCAATTCACAGCGTGGAGGAAGAATCGAAGATTCGAGAATTCTAGAGTTTTCATCGTTGTTTCGAGGTAAATTCCGGCCAATTGGTTGTGTTTCTGACTTTGTTGTAGTTTTAAGAATGGTTGGGCTAGCTTGTTGAGAAGAAGATTTTGACATAGATAGTGTCACCCAATTTAGGGGTGGGAGACGACCCCACGCGCCGCCACTGTTGGTGGCTCATAAGAACGCGTGGGGCCGATTTTGGCCTCATAATTTAGTTAGCATGTAGAACTTGTAGTGATGAATTTGGAGAAAATTAGAGGAAGTTTGATATCGATTGGAATTTCTGAAGTTTCAGAAATTCGGCTATGAATTCATGACGATCCAACCGTTGGATCGTTATGATTTTTCATGAGCATGTTAGAAATATTGAGTTTATGAAACTAGCTCTGGAAATTTCAGCCGATTCCGATGAGATTTTGGATTTTCAAGAATTTACGACGTGTTGTTAAATTAGGGTTTCAGAGTTTTATTGACTTCGAAATTAATTAACTATTAACATAATCTGATGGGACTGTCGGATGTGAATGATGATTATAATTTATGTTTTCTGATGAATATTTTGTATATGAGTATGCTTGTGATTGGATTAAATGTTTGATATTTTGGATTGATTGAACTGAAGATTTATGTTGTCGCGGAGACACTAGGAGAGAGGAGATGAACTAGTGGTCTCGACTTATGGCGCCAGAAGAAAAGGGATGTACTGCTGGCCATTGTTAATGTTGTGACACCAAGAGAGAGGGGATGTGCTGGTAGTCATACTTGTTGTTGTGACTTTAGGAGAGAGGGGATGAACTGGTGACCGTTATATATAATTGCCGATTCGATAATTTTATTGTATATTACGATATGTGTTGTGATACGTATATGCATGATTGAGATCTGATGGGGTGTGACCCCTGTTATATTTGAGTGGGTGGGTGGTTGAGGTTATAAAAAGCATGTAGGCTCCAGGGGTTGAGAATTGATTTCTATGATTCGAATTTTTCTGATTTTTTTTTTGTAGGGTTGGATAGCCCATTTTCAAAGGATGTTTTGCTGAATTTACAGTAGAACTTCTCCTAAGGCAGGTCCTGTCAATTGTGTCTCTGTCCTCTGGGTATGCAGCCCGAAAATAAAGGGGTACCTGTCGGGTGCATCACGAGTATAAAAACTATGTGCAAAATTGTGTATAATGCGCCCTTCTCCCAAGTATAGGAGGTCAAGTTTTAGTAAAGTGAAAGTGAGAGTATCGTACCCAAGGGATTGATTAACTCTACCCTAACTAGATCACCACGAAAAGAAACCTAGAAAAACACATGTGAGTCTATCTTTTTACAAATTAATAGTCTCAGCAGTTTGGAAGCCAAAACTATCAATAATGATATTTACAATGGTAAAGTGGTGAATCGGCTTGGTTGATTTTAATTATTTATAAAGTAAACTAAGTTGCACAAAAACAAACTAAGCTAATAAAACCAAAATATAATAGAGACTTTGATCAATGAGATAAATAGGTTGTAAGGCATCACACCTAACCTCCTTTGTGCCAAATCTAAGTAATCAAATCTAACATGCTCATGCCAAGATGGAATCCCCCTCGGTTCTCTTGATTATCGAGTAACCAAGAAACAATTATACTAGAGAATGTATTTAAGCTACACCTTGATTATCGGACATAACTCTCCTACAAACCTTTTAGTTTCTACCTATTCCTTGATTATCGGACACAAGTAGACCTATGTAAATGCAAGCTAAGATCCCTTGATTATCGGACACCTAAGCCACATCCACATGATAAGCTCAATTGTAAGGACCCAAGCAACCTTAGTTGATTATCACAAGATTACCATTTCTACATTTGCAACATGCTTTAGTTTACTAAGTTTGTCAAGCCTAGCATACTTCCATGAAACTATCAACACTTACGAACCTTAGGTGAAAAATCTAAGATGCATAAATGAAGAACAATTAAACTAGCAAAGTAGAAATTCATGGCATGATCCATATTAAATTTAACTACATAGTTTGTACACAAATTCGGCTAGGGCTAATTGGCTAACTCTCTAGCCCCAAATTTATTCTACTCACAACTCATAATTACACAAATTAAAGCCATAAACTTGTAAAGCATCAAGTAAAGAGAGAGAGGAGTAGAGAAAGGAAGGAATACCCATGGGTTTGGTTCCAAAAAGAACCAAACCGTACCTTTGTAAGACCCCGGAAAAAAGTTATTAATGTCTTGGAATTTCCTTGAATTAATAAAGTGTTCGTTAGTACGATTTCATGGTTCGAGGGTGGAGTGAAGTTATTTTCGGGCAAACAATTATTCGAAATGCACATTTTAGGGGGGTTACGAAGTCGACTTTTTATACGTACGGAATGAGGAAACTTCCTTCACGAAAGTTATAGATCTCATCGATACAAGTGCGTGCATATGCGGAACGCAAGAATCGGAATTCGTACGAAGAAGTTATCGCATTTGGAAGTGTTTCCATTTTGGGTATATATATATATAAATGGAAAGTTTCCAAATTTAGGGTTTCCATTTCTGTCGGCCGCACTGTTCAGCTTCTTCGTTCTCTCTCTCCCGAGCCCGAGCCGAAAACAGAGCAAAGTGATCTCTGGGCGATTTCTTCTTCCTCCGGCCACCAAATCACACCAAGCCACTTCCTTTGGCTTCGCCTCAACCTTGCGCAGCTTCCTGTGGCAGCCTTGCACCGTCTTGTGGCTTGTGGCGGCTGCGGCAGCACGTTTTTCCTTTCCGGCCGACTTGGGGTGCGAAGGGAATATCCCGAGTTCTAGGTCACCAATCTTCGAGATTCTTAGCTTGTTGAACTCCCCTTGAGTTTCTGATCAAGATTCCAAAAGACCTAGACTCAGGTGAACGTTTTCACGCTCGTCGGAGCTCTCATCAGTTTCTGCAAAAAAATCCGGCCACTTCGATTGTTTTGGTAATTTTCAATCACTTCCACTCATTTTCTGACTTCGTGCTAGTTATGAAAGTTTCTCATATTGATGAAACGAAGAGGAGTAGCCGGGCCCCAACGACTTTGGTGGTGGTCGGCGGAGGCTCTGCCTCTAACTCCGGCGGCCTTTTCCGGCAACTTTCGGTGACCCCAAGGGCAGTTTCTGCCCATTTTTATGTTCTACATGTTGATATGATCATTTCGATTTATAGCATGTAAATTTTGGAGATCGTATGATGAAGTTATGAATTTTACGATTTCGATCCATTTCGATCGTTTGATTTGTGATCTGTGAAGATCGGACCGTCCGATAGACTTGTAGTTTTGAATTATTGATCGTAGGACTGTCCCGATGACTTTCTGTGGTCACGGGTGAAGATCCGACCGCTGGATCTTCGTATAAGTGCGTTTTATGAATGGTGTGCTAAGTTGAGACCCTATTTGATTAGGTGATTGACGGTTTGAGTGGCGAACAATTGTGAATCGTATTTTGAGCTGTTAAGAAGACGCAGCAGGATTTGAGGTGAGTAAATCTCACATTGTTCATTTACGAACGGAATTTCATTAATTACATTTAATTGTTATGTTTGAAAAATGATTTTAAGAAAATGAGTTTTTAAGTATATAAAAATGAATTTCTCGATTTTTACTACGTGTGAACTATAGTTGGTATTAGTAGTCATTCCTGTGTGGATGACTACGTATATATATATTTACGTGGAATATATATATTGATTGATATGACATTGGGTGAAGTATTGATTTGATTGATTGATTTATCATTCCGAGCATTTCTCATGAAGATATAAATTATCATATATTGTTGAGTTGATGTTGATAAAGAGTAATTGAGTAAAGTGCGATCCTTTCATTTATTGTCCATGAGAGACTTGGATCATTATTGATTGTGGTGTTGATTTGTATGACTTGATTGATTCATGATTTGGGGAAATTATAGAGCATGTGGGATTCGATTTTGATGATAGCTTGGAGACGAGAACATATTATTTGGAATTGGTTTTGCTATTTGTTGAGGTTGTGGGAGATGAGGAAACAATTTTATGCGACGATCTCTGTGAATACATGTGTGGTGACTAGTGTGAGGGTATGGGATCGGACGCCATAATCTTAGGTGGATGACGGGCTACGATTGAGTAAGTGGGATCGGACGCCATAATCGTGGGTGGATGACGTGCTACGATTGAGTAAGTAAGTCGGACGCCATAACCCTAGGCGGGTGACGGGCTACGATTGAGGAGAGTATTGGATGCTATAACCCTAGGCGGTGACGGGCTACAATTGAAACGAGTTATTTTGTGAGATTGTGTATTCAGAATCGAAGGGTGAATTCTTGGTTTTAGCGTGAGTGTTTGATTTATTTATTTATTCTCCATTTTCTTTTCTTTGGTTGATTTATTTATATATATATATATATATATATATATATTCTTTTTCATTTCTATCGTGTAATGACAGAGTTACATGACTGGTGAAATGATAGAGATATTGTGGTAACAACAGGACTTTGAACACTTGTTTAGCCTGTGCGTAGAGCCATAATTTTCCGGACAGTTGCAATTTTGGCAATGGTGGCGATTCGATTGTTTAGGTTGGCCGTACCAGATTATGGGGTAGCGCACTTAAATTTCGGGACGAAATTTCTTTAACGAGGGTAGATTGTAAGACCCTAGAAAAAAGTTATTAATGTCTTGGAATTTCCTTGAATTAATAAAGTGTTCGTTAGTACGATTTCATGGTTCGAGGGTAGAGTGAAGTTATTTTCAGGCGAACAATTATTCGAAATGTGCATTTTATGGGGGTTACAAAGTCGACTTTTTATACGTACAGAATTTGAGGAAACTTCCTTCACGAAAGTTGTAGATCTCATCGATACGAGTGCGTCCATATGCGCAACGCAAGAATCAAAGTTCGTATGAAGAAGTTATCACATTTGGAAGTTTTTCCATTTTTGGTATATATATAAATGGAAAGTTTCCAAATTTAGGGTTTCCATTTCTGTCGGCCGCACTGTTCAGCTTCTTCGTTCTCTCTCTCCCGAGCCCGAGCCGAAAACAGAGCAAAGTGATTTCTGGACGATTTCTTCTTCCTCCAGCCACCAAACCACACCAAACCACTTCCTTTGGCTTCACCTCAACCTTGCGCAGCTTCCTGGGGTAGCCTTGCACCGTCTTGTGGCTTGTGGTGGCGGCGGCAGCACGTTTTTGCTTTCCGGCCGACTAGGGGTGCGAAAGGAATATCCTGAGTTCTAGGTCACCAATCTTCAAGATTCTTAGCTTGTTGAACTCCCCTTGAGTTTCTGATCAAGATTCCAAAAGACTCAGACCGGAGGTGAACGTTTTCGCGCTCGTCGGAGCTCTCACCAGTTTCTGCAAAAAAATCCGGCCACTTCGACTGTTTTGGTAATTTTCAATCACTTCCACTCATTTTCTGACTTCGTGCTAGTTATGAAAGTTTCTCATATTGATGAAACGAAGAGGAGTAGCCTAGCCCCACGCCTTTGGTGCTGGTCGGCGGCGGCTCTGCCTCTAACTCCGGCGGCCTTTTCCGGCAACTTCTGATGACCCCAAGGGCAGTTTCTGCCCATTTTTATGTTCTACATGTTGATATGATCATTTCGATTTATAGCATGTAAATTTTGGAGATCGTATGATTAAGCTATGAATTTTACGATTTCGATCGATTTCGATCGTTTGATTTGTGATCTGTGAAGATCGGACCGTCCGATAGACTTGTAGTTTTGAATTATTGATTGTAGGACTGTCCCGATGACTTTGTGTGGTTACGGGTGAAGATCTGACCGCTGGATCTTCGTATAAGTGCGTTTTATGAATGGTGTGCTAAGTTGAGACCCTATTTGATTAGGTGATTGACGATTTGAGTGGCGAACGATTGTGAATCGTATTTTGAGCTGTTAAGAAGACGCAGCAGGATTTGAGGTGAGTAAATCTCACATGGTTCATTTACGAACGGAATTTCATTAATTACATTTAATTGTTATGTTTGAAAAATGATTTTAAGAAAATGAGTTTTTAAGTATATAAAAATGAATTTCTCGATTTTTACTACATGTGAACTATAGTTGGTATTAGTAGTCATTCCTATGTGGGTGACTACGTATATATATATTTACGTGGAATATATATATTGGTTGATATGGCATTGGGTGAAGTATTGATTTGATTGATTGATTTATCATTCCGAGCATTTCTCTTGAAGATATAAATTATCATATATTGTTGAGTTGATGTTGATAAAGGGTAATTGAGTAAAGTGTGATCCTTTCATTTATTGTCCATGAGAGACTTGGATCATTATTGATTGTGGTGTTGATTTGTATGACTTGATTGATTCATGATTTGGGGAAATTATAGAGCATGTGGGATTCGATTTTGATGATAGCTTGGAGACGAGAACATATTATTTGGAATTGGTTTTGCTATTTGTTGAGGTTGTGGGAGATGAGGAAACAATTTTATGCGACGATCTCTGTGAATACATGTGTGGTGACTAGTGTGAGGGTATGGGATCAGACGCCATAATCTTAGGTGGATGACGGGCTATGATTGAGTAAGTGGGATCAGACGCCATAATCGTGGGTGGATGAGGGGCTACGATTGAGTAAGTAAGTCAGACGCCATAACCCTAGGCGGGTGACGGGCTACGATTGAGGAGAGTATTGGATGCCATAACCCTAGGCGGTGACGGGCTACAATTGAAACGAGTTATTTTGTGAGATTGTGTATTCAGAATCGAAGGGTGAATTCTTGGTTTTAGCGTGAGTGTTTGATTTATTTATTTATTCTCCATTTTCTTTTCTTTGGTTGATTTATTTATATATATATATATATATATTTCTTTTTCATTTCATTTGTTTGATTTTAATTTAATCTCCTAAACAAAACTATATGCAGGGATTACTATGATTTCATTTGTGTGATTTTAATGTAATCTCCTGAACTAAACTATATGCAGGATTACTATGATCTCATTTGTTTGTTTAATGTGATCTCCTGAACTAAGTTTCTATGCAAGGATTACTGATTTTGTTTGATTCTTATTGTGTGTGCGGTTGTGGGTTGTGATCCGTAGCGATCGTGAGATGAGTTGAGATGTCTTGATTTTGGCAAACGCTTTATGTTGAGGGGAGTGAGTGTGATTTGGTGGTTATGCTGTTGAGGCAAATGATTGGTGATCTGATAAATTGTGGGGACGTAGAGTGTTTAACATATTTGGAGTTAATTGTGTAATTGGAGTTTATGGGAAAAGAGATAAAATGAATTGAGAGACAGAGCATGTGGGTGTTAGTGGGTTGAAATGATTGAGCATGATATTGATTATTATGAACTTGACGTTTGTGTTGTGATGATTGCTTGTTTATTTTGTTAGACTGAGATAGTGAAAGCATGTTGTTGTGGAATTAAATGTTAATGCTTTAATTGTCTCACGAATTGAGGAATTATAAGCATGAGTGACGTGAGTCATTTTAATTGAGTTTACTCATACGTGCTTAAAAAGCTTACCGGGATTGTTTTGTTCAACCCGGTGCACTATTCTATGGTGTAGGGTTTATTGTGCAGGTTAGAATATCGATTAACTGTCATCGAAGCTGAGGGGTACGTTCGGTAGCGCGGACGTCGAAGGGTAATCTTATTTTTAAGTCTTCCGCTGTGTAGTGAGTTGTGGTGGGTGTGTTTACATATTGAATTGTCATTCAGTTTAATTTGTAAACTATTTATAATGTAATATGTGACTCTAGAGAACGGGTCTGTATTGACATTGTGGGTTCAGGACATCTTTACTTGTTGTTCTTTAAAGAATTTTTCCTAGTGTTTAGTATTGATGTCTAAACCATCACGCCCTGTGTATTTACTCTGATAATTAATTGTGTTTGAAAATCGGGGCGTGACAACCTCTAAGAACACTTTCTACCCTCCAAGATGCAAAACAAAGTGAGAAATGCTTCTTAGTATGGTATTTTGGTTTCTAATAAGAGAAAGGAACCAAAAGCACCATACAATTCCACAAAATCTCTTAGAACAATGATGAACAAGGCTTGAGTATATGAAACTAGAGTTGTGATTGATCAAAAGTGTATAGATACTTCGGTTTTGGTAAGGAAAAACCAAGAACCCAAGAAGCTATACACCTATCTCTACACAAAACTAAGAAACTATGAACTAAAGCTAAGAAACTAAGAGAAATGTGTGAAGAGATGTGTGAGAGAGTGAGAGGAGAAGATGAAAAAACGTCCAAAATGAAGGGATGGTGTTTTTATAGGCCAAAAATGATGAATGGAGGGTGGAGATCAAAGGAAATGAAGGGCCAGATGTGATTGACAAATGTGTAAGCAAAAATGTGGATGTAGTCTTTAACTCCACATAGAAATGACCTAAAAAGCCCATAGATATTTTGTTGGAGAAGAAAAAGTAAGAGTAGAAGGGTCATTGTGTAAGGGAACAAAATAATAAATGGGAGACAAAGGTGGAAGGTGTAAGAATAAGACCACTTGTCATCTTCAAATTTTGAATTTCAAAATAATCTAGACCTAAAGTCTTCCCCCTTAAAGTCTCTAACCCTAATCAGCTCTTTCTTCTCCTCCACACATGGTCTTGGCAGGCCAACTTGGGTGGAATCCAGCGTTGAATAACGTTGACTCTCATTTCGTCATGTTTCCGTACTTTCTTCCTTCAATTTAATCTCCACCAAGACTTCGGAGTTAGCCTTCGGTTTTTTCATACCAAATGTTCCTCCATGAGTGTAGATCATCCTAGTAAAATTTCAGAGCTTATTTCACCGTGATGTGGCCGAAAATACTGCCGGAATCCGTACAAGTCCGGTTTTACAGTTTTTGTCTTCTAGTGCAGAAATTTACACCAATCTTTTTAAGGTCTCTTCCATTCCGAACTAGCTCTTTAACTCTTCATAGAAAATGATCCTTGGGATGTCTAGAATGGATATGGAAAGTTTTAACTCATTTGGTTAGTCTTCCACTCCTTCTTCCTTGCCTAACTCGGTTTCTCCTAGCCGGAGTAGGAAAATGTCCTAAGATTGACTTTTTAGTGCATTCTCAAGCTTCTCCATCATTTCCTAGCATGATAAGGAAAAAATAATAAATATATATAAATAAACAAAAAGGTTAAGCAAAAATGCAAGATTAGAGGAATAATTACTAGGTAATTATGTACCTAACAGTACCCCCCCTCCCTCACACAAAACACTAGGGTTTCATCTATTTATAGTATCGGTGGGAAAGTCATTTTTGTCCTCGAAAATTATGACGAATTCATAAACTTCTGTATAACGTATTTTTCTCATACGAACTCCAATTTGGGCATGCCACATGTTCACGAACTAGGTTTAACGTGCTCTACAACTTTCCAGAATAGAGTTTCCTCAAAAACTGAACAAAAAGTCAACTTTCGGTCCTCTAAATAATCGAAATGAAGTTAAAGGTAAAGATTTTAATCGTTTACCGTCCAAATGACTAGTCAACGGGTAAATTAAGGTACAGATGTAATATCATAGCTGTCTCAACATTCTATCGCATGTGTATCACTAGTTGTATTAATATTGTATCACCAAAACACATTTTTTCACTTCATTTTGTCTCAAACTACTTTGTGGGTCCTAGCGATGTCTCAACATATGTATCAATACCATGTCATACGTGTCATGTGTATCATCAACACACATTTTTACTCTATTTTGTCCCAAGTAACTTTGTAGATCATGCTCATCATGTTAAATACCTATCACACATGTATCAACATTGTATCACTAGGCTGTTGCAAACATATTTTCACTCTATTTTGTATTGGATCACCTTGTGGGACCGACTTGCCATCTCTCACATATATTACAATTATATCAACACTGTATCACTTGTGTATCACACTAGGTAAAAAAAAGGTCATTTCTAAATTTCAATCTTATGCCATACATAGAAGAATATAGTAGTGAAAAGAAAAATTCAATACACTCACCATTTTGAAATCAAATACATTTTCTTCTTTTGTTCGAGAAGGCCAATGGTACTCTAAGCTCTCATTCATAAATACTATTGTCTACTACTGATTGTAATCTAATTCTTTATGTAGTTTATATGAAGGTTATATCTATCACAAATTCACGTAACCACCTAAAGAATATGCGTAAAAGTCACTCAATTTTTTTATGCTTACTGTAAACAAAACAAAAAAAAATACCGTAATACAAGCACAACTAGAACAAAATCTAGTGCAAGGACTTTGTCATTAGTGCAAAAATAACATCACAAATTTCTCTTTCATCATATCATCAAATGCAAAAATAGCATTCACATATTGAAATTCTCATGATTTTCTTCATTCAATCATAGTACTTTAGGATGATTAAAAATACACACAAATCACTTGTAATTCATAGACCCAAGTCCCATATGAAACGTTCAAAATGAAACTTTCTCCTTGACATCGCAGCTACTCCAAAAATATCTAACACAAAACTCCTAAGATTAATAAATCAAAAGTAGGCAAAACCAAAATTAAACACCATAGCCAAAAGCATAAAACTAAGCCTTGGCTAAAATTACAAAATTCTCAAGACCCATAAACCAAGACCCCCCCATATGTATAGAGACTTTACCAGTATTCTAAAATTCTCATCGACCACTTCTTTTATGGCTTCTCTTTGCCGCCAAGCTCTCGTTGATGGACCTATGTCGAGGATAAGTCGATTACCAGAGTGATCGATCAAGGTTATGGATGTGTTGGAATATACTGTATGAGAGACTTGGTGCTAAATTTCAATTCCATCTTCGCACGTTTGAGGTTTGATTTTGTCATTGTAACACTGCGACTTGATTGATTGATTGAGAGATTTTTTTTTTTTTTTTGGGGGGGGGGGGGGGGGGAGGATTAATTAGGACCTCCGATCGTGCAATCAGAAAAAGGTATAATAGTAAGACTTATATTGATGTAATAGAACTAGTCTGTACATAAAGTGGCTACCAAGCCACTAATTTTGATGGAAACAAACCCATTCCCCTACAAGTCAAAAGCATAAGCTAGAGTAAACCTATGTGCTGCCTTGTTAGCATCTCTACAAATAGAACTAAAATGAGAACCAGGCAAATTCACCAAACATGTGGAAATATCATCATGAATCCTCTCCAACACAAACTTATTCTCACCTGAGGAATTAAATGTAGAAATCACACACTGGCCATTTGATTCAAACCCAACTAGAGAAAGGTCATAGGTACCTCTCAACTAATTGACAAGCAAATCGACAAGCCAATTCTTCCACAATCTCAAGTGTCGTCACAAACAACACCTTCGAATACACTCCGCCCACCACAACTCTTGAACTGTCTCTAAGTACCACTCCAATACCACCAATATGAGAAGTTTGATCAAAAGCATCTTTACAATTTGCCTTAAGCCAACTAAGGGCAGGACAACTCCACTGAACTACAGGCCTAGAAATAGAGCACCTATCTACATTCTTCACAGTCATATGAAGGCTATGGAAAGACTTAACTAGGAGTTGATTGATAGACAAAAGCTTACAAGACCTAAGCCTCTTGTTGAGTTCCTTTCAAATAAACCAAACCAAGAACAAAAATATGGAAGCTCCTTCCATGGTCAATAGTCGTAAACAGCCAGACAACCAGTCCAGCACCGTACTCTGTGAAGGTACAGAGAGCTGCTGCACTAAAAAAAAATCTAACAAATCCTACACAAAAGGGCATATCCAACGGACATGCAAAATTGTCTTTTCCCCAGATTACAAAAAAAACAACCATCTTCCACAGGAACTCTATGTAAAAGGGAGTTAAGAATTAGTAGGAAGAATAGTATAACAACCTTTTAGAAGTGGACTGTAACTTTTCTAGGAACATTAGCAAACTAAATTTCCTTCCGAAAATCAATTGTAGATCTTGTATCTGAGGTAGAAGAAACCCCATGTAACTGACTAAAAGCAAGCAGATAAGCACTTTTAGTAGTGAACATAACTTTAGAATCATAATATCAAACTAATATGTCATAAATAACTTGGTGACTCAAAGGAATAGCTAGAATCAAGTCTGCACCCTCTTGAACAAAGCTTTCCTTCACCAACTCAGAATCCATGACAACCTTGGAAGAATAAGTTCACTGATCCAAATGGGCCCCACACCCCCTACGCACAAAAGGTTTAAAAGGTATTGGTCTAAGAATCCAAGGATCATCCTAAACTATAATACCAGCATTATCCTCTACCTGCCACTGTACTCTACTCCTTAACAGACTTTGAGAAGAAAAAATTTCAATCCAACAAGAAGAAGGAGAGGAAGTTAAATAACTACTCCAAATAGCACCATAATGAAAATACCGAACAATATACAATCTAGCCAGTAAAGAACTAGGTTTGCAAACCAATCGTCATCTTTGTTTTGCCAATAGAGCCATATTATGAGCATGAAGACCATCCCTCTCATTCTCTTTAGGTTGACAGAGCCTAGACCAAGAAAGCCAATAGATCTTCTTATTTTTAGCCTTACTCCCCCACCAAAGCCGGGCATACATCTGATGAAGAGCAGCACAAAAATGTTACAGTAACATAAAACAGTTCATGATATATGTAGGAAGAGATTGAGCCACCACCCTAGTGAGAAGATCCTGACCTGCACCACTTAACAACTTGCCTTGCCAACCTTCCAGTTTCCTACTCAGCCTTTCCTTAATAAAAGCAAAAGGTTTAGACTTATTCCTCCTAAAATAAGTTGGAACTCTCAAATACTCGTCATGCTTAGGAACAATGGTGAGCCCCAAGAACTCCGCTAACTGAACATGCAGAGAAGAATCAACCCTCTTACTGAACACCACAGTGCTCATAGCAAAATTAACATGTTGGCTCGAAGCTAATTCATAAGCTGAGAGAACAGATTGAATATGTCTAAACTTCTCCTGAGTAGCTCTACCAAATAATAAACTGTTATTAGCAAAAAGTAAATGGTGAATAGTTGGCAATGTAGAATAGATCTGAATACCCTGTAATAGCTCATTCTCAGCCTTACGCTCAAGAAGCATAGAAAAAACCTTCCCATGCACAAAGTAAAAACATATATAGAGACAAAGGGTTCCCCTGTCTAAGACCACTCAAAGAAGCTAGATAACCACAAGGATGCCCATTGATCAAGAAAGAATAACGTAATGTGGTCATACACTGCACTACGATTTGGAACCAACTCTTATCAAACCCAAGCTTCAATTAATAAGATTGCCTCCGAAAATCTCCACTCCATCATATCATATGTCTTACACATATATAACTTTATAGACATCCTCCCTCTGTACTAGACTTCCAAATATGAATAAAATGGGACACCTCATTTGCAATCTATGTATTATCAGTTATTAGCCTCCCAAGAATAATGGCACTATGAGCAGAAGAAATCAATGAATCAAGATTTTTTTTTTCAACCGGTTAGCAACAACCTTAGAATAGAATTTGTAAACCATATTACAAAGGGTAATAGGTCACAAATCAGACATAATTGTTGGATGTTTTACTTTGGGAATCAAACAAACATGTGTATAAAAATGGCTGGCAACAACCTCCCTGAATGTAAAACTATCTAAACTGCAACAACAATATCATCCCCAACTTGATCCCAATAATATTGGAACAAAAAAGGGAGGCATCACATCAGGACTAGGATCCTTTGTTGGATACATCTCAAAAAGGGCATTTTTGACTTCTAACACAGTATACGGAGCATACAAATCCTCATTCATCTCCCTCGTAACCTTAGGTTTTAACATATCCACAACCTCATGCATCTGTTCAGAATAACACCAACGACTTAAAAATAGAAGAAAAGTACTCCAACACCACTTCTTCCATACATGTTGAAGAAATCTGTTAATCACCATTTTTGTCAAAAAAAAAAACCTTGGAGTTGATCTTTTGCCCTTCTAATAGACTATAAACTTTTAAAAGAGAGTTTTTAATTCATTTGCTCAAACATATATCACTATATAGTTTGAAACCATATGCTTTGCATGTGTACGAAAATTTTTCCAAAGATCAGATCACTCGACACAATATTCAAGTTGAGGACCCGTTTTGAGCTACGGCGACCTGACTGTTTCTCCATTTTCCTGCCTCACCTCGACGTCGGACCGGCACCGTTAATTTTTTCTCAGTGGCACGAATAAGAATTCGGTTTCCTTCCAAACTGATTACGACGGCGGGAAAAAGCCCAAAAGTTTTTTGGGTTCATTGACAGGTTTCCAATTCTGGGCATTTAGCGGTGTCACATCATCGATGGAGTTTCCCTCGACGTTAGCAACCTTTCTATGGTGTTAGTTTCCGACGACGTTTGGTTTCAACTCAAGTATAAGAGTTTGTCTACTTGTTGAACTCTACATGCCTCTATAATTAAATTTGAATTTGGTTGAGAATTAGAGTGTTTGAGGTTTTGGGCAGCGCCGACCACCGTGTGGTTACTGTGTATCTCTGCAGTTTGTTGTTCTTTGGTTAATTTCAGACCATGACACAACTTTCTGAAATTGAATTGATATTCTATTATGTAACGTCCCGTATCTTAATTTACCCGTTTACTAGTCATTTGGACGGTAAACGACAACTATTTTTCACTTTTTACTTTGTTTCGATACTTTTAGTGACCCTAAAAAATGACTTTTTGTTCGGGTCAAAATTTGAGAAAATTTCCTTCATGAATATTGTAGAGGACGTTAAACCGAGAGCGTGCATATATGGTACGTAAAAATCGGAGTTCGTATGCCAAAGTTATGGTCCAAATACAAAAATTACTGTTTATAGTAACTTGCTATATATAGAGAAAGTATTGCGGTAAGTTTCCATATTTTTCTAGAAACTTACCGAGCTCTCCTTTCTCCTCTCCACTCTCCATCGCGTTTTTTTTTTTCTGGGGTCTTCTTTGTCCGGCCATATCTTCCTCCACAGGCCTCCAATCGACTTGATTCCAAAAGCAATTTTTCTCACCTTGACGTCGTCTATAACTTCTCAGAAGACATCGGAGTGAAAATCGAACTGTGGAGGGCGCTGTAAGGCCGAGAAGCTGCACAGCTCGAGCTGGAAATCGCCTCCCTTCACCGGCTGATATTTTCCTTTTCCGGCCACCCCCAGCGATAAACCTTAGACTATTGGAAGCGCCTTGGGATGTAGATGATGCTCCCGGAAGCTTTTGCTGAGATTTGAAGCATGGAGGAAGAATCGACGGTTTGCAGTTTGAGGTTACTATTCATGATTCGGGTTCAACCTTCCCCTTAATTGTTGAGGTACTTCCGCTCATTTTCTAACTTAGTCACAATTGAAAGAATTAATGGGTGTGTTGAGAAGGTGCTACTGCCAAATTTTGGTGGCCATTGGAGTTGGTGGCAATGGCGGCGGCGCCGCCACTATGGGCGGCGGTAGCGGCGGCTAGGGTAGCTTTTTAATTTCAATTTCTGGCTAGTTAAATTTTATAATTATCATAGAGCTTATTTATGAAGTTTGGTGAGGATTGGTGGAGTTTTGAATCGGTTATAAATTTCTAAAGATTTGGATTTCGGTTAATGTTAATCGTGAATCCGATTGTTGGATTTCCTCCATAATTGTTATATAGTCTGAAATCGACGAGTGGGCAGTGTTGGTGAAGTTTGGTTGGATGTGGAAGAGGTTTGGATATTAATCGGAATTTTTTTTCCAAAGTTTAATAGTTTGGTTATTGGTTTTTGAGAATTCCACCATTGGATTTCTCTCAACTTTGCCCTAGAAACTTTGAATTAAAAATTGGAGTTAATGATGAAGTTTTGGTTAAATTGGAAAAGAAATTGGAAGTTTGATTTAGGAGGATAAGATATTAGAATCGTATTTAATTGCCGAATCGTTATTCACGAATTATAGTATTGTACAGGGCGACGTACCGAGCTCTTGCTCGACGAAGGAACTCGTACGCGTGATCGTCGGAATAGTACTGTGAGTGGACTTTTGTTTTTAAATAATGATGCATGCATTTATTTCTTAAAGTAATGCTCTAGTTATTTATCATATTACATTTTGAGCATATAATTGTTTTCGGATTTCTGATTTCAATTTATCACGAGGAATTACTTCCATTGATGAGTTTCATGAACTGATTATGAATTATTCCGGTTGTGATTTTTGGATATTAATTTTGTTATGCCCGGATTCGAAACTTTGAATTATGTTGTTTTTCAACAAAGTATTTTCCATGGTATTTTCCAAAATGAAATATTAGTTCATTATTGAACTTCCTTGCTTATTCATCATTGACCCGAGAATATTTTTGGCGTGTGGGACACGCCGTTGGTTTATTTATATTTCTTATTTATTTATCGACTTTCGGATTTGGCATTGGGAATGCCTTGATGATGATCTTGGAATTGATTTTGTTTCGATTTATGGAGATTATGTTTTATTATTATTCTCTCCTATTTATTTTTGAACTTGAGGTTATCTTGGCGTGTGGGACACGTCGTTGGAAATTCATTTGCGAGAGTTGGGGAAGCTTTATGGATTTATGTGGTTTTCGGATTTTCTTTTGCCATACTTTGGGTGACTATTATCATTGCTAGCATTGATCTTCCGCCTTTGTGGCGAGGTGATGGGATCACCGAAGCCCGTCCACCTTTGTGTCGCTGGTTACTGTCTTTGTGACAGTAATGCTGAAGCCCAGTATCCTAATCGCTACACTTAGTGGCGTGTGGGTATATAACGGGAGTATAGGGAGTACTTTAGCCTGGGAGGCTATCACCCGAGCCTAGGAGGCTCATTCGTATGGCTATCTTCTTCCCCTACTTTTATATTACTTCTGGGCTAGCGGGGTCTAGTCCGATGATACGATACTCAGCAGGTTTGAATTACAGTTTCCAGTTTCCTGGTTTAAAGAAATATGTTTTATAAACGTTGCATGCATCGAAGTTTTATAAATTTAAATAAATGCGGGAAAGTATTACAACTTTACTTCTTTTAAATTATTTAGCTAGTTGTCTATTTTTGTCCACTCACACTAACGTGTTTTCAATACTTTTCCCCTAGGCCCTTCGGTTTCAAATGCCCAGTTTGCAGGCTAGGTTAATTGAGGTCGGGCGTACATGGAGTCGAGGCATAGCCAACAGCATTGCTTCCGCGTACTCAATTCAAATTATGTTTTCGTTTTTACCTAGTGGGTTAGTATCGCTCTGATAATCTGTGGGATCAATATTGTATTGGGGTTGAGACAACTATATGTGAAATTGGAGTTGTGATTTGGAGAGCAGGTGGCTCCAGGAGAATAAGGATGGATGATTTAGAAGTGTAAATGTTTTCCTACAGGTTTTTGGGTAGCCTACTTTTAGGGGAAGTTCTGCCAAATTTTTGGTAGAATTTCTTCTAAAGTGGGCCCTGCAGGGCCACTTCGGGCTTCAGGTTGAAATCCGGGGCGGGTCCTGTCATATTATGCTTGAAATTGGTTTGTGGTTACGATGGATATCAATGAAGATTTAGGTACAAAACATCATCTGAGTATACACTATGAACTGTGGTAGTTTTGATTATTTTGGGTGTCCAGAGTAATTTCAGAGAAGTTATGATTGATTGATTCTAATTTGGATTGAGGATTTGATACAAGGAATTAAGGTATGTTGCAATCCCATAAGCAGAAGGATAAAGATTTCAGAATGCGAGTCGCATTGTTATTAGCTTTGAGCAACATTGGAATTGTAACTTATATTCTCGTAGGGTCTCCCAGGGAACATTCTCTGCTAAAATGTTGAATAGAATTATAATTGAAGTTGGTGAACTGTTTGACTTTGGTTAAATTAAATCTTGAATGTTATCGCTTTGTATAAAAGCATGCGTTATAATGATTATGATGTCATTCATGATACATTTGCATTAGAAAATGTGCATATATAAAAGGAGTTTGAAAGGATTTGTGGAATATGTGGATTAAGAGAAATGAATTCTTTTGTGTAGTTGAGCTTAACTTGTAGGGACCAAATTTCAGGTGGGCTAATAAAGCTGTTTGATTTTGGTGATCGAGGATAAGCAAAATGACTAGCAAAAATGGAATGTGGTTTGAATTGTTACGAGTGTTAGATCATATATTCGAAACATCTAGAGTCACTCTCGGTTAATAAAACACACGATGTGAGCTCTTTTGTTTTGATATATGGACTAGAGCGTAATTCAGTGAAACTGATTTGACATGCATCGATTCTATTATTTATTTTTGTAAGAATTATTTGATAAATTTATTGTGACATGTAGATAAGAATGACTTGAAAAAGTTTGCCCTACTAAGCGTAAGCTCACCCATATAGATTTTTGTCCAGGTATGACACTAGTTTTGAGAAGTATAAGAAAGATGACATTTATGATTGCGAGACTCGAAAAGAATTATGGAAGATTAGAGCAAGAGGCGTTATTTTTCTTCGTAATATATATTTTTTATTTCAAATGTTTTATATTAAACGACGTCTGAAAATGTATTTGGAGTTGTTTTGATTTTATTTTACTTTTATCGCTCACACCTCGGATTCAGCATTAGGTGCTTAAAATTCACCGACACCTGGTTTGGGGAATGACAGTATCCCTCACTTATTGAATTTTAATATAATCTTTGGTTTGAGGGTATTTGTGTATTTCGCACCAACTTTAGCTAACAAAGCCTCTTTTCTGATTGAAAAATTATTAAGAAATCTGATAATTGGTGGGCTCAGATTATGAGGAGAAAATATTTGAAAAAGGTTAATTTCTTCCAAGCTAAGAAAAAACAAGCCAGCTCCTTGGCTTGGATGGGAATCCTTGACTGTAGAGGCCTCCTTATGCTAGGTTTGAGATGGACTGTTGGCAATGGAAAAAATATTAACTTCTAGACCTTTAACTAGGTTTTCCCCTTTCCTCTTCGTAATCTCCTAAATGATAGCCAAAAGACGAGTATCAATTAGAATGATTATGTTGCTGATTTTATGACTAACAAATGTTGGAATAAGCAAAAACTCTTGCAAGTACTGGATCATAGCATTGTGGACCAAATCTTGGGTAATCCCATTCCTGTGTTTGATCAGGATGATGAGCTTATATGGGGACCCTCACCTAATGGTAACTTCTCTATCAAAACAGCAATAACTTGGTTACAAGATAAGGATAAATATGTTCATGTTAATGCTGATCTTCTAAGAAAAATGTGGCGCCTAAATATACCACCAAACTTGGTTACAAGATATCAAGCAAATATGTGCTTGCTTTGATAGCTGCTCTTTTTGTCGTGTGTTTAGAGGACTAAATTTTCCAACGGACACCCTTGCAAACCTTGGCCACACAAGAGACATGGATGCTGACTTGGATGGATCTTACCCCCTTTTAGATTAGGAATGCAGTTCTATTCGACCGTTTAGGGTCGGGTTGTACTATAGGTTCTAGTTTGTAATTAATGTTACTTTTCGTATAAAAAAAAATTAGAAAATTACATAGTAGCACCTAACCAAAGATATAAACACAAAAAACCCACATTCAATTTGTTTTATACAAATAAGGACACAAGCTCAAGCCCAAAACCAAATTAAACAGGTCTGGCTTCGAATTTTGATAGAAAATGACTAAAATGTCCAATTTTCATTAGAATTTACGCTCATGCCACTGGGCATAATACTCAACGACCGAAACACAAAATCCCAAAATCAAAACGCCGCTGTTCTCTCGTCTCGCCGCTGTTCGGGTGCTTAGGTATCGCTTTCAAGTTCGCCGAGATGGACCACGTAGCAAAGGTACGAGCTTTTTATTGTTTTCAGATTTGGGTTTGATCGGAATCGGAAGAATTGAAGGTGAATTTGATGGAATTGTGGATGATTATATATAGGTGCATGATCTGGCCGAAGCTTCGAAATCAATCTCGACAACCAACCCAGATTGCTCACCAATCACCATGTTTGGCACAGACACGGATTTTTCCTTCATTCGAATCATACTGGGAACCCAAAGAATGCTCTTCTTTTTCACAAACCAACCCAGATTGCACACCAATCACCGCGTTTGGCACAGACATGGATTTTGCCTTCATTCTAATCATATTAGGTTGGTGGACCGGGATATGGAGGCGGGCACTGTGAGAAAGGCGGGTCCTCATGCGAGGAATTTGCTGAGAGTGAAGAGTAGGATTGATATGGTGAAGGTGCTGTTTGAGCAGATTATAGTCACCAAGTATGTTCCATTGCTTCAACTGGTTTATAAAGTTTAAATCTTTTTTGAATGCTAATAGTTA
The DNA here is from genome assembly GCF_002994745.2 of Rosa chinensis. Taxonomy (NCBI): domain Eukaryota; kingdom Viridiplantae; phylum Streptophyta; class Magnoliopsida; order Rosales; family Rosaceae; genus Rosa; species Rosa chinensis. Next base: position 23,421,405 of record NC_037091.1, on the reverse strand, counting down.
TATTGTAGCTTATAGTTAATTTGGATTGTATGTATGTGGGAAATTGGTTTTGTTTGGTAATGACCGTAATGTATTGATTTTGTTTAATTTGCTATGTGCAACTGTGTGCAGTTTATATGAAGTTTCTTTCTGCAGTGCATTATTGCTATGTGCTACTGTGTTAAATTGAAGTTTGTTTCTGCAGTTCATTATTGCTATGTGCTACTGTGTTTATTTGAAGTTTATTTCTGCTGTTCATTATTGCTATGTGCTACTGTGTTCAATTGAAGTTTATTTCTGCAGCTATGTGCTACTGTGTTCAATTGTAGTTTATTTCTACTGTTTATTATTGCTATGTGCTACTGTGTTCAATTGAAGTTTCTTTGTGCAGTTTATTTTATGTGCTACTGTGTGCAGTTTCTTGTATTTGTGAAATTTATTTGAAGGTATGTGCTACTGTGTTAAGGTGAAGTTTGTTTCTGCAGTGCATTATTGCTATGTGCAACTGTGTTTATTTGAAGTTTATTTCTGCTGTTCATTATTGCTATGTGCTACTGTATCAGATTGGACGAGTACAGTAGCAGGAATAGGCGATGACGAGTGCAGTAGCAGAACACGAGTACAAGTGCAGTAGCAGAACACGAATACAAGTGCAGTAGCAGAACTGGACGAATATGAGTGCAGTAGCAGGATTAGGCGATGACAAGTGCAGTAGCAGGATTAGGCGATGACGAGTGCAGTAGCAGAACACGAGTACAAGTGCAACGAGTGCAGTAGCAAGATTAGGCAATGACAAGTGCAGTAGCAGAACTTGACGAGTATGAGTGCAGTAGCAGGATTAGGGGATGACAAGTGCAGTAGCAGGATTAGGCGATGACGAGTGCAGTAGCAGAACACGAGTACAAGTGTTGTAGCAGGATTACGCGATGACGAGTGCATTACCGGAAGAGGGGATTTGTGTTGGGAAATGTACTAGTGAGACGAAGTTTAGAAAATTTTGGTACCTCAAATTGTGGAAATTTCAATGGATATTTTGCTTAAATTAAAATTTAGAAAATTTGATGGAAGTTTTGATATATGTGGTAAATATTCGTATCTAAAACTAGTTTTAAAGATATTTTGGAAAGTTTAAAATATCAATAAAGCTAAGTTACGAAAAAAAGTAACATAAAAAAAAGTAATATAAAGTGATTATTCTAAAAAATAAAAAAAAGTAACATAAAAGGAATTAGAAATAAATAAAAAAAAGTCAAAAAAAATAGTTAAAGGTAAAAAAGTAAATTAATTCATGACATGTGGCAAGTGGAGAGCAGATTGTCCTTATTTGTAATATTTAACCTTATAAAGGGATTAGAAGTCAAAAGAAGTAGATAAGGATAAAAAGGTAAATTAACTCATGACATGTGGCAAGTGGATAGCACATTGTCCTTATTTGTAAGATTTAGTCCTTATATGTTTAATTCAATCTTTAGATGATTTATTTGTTAAATCCTCTTTTGTCAATAACTTATATGTAATTTGTTAAAAAAAAATCTCATCTTTTATATAGATAAATATAAAAATTGTCCTAGATCTTTATGTATCATAAATAAATTAATAAATAAGAAGAATGAAATTCACACTCCTAATTTGCAATCCACATTCATTCTTTCCTCTTTTAGAATGAAATCCACACTTTCAATTTTTGTCTTTACAAAAAGACAAATTTTAAGATACTAATAAAATAAAAAAAACATAAAGTGTGGATTGTAAAATTAAGAGTGTAAATTTCACTCTCCATAAATGAAAATGCCATTTAGTGACAACCTTAAGGTGAAGCTTTTCACGCATCAAACTTAAGGTGCTTCAAGGGGAAACATTGGCACTTCGTAACAAAAGCACTCCTAGAGAATCTAAAACAAAGCCGGATAATAATTATTAAGCTATGTTTGAGATTTGCTTATGTAAGAGTGCTTTTGTTATATAATACTCCTCTTGAAGCGGTTATGAGTAGAGCTTTTGTTTAAAAATTTCAAGTGATTTGTGTAAAAGCACTTACAGTGATTGGGCTTGTATGTATAAAAATATTTTTAAATTAATAAAAATTTATAAATGCACAAAATAACCAAAAAAATGGAGTGTGTCTTGAGTGAGTTCAAGGTACGAACCGTCTTCCTAATTTAAAATAAAAAAAAATTACATTTTTTTTTTTTTACTATAAAAAGCACATTCAATAAAGACTTCTAACTTTTTATGCCCAACGCTCCCAAAAGCTCTTTCGCTTTCAAACTATCGAAACCGTTTTTGCCAGTTTTAGAAGCAATTCCAAATCGAGCCTATTATTCAGTTGCTTGTAAAATTGTAATAATCAAAATTCGGGTCAGCTCAGAATTTTGGGTTGGGCTTGGTTCTCTCTCGTACTAGGCTTTTGGACTTGATATTAGTTTGAAGCGTCAAATAAAAAGGCGGTTTGTTTGTTCCCGATTCAATTTGGCAAAATAGAAAAGAGCTGAGCTCTCTAGGTCTAGGGTTTCAAACTCCCTTCCTAAAACCCCTTTCTGCAACTCATCGTACTCCGCAGCCATGGCGAGCACCAAAGTCCAGCGGATTATGACACAGCCTATTGTACGTTCCCTTCCCTACATGCTTTCTCTATTTTCTTCAATTTTGGGGCTTTTTTTTTTTTCATTATTTTGATCTTGTTTTTTGTTTTTCATGTGTGGATTTTGCTACACCAGAACTTGATTTTCAGGTTCCTCCAAAGTGTAAGTCATTCTTTACTCTTTGTTCGGTGGATTTGTTATCTATTTTCGTTTCGTGTGGATTTTCTTGCTAGATTTTGACTCATTTATGGTCGATTTTGTGTTCAGAAAGCTCGGATTCAGATTTGGCTCTTTGAGCAGAAAGACGTCAGGATTGAAGGCCGCATTATTGTAAGTTTGTCTTTCTTTTCATTTTTTTTTATTTTTTGAAAGAAATTTTGTTCTTTTCTTTTCATTATTTTTGAGTGCTTTTCAGTTTTGTTGACTTGGGTTTTGGATTTTTATTCTGCTAATTAGTTCAAATTTTGGAGTTAGGTTAAGAAACTAATTGGATCATATTATATGAGTGGGTGTTTGATAATTGTTTTATGAGTGTTACAAGTTGTCATTTTTCTGGTTGCTTCATGCTTCTGAGGTGAAATTGATATTTGGCTCTTATTTTTAGTAATATGTTGTAAGTGATGTCGTTGTATGTTGTCCTCTTCTTTTGGTAAAGAGGACCCTCTATGATCGATGATCATAGAAATTAATAGAAAAGTGAAAGGAAATTTTAATCCTTACCAACTTGATCTTGTTTCCCCGGGCAACAAACATGCATGAACCATTTCACAAAGTACGTGATCTCGTTAAGTGAATGCCTGATTTTCCTTGATGGGTGTGCTGGTCAATTCTTTGACAATACGAAGCACAAGACGAGGATAGAGTGCTTAAGAGAAGTCTTCACAATGTTAAATCTTCTACAAACAGGGTGTTAAATGAAAGCCTGTTTTCCCTTGTTGAGTGTGCTGCTAAAGTCTTTTGACAATACTATGCACAAGACAAGGATAGAGTGCTTGTTTGAAACTTTTGTTTAGAGAAGTCTTCAAAAGGTTAACTCTTCAACAAACAGGTAGTGTCATTAAGTGAAAGCCTATTTCCCCTAGTTGAGTGTGCTAGTTAGCTCTCTAACAAAACTAAGCACAAGATGAGGATTAGAGTGCATATTCAAAACCTACTTTTGTTGAGAGAAGTCCTGAAAAGGTTAACTCTTCTATAAACACAGTCTCTTTATGTGAAAGCAAGTTTTCCCTTGTTGAGTGTGCTGGTTAACTCTTTTGACACAAGACAAGGATAGAGTGCTTGTTTGAAACATACTTTTGTTGATAGAAGTCTTCAAAAGGTTAACTCTTCTGCAAACCTGCTGGTTTTGTTCAGTACAGGCCCACAGAAAATACACTTAAAAGTTTTTATATAATATAGAACTTCTTTTCCTAGGCTTTGGACCTTTTTCCTCTTCCGTTTCACTGAAGATCATATTTGCTTCTCTAAAATGGATAAAATGGTTGCATAAAGGTTTAGGTATTTCTTTTCTGTATGTATTTCTTTTCTACAGTTTTCTCAAGCAAATGTACCATGCATATCTAGCCTGATTCAAATTTCTTAATTATCATGGTTGTCATCTGTTTACAGGGATTTGATGAGTACATGAATCTGGTTCTGGATGATGCAGAAGAAGTCAGCATCAAGAAAAACACCAGGAAGACATTAGGTGAATCTCCTCAAGTCTTATCCCTTTGCTCTTCTAGTAACCTGTTCTGTAATCTCTAAATTGTTTCTGGCTGTTTTAATCTTTCAGGAAGGATTCTTCTTAAAGGTGACAACATTACTCTGATGATGAACACGTAAGTCAACTTCCAACATCAGTTTCTGTCTGTCACTGTCTCTCTTAATATTTATTTATCTCACCTGTCTTTTCTTAAACTATTTCTTACTGCAAATGCCAGGGGGAAATGATATTGCTACAGTAAATGCAAAAATCAAGATCCTTGTGGCGGAATTTGATGAAGGTCCAGCTGTTTAGATTTTCTGCTTTTCTAAATACATGTATTTCGGCATATTCACTGCCTTTGAAAGGCTATCAATCTATCTTGTTTGGTTAATTTCCAGGTAATAGCCTTCTCAAGGGTAAAACCTTGTATGTAGCGCTGAACCTATGAGTAATCCAATCAACCATGTAAAAATACTTTGCCTTTTTGTTGGAAAGAAGTCATTTGTGATCTGTACTTGATGGAATCATGGTTTATGTAAAATCCATGTTTTTTGAAAGACATTCACAACTCGTTTTTTTTTTTTTGCCTTGTTCTTGTTCTATATCTTTTTAGTAATTGTTATTTTCTTCTTCTACTTGTTTTTGATTGTTTTGAATGGATCTTTTGATTACCTCTCACTCAGCATCAAGTACTTGTATAGTCAAACTGAATCTCTTACATTCAGAATTTCAGATTAGTTACTTAAAAAGTTTACTTTCAAGTAAAGGAATTATTGAATTCTAGTTTGTGACAGTATTGTAAACATGTTCAGTTTAAGCATAAGAGCAAACTCACCCGTTGGGTTAGGGTCACTAGGTCATTCCGTCATTGGGTCTGTTATTGTTTACTGCCACTAGGTGTCTATTTCTACCTGAATTGTTTCTTGAATTGTCAATTACTATTCATTGAATTTCTTATTAATTATTTATTGTACAATTGAAATATATTTAAATTAAAAATTAAAAATGAAATATAGAATTTATTACAATTTGTAGATTTTTTTATATTAACTTTTCTTATCATTTATAGCTTGGTTGTCTCCTAAAAAAGAAAAAATTGTTTTAATTACATTTGCAAACATATTAATTAAATGCCGTTGGATTGAAACTATAATTGAAACCAACGGCCCAGCATTGGTTTCAAAGAAGAAGCCAATAGCACTGAGCCACGTGCTCACCCACATTTGTTGTTGGGCCGAGCTGGCAACCAGCTTTGCCTTGGTCACATTCTGGGTCAGGATTCTAACCTTCTAAGCGACCTGGGTCAATTTGAGGCCGGTTTCCCTTTTGTGGGTGGAAGCAAAAAAATGATCCAAGGTTGCTGATTTGGCAGCCATGCCTAGGTGGAGACTGGTCTTCAGCCCACCGATGAACATGCTCTAACAGTTTGCAAGATGGGCATGTTAGTCATAGTTGACAGAGGAACAGCTTGACATCAATCACAAGCAAATTACCTCTTACAAATTGCGCTACATAACCCTTCATGGTGTAAACTTAAGCATTGACAGCTAATGAGTTAAAACCCCAAGACATTGCTTAGCAATAGCAGGGAATGACACGAGCAGGATCTTTGTATCTTTAGGGTCGGAAATGGCCTAGAATGGGGATAATTGGGCATGATTAACGACTATGAAGCTGTCAAAGGCCTAACTTACTAGACCTTGTTGCCATTGGTTATTGTTTCTGGGTTTGTAATTGTCACCCTTGAGTTCCATTGACTATGAAGACGAAGGTTTTGTTAGTACTCATCACCCTCTAAAAGGAAGTCGTGTAATTTACGGCAATTGCAGAGTTATTTTCATAGGGTGTGCGTTCTTGGCTCATAAGCCTCCACGAAGACCAAGTTTCTGTTTAATGTGATTTGGTAAATATCATAGAATCATACCAACCAAAATTACTGGCCCCAAATGGCCCGTGCAATTTCATCCATTTTCTCAGTTGCGACGTGAGAAAGTGGTGAATAAGGAAGATGGGGACATTTATCCTCAAGGGCACTTGGCTAGGGGCCTAGAGAAAAAGGGAGTGGGTCTGAGATTGTTACGAGTGAGTGAAGAAAGTGATAGTGGATGGAGGCCTGAGTGTGGGTAGGGTCCATGGACCTGGGCCTGGGCCTGATCCAGGTGTACCTTTTGTGTCGTATGGCTAAAGGAATGGTGCCATGTGTCTACCCATCAGGAGGCAAATTGCTCTGTATACTTTTGTTTTTCTCTGATGTCACGAGTCACCTAGCCTACTGATTACTGACTCATTCTCCACAAATGTGTATCACATCTAATCTTACTATAATATTCTAATGTAATCTAACCTCAAGAGAAAACAAGGATTCCTATCTTTGCTTTCCCATTGCTTCCCTGCCTAAATTTCTCATATTCTTTTGGGGCTAGGGTTCTCTTTTTAAAATAATTCGATAAATTGTGGTGACTTTTTTTATAAGGGGGTGTCAATCCATTATATGTAAAGTAGGGAACATTACAAAATGACTCACCCGAACAGTTGGGCTACGACAATATTGAGCCATGAATGAAAAACCTAAAGTAAAGCCCTAGACTAATCAACCGTAATGCAACCTTAGAAATAAGGCTCCAAGTACCACAATAACTTGACACTACCAGGGAAGCCTCCGAACACAGCCAAAATTCTTCCCCAATATTATTCTTGAACCAGAGGCTCAAAGAAAAATAAAAAATGCTATCTTAAATCTAAACAAATCTAGATTAAAGACCCTAAAAAGAAGACTGAGCCTAACAAAGCAGGCCCAGCCCCAGCCTAGCAACATAGAGACCCAAAATGAGGCCCAACACATTAGCCACAGATCACGCCGCCTGAATGCTCGCCATCGTCCACCAACGCCACCTGCACCCACCACGTCGAGCCAGATCAAAATAGAAGGAGGAAACCATCGTCCTTCATCTTCCAGCCAAACCAGAAAGAACAGCGACCGCACGACCATGAGAAGACTACCGCGAAACTAGTCGAGTTTGACAACCACCTCCTCCACCGCTCGACCGCATGTGCATGACCTCACCCATCGTCTCACAAGCCGCCAGATGCACCAAATCGGGCCTGATTCAGGGTGCTTATTTGCCTCCACTCGCACCTCCCACCCCTGAAAAGGGAGCATATCAACATGGAGACCAAGGAGACCCGTTCGACGATGACATCAAGGCGACGTGCCGTCGGACGGAGAAAAAGGGGGGAATGACGGTTGTTCCTCGAGAGAGAACGAGAGAACAAACCTTGGAGAAATTTTACTCCTATCTTATAAATTTTGGTGACTTAATTATGAAATAAAATATATAATCATTCATAGATTGCACGTAATAGTAATTTCGGTTCATTTTTTAATTAATGAGCAAATTTTGAAATAAAATCTATATTTAAGCAATGATTTATGATTTATAAATCACAAGTATTGACTAAACCTGAACAATCTCATTCGTTTAATAGTTCAAATATCTTTTTCATACACACACACACACCAATAGTCCATTTAACATTTAGTCAATGAAAGGATACAAACTTTTACCATTGTTTGTTTTACTCTCTCAATGATCTTTATCTCTGTAGAGGGTTTTAAGTTGTGTTTTACTTTCTCGGTTTTGTTGTCTTTCTAGGTTTCATTCCAGAATTTTTAATTTTGCACACTCTAACTTGCTTCATGTTTGCTTTTTAAAAATGAGATGAAAGAAGTAAGAATCCAACAGTGGATGAATGCAGTATGAAAACTACGGGGCGCTAAAAGATACAAGATTTTACCTAATAAATATTTTTTTTCAGATAATTACATGGATGAAGTTTTTCCTCAACACCTGGTATCGTCTTTAATAAAGGAGTATGTAAGATTCTTGTTTTTGACAAAAACAACAGCCAGATGAGAACCCCAGCCGGATCTTACAGATCTCTAGACAAGACTGTACCATAGTGCATATTTTCCAGGGGGGTTCTGATGCTTTCTTATCATGATCTAGCTCAGCAGGCAAATTGGGTAAAAGTGATCTACTTGTTCATTGCCTACCTAAGTAGAGTACCTTTATATGAACTATAGAGGAAACAATTAAGCTATCATATCCATTCATGAAGTCACTACTTTTTGTTATTTTAAGGTAAAAGAAGAAGCACCTTGTTTTGGTTTTCCAACCAAACAAACCAAGGCACATAGCCATACAATAATAAAACCAGAGATTATTTTCCTCATCTAGAAATTGAGTGACTACATAGCCAATAGGAGTAAGAATTTTCATGATCGAAACCCACTTAGAAACTGAAACTAATTGGACCTCCAATTTGTACTAAGCAATGAATTAGGAGATCCCGTTTATGCCAATATTGTCCTGTGAAAGCAAGAACATTATTTCAAGTCGGATGTTGACATTGCATCACGTCGACATAATATTATGCTCCAACATGATTCTTGAAAGAATAAATACATAGTGGGGAACCACCATTATCATATGCAACAAGTGCCTCTTGAGTTGATTTCACTAATGCTTGTTCTGATTGCACAGTTGAACTTCCATCGAATTCTCCAAAAATTAGTCCACTAATTGGATATTTGGATATGATGCAGCAAAATTCAACTTGGCAAATGGCAACGCGATTCGGTGACCTTATAACTTGTGATAGGGTTTATATCTTTTGTTGCAATGTACTTGCAGTGATACCCTCTTTGTCAAGTTTGATACTCATCTTTGTTTTCTCAGACTTTGAGGTGCGGTCGCTAAATTCTCAAGATGGTTAAGTAGTTTTCTCGCTATAAAATCTGTGTTGTAATTCGCTTTGAATATATGCTGTCTTTCCCCCTTCTGTAAGCAGAACATCTCCAGATAAAAATCGTTAATATTTTGTATCGTGTTCTTTGGGCTTATATATAGGAATGAAGCATAATATATTTCAGAATTTAGGCAACACAGAGAGAAAGAATCAGAAGGAAGATGGTTTGCCGTGTACGGTTTGTACCTGAGTGCTCGTTGGACCCTGCTTTACTATTGCTTTGTGTGCCTTGTTTGTACTCTTGCTGGAGATTGAGCCAAAGCAACTCAATTTTGTTGCTTTATAGTCTTTAGGGGTCAAAAAGCTTTTGGGAAATGAACACCACATCATATTCTTTAACCTGACCCAGATGATAAGATGATGTCGGATACTTGTAGCCTGGTAGACGCAAATTTATAAGCCTCAACAATCTCGATCTCTTACAATTCACTACCTTTTTATCCGGACTTTGCCTTTGTAACTCTATCATTGTGAACTGCGTGAAGTTGGGAGTGTTTTTAAGCGAAAGGAAATAAAAGTTTTTGAAGGTATAAAAGCACCTGTCGAGTTTCTGCAAAGTTAAGACGTAATTCCTTTATATGCATGCCTGTTCCTTTTTCGTCGCATCATGTTTCATAATGTTAATCAAATTTCGACCTTTAGTTAGTAATCACCATACTAGTGATAGTCATTGATAGCTGTCTTTGTCGAAACTAACTATCACTGAAAAATTGCAGTAGTTAAGAAATGTCAAACACATTTATTAAATATAGAGTCTCTAGTTTAAGATCTCATTCTTAAATATAGAGAGCGAGATGAAGCTCTCTATTATTTTTGTTAATTTAAAACATTCATTTTAAATTATTCTATATTATTTATAAATTTATATAAACTATTTGTTCTTCATTCAATAAAAAACACCCTAACTGCAAGAGTGTAGAAAGAGAGAAAAGTGAGAGAGGTCGAAACCCTAGCTTTCTTCGAGTGTGCACAAGACATGGATGTTGTGGATGAGATGGCTGGGAGACTGGCTGCGTCATTACGGTTGACGGACGGACGAAAATCGGTGGATCTCCAACCGCCAAAGGGAGAAGGTTTGCAAACATATTTAATGGGGAAACTCTTAACGGCCCAAGCTTTTAACAAGCGCTCATTTATGGCGACTAAACAACCATTATACAGAGTAGGAACATGGAGATCCTTTTTTGTTTACTCTGACGGACCCGTGAGACAGAAACCACATTCTCCGCAATGGTCCATAGAGTTTTAATCGTGCCCCAGTGGTTCCGGCACCTTATGATAAAGTTGGAGCAATCAACATTGTACCCTTATTGTCTCTGGCGTTTTGGATCAAGATTCGGGGACTCCCATCGGAGTTCTACACCAATAGGAAGTGCTTTTGGTTGATATATCCAGAAGGATGCAGTGGTATTTAATGCAGGTCGGATCTGGATTAGAGAAGAAGTGGATTTGATGCAGCCGATGGTGTTTAGTGCACTAGAGCTTTACAGTTGAGGACATGGTTGATCTATACCTGAATTTCTTTTTTGAAAATCTGTCTGAGAGATGCAGGAATTGTGGTCTTTCGACTCATGTTGGACTTCCTTGTGCTGAACCACCACTGCCAGAGGCATTTAGAGGGGAGGCACTATCAACGCATTGGAATTTTGAGTAAGTGCTTGCCACGACGACAATGGGGGCATCAATGGTGTTTGGAGCTCAGGTGCAGTCATTGGACTCCTCTGGCATTGCTAGGTTTTGCATACCTGCCCTATGGCTAAACCTAAGAATCGTAGAGAGGTGCACATTCAAATGCTGGTGTTGGCAGGAAGTGTGGCAACAGGGAATGAGGAGACCGAAACAGATTCTGGTGCAATGGAGTCGATGGAGGCTAAGCAAGAAAGCAATACTCAATTTGAAATTGAACCTGCTGCTAGTGAACTTGCCGCTAGGGCAGAGATAGTTGAGGCTGTTGCAAACCAAATTGAGACAAGGACAAGGGTTTTGCAGGTGACTGGTGTGCATCGAAAATGAGCTAAAGAGAATGGTGTTTCACGCAAGAAACCGAGGCTTAGTCTTGATGTGGGTAGGACTAACCTTGATGCTATGTCTATGAGCTTATTTGTTTTGAAACCATCACAGGAGGCTCCAAAGAAAAGAGGAAGACCAAGAGAGGCAGAAAACAAGTGCAAAACAGAAGTCCAAGCTGTGAAAACGTGACCAATGAAGCCAATCCCCAAAGAAAATGAAGAAGCTAGTAAATAGTTTACCAGAATTTACTTCACCTGTTGCTAATAATAGTTCTAACCCTGTCAAGGGAAAGGAGCCCATTGTTGTCTAGTTTGGTTCTATTTAGAATAATGTATATGCTAGTATAATTGTCTTTATGAGCGTTTGTAGAAGTATTTGGCTTTATCGTACCACAATAGCATGCCCGACCTATAAAGTTAAGTAAAATAGACTGCTTACGGGCCAAGGTATTTTGTTAGCATAGACTACCATGAGCTATCATTGTCTAAATAGAGTAGTCATCTTTTGTACTATTCTTACCATGATTTAAGGTCATATAAATGATATGAACTCTTTATTTCAAAAAAAATAAAAATAAAATATTTATATATATATATATATATATATTTAAATCTAGTTAAAATAGATAGAACTGTTTTTTTATTATTATTTTTCTTTAATATAGAGAACTGATGTAGAGCCAAAATAACTTTTTAGCTACATTGGCTGAAATTTGATTAAAAAATTGCTAATATTGTTAAAAATGCTCTAACACTTTAAACTAATTCACAATCTGAAAATATTAACACTGTATCAACACTCACACAATATAACATAATTTTCTAATAATTGTGTGTCCAAATTTTCTCTGTTTTTTTGGCACACATTCGATAGCGTAGATCAATGATCGGACCATTTGTATTTGAAACCAAACTTTAAAGGCATCTCCAAAAAAAATCAAAGTAAACAAAAATCATTTGGTCAAGCAATTGCAGTAGACAAACTATATCATGAAAATATCTAACTTTCACCAAATTGTCTATTTATTTAATATAATTAGATGAGTTACAATCTTTTTATTTGGACTTATTTTTTTCTTTACTATAATATTTAAATATTAATTTTCAGATCAGAAAACTATATTGTTAGAAGTGTATGGGTTTAGATACATGAGTTCCAACCAATTTGGACCTGCAGGCTATGTTTCTTTTCTGATTCAAATTCTTTCTTACATAGTATATGAGAGTTCGTACCAATGTATTTTCCTTTTCTTAATCGAATTCTTTCTGAGATAGTCCAGATGCTCTCAATTTCTTCACTAGAAGACTTCTAGATTTTTATTTCTTTCCAATTTGCGGGTCTTCATGACAAACTAACCTCAGTCAAGAATACCTGCTCTACTTTGGGTTCGATTGTAATCTAGCTAAAAAACAATTTGCTACCGCTTTAAAATATTTATATTGCGTAGAATTATTGTGCTTCTTTAAAGCTTTGTCATCTTTTGAGTCCCTTTTAGGGGTTTCTAATTAAGTAGTTTTCTGGCCTTTTCTTTTCATGGGGATACTGTAATCACCATCTTAATTAGTTTTTGTTTTATTATTGTAATAGTGTGTACGTTAGTAGTACGCAGCCCATTTTATATGTTATTAAGTATGTTTTAGAGGAAATTATTCTATGCACCAACAATGTAAATGACTCAACACTTATAAGATATTCTAACCATCTATTTATGTCTGTGCAAAGGCGCGACGGTGTACTGAATCATCCCCATGTTTTAGTACATAATCTATCATATATTCCGTGCAATATATTTGATATGCACCAACTTTTGCTCATATCCTCAAAGCCTTTAGCATTTGGCCTTTCATGTATGTGCATTCTTATGTCACTCTATGCACTACTTTTTATATTGTCACATCTTACTTTCTATAAAGTATTTCTGTATTTTAGGGTCTTTAGGTACGGATGCTACTAGAGCCTAAATTATGTTTCACTTTAATAGTTTAATTTATACATCTCATGATGCTATATACATTTTAAATGCCCATATTTATGAACTCCAAACACTCAAACTAAAAAATTACACGTGTTTAAATTGATGATCGGATAAGTGAAGGTAAGAGTTGAATTCTTGTTGTTAATGTGAGTTGGTGAAAATATGCTCTCGATTAAGAGAATGTGAGAGTCGAAGTTTTGTCACTCTGTGTGAGTGTGATGTAAAATTTCTATATGTTCTTTCTCACTTATTCCATCACGGTTAACTTACTATCGTTCTACGTACCTCTATTCATTATCATACTTTGTCATGATTAGTACTTGAGTAAGGTTTGGTGCTGGGTAGGTCTATCTAGGAAGAATATGCGTCTTCTTTTCTTGCATCCCTTTCCTTCTAGAGTTCTAGTTGACTATCATGATCAAACCCCGTATAGGGGTTTGATTAGGGTTTTAAAATATAGAGAGCAGCCGAACATGTTACTGTGACTATATATTCCGACATTTTTCCACTCAATTAGACTAGTTAGCTAGATTACTACCATATAGCCTTTGATTAGATTAACAATGGAAGGGAACTGTGTAATCATATCAGTTCGCCTAATCCCTGAACTTCACTCGGTGCCTTATCCACCATATCTTAACTTTTGTATTCCTTCTACATATAAAATTTGATCCTATACTATATATAGAGATTATATTCGCTATTCCCTCATTTTGGTAATTTTACTATTAAAGAAAGAATTTTATTTTAACTGTAAGAATTTATTAGAAACAAAGTAGCCACTGCTTGAAAAAAAATTGAGAGCAGGCAAAGGAAAGTGATCTTGATAAGGGCTTAACCCCACTTAAGAAAAAATTTCCAAAGCAAAGCCAACAGAAAATCTTGGTTGTGGAAATCCCACTTCAATAATTTATGCAAAGAAAGTTCTAAACATAAACAGTTAAACACGTACGTACGTATATGGGACTAATTCTCATACTTATTTTAAAGGAATTATTCCAATAGTGTCACTGTTGATAAAGTAATTTAAGGTTCACATACAAAACCAATTGATAATGGATAAAGTGGCCCAAACTCTTATAAACTCATAGATAAGATCTCATTTTTCCTATGTAGGATGTATATATATTCTCAATACGGTTTGATTGACATAGTTTATAGCGACCCAGAAAGTAAAGATAAAAGTATGTGGCTAGGTTATCGTCTCATACCAGGATGAGCTAATTAGCTAGAAGATACGTTACTCAATCAAGGGGGGATTAACTTGGCTGAGAACAAAGCTAGGTAGCACCAATTAAAGGGGTTTGCTTAATCATTTTCACTCCTCGAACCTTTATTAAAAATTGATTGATGAATTCAGATTTGAATCTCCTGTTGGCATGCAATGAGTGGATCTTTTATCCATAATTTATTCAAGCGAATGAAAGGGTTGTCTTTCTAAACTTTGGAATTGAAAATGATGTGTGCTATGATCATTAATTGTTCTGGATCATCTTCAAACCCTTTTTTTGAAAGTTTTTTTCCCCGCTAAGTTAAGATTTATTAATCAATGATTCAATGCTACAGTTTCTTTTCGACGAATATCAATGCCAGTAGTTGGATCATAGATGAAAAATGAATTTGGACCATGAGTGCTTTTTTTTTTTAAAGGATGATGTTATTATTATTATTATTATTTTTTTTTGAATAGAAGATGATGTTATTTATACGCCTAAAATTATTCCATTATTCCAAATATTTCAATAACTCTAGAGGCGACATTCATTTTAAGCACTTGAGAAATGAAGTTGTTTTTAGATTGGATAACCTATATCAACGTCAAACAAGAACATTATAGTATCGTACTCTAATGAAAATTCCGACTACAGGTTATTACATATTAAAAATAAATTATTACAAATAATCTAATACGCATAATTAAAATTTAAAAGATTGACAACAACAACAAAATATTAACCAATTCATAGATTTAATACTCTTGTTTTGATGAGATACATTTTCAACGTACTCAATCAACAGTTCTCTCTTTCAATATTTCCCAATTGCATAAACAATGTTTTTAGCTCTTTTAATTGAATCAACAACGAACAGATAGTGAAGAAAAATATTACCAACCACATTTCTTAACAAGTTCGATCGTTTGTCTTTCTTATGGGGGGCCACGCCATTAACATTCATCCTCAAGAATTAATGAGATAAAAGAAACACGAGTTTAACCTATTAGAAGAAAGAGAGAGATATGTACGTTTAGTTTACTTTAACATGATGATCGATTAGTTAAAGAACTCAAAGAAAGTATGGCCCAATCCCAACCCCAACCCCCAACATATTATTGATGATAACCTAGCTAGTGGGATTTGGTTTGGATTTGTTCCTCTCCCAATTATTTCCTTTTAACAACTTACAGTAGTAAAATAACCCTAAGTCTCAGATTAGATAATCTTAGTGGAAGAGACTTAAGAATTCCAATAAGGATGAATAAAGCTGAAAACGTATCATTTAGTTTTAGAGAAGAAGAAGAGAGCTGGAGAGCTTGGAATATCCTATTGTCCTTAACGTGTACGTTTAAAGAGTGGAAGGTAACCATGGTGGAAGGAGGGGACTCAAGTGGGATCCACGCCACTCATCTTGGATAAGCATCGACTCTCTGTGTTTCTGTAATTAGGGTAATACGATATGTAATTATGTATGCCGATCTAGTTGCAAACACAAAGACTTAGCACCATCAGAGGTAAACCATAAAATAGTTGGAGCTACCCAGTTTCTTGTTTGGGGTCCCAGATAGCGTCCACCCTCATCTCTTGGCAAAGTGTTTAGCTTTTTATGGCTAAAAACGATAATTTCTGTCATGCTGATCGATGGGTGATTGAGTGATCATTCCATATAGGAAGTTGAAAGTATACAACTCGTTTTGATCGAGATATTAGGATGAGATCCATATAAGCTAACTATAACAGAGAGTGATAGATTTATTATGCATGTGTATAATCAGTTTTGTAAAAAAAAAAAAAAAAAAAAAAAATCGTGTATATTCTTTTAATATTTTATAAGTATGTGTAAATACTCAATTGAAATCGTTTTAAAAATATGTGTTGATATGAATACATGAAAATACAAGAACAGAACATGTTTTCTGGAAAACGGGGAATGATAGACACGTTGCAATCCTTATTGAGCAGAATCAAAAAATTCACACAGAAAGCACAATTTTAGTTACATAGTGAAAACCACAATTTTGAAATTAAAAACACTGCGGGACTCGTACTCTTGAGAACCCAAATAAAATCAATCAACTTATTGATGAAGGATATGGTTCTTTACAAACACATATAGCTCTCTACGCGGCTACAATCTCTAGCCTCACTAGAGAGGTGCTTGTCTTGAATCTTGATCTTCATCTTCTTAACTTGAACGATCTGCATATATCGCTCCACTTGCAATACCAATCTTCTCTACTGATCTCGAGAGAATCAATGCATGTATATGAATGATTGGTGAGACACTTCTACATGGAACAAGTGTCTCAAGACTCCTATGCAATTCTTTCTAAGCAACATAAGAACAATGATTCTTGAGTCTCAAAAGCAGTCCCCAAATAACCTAACGTTTATGAATATATGAAGGACAAAAACCAAATCCTCAATCACAAAGATTTACCCTAATTGGACTCCTAATAGGAAAAGAATTTTTAATAAAAGATTTTCTAATTTAAATAAACAAATTCTAAAATGACTAGGACTTCAATGGCACAATTTCACCAGTTAGAAAATATCTTTAAAACAATAATATTTGAAAACCAAAAGATACTTTCCAAAAACAAACTCCTTAAAATGTAGGGTTGACTAGGACTGACTTGGGCTGAATCGGATATGTTGCAATCCCGTGCTTATACATGAGATGCAATTACCTGAAATTCTCCGAGACCAGTTTTGATGAACTTTGTAAGCTTCTTTTTCCAGCTTCTAAGGATGAAATGGGATAAGATATTTCACTTGCTTTTGTATGAGAATGTCAACACATAAAACGTACAAACATTTGTACTTACAATACAATACATGTATTTACTTACAATAATAATAAGAAGCAGGTATAAAATGCATAGGATTTGATGGTTTCAAACTTTTCCGAGACCAAAACTACCATAGCATGTTTTAAAAAATAAACTCCATAATATTAATACGTAGTAAGCATTTAGTTAATGAAAAAAAAAAATGCAAAGAATCAAAAGAACTAGGTGATCGAAATTGTAAACAATCCCGTTTGATGACGGATGTTATCCACTTACTTGTCAATAAATAAGTCACATTATGCATGTCATCAACTTACAACGTACCTCGAAAGCAAAATTAAGTTCAGAAAACGCGAGAAAACAACATCCATATGAAACGTACTTGTGTATCATGAATCTTTATATATGCACCTAGCTAGCTTCATAATTCCATGCATAATTCCAGAAGAACGAATATGCACGTATATATGAAAAGAAGAAAAATAATGTCGTTTTCTGTTTCTTTAACTGAAAGCAAGGAGCTGCTTTAAACTGAATCAACCCAGAAAAAAGACACAAAAATAAAGGCAGGGAAGTGCAAATTGCGTGTGAGTAATCGCTGGAATCAAACTAAAAGCAACAAAACATGCATCACCCACAAACCGTTTCCTGTTTATACAAATATAAAAGCAATTTTTTTTCCCCTTCTCTTTTCAGTTTAGCTGGCTAAGGTTCATGCCCCCATAGGCCAAATCTAAACTTCTAAAGCTTCTTTCTTCTTTGCGTTCTGTTTTTATATGTTCAAACACGTATAGCTAGGGCATATATATATATATATATATATATATATATATGTCTAGCTGACTAGCTAGGGTTCCCCTGTTTCTTTTGGAAGCCATTTCAAAATCCTCATTATGGAAGATACATGATCGAATTGATGATCTTCGAGTTATCTTCATATGCAATTATGCATTGCGCCGCATATTTCATTCCATGGTTTGGATTAAATCTCTGTCACATGAATCAATGGAGGAATCTAATCCCTAAACCCTAAAACCACCAAGGGGACCTAAGCTGTTGGATGGTGGTGATGTCATGTTGTGGTCCCTACAATTTATTGAATTTAAAATTTAACAACTTACCATGATGTCTGAATTCAGGTATCCCAATAATATTAATGGGTGGCTATCGTGTCCGAAAATACCATATGTATTCGAAGTTATTCTATCAAGGAGGGGATAGCTCAAATTTTTGTTCATTAGTAAGAAGCAGAGTTCTAGACAAATGATCGATCTACTTGGAGCATATAATAGTAAAAAGTTTTAAAGAAACAGATATACGTACGTATCTCCATTTATGAGAAATGAGTTATGCTCATTTATTTAACATCTTGTCGAAACACCCTTATTTAACATACTTGCGATATAATTTAATTTTGAAATAATTGATTCTTTAAAATTTCTTTATCGATGGAGACTATTAATTTCTGCAAAAGAAAAGTAACCAAGTGAAAACCAACTTTTCTCTTAGTTTCTTTTTATGCCTTGGTGTCCATTCTATTTGTCTACGAACTAGAGTTAAAATCTCACATGAACTGTTATTGACCATGTTACTGTTACTAAAGTGATTCCTCTCAACTCGATTAGGTCGTAGGGTTCCCAGTCGTTCCCCAGGTCATTATAATTGTACCAAAAAACCATTCCCTAATACTCATATATTATATATACCTCCCCTTTGTCACCCCAACTTGAATCACATTATGACAAAGCAAATGATGGATTGAAGGAAAGACTTCTCGATCATTGGGTTCTACAATATGATATTGTTATTCTTGTCCAACTTGGGTTTTGCATCTGTGACACTCACACCACATCACACAAGTGTGCAAGTGTGTAACTTTTCCTCCGTTTTTTCATTTTACATTAATGGGTTGATTACACTGTCCCTCTCATGTGTATGTTAATATGTATATATATAGAAACTCTTAGGTGTCTTCCTCATTCTAACGAAATAACATTTCAACGGTACGTGAGGTAATTGATTGTCTCGCACAACCTATTTTGATGATGAGATCTATAAAAGATGAAACCTCTTGATTTTTTTACAAATGTTATCCTCGCTGAAGAATTATACTAACATTTATACATTGAGATATTTTTATGGTAACAATAAAAATTTAAAGGTCACAAATGCGTTTGAAGTATATTAGTGTAACAATATATAAAAAAAGTATATCGATTTAGAGGTAGACTAGTTTGACATTTAGCTAAGCTGATATACGCATATATGACTAGTCCATACTTGACCTTCCAACATATAAAACACCAAGTACGTACATATGGTGTACTACTGTACTATAATGGGTACGGTTGGATAGTAGTGTCCTAGTGTTGGATAAGTTTTTCAAGATTGTTAAACCTTTTTCTATTTTCATTTTCATTTCATTTCCTTCCCTTTTTTTTTTGAAATAATTTGCCTTTGCCTTTCTTACTTTGCTAAAACGTTAAATGATTCCATCCCAATTGAAGAGTAATCCAAAATGCCAAAGCTACCCCTGAGTGGGTTTTTACAGTGCTCTCGATCCTCGATGAGATGAATGAAATATCCCCAGAGAGAACAAAGAGAGACCCAGATGGCCCCCACCATCCTCATGCAAAATGACGACACCATTCACCTCAAAAACACAAATACCCACAAACTCTTCATAGAACCAAACCACCCCCCTCTCTCTATATATAACCTACCGCTGAACCCACTTCTCAACCCACAATTTCATCTCTCTCTTCCCCTTCTCCTCTTCACATCAGTCTCTGCTCTTCCTCTCCTCGAATTCCCAAACCCCCACAAATCACATTTCAATGGCAGCAAGAGAGCCTTTTAACGTGACAGTCAGGTCACCGGCCGTGACAACACAGCGGTCACCATGGCATTCACCGGTCCCCTACTTGTTCGGCGGTTTGGCGGCCATGTTGGGTCTCATCGCCTTTGCCCTTCTCATCTTAGCCTGTTCGTACTGGAAGCTTTCCGGCTACCTCGAAAACAGCGAAAACGACGGTGAGCGAGACCTGGAGGCCGGCGAAGGAGGCAAAGGCGACGAAACCCAGAAGGCCCCGCCGGTTTTCGAAGAGAAAATCTTGGTGATCATGGCCGGTGACGCAAAGCCAACTTTCTTGGCCACCCCCATTTCGAGTAGGTCATCGTCTTTCGGTGACAGTTCGAGTACTAATAGCACTACTTGTAGCTGCGATAAGAGTGAGAAGTCGGTGGAAATGGCCGAGCAGACTGAAACGACTGTGAAATTGGAAACTAGTAGTGGCGCTGAAAATGTTCATCATCATGAGAACAACACCGAGGCGACGCATGAGGCCTCAACAGATCAGACCAATTAATTTTCTTCTTTTTCTTTTTTTAATTTTCCTCTTTTTTTTTGGGGTTCTCAATCTCTTGTGATTTTTGGGTTTGGCTGTGATCTGAAAGAGAGCTTGCATGTTGTTCTTTTTCACGGAAGCTGTAAATTAACTTTTGAGATGAAATAGAAGAATTCTCTATTCTTCACAATTTTGGTGTCTTTACTTTTTCTTCTGAATGGTTGCGGATTGGTGCTGCTTGTACTCTCAATTCCTCATCTTTTATTATCTGGATTTGATGAGAGGTAAAAAGGAAAAAAAAATTACAGTTTGATTGTAATTAACGGTTACAATCATTTGAACCGAAATCCAGAAACCGAAATTTAACGAAGCATGAAAAAACAATTTTGAGTGAAGCATGAAATTCTGGTGCGTGTATAAGTTAAATGACGAAGGGAAGGCACGTGTGAGCTATGCAGTTGTAGTTCTTTGGAAGCGTGCCTGATGCGGCGAGAGGAAACTGCACCAGGTTGCTGCTGCTGGAAGCATTGATGTTGATGACCAGACTGTTCTTTTTTAATTTCATCAAAATTAATTTTTATTTCGATGCATGAATTTCTCTGTTTTCTTCATGAAAGAAACATATACTATATCAGAAAGGAATTAAGTACAATCAGTGATCTAACTCTGCACTTAATTATTGATTTGTCGGGTCCAGATTAGATGAGTATATGATGTGTGCCCCTGCACTTGAATATTATAGGGTATTCCATATGATTTTCCCTTCTTTTCGAGGGCATATTAAATACGTTATTATCTTTCTAGCTTGGAGCTGATGTAAAATAGAATAATTATGTTTGTGAGTGGATCATTGCGCAATGCGCATTGTTATGTTGAGGGGCACATTTTGTTTTGGCATTAATCTTGTTCATATGTTGGGCGGTGACACTGGCTAGGTGTGGTGGACACATATGGATATGGAAAAATGATGATGGCAAGCAACAATCATTGGGATTAATAGTGATATATAGATGATGCGTCAAATAGTAAGCCACTAAAATCTCAGTAGTTCTTTAAATTGGGAATAATGTATATGTTGGAGAATAGAATCCCACATGAAAAAAAGTCTAAGCTTTTATAAGATACAAATAAGATTTTAGGACTCTCCACCTATAGCTTATAGATTTGGATTAGATGCCTAAATTTCAACTTGAAATCAAAACAAGTTACTCATTTCTAAATAATTATCCACTGGTGACATGGGCTCAACAAAACTAACATACTTGATATTTGTGACGTGCTTAATATTGCTAAGTATGAGAGTGCAGCATGTGTACGATCTTACTTACTTCTACTACAAAAATTGTTTTTATGTGCATCCTGATGTCATGTGAGGGAGCTTGTTGGAGAATGTTAGCTATTTCACCCACATAGCCAATTCATTTTTGGATGAATTGGACATGGCTAAAATTGGATTATCATGAGTGTTGTTAAACTTCCATTTAATCATGATGTAGTTTCAATACAAATTGTTAATATTTAATCTTTAACTCAATAGATTTCATAAATACAGGGGACGGTAAGAACCATTAGAAAGTTCCTATTCATCACTATAGTGAAACATGAATGAAAAATGGGACCAGCAAAAAACTCTATATATATGGATCTTATCTAGAGCGAGGCCTCGCTCTGAAATTAAAGTGCGAGGTTGGAGTTTAGGGTCACTTTTTGGTCTCATATCCACATCTCGACCGCTCAGCTTTTAGTTACTAATGTATAGATCATCTTTGTAAAATTTCAGCCAAATTGATGGTCGTTAAGGCATTGATAACTGCCTTAAAGCTAGTAAAGTTCAGGTTAGACAAATTTAGTTCGTCCATTGGTTTAAGCGAGTTAGGTACCTTAAAGACCATCAATTTAGCTGAAATTTTACAGTGATGATCTATACATAAGTACCTAAAAACTAAATGGTCGATATGTGGATATGAGACCGAGAAGTGACTCTAAACTCCAACCTCGCACTTTAATTTCAGAGCGAGGCCTCGCTCTTGATAGGATTTGTGTATATATATATATACAGATCCTATCCAGAGCGAGGCATCGCTTTGAAATTTCAGAGCGAAGTTAGGGTTTATGGTCACTTTTCGGTCGCATATCCACATCTCAACCGTTCAGTTTCTAGGTACTAATGTATAGATCATCTCTACAAAATTTCAGCCAAATTGATGGTTGTTAAGGCATTGATAACTGCCTTAAAGCTAGTACGGTTCAGGTTGGACAGATTCAGTTCGTCCATTGGTTTAAGCAAGTTAGATACCTTAAAGACCATCAATTTCGTTGAAATTTTGTAGAGATGATCTATACATTAGTACCTAAAAACTGAATAGTTGAGATGTGGATATGCGACCGAAAAGTGACCCTAAACCCTAACCTCGCTCTGAAATTTCAAAGCGATGCCTCGCTCTGGATAAGATCCGTGTATATATATATATATATATATATATATATATATATATATATATATAATGTGTGTGTGTAGAACAGTGGAAGTTGATATTTGAACTGAGATAAGAATCAAATCAACCTAATCTTAGGAAACCAGCTAATTGGTAATGAAATTCACAACATATATTAGAAGTTGAGATGGATATATAGTGTTTGGATAGTACTTGGAAGTAATAGTCACCACAGAAAAACTCAGTTCAAAATCCATTATAAACCTTAAAAAAAAAAGCAAGAAAGAGAGGAAAAAGAGAGAGATGCGGCAGGCAGAAAATGCTCGAGCATATAGTCTCTCTAAAGCAGAAATGATAGAAACTTGTACTAGCACTACCTAGTCGAGCTTTACAAAAGAATATATGGCTAAAAAATTTGAGGAACCTTGTACGATAGTTTCTTGGAATAGTTATTATGAACCTCTGTTTCTATTCTTTTCTTTTCATGGAAACTAAAACTAAATGAGTGACAAGTGTTTGCATGTGAACTCGATGTCTCATTGCTTTTGTTTCAAATCGATCGATTACCCCCAATTATCTAAACTCGAAAGTTCCAAACTAACTTTGAGTTTTGCCAAAGTCACTTAGAATGACAGAAGATGCTGGCATGGCTATAGGTATATAGCTCTTTGATTCTTTCTTTGTTAAATTCTCTCGGTTTTCAATTCCTTTCTTGCATGTACTTCTTCAGTTCCATCCCTACAACCTAGATGTGGTTAGGTACATTGTTGGACAAGCATATCTTCCTAACTTATAATGCACCATGTTCATCCCATATCTACATTAATATGTTGGTACAAATTAACTCCATGCAGCCACCCTAATTTGAGTACTAGCTAACCAGAAATTGTGTTCACCATTGTTGGGAAACAAATTCATGTCATAGCTTATTGATACGTCCATATTGTCTCCAATTCAGTCAGTAGTCTTCATAACTAGAATACCACACAATATATTACTAATACAAGCAACATCTATAACACGTAATAATTATGTGTACAACTTGGGTTATTTCTCTCACAATATAGTGAAAATTCAGTTAAGTTGTTATATGATATCTTCAATTCTAAGCTTAAAATTAGCTTATTCCAACATTTTATTTATAAATGTAGAGTAAACAAAAATAATAAAGTTAACACATGTATAGTTGAGTGCTGCCACACGTTACGATATGAGATTAACTTTATCCTCATTCACGAATCATAACTTGTATCGAATCGACCTCCTGCTGAGCTATATCTCTGATGACAGTCGGCACCTCATCAATATGGAGGAGACTGTTAGTGAGTACATCACTAACAAGAACTGAAACAGGCATAAACTTTCCACTGTTTTAGATCAGCCTATCGTGGACCAAATCTTAGGAGTCCCTATTCCGGTGAATACATCTGGGGTCCGGCTTCTACTGGTAAGTTTACTATCAAATCTGCAACTTGATTACAACTTTCTGACGCTCGAAAACATGAACAAATTTATCTTATTAATAAGCTTTGGAAATTAAATGTCCAACCAAAGATTAAATTATTTGGATGGCTACTCCTAAGAGGCAGATTGAAAACTAGAGACTTTAGAGATTTGGAATGGTACGGGATAATTCTTATCCCCTTTGTCATGAAGGGGTAAAGCTATGGTATGTTAACATTTCTCATACATCAACTATTTTTATCACTTTAAGGACTCATGTTATCACTTTGAGGACTAATATTACTATTTTGAGGACTCATATGGTAAACTAAGAAAATTGATCACTTTAAGGATTCATGTTACCACTTTGAGGACTAATATTACTATTTTGAGTAGGGGTGGGCAGAAACCTAACCGGAGGTCCAAAACCGGCCGAACCGGCCCAAAAAACCGGCTCGGTGACCGAACCGGATGAAACTGGTGGGAAAAAATGACTTCACCGAACCGGACCGGATTTCTCTGGTTGGGGACCTGGTTTAGCCAGTGAATCGGCCGAAAAAAAAACTGAACCGGCCCGGATAATAATATTTATTTAATTAATATAATTTTTATTTATATGAAAATTATTTTTAATAGTTGTCGAATTCTGATTGGTCTAAATGAGGTTACACATTCTCTTCGTTGCACCTGATTGCTCTCAGTCTCAGCCTCTCATATACGAAAACCCTAGTTGCTCTCAGTCTCATCCCCTCATTTCGAATCCGCCTCTCTCTTTTCTCTCTCAACTCACAGCGACTATCGACTGACGATTGAGGACGCTTCTCTCTCTCGACTCACAGCCGTCGAACGCCTGTTCTCTCTCTCGACTCACGACGCCGCTTCTCTCTCTCGACTCACAGCCTTCGAACGCCGACCGAAGACACCGACTCGGAATAACGCCGACTAAGGACGTCATCTCGACTCATCTCCGGATGGAATCAGTATGGATTCAGCTTGATTTTCATTTCGATTTCGATTTTGTTTGATTTGATTGTCAATACCTAAGTCAAGGCTTGGTTCTTTCTATTCGTTTCTGGGTATGTTGTTCCATCTCTTACTTGATGAATGAGTTCTGGTTGTTGTGTTTTGAGTTGAAAGTTGTGATTTTTGGAAGTTTATGTTTAGTTGGTCAAAGATTGAGTTTTTAAGTTGTTTGGGAATATGATAATCTGTTATGTTTAGCTTGTTTGGGAGCATCAGTTTTGGATTTATCTTACTTGGGTTCGATTTTGGATTCAACTTGTTTCGATTTGATCTTAAGTTTCTTGCTTGCTTTTGCAGTTCGATTTTGGGTTCAGCACCTAAGCTTGTTTCAAAATGATCTTTCCTTTCTTACTTGCTTGCTTCTTCAGTTCTTCTAATAAGCATGAGAGCATCAGTTTGATTTTGCAATGAGCATGATTAGTTTGGTTTTGTTATCAGTGCTAGTGATTGATCCATTATTGTGGTTTGATTACTTTTGTTTCGATTTAATAGTCTGAAAGAATTTTTGAGCTGCTCTATTGTTTCTGTTTGTATCTTATTCTTTACTGATTTGATTTTTTCTTACTTTCTTATCAGGGAAGTGGAGCATCGCAAACTCCTAATGCGACACTAGCTGGGTCAAGCACCGAAACAACACCAACTGCTACAAGTGAAGCTGCTGCACCGCTTATGCTTCCTCCCCCACCTTCTGCAGATGGAACTTGGAAGTTGGAACTTTGATTTATGTTTGTGCTACATGTTAGCTATTTGGTTTGTAAACAGATTGTTAGACTGTTGAAACTTTGATTTAGTTTTGGAAATTGCTTTTTGGTTATAAATGTTGAACATCTGGAGCAGATTGTTGATATTTGATAGTTGATATGCACGTTTGATAGATTGTTAATGTTATTTGTGTAGTTGAGAACTTGAGATGTTGATGTCATGAATATATTACTTGTAATGTTCATTACTTGATTTAGTGAACAGATTATGAGTGGTTTATACTTTATTTTGTTGATATTTGGATAGTAATGGTTACTTATTTTAGGACAGCTAAATTTGTCGACTTTGGTCGAAAATATGCGAAAAAGAAAAGAAAGTCGAACATAACCGAAACCGATTCGCACCGCACCGCAAAACGGTGTAACCGAAGTAAGCGGTGTAGGTTTTTAAAATGAGGTTGCGGTTTTAAATATAGCACAACCGAATGAAGCGGTTCGGTTGCGGTTTTGGCCTAACACCGACCCGCACCAAATCGCGCCCAATACTCATGTGGTAACTAAGAAAATTTACCACTTTAAGGACTCATGTTACCACTTTGAGGACTAATATTACTATTTTGAGGACTCATTTTACCACTTTAAAGCAATTGTATGCATGTCATACGTTAACATATTGTAGAATTTTCCGTCATGAAGACATTGAAACAGCTAACCACCTCTTTGATTATTGTAAGTTTGCTACAGAGGTTTGGACCCTTGCTGGTATCGACTCCCTAGTTAATTGGAAAGAGGGCTACCTTGAAGTCTTTAAGGAGCTCTTTCTTTTATAGCCTTTTGATTGTGAGCTGTTTGGTATAGTTATTACTATTTGTTGGCAAATTTGGAAGGCCAGGAATGATGCCATTTTCAAGAATGTTTCTCCTAGCTGGAGATCTATTACTACAGCTGTTACTGTTATCATGCAGAATAATTCAGATATATTTCTAGATGTGTCCTACCTCCTTCTCATCCGAACCAAATTAAATGATAGCCACCTTCTAGAGATAATGTTAAGATCAACTTCGATGGCTCTGTTTGTCAAGACTCTGCTGTAGGAGGTTTTGTAATCAGAGATCCTGTTGGAAGACCTCTATTTGCAGCTACTAAACATGTTGAGAGGACTTATGTTCTGGTTGCTGAGGCCATTGCCCTTCGTAATAGCCTGAAGTATGCTAGAAAGAAAGGTTATAGACGAATTGAAGTGGAGGGTGATTCAAAGCTTATAATAGATGTTGTCTGAGGTACCATCAACCCACCTTAGAGACTGATTACGCTCATCAGGGACATCAGGAAGCTTGCTACTTGCTTCCAATCAATTTCGTTCAAGCATGTTCTCCGAAAGGCAAACTTTGTAGCTGATGTAGTAGCAAAACTAGTTCATACTTGTACTCATGAGGTTTCTTGGCCGGATAAAGTCTCTCTAGATCGAGGCTTCTAATGCGTTGTTATTTGACAGTGTAAACTCTGGTTGCCCCAAAGGTTTCAGTATCTAATTGATTTTGCTTTAAAAAAAAAAAAAAAAAAAAAAAACTTGTATCGAATCAAACAACAACAATAATTACTAATTAGCTATCATAACCATCCAAAGACATTTCCGCTCACCTCTTGGATTTATCTTAAATCTCTTTCATTCGTTTAGATGTGAATTCGAAGAAAAGTGCAGGAAAATTCCTGTTGTTTTCTTTCATTTATATCAACGATAACACTAACACGGAAAACTCTGTCATCAATACAGATAGACGTTGCATGGTACACGCAAAAGCATCTTTATCCTTACATTTAAAACCCGATTGACAATACGCGCGGTTCAATAAGTGACAATAAACAGTTGTTTCGAATCTAGATTCTTGACAAATAGAAATATATCGTTGAAACTTTTTATGGTAGCTTTTAATAATTTGAACTCAGTGGCGTCATTGAAAGGACAATTAAGTGCTACTTCTATTGTTGATTAGCATATCTCTCTGAAAATAACCTTCAAACAGTAGTCAGCGTGATAAGGTACGTAGTGCTATTACATCAAACTGAAATATATCACACCAACGAACTCGATCTCTTGCTTAATTCAAATCTGGACTGGCGAATTCTAGTGGGAGACGGTACGAGAAAATAAAAGTAAGCTTAAATTCTCTAGCTTCATTTCGATCAGGATGAAGTGTAAGAGTTTAGAGTTCTTGGACAAAACAAGCATTAGAAGCTCTTCAAATGTAGTGCTCCAATATTTGATGAGATCCCTAAAGATTTTCCATGATTGTCCAAAGTCAATCGAATCTTAAGCTCTAGTCCTAGTTTAAGCCTTTTCAACCCCAAAATTTTCAGATTCTGATGCTAGCTTGTCCAGCTTCGATCAGTACGTGTTCATCTGATATGCATTTACGCAACTTAAAATGGAAAATACTACCCATAATATGGTTTCATGCTCAGCCACTCTTTTTACCTCCTATTTATGCTAACCCTTGTAATATTAACTTACCAAAGAAACAGGTTAAAACTATTCATGGAAAACATCAAGAAAATCAGAAATGAGTTAATTTTCTAGATTCAGCTTATCTGCCTCATTCTAAATTGTAGTGTCATTTCCGAACCATTCATTTCGTAACCGTGCAAAGATCAACCGTTTTGGAAATAAACCAATCCAATTAAAGATTGTCTAGTAATGCAACTATAAAGAATAAGGGCTTTGTTATAGTTAACATTCTCTTGACAAACCATGCATCAGTTTGTTTGTTATATTTGAAAGAATACACGATCGGCGATTCCAAATTGATTGAATTTTTGTAGAAATATTTTTTGAAGGTGATTAGACAATAAATGGCTCCAATATATGTTATGAAACTACACTATATAATAGAAAGGATAACTAAAATTTTAGACACATGCAGACAAATTTTCGTCCCTCGTGCGTGACCCTCTCAGTATGATCTTGTACTGTGTATAGATGACCCAAAAATTCACCATCCATTTCTTAATTTTCTTAGATCATGAAGAGATTTTCTGATTCTTGAACTCTTGATTGCTAGTCTGATATTCTAGTTTGATTAACAGACCTTATCTTTATCGTTTGCCATTTGGCTGAATCATATTCGATGTAGGGTACATTAATTCCTGCTCCTAGTCACTGAAGCTTGAGTACAGCAGACCAGAGAGCTATATATCCTTCATGGTTTCTCATCTTTGTCATTTGGTTGATGCGATTGTAAGTGAAGAAATGGGGTTCACCACTCGTACTGTTTTATCTGGGTGCTAGAAAAACTAATCATGCACTTCTTGGCTACCCTACTTAAAATTGATCAAAGACTCATTGTAGGCCTCATGATCGAATTCAGTCTATCCCATTTCGAAAACACCCAAAAACCTTCTTTTCTTTTAGTTGGAGAAAATGATTACTCCATTGATTTCTGGGTTTCTTAATTGTGGTTGAACATCGTCTCTGGTTGTTGGAAAAAGAAAATTATATGTTTGTGGATTCAAAGAGCATGAGGCTCCAATAATTAATTTTGAGACCTTGCTTTACTTGTGTCATGTCAAATCATGACATTCCAATTTGAATGATAAAAAGAGCAGCTGCAGGTGAGAAGGTTTGTTCTTTACTTTCCTTCACAAAAGGCTTGAAAGTTACGACTCGATCAATATCGTCTTACATGTGTTTATCAATCTGGCCAGAAAGGGACATTGTCGACCAACTGTGCTCGAGGCTGCTGTCAAAATTATTGGACGGACTTTGGCCATTGATGGAGCTTAGTGGGGAGGCTACACCATATATACATGGTAATTAAAATGAACTCCAGTTGTACGTTCACTGGAATCAATATTTTCGGGTAAAAAACAAGAGGAGAAAATGAGGAACATTTTTGAACATTCGTTGTTCATATGTCAACTTATGGCGTTATCAGAGCTTTTTGTAGTACTTGATCAATGCAGTTTCTCGATCTGTCCAGGAGAGGGCAACAAATTTGTCAAAGCTAGCAGGAGTGGCAAGTCTTAATACTCTCCCGCACCTCATTTTCTACCTGCTAACCAGCTCACCAATTCAAATTCCTCAACTATTTTTCTAGGTCAAGTTGCTATTGATGCTGTGTGTGGTGGGGAAAAAAAGAAAAGAAAGACGATGGTATGAAACCCAAGTGTTTGTTGATTTTCGATCAAAATTCTGAATAGCTGTGAATAAATGATAATAGTCATTCGCTCCATGAGGCAAGAATGGCCGATGGTACTATTGTTGGACAAGATGAGAAAACTCACAGTTTTATTAATATTGTCAACAGAGAAAAATTGAAAGTAATAAGATAGATATCGTTTTTTTTTTTATTAATTTCAGTTTACCTCCCTGAGATTTGGGAGTGTCATTATTTCACCCGCTATACTTTCAATTTTGAATTTTTACCCCCTAAACTTTCTAATTTCAATCAGTCGTGTCCAATTTCTACTATTCCGTCCAAATTGGATATTAAGTTTGACTTTTGAGGGCTAAAATGGTCATTTCAACATAATAAAGATAAATAAATAAATAAAATAAAAAAATATAAAAAATTTCTGTTGCTTAGTTTTTTTTTAAATTTTTTTCTTCTGTTTCTTCGTTTTATTTATTTATTTATTATTTTTTTTATATTATTTTGTCTTCAACCTATACACCACAAGTTATAATAGGTTTATAAAAACAAAAAAAATACTATAGGTAGTTGAAAGCCGCTCACTGGTCTACGATATTTGTGACATATCTCCGATAAAGTGAAGAATTTAGGATATATCCCCAATAAAGTGAAGAAATATCTGTAAAAAAATAATTTTATACTTTATCTGTAAATAAATATCTGTAAAAAATGATTTTACACAAATATTTCTTTACTTTATTGGGGATATATCATAAAATTCTTCAATTTATTGGAGATATATCACAAATATCGTAGACCAAAAATGATTTTACATAGATATTTCTTCACTTTACTGGGGATATACAGATATTTATTTACAGATAAAGTGTAAAATTATTTTTTATAAATATTTCTTCACTTTATTGGGGATATATCCTAAAATTCTTCACTTTATCAGAGATATATCACAAATATCGTAGACCAGCGAGCGGCTTTCAACCACCTAGAGTATTTTTTTTGTTTTTATATAAACCTATTATAACTTGTGGTGTATAGGTTGAAGACAAAAAAAAAAAAAAAAACTAAGAAACAGAAAAAAAAAAAAAAAAAAAAACTAAAAAACAAAAAGAAATTTTTTTTTAATTTTTTAATTTTTTTTATGTTGAAATGACCATTTTAGCCCTCAATAGTCAAACTTAACGTCCAATTTGGACGGAATAGTAGAAATTGGACACGACTGATTGAAATTGGAAAGTTTAGGGAGTAAAATTTCAAAATTGAAAGTACAGGGGGTGAAATGATGACACCGCCAAACCTCAGGAGGGTAAACGGAAATTAATCCTTTTTTTTTTTGTTGGGGGGGGGGGGGGGGCACCGGGGGCGACAGCTTAGATGGAAAATATGCTCAATTTTAACTTAGTTAAAAACAAACCAAACTGCAGTAATGAGACTGTAGATGACTATCAATCCTACGACCCAGTAGTTTTTTTAAAATTAAAGGATTAATTTCAGTTTACCCCCCTAAGGTTTGGGGGTGTCATCATTTCACCCCCTGTACTTTCAATTTTGAATTTTTACCCCCTAAACTTTCCAATTTCAATCAGTCGTGTCCAATTTCTACTATTCCGTCCAAATTGGATGTTAAGTTTGACTTTTGAGGGCTAAAATGGTCATTTCAACATAAAATTTTTTTTAAAAAAAAATTCTTTTTTTTAGTTTTTTTTTTTTTTTTTTTTTTTTTTTTTTTTTTTTTCTGTTTCTTCGTTTTATTTATTTATATTATTTTGTCTTTAACCTATACACCACAAGTTATAATAGGTTTATAAAAACAAAAAAATACTTTAGGTAGTTGAAAGCCGCTCGTTGGTCTACGATATTTGTGACATATCTTCGATAAAGTGAAGAATTTAGGATATATCCCCAATAAAGTGAAGAAATATCTATAAAAAAATAATTTTACACTTTATCTGTAAAAAATGATTTTACACAAATATTTCTTTACTTTATTGGGGATATAGAGATATTTACAGATAAAGTGTAAAATCATTTTTTACAGATATTTCTTCACTTTATTGAGGATATATCATAAAATTCTTCAATTTATTGGAGATATATCACAAATATCATAGACCAAAAATGATTTTACATAGATATTTCTTCACTTTATTGGGGATATACAGATATTTATTTACAGATAAAGTGTAAAATTATTTTTTATAAATATTTCTTCACTTTATTGGGGATATATCCTAAAATTCTTCACTTTATCAGAGATATATCACAAATATCGTAGACCAGCGAGCGGCTTTCAACCACCTAGAGTATTTTTTTGTTTTTATATAAACCTATTATAACTTGTGGTGTATAGGTTGAAGACAAAAAAAAAAAAAAAAAAAAACTAAAAAACAGAAGAAAAAAAAAATTTAATTTTTTAATTTTTTATGTTGAAATGACCATTTTAGCCCTCAAAAGTCAAACTTAACATCCAATTTGGACGGAATAGTAGAAATTGGACACGACTGATTGAAATTGGAAAGTTTAGGGGGTAAAAATTCAAAATTGAAAGTACAGGGGGTGAAATGATGACACCCCCAAACCTCAGGGGGGTAAACTGAAATTAATCCAAAATTAAATGTGAAGAGAGCAACACACATTCAACAACCATAGCAAAAATAAAAACTCAAACACAAGAGATTTGTTGATCCAGTAAGAGCCTCAAATCCAGATAAATAACTGCGGGATTTAACTTCTGAAGGTCAATGAAAAAAACGCACTAAGTGAATACGAACAAGCACCTATAGATTGTTAGAACTAGATAGAGAATCACATACAGTCAATATTATGGAAGGAAAAATATTTTTCTACAATACACCAATGATTACAGTGCAATTCATGCAATATATAGGACACTAACTGTGATGCTCCGGAAATTCGTAATTATATTTCGAGGAATTTCCGAAATCTAATTTATGGTTATAGGACGGTTTCGTGGCTCGTGGATGGAGCGGAAGTGTTTCGGACGAATTTTTATTCGAAGAATATGGTTTTAGGGGGGTTGCAAAGGTTGACTTTTTATTCGTTAGGTTTCTCCAAAAACTTCCTTCATGAAAGTCGTAGAGCACATCGATACGAGTTCGTGGACATGTGGAACGCGGAAATAGGAGTTCTTATGAGGAAGTTATGGCCGTCGGAAAAAGTTTCCATTTTAGTATATATGAGATTTTTCAGGAAAATTTCCAGAAAAATCAGATTTCCCTTTTTGGAAACCTTTTCTCTCTCTACTCTCCCGAGCCCGGTTCGCCCCCTCACCTTCGCCCGCGTCGTTCTTCCTCCTCCGGCCACCTTTTGCTTTGATTCCAAAGAGAATCCTGCTCTCCTCAGTCCCCTCTACACGTCCGTGGTGGTGATTCATCGTGGGAAGCACCGTGGAGGGCGCTACAAGGCCGGGAAGTTTTGCAGCGGCGATGCTTCGAACCCAGATCGGAACTTCCAATTCCGGCCAACATAGCCAGTGTTTCTTGAGGGCTTTTGAAGCCCATAGAATGTTGATGCTTCTCCCAAAGCGGCTTGGGACGATTTCACTTGTGGAGGATGAATCGAAGCTTTGAAATTCTAGGGTTCATCAAATTTCAGATATTGCGAGGTAAATTCCAGCCAAAGGGCTATGATTTAGACTTTGTGTTAGTTATGAAAGTTTAAATTGGAGTTGAGATGAAGAACTTTGGTGTTGGGAGTTTTGTCAAATTCTGACTTTGGTCCGGCGGTTTCCGGCCACCTCAGGGATAGTTTCTGTTCCTGAGTTCAATCTACTCGTCGATACGAGCATTTCGATATATTGTTTGTAATTTTTGGAGATCGTATGAGTATGTTAGGGTTTTTACGATTTCGGACCGTTTGATGATTCGATCCGTGAGGATCCGACTATCCGATCGACTTGTGGTTTTGGCATATCGATCGTAGAAGTATTCCGGAGACATTGGGTGTTCTTGGAAGTGGTTTCGCCTCGATTGGCGTCACTTTGGGGATTTTAGTTCAAAACAGGGGTTTCGGACTTAAATCGGTTGTGGACTGTTGCTAAGTTGAAACCGTATGTGATTAGGTACTTGATGAGGTATCCTTGGACGGTTGTTTTGTGGTGTGGCTGCCTTGTTCTGTATTGAAGACGCAGCAGGAGTTTCGAGGTGAGTAATCTCACAAGGTTCATTTACGAACGGAATTACCTTTATCGTTTTGAGAGTTATTGATTTAACTGCAAACTATAGTTGGTATTAGTAGGCATTCCTGAGTGGATGACTACGTATATATATATTTACGTGAAATATATATATATATATATGTTTTGGTGGTTTGTGGATTTATGAAAACAATATGCATGAAATGATGCTTTTTATTGTTGTGTTATGGTTTTTTCGGAAAACAATGATTATGGAAATGTTGATTTCGATTGTTTTCAAAAGCGTTGAGATTTGTGTAACATTTTGAGTCCAGTGCGACTCCTTTAAAGTTTTGCTCCAAGGGACTGTGCGGCCCGAGAACTGAAGGTCTATGACCTTGGGAAAATTGTTGAGATTTGGGTATGAAAACAATATGCATGAATTGATGCTTTTTATTGTTTTGTGTTATGGCTTTTCGGAAAACAATGATTATGGAAATGTTGATTTCGATTGTTTTCAAAAGCGTTGCGATTTGTGTAATGTTTTTGAGTCCTGTGCGACTACTTTAATGATTTGCTCCAAGGGACTGTGCGGTCCGAGGATCGAAGGTCTATGACCTTGGGCAAAATATTAGGTAATCACGTCTTTGGCCGGACGAGTGGTTACGTTTCAGTTAGAGCTCTAGTCTGTCTACCATATAGGCAATTCATGGTTTAACGAGAATTGGTTATTGATAACTCATGACATTACGTCTTTTTAGGGAACAAGGTGTGAGTTGCTTCCTTATTAACGGTTTTTAAGGGGACAAGGTGCAAGTTGTTTTCCTTATTAACGATTGATAGAATTCAAGGTGTGAGTTGTTTTCTATGTTTTACTGATAGAAATCAAGGTGCGAGTTGCTTTCTATGGTACAATTTGGTACGATTGATAGAATTCAAGGTGTGAGTTGTTTTCTATGTTTTACTGATAGAAATCAAGGTGTGAGTTGCTTTCTATGGTACAATTTGGTACGACTGATAGAATTCAAGGTGTGAGTTGTTTTCTATGTTTTACTGATAGAAATCAAGGTGTGAGTTGCTTTCTATGGTACAATTTGGTACGATTGATAGAATTCAAGGTGTGAGTTGTTTTCTATGTTTCGTTTTAAAAGAAACCAAGGTGTAAGTTTCTTTCTTTTATTTCGACTTGAAAGGAAATTAAAGTGTGAGTTGTTCTCCTTTATTTCGTGTTTTTTTAAGGATCAAAGCGTGATTTGGCTTCTTGATTGAAACGTGCGGGGTTCATCCCGTGATTTTGGTGTGAGTTGTTTTGAGTTACTCATACGGGCTTGCAAAAGCTTACCGAGTTTGTTGTGTGACAACCCGGTGCACTATTCAAACGGTGTAGGGGTTAATCCTGCAGGTCAGGGTAATCGTGGCTGAAGTTGAGGTAGCTTGTTGGCAGCAGAGCAGGTAGGAAGCAATTTTGGTTGGCTTTGCCATTGTTATGACTTCCGCTATGTAGTAAACTCTGAGGAGCATTTACGTTTTATTTTGTTGTTGACAATTTAATTCGTAAGTTTATGTAATATATGACTCTGTGGGGGGGGGGGGGTCAATATTGACATAGTAGGTTCAGGGCATCAATATGTGTGTAGTTTAAAGGGAAAAAGTTTTCAGGTATTTGTTATTGATGACTAAACGTTCACACATGTATAATTATGGGATTATATATATATCGATTTTTATTTTTGTAAAAATCAGGGGCGTGACACTAACAATAATAATAGACTCTATAACGTCCATAACCGATGTTCAACTTATTGACTCAAAACTCCCTATCATAAACACGACTACATGCACCATGACTGACCTAGTAAGTTACATAATGGAAATACCTATTATTTCATGCATTACACTCACTAACTCATACATTTAACTCACACATTAACTCTCTAATTAAATACCAATAACAACCAATAAAAACATTTTTTTTTTTGTGTGTGAAGGGGATATGTTTATTTTCCAAAAGAGGCAAGAGGAAATGGAAGATGAAGCAATTCACACCAACAAGGAAATTTCAGGTTTGATAAGTCTCAAATTCATTGTTATAGGTGTGGAAATTTTGGGCACAAAATCTATTGAATGTAGAAATGGTGCTGGTTAGGAGCAATTATGAAGAAGCAGATGAGGAAGGAACCTTGCTATTATCCTTTCAATGTAAAGGAAAAACAAAGTAGAATGACAAGCCATGATATTTGATCACTGGAGCAAGCAATCACATGTTTGGTGACAAAGATATACCATTAAAAGTCTTTCAATTAGAGATCGGAGGAACAAGCTAATTTCCAAAGTTCCAATGATGAAAAATAGAATGTTCTTGCTAAACCTACAAACTGAATTGGCCAAGTGTCTAAAGGCTTATGTCAAAGACTCTTCTTGGTCTTGGCACTTGAGATTTGGGCACATGAATTTTGAAGACTTGTCTATGCTGCAGAAGAAGAAAATGGTGAAAGACCTGCCAACAATTCATTCTCCAAATCACTTATGTGAACGGTGTCTTCTTGGGAAGCATTCAAGAAATTTTTTTCCTGAGGAGGCAACTACAAGAGCAAAAGAACCACTGAAACTTGTTCATGTTAATTTATGCGGCCCCATTTAAATCAAGTTCTTTTGGTAAAAATAATTATTTTATGCTATTTATTGATGATATTAACAGAAAAACTTGGGTTTATTTTTTCAAGGAGAATTTCAAGGTGTTTGGTGCATTAAAAAAATTCAAGGTTGTTGTTGTTGAAAATATGATCAGTTGCAAGATCAAGGTGTTGAGATCTAACAGATGAGGGGAATTCACTTCAAATGAATTCCAAAAATTTTATGAAGACAATGGAGTCTGCTGTTTCTTAGTCATACTCTCAACAAATGGCGCAGTGGAGGAAAAAATAGATTAGTTCTCAATATGGCTCAAAGCATGATAAAGAGTGAGGGCACGACAAAAAAAATTTGGGTTGAAGTTGTGGAGTGTGCAATTTATCTTTCCAATTGGTATCCTACTAAAAACTTGTGGAATCAAATGCTCCAAGAAGCATGGAGCGGAAAAAAGCCCACTGTATTCATTTTAAGAGTATTTAGAAGTATTGCTATACTCACGTACCCGACCAAAGGCATTCCAAATTGGAAAACAAAAGTGAAAAGTTCATTGTTTCATTGGCTATGATGCTTTCTCTAAAGGCTACAAATTGTATAACCCCAACAAATGCAATGTTGTTGTTAGCAGGGATGTGTAGTTTGATGAAGAAAGTAGCTGAAATTAGGAAATTCAAGAAAAAGATTACAATTTGTTTCCTTTTTGAGAAGAAGAATATGTTGCCCAGAGACATGAAGAGGGACAACAAACTCCTCCTCTCATCTCTCTTAATTTGACAAATTGTTCCTTTTCTCTCTATATTTATGACAAGGCCACTTTGGATTTCAGGATGAAATCCTGAAATCCCGAGTGGGTCCTATTAATACCAAGTTGACAGGATACCTTCCCCCTAGAATTCACCATGAAATTAGAAGTGGCTATGCAGGACACTTTAGGAGAAACTCCATCGAAAATTAGGCAGAATCACTCAAACAGTTTCCCCATATTATGATTTTTCTTTATGGGCTAAATATTGTTTAGTACCCTGTGGTTTGAGTCCAACATCGATTCAGTCCCTCGACTTTCAATTTCATCAAAAACACCCCTACATTATCAAAATCTCATCTAATAAGTCCTTCCATCAACAATCTGTCAATTAAAGCCGTTAACTCGCTGATGAGGCATGCCATGTCAGATCATGTGGGCCCCACCTGTTAGGCAAAATTCCAAAATTGCCCCTGCCTCTCTCCCAACTCTAGAAGAAATCGGCTTTGGCTCGAAACTCTGCATCTTCTCTCTGTTTCTCTGATCCCCACAACCTTAATTCCACCTCCCCCTCACCTTCCTTCCAAAACCAACCCTTTGAATCAAATCCACCACCACCCCAGGTACATAGCTTGATTACCCTCCTTATTTTCCCAAACCCTAGAGCCCAGAATCGAAATGGGGGTTTGAATTCTAGACCATGTATTGGGAACGCGGAGGTGGGTCATCGAAAACAGAGCTCGTCGGTGAGCTGCTGGACCGCAGGCGCATCAATGATGCTGGACAAGCACCTAGAGAAGTCCTCCCCATCCACTTCCAGAGCTTTGGCCAATAGTAAAGACAAAGAGAGCTCTCTGTGCCCTCCACTTCAGCCAGAAAGTCTCAGCTCGATCACCGTGCTGCCGCCGCTGCCATCGCCTCGCTCGCCAAGAACAAATGCTCTGATGGTTTTTGTTTTGAATTGTTGGGTTTGTGAAATTTGGCTTGGTGGTTGTGGGTAGAGTGGATTTGGAGGATTTCAGTGTAATGGGTTTTGTTTCTTAGTAGCTGTACAAAGAGAGGCTTTCTGTGCCCTCCACTTCTGTCGGAAAGTCTCAATTCAATCACCGTGTCGCCGCCGCCTCGCTCGCCAAGAACAAATGCTCCAATGGTGGGTCTCATTTTCGATGGTTTTATGTTTTGAATTGTTGGGTTTGTGAAATTTGGCTTGGTTGTTGTGGGTAAAGTGGATTTGGAGGATTTTAGTGTAATGGGTTTTGTTTCTTAGTAGTTATAATGTGTTTTAGGACTCAGGGTTATTAGTACACAATTCAATTTTTGCTCTTGTGTGGTGTATGATGGTAAGCAAGTGTGGTGTGTGTTTGATAAAATGTGCTTAAACTGTGTAGAGAGATGTTAGTTTTAGTTGATTTAGTAAGGCTAAGGGATGGGAAAAGTTGAAAGCTCATACAGAGAGAAGATGCAGAGTTTCGAGCCAAAGCCAAGTTCTTCTGGAGCTGGGAGAGAGGCAGGGGCAATTTTGGAATTTCGCCTGACAGGTGGGGCCCACATGATCTGACATGGCATGCTTTGTAAGCGAGTTAATGGCTTTAATTAACGGATTGTTGACGAAAGGACCTATTAGATGAGATTTTGATAATGTAGGGGTGTTTTTGATGAAATTGAAAGTCGAGGGACTGAATCGATGTTGGACTCAAACTACAGGGTACTAAACAATATTTAGCCCTTTCTTTATTAGAGGGAAAAATGAGGCTCTTTTACTCCAACAGAGTCCCTATAACTATATCTATTTTAGGGATAATGAGGAAATAAAAAATAAAATTCCCTACATTTACAGTAATCTCTAAAATTTTAAGGAAGAATTTTGGAGATTTTAGAGATTGCTATAAAATAGGGAATCTGTTGGATTTAGAAAAGAAAAATTATGAAAAGCTTTGACTCTTGCTTGCCTATAATACAAAAATTATAGAGAAGTTGTTAGAGTTGCTCTAATAATGGACCACGCAAATTCTATTAAAAAAAAACAATTTCAACACTTCTAATACACAATATGATGTAGAACGGATAGCAGCTAGCATTGAAGAGCAGTTTGATCGTGAAAAGGGTAAAATTGGTATGCTGCAAATTTGTCGTTAGGTGTCAGAATGCTATTATATCTTTCCAATAAGGGAACGGCCCTAGGAGTCAACCACGATGTATGGGATTTTTCAAGCTCTTGAGGTCGTTTCGGGCCTCAAAACTGTATTTTACTATTTTCCAGCAATTTAGGTTTTCTAGTTCGTTTTGGAATTGTTTTGATTTAATTTGTGGGCTTCTAAGTTTGATTGTTAGTTGTTGTAGGGTGTATTTTATTTTTTTTTATTTTTTTTTATTTTATTTCAGTATTTAAGCAATCTTAAATAGCCACAGAGTCTATCTTTCATATTATTATCAATCAAACTGAGAGTTTTCTTATATTCTCCTGTGGACTCTAGAATTCTTTGTTATAGGGTTTATAGCTTGTAAACCCTATTATTTCCGACTGCGTCAGGTGGTATCAAAGTAGATCATCTTCCCTGTCTCTTTTATTTACCTTGGTTATCCATGGGTAACGAACGTATTGCTTCAGTTATCGTAGCGAATCTAGACACTCTTACCGCAACCTTTACCGCTGCTATGATTGCTATGAATGCTAATGTGATTGCTCAGATAGGAGAGTTTCTTAGGTTGTTGCAAGGGAGGAATAAGACCAACAACAACAACCAGAATAGAGGCGGGGAAGGAGCATGACGTGATAGGGCTCCACGTGGTGATGGTGGAGTTATTGGCAATTCTGAATATGATTCCAAAGAAGAAATTATGCCCTGATCAACAAGGTCAAGTTGACTAGGATTTTAGAATCAAGGCGGATATTCCTTACTTGTCCAGTCATTTGGGTGGGGAGAAATTTCTGGATTGGCAGGTTGAGGTGGATAGATTGTTCGAGATCATGGAGGTTCGAGAACACAAGTAGGTCAAGATGGTTGCTTTATGTCTCAAGAGTGCTTCAGTTTGGTGGGATCAGTTGCTGAATTCTCGGCAAAGGTAGAGGAAGTAAGAAGTCAAAACATGGTGATGGATGAAATAATTGATGATGGACAAGTTTTTACCAGTGACAATGAACAAATTTTGTACCGAATATATGTTGAGTGTATCCAAGGCACTAGGATTGTGACTGAGTACACTGCTGAATTTTTACTCCTTTCAGAGCATAATAACTTGGGAGAATCTAATAGTTAGAGGGTGGCTCACTATTTAAGTGGATTGAAATCTTATATTCAGGAAAAAATTGGGAGGCAGACTATGTGGACTGTGACAGAGGCTTTAAGCTTAGGGTTGAAAGAAAAATTGTTAGAGAAACCTTCACAGGCTTCTTTATTCCAGATGTATACCTATCAGAGGAGCATAGAGTTGGTAAATCCCTAAGTTGACAAAGGAAAGTGTATGTTGCAGAATACGAGGAGTGCTCCTAGGGAATCCAATCCTTTTCCTAAAGGGACTAGCGGATCTAATAGCTCTAATCTAGTGGTGCTCAAAACAGGGCCCCAATTCAAGAGCCTAACCCTTATGCTAGACCTATCCTACTACAAATGTCTGCTACAGGTGCAACAAATCTGGGCACATGTCTAATGTGTGTCTTGAAAGAAAATAATCTACCCTTATTGATGATTTTGACGAAGATGAAGAAGAATTGGGAAGAGGTGACAAATATGTAGGGACTGAGTTTGTAATGGAGGAGTCTTCTGAAAAAGTTAATATTGTGCTGTAAAAGATCTTATTGTCTCCTAAAGAAGACGAGCAATGGTGCAATATATTCATATCACTTTGTTCCATCAATAACAAAGTGCGCAATCTGATTGTGGATAATGGAAGCTGAGAAATTTTGTAGCCAAGAAGTTGGTGGAGTACTTACAGTTCCCTACGCAGCCTTATAAAGCATCTTATTCTCTAGAATGGGTTAAGAGAGGTCCATAAGTTCAAGTTGCCAAGTCCTTAAAGGTGCCAGTTTCCATTTGTAAGCATTATAAAGAAGAACTGTTTGGTGATATTATTGATATGGATGCTTGTCATATTATTTTTGGACGACCTTTGCAATATGATCTGGATGTGACTTATACGGGCATAGATAATGTAACAATATTTATGTGGAATAGTCATAAAATTGCTCTGGCTTCTGTGTCACAATTTGAGAAATTTGGAGGAAAGAAAAGGGAGAGCTTTCTGACCTTGCCTAGTAGTGAGTTCGAGATGGAAGAAGCCTTTAAAGAATTTGAGGTTATTTTTCAGTAGTGATTAAGGGGTTGCTGACTACAGAAAAGAAGACATGGTGATCCCTAAGGAAGTGTAAAAGATGTTGAGGGAGTTTGAGGAGCTGGTTTTAGATGAGCTGCCCAACGAGTTACCACATATGAGGGACATTCAGCATCAGCATGATTTGGTTCCTAGAGTGAGTTTACCAAATAAATCGCATTACCGCATGAGTTTTAAGGAAAACGAGATTTTGAGGGAACAGATTGAAGACTTGCTATAGAAGGAGCTCATTAATGAAAGTATGCATCCTTGTGCAGTTCCAGTCCTCCTTGTTCCCAAGAAGGGAAATCAGTGGCGGATGTGTGTCAACAGCAGGGCCATAAATAAAATAACCATCAAGTACCGATTTCCTATTCCTCCTTTGGAGGATATGCTTGATGAGTTAGAGGATTCCGTGCTGTTTTCAAAGATTGATCTTCAAAATGGTTACCACCAAATTCAAATCAAGCCAGGGAATGAGTGGAAGACAGCTTTCAAGAGCAATGATTGCTTATATGAGTGGATGGTGATGCCATTCGGGTTGTCTAATTCACCAAACACTTTTATGAAGCTTATGGACTAGGTTCTTGGTTCTTTTATTGGTTTATTTGTTGTAGTTTATTTTGATGATATATTAATCTATAATAGAACCAAAGATGAGCATCTGGTACATTTGAGGCAAGTTTTGGGAGCTTTACAGGAGAATAAATTAACTATATATTAATATGAAAAAGTGTACATTCTGCGCTAACAAGCTGTTATTTCTGGGTTTTATGGTTGGAGAGGAAGGTATTCAGATTGATGAAGAGAAAGTATGAGCTATCAGAGACTGGCCTACTCCAAAAATAGTTTCTGAGGTGGGGAGTTTTCATGGTTTGGCTACTTCTATAGGAGAATTGTGAGGAATTTTAGCACTATTACAGCCCTATCACTTTGTGTTTGAAGATGGAAAAACTCTGGTGGGGTGAAAAACAAGAAAAGAGTTTTGCATTGATTAAGGAGAAACTTTGTAATGCACCAGTTGTGGTCTTCCCAATTTTGACAAAGTCTTCGAGGTTGAATGTCATGTTAGTGAAGTAAGAGTAGGTAGGTGTAGTGTTGTTACAAGAGAAGACGCTAGTAGCATTCTTCAATGAGAAATTGAGCGAAGCTCGTCAAAGTTGGAGCACTTATGATCATAAATTTTATGCAGTGTTTCAGGCATTGAAGTAGTGAGAGCACTATCTGATTGAGAGAGAATTTGTATTATTCACTTGTAATGCCTCAAACTGCACCTCACCAGCTTGAGCACGTCACAGTGCCGCGATTTTCTAAAACATAAACTGAAGGTTCGATTTACATTATAGAGAAATGCTAGACATTTGTTAACTTTTCATAAAGCGCACAACGAAAACTTTAAAAATACCTTTTGAGGGGGGTGAAATGACTGAAATCCACACTCTTTTTTTTACAATTTGCACTCCCATTCTATTATTTTATACTTTATTTTCTTTTGTTGTTACGTGTGTTCTCATATTACCTTCACAAGATTCTTTCTCTCTCCCATGAAAATGAAACAACTATTTTTTCCCCTCTCTCTGGTTTGATTCTTTTTATGATCATGAAAACTAAACAGTAATCCTCAACTCTCTCTTTTTGATCCTCCCCAATTTAAGCTTTCTTTGTTGAACTTGGGAAGTGGCTAGTGGTCCACATTCAAAGAACAATTTAATTTTATGTTATAAGTAGTTGTTGAGTTGTTCATCCCAATCTAAAATGAGAGACTTGTGCGAATTACATAATTACACATATCAGATGAATACCAAGAAAATCAAACACATAATTAATTACATGATCATACCATGAGATTCAAGATTCCAAATGAAGAAACAAGATTTTAGTTTCCTAGAGCAGAATTTATTTGATCGATATTGAACCAACCCATTAGATATGAGAGAGAGAGAGAGAGAGAGAGAGAGAGAGAGAGAGAGAGAGAGTAGATGA
The DNA here is from genome assembly GCF_002994745.2 of Rosa chinensis. Classification (NCBI taxonomy): domain Eukaryota; kingdom Viridiplantae; phylum Streptophyta; class Magnoliopsida; order Rosales; family Rosaceae; genus Rosa; species Rosa chinensis. The sequence goes on along the minus strand of NC_037091.1, from coordinate 23,377,461 downwards.
TTTGTACTGCCGTACTGGAAAGATGATTTGTGTTCGTCCGATGAAATACCACGATCATAAACTAGAAAAGAGAGAGCTTTGTTGGAAGAGGGAGAGAGAGAAACTGTAAGGGTTATTTTATAAAGTAACTCACATGAGCGTAGATTGTAAAAAAAAAAAAAGGTGTGGATTTCACACATGCATGGGTTCTGAAGACTGATGGCTTCCCTTGCCCACCGTCTGCTTCCTCCTAACTGCTGGGTTTCTATTTTAGCTTTTGTCTGTTGATCTTTCTGTTTCCTGGTTCAGCGACGAACTTGGAGGAGAGACTCAACTAATTTGTAAGTTCAGTTTGTACTTTGGGCTTGTCCCTTAATGAATTTCTTCCAGCCAAAAATATTATACATGCATGCAACATGTGATGAACTAAAATGTGTAATGGGCCTTGAACCATTTGTACAATTGGATCAGGCTGACAACAATGATGTAATCAGAAATCGATCTTTCAATATATTTGTAATCACAAAACCCTATAGATCTTTGCCGGTAAGATCCAAACGGAAAATGATAGCAACATGACTGTGCTCGAGTCATGCGAATCTGGGTACAAATGAATGCATCTAATATCATCTATGAGAGTCAATGAAAACGAAATGGGACAGAGGAAGGCTCCAATAATCAAACAAATGCAAAAGGCTACTTCCTGAATGTTGGCTTTGAAAATCTAATAAAATATAGTCATGCATAATACTCAACGGACCACACCTGTAAAGGACCGAACAAATATTTGGATCCCTCAATTGGTGTGTCTTTTAGTTTGGGGTTGAAATGAATAAATTTCAATACTAATTTGGTTATAGATGAAGTTAGAGAGTGACAAGTAAGTACCTTGTTTAATTAATTGGTATAAGTTGGGTGATGCTAAGTAGGAACCGTCTTTCATCACTATCCTACTATTTGTCCACTTGGCGGAAGAACCTTGCTCCCAATTTTAAATTTTCTAGGGAGGAAAATGTGATTAAGATTTTTCATAGCAACGGCTTTCTATCATGACTTTTAGGGTAGAGAGTTTTTATGTCATGAGTTCATCTATTTAATTCTTTTCGAGCAGTTCTTGGATCTGTATATTTTGTTACAATACATGCTGTGGGCGAATGAGATTATTTGAATAATGGCTCTATCTATAATGTTAGGATTTGAACACCTTTGTGGGGAGTGCACAATATCGTTTGCTATGAATAGCTTTATGCTAATAAAACAAATACAATGATCGAGAGAAAAATTGTAAACACCTAATCGAATGGTTAATCTTCTACGTGTATATTTTATAGTATTATACTAAAAGTCAAATTAAAGAGAGGAAAAATATAAATATGATGCATGCAAACATCAATGAAATCAAGTATTTAATGCCAATTGGTCAAATATATGAAACGAAACATATATATGTGACATATAATTCGGTACATGTATCTTGTTATACAAGTTATCTTTAAATTCATGTAACAATTTTAACTCAAAGAGACATTGGTTGAAAAAGTTAACCTCAAAAAGTATTTGTTAAAATGATGACCGTATAACTTCACATTGTATATGTTTAACAAGAGAACTCTTCTGTATGCATAAGATTGCACAATTTAGTTTTTAAATTTTAAACACCATCTTCTCGGGTGAATAAGAATTGGGGGTCGGATGCAAAGCTAAATCCGTCTTATTGACCGGAGGGCGGCAGGTAAAGCTTTCAACATCTTATATATGAAGTAGTCAAAATCAAGTAAAGCTTAATTTTCTGATTGACTTAAAGAAAGTCGTAAGCAAACCATTAATTAATTATCTAGTTGCTTGGTCATATTCAACATGACCTTCAGCTACATCAGTAACTAGTTCAATTACCAGACAGAACGGTGAAGAAGAGTTAATTTCAAAGCGACTCCTGTAGCCAGTTTGCAAATCTAATGATTCGCTAATGACGGACCATCCCACAAATTTATCAGTTAATAATTATATGCCACGACTCTATGAGATATTCCTCTGGAGTACTTAATCATGCAGTATACTAATTAACTTCCAACTACCAAGATATTATTTAGTTCCATTTATTTATCAATTTTCATTAGTTCCCAGCCGTTCAAGCAACATCGATCCTATTCAATACATGCCGGCCAAGGTCGGCCAGCATCACTAGATCCAAAAATATGACCAGAACACGACTAATCTAGTTTCAGATAGATATCATAATTGGAGAAGCTCTCAACTGAAATTTTGAACTCATCCCAGTTTCCCGACTATGGGATCCTCCTTGAGTTGCTGTGGTTCGGAGAAGGTTGATGAAGGCGGGTATGTAAAATATTTTCAATTTTTTCTTAGTTCTTCAATCTTATTTGGTGCCTAAGTTCCAAGTCGAAACTAAAAGAAAGTTTTGTATTAGCTTGATATTCGTCGTCAAATATTCCGGTTTTCTAACATGGGTATGATAACTCCGGTAATCTGCAGGAATTAACAGGATTATCTGGATCTATATCGTTAGCTCATAACTTGATAGCTTAAGTCGTACCAAAAAAAAAAACTTGATAGCTTAAGCTTTTCAAATTAAGCAGCTATCTAATACTTTGCTTGCTTCGGAATTTTTAGGGCTACTGAAAGTACTGGTGGAGGTAACACAACGTGGAGAATATTTTCGTACAAAGAGTTGCATATAGCTACAAATGGATTTAGCGATGACAATATGCTTGGAGAAGGAGGATTTGGAAGTGTGTATTGGGGAAAAACCACTGATGGTCTCCAGGTGCATATCACACAATTTATGTTTCTTGAATACTCTTCGCCTCTCTCCTTTTTCTTGTTGTTAATTATTTCTTATAATATAAGGTTTTAAATATTCATATTCAGATTGCTGTCAAGAAGTTGAAAGCAATGAATTCAAAAGCTGAAATGGAATTTGCAGTTGAAGTTGAAGTTCTTGGGAGGGTTCGGCACAAAAATTTGTTGGGTCTTAGGGGATATTATGCTGGGGCTGATCAAAGGCTTATAGTCTATGATTACATGCCAAATCTAAGCATACTTTCTCATTTGCATGGCCAATTTGCTAATGAAGTTCAGCTAGACTGGAAAAGGAGAATCAAAATTGCTATTGGCTCAGCAGAAGGCCTCCTGTAAGCATATCAAACTCTACAGATTCTTAATCATATGTTTGTTAGAACATATAGATTAGTAGATTATGTAATGATCGATTTTTTCACACAATTATTTAGCTCTACGTACTTTGAACCACATTTATATCTAACAAGTGTCTTAATATTATTATCGATCACTCAACAGCCACATTACTATATCAACGTTTAATTGAGAGAGTAGTTGAGTCTATGATCATCTATATTTAATTGATAATATATATATATATATATATATATATGTGTGTGTGTGTGTGTACGCGCGCACGAGCTCGCACAACTTGTGCTCTCTAGCAATATAATATTTGACAAAGCAACTGTATACCATAAGCTTGCTTATTCACTAAAAGTCCCTAAATATTTGCAGTAATTGAAGGCTTATAAAATTGATGATTTAATTAAGACCCGGCTTTGAAGGTCAATATCGTACACGTAGTTGGATCTGTATACACCATTGAAAAATTTAGTAAACGAGAAAAAAATTAATGTTGAAGAATATATATGTGTTGAAGAATATAGTGAAGCTGAATATAATTAATGAAGCTGGCTGGTACCTAAATGATTCCTTAAATATATGTTTAGCTGCTAGAAACTTTTTGTCTCAAAGGCTATTGTTGTTTTCTTTGGCCATATAATTCAGATACTTTGACAGCCAAAGTGCTCATATTTTGCGATTTCTTTTAATTAGGTACTTGCACCATGAGGTAACACCACACATCATTCACAGAGACATAAAAGCAAGCAATGTGCTCTTGGATTCCGACTTCGAACCTCTTGTTGCAGATTTCGGGTTCGCCAAGCTAATCCCGGAAGGTGTAAGCCACATGACGACGCGTGTCAAGGGCACATTGGGTTACCTAGCACCGGAGTACGCCATGTGGGGCAAGGTCTCGGAAGGGTGTGACGTTTACAGCTTTGGAATTCTTCTCCTAGAGCTTGTAACCGGAAGAAAGCCTATCGAGAAGCTCCCCGGTGGAATTAAGAGAACAATAACTGAATGGGCCGAGCCACTAATAACAAAAGGAAAGTGGAAAGAGCTTGCTGATCCAAAGCTCAGAGGGAGCTTCGACGAGGCTCAGTTGAAGCAAGCTATCAATGTTGCTGCTATGTGTGTGAAAAGTGAGCCTGAGAAAAGGCCTAATATGATGGAAGTGGTTGATCTTTTGAAAGGGTATGAGGCCAATAAGGCCAAAATGACACCAATGAGGATTGAAAGTATCAGATATAAGGATGAGCTGGTGGCACTTGACCAAGCTACCGATGATGATGAAGATGGGGGTGGTGATGAAAGTAATGGTGGGTATGGTGTTTTTAGTGCTATTGAGGTCCAGAAAATGAAGGATCCTTATCAGAAAATCCATGGAGATAGGAGAATGACCAAGTATGTGTAAGAAAGAGAGACTATGCTACTCCATTAATTATCCTATATATATTGCTATGCATGCCTTTTGGTTACCGCAATAGGAGAGAGATGATCCTCTTTGAAGTTTGGTTTTGGGCGTGGAATAATACTCTCTGTAATATATATTGCTATCTAGCTTACCTTGATTTGAATTAGCGATCAATTATTTTCCACGACAAGGAGAATCTACCTGGAATGGTTTGAGAAGGCGTGACAAAGATTTTTTTTTTTTTTTTTTTAACATGACAAAGTGTGAAGAATGAAGAAGTGTTATAATATGCATGTCATTATTGATTTTTTCTTATGACTTTGTGACTTTGTTGAAATGACCTGAGGCCATTAAAAACTGGAAGCAAAGATCTTACGCTAGTCTCTATATTTGGGCAAGGCTCTTGATAACTTGGTATAGAGAGTACAGAGAGTTGTGCCTGTTTATAGGAGTACGTAAGATCACAGTCCCATCCTCTTCCCATAAGAGTGACTAAGTTCAACTTGATTAATTACTCCTCTTTGTTACATATTTATAACTTTATCATAGCAGAGTAAGCAGACAAGTAAGGATCTCCTACATACTATATTATCCCATCAAAGAACATATGAGAAAATCTCCATCAGAGCCCTAATACAAATATCAGTTGTTTCTCAGAGTTAGCCGTCCAAATTCCATATATGTCATGTGGGATAATCAAAGCCACCACGCACCTTGATAATAACTCGTTTACTAATTAACAAACCTTAATCTATATGAATGGAGAAATATTGTTATGTCTATTCTCATCTCATGGAGGCAACACAAAAAATTATATCAATAATACATACAAGGTATTTCAACTATAATATTTTAAAAAAAATCTTAATTAATAGAAAAAATAAATACTGATCGGTTTATGAATCTAGGTTAATGGCTTATGTCAACACTTCGTCTCAAGTTGGTGCATAAATGTCACAAATGCTTGACTTGTCTCAATATACTAGAAATAATAACTTTGGTCAGGATGTTTGCAAGTTGGCTTTTAGTAAGATTTATGACTCCAACTTTTCTTTGATGAATTTTCTATCCACTTTAGCATGTTTGGTTATATCACCATGTTCAACTGAATTATGTGTTATGTCTATGGTTATCTGGTTGTCATGAAGTAGATTATAGCTTGTTTAAGCTTACCATCCCTAGTCTTCCAATAATATAAGTAGCCATAACATTTCATATACACCCTGAGCCATTCCTCTTAACTCTACATCTACACTAGAGCTTACAATACTTTATGTTTCTTACTCCTCCATGTAATAAGGTAACTTCCTACAAATGTGTATTATCCTGATGTTGCTCTTATATCAGTGATCGACCCAACTCAATTTGCATAAAAAAAGGTAACTTCCTACAAATGTGTATTATCCTGATGTTGCTCTTATATCAGTGATAGACCCAACTCAATTTGCATAAAAAAGATATGTGAGTATGTAAACTAGTTTAACACCTTGTTCAGTTAGTGGACACTTGATCAGAATATTCTGGTAACTTAGGATTCTATAGTTTATAAGCTAGCATACTGATTTTAGTCAGTAGGTTTAAGACTGGCAGGACCTGCCCCAAATTTCACCCTGAAATTCTAGGTGGCCATATGGGGCCCACCTTAGGAATAATTCTACCGAAAATTCGGCAGAGTCACCCCTAAAAATGGACTGCCCAAAACACATCCACACTTCTAACAATTCAACCATATTCTCCTGGAGCCACCCTGTTCCCCAAATCACAACAACTTCGCAATAAACAACTGAATCAGAAAATATAACATATTCCAAATACACGAGTGTAACTCCCAAACTTTAAAATATTTGTCCCACAGGTTATCAGAGCAATCTAAAAGAGGAAAAGAATTCTTGATACAAGTAGGTTCAATAAATAACCTACAAAATAGAAAACAACAGCAGCATATGTTATGCCCTGAATCCTATTGTGTCGAAACAGCTATTCTGCAATCTGAGCATTTGAAATTGAAGGGCCCAGGGGAAAGTATTGAAAAACACGTTAGCGTGAGTGGACAAAAATAGATAAATAAGATAATTTAAATGAAGCAAAGCTTTAATACTTTCCCATGTGTTCATCCTTTAAAAATCTCAATGCAGGCAACTTTGATAAAACGTTTAGGAAAATAATCTGAAAGATGTTCAGCTCATGAAAACTGACTAGCCCCACTAGTCACAAACAACCAAGTAAACAGAATGAAACTCCGATATTCAATAAATAAGACCAGCCCCGCCAGTTAAACAAGATCGGACTAGTCCCAGTAGTCAAGCAACAGAAGAATATGGGGAAGATAATATCACCATACAACGAAGGAGTCTCCCAGGCTCTTGAGCATCTCATGCTCTATGCTCAACTTCGACCCACAAACACAAAGTAAGGGAGGAGGAGTCTTGACTACAAATCACGTGAGGAGGAGAACTAAAAAAATAAAGCAACCCAAGTATGGTAAAAGAAAACATTCGAAAACTAGTAAATCCATAAATCCATAAATCTTCCCCAAATCTCGCAATAGAAAACACGAGTACGATTCCCAACCGTACTCGGTAAATCTCATGATAATTCCAATAAAATCAACGACGTTTCCCACACGTCAAAATAATCTCAAATCAATAACAAATAAGCGAGATTAAAATATAAATCATAAATCAGAAACAAAACCAAATCCAAAATCATCGCTAAGGCATTCCCAATGCCAAAACTAAAAGTAGATAAATAAACAAGGAATATAATTCCATCGAAATTCCATTTCGAAAATCTTTCTGAAATCTTAAATCGACGAATAGAAATATATTTAATTCCGGAAACCACCTCGAAAAATGATTAGTCTATAATCATTATAAATCGTAAATCCAAGGTCGAGCATAGAAAAATCACATTCAAAAATCATACTGGAAAATCTAATCAGTATTTCAAATAAATATTCCAAAACTAAATAATATCCGAAACTAATTAATATATACGACAAATAATATGATAATTAAATAAAGCATTAGTTCGAGAAATAAACGCATGCATCATTATTTAAAATAAAGTTCACTCACAGTATACAACTAACGTGGCCAAGCATAAGGATTCTCGTCGAACTATGGGTCGGTACCTAGTCTTGTACAAAATTATATTCCATAAACAACAATTCAACAATTAAATACGAGTCTAATACGAAACCCGAAAACCCCTCGTAAACCAATATCTCTATTTCTTTCCGGATTCAACCCAAACTTCACCACTAATATCAATCTGTCGATTTAAGTAGGGCTTGGCATTTAGCCTGAAAACCAAAAGAAATCAGCCGGGGACTGGCCCAAACGGTCTAGGCTTTTAAAAAAAAATTCACAGTTTTGCAAGGCCCAGACCGTTTTATATTTTGCAAGGCCCGGCCCAAAAGCAATATAAAACGGTCCGGGCCCGGTCCTAAGAAATAAAAATAAAAAAAAAACAAAAAAAGTCCGAAGGCCCGTTTTCTGACTTTATCTATTCACTATATAATACTAAACCTAGTTACTCTACTCTCTCTCTTCCTATTTTCACTGCTGCACACTTCTTCTGCTCTTTTCTTTTCTCCTCCTCCTCTTCTTCTTCTCCTCTCATCTCCTCTCTTATTCTCTGTTCATACATTCTCTTTCTTCTTCTAGCTATGATTTTCGTCATCTTAGATACCTAAGATTTTCATTTCTATTCCTCCATACCTCAAATTTTGGTTCATGCATGTGTTGATCTAAACAGAGTTGCAGATCTGGAAGTTTCAGTTTACAGATCCATGCCATGTTGGGGAGAGGGCTAAGAGAATCAGGGGTGAGAGGGGTCAATTACTTCATGTGTTCAAGCAATTTAGCATGTTTTCTCCATCTATGTAAAGGAGATTTACTGATTTAGTGGTTAATTGGTGGACATGAGATTTTGGTTTTTTTTTTTTTGTTTTTTAGGGATTTTGGATTTTGATAAGTAGCCTTGAAGGCTTGTATATTTCGATTTCGATTGCAATTTTCTTCAATATCTTGTGTTGATCTTCTATTTTCTTCAATATCTTGTCATTCTTGTGTTGATCTTCAATTCGTAAAAAGTAAAACCAAAGTATAAACCAAATCTCAAGATGGTGTAAAAGGCCCGAAAACCCGAGAAACCCTACTCGAAAACTTTGGTCCGGGCTCTCTCCGATCCCGACCTCCTGAAAACTTGATTTGAGATTGACCGGAAAACTTCGGGCTTGGTCCCGGTCCCTGTAAATATGGTGCCGGTCTGGGACCGTGCCCAGCCCTAGATTTAAGTATTCCATAGCGGAAATAAGGGAAATCCGACGGTTAGATTCCCATAAATTGACATCCGACACTACAAACTTCAGAAACTCACAATCGATATCAAACTTCTCTAATTTCTACCAAAATCATATTTATCTAGCTAAAAACAGAAAACCAAAACCTCTCTTATGCGCTGCCACTCGCCACCCACCGTGGCAGCTAGTGGGCCCACGCACCACTAGCCAACTTTGTTCTGGGACACCAAATTTCACCAGTAAACTCATCTAAACATTTCCAACATATTTCTCAACTGCAACAAAGCCCAGAAATACCTTGATTGGCCGGAAATCGAGTTTGACCGGAAAAGGGGCTATCTGCACAGTGAAATCTGTTGTGAAATTTTAATTAATACTCGCAAGCGCAAGAATCGTCATTAGTATAGTGTGCAAGTACGAGGTCGTTCCAACTGAGGATTGATAATCAATTTAAATCCTAACCTAATTAATCCAAACACAAAATTAACATAAACAATCAAGCAAAAGAAGATATTGATTTTTGGGTTTTCCAATAAACAAATAATTTGAGAATTAAAGAAACAAACAAATAATGATAAAACCTAGGGTTTTGGAATCAACCACGCACTAACAATCCTATTTATGTTTCGATGCAATTAACAGATTCGTTTATTTGTTTTGATGACAATTCCCGTATCTAAGTCCAGGTACGACACTTAGACCATAGTTTTTCTTAGGTGTATGATTCTCTCCAGGTACAGCAGAGGTCGTATATCCTAACATGCAGTTTATCAAGGTACGACATAAATTTAACACATCGGACTCATTACGTTCTAGAAAACAAGAGAATCATGCAAGCCATTACTTCAGGTACGACAATAATGTAATTCAGAACTCTTAATCACAAGAAGCTAATTTGAATTATATTGCAGGTACACCTCAAATTCATCTTCTAATTACTAGATGCAAAGCCCTAAGATGATCAATCAAATAACTTAAACGTAAAGCATCAATTCAAATACTGACTAAGAATTCATCATAAAGAAACTATAAATCCATCAATAAATCATGAAAGTACATAAACAATCATCATACGGCAACATCTTAACCCTAGAAAAAGGTTTAACAAAATATAACTAAATAAAACATAGAAAGAACATAAAAACAATGGAAGGGAAAAGATGGGGAAGATGGATGAGTCATCTCTGCTCCTTAGGCGTCTACATTGTGCTCCCGAGACTCTCTTTCTCATGTAAATTCATGCTCCCTTATATAGGGAAGATTTATGCTCATCTTTGGCTTCAAGTTTCCTTGTAAAACTTGGGTTTAGATTCCTTTCTTCATTTGGAATGGGAAAACCTTGAAATATCTCTTGTAGAAGTAGGAATAAGTTCCTCATTGAATCCTCATCTAAATTAACTTCCTTGAAACATTAGGATTGACGATCTTGCCACGAATGATTGTAAATTCCCGAGCAGATTTCCTATCCGACCTATCTTAACTCAAATAATCATAACTTTCTCCAGAAGTATCGAAATCAAGATCCGTAAAATTATACAGAAAGTAAACATCCGTAGCTTTCCATGCATACAAGGCTCATTGTCTGATTCGATCCGAGCATTTCTCAGTAATTCGGAGAAGTTGGGTGTTTTGCACAGACAGATTCTGGAACGTGGTATTGCAATCGCCTTTCAATCGTACTTAGCTCATTCTAGCTTCTTTTCTTCTTTCTATGAAAAAAACCTACAAAAACACTAAAAGATGTAAATGAATCATAAATAAGGAAAACTAAACATAAAAACCAAGATTAAGAGTCATAGAAATATAGGATAATATGAGCATATCAAAATCTTCAAATCCTCGATTCTCCTTCCACAGCTCAAATTAGATCATGAAACTTGGAGGGATTCATCAACGGAGGATGGGTTTTCGATTAGGACTGGTTTCGTGACCAGAGGTGGCCGAAATCTGGAGAAATCGCTGTTTGAAGCAAACTGCTACAGTAAATTTCATGGCTTCAACTTGCAGTTTTCCAACCAATTCTTAGTAAGCTACCACTGCAGGCTTCAGGAGGAGGTGGAGGCGTGTTGATCAAGACCGGTGGCTTGCCGTTTGGTGGCCGGGCGGCTAGGAATTGACAGAAAAACTCAAAATGCTGAAGAGAGAGAGGGAGAGAGAGAGAGAGAGAGAGAGAGAGTTACCGCGATAGGTTTCTGGAAATGAAAACCTAGCACGGTAACTTTCCCTATATATACAAAATTATCATAAACAATAACTTTAGTTTTTCGCTCGTAACTTTCGCATACGAACTCCGATTTAAGCGTACCACATATGCACAGACTCGATTTAATGTCCTCTACAACTTTTGTGAAGAAAATTTTCTCAAAAACTGAACCAAACAAAAAGTCAACTTTTTGGTCCACTAAAAGTATCGAAACAAAGTAAAAAGTGAAAGTAATTGTCGTTTACTGTCCAAATGACTAGTAAATAGGTAAATTGAGATACGGGGAGTAACAAAAACATATTTCCTTTGTGATAGAAAATGTCTTCTCTTGATCCGGCCACTTTAATGCCTTTGATGCCCAATAAAAAAAAAAAAAAAAAAAACTTTAGTCCACTAAGATCTTTCCATCTCTGTTACTAATAATAGATAGGCTACCAACTTCATCACTTCTTCAAGATCATCTTTTATTATAGTTATATCATCTGCATAAGATAGTCAGAGTGGTCAATTTACCCTTTGTTCGCTAGGGATACTACTACAGAAAATCCCTTTAAGGACGTTCAAGAAACGTCTTGAAAAAGATTAGAGGATGCTACAAAAAAAAAGTCCTCTATCAATGAGCCATTGTAAGTCACTTACGAGGACGTTGGAAAGACATCCTCTAATGTCTATAAGGATGCTTGAAAACGTCGTCTAATCTAAAGAAAAACGTCCTCTAATATCTGTAAGGACACTAGAAAATGGTCCTCTAATCTAAAAAAAAAGCATCTTCTAATGTAAATTAGGACATTTAAAAAGTGTCATTAAATCTGATAAATGGGTCGTTTAATGTATATTAGAACACTAAAAAAAGTCCTTGTATCTATTACATAAGGAAGGTTCTAGTTGGACCTCCAAATTTGCTATTTGAACCTCACCTACTTAGTACACCTCTAATCTACTTTTTAGAATACTAAAAAGGCTAAGTAGACCTCCTTATTTTTACCAAAATATCCTTGAACATCACATAGTAACTTCACGTTTAGCAAAGGATTTCCAGGGTTTGGGTTGGGAGATGGAGGATGGCAAGGCGGCCTTGAGGAGAGACCTTGTGGTGAAGAAGGCGGCACTAGGATTTTGGGGTAGCAAGTTGTTGCGGTGCTTGATTTCATTCTCGGTTATGGCCGCTAATAAAACTCAGGGTTGGATTGGCGACTTCTTTGATCACTACTAGGAATACAGGTTTCCATCTATCTCTCAATTTTGAATTTCGAATTGGAATTTCGAATCTTGGAAAATAATTTCAATTAAATTTGGATTCTTTTGAATACATGTTCTGGATACCTTGAGTATGCAATGAGCATGGACTTTTGGATATTGCACGGAGATCATTTTGTGATACTAGTGAAGGTTGTCTCCACTGCTTAGTTAGTTTAATATGATGGTGTTTTTCCATTTTGTAATGTTCTGTTTGACTTCTGTTCTCATATATTTGAGATAAAGTAATAAGCTTCTCAATGTCTGATACACAATCAGAAACATATTGGATTTCCATTAGGTAAGACTTAAGAGATTACATGCTACACAAGAAACAATAAGATCAGAAATTTTCAGCATTGATCATTCCATCTTCAAATGCTCAAAACCCAAGATAAAAAAGTCCAAATGGAGTGATTCTACTTGCAATGGAAAGTAAACTCAGAGATCTTTCCATCCATATAAAGAAGGTCACCCAATTTCTACCGAGATGAAAATGGAACCTTGTCAAAGTTGCTAAATTGTTCTGCAAATTGCTGCAGACCTATAGACACTCAAACTTCTATTTCTCCAAATCCATAAGACTAAAAAGGGTGACACTACCTGGAACATAAACTAGACACATTCATTCTTCTTCCCATAAAATTTCACACTCCAATTAAATCTGAGCAGAAAACTATAGACCTGCAAATTCATTGTTCTATATGCATATTCTACTGTAAGCTGATTCTGACATTGATATATTTCGTTTACCATTGTGGAAGCTATAGGGAACAAAATAAAAAACGGTTTCTTAGGAATATGTGAGACATCTAACTCTAAGTTCATGCAAATTTTCAACTCCACATTCCCACTGATATAGAAACTATAGCCTTCCAAAGTCAATCCACAGTAATTTTTTTTCTGTAGTTCTCTTTGACAACTCATTTAGGTTACTTCATAACTAATTGACAAACCCATCAGAAACAAAAGCTATAGTTAGATACTTTGGTTTAAAATCAAATCAAGAAATAAAATAGTTAAGGGACCATACATAACAAAGGGATCGGACTTCAATAAAGAAGGTCATAGGATAAGTTAATGTTGATACAAGTTCATTCACATCTATATAAAACTAACAGTGTGATGCTTGTATATGGGTACAATTAAATGGCTCATAAAGAATAGATGTGTAGAACCAAAACATAAACAACTCTCAAAGAAGGGGATGCACATCAAAAAAAAGAAAAGAAAGAAGAAACAACTCTCAATTTGAAAGATTGAAAGATACCAATGAACTAAAGAAAAATTATTACCCCACTTGGTGTGAATTGATTTGTATAATCTTCCCTGCTTTCCAATTCAACCCCACTATATCTAGTAGATTTATTATCGTCATCTTGATGTTGATCCTGCATACCAATAAATCATAAATCATATACGCATCTCCCCTCAGTTATTTATATAGGAGAAGGAAGAAGAAACTGAAAATTCTTAGCCTATACCTTATCCTGAGGCTCAATCATGATAATTTGACTCTCCATTGCTGCATCTTCACTTTCTTCCATAGAGTTTAACGTAGAATGTTCTTTTAGGGTTTTGAATTTGAATGTTATTTCATAGTTTAACGTTAAAGAAGATGGGCAACAAGTTAGATGTTTCTATGATTTCATGAAAGAGACTTTAATCGGAAATAATAACAATTTGAAAATTTCTACAAATGTATCATCTCGAATCCAAGCATGAGAGATTGAAGAGAGACTGTGCATTGAAAGTGAAAAGAAAAATCAGTTTGTCGTGGAAGTAAGTTTTTTTTTTTTTTGCCTTTTTTCTCTATCTCTTTGTCCTTATCTGTCTTTTCATATGAGTTAACAAAGTCAAAGAAAAATTGAAAAAAGATGGAGGTCCAACTAGAATCTCCCATTACATAACTCACAAAAAAAAAAAAAAAATCCTTAAAACGAAAAGAAGACATTTTCATACAAATCATCTTTACATCCCAAAACGACTGTCATTGTATTTATTACTCATTACAATATACTTGACTACAAGCACAATCCAGTAACTGATTCCTACTTTTAAGTTTTAATCAAAAGTTTAGTCTTATGTATATATCCTATATGATAGTAGACAAACATACTTAATTTGATCTCCAGTATATATCCTCAGCCACTACCTGATAGAAATAAAAAAAAAAAAAGACAAGTTGTGATCCCCCGAAAATTTTGTTTAATTTATAGAAGGTAATTTTTCGAAAATAAGATTTTTGCACAAGGTGATTTTAGTAAAGGAATCGATTCTAGACATTTTAGGTATCGAGACTACCAAATGGGCTATTTGAATTAAGTTTGGACCAATGTCCTTCCAATTGGACCTAAGGAATCACAAAGGTTTGTTGAAGCAAAAGGTTGTCGGGATTATTATGGAAAGATACAAATTGAGTTTTTAGTAATTCAAGTTTTGGGCCTAGCACGAGGTCAAGAATTAACCTAGGAAGTTTCCGACGAAAAACGAATAAAAGAAACGTCACGAGCCCAAAACCGAAAGCAATCAGCTAGGAGAATTGTGTAATTCGTCGAAGGGGCAAATTTGACATTTCTCGTACGTGAGTATAAATAGGAAATTAGAAACCCTAATACCTAAACTCTCTCATTTTCTCCCTCACTCTCAGCCGCACACTCTCTCTCTCCCCGACCTCACTCTCTCGTCCTCTCCCTCTGCCATTGCCTGAACCGCATCGTCCGGCCACCGCCTCACATCACCGCTACCACCAATCGAAGCCCTACCTCAATCGGACCTAAACCCATAAGAGATCGAAGCCATGCATCGACCCGGCCTCTCTCTTCCGCTATCCTTCACTCTACCACCACCGGAGACTCCATCTCTGGCCACCATCTCCCCACACCGTCTTCACCAATCGACGAAGCATCCAAAACCAACCCAAGCCCGAGCCTTACCGTCGAAATACATCGTCGGCAGCCTCTGCGCACGACCACCCAAGGCTGCAACGCCACTGCGGCTCGACCCTCGCCGGATCCCAGCCATCCCTTCACTACACTGCCGCCTCCAGTGAGCTCAGGTAGCGCCGACCATCAAACCCCCAACATTCCATCACCGATCGACGACGCACGACGCCGCACGAGAATCGACGGAGCTCGAGGCTCTGCATGCCTCTGTTCTCCAATCTCCCTTCCGAAACGAGCTTAATCACATCCATAAACGGAACCCACGCCTCACTACTCACCTATTCCCGAGACCTCGACCTCCGACGCCGACCAGAGCTGCCTCACGCGCTACACGCGCCGTCGCTGGCCGCCAGCGTATCCAATCGTTCTGGTAAGCCAATCGTTCTGGTATCCTTTCGTTGTCTGGTTGAGTTTCAGTTTTGAAATTATGGACATCTGATGTTTGTTCTTCAATTTGGGATATTTGAATATTGGGTTCGGAGGAGACGGAGGAATAAGGATTAAAAGGGGAGGCTTCTGGTGTTGGTTTCGATTTGAGTTCTTGATGGGATGATGAAGAATCGAGAAAGGCTGCAAGAAGCAGCACATTATGGAGATTTTGGTCTCGATGGGGTTGAGTTAGGGTAAGAAATCCTAGCCTTGAACTTATGATTTCAGTTTTGTTGGGATATTGAAATTGATTGTTTGAGCAGGTTGTTTTGTGGTGGAGAAAAACACCTGAATTGTTGGGTCGAGGACATTAAGCCGAGGCTACCAAAGAAAGGATTTGGAAAGGTTATGACTATTGAGAAAGGTAATGACATGATGAAGGAAATGGATTTCTGTTTACTGTGCTTGTATTGTATCGCTTGAAATCGAAAGAAATAAGTGGAAATGGATAATTGCTTACTTTTATAGTACTCGGCTGATTGTGAATGAGTTGGTGTGAATGAGGTTATGTGTGTGTGAATGGCTATGTTTGGCATAGAAGAAAATTGATTAGTGAGAAGGGACCATTTTTGAAAATGAGTTAATGTTGTGAACAATGTCAAAGAAAGTGAGTAATCATCAATATTAAGTGGAGATGGGTAATGAAAATGGTGAATTTTATTTGATTGAACTAAATTAGGATATCGGATTAGTGTTCATGAAATAAGGTTAAAGATTAGAATACTCTAGTGTTGCCATATCCCAAAGTTATCGTAAGAATGTGATCATTTGGGAATGGTAATTACTATTTATTTGCTATTATCTAATGATTAAGTAAAAAGGGTCAAACCGGTTGACTTGGAATACATTAAGAAAATAAGTATAATTACCATATCTCGAAAGGAGTTTGAAAGGCGAAATCCTTCGGGAATGGTAATTATTATTTAATCACTTAAGTTTAAAAGCTAAATAAAGTGATGTCAAACCGGTTGACCGAAATTTTAACATGGAAAGAAGTATGATCACCATCTCCCGAATGAGCTTATTCCGTTAAGTGAATTGTTCGGGAATGGTTACCATTAAGTATCGATTCAGAATAAATTGGTGACTCATAAAGAAATTGATCAAATGAGTTATGAATTGGTTACTTATTGGTTTAATTTTATTATAAAGGGCTTGTGCGTGTGCCTTTGGAAGTGGACGAAGTATTGAAATTCGAGAACGAATCTCATTGTGGACGAGCACTCCAATTCCAGGTAGGGTGAGCTGTCCCTTCCTTGTTAGAGGTTTTCGATATATGTGGAATGCTATACTAAGATAGTATATTGCCTGCAAGTGCGTTTTTGATTGTTCATTAGTCGATGCCTCGTGATACATGTGTTTTCAGAACTGATAATTGCTAATTGTGAAAATCGAGGCTAGACTTGCATGTTGAGATACTGTACCCTTGTATGTTTATACTTGTGACCTGAAAGTGAATGGGACCTAGACGCGTAGATTCCTAGGGATCCCACGGTGTCGATAACCGTGAACCTCCGGAGGGGGCTGTGCTCCTATGTTTGTCGAGGAAAGGTAAGTACAGACAGTGAACCAGTCATAGGAGACTCAGAGCCAGGAAATGGATACTTTCGCTACTTGTAGTCACACGGACTACAGAGTAGTTGGCCGGTTCTCGAAGGATGACGAACCGAGTCGGTCACCGTTGTGTTTGAGTTTAGCCGGCAGGTAAGTATCTCGGAGCTCCAAATTGTGTGAAGCATACTGCATGTGCTTTATAAAAGAAATAAATGTTTGTGGTTGCCTCTTATTAAAAGTATTTTTCGAGAAAAGTGCACAATATTATGTAGTAAATATTTTCAAGTATATTATTATTTTCAAACCTAGCATGGTTGGGTCGGCCCCTATTGGGCATGCGAGGACGAAAGCTCACCCCTACTATAGTGTGCAGGTTTCGAGCATGTGGTCGGGAAGCGTACAGGGGAGGCACATGGCCCGGCTTGGCGCATTTCTCTTTAGTTTTATCAAAAGGAAGGTTTTGGTCCCTTATCGGATTTTGAAGTAACTTGGTTATTTATTTCCTCACTAATTTATTTGTTTTCTATTAGCTCATTCACAAAATTTCGAGAGACCCGTAACCCTGGGGCGCGTCTCTCATACTTGTTTTCACTTCGTGATTTGTTATTTTCCAAATTGGACTCTGATAGTAAGCCCAAATCTTTTAGCTCACTTTAAAATTCCGCTTGCGAAAATATGTTGTTCGGTTGCTAGAATGTTTTGTGACTTTTGTCCAAGAAAGTGTTTTGTAAACCAACAACCTAGACTCAAAAGGCCTTGCGGTTTCAGGTTGATGAGCTATCGAGATGTCATTCGTGACATGTCGATTCCTCATTGGCTCGGAGTCGCGGCGCTGTGGGACCCCCCTCTCGGGTCACCACACAAGTGATTAACAAAACTTTTAAGAGTGCAGTTATATATAGTAGGTTACACATGCAGAAGCAAACATGCATAAACACTAGGCAGTAGTGAAAAATTCTACAAGAGATAATACTCTTAAAAGAATTTACCTGATCAATAGTTCTTTCTCCTTCTTTGCATCTATAGTTTTCTATCAAGTTAAGACGATGAACAGACTTGTTGATCCTATAAGCAATCCAAAGTTTCAGACACAACAAAATCAATTGTATTGATAGTAGGTGGGTAGAAATAGCAAGGAAAGCATAGTACAACAAATAATAACACAAAAAAAAATGCAGCTACAATACATATGTACATGCATACATGGGTCATGCTGACCAGTTTTTAAGCATTATCTCTACTCTCCACGAACATAAGCATTAGAAACCATTATTTAGAAAATCTATGTTACAAAATATATAAACTCTTGGAAAAGATCAAAGTTTCTGGTGCGAGAGAGCACTAACCGATGAAACACTTGCTACTTAATGTCCAAAGTTCTTCTTTTACTCCCAAAGTTGCAATGTACACCAAACTTTCAATCTCAGTACTGCAACATAAAAAACCACAGCAAGTAAAACATCTTAGTATATGTTAGCATTAAAGCCACCCTCAAGTGCATGAGGTACAAGTTATAGAATAGGGGATTAAGTAAGGATGTCGAACCCACGAGGATTGGTAAATCCTTTCCTAGCTAGGGAAAACCTAAGGAAAAACTAGAAGAATATGCAAATGTACAATCACAAACAAAGGCTCACAAGTGAACCAAAGTTCATGGTGAGTATGTGCAAGATGGTGTGTAGAGATTTGATTTTGATTTTGAGATTGGTTTCTATTCAAATTGAAACAATGAAAGCAAGTAATATAAACTAAGCTAAACAAAACAAGTTGTTATCAAATGGATGGGAGTTAGGGCATCGGGTTTCACCTTTTGCCTCCCTTGCAAGCATTAAAGCAATTGAATATGAATGATGCAAAACTAATTGTCCAACTACCCTCTTAGCATCCGGATAGGACTACTAAGGCTTAAACCCCTTTCATTTTATTAACTCTAACCGGATAAGTCTAGAGCTAACTACCTAGAAACAAATTCAATTACCGAATAGGTCTCAATCCTTTGCCCCTAAATGCATAAAGCTTAGAGTTTAGGTAACCAAGCAAGCAAACCAATCCTATCTCTAGGTGATTTTAGCTCACTACCCTCACATGCACACATGGTGTGCTTTCATGCTCCCTTTTTGCCTAAAGGTAATCAATCTCTAGGAAAAACTTCACGTCATGGCAAACACATAACTCAAATTGATTAGGTCTAAGTAATGCATTCAACTATTGACTTAGCATGTGAGAATGACAACATGAATTTGCATCAATTTATAAACAAAAGCATCAATCCAAGCAAGTTTGGCTAGGGCTTTCAACCCTAGCCCCAACTAGTTTACTACTCACACATAGCTAGATATACAAGCTTCAACATTCTATTAAACATCAAATACATAAAGAGATAGGGAGTAAAGGGTGACTATTGATGATGCCGGAAGAGGTGGTGGAGATGGGTCTCCAAGAACATGATGTGGGGGTAGTCACCTCCTTCTCCTTGCTCCAAGCTCTTGATATTGGTGAGAAAAGTGAAATTTGGGATCTCTAAGATGAGTTGTGGTGTTGAGTGGTGAAGGAAATGGAGGATGTAGTGGTGGAAATGGAGGATGTAGTGGTGGAAATGGAGGTTTTAGAGGTGGAGATGGTGGTTTTAGTGGTGGAAATGGTGGTGTCTTCTCTAGAGAGAAAATGGATCTTGGATAGGATGAAGATGATTGAATGGAGTCAAGAATTCTGAATAATTGGTCTTTGGCCTCTTTTTGATCAGCTAGGTGTGTCATCTTTGGTCCCCAAGTGTGCAAGAGATGCTCTTACACCATTGTCCCCAAGTGTGTCATTTTTGATCAGCTAGGTGTGTCATCTTTGGTCCCCAAGTGTGCAAGAGATGCTCTTACACCATTGTCCCCAAATGGTCCCAAATTGGCAAGGTGATAAAAGGACAAGGTGTAGGGAGATATTTGAATTTCAAGTGATGGGAGATTCTCACCACCATGGTCCTCCTTTGCTGGAGAAAAGACCCTCCATGAGTGGCGGCTCGCCGGAAAAGTTCGCCGGAAAAGTCGATTTGCAATTTTCTTCCAATCTCCGTGTCTTCTTCCCCTAGCTTCAAATCTCCACATTTCAAGCCTCAAATAGTCATTTTATTCTCAATGCAAGGTTTCCTACAAATAAAAGGAAATGGATTAAAAAAAAAGGTAAAATAGCATGGAAGACAAATCAATTTTCATAATTATGGGGCACAATTGCGTAAGTAATTTGTGACTCAACAATATATGAATATATGATTCACTTAAAGTCATAAACATGAGAGTATATGCAATGCATTACATTCTGAAGTCATCAAAACTACATAAATCAGCATATTGAGTTTCAAGTTTTCAACTTGCAAAGCTATCACTCTACTTAACGGCGAAACATAGGTTCAGCAAAGAGAAATGAGAGTGACTTACAAAATTTCCTCAAACTAAACCCAAATCATCCCAGCTTATCCCATTAACTCAATTTTCTACACAAAATTGAAATAGCTATCAAAGAACTAAAGAGAAAATAGACAAGCTTACATGACAAATTAGTGAAGAAACAAGTACCTAAAAATAAATAGCACTATCAACTTAAATGCTCTTCTAATCCAACCCACACTGAATCAGAAAAATTAACTGAATATAATCAAACTTAAAAAAGAAATTATATGGCCAAGAGTTTCCATTCTGTTTAGTCCCTGTATTTTGCCTCCAACATCGTTTCAGTCCTTGACATTACAATTTCATCCAAAAACTCCATAACCTCTTAATTTTCCTCTAATAGGTCCACTCCATTCAAATGCTCCGTTAACTGGTTGACATGGCTGATTAATAGACGCCAACTCAGCACTATATATGCGTGGTGGCTGTTAAAATGTCAAGAATAACCCTAGTCTCCCTTTTTAATTTTTAATATTTTTTATTCTTCTCTTTTTTCTTCTTGCTGCATACCTCTTCTTTCCTCTTGTTCTTTTACCCCGACACCCAACTCACCTTGACCGGAATGAGTCCATTTCCAAGATCAAGTGATGGACCAGTCCCACCCACTATCGACTTTCAAAAAAATCACCGCCGCAATCAACGTTGTTGCCAAAGTCGACGAACCCATACAAGTCCTTGACCCGAATCTGAACCTCCACCGTTTCGACAGTCCATCCTTGAGTCATTCGACTGTGACGAGTACTTGTGTTGGGCTGTCCCTTACTGCCTGATGACAACCTCAACGTCCTCAGCTGCAGCCAAAACTACGATGGTAGATTGGGTACTTCTGTTGTTGGTTATGTGGGGAAGATTTGCTGGTGTCTGTTTTCTGGGAATGTTTGATTTTTTGTTTTTTTGTTTTGTTTTCTGTGGGTGATTTTGATCAGAAATTTTGGGCTTTGTTATGGCTTTAGACCTCTTATCTCTTATCTATTTGCTTATTATACTCAAATGTTAGACTAAAATGGATTTATCACAAGTTATCCTAGAGCAACTAGGAAACCATTAAAACATTAAGTCGAATACAACATGGATTTGGAAAAGAATCAACCTAGATATCTAATGTGATAGTGTATTTAGCATTGGATTAGGAATCCATTATTTGGACAACAAGGAAGTCCTAAACTGTGATGCATTAGGATTCTAATTGTACAATACTTGATCCTTAAGGAAAACCTTTATGGGAGGATTCCTAGGACTTGAACTTGTATAAACAAGAGGCTAGGGTCTTTGTTATCACCATCGTTTTTACAAGCATTATGTTCTGCCCATTCAGAAGGTACAGTTGGTGACTAGCAGAAGACTTCAGCCTCATTTCCATCCTTGTTCTTGTAGCAACATCAATGGCTTCAGCTATGGACATCAATGGTATGTTTGATCCCTTAAGGTTGTTGTTGAACATGTGTGAGCTTGGTTTGTGGTTTTACATCAAAGTCTCTGAATTCGACTAAGATAAAACTCCAAGTCTCCAACCCATGTGGATCTTCTTGACCAGCTATTAATACCCAATTCCAGTCATTTTTCTTCTCTCTATTGGGTATTTTTCAATCATTCAATCAAACCTCTCAACTTTGAAACTAGCTGTCGGTTTCCAATTCCACCTAGTTTTGTTCTCTTTGTTGGTTTTTAATCCAAGTTTCAGTCTTTAAATCAAAGCCCTCAACTTTGAACTAAAACCCACATCATGCCTCAAGTGAATCAGAAAGGTTGGATCTTTTGTCGAAGATGACGACGTTAAGGGTTCAATTGGCTCTCTTATGGCTTTTAGAGGTGTGTACAAAACACAGTTTTCTAGAGTCACATTTGTGAGTTGCAGATCTTCCAAGGGATCTAGAGGCAGTTTGCGAGTTGTGCCCAGTCAGTTTGGGTGTGAAGAAGAAGAAGAAGAAGGTAGGAAAAACAAAGAAAAAAAAGGAAGGAAAAAAAAACAGGGTTATATTAGACATTTCACCATTATCGAGTTAAGTTGGCGTGGAATGAATTGCCAAGTTAGCAACTTAACGTCAGATTTTGAAGAAATCTTAACAGTATGGACCTATTGGAGGAAAATTGAGAGGTTACTGAGTTTTTGGATTGAATTGAAGGGAGAATTTCATAAATGGTCACTCAACTATGACTCATTCGACACTTTGGTCACTCAATTTTCAAATATATCACTTTGGTCACTCAACTATTATTCTGTCAATCACTTTAGTCACCAAAGAGGCATTTTGTCTCACTTTAGTCACTTCTCCCAATCATTCCAATTCATACTTCTCAATTTTTCACAATTGGAAGGACAAAAATATCCTTGATATTGTGGCAAATAAAGTTTTTTTAATGAAAAAATTAACAGAGTGACTAAAGTGAATAACAAAGTTAAAGTTGAGTGACCAGAGTGATATATTTAAAAAGTGAGTGACCAAAGTGTCGAACATGTAAAAATTGAGTGACCATTTATGATATTCTCCCTAAATTGAAATGTTAGAGACTAAAATGATGTTAGAGGCAAAGTATAAGGACTAAACATAATTTACTCCAACAATTAAAGAATCATTTGTAGTAAACTAGGAAATTCCTTGACTAGTTTAAGAAAGCAATCGACCTCAGTTGCAGTCCAAAGCACTTATATATAGTGGTTCTTCATTAGTAAAATATGGTGCGGCCAAAATAGCCTCACAATTTAACCCTGCAAATATAGTTGTCAATATAGGATAAGCAGGGATCGTTCTGTCCGGGGATTGAAGGGTACACCTACACAAAAAGATCAGTTAACAAATAAAAGAATAAAATGGGTGGGGGTTTGGAATTTGGTTTCTAATATACTTAAAATAAAAACGAAACAAATAAAATTATCTACAATGATCGACTTCTTCACACTCAAATCAGAATTTTCAAACCATGTCAACATGCAACGAGTTGTTTCAATCTATAAAACCTAAAATCGTGCCAACACTAAATATCAGAAATGAATTCGAAGTACAAGTCTCAAGAGATTGAGTACCACTTTAATTCTTCTTTTTAATCTCCTAAGTTAGGAAAAGTCCATAACTTAAAATATTTCATATAAAACATTACGTTAATACTGAAGAGCATCTGTCAACATTAAATATGAATCATTAAGTGCAATTAGAATTCTGAATTCAAACATGTATGCATCCATAAAAAGTTACAAACGCACGAAACATGTAGCATATAATCTAGACCATTGTACATAATCTTTACCACTTTAATTTCTGCCCTAAAACGATTAAGTGAATCATAACACAAATTTGGCTTTATTAACCTGCAGATTAACATCATTATTCAACCAAAATCATATGCTTAAAGATATAAAAGGATGGCACGAAATCATAAACAACTCAAGAACATAAAGATAAGAATCTAAAAATTACTAACATAAACTCGTTCTTAACAAAAATCCAACTCCAATAACAAAGTTCATAATCAAAATCTGAAATTCAAAACTAAAGAGTATGAAAACAGAAATAAGGGCCATGGATTACACTTTTTGATCTTCAAGGAAGCTTGGAGAACATCAAGAGAACACATGGCTAGACCTTCAAGAACACGAACCGCCTTGGAGAAGTCCTAAAGCTCTTCACGACAAGAGGCTTTTTCTGAATTTTGGAGAGAGTTTTGGAGAGAAGAGAGCTAAGCTAATGAACTGAATTTTGCGTGAAGAAGTGATGATCTTGGAGTCAATAATTGCTGCTATTTATAGTGGAATCCTCCTCTCTTGTGATGCAATCATGGTCGTTCATCTAGAGGTGATTTCTCCTTAATTTTCTCATGACAAAGTCTTGAATTTTCTGATCTTTTTTTCCCTTAATGACTCTTGGATATCTCTAGAGTTAATCATGCAATGCTCCTTCTCTTTCCCTTGAATAGTGACCAGATACATCCCTTATTCCTCTCCTTTGAATTGCACTAATTTCTTCTTCCAAGAATTGTGCACACAACGAACTCCTATAGTCAAGAAAAATCAGAAATTAATTAGTGTCTATAATCAATAGAGAATAAGATAATTAGGAATAAATATTGACTATAAACACTCCCTTTTATTTCGTTGAATTCTTCCTTATTTATGTAAGTCTTAAAAGTTTTCCTTGATTTCATCATTCAAGAGTTCTTAATGTGATGGACTCCTAAATTAATTCTCTCTTTAAAACAAGAAAATCAGAAATAAGAAAGTCCAAAGGAAGAAAGTTTCCCCAAAAAAAAAAAGGAAATATTTCCTAAAATGAAAGAGGAAAGTTTCTAAAATGACTCATCCTTCATTTACGCTCATTTATGCTCTTTTTCGCCCCTTTTCTCCATTTCAGTCCTTGAAGTACCTAAAAATAGAAACTATGTTATAATTAGTAATTTTAAGAGAATAACTTAGCCAAATGAGGGAAAATACATATTAAAAACGTCAAACTTTGTGCTCTTATCAAAATCTGTGATACAAATATTATGTGATCAATCACAAATATCAACAAAAACAAAAATTTCCTTTTTCTTTCCTATTTTTTACTTCCATTTTCTCTTCTCGTTTAGAAGAACGATAGTTTGCAGTTGGTAGACATATTGACATTTTATCGAGGCTGGTTTTGTACTTGACATCAGCGTTGGCATCAGCAAATGAGTTCAAGAAGCTAATATCAGGTTTGACAGATTTTATTCATCCATTGGTTTAATCTAATTTGGTATCTTAAAATTTCAATTTGGTTGAAAATTTGCAGAAATGTTCTACTTATGAATGTTTAAACATCTAACGGTTTATTTTTCAAAATATGATCAAAAAGTGGGTCTCATAGCCATTGTTTAGAAAATTCCCATAAAGTCCTCATTCTAAAGGTCATCACTAAGGGTAAATAACCACACAATATTATTCTTTGGTTATCTAGTGTACAGACAACAGGTTATTGGAAAGCGATGGTATAACTAAAACTATATCAATTACGGTGACGGATGGTGTCAATGATACTTAACTAATACCAATAATTGGCATTGGTCCTAATGATAATGTAAGAGTATTAGTATTGGTCATGCTTGACTAATGGCAAGGGAATAGTTTCCGGAGTATATTAGGATCTTGAATCATATAATTTGTTGCACCTAAATCAATTATCCACATATCTTTCCAACTCAAGTGGGAATTACTTAAAACAAGAACAATCTGTATTTGGTTTAGCTTGAAAGATTGAAAAGAAATACTGGTTTACTTCATTCTTCATTAGTGACATCTTTGATACCGATCAACTTGCATTATTTCAAGTCCCCCAATATGGTTCCTTAGAGGTGGAGAGTGGCTTCGTTAAATAGTCTTCAATATGCTAGGTCCATTCAATTTAAGGTTACCCACATTTACAGGGAAGGAAACAGTTTGGCTGACAAATTAGCTGAATATGGAGATACCAACCAAGGTCTATTTGGTGGATTACACTTCCCAATTTCATTGTTGGGCTCTATGGTCATGATTTGTCCTCAGGTATTATGTATCATTTTAGATAGTGATTTTTGTTGAGTTATTGTCATTGTATTGTTTTCTATTTTGTATTTGCTTCTTTTAGTAGCACTTTTGATAGGTCTGTACCTTCATGTTGATATATGTCCTGTGGAAATGGTTTTGGCCTTCCTTTTGTACTTTTCTCTTCTATTAATAGAATTTCGAATAAGGGTGAAGAGTTAGCCCCTATGTCGCTCCTTAAAAAAAAAAAAAAATCCTTTTTCTTTTTTCATTTTCTCTTCTAGTCTAAAGAGTGTTGGTTTGCTGTTGGCTAGACATAATGGTGTTTCATATGGGCTAGTTTTGTGTTTGATATCAGTGTTGGCATTAGCGAGTGGGTTCAAGAAGTTGATATTGTTTACGAACTTCTCTAGTGGTCCAACAAGTGAGTTAGGCATGGGTTAGAGTTTTTAATAGTATTTCTTTCATTCTAATTTTTGGTGGTATGTGGAATTTGGTAATAAGTTTTTAAGTTTCAAAGCGTAATGCTCTAATATCATTTTAGAAATGAATGGAGAAGTATTGTTATGTCTATTCTTCTTAAGTAGAAAATAATTACAATAATATCGATATACATACAAGGTAAGTCAATTATTATTATTATTTTTTAATCAAATCAACGATTTCTTATTATAGTCTCAAGCTAGAGCAGTACATTACATGCCTCTCCACTGTCTTAAATACAGAGGGAAAATAAGAAAATAGAAAATTACAAAGTAGGACATGACCAAAGATGTAAACACAGAAAACCCTATTTCAAAAAGATTTATACAAAGAAGGACATGAGTCCAGACCCAAAAGCCAAATTATGCAAGCCTGACTCCCAATTTTAGTGGAAAATGACCAAAATGCTCGAGTTTCATCACAATTTACTGGCATTGCCATTGACCCAATATCCAATATCCAAAAACGGAAATTTGAAATCCTACATCTTCAATCCTTCAATTCGTGCTCCATACTTCCAATTGGACCAAGAGACTTTGAGAGATTGATATATGATCCAAGAGCTCCAAGACCCACTAAGTATTGTCACCGGAGGTGGCCGAAAACTCAAGTTCCGATCAAAAATTTGGAGCAACAGCGCTGCAGTGACTTTATTCTCCTTCCTGCACCTTCCACAGTCCAAAATAAGCCACCAAACCACCATAGAATTGAAGATGAGGGAAAGTGATTTCCAACGGTACCTGTAGCGTCAAAATCCATCTCTGGAGGGAGGAGATATAGCCGGTGGAAGGTGATGAGGTCATGGAGAGAGAAAGAGGGAGGAGAGAGAGAGAGAGAGAAGTTCGGGTTAGTTTCCGAAATGGAAACTTACCACACTAACTCGTCCTATTTATAGAAGATTTACCATAAACAGTAACTTTAGTATTTTGACCATAACTTTTGCATACAACTCTGATTTAAGTGTACCACGTGTCTGCGGACTCGGCTTAACATCCTCTACAACTTTAGTGAAGAAAATTTTCTCAAAAACTAACTCAAACAAAAAGTCAACTTTTTGGTCCACTAAAAGTATTGAAATAAAGTAAACAGTGAAAGTAACTGTCATTTACTGCCCAAATGACTAGTAAACCAGTAAATTGAGATACGGGACGTAACATATATGGACTGTTGTTTTTTAGCGTTAATATTATGTTTTTTGTTTTTCTGGGATTGGGTGTAGCATATATTATTTTGTAAGTTGATGTTTTAGTTGTGGTGAAATGATGAATCTAAATTTTAGTAACCCGAGATTCAACTGGAGGCTTCAATTTCACTCATGGATTGACAGATCTAATTGCTCCTGCTACTGCTCCTGCTACTGATCCAGCTCATGCTCTTCTCTTGCTCTTGCTACTGATCCAGCTCATGCTCTTCTCTTGCTCTTGCTACTGTTATTGCTCCTGCTACTGCAAATAAAGTTGTTACTGAACCAAGGACACGTTTAGCAATAAAGAAGATAAAGAAGAGTGACGAAGAGCTTTGAGATTCTCTCTCTTAGCAACCTGTCAAAGGAAGAGATTTTTTTTTTTTTTTTTTTTTGCTTTTGAGAAGTAACATAAAGGGAATATTCTCAGGAAAAAAAATATATAGAAAATTACATAGTAGCACATAACCAAAGATGTAAACACAGAAAACTCTCTTTCAAAAAGATTTATACAAACAAGGACATGAGCCCAGGCCCAAAAGTCAAATGATGTAACTCTGACTCCTAATTTTAATGAAAAATGACCAAAATGCTTAATTTGATGAAATATTTACGCATATGCCACTAACCAAAATCTCTCTTTTTCTCTCCTCCGTTTTACCCATTCGCATCCTAATCCTAGTCCGACCCGACTTGCCTTTGCAAAATGGACGGAACCGCTGCTGCTCATTCAGAGGTGTGTGTGCTCCCCGCAGAGAGAGAGAGAGAGAGAGAGAGAGAGAGAGAGAGAGAGAGAGAGAGAGAGAGAGAGCCATGATGGAGTCCGACGAGAGCAAATGAGAAAGGTTCAGCCCTCGTCAACGACGCTAAGTCGTTATTGCTACTCCAGGAGAGAGGTCACTTCAGTTCGATGAGGTACTTCATCGAGGAGGTCATCACCGGCTTCGATGAGACCAATCTCCACTACTCTTGGGTTGGCATGTGTTAATTGCTTAATAATTTGTTTTATTGGATTGTCGAGGTGTTGGTTGAATTCGTAGTTGGATCTGATTTTATTTGCAGGCAAGCTAAGGTTCAGGAGCTGAGAAAATCAAGATCCAATTTTTAATATAATTTCGTGTTAATTTTGGCAAGATGGTTTGTGGGTATTCACGAAAGAAGAGAAGAAGATTGGGGTTGTTGCTCAATTTGCTATCAAACTTTTCTGAGAGGTAAATCAAATTACTATCCAATCATTCTGTGATCTTCAAGTTTTTGGAAATATGTTGAAGTGTGTAGGAAACAAGAACAAAAATGAAGGCGGCAAATGCAAAGGAAAAAGGTTGGTTGGGAGAGACGGTGGAGAGAGTGATGATGATGGGACCCATATGTTTCATATCTTTCAAGCATATGTTTCTCTATTTGCGGTGGTAAAAGAAAAAGAACAAAAGACTAATTATTTTTTTTATTTTTTATTTATGAGGAAAATTATGGTAGTGAACTAGTGATGGAGGGAATCATATAGCAGGATTGGACAGTAGCAGGATTATGCAATGACGAGTGCAGTAGCAGAACACGAGTACAAGTGTAGTAGCAGAACTGGACAAGTATGAGTGCAGCGAGTGCAGTAGCAAGATTGGACGATGATGGGTGCAATAGCAGAACAAGAGTACGAAGGCAGTAGCAGAACTGGACGAGCATGAGTGCAGTAGCAAGATTGAATGAGTGCAATAGCAAGAATGAATGAGTGCAATAGCAGGATTGGACGATGATGAGTGCAGTAGCAGAACAAGAGTACGAGGCCAGTAGCAAAACTGGACGAGCATGGATGCAGTAGCAGGATTGGACGATAATGAGTGCAGTAGCAGAACACAAGTACGAGGGTAGTAGCAGAACTGGACGAGCATGAGTGCAGTAGCAGGATTAGATGAGTGCAGTAGCAGGATTGGACAAGTGCAGTAGCAGAATTAGGCGATGACGTTTGCAGTAGCAGAACAGAAGTATAAGCAACATGATTTAAACAAAAAAGAGTTTGGATTAAAGAAAATAATTAAGATTTAGTTATCTATGTATTAAGGTTATAATTGTAAAAGTCTTATTCACACATGACAACAAAGTAATATAAAGAGATTATTCTCAGGAAAAAAAAATATATAGAGGGATTAGAAGTCAAAAGAAGTAGTTAAGGGTAAAAAAGTAAATTAACTCATAACATGTGGCAGGTGAGGAGCAGATTGTCCTTATTTGTAAAATTTAATATTTATAAAAGGATTAGAAGTCAAAAAAAGTAGTTAAGGGTAAAAAAGTAAATTAACTCATGACATGTGGCAAGTGGATAGCAGATTGTCCTTATTTGTAAAGTTTAGTCCTTATATGTTTAATTCAATCTTCAAATGATGTATTTGTTAAATCATCTTTTGTCAATAACTTATATGTAATTTGTTAAAAAAAATAATATAAAGGGATTATTCTCAAGAAAAAAAAAGTAACATAAAAGGATTAGAAGTCAAAAGAAGTAGTTAAGAGTAAAAAGGTAAGTTAACTCATGACATGTGGGAAGTGAAGAGCATATTGTCCTTATTTATAAAATTTAGTCCTTATAAAAGGATTAGTAGTCAAAAGAAGTAATCAAGGATAAAAAAGAAAATTAACTCATGACATGTGACAAGTGCACAACATATTTTCCTTATTTGTAAGATTTAGTCATTATATGTTTAATTAAATCGTTAAAGGATGTATATGTTAAGTAATTTTTTGTCAATAATTTATATGTAATTTGTTAATAAGAAAATGTGGTGTGCATATATATATATATATATATATATATATATAGTACCACTCATTAACGAACATCCATGCTCACTTATTGTAAAGCAAGCCTATGAACTATGAAAAGACATAATAACTAGCAAGCCTAAAAAAAGACATAGGTGCACAAAAGTGCATAGCTTTCCCTAACGAGGTAGGAAATTATTGTAAAAAAGAACCACTAAGAGATTAGTAGCCCTCACAGGCCCCTTCTGGGCCCAATCACCAGCTCATTCAACGAAGGCATGCAGAAGCCCTACGAAACCCACCACTGCCCTTGACCTGCCACATCTTCATCGCCTTCATACCACCATGGCCGGCACTCTACCTCAGTCACACCACCATTCTCAAGCCAGCCACAACTGCAGCCCACCTACACTCATCGAAGCCGCCGCAGCGCAAGGAACTCGATCTCGTAATCGAGGTTGCTGTTCAAAACGCTTAGCCGGTGACCCCACCACCACTGCGACCCAAAACCACCACCTCACGATCTCAGAAACCAGTGCCAACCTAAGCTAGATCGATGCTGATCCACCCAAGTTGGAGCAATGCTGATCCAGACGCATCACCACTGCTTCCTCCACCACCTGATCAACAAAATCTAGCGCCCAAAACCGAACTTGTGAGGAAATCGATAACCCACAGAAAGAGAAGCTCGTCCGGTTGCACGCGCCACACGCCGACGAGGCCAAGGTCCACGCCGATGTGGGTTTTGACGAACAAAAAACCTAGTTTTTTATCGTCCTAGAACATCAGCAATGATAGCGTGATCTATTAGGCATGTTACTCAGAAGGTAAGTCAACTATAATATTAAATGAATATTCTTAATTGATATTGCGAATAAATATTAATTTGTACTATGAATCTAGACTAACAACTCTTGTCAATATAAACTAGCCTTCTTCATACATGCTCTGCATGTGTAATAATTTTTTATTTAAGAAAAAAAAAACAGTTATTGTAGAGAGAAAATAGTGAAAGAGAAAAGTGGGATTGTGGGATAATTTCTTTTTAATTTTCTAATAAAAATGTACTTTATAATTGTTATATTTACCCTTATAATTTAATTTATTCTCAAAGTTTTTTAATCTTTCAGGGTTAAATTTATCAAAAATTTCAATTTTGGCTAACAAACCTTCTTCTCTTAATAATAGTATAGATAACATTTTACCGTCTCATGTACAGTGTTAGAAGACCTTGGATAAAACTTGTCTCTGAAAACTATTCTGGAAAGAAGTACTAGTTTTTGAATCAATCCAGAGTCTACTATTTTTCGTTCATCAAATTTTTTTTATTGTTTTTTATTTTTTATAGTAACACTGCTTTAAAAAGTGATGTTAGAGTTGGCCAAATTGTTAGGAAACAGCCTACAGCGGTCAGTGGCGGAGCCAGAAATTTAAATGTATTGGGGCACAACGATTTCTGCAATAGGATTTAATTTTAATTTTCTTTTCAAGTATTTTAACATTTCTTTTAAAGAAAAATTGACACAAGAATTGGCAGACAATTGTTATTAATGTTAATAAAATATTTTTTTAATAATTTCTACATCTAAATCTTAAAAAAAATATATATATATATATATATATATATATATCTATACTAATATTAATAGAACAAGCTTTGTTAGCCAAAACTAAAAAAATGTACTAAAATACCCTTAAAATATTAAAAAACAAAGCACAATTTTCATTCTACAGGACATAATCGTCAAAACACTAAAACAATAAAAATATATATTAACTACCCATTTTTAAACTGATAACCACCCACTTTTCCACACCCAGAGGGTGTGTGTCAAAAGTGTTTAGGAGTTAGAGGTACTCTCTATTATATTTAGGTCCAAGACAAAACTGGCCAACCTTCTTTCTTTGGTCTAAAAACCAAAGAAGATGCCCAAGGTGGGTATCGAACCCGCAACAACAAAGTTGAAAGCCTTATGCTCTACCCAACTGAACCAAACCATCTTTCATTCACTCAACTTGTAATATATAATATATACCTTCTGAAAATCATAATTGGGGCACATGACCCAGTGTGCCCCTGCCTCCCTCCGCCCCTGACAGCGCTGTCGCTCTCCGGCTGTGTAAGTTGGCATGAATCATAAACTCTACAATCGTACACCTTATTCAGAGTCGAAGGTTTTCTTTTCCTTTTTTTTTTTGTTTACTTCTTTTTCTCATTCTCAGTTTGAAGTTTGACCAACATTAGGTAGGTTGATGCCTTAGCTAATGTAGGTCAATATGAAGTCTCTCATTGCAAACTTTGATTTTGTGTCCTTCAAAATGTATACAGAGAAGCCAATAGTGTGAGTGATGCCTTAGCTAACTTAGGTCATGAGTTCATGGACACTAGTATCTGATTTGGTACGATCCCCTCAAGGGGCTTCCTCTGCCTACAACCTTGATCGACTTCAGATAGGTTGTAGTAGAGGCTCTTCTTTGTAATTCATTTTCTCAAGCAAAAAAAAAAAAAAACATTAGGTAGGTTCCTAGGCATAACCTGCTCATAGGCCTGAAGACTAGAACCAGCTCCATAATTGAACAGCCAGCTTCGTATTCCTGGGCTGGATCTAACTAGTTCTGGGCTGAATCTATTGAACCAAGGATATAATTATTAACTAAATGTAGGCAATGTGTTCGATAAAATGCATTAGTATGTGTTCAAGTTTTTTCAATAGCTTGGCTAATGAACATGCCTCGATATTTTTAATGCAAATGCAATCTCTGGTGATTTTGGCATAGCATGACTTCTACTATGAGATTTTCAACTTGTGCAACACTAATTTGCCGTCTCTGTTTTTCTCTTATTATTCAGGGGAAGAAGTGAGAAACTGTAGTGTCCTCCTAACGTTTCACTTATGAAAAAGTGAGGGGCTCTTTTGAGTGGCGCATAGGAAGCTAGCCCCTCCTACCAAACTGAACAAAGTAAGCACTTTAATATTTTGCTACTTGGGACAAGCTAGTCTCTATTCTTTGGCTTACAAAGCAAGACAAATCAAATACATGCCCACCAACTTTGCTTATACCCCAAAGCACCCCAACCATAAGCACTTAATTGTATCTAGATAAACAGAGAAAAAGTTAAAACAGTTGTCCAATTGCCATTGTAAGAGAAACTTTCATGCTTATTAAACAAGAATAATGGAATGAGAGCTAAGCTGGCCTCACTCTAACTGACTTAATGATTCTGCTAACTGTAATCTCTATTATTTATAAACTGAGGTCTGTGCAATTCCAATGTCAACGAGAATCACAAGATCACAAAAACAACTGAAACTCCCTACTCGACTGTATTCACAATATTTCAGCTAGACAGTTCGTCAAACACAATGCCTTCAGTCCCTGCTAAGATACTCATAGGCATCTCTTCAGACCCAGATGAAAGCAAACAGTTGCTATCACGAGCAATTAGTGTTCTGGCTCATCCGAATGACAACATTGTTGCCATTCATGTTCTTGGTCAGTCGGTTTGAATTTATGAGTACATCTTTGCATATATAACATTTAGTTGCATTATACTATAATTGTGTCACATTAGTAGCAATGTGAACTTCATCAGTCAGAGTTGTTTGTATCTGTAGGGTGATTGCATTTTGAAATAGCATGCCTGGTTATTGATTTTTCAGTTGGCGAGGAGAGGAAGAAGCGCGAATCAGTAACAAAGTCTCAATCCCAACTTCGTAGAGCAAAAGCCTATGTTATATCTGTGCTTGGAGAATTTGCCAGGACTTGCCAATCCAAGCAGGTGAAGTCATCTTATTATGAGAAGGGATCATTGTAGAGTTCTTTTGAAACTGTAAAATGCTCGGTATCACTAACTTCCTAGCATTAATATACTCAGTTATTCTGTATTGATTTTCAGGTAAACCTGGAGGCAAAAGTAATTTTCTGCTCTAGTATTGGAAGAGGTCTAGTTGAGGAAGCAAAATCTATTTTCGCAGATTATCTTCTTCTTTGTAGCTCAAGAAACCAATCAAACAGGTAAAAACCAACAGGCTTTGTCTTAATATCTTCAGTTTTTCTTCAATGGTGATCTCTCATGATTAACATTTTGAATCATATTAAACTAGAGTTCCATCCATTACAAGATACTGCTTAAAACATGCCCCGTCTGGTTGCACATTGATTTTATTGGGGAAACCTACCAACCCTCAACAAAAGTCAGATTCACATTCTGCAGACTCGAAAGGTAGCTTATTTCAAATGCTTCTCAGACAGTACAAGACATTCTTTGATGTAATGTATTCTAATCTGTCCATAACCTGATAGCAGAAAGCCATCAATCAATTCCATGGCGGACTAAAAATACCATTCCGAGTGGCAGAAGTACATCCTCTTCTGAAAATCTAGGTGTCAAAGAAACGAAGAAAGAAATCACTTCACCAAGGGCTGTTTTAGATGAATTTGAAGTAGAATCTCAGAGCACAGATGATACTGGTAGCTATGGGGACTCGGCTATCATACAGTCCCCCTCTCTGGCTGCCAAGATCATGAGCCAAACCAACACAAAGAAGCAAGGATTATCACCATGCAGATTCATCACTTCTTTCTTTGGTTCACCATTCAGAAAAACAAATGGCAGTTTATCAAACAACGAAAAGCGATTACCTTCACTGAAGTGCTTCAGTTACAAGGAGATCATGAATTCTACAAACAGCTTTCACCCAGGTAAAAGTATCGGTCAAATTGTTGTGCCATTATACATTTTTTCATTGAAAAATGAATCCATAATTAATAAAAATGTTCTTATGCCATTGAGTTTCAGATAATCTGGTAGGTCGAGGTGGGTATTCTGAAGTATATAGGGGTAATCTTTCTGATGGGCAAACCATTGCTGTCAAAATGTTGGCCAAGGACAACAACAATGCTAACAAGGAAAAAGAGTTCCTAATGGAACTGGGAGTAATTTTACATGTCAGCCATCCTAATACAGCCAAATTAGTTGGTTGCTGCATTGAAAATGGACTTTACCTCATTTTCAACTTCACTGAAAACGGCACTTTGGCATCTGCATTACATGGTAAGAAACATTTACTGCACCATCACGCTTTGGAGAAAAAAATTTAAGAAAACCAAATTCATATATTGGTACTTTGGTGGAAGAAAAAGAACATGTTGGAATTACTTTCGATCATGAGTAATTACATTTGCAATTGCTATGCCAAGTTTCTCAGCAGTTGGAATGTTATACATGATCTGTTGAGTTATGCAAAACAGATAATTATACATGATCTGTTGAGTTATGCAAAACAGATAATTATGCGTGCTATGAACAGCTTTGCTAATTACTTGGAACCCTGTCAAACAATCTACAGGTAAATCATGTGAATCACTTCCGTGGCCTATTAGATACAAAATTGTCATTGGAGTTGCAAAGGGTCTGCATTATCTGCATAAATGTTGTAAGCACCGGATAATACATCGTGACATAAAATCCTCAAATGTCCTTCTTGGGCCAGATTATGAACCACAGGTGAAGGACCAGAATTTATTTCAGTGTAAGCTTGAAAATTATATTAATTCATGTAAATTCAGCTGTGGTTTTATTTCTCTATAGATTACAGATTTTGGACTAGCAAAATGGCTTCCTAACAAATGGACTCACCATGCTGTGATTCCGATAGAGGGTACATTTGGATACTTAGCACCAGAGTACTTCATGCATGGAATTGTGGATGAAAAAACAGATGTTTTTGCATTTGGGGTTCTTCTTTTGGAGATAGTAACTGGCCGAAAGCCTGTCGATTCATCTACAAAAAACCTTCTACTTTGGGTAAGGAAATTCTAATTATATCTACATCAATCCTATTACACACATACAAGCATATCAGTAAATTTTTTGATCTTCCTGTAATTGTTGTCAGAAACAGAATTCAGAAAATCAAATCCAGCAGCCAAACTGGATCCTTGTACAAAAAAACCAATACTCTTACTTTCTTTTTTTTTGAAATAGGGCCATTACGGCTGGCCTCAAGCCTTGATCATTAATGAAACCGCATTAATAAAACCGCAGAATACTCTTACTTGTACTAAATTGAAATGGTACTATGAAAACAAATTACATGATAGAGTAATACAGAAGAAAACTTTGGAAGCCTCCAATCAAGTAAATTGAAAGTTCCACCTCTAACACTTCCATTTTTTATTACTAAATTGATCTATATATAGGCAATGCCACACATGGAATCAGGGGACATAGCTAAACTAGCTGATCCAAAACTGGAAGCAAATTATGATGCAGAACAACTGCAGAGAGTAGTCCTTGCTGCCTCATATTGTGTGAGACAAACGTCGGTATGGCGTCCATCGATGAGTGAGGTACATCAATATGCATATACTGACTCTACTATAGGTCACCAAGTACATGACTTGAGATTATATTTATATTTATGTTGTTTTTATTTTTTTTGTCTTAGGTGTTAGAGCTTCTAAACAAAGGCCATAAGTCTGAGATTGCAAGGACCTCGATTCCAAAGTTTTCCTCAGATGAGTTGGATGATTACTCCATGGTTTTTGGTTATGATATTCCAGAAGACATTGATTTAGAGGACTATTTATGAGTTCTGGACCAATTTTTTGTTTATTTATATTCTGCATTATTGCTTAAATTTTACCAGTGAATCCCCGAGTAATTCTGTTTGTTTTATTTTTTGGTAATTAAAATATCACCATTCTAGTGCAGACCATATTGATCACCATAATCTATAAAACTGTGACTCACACAAAGAGAACACAATAAGGCAGCTTGTTCAAAACTTGGCATTCTAATTCAATGAAATTCTAGTAAGACTATAATTAAAGGATCACAGCAACTTGCTGTTCTCATTCACACTGTTGGTCAACTAATAAAAATTTCAGATAGGGGAGAAAGAAGCTAATAATCTAATTAAATCAATGATCATATAGGTACGGCCTCTTGGTCTGAAACTTGTAATATGACTTGTTTGCCGAGTCTTGGTCTCCCACATTGTGCTCCTTTTCCTCAGAAATGAAACGCTGGTTTATATCACTGAGTTTCACATACTTCTCTTCCAAGTTATAACTATGATCCCTGATGAATGCATTCTTCAGAGCCTTTTCTTGTTGTTCTTGTGCCATATTCAACCTATTTGATTCAGCTTTTTGCAGTAAAAGGTAAATTCCTAACAGCAACTGCTTCAAACAAGAGAGAAGTGATGCTGAAGGGATAGAAAGGCTGGATATTTATAGCTTCACCAAGGAACAATTTTGATAACTGATTTCCTAGTTATATTTTGTTACCAATTGATAATTGGAGAACACATTACTTCTATTGCTAGGTAGAGAATGCTTTTCCAATTCAAACTTGGATATCCTTTGGAACGTCCTACTTCTACTTGGAACATCTTCTGCATTATGCTCAAGTTATCACAATGATACAAAACTAAAATTTAGCAAAGTGGGTTTGGCCTAAATAAGAGATTGAATTTTAAACTCATTGTATATTTTGAAGCAGAAGAGAGCCTTGAAAAGTGAATATGAACAAAAAAAACAACACAATACTGCAGCCATTTCATCAACTCAAACTTCTACAAAAAATTTGAACTTTAATTCAATGAAATTCTAGTAAAATACTACCACAGACCTTGTGAGCAATAAGGGATATTGACACTTGTGCTCATCATTCACAGTTTCTTGGGCCAATGAAGCAAAATTTCAGAGATGAAAAACATCTAAATTTCATAAAGGTACCTCCTCTTGGTTCTAAAACCACAAGGCAATGTGTTCACCTTGTCTTCATTTTCTTCCAAATCCACAACAGTTGACATGAATCGCTCGTTTATAATATCAAGCTTCACATACGTGTCTTCCGAGTTAGTGCTACGATTCTTGATGAACGCATAACTCATGTTCGGAGCAGCCTCTTCTTGGTTTTCAGCTTCAAATTGGTCTCTTTTTCTCTTTTGGATCTCATTCTTCTGATCAAACTGATCTGATACTGGATCTGCTATCACAAATTCCTCGACGACTTGTTTCAGTGTCCCATTCACTGTGATCGATACAGGGTTTTGGAAATACTGATCGCCAATCTTTATCCACTCTTCCTCGTTCTTTACCGACGATTCTTCTTGTTCTTGTTGCTTTGAAAATCCATTCTGCAAATTCTGATTCTCTCTGATTATTCCAGTGTTCTCTTTGTTTGAGCCCTTATCCCAGATGGGTCTTTCTCTCGAGACTGCTGGCATTTTTTCTTGCCCGGATCTGAGAATTTCCCAGATGGGTCTTTGTGAAACTTCTCCTCAGATTATCGATCTTCTTCTTCTTGGTGTTTTGTTGGAGTGGGATTCTTGGTTCCACTTCTCGTTCTTGTTCTTGGTGAATTGGAGGGAAAATTCTAAACCGAATGGTTTAACAGCTTCGTGACTGGGACACTCTTTGTCGGTTAGTTCTCGAAACCAACAACAGATAAATCAGCTTTGGGGTTGAGATGAAACTGTAAAAATTCAGTAAATCTGAGGATGCTCTGTGTTGACTCACTTGACTGTGGCTTAAATTGCAAGTCATTCTGGTAAATTCTTTTGGAAAGTTAGTTTTTTTACCTTTTGTTGATTTGGGATTATGAGTGTACTACGGTTTTTAATTTTAGATTTATCTTTCATCGAGAAGCAATTTCGATGGTGTCTTTACTTTGGAGTTCTTTTGCCAGCAAAAGACTGTATATTGATTTTCAAATCGTGACCATCATAAGCTTGGAAGTGTTTATATTCTACTCCGATTCACTCGAACCGACAGATCCAATTTAATATATTCTAGTTTTGCTAGTTTCGATGATTTTGGTAAATTGAATCGGATTGGTTCGCAATATAAATGTCAACAACTATGAATTGGATGTGGGTTTACCACAAATTAATACTATCAAATTCATAAATTTGTCTGTCTTATTCGGTCCTATTTGAATTTTAGGCTAAAACGTGAACTAAGATTTTGTGTTCTCATGTCAGTTGCTTCAAGTTTATTTGTTTTATAGTACTTAATACACTTGATTAATAATGCCGTCAACCTTACAGTGTTAGGAATTTTATGAAACTTCTCCGCATAGTAATTTAAAAAAAAAAATAATCATAATAATGCAAAGAAATAATTTCCAACAATCGATTTTGGGAAA
Organism: Rosa chinensis; assembly: GCF_002994745.2. NCBI lineage: Eukaryota > Viridiplantae > Streptophyta > Magnoliopsida > Rosales > Rosaceae > Rosa > Rosa chinensis. The sequence continues at coordinate 23,337,758 of NC_037091.1, read as the reverse complement.
GTCCAAATATTAAGTCTTTAATTTTTTGTGTTTCCTTTTACTTAGTTTCTTGCTTCGCAAAATTTGCTAATTTCGTGATCTTCCTTGTTTCCCAAGTCAAAGTCTCTCCATAAGAATGGGTAACAAATTATGAGACCCATAAATTTGGGGCAGTAATGGAGCCCAAGTACGAGCTAAACAACATCACCCAAGTCAATCGATAATAGGTTCTCTGTACTGTACATGGCCCAATTGTTTCATACAGTTGATCAGTGGAACTTAGGACCATAAACGGATGGTAGCACCTTATTATATACTCAGTACACCCTAAATAAAGAAAAATCCTAAATTGTCATAATGGGAAGCTCACTAGAGAAGGACCTATAGTGTAGCTGGACAATTATTCTATGGTTCAAGACTATCACGTAATAGTGCAATGTGATAGTTCGAGCTAACAAGATTGTCTATTTTTGTGGAGTTCAATTCAAGGGGTGTATAGATCACTTCTGCAAATTTTCAGTCAAATTGATGATCGTTAAGGTATCGAACTAGATTAAATCAATGAATGAACTGAATTTGTCCAACCTAAATCGTTCGTGTTCATAATTGTAAATCGCAGTTTTGAATGTCTTAATGATATCAATTTGGCTAAAAATTTGTAGAGATGATCTATTCATATATACCTAAAAACTGAATGGTCGAGATATAGATATGCGATCGAAAAGTGGATCTATAAAGGAAATCCTTATATATTAATATCTAAGGACCTCCTTAGCAAAGAAGATATATATATATATATATATATATATATATATATATATATATATATATATAGACACACACACACACACTAGCATGTGCCCACACTCTGTGTGTGAGTGTTTTTTTTTTTTTGGGTAAGGAAGTGAGTAGTTTCTTAACCAAAGCAGTTTTCTACAAAACAACTACTATTTATTTTAGGGGAAATGATCATTTACCCAATTTCAACTTTAAAATTGCCTACTTGCTCTACTAACAGTTTTTTAACCCCATTTACCCAAAACACTCTTTGCCTACTTGCTCTACTAACAGTTTTTTAACCTCATTTACCCAAAACACTCTAAGGGATTATTTCCCTAATACCCAATTAATTCGTTTTTTATTCTTTTTATTTATTTTTGGGACTTTTTTGCCCTCTCATTCTTTCTTACTCAGAGAGAGAAGTCATCCTCCACCTTGCTGTGCTCCGGTGACCAGTGGCCGGTCGCGGTCTCCGGGGATCGGTGACCGGAGTCCGGCGTCCAGTGACAAGAATCCGACAACCAGTCACCGGAATCCTGAATCCGACTGCCGGACTCTGGTGACCGGATTCCGGCGTCTGATTTTATTACCCCCCAATAATACTTAGTAATCATATTATTTCCCCCCAATAATCAAATTATTGCTCTCCAATAAACTTGTTATTGTCTCCCAATAATCATATTATTGCCCTCCAATGAATTGCATAAACTCCCAAAACCAAAATCAATACACTACAGGTACAATTGATCAATTTATATGCATATTATTGCCCCCCAATACTCATATTATTGCCTCCCAATAATCATATTATTGTCCCGAAGTAGATATATATAACTACTCAATAAAACCTTTTTTTTTCATTCTTCATTCTTCTTTCCTTATAGTTTACCAAAAAAAAAAAGTGGACACCCAAAATTTGCTCTAGGCACCAGTTGGAAATCCGACCTGAAATCCAATCCAAAAATTCTTATCGCACTGCATCTGTCCGTCTGGCTGGAGAAAGAGAGAGAGAGAGAGAGAGAGAGAGAGAGAGAGAGATAGAGTGCAAAAACAGTATCAATCACAGTTTACCCAAAAAAAAAAAAATTGGACACCCAAAATTTGCTCTGGGCACTCGTCGGAATCCTTCCAGAAATCCGATTCAAAACATCTTGTCGCTATGCATCTGTCCATCCGGTTGGAGAGAGAGAGAGAGAGAGAGAGAGAGTGTGTGCAGAAACAGTATCAATCAGAGAGAGAATTCCGATTCATGGTCGTGTTGGACTAGAGAACGACATCGAGCAGGAGCTAGAGGTGGAGATTGATAGTAGGGCTGATCAAGTCCTGCATCGGCGTCGAGCATCTGTCGGATCGTGCCGGTGTGGAGCAGAAACATGTTTTCCTGCAGTCTGGGTTGTAGTCCGGTGAGCTGGCGGCGTCAACTTCTGGTCTGGAGTTGGATTTCTGGCATAATTCCAGCGACGGTGGAGAGAAAGAGAGAGAGAGAGAGAGAGAGAGAGAGAGAGAGAGAGAGAGAGAGAGAGAGTCTGGAGGAGAGAGAGGATGAGATTTCTGGCATAATTCCAGCGACGGTGGAGAGAGAGAGAGAGAGAGAGAGAGAGAGAGAGATTCTGGAGGAGAGAGAGAGTCTGGAGGAGAGAGAGGCTGAGGGGAGTCGAGAGAGAGAGTATTTGTTAATTGAGTTAAGGACAAAACTGTCAGCAAATATTAGATTGGGTAAATGGGTTAAAAAACTCTTAGTGGAGCAAGTGGACAATTGTTAGACTAAAATTGGGTAAGTGGTCACGGCCCCTTTATTTTATTTTAAAGAATTTAATTTATTTTTATTTTTTAAATTGACATTATTGTCCTTGTTGGTTATTTTAGTTTCTAAAAATTTTTAATATTAGAGGGTTATATTCGTCAAATTTTTCAGTTTTGGAGAGCAAACTCTCTCCTCTTAATAATAGTATATATATACTAGCCTTCATCATACATGCTCTGCATGTGTATTAGTTTTTTTTAGTTAAGAAAATAAAAAATAAATGAAATAAAACAGTTATTGCAGAGAGATAATAGTGGGAGAGAAAAGTGGAGGTTGTGGGATAATTATCTTTTAATTTTCTTTATAAAAATCTATTTTGTGATTGTCATATTTATCCTTGGGATTTAATTTTTTCTCAATGTATTTTAATATTTCAGGGTTAAATCTGTCCAAATTTTCAATTTTGGCTAACAAAACATCTTCTCTTAATAATAATAATAATATATATATATATATAAGGAGGCTCGTTCAGTGGTGTTAGCTCAGTGGTTAGAGCACCCACTACCTAATGAAGAAGTCATGGATTCGAGTCACCATGGAGGAAGGAGTGAAATCTTTTGATCCTCTTTTTAAAAAGAGAGAAAAAAAAGAAAGAAAAAGGAGGCCCGTTCTAGAGAGGACCTTCTTACTTTAAGAATTTGAAGATTTTTTTTATTTTACACAAGTATGTGACCTAATTCAATGATCTCAACTGTTGATCCTTTACATTCCTATGCATGAATGATGTCTACAAAAAAAATCAATCAAAATCATTTGGTCATTCGAAATTGTGTAAACAAATGTAATCCGTTAGATAAAATTAAAACGAACATTGTGCTAATCAAATAGTTAAACATTTTCCAATTTGGCTAATTTTTTGTAGGATTCATGTGTGTAGGTAACTAAAGAATGAGTGGTTGTGATTATTAAAATACATCCTAAAAATAAAAATATCATCACTTTAGGAGTTTAAGGACGTCCTCTCATGATCCTCCATATATATATATATATATATATATATATATATATATATATATATATATATATTACAGGGCCCGTCTAGTGATGGATCCTTTTTTTGGGTCTTTTCTAGGGATAGGGCATTAGACCAACTTTTCGATCACATTTCGGCATCTCAACCGTTCAGTTTTTAAGTTCTAATGTGTACATCATTTCTGTAAATTTTCAGCCAAATCGGTGATCGTTAAGGTATCAAACTAGATTAAATCAATGAACGAACCAAATCTGTCAAACTTGAACCCTTCATACTTATAATTTTAAGTCGCCGTTTTGAATGCTTTAACAATAATCAATTTGGCTGAAAATTTGCAGAAGTGATCTACACATTAGGACCTAAAAACTGAACGGTTAAGATGCAAAAATATGATAGAAAAGTTGGTCTAATGCCCTATCCCTAGAAAAGACCAAAAAAAGGGATCCTTCACTAAAAGGGCCCTGTATGTGTGTGTGTGTGTGTGTGTGTATTTCCTTGATGTTGGATTGCAATTTGAGAATGAGCAAACTAACTTCAAACATCTAAAAAAAACCGCAAGCAAAATTAATTTTACACCCAAATTAAATTGTTACATCCCGTACCTCATTTTATTGGTTTACTAGTCACTCTAATGATAAACGAGACCTATTTCATTTTTAACTTCGTTTTCGATGCTTTTAGGGGTTCCCTCAAAGTTGACTTTTTTCCGTCCACATTTTAAGGATACTTCCTTCATGAAAGTTGTAAAGGACATTAAACCGAGTTCGTGAACACATGACACACTCAACTCAGAGTTCGTATGAAGAAGTTATGGTCTAAAAACAATAAAATTACTATTTCGGGAAACTTACTATATATAGAGCATTTTCCAGTTATGGTAAGATTCCAATCAAAGTTTCCACCAAAATTCTAGATAAAATTCTCTCCAGTTCAACTAGCGGCGCAACCTAACCATAGAAGTTGACCTGCGGAATTCTTCACCGTCTAACCACCACCCCCCGCCGCACAGGTTTCGTTTGATTCACCTCTTCGTCCTCTTTAGATCCATGGTAGTGGCATCGATCGATTTGGAGTATGTAGTGGCATCGATCGATTTGGAGTGTGTGAAGCGCAGCAGCTCAAAGTAGTCACGGCCGACCCGTTTACTAGACCAGGCCTGAACTCACAACTCCAGCCACTAATTCTAGAGATACCACTTGCACTTTCTAGTGCTTGGAACACCAAGCAAACCCTCTAAGCAGTTTGGATCGATTTGAAACGAGGAAGGAGCATAAAAATTTGGAAGATTTCGGCCCTTTCTCGATTCGACATGGTTTCCGACTTCTAGGCCAAAAATTGGACTTTGTTGTAGTTTAGAAAGTAGTTTAGGTTGTTGTGAGGAACATTTTGTTGTAAGTCTCAAACCTCAATTTGGTAGTCGGAGTGGTGGCGCATAAGGGCCTATGCCCCTACTTCTGCCAATCTTCCTTAGCTCATCTAAAAGAGTTTGGTAATATGAACGTGTTGATATGGTTTTCGTTGAAATAGGTGAATTTTTGTAATCGATCAGAAATTTCCACGATTCGGATTTTCGGGTTACGATTTGTGAAAATCTGACCGTCGGATCGTCCTATTTTTTTAGTTAGAATTTTGAAATAATTAAGATGGTGAAACACTTAAAGTTTGAGCCAACTCCAATATGATTTCAGATATTCGATGAATTATTTTTACGAGAGGATTAGGGTTTCGTTCTTGAGTCGTATTTTATTTTTGAATATTTTAATTATTGTTTACAAGTTATAATTATACAGGACGACGTACTGAGCGATTACTTGATAATGATCCCTATGCTTGGCTGCATTGTCGTGTACTGTGAGTGGACTTTTGCTTTAAATAATATCCATGCAATTATTTTTCTAAATGAATGCTTTTAATTATCTTATTGGCATATCGGATTTTATTTTGGATATGACTTATGATTAATGCCTTGGAAGATTTTTCAATAAGATATTTCGATTCATTATCTTACTTTGGTGAATTTCTATGCTCAGAGTTGAAATTATGAATTTAGTCATGACATATGGTTTTCGATAAATACTTTGGGTTTTGATTGCGGTCATGACTTATGTTCTTGAATAATTGTGTAATATCCCGAAAATTCGTTATTATTTTTCTAGAATTTTCCAGAATCAATTCAGTGGTTGTTGGTGCGAGTACGTAGTTCAAGGATGAGGTGGAAGTATTTCGGACGAATAATTACTTGAAACATTTTATTTTTGGGGTGTCAAAGGGTTGACTTTTTATTGGTTGACTTCCTCCGAAATCTTTCTTCACAAAAGTCGTGGAGCACATCGATACGAGTTCGTGCATATGCGGAATGAAAAAATCGAAGTACGTATGAAGAAGTTATAGCTTACGGAAAAATTTTCAATTTTTATATAAAGGATGGAATTTTGCAAAAATTGCAAAAAAGGACAGATTTCTAAAATTGGAAACTCGTCCCTCTTTCTTTCTCCCCGACCCGGAATCGGCTCCTTCCCTTTGTCCGGCGATTTCTTCGCCGTCCGACCATCGTTGGCCACGCCACCAGTCGCAATGTCTTCGTCTCTCCTCCCTCAACAAGTCTGTGGTAAGATTGTAGCCCGAATCAAGCTATAGAGGGCGCAACAAGGTTGGGAAGCTTCGTGGCAGCGCTGCATCGGGGGTTTGACGGTACTCTCAACTCTAGTCACCATAAGCGACGATTCTTGAGGGCTTTTGGAGCCCCAAGGACGTAGATGCTTTTTTCCCATAGTAGCTTGCAACAATTCAAAGCGCGGAGATCGAATTTTGGAATTGAAATTCTAGGGTTTCAATCGGCTCTCTTCCTTTTTAAGGTAAATTCCGGCCAATTGGCTAACAATTTGACTTCAGTGTAGTGGTGAAAGTTGTTGTACATGTTGTGAGGAAGATTTTGGAATAGGTATTGTGGCCCAATTTTGAAGTTTGCCGGCGGCAGTTCCAGCCATGTCAAGCGCAGTTTCTGTTTATGTATATGATCTACTCGTCGATTCGAGCATTTTGATGTACAATACATAATTTTTGGAAATCAAATGAATTTGTTAGGATTTTTACCGTTTTCAATTGTCTCGGTTTTCGATCTGTGAGGTTCCGGCAGTCCGATCGACTTGTAGTTTTGATATATCGAGCGTATAGGTATTCCAGAGACTTTGGGTGGTCTCGGATGAAGTTTTGCCTCGATTGCCGTTACTTTCAGGGTTTTAGTTCAAACAGGGGTTCGAACTTTAATCACTTTGTGTTACGTGTACTAAGTTGGGACCATATGTGATTAGGTACCTAATGAAGTTGTCTTGGGCGGATATTTTGTGATTGTGTTATCTTGGTTATGTATAGAAGATGCATCAGGATTCTGAGGTGAGTAAATCTCACGTGGTTCATTTTCGAATAAAGGTTCATTTACGAATGGAGCTACTTTATTTATTCAGAAATAATTGATAAATTGTGAAATCATTTTTGAAAATAAAGATTTGTTTTAAATTATATGAACTATGAACTTATTCGACTATGGTTCATGGGTAAGTAAAATGAGATTTTAAGTATAAAAATGATTTTCTCGAATTTTGCAATTGTGAACTATAGTTGGTATTAGTAGCATTCCTGAGTGGATGACTATATGTGTGTGCGTGTGTGTGTGTGTGTGTGTATCTGGATGGTGTGGCATTGGCTGAAGTAATAATTGTGATTTTATGTGGATTATTATTTCGAGCATTTACTCTTTGTTGGAATACAATATGTCATGTAAATAACATGTGTGAAAGAGTATTTAAGTTTTGGGTAACATTTGGAGTCATGTGTGACTTCTAAATGTTTCGGTCTAGCGTCACAAAAGTGAAGAGGCAAGTGTATCAAATGTCATAACCCTAGTCGGGTGACGGGCTACGATTAAGGTAAGTATATCAGATGCCATAACCCTGGTCGGGTGATGGGCTACAATTGAGGTATGTATGTCAGATGCCATAACCCTATCCGGGTGACCGACTACGACTGAGGCAAGTATATCGGATGCCATAACCTTGGCTGGGTGACAGGCTACAATTCAGTTAGAGCTCTAGTCTGTCTGCTAATGTGTCTAGGTTAGACATGATTTTCATATTGATTTGTTAGGTTAACATTTCCTATGATTTTGTCACGGGGTGACTTGTAATTGTCTTTTTGGTCAAAGGTGTTGAGTTTTGGAAGGATTCATTAGCGTGAGTTGTTGATTTCTTTAATTAATTTTCTTTTTCATTTCTATTATTTTATTTCTTTATTTATCTTTCTTTTTCACTTCTATTGTTGATTTTTAAGTAATCTCCTGAACTAAGCTATATGCATGGATTATTATAATTCTATTTATTGATTTTAATATAGTCTCTTAAACTAAACTATATGCAGGGATTACTATGATTTCTATTTTGAATTGTGTGCTTTTAGAGTGATCTCCTGAACTAATTTTCTATGCAGGGATTATTGGTTTCATGTAGTTTATTTGTGAGTGAAGTTGTGGTTGAGATTCGTAGTGAGTTGAGAAATTATTGAGTTGATTTGTTGTCCTAGAGTCAGAAAGATGTTTTGTGGTTATTTAAGTTTACTCACATGATTTTGCAAAAGCTTACCGGGTTTCTTGTTTCAACCCGGTGCACTATTCCATGGTATAGGAGTTATTGTGCAGGTTAGAGTAATGAGTAACTGTCGTTGAAGGTAAGGTGTTGTTGCTGTTGTAGCTTGGATGTAGAAGTACCTTTGGTTTTAGTCTTCCGCTGTGTAGTGAGTGTGGTGGGTGTGTTTACTCATTGAATTGTTATTCAGTTTAATTTGTAAACTCTTTTATAAATATGTGACTCTAAAGAACGAGTCGGTATTGACATTGTGAACTCGGTTGGTTTTGTTGCATAGTTTAAATGAAAAATTTTCTCCGTGTTTTCTTGTGCTTGTTAAGTTTTCGCATTTCGGATTTGAATTTATTTATTTAAAATTCGGGGCGTGGCAAATTGTTTTGCGATGAGCATTCCGAAATCAAGTATGATTTACGATTGTAATGATTTTCGAAAAATTGTTTTCCCAGGTGATTTTTAGAATTGAGTATTCTTTTATTCATCGATTAAGAGTTTTCTGAAAGTTTTTCGAAAATGGGATTTTCGATGGAAATTATAATTATTGTTAAAGGAAAAACACATTATGTGCCTTCGTCAAAGTGATTGACGGAGAGGGAATCAAGTAATTAGCAATCACCATCAATCAGCATGGATCAAGGACTAATCAGTAGTTAATGTCATCATTGTAATTGATATTTCCGTTGTAATGCTCTCCCTATATAAATGTGCTATGAAATTAAATGAGTAGACCAATTCCAATTGTCATTTTACTTTAACACGTTATCAGCACACTCAGAGCAAATAGCCAAGCAAAAGACTCTGATTTTCTAGTTTCTTTCTTCCTCCTGTCAAAAAAAGAAAGAAAAGAAAAAAAAAAACTCAAACCCTAGGAAAAATTTTTTTTGCCGCCCTAAACACAAAAAAAAAAAAAAAATTCTTCTTCTCTCTCAGCCTCGCAACCTACAGCAGCCCCCTGCTACTACCCACATCAGCCCCGTCTAGCACCGATCCCTGCAGGCCATCCGAGCATTGATCCCTGCAGCACCAGTCCCAGTCGCTTCCCCACTCCTGCAGCAGCCCTCCCCCCAATTACAGTAGCCTTGCCGGCGCTGCACACCCCATCCTTGCATCAGACGCGCTACTGCCCACGCCCACGCAACTGCTGCGCTGACCCCTCCTCCACCCTGCATCCCAGCACCTTGCAGCAGCGCTGCACCTTTGCCGCGCAGCCCACCGCGCCATTCCCTGACGGCCAAACCCCACAGCCGCCAGACCCAGTTGCTGCCATTCACCGACTGCAAGAATTACCCGACCCCTCACCCAACGTCACGCAGCCTCAGAACCCTTGCAGCAGCAGTGCAGCACGCGACCTCAGCACCTGTGAGAAGACGCAAAGAAGGAAGAAGAAGAAGAGAGAAAAGAAAAAAAAAAACAAGAGAAAAAAGAAAAAAAGGAAAATAGGGTGTCCCGGCCCAAAGTAAAGAGCCGGCCCAAAGAAAAAAAGGCCCTGCGGCCCAGAAAAAAAAAAAGGAAACAGGCCCCTCGGCCCAGAAAAAAAAAAGAAAAAAAAGAAGGCCCAAAGAAAAGACCCGGCCCAGTAAAGAAAAAATAATAAAACAAAGAAAAGAAAAAGAAAACCAAGGCCCACTGCTGAAAAAAAGAGGAAGCGGCCCAGTTTTCTCAAGCCCAAAAATATCGCTACTCACGCCTGCATCAACACACGCGTGCGTTTAGGATTGTTTTATTTTCTCGAAACCAAGTATGTTCTCTTTTATTTATTTTCATACTATGGTATATTTCATTATTTATAATTAGAACCTTTTAGCATGTTTAGTTAGATAATTTTGATCCTTTTAAGCATGTCTTGTTATTTATGTTTTACATAATTATGTTTAAGCATGTTTTAATTATGCTATAGTTTATACTTTATTTTGAACATACCATATATATCTTGTTATATATTATTTATGCAATTGTGAGCATGTTTTGTGAATTTTATTTACGCTTATATAAATTATGCCTACGCATGTTTTGTATTATGCTATTGTTTACATTTTATTTTGTGCATGATATATTCTTGCTATTATTATGTGTAGTATATAATTTGTTGTATATTTGTGAAATTTGAGCATGCCATTTTTATATATGCTATGTTTACATGTGCTATAGTTATTTTTAGAATGCAACATATACAATCCGCTTTGCCATGATAATGAAAATTCATGCGCATTATACACACACACTTATCGTGATAAAGTATTTTCACATAGCATCGAAAGAAAAATGTGACCATTAAGAATCTTGGTCTTGAAATCTAATTCACATTTTTTGGAAAATAATTTACGTGGATGTCTTTATGACTGCTTAATTTATATACTCTCTCTTGTTTATGAAGATGGCTGATCCAACTCGACCTGAATTTGACATTTTGGACTCAGACGGGCTTGAGTACCACCGTTGGGTTTCCGATGTAGAAACTGCTTTTGTGGCAAAAGACTACACTACCCCATTACCAACTATCTAATAAAGTGAAAGCAAATGCCTTAATGTTTCTGAGGCAACATATTGATCCTAGCCTACGCTGGGAGTACCTTCAGTTGAAGACACCCAAAGAACTATGGGATGCCCTTCAGGGATGTTTTGGGAACATTCATGACATCTTGCTCCCAGAACTCACCGTTCAGTGGAATGAAATCCGCTTGCTTGACTATAAAAGGGTCAATGACTTCAACAAGGATATGTTTCGCCTCAAGGCACATCTAAATTTCTGTGGAAAGGAACTCACAGAAGATGATATGATCCAGAAGACTCTTTCTACTTTTCCTACTTCAGTAATTATACTAGCGAACCAATATAGGCTGGAGTATGACAACAAAAGAATCACAACATTCAATAAGCTGATCAACCTACTGCAAGTGGCTGAGAGGCATAATGAGGTTCTTTTGAACAACAATGCCAGGCCAGTTGGGACAAAGAAAATTCCCGACGCTAATTATGGCAAAGTGAAAGGTGGAAACAACCCCAATGCAAAGGGGGATGGACGTGCAGATCCCTACCCACGTGGCAACAATGCACCACGTGGCAAGGGACGTAGGGGTCGTAGTATGGGCCGTGGAGGCCCTCCCAATGTATGGCGTAGAGATGGTGGTGCTGGCCCTAGTGGTCATGGAAATAAGGTGCAAAGGGCACCTAAGAACCCTTCAGTCAAACATGATAGAGTTGGCAATGAACCATGCTATAGGTGTGGAGTCATTGGGCATTGATACAAGAACTGCCAAGCAAGCAACATAGTTGCAGCCACTTACAAGAGGTATAGGGAGTCTAAAGAACAAGAGGCTCACTGTATGGAAGAAGAAGGTCATGACCCAGATGTCAACCTCACTATTGCAGACTTCAATGGCAACCAGGAACTTGCTCCGTCAAAGGATGCTTCAGACTTTGACTGATCAACATTATTTATTTTCCAAAGATAGATGTGAAGGCATAACGCCTCATTTTTAGTTAGACTATTGCTTGGTCTTAAAGTTTATTTTAATAATAGTTTGATGAATTAGAACAAGACCTTAATTTGATTATCGTTGGCTTATTAACAAATTTCAAATTTTATTCTGAAGCACTGAATTTATTCAAATTTATTTCCTATACACATATTTACATGGTTCAAAATAACATTATATAGATGTAAAGCAATACATCTAGAAAAAGAAAAAAATTATTTGAATGAAAAGATTATCATTCTACCTAACATAGAAATACTCTAAAGAATATGAGATATATTTAATGTCACAGACGCTCTGTATGCACCAAGAGCTAATCGAACCTTATTAAAGATTCAAAGATATTCATGTCAACGATTATCATGTAGAAACACACTGTGAGAATGGAACTGAATACCTTTATATTACCTCTAATGAATGTAGAAGGAAACACATTTTAGAGAAAGTTATGAGTCAATCTAGTAGAAATATCACTATAAAGATGTAAAACACATCACTCATTTTGCAAGAGTATATATATAAACAATACATAAAGAATATCACTATAAAGATGGTTCGAAATATCACTATAAAGATGTAAAGCAATACATCTAGAGAAAAATTATTTGAATGAAAAGATTATCATTCTACCTAAAATAGAAATACTCTAAAGAATATGAGATATATTTAATGTCACAGACGCTCTGTATGCACCAAGAGCTAATCGAACCTTGTTACGTTTCAAAGATATTCGTGCCAACGGTTATCATGTAAAAACACATTGTGAGAATGGAACTGAATACCTTTATATTACCTTTAATAAATGTGGAAGGAAACACATGTTAGAGAAACTTATGAGTCAATCTAATGGACTGTACCTCACTACGATTCGAATTATTGAATCCTATGTTGTCACCAACAATGAAATGTGGGACACTGACTCATACAGGCTTTGGCACGACTGCATAGGGCACCCTGATCGTGACATGATGATCCGTATTTTAAAGAACTCATACGGACATCCCTTCTTTCGAGTGAAAAATAAAATGGGAGAAAAATCCGCCACACTGCAAGGTGTCGGTCCTAGTACTACTCAAATGCAGTCATTGCCTTCTAAAGTACCAGAAACACTACCTCCATCCCATTATGCCTCATTGACTATTTCAAAGGCACATCACTCATTTTGCAAAGCCTACTCTTTAGCAAAAACATGATCTAGACCTTCCTTTGCTAAAGATACAAAACAAAACATTCCATTCTTACAAAGGATATAAGGAGATATCTGTGGACCTATCCATCCAGAATGCGGACCATTCAAGTACTTTATGGTTCTAGTGGATGATTTGACATGCTGGTCACATGTCGTTTTATTGTCCACAAGAAATGCTGCATTTGCAAAACTCCTAGCACAGATTATACGCTTAAGAGCTCACCACCCTGATCACCCTATCAAGTCTATAAGGCTTGATAATGCTGGAGAGTTTACATCAAAAGCATTTGATGAATATTGCATGTCTATTGGGATCGATGCAGAGCATCTTGTACCCCATGTGCATACACAAAATGGTCTCGCAGAAGCCACCATCAAAAGGCTACAGAGGGTGGCTAGGGCATTGGTTATGCGCACCAACCTGCGTATATCTACATGGGGTTATGCAATATTGCACGCATCTTTTCTTATTCGTTTCATACCCACTGCTAGCCAACCATTTTTCTGCGTACCAGTTGATAACTGGATATGAGCCTGACATTTCACACTTACGCATATTTGGTTGCGCAGTATATGTGCCTATTGCGCCCCTACAGCACATCAAAATGGGTCCTCAGAGACGATTAAGTATTTATGTTGGATACGAATCCCTAACAATTATCCACTATTTGGAACCCTTGACAGGCGATCACTTTACCGCTAGATTTGCGGATTGTCACTTTGATGAGACAGTCTTCCCGTCGTTAGGGAAGATAGGAAAAAGGATTTTTCAAGGGAACGATAGGAATTGTCGTGGTTTGTTCCCACTCTGTCTCATTTTGATCCCCGCACATCACAAAGTGAAAGTGAAGTGAAAAGAATAATCGATCTTTAGAATGTAGCAGATTCGATGCCTGATGCGTTTACTAATACAGTAAAAGTGACGAGATCACATATACCAGCTACAAATGTGTCTGCAAGGTTAGAAGTCCCCAACAAGGGGCACGATGCCGCAGATAGAGGCACTGCAACCACACTTAGTAGAGGTGTTGTTGAGGCCGTGGCTCCCTAAAGGAAGAGGGGGAGGGCACTTGGTTCGATTGACACTCACCCAAGGAAGAAGAGGGCGAGTAAGGCACAAACCAATCATCAATGTATAGAATCCCTCTCATGAGATTGTCTCTGATTATAGTTATGTCCATAAATCAATACTGGAGGACGCTCTGATGTTTAAAATGATTCCAGAGAACAAAGAAATCTCAAAGGATTATGAGAGTGCGTATGAGTTGATAGAAATATCTTCCATACACATTGATGATATATACTGTTGCTCAAGGAATCATAGAGCACAATGATATCGAATCACGCTCTGTTGCAAAATGTCAACAAAGAGCAGATTGGCCTAAATGGAAAGAAGTAATCTAGGCAGAATTAGATTCTCTGACAAAAAGACAGGTATTTGGTCCAGTAGTGCTAACCCCACCAAGTGTAAAGCCTGTAGGACATAAATAGGTCTTTGTCAGAAAGCATAATGAGAAGAATGAAGTCTTGAGGTACATGGCTCACCTTGTGGCGCAAAGTTTTCTCACAACGCCCTGGAATTGACTATGAGGAGACATACTCTCGTAATGGACGTTATAACTTTCCACTACTTAGTTAGCTTGGTAGTTTCTGAAGGACTGGAAATACAGCTCATGGATGTGGTTACTGCATATCTCTATGGGGATCTAGATTCATATATATATATATATATATATATATATATATATGAAAGTGCCTGATGGCCTTACATTACCCAAGTCAAGTGACTCTAAACCACGGAGTACGTTTGCAATTAGGTTGAAACGCTCACTTTACGGATTGAAACAATCCGGACGGATGTGGTATACCCGTCTAAGTGACTACTTAATTGGGAAGGGATATAAGAACGATGAAGTATGCCCCTGCGTATTCATAAAGAAAACAAGTTCCGAATTTGCAATTGTAGTTGTATATGTCGATGATATGAACATAATAGGTACTCTTGATGAAATAAAAGAAACCGCGAGCTACTTGAAATCCGAATTTGAGATGAAAGATCTTGGGAAAACTCGATTCTGTCTAGACCATGAACTAGAACACCGAGTTTGTAGAATACTAATCCACCAGTCTACTTATGTCCAAAAGTCAGGCGATATAACATGGACAAAGCGCATCCTGCTAGCACTCCTATGATCGGTCGAAGCTTGGATGCAAAGAAAGATCCATTTCGTCCAAAGGAAGATGACGAAGAGGTGTTAGGAGCTGAAATTCCCTATCTAAGTGCAACAGGTGCATTATTGTACTTAGCCCAATGTACTCGACCAGACATTGCATTCTCAGTGAACTTGTTAGCTAGATTTAGCTCAGCGCCAACGCAACGTCACTGGAATGGTATCAAGAACATTTTCCGATACCTAAAAGGAACCATTGACTTGGGACTGTTCTTGTCACGCCCCTGATTTTACACACATGAAAATCGATATATATAATCCATAATTATACATGCGTGAACGTTCAGTCATCAATACAAATACCTGAAATCTTTTTCCCCTTAACTTACACACATATTGATGCCCTGAACCCTCAAAGTTAATATACACTCGCTCCATAGAGTATATATTACAATGCTTACGAATTAAATTGTCAACAACAAAATAAAACGTAAATGCAGCTCAGAGTAACTATACAACGGAAGTTCTTAACAACGGTAAAGTCACAAAGATGGCTTCCTACCGTAAAGCTGCAAAAGCGCCACCTCAGCTTCAGCCACGATTTCCCTGACCTGCAGGATTAACCCCTACACCATTCCATTGAATAGTGCACCGAGTTTCCACACAACAAAACCCGGTAAGCTTATGAAGCTCGTATGAGTAACTCAAAACCAATTACACAAATTTCACAAAAGCCTCCTGCTCATAACCTCAATCCTAGCATCCAATTACACAAATTTAGGTCAAACAAGACTTCTTCAAGCAATGTTTGACTCCATCCTAACGCACTACGGCGAATTTCATAATCACACTCATTTCCCATTTTCCCCCCTAGGAGCTTTTGTCATCAACATGACATCAAGGTGAAAATCAAAGAGTCACCTTCCTATCCTCAACACAGAGTACAATTCGTCACCACTATGCTCTTAAGATAAATCAAACCATCAATCAATACAATCAAGAAGAAACAAGGCAATCACATATCAAAACAAGCCAAACAAATCATAGTAACCCCTGCATATAATTTAGTTCAGGAGGTCACATTGAGTCAAGCAATTCAAATCGTAGTAATCCTACACTCTGACGTCTGTAGGTAACCCCAACTATCACAGCAGTCCTCTCGATCTTTGTTAACTTAATAACAACTCAGCTCCGCTACCAAGCAATCATGACACTGATCATCACCTAGATTTCAAGGATCATCACATAGATTCACGCAGATCTCGCCAATCATCACACAGATAGCGATCATCACATAGATTTCACTGGTCATCACATAGATAGCGATCATCACATAGATTTCGCTGGTCATCACATAGATAGCGATTATCACATAGATTTCGCTGGTCATCACATAGATAGCGATCATCACGCAAATATCGCCAGTCATCACATAGATAGCGATCATCACATAGATTCACGCAAATATCGCCAGTCATCGCTGGTCATCACATAGATAGCGATCATCACATAGATTCACGCAAATATCGCCAGTCATCACATAGATAGCGATCATCACATAGATTCATCACGAACCCACCAATACATGAATACATATGTATATATATACATCCCATAATATATATATACACACACATAATCATCCACTCAAAATGCCACAATAGCAACTATAGTCGTAGTTAACCTAATAACTCCAAGACAATAGGGTAGTCATGCTCATAACAAATATCGACCATATTCATAACAAATATTGATCCTGCTCATAACGAATATTATCCTGCTCATAAAAAATATCGATCATACTCATAACAATATCGATCCTACTCATAACACATATCGATCATACTCAACAAACGATAACGGAAATTCGTTCACTAATGAACCTTGTGAGATTACTCACCTTGAATCTCCCGCTGCGTCTTCAATACAGAACAAGGCAACCAATCCACAAAACAGTCGTCCGAGGAGTACTACGTCACGTACCTAAGGAATTACAGCTCTCATTCAGTCAACGAATCACAAGGGATAACGTTCGAAACCCTAAATCGAACCAAAATTCCCAAGGTGACGCCAAATGAGGCGAAACCACATCCGAGACCTCCCAAAGTCCCCGGAATACGTCCACGATCGATGTGACCAAACCACAAGTCAATCGGACGCTCGAATCCTCAAGGATCGAATAAATCGATCGGTATGAAACTGCAAAAATCATAACAATTCCATACGAACTCCAAAATTTACATATTATATAACGAAACGCTCGTATCAACGAGTAGAACATATAGAATACCAAAAACAGTTCCTTAAGTGGCCGGAACACCGCCGGAACGCCACCACAGACGGTGGTGCACCGCCGCCGGCCAAAAAATCATTATTTCACAAAACTCCCAACATCAAAGTTCTTCATCTAAGCATGCTTGTGAATTCTCATAACTAGCTCGAAGTCAGAAAACAAGCTTAAGGGATCGAAAACTACCTCACAAGCCGTGAACAGTAATCCCAACTGAGTTGATCGAAGTTTCACGTGAATCGATCCAAACAACCACCAAGGGTCGATCAACGAGGCTGCTCTGAGCTCAACCAAGAAGACTTGAAGCCTCGCCGATGTCGGAACAATGATTTCCAACCGGGTCCGAAATCCACAAACTGAACTGCCTTGCAGCGCCGCCGTGGAGGAGAATCGGCGCTAGAGGACACCAGAGGGACGACCAGACGGAGGAGACGATCCTATCTAGAAAGTTTCGTCGCCGGAGACCGCCGCAGTTCGCCGGAAAAGTCGGGTCAGTCGGATTATTTCGATTCTGAAGGTGCAGCCGAGAGAGAAGAGAGAGAGAAAGTAAACTTCTGAAAATGGAAGTAATGAAAATAGTAAGTTTCCAACTTGGGAAACTTCTATTTATACCAAAATGGAAATTCTTTCCAATGGCCATAACTTTCTCATACGAACTCCGATTTCCGCGTTCCACATGTCCACGAACTCGTATCGACGCGCTCTACAACTTTCGTGAAGGAAGTTTTTGGAGAATCCCAATGAATAAAAAGTCAACCTTTGGCAACCCCCCTAAAACCATATTCTTCAATTAATTATTCGCCCGAAACATTTCCGCTCCATCCACGAGCCACGAAACCGTCCAATAGTTATAAAATTAATTCCGAAAAATACTCGGAAAATAATTACGAATTTCCGGGGCATCACAGTTCTTCCCCTACAAAGAGACAAGAGGGACCGCAGATGGAACTGTAATCCCTAAAGGAAATGTTGATGGCGAAAACGCCACTCACTACACCGAAACGCCAAATGACGTTTTGGTTGGTTTTGCTGATGCTGGGTACCTCTCTGACCCACATAAAGGTCGTTCCCAAACTGGTTATGTATTTACGAATGGGAACAAGGTGATATCTTGGAGATCAATCAAGCAAACCCTTGTGGCTACCTCCTCGAACCACTAAGAGATCATTGCTCTACATGAGGCGGTTCGTGAGTGTGTATAGTTAAGAACTATCGTTACACATATTCAAGGGACTAGTGGTTTGAGTTCTACCACTGGAGAGCCTACTTGCTTTTAAGAAGACAATGCAGCTTGCATCGAACAGATGAAGCTAGCTTATATTAAGGGTGATAACACAAAACACATATCTCTAAAGTTGTTCTACAATCAGCAACAACAGGCTCTCCTCAAGATTCAAGTGAATCAAGTTAGGTCTGAGGAGAATGTGGCAAATTTGTTCACCAAATTATTGCCCAAGGCCATATTTGAGAAACATGTGAAAAGCATAGGAATGCGAAGACTTTCCAAGCTCCCTTGATTAATGTAAGTATCAGGGGGAGGTGTAGACGTCAGGGAGAGTCTAACACACACATGTCATACTCAAATGTAAAAGGTGCGTTGTGCTCTTTTCCTTCGACCAAGGTGTATTTTTTATCCCACAGGGTTTTTATTGTTACTTGGCAAGGTTTTTAGTGAGGCAACAACTCATGCACCATTTCATCTTTAACTTGGCACAAGGGGAGTGTTAAAGGAAAAACACATTATGTGCCTTCGTCAAAGTGATTGACGGAGAGGGAATCAAGTAATTAGCAATCACCATCAATCAGCATAGATCAAGGACCAATCAGTAGTTAATGTCATCATTGTAATTGATATTTCCGTTGTAATTCTCTCCCTATATAAAGGTGCTATGAAATGAAATGAGTAGACCAATTCCAATTGTCATTTTACTTTAACAATTATTTATTATTTATTGGCTTTTGATTTTGCATTGGGAATTCTTTATCAATGATTTCTTTGAGTTTTGTTCTGAATTCGGATTTGGATCTTGATTATGATATATGGTTTATAATTTAATCTCGCATATGAACTTTAATTATGAATTGTGTTGCTATATCGAGAATATCATGGTGTATGGGACACATCGTCGAGTTTTTAATTCAGCGCTCATGGGATTTTTCGAGTACGATTGGGAATCGTGCTCGCGTATTTTTTATCTTTTATTTTGCAAGATTTTTGGGGAAGTGTTTTATGTTGGTTTTCAAATTTGTTTTCCTTCACCGTACTTGGATTTTCATATTTTATTGCTAGCTAGCTCATTGCTCCTCCTCATAATACCTTATCAGTTATAGTGAGTCTTAGGCTAGGAGGCTATTACAAGAGTCTAGGAGGCTCTCTTTATTGTATAGTGCTGTTTCTTCCCCATGTTTTACTTTTATGTTTATAACTCTTTATTGCGGGGCTGGTTCAATTTTAAGAAAACTCTTTTTAAATGTTGCATGCATCGACGATTTAAAAATGAAAATGTAGGAAAGTATTAAAAGAGTCTGGGAGGCTTTCTTTATTGTATAGTGTTGTTTCTTCCCCATGTTTTACTATTATGTTTATAACTTTTTATTGCGGGGCTGGTTCAATTTTAAGAAAACTTTTTTTAAACGTTGCATGCATCGACGATTTTAAAATGAAATGTGGGAAACTATTAAATCTTATTTCATTTAAGTTATCTTGATTATTTATTATTTTCGTCCACTCACGCTAACGTGTTTTTTAAATTCTTTCCTTTGGGCTCTTCAGCTTCAAATGCCCAGTTTTGCAGACCAGACTAGTTAAGGTCGGGCATACTTGGAGTCGAGGCATAGTCGTCACTGCTTCCGCATTGTAGGATTTATGTATCCTACTCTTATATCTTGTTTATCCTGTGAAAGTATCAGATTACTCTAATTACCAAACGCTTGTGTAATTCTAAATTGAGATGATTCATAAATTGATATTGTGTTATATCCGGTTGTGGAGTTTGGTTGAGAATTTCGGAAAGCAGGTAGGTTTCAGGAGTTAAGGGTGGTTGTTGATTTGAGAAGTGTACGTTAAATTGTTTTTGCATGTTTTGGGCGGTCCATTTTTAACAGTGACTCTGCCAAATTTTCAGTATTCAGTGATAGTGACATCCGGGGCGGGTCTTGTCATAAATAATAAAAATATAAATATAAAAACAAAAGGCTAATTGACACATATGTACTAGTAGAGCTTTAAGCTTGTTTGATACATTAAATGAGATTGATTTAAGAGACTAGTAGAGCTTTAAGCTTGTTTGATACATTAAATGAGATTGATTTAAGAGACTAGTAGAGTTTTAAGCTTGTTTGATACATTAAATGAGATTGATTTCACTAGACTAAGATAAGGAGATTTAGGGATGGTAATATGGTCGGTCATGGAGATATATTGAGGGCAGTTCTGAAATTAAATGATCTGTAGGATAAAGTCAAATAATATTATATTGGTAGGCATGTTGTTGGACCACATGTTACTTCATCAATTAATTCTAAATGAATGTAAAAATAAGTTCATCAAAACTTCACAACAAATTAAAAAATTATCTAACTATTTATCTATTTACATAAAAAAATCTATCATTTTTTCAATATGAAAACAAATTCTCAAACTTACTTTAATCTAGTGAAGACTGTGAAGTTGCAATTTAGACTTGCTGCTTTACTTGTTTGGCCTACTTGGATGGAAGGCTAAATGTTATGTAGTTCATCCATTCTTACTTGTCATTGTTCATCGAGTATTGTTTCTTTGTTTTATTCGGGGGTAATGTTTGCCCATCTCTTCATTTACATTGAAGATAGGAGAATGAGAGGCTGTTCTGATGGATAGTCTCTTCCATAAGGTATGAGACATACAATTAACCTCTTACATAAGGTACCCAACCTAAGAAAGATCCTCCTCTTCCTTTAAAACATTAACCAACATCAGACAATCACTCTCAAATATGACATCAGCATAGCACGTTTGACAGCCTCCATTAAAGCTAATATCTCACACTAGAAAGAAGAAGATATAATCGAGCTAGGTTGCGCAAATCAAGTTAGGAAGGTACCTGCACTATCTTGCACCACTTCAACCAGACCACTACGGGCTATGGCGAAGCCCAGCAAGAAAAGACCAGCCAACATTGAACTTTAGAGAACCCGAAGCCGGGCATTGCTAACCTAGGGCAACGAAAGCGACATAACTTAAAAACTACAAATAAAAACTATTTTTCATAAAAAATTTATTTGGTTCATATTTTCTGGAACATAAAATTATTTTAAAATATGGAAGGAATTTTTCTATTCAGTCCAAAATGAAAAGAAAAGAAAAGAAGGTTGATAAGCATAAGGATGAAAAGTCTAGCCAACTTGAAAACCGTTCATATATATATATGTGTAGCTAACAAGAAGCACAGTTAATATACAAAGACTGAGTTTCCGTCATGGAGATAGTTTTTATTTTTATTTTTATTTTAGATATGTAATTTTTCTGCCAACATTGAAAATATTAGCAAATTATTTTAAGTGTAGGGTATAATATAAAATTAGGCCACAGATGCGGTGTTTTAAGTAAGATACGCTTATTTTTAGAATGGTGCATGTCTATGGATACGCATTATAAATGAAAAGAAAAAAGTTATCAAACCTAAAAAAACATATAAAGAAAAGGACGCTGATGTATAATTTTCTGTATAAAATATTAAAGAAAATAACATATAAATGTAAGTTTCTTTCTTTCTGATTACAGATTACATTAGTCCCTTCGGGGACATCCGATAAAAACATATTACATTATAGAGAGCAACCCTATAAGTACTTGAATAGGAGCCAATCATGATGATTCAATGCAAACTTTCAAGACTGCACATAAATCTTTGAAAATAAGAAAGAGCTTTAACAAAGTTGGCCCAGAAATGAAAGCAGTAGCGTTGACCCATGAATAAGTGGAAAGGGATGGACTAGATGTAGATAGGGGAGAGCCCACAGGAGATGGTCTCGAGCAATAGTGCACGTGAAGAGGTTGAGAGTGAGCCCACCCCATCATGATCCACACTTTGATAGCTACTGCCACGTGCACATTGGAACTCTAGGCACTACGTCCAAAACCCATGAAATTACACTGTTACAATTGCTGCGTCCTAATTGGTGTTCTACATTTGCTTGTTTAATTTCCTACCACAATATAATATGGACCTACAAACTTCTTTTTCTACCTACAAGCTTCTTTTTCTACTACCATTTCTACAATTTTCTTCAGAAGAACCCAAAAAAAAAAAAACCCATTTCGATCTTTCTCATCCCCAACTCAAAACTCAATCGGTTATCATATAAGTGTTTTGATAAATAAGTTTAGAATATAAAAAATCATAAATATTGTCTCCGTTTTTTGTCATTGGACACTTTAATATACTATTTGTAAATTATTATTTTGATACTTCAATTTAGTTTTCTCATTTAAATTTCACACATGTCATTAATGACGATGTCAATTATCAACAACTTTAATTTTTTAAAGGATGTTTCTATTCATTTTTTGTCTATCAAGATTTATCTAAATTTCATTTTTTTATCTCATATGTTATCCTCTCTCTTTTGTGAGACTCTTAGTCCTCATTTGGTTAATGTAAATAAAATCAATACCTTTGTGTTTCTCATGGGAAGGAAAAATAAACTTCCTTCAAAAAATGGTTGAACCCTAGTAGACAATCTTGGGCTCTAGTTCCCTAGAGTTTCGTATTTGAGACCTCGCTGGCTTCATCCAACAAACTACATCTATGGTTGACTTTTTTAGCCTGCAGATTATGATGTTTTCTCTTTACATCTTGATAATGGAAGCTTCTGGCACACCGCAATTGAGCGCATTAGCAAAGGAAATTTTCACACAAAATTATCTCTTTGTATGGTAATGTTGTAGTTTGTTAGGCTCCTTGATTAAGTGAGCTTCAATGTCTTAAGCGAATGGTGCATGATTCTTGTTTTCTGGGATATTTGTAAGTGTCGTTCTGACCTACGATTATCAATGAAATCTTCATTTAGTCACACCAAAAAAAAAAAAAAAACTTCCTTCAAGTTTTCTCTTCAAGTGTTTAGCAAATTTGGAAAAGCAACACGAAAATGTAATTTTCTTTCCATTCTAGTGTTTGATTTGTGCAAGGAGCAAAAACTAAATCATATCTATGATATCCTCATTCATTAAAATATGAAGTACAAATCCATATATCTTTTGGATAAAATTGTCAATAATAATTTTAATAAGAATATAAAAGCCTTTATAAATGCAAAGAAAATGAATCTCTTAGATTTTTTTTCTTTTATCAGAATGAATCCCTTAGATGGAATGGGAGGATTCACTCCCCACCCCGTGTCACGCTCCTGATTTTACACACAAGAAAATCGATATATAATCCCATAATTACATATGCGTGAACGTTCAGCCATCAATACAAAATACCTAGAAACTTTTTCCCTGTAAATTACACACATATTGATGCCCTGAACCTACTATATCAATATTGACCCGCTCCACAGAGTCATATATTACAAAAGCTTATGAATTAAATTGTCAACAACAAGATAAAACGTAAATGCTCCTCAGAGTTTAACTACAACGGAAAACCTTAACAACGGTAAAGTCATAAAAATGGCTTCCTACCGTAGAGCTGCAAAGGCGCTACCTCAGCTTTAGCCCCGATTATCCTAACCTGCAGGATTAACCCCTACACCTTTTGAATAGTGTACCAGGTTATCACACATAGGGCTGTCAATTCCGACACGACCCGATAACACGACTCGAAACCCGCACGAAATAAAGCGGGTTGAACCCGCACGATTAAAAAGCGGGTCAGCCACCGGTCAACCCGCCATGACCCATTTAATAAATGGGTCGGCCACGGGTCAACCCGCCAACACGAAGTGAACCCGTATAACCCGATTATGCTATATTTTATCCTGAAATTTTAGACGTTGGGAGTATTTGATCATAGGATTAAACAATTTGAAATATTTTTCTTTATAATTATTGGATTTAATTATTTATGAATTATATATAATTATTTATATTCTTCGTCTTGTAGAGTTTTTAGCAAATTTAATCAATTTATGCATTTTTTTAGTTAAATGGGTCGCATTGTTAACCCTTAAATGAGTCATTTTGTCAAACACAACAGAACCTATTTATTAAATGGGTTAAGCGGGTTGGAAACGGGTAACCCGTTTAATAAATGGGTTGGGTTTGGGTTTAAATTTTTGACACGATTATTAAATGGGTTGGGTTTGGGTTTGTATCTTGCAACACGATAAATACCTTGACCCGACACGAACCCAACCCGACACGACCCATTGACAGCCCTAATCACACAACAAACCCGGTAAGCTTTTGCAAGCCCGTATGAGTAACTCAAAACAGTTAACACAACTCACACCAGAAATAAGGAAAACAACTCACTCTTTGATTCCTTAAAACACGAAATAAAGGAGAATAACTCACACTTTAATTTTCTTTCAAATCAAAACATAGAAAACAACTCACTCCTTGGTTCCTATCAATTGTACCAAAATCGTACCATAGAAACAACCCACACTTGAATTCTATCAGTAAAATATAGAAAACAACTCACACCTTGAATTCTATCAAATGTACCATAATCGTACCATAGAAAGCAACTCACACCTTGATTTCTATCAGTAAAACATAGAAAACAACTCACACCTTGAATTCTATCAATAAAACATAGAAAACAACTCACACCTTGAATTCTATCAAATGTACCATAAGCGTACCATAAAAAGCAACTCACACCTTGATTTCTATCAATAAAACATAGAAAACAACTCATACCTTGAATTCTATCAGTTATACCATAATCGTACCATAGAAAGCAACTCACACCTTGATTTTTATCAAATCATTAATAAGGAAAACAACTTGCACCTTGTCCCCTTAAAAACCATTAATAAGGAAGCAACTCACACCATGAATTATCAATAACCAATTCCCGTTACCCCATGAATTTGCTGAAATCGTTAATAAGGAAAACAACTTGCACCTTGTCCCCTAAAAATACTTAATGTCATGAGTTATCAATAACCAATTCCCGTTACCCCATGAATTACCTATATGGCAGACAGATTAGAGCTCTAACTGAAAACGTAACCACTCGTCCAGCAAAAGACGTGATCACCTGATATTCTGCCCAAGGTCATAGACCTTCGATCCTCGGGCCGCATAGTCCCTTAGAGCAAAACATTAAAGGAGTCGCACTGGACCCAAAATGTTACACAAATCTCAACGCTTTTGAAAACAATCGAAATCAACATTTTCATAATCATTGTTTTCCGAAAAGCCATAACACAAAACAATAAAAAGCATCAATTCATGCATATTGTTTTCATACCCAAATCTTAACGCTTTTTCCCAAATCTCAACGCTTTTTAAAACAAATCGAAATCAATCATTTCCACAATCATTTGTTTTCCAAAAGCCACAACCCAAAACAATAAAAAGCATCATTTCATGCATATTGTTTTCATAAATCTACAAACCACCAAAACATATATATTTCACGTAAATATATATCTATATGTAGTTATCCGCTTAGGAATGCCTACTAATACCAACTATAGTTTGCAGTTAATAAATAACTCTCAAAACAATAAGGGTATTCCCGTTCGTGAATGAACTTCGTGAGATTACTCACCTCAAAACTCCCGCTGTGTCTTCTATACATAACCAAACTAACACTCTCACCAAC
This sequence comes from Rosa chinensis, assembly GCF_002994745.2. NCBI lineage: Eukaryota > Viridiplantae > Streptophyta > Magnoliopsida > Rosales > Rosaceae > Rosa > Rosa chinensis. The sequence continues at coordinate 23,311,697 of NC_037091.1, read as the reverse complement.
AACTTGTCCAATTCACCTTTTAGAAGCACCTATTCACCAATGATCTCAAATCAGTAACGATTCACATTTGATTTAAGTTCGAAACCCCTGTTTTGAACTAAAATCCCCAAAGTGGCGCCAATCGAGGTAAAACCACATCCGAGACCTCCCAAAGTCTCCGGAATACATCCACGATCGATGTGACCAAACCACAAGTCGATTGGACTCTCGGATCCTCACGGATAGAATAAATCGATCGGTATGAAACTGCAAAAATCATAACAATTCCATACGAACTCCAAAATTTGCATATTATATATCTAGGCTTGAAAGGAAATCACTTTCAAGATGGCACTTTTCGATTTCAAGGCATTGCTACTCCAATTTTGCCACTAGTGGGAAGATCTTTGTTAGATGGACATGAATCAGGTAAGGTAAGAAACCCTATTGTCATTGGAAATGCAAAGAATAACCAGTGATGATGAACGTTGGTTAAAGTGCCAGTACATGATGCACAACAAATAGAACGGGGACATCCCTTCTGCTTTCCCAATAAACTGTAGTTTTTCATGTTTGACCTGCTTGAAGGAAAAACAGGTCCAGTAGCTCCCATAAAGAAAGTGCAAGTACTGAAATTCACTTCAAAATTCACAGCCAAATCTTTGGGACTTGTGGAAACAACATGAGGCATGTTGGTGCCAGCTGAAGTGATGATGCCAAGAACAGTGCAAGTTGAGCAGCCAAATGCAAAGAAAAAGAGAGGTAAGCCTTTGGGCTCAAAAAATAAAAATGCTCCTAAATCAAAGGTGTCTTGAGCATGCTATTCCCAAAAAAAACTCCTAGGCCTAGCTTGAAGGGCAAGCAAAAAATGTAGTGTCTTGAGTAGTGCTATGCCTATATACTATGTCTTTGTTTTTACATAGTTAGAGGCTTTCTTTAGTAAGTAAGCGATTAGTTTGTATATAGGTGGTCTATCCCTATGTATCACAATGATATTTCTCTCACCATAACTTCTTGATCTGTCTAGTTCGAAAGCAGCAGAAAGATATGTAATGACCATCTTGGCATGTCTTTCAATGAAATCCACATTTATTTGGAAAAAAAAAAAAGTGAGAATATAATTGATGAGATGTACATTAATACATAATATAACAACTACTAATTGCTTGAAAATCCACTTGAAGACCTTCCACCTTCCTAACACAAAATTCTTGAGGTGAACTTCTTTTGGCACAAACAATTAAGCTTCTCCACATACTAGGTAGCTAGGCAACTTGACCAACCTTACTACGCATGGGGGTTCCATACTAGGCAGCTTGACCAACCTTACCACACCAGGTGGTTAAATTTGAATTTGATAAATTCAAAAATAAGGGAGGTCAAATAATGTGCATGACATCCAACTTACGAAGAACAACATGTTGGGGTATGACAAAAGTAATTAGAATTAATAAGCTAAATTTTGGGGTATAAATACAACTAATTTCAATGAATCCATTTGGCTCATCAACTGCCTTAGTATTGCCTGAGCTACCCAAGGTTAGTAATTAGCAAAAATAGTTTTGAGAAAAAGAAAATGATTTTTTTATCATACCAGTAGAATGAAAATAAACTATTAGACATAAGAAAAGCCTTAAAACGTCGACTTTCGCTCTGCTAGGGTTTCTCCATAGAAGAAAGACTGATCGAGTTTGGTGTAGTGATGGCGGCGGAGGAGGCGGCGGCGTCCTTAGCCTCATTGGAGGAGACCGTAGTGAGTCTGGTTGGGGGCGAGGAGTTGATCCATGACCCTTTTTTTTACCTGTGTGGGCGTTTGCTGACCAAGAAACCGGTGGTTATTCCATCTTTCTCTGCGGTGATGTTCGGAATATGGAGGCTGAATGAGAGGGTTTTGATCAGTGAAGAGGAGGGAGGGATCTTCGTGTTCCAATTCAAGGAGCAAGAGGTGAAGCACCGAGTTCTTCATGGCAGCCCCTGGTATTTCAGTAATTCGATGTTGTTGGTGGCTGACTACGACGGTGTTAGGGCTTTGGCAGAGGTTCCTCTATTCTCTCTGGATGTGTGGGTGCCGGGGACAGGTCTGAGGGTTGCCATGCGCAACGATCGGGTTCTTTCCCGCCTCGGTAACATGCTGGGAACCTTTGTCAAGGCTGATTATGTGGCGCTGCAATGCAATGAGGCTACCCAGCAGATCCGGTTGATCCATGATGTGCGCCAACAAGTCTGGGCTCGGCGTACGATCTGTTTTTCGCCGGAGGTTTCGGTGGTCCTTGAGTTCCGGTATGAGAAATGCCGAGGAATTTGCAAAGCTTGCGGTTTCTTCACCCATGGAGGAGGAGAGTGCGACAGGAAGCTGTTGCAGGAAATGGCAGTGGAGGAGGGTCTGGCGTCCGCTTTGCAGAAGGAGGTAGCTCCGGCGCCAATTTCGATGGATGTCCCGCTGTCTTCGCTCGTCGTGGTGGAGCCGATGGAATCCGGTGGGGATATGGCACCGACGATGGATGACGCTGTGCAGGTGTCTGATGTAGGGAAGACGGCGGCGGGTTCACAGGTGGTTGTCCTGTGTTTTTCGGCTGGAAATCCTAATTTTAAATTAGGGTTGACCGCTGCACCGAGTTTGACTAGGTTGGGAGCTGTTGGGCCAGGTTCAGGTTCTGTTGGGCTTCTTGGAGGTAGGGCTTCTGCAGCTGATTTATTTGGACACCCATATAGAGTCTTGGGGGTGAGAAGGATTCGCGAGGAGGAGTGGCTTGAAGATGGGAAGCGTCTGAAGCTTTCTGATGGTTTAGTTGAGGTTCCTGTAACTGATGGGAAGCTCCTGAAGAAGAAGGGTAGACCTAGAGGTCGTCGAAACAAGTCCAAGATTGTGTCTACACCCACCTCAGCTGTGGATGCTGGGGGGCCAGTTTCAGAGGAGATGAATGCCCTATCTCGAGAGGGGTAGGGTTGCAAGCCTACACTGTCCTGGATAAAGTATTTGGCTATGATGTTGCGGACACGTACACCATTGGGTCTTTAGGCGTTAATGCTTCGTCATAGTTTCTATGTTTCGGGTCTTATAGGTTTGTATTTTCTTTTCTTTTTTTCTTCTTTTGTTTTGCAGTTTGCTTCCTAGTTCTATACTTTTTCTTGAATGTGTTCCATTCTTGGACAGTATATGGTTAGGGAGGTTTTTTTCTTGCAGTTCCTTTAGGTTTTTCGTCTTTTGGTGAGGACGTTTTGGCAGCTTTGGGCAGTCTGTATTGTGCTTCATCTTGTACTATAAGTGGTTTCTTGAAACCCTCTAGCTTGACGCAGTGACGTCGTTTATTAATGGAACAGGATTCTGTTCCCCTCAAAAAAAAAAAAACCTATTAGACCACATGTAATACAAATTATCAGGGAGAGATGTTTCTATAAAAAAATTACTCATACACAGGAGTGCGGTTTATAAATAAAGGGATGTCAATTTAAATTCCCATTATCAAAGTTTATCCGGTAGTAAATGAGAAATAAGTTGCATCTGGCCTCAATTTTTTTGTCTATTCCAAAATGATTATTGACACATTTTTATTCATAAATTATTATTAGACAGAAGTATGGTTTGTAAATAAGGGGGTGTCAATTTCAATCCTCATTATCAAAATTTATGTGTTCTCTCTCGACTTTTCCCTCATAAACCCTAGGAGGCACATCTGGTCCTCCATCAAAAGTATGTGCCCGGTCCGAAGGCAAGTGCTCGTGGCGGCATCGTTGGACGGCCATAGTGGATTGTGTGTATGGCAGTCGATAGTACTGGAGTGAACCCAGTTGAAGTGCAGGTTGCGGTGTGGAATCGCTATCGCTATCCAAATCGCGAAGAGATCCGGCCGGGGATGAGCAGCATGGGTGTGGCATCTGGTGGTTCTCCCCAAGGCAGCAGGTGGTGGGGGCGAAGACGGGATCCATTGGGCCCAGATCAGATCGGAGCGTTTACGTCACGCCCAGAATTTCAAATAAAGAAATTCGAATCCGAAATGCAAAAACCTAACAAGCTCAAAAAGAATACTCATAAAATTTTTCATTAAAACTATGCAACAAAACTAACCTAGCTCACAATGTCAATACCGACTCGTTCTTTAGAGTCACATATTTATAAAAGAGTTTACAAATTAAACTGAATGACAACTTAATGAGTAAACACACCCACCACACTCACTACACAGCGGAATACTAAAACCAAAAGTACATCTACATCCAAGCTACGACAACAACAAAACTTCAGCTTCTACGACAGTTACTCGTTACTCCGACCTGCACAATAACCCCTACACCAGGGAATAGTGCACCAGGTTGAAATAACAAACCCGGTAAGCTTTTACAAGCTCGTGTGAGTAAACCCAAATAACCACAAAACACCTTTCCGACTCAAGAACAACAAATCAACTCAATGATTAATTCAATAATCAAATCCTTTTCTTTTTAAGGAAAACACATGTCACCACCGTGACAACCCAAAACATTTGAAATCTCAACTACAAATCCAAGAAATCACTTTTCTTTCCTCTCGACAGGAAGCATTTATCACCATATTGACATGATAAAGAATTTATCAACTCACTACGAATCTTAACCACAACTGCACTCACAAATAAACTAAATAAAATCATTAATCTCTGCATAGAAAATTAGTTCAAGAGATCACCAAAAATCACACAATCCAAAACCATAGTAATTCATGCATATAGTTTAGTTCAGGTTATTACAATAAAATCAAACAATAGAAGTTATAGTAATCCCTGCATATAGTTTAGTTCAGGAGATTACATTAAAATCAAAATAAAGAAATCATAGTAATCCCTGCATATAGTTTAGTTCAGGAGATTATATTAAAATCAATCAATAGAAATGAAAAAGAAAAATAAATAAGAAATCAAACAACTCACTCTAAAGCCAAGAAATCACCCTTCAACTCCAAATAAACGATCTTACAAAATGACTCGTTTTCAAAACTCGACATCCTTACCACTTAAAGGTAACATACATCACTAAGTGATAAAATCATACTATTTTGACTCACACCGTAATATGAAAATCAAGTCCCTCTTCAGACAATAAAAGAAAGAAACTACTTGAAACTCTCTTTTAAAAACGTGTACTCATGAGTTGCAAGTAACCTACGTGTTACCCCTCATGACATACAATGGCAGACAGACTAGAGCTCTAACTGAATCGTAACCCGTCACCTGGCCAAAAGTTATGGTATCTGATATATTGTCTGAGGTCACAACATGCAACCCTAGATCCTTAGGCCAACCTGACCCTTAGATCAAAACATCAAACGAGTCACACCGGACCCAAAGTATATATTACCAAATCCCAAAAGAAGAAATCACAACCTGTGACTCCCAAATCCTCAAACACGTTTCAAAACAATATTACTATCGTTTCCCACTCTATATTGTTTCCCGAAAGTTATTCCCAAAACAATAAATGAACCCACTCACACATGTTGCTTGTATCACCACAAATCCATCAATACATATATATATATATATATATATATATATATATTTCCTCTGTGTGTGTGTGTGTGTGTCTATACACACACACACACGTAGTCATCCACTCAGGGATGCTACTAATACCAATTATAGTTCACAAATATAAAATCCGTGAAAAATCATTCTTATAATAAAACTTCATTTTACTTACCTATGAACCGTTGAAGGTCAATTTCATATAATTTAAAACAAATATATTTCTGAAATGATTACACAATTTTATAAATAATTTCGAATAATAAAGTAATTCTGATCATAAATGAACCCCGTGAGATTTACTCACCTGTAAATCCCGCTGCTTCTTCTCTTACAGCTGAGATAAAATATAGAAACACAATCTGTCAATCACTTAATTAAAATAAGGTCTCAACTCAGTACACGATTAAACGAAAGCGGTTACAGTTTGAACCGAGTAATTGAACCCAAAACTAAAGATTTCGTCAATCAAGACAAACTCCCTCCTACACCTCCCAAGGTCTTCAGAACATTTCTAAGTTCAATTTCTTAAAATTATAAGATGATCCAACAGTAAAATCGAGGAAACTGAAATTATTTAAATCTAGCATGCTTCAATTTATCACAATATGACCTCATGATATATCGACAAGCTTGAATCGACAAGCAGGTGACAACCATGAAAACATAACCCAAAAATCTGGCTGGATGTGCCACCTGCAGTGGCTGAGAGTGGGCTCCACGCGCCGCCAGGTAACCCCCAAATTGGGTCATGATACCTATGCCAAAATCTTGCCCACAACATGTACAACAACTTTCACAACTACATTGAAGTCAGATTGTAAGCCAATTGCCCGAAATTTACCTCGAAAGCTCAAGAAATCGGTGAAACTTTAGAATTTCAAATCTTCAATTCGACCTCCACACTTCAAATCGTTGCAAGTTGCTTGGAGGGAAGCATCTACATCTCTCGGGCTTCAAAAGCCCTCAAGAATCATCTCCGGAGGTGGCCAGAATCTTAAGTTCCAACGAGACGCCGATGTAGCGCTGCCACAGGACTTCTCCGCCTTGCTGCGCCTTCTACAGCTCGAATCATGCAACGAGGCTACCACCGACTTTGAAAGGGAGGAGGGACGAAACGATTAGGACCGATGGAGTAGCCAAGGGTGGCCGGACAGCGGAGATATCTCCGGATGAAGGTAAAGGATGATTTCGGATCTAGAGAGAGAGAGAGAGAGAGCTCGGTTTCCAATTTTGGAAACTTGGGCTTTTTTGCAATTTTTTTGAAGTTTTGGCCATTATACAAAAAAAAAAAAAAAAAAAAAACTTTTTCTGATGGCCATAACTTCTTCATACTAACTCCGATTTTCGCATTCTACATGTTCATGAACTCATATCGACGCGCTCTACGATTTCCATAAAGGAAGTTTTCATAGAATTCTAACATATAAAAAGTCAACCCTTGAATCGAAGCATTCCAAGCGAATAATTGTCTGAAATACTTCCACCTCATCCTCAAACTACGTATTCGTACCAATAACCACTGAATAAATTCTGAAAAGAAATCCTCAGAAAATAATAACGAATTTCTGGGGTATTACAGTTTCGATAGGGCTTGGTTTGGGTTCGGGATCTGATGGTCTTGGCGGTGATGTTTGTGGCATTTTGGGAAGGATGGGAGGATGAAGGAGCGGCTTGTGTTTGCTCAGTGTGGTGGCTTTGTCGCCCGTGGAGGGACGGCGAGGTATTGCTTGAGGGTTAGTGGGGTGGTGCCTTTAGCAGACTTCATTCTCGGCTTGGGCTTAGTGGATTTTGACCCTAGGCTTGGGCCCTGGGCCCAAACTCTGTTTATTTTATGTTTTATTGTTTTTTATGGTTTGTTAGAAAAGGATATATGCCGGTAATAAGTCCCTACCATTATAGGTTAGGGAAAAGTGGACGTTGTTCCAGTATGCACACTCTGTGTGCCTTGACTGGCCTAGCGAGGTGGCGAGCTATTTGCTTGATCAAATGGACGCAACCTCCAAGTGGCAAGATGAAATTGAGTGTCGCCGGATTTATTTTCATGCAACAACATAGTGGGAAGGAAAGCTGCGCTATTTGTAATTATGCTTCGTCATGATAGAGTTATCTTTCCGGTATGTCAAAGCAAATGGAGTAGTCATTCGTGCACTCTTTTCTAATTGGTGCTTGTTAGAATACATAGATTTTATGGAGAATCCTGATATTATTTCAGGATGTTTTCTTTATGCTTATTGTAATCGATCTGATCAGACTCTACGTCCTCCCCCCCCCCCCCAACAAAAAAATGTATTATGCAATTTCATTAATCAAGGCTTGAGAGCTGTCGCACCAGCCCCCTTTCAAAAAAAAACTTATGCATTAGTAAGTGAGAAATAAGTTGCATCTGGCCTCAACTTTTTTTTATCTATTCTAACGTGATTATTTGTTTTATCTATGATAAAAATGAAAAGAGAAATTTTATATACACATCCCTAGCTTTTTAATACACATCACTATTTTTAACAAAATCAAATTTCATGAGTAGATGAAATGACTAAAAGAGACATCTATATTAGAATGTTAGAAAAAAGGAAATTCAATTAAATTATGCTATCTCTTCTCTATGTATATCTTTGCGTTTGTCTTTCCAATATTAACTTTGCAACACATGAACGTCACCGTCATAAACCTCATCCTATATTTGTATATGCCTAAAGAAAAAATCTACATGAAATTATTATTTTTATTCTGCAATCATGAATTATAGAAGTAAAATAATTTATTCAAAATGTGAGGATGAGATAATTATTCAATTCCTAAATTATTATCCACCTTTTCCATGTAAACAATCTATCTCCTTCAATCTAATCCTACCATTCCATCAAGCTCCAACCAGCAAAGTCAACAAACAAGATAAATGTTAAAACCTTTTACCCAAATTCCTAAAATGCATCTAAATCAAAGATTTGATTTGGGTCACATGTTGCTATCTTAGGTCTTCAATCATGTTGTGTAACGCATCATTGATCTTTGACACAAGGTCGATTGATTATGGTGCTAAATTGATTGATAATGGATGTTGGTTTACGAGAATTGGGGGTAGTTTGGATATTTTTGGGTTGTGTATTTAGTAAAATGCTAGAAGAAAAGATTGCATATGTTGTGTGTTGAGTTAGGGATGTGTATTAAGTTATTAGATGTGTGTATTTAAAACTACTCAAATGTAAAAGATTAAAGAACGTATGTCTAGCATTGGGGTGTAGAAATAAGAAGAGGGCAAGTTACGTGAGAAGTGTAGTAAACTATCAAGGGGTGCGTTTCACAGCATTGTCTTAAAAATTTAGATATTGTTTTGCCAAAAATGCTGAACAAAAAACACATGTAGGCATGTTTCAACTTTTTCGGAAAGCCAAGCAGTTAAACCTAAAATTGTTGACCTATCCGATTGCTGGAAGAAAGTTCCACAAGAACCAGGAAATTGCTCTCTGAGGATATTCCATTGAAATTTTTCTGTCGGTACCTTTACAAATAACCAAATAATAAAAAAATTGTTGTAATTAATTACGAATAAGGAAAAGAAAAGACACGTATATGAAAATAAATTAAGGATAATAACCAACATTGTGGTATTATCATAATAACAAATTGCACCTGTCCTCATAATCATATTGCATTCAAAAAGATTTGCAATTAACCGCTCACCCATTAAATTACAATGTCAATCATTATGCATAAGATCTAAAATTAACTCACACACCCGAAAAAAGAAAGTATTGAGGGAGAGTGAGGCAATTTAATAGTAATGCTTACCTGCTCAATAAGTGTTCTACTATCTACATAAGGAAAATAACTAACATTGTGGTATTAACATAATAGCAAATTGCACCTGCCCTCATAATCATATTACATTCAAAAAGATTTGCAATTAACCCAGCTCACCCTTTAAATTACAATGACAATCATTATGCATAAGATCTAAATTTAACTCATACACCTAAAAAAAAAAGAAGAAATTATTGACTAGAGAGTGAGACAATTTAACCTGCTCAAAAATTGAGTAAAAACATTATGCTCCGTCATGTTTGAATTCAGATCCAAGAAGATTTATTTTGTACTGTTAAATTTATATCAAAGGGTAACTTAATATAATTTCTTGATTAGTTACTGAACAAGTAAATACCACCGGAGGACTTAACCTTCTCTAATGTAACTAAAAAATGATTTCTATTGAATTCTTTGATGTTCATGATTCTGAGTCCACGAACAAAAAGATTCACGGACGGTTAACAGTTGCATTTTAAAAAGAACCCATGAGACAGGCACTCCCTAAATAATTCATCATTTCATTAATAATGAAGATAAAATAAAAAAAAAGGTCGGTAGGAAGGAAGGAACTGAACCAATCAGAACTCAGAAAGAGATCCGTGATCTTTTTTTAATAAAAATAAGACATATAAAAACAACGGTCTAGGCTCCAGCGCTGCAGCTCAAAAGTCCCATAGAATTAACACCAACCCTTTTAGTCCCTTACCCAATTACAAGCCTATAATATAATCCATTCTAAATGCGCGAAGCACCTGATCATCACCACCACCACCAATCAAAACGTCGGGACGACGCCGTATTGTGCGTCTGCAATATAACTCCCCGGCGCCGAGTTAAAGATCCGATCCATCACCTCCGTTTCGGTCTCGGTGCGTTTCGCGAACCGGCCTTTGATTCTCGGCCGGGTCTCGGCATAGGCTTTCCGGGAGGCGTATCGGATTGTCTTCTGGAACTTGCGGTTCTTCCTCTTCTCTCTGTACCTCATCACTCTCGCCTCGCGATCCACTCCGCTCAGCTGGATCGCCGTCGCCGTCGCCGGAGCAGCGGCTACGCCGGATTCCACGCCGTTGTGGTTCACGTTTCGGATGAACGGATATGAAATGTCGGACAGTGAATTTCCGTCGGGAACAACTCCCACATCTAAGGAGGACGACGAGACCTGCAGAAAATCGGAAAATTAAACTGGAGAATCAGTATAGAAAAGCCAAATTGTTTTCCGGCAAAAACAAAAGGAAGATGTAACACTTACGCTTTGGCTGATTGACTGAGCTGGATAACTGAAGGAGGAAGACAGCTTGTTTCGGCAGAAGTCAATGTCAAAGCAATTTTCACGAGGGGGTTGGTTGACCACAGGAGGAGGTGGAATCGGGTCGGGTTGAACCGGAACCACGCTATCCATACCCGAGCTGGAGTTTTGGATCGGGTTCGGGTAATCGAGTTCGAATAACGATTCCATTTCCGGGAAGAACATATCCCCGGGCTTGATGTCGAGAGCGTCAATGAACTTGGAGCTGAAATTCAGGTTGGGAATGAGCAGAGAATCGGCGTCGTCGTTTTTAAGAGACGAAGCGGCGTCGCTGAGGCCAACGGCCGAGGTGGATTTGACGATGGACTCGGCCGAGTCTAGGAACGGCTCCACGGGGACGCGCTCGTGGCGACGCGCGAGTGGATTGGCGGAGTGGATGTCGGCGTCGCACGTGACGCAGAGGGCGGCGGCGTCGGCCTTGCACGTGACGGCGGCCGGGGCTTGCTCGCAGACCTCGCACATCCACACGCGCTGGTGGCGCGACGCGAGCTTGTTGGCGCAGTGGATCTTGGAGTCGCAGGTCAGGCAGAGGTAGGCCGAGTCGGCGCGGCAGAAGACGGCCGACGGCGACGACTTGCAGGTGTCGCAGGGCTTGGGGGTGAGCCCCGGCAGGGTCCAACCGGCTTGAAGTCCCATACCCAAAACGGCGTCGTTCGTTGTAGAGTATGTTATTGCTGTGGTTTTTTTTTTTTTTTTTTTGTCTGGGAGAAGGCCAAGGCTCACTTGCAGAGAAGACTTTGATGTCTATCTAGTATCTATTTAGTGAGGGAAGAATGGGGGTGGGGGTGGGGGTGGGGGAGGATATCTAGGTGACGACGAATAGGAGAGGGACACGTGGGTGACTGTACGCCACTATATCTTAGGGCGCCAAATTTGGTTATTTACATTTTCTTTTTAATCGAAAATTTAATTAGTGCTTCGGAGTAGTAGTTGTCATTTGTCTGTGCCGACCTGTGCTGCTGGGACCCAGCTGGACGGATAGACTAAAAAGTTGATCAACGACGCGGAATTAATTCACGAAATTTTTTTTGAAATGGATTCTCATGAAAATTTTAAAATTCGAGATTTTTTTTCCTAATTTTCTCATGTTCTGTGTATCGAGTCATCGTTACCGTCTCCATACGACAATTGCTTAAATGCATGAAATAGGGTCAAATTAATGCATTGGATTGAATCGATAAATCGTTACAAAAAAAAAAAGTTATATTTAGATACTTTTAATAAAAGATTGTGCATTTCGTGTAATTAAGAGAGAACATTTATGTTTTTAATTTCTATTTTTGTTTTTTTATATCTTTTAAAATAGAATATAATGTGATATAAAGGATTTGCAACTTAGTTGAATATTTTTTTTATTGTTCAATCACCAAACTAAATCTAAATTAAAATTATATGTAATTTTTTAAAAGGCGAACATTCACTCTCTATATTAATAATCCTGTTTTTCTATTAAAATAAACTTAATTAGTTTTTTTTTTTTTTTGAGAATAAAATAAACTTAATTAGTTGTGCAAGAAATACTCCTTCGATCTTTCTACATGGCTGACGTGAGATTTTCAGTTACTGAAGTGGATCATGAAAATTGGTATTTGTATCTACACTATAAATAGAAGAAAAAAAGAGTAATGGTTGCCTTTCGTAAATAGAAAGCATCAAGAAGGACAATTTGTTTTGAGATGATCAAGATGGAAAATTAACTGTGTACTATCATTATACAACTCTGCGTACTGTTCATTTGTTTAACTTTCATGACGTTGAGGGAAGAAAGATTTGAATTTAGCACCTCATTTAGTATTTAGAGAGAAATATTATTGCATTAAGTAGATCTAATGTTTTATTTATCTTTATGTATGTGTTTTCTCTAAAAGAAAAGAAAAAGCCGCACTGTTTTTCTCCCAAGAATCCTAGCGCGTCTTCTGGCATAATCAAGCGACACTCGTCCTGTGGTTGCCCAACATCTGTGTTGGCCTTGGTCGAGCGGTGTTAGGACTATTGCCAGACATGCTTCTAAGGCCTTGCTTGTGGTTGTTCAATTTGTTTTGGCTTGGAGGTTGACAGCATCGGCGCCACATTCTAGCTCGATGCTGCGCTGAGGCATGAGACATCGATGGCGGCTTGGCAACGATGGCAGCAGTAATTCGAGGAACAAAAGTGGCGGTGGCATCGTCGTCGGCAACGTGGGTTTCTGGTGGTGGCTTGGTGCACTCGGGATCTGTGTCCATTTTTGGGTTGGGTCCTGTCCTGCACAGTTTCGCTGAGAGCTTAGGTGGTGGCGTCGAGTGGTGGTGGAGGTGTTCCTCATGGCAGCGGTGGGGCTGTCGTGTTTGTTGTTAGCAGCTATAAACAATGCGGCAAAGGTTGTGTTAGGCTTGTTTACTGTTGGGCTCGGGCTAGGGCAAACTTTAGGCTATTGGGCTATTGCCTCTATTTTAGGGATGTCTTTCTTTAGGGTCATTTGGTCCACTATTTAGTTAGATTTTCTCTCTAATAATTTCCTCTCTTTTTTTTAGGGACCTATGCATTGTTTTGTTTTTTTCGTGCTTATTTTGCTATGTCTTGTGTCATATATGATAAACTTGCATTCTTTAAGTGAGCACTAGTTGTATAATGAGAGGTCTATCCTTATATATATATATATATATATATATATATATATATATATATATATATATATATATATATATATATGTATATATATATATATATGTATATATATATATATATATGTATAATATAATATAATATAATATCGTGGTACCACCACAACTTCTTATTTGTCATATCGAATAGCAGTTTAAGGATATGTAATGGTCATTTTGACTTGAGATCAATATATTAGCCATGCCTTCATACAAAAAATAATTTATTTGTTTTTTTCATTCATATTGCTTACCTTTCTTTTTGGGCTAATTTCATTTACTTCCTTAACCTTTACACCTTAAATCAGTTGTGTTCATGCACTTCTAATTTCATCATATGTAACCCTATACTTGTAATATCTCAAATTTCGTTATTAATTTTGGATGATTTCAAGAATTAATCAGTAGTGTTTTTGTGTGATTAATTGTTTTTGTGTGCCTTTCAATTGTTTTGTGGGTAAAGTGGAAGTATTTCAAATGAATAATTACTCGAAATGTTTTGTTTTAGAGGGATTAAGAGTTGAATTTTTATTCGTTGAGTTTCTCCAAAACTTTCCTTCACGAAAGTCTTAGAGCGTGTCAATATGAGTTCGTGGACATATGGTACGTGAAAATCTGAGATCATATCAACAAGTTATGATTTGCGGAAGTTATTTTCATTTTTGGAAATTTTAGTGTAAATAGGAATTTTTGGAAAATTAAATTCACTTTCCAATTTTGGAAAGTTTTTGGAAAAGTCTGAAACTTTTCTCTCTCAACCAGCTGACCTGACCCGCGAACCCTGACAGTACATACCCCGGATTTCACCCTGAAATCCTATGTGTTCCTACGGGGTCCATCTTAGAAGAAATTCTACCAAAAATTTGGCAGAACTTCCCCTAAAAGTGGACTACCCAAGACTAGAAACACATTTACACTTCTAAACAATCTATCCTTATTCATCTAGAGCCACCCTGCTACCCAAATCACAACATCACCCATTTCACAAGTACAAGTCTCAACTTGATAACATTAATCCCACAGGTTATCAGAGCAATTCTAATACAAAAAGTTTATAAGAAATTAAAAGTAAGATAAAGATATGGACGTTGCGATATTGATTATGCCTCTCCATGTACACTCGACCTCAACTAATCTAGCCTGCAAATTAAGTATTTGAAACTGAAGGGCCCAGGGGAAAGTATTGGAAAACACGTTGGTGTAAGTGGACAAAAAATAAATAAACAAAATAATTTAGTGAAACAAGCTTTAATACTTTCACTCAATTTGAATTATTTACAAAATCTCGATGCATGCAACGTTTATAAAACATATTTCTTTAAGCTCGAAATCTCGTGAAAACATACCAGCCTCGCTAGTCAAGTAACAGTAGAGTATGGGGAATAAGGAATCACCATACAACAAAGTAAGTGAGGAGAAGCCTCGACTGCAACTCATGTGAGGAGGACAACTAAAATAAAGCAACCCAAGTATGGTGAAAGAAAACACTGTGAAAACCAAAAGCCAAAATCCATAAAACTTCCCCAAAATCTCGCCAATGAATCACGAGTACGATTCCCAACCGTACTTGGAGAATCTCATGATAATTCAATTAAATCAATGTGTTCCACACATTAAAATAATTTCAAATCAATAATAAATAGCGAGATTAAAGTAACATCATAATTTCAAATAATACCATTTATCGGAGATAAATCATCGGAAACTCAAAGTCAAAGTAAGGGGTAAAGCAAAATCATTCCGGAAAGTCAACATCGAACTAAATCACAATTAAATCTCTGAAATCATCATTGCAAGCAAATCCACGAGATAAATTGAAATCAAATTCCAAAATCGAATCATATGCTTGAAAGATAATTACAAACCAATTAATATTCAAAACCAAATAATATTATACTCGATAAATGAAATGATAATTAAATAAATCAATGATTCGGAAAAATATTCACATGCATCATTTAAAATCAAAAGTCCATTCATAGTACGATTTAGGAAACCACACATAAGGGTTTCTTCATCGAGCAGTAGCTCAGTACGTCACTTTGTACACAATTAAATTTGTAAATGACGACTCAAAGATTAAATACGATTCTAAAGCAAAACCCGAAAACCGCTAGCACAAATAATTCGTCAAACATCCGAAATCACATCAGAATCAATACAAACTTCCAGGATTTCGTCAACTTAATTATTCTGATGTCCCAATGAAAAATGAAGACGATCTAATGGTCGGATCTCCTCAAATCACAACTCGAAAATCCGAAACTTCGAAAATTCCGATCAATACCAAACCTTCTCCGATTTCACCCAAAACCATATCTACAAGTCCGTAACAACAAACTCAGCCCAACATACCAAAGTAGGCTGCCGGGAATGGCCGAATGTGCCGCCACAAGCGGCTGTGCGTGGGCCCCACGCGCCACCAATTCCAACCCCAAATTTGGTTATTTCATCACCATGATGCCCTCAATATCCCCAACAACTTTCTCAACTACAACAAAGCCTAATTTTAAGTTTAAATATCAGAAATTACCTTGAAAGCCCTAGATTTCCTTATGATCTTCAATTCATCAATCTCCGAGCAAATGGAAGCTAGCAACTGGTTCGGCTCAAACTAGGGAAGAGAGGGTTTCAAGTTGTGGGTGGTGGCACGAGCGGATGTGGCTGGAAAAGCAAGGTTTGGCCGAAGACACGAAACGCCGAAAACGGGTCAACTGATATGGGATTTTCCTTCTATTCTCCGTTGTGGCCGGTTGTCCGTGGAGGAGGATGCCAGAAACAGCCTCACCGTAAAGCGTCGATCCCGATTGGTCTGGTGGTTTAGGGTGGTTAGAAGGTGGCGGAACTCCCCAGGTTTCCAAATCCAGGTCGGGTCTGGGAGAGAGAATTCGAAATTGACGCATAACACTTCCTTCACCTCACTTATTGACTTGATACACATTTATGCAAATGTACATATCATTGTCAAGATAGGAAAGTATTATGCCTAAAGTTATCGTACCATGGGGATTAGTGGTTAACCCACAATCCTTTGGCAATTGGAAATAAAAATACTTAGCAAATAAAGAAAAAGAAAAAGAAAATAAATAAAAATGCTACTCTAAGGCACCAAGCCTTAGCAATGCTCGACTTTGGTTTGCACCGAAGCCTAATCAAAGCTATGAGCATAGTGATGACTGTTTACAATGAAGTAGAAAGTGTCACTGAAAATGTAATTTACATTTCTAATTACTAAAGTGCGGGAATTTAAATGGAGACTTTAATTAACAACTAAATTAAATAAAGGAAAAAAAAAGTAAAAATGAATATAGATATGGGATTGGTAGTTATAGATGAATCCTAACCCTAATTCAATGCTCTAGGTGCTAATTTGATTCACATGCAATTTATTAAAGATAGTAGAACCCGTACCCAAGGCATTTCATGGCTCAAGGGCCGAAATTCCATTTCATGATATTCCTACTCTGATTCAAGCACTACAAGAATTTACCCTTTTAGTCACAAAATTATAGGTGACAAACCTTAAATTTGTGACCTATTTTAAGAATGGGTCACAAAATTTCTAATTTCGTCACCCATACTTTTGTCCTTCAGTCCAACAATGCTCCTCAATTATTGTGACGGAGGGCCTAAAGTTAGTGTCGAAAACTTTCGACACTAATTTGAGTTTTTTTTTTTTTTTTTTGAGACCAGTCCCATCCTCCTAAAGGCCAGAACGCGGGAAAGAAAAAAGAGCCAAAACCTTTTTGCATAAAATTTTTGGGCCTAAGAGGGAAATTTACCGCCATTCGGACCAGCGAAAACGCTGCGTTTCAATAAAAAAAAGAGTAAATTGTCTTGGAATCTCTGCGTTTCAATAAATATCTGCTCGCTTATGAAAGGAGAAAAAAGAAGAAAGTAAATTGGAACCCAGAAAGCGTGAGATTGATCTCAGTCATAAACCTTTTCACCCTCCATCTCCATTACTTTCAACTCATAATCTCAAATTCCAGGTTAGTAACTTTCAACCCATAAACTCTAAATCTCAATTTCTCTCCTATGTGTGAACTATATGTGAAATTTTCCTTATATTTGTTAATGGGTCTTCAATTTTCGTTAATGGCATTGAGAAATCAATCTTGTTCCCTCTTGGTAAGCTAGCCTTCAAAAAGTTTCTGAAATTAAACTATTTGTAGATCTTTGTTGTTGTTGTTATTGGTATTTGAGAAGTTCGACTTTCTATATACTCTATTGCTGAATGGGGGCTTTTCTCGACTTGTAATTTTGCTTCTTTGCTTGAGTTGAACACAGAGAGAGAGAGAGAGAGAGAGAGAGAGAGAGAGAGAGAGAGAGAGAGAGAGAGAGAGAGAGAGGAGGATCTCTTCATCAGGAGAATGATCTGAGACAGAGGAAGAACAAGGGGCCGGAAGAGGAGGACGAAGATGTATATGGGTAATTGTTTTTCAATTCGTGTTTTTTTTTTACCAGTTTTTCCGAACCGATGATTAAAGGGTTGGCTTTTGTGGATGTGTGGTTTAATTCACAATTTCTTTCAGGTATTCGGATACTCTAGAATGGTGCTTTAATCGTTTCCCAAGCTTGCAACTTTGTGCTTTAGCACCATTTTGGCTTCTCATTAGTCACAGACACTTTGCAACTGGATTGAGCTTTGCAGAAAACATAAGGAAACGAACAAGATTCCAGAAGCTTAAGGGCTTCATCCATCTCAGGTATTTAGATTTAGGGCACACCATGAATTTTAATTCATCTTATATCATTTTCTTCTGTGTTTAGCATTACAAACTTGATGCAGGTGTTCATTCGCCTATAGTCTTAACGAGTTCATGTAGCTTAGGTTGCTTGTGAAAGGTGCCGAAGCGACTCTTCTGGGCTTTTATGGTTGTGGCATGTCGAAACAAGAATGATATAATTGCCACTTTTAATCCACTAGTGTACCAACGAATTGCTTATTTTCCATCTTCTTCTATGTTCAGCCTTATGAACTGTAGGTGCTGATCAATTTGGTAGCTTAGCCTTGTGCTTGTCAAGATGCCTCGGGGCTTTCCGTGGTTTTGTTTGAATGGGTTCATGCATGGGTCGTTCCAGTCCAAAGTTATTTTCCAAGTCATGTCAAGTTCGCCCGTTAAGCTTGTTATTCTGGGCTTTCATAGCGTTTCATGTTCGCATAGGATGAGGAATTGGCACTATGAAACTTACTATTGAAGATCCACAAAACATTAAGAAATCCCAATTTAAAACCCAATAGCTCATTTGATTTGGGACTGCAAAATCTGAGTCAAGCTTACATTTTTACTGATTAAGAAATTTGGATCATATTTAATTTTTTATCGTTTCATGGAAATTGCGGGAAGAATTGTTAGAAATGCTTATATGATTGCTCAATAGCTAAAGTATTGTAATTTAGGGCTCAGTTTTACTTTCTCAAATTTCAAAATTTTGGTGCTTTAGTTTTTGTAATTGTTTGATTGAGTGATTACTAGTGCTATCTGTAACCAAAATTGGTTGCATTTGAATGCAATTTGGAATTTGATGTCGCTTATATTTGTCTTTGAAATAGGTTCCCCAGTTCTTGGTGTGGGTTTCACTAGTTCTTTGTTTACCTCGCGTCCAAAGCTCGGCCACCACAGGTACTTATTTGTTATCTTGTGTGTGGTAGCTCTTCTTTTTATTTCTGCTCAATCTCCAGCAGTAGTATATTTGCTTCAGAATTCTTATAGCTGCATATTTGCTATTCCTTTTAGACCATTTTTCTTTTTAAGTTCACAATTAAGGTTCAGAAATAAAACAAATAGGTTTCATCACTGAACATAGAACATTTGAAAATATATTGAGAAGTTACAATGCATGTAAGACGCAATATTTAGTCCCAAAAAGTTTCACTTTCGACAACGACACCTCAAAAATGAAATTGCATAGAAATAGAGTTGTGCGTCTTTTGTTAATCAGCATATTTCACGGTATCATTTGAGTAGAAGATGGATTAATCTGCAAGAGTTTTATGTGTTCTGCAGCTTTGCATTAGAATTATGCATGCAACGGAAAAAGTAACCCAACTCTTTTCTCTAATTTAAGCTCTGATGTGCCCTTTGACTTTGTAATATCTCCTCTCTTCTAACCATATTGAGTCCAACGATGTGTCTTTTAGCTCATGGCTCTCATCTTTTTCCCACCAAATCCCAGGCTTGTAATCATTTAAAGTTTTGATTCAAAGCTTTGAGTTTGTATGTTCTCAAATTTCAAAATTTTGGTGCTTTAGTTTTTGTAATTGTTTGATCGAGTGATTACTAGTGCTATCTGTAACCAAAATTGGTTGCATTTGAATGCAATTTGGAATTTGATGTGGCTTATATTTGTCTTTGAAATAGGTTCCCCAGTTCTTGGTGTGGGTTTCACTGGTTCTTTGTTTACCTCGCGTCCAAAGCTCGGCCACCACAGGTACTTATTTGTTATCTTGTGTGTGGTAGGTCTTCTTTTTGTTTACACATGTATATGGTTGGTTAGAGTGAGGGTAAGTCTTTCCTTGTTGCTTCATGGAAGTTACTGAGCATGGATTATTATAGCATGAGTGAGGGGAACCCTTTGTTAGTGTTCACTTTCTGTGCTTTTAGCGTTCTTACTATGGCAATGTATTTAGAACTTAGTCTATAATCTATTTGATAAAAAGCAGAGTAATATTATTTGAAAGCATCAAGGTAATAACTAATAACAGTAAAAGCCAAACATGGGAGTGTGTCTACCTTTCATGATATAATCAAAGGCTGGAAACTGCATTTCAATGTATGTTATGTCTGATCAAATCCATTTGGTCAATGTCATTGTTTATATGCTTTTTTTTTTTTTTTTGTTTACAATTGTTTATATGTTTTTGTTTACTGGTTTTCAATATATGTTCAACATAGCGTGCCTTTTATAGAAGTCTATGTTTATAAAAAGTAAGTGTGCTCTATAACTTCTATTATATTTCTATCTACATAAATCAAGCAATTAATAAGTATTAGGCACTTAGGTGTTAACGGTGAAGAGATATAGGCCTTTTAAGCAATTAATTGTAAAAGTCTCCTTTCCATTTAGAACATTATATACTTTCAAGTGACAATTAGCACAAGTTATGTACTGTGGTGGCATTTTAGCATTAAGAGAGGCAACTTGTTAGTGATATGTGTAGTCTCTATTCTTTACTTGGACTGTAATAGATATATTGATCTTGTTGTTGTATGCTCAAGCTGTCAAAAGTCAAAATTACAATTTTCTTTTTTTTTTCCTTTTTTTTTTGTCTGATATCTTTTTGAGTTTAATTATGCATAGCTTTGTTAACAGACATGATTGTCTTGTAGGGGTAAATATGATATCTGGAATGCTTTTTTAGTTCTTCTTCCTCATCAGGTACGTCCTCGATCTATTGATTCATTCATTTGAGTGTACACTTTGGTCGGAGTGTTAGAACTGAGTGGAGATATAATTTAGATTTTAACTTATAATTATGTGGCACTTTCTAGTATTGTGCACAAGTAGTTGATTTTATTGTGAAGTTCTAAGTAGTTCATAATATATGCAGCTCATATTATGCATGTGAGTGTATTTGCAGTTAGTTTTTATTGAATCATTATCTATCAACAATATGCAGTAAATCTATTTCTCCCGTTTTCATTGCAGTTCTTGAATCATTCTGTGTGGCTTTCCATTAGCTAGAAGGGGAAGTTACCAATTGTAAAATTTAGAAGGATCTGGTCACCATTTCAAGGTATGTTACATGGTTGTTATATGTTCCCTTTTTACCATTTTGTTTTTGTTTTAGATTGAATTATTAAGTAATATTCGAGATTGTTCTACAATCCCTTCTTATTATATTGTGAAATAGTACGTTGTTTTTTTTGCACCCATTTAGAAACTTAAGAATTTAAATAAGTAGGCATGTAGTGATTGATCACAACTCTTTTCTTTTTCCCAAGTTACATATAGATTGTTCTTTTCTTGAACATTATTTTAGTTATCCTGCTGCAATTATTATTATTATTATTTTTTTTTGCATGTAACTTATAATTTTTTTCTGCAATTAGTTATCCTGCTGCAATTTTTTCTTTTGCATGTATACTTGTTAAATATAGGACTGAACATGGATAGAAAATGGATAAAAAATCTGAACAAGTTGAGTGATGAGTACAAGTGCGGTGTTCAGTCATTTCTTGAAGTTGCAAGCAAGCATGTGGATGTTAAAGGCAGAACTAGATGTCCTTGCATCAAGTGCCTAAACCATGATCGTCAAACTATACCAGTTGTGAAGATACATTTGAGAAACTATGGCATATCTTCGAGTTATGACATCTGGACATCTCATGGAGAAACAGTGCAACAGCGATCACAAATTCTTTCTCCCCCAATGGCTGAACAGATTGTTGGAGCCAATGATGTTGTGCATGATATTTTGAATGATGCATTCCCACCTACTGACATGGATGATATAGCTCAAGATCTAGAGGAGGATGAGATACAAGAAGGTAATGAAGATGTGATGGATAATCATGGATCTAATGGGATGAGAAGCGATGCTGATCAGTATGAGAAACTAATGGCTGAAGCTGAGCGAGAGTTTTTCCCTGGTTGTGATGGATTTTCAGTTTTAACTGCCATGGTTTTGTTCATGCATATCAAAGTCCTTAATCATTGGACTAACAAGTCTTTTGATATGTTTCTAGAGGTGATGAATCGAGTGTGTCCTAAGCCTAATAACATTCCCTCCTCATTTTATGCTGCGAACAAGATGTTGAAAGGTTTGGGCTTAGGTTATGAGAAGATAGATGCTTGCAAGTATGATTGTGCTCTGTTTTACAAAGAGCATCAGGATAAAGAGTTCTGTCCAGAATGTAGTGAACCAAGGTATAAATATAGAGGTTCTAATTCTGATCTGGGTAAAAAGAAGAAGATTCCTCAAAAAGTTCTACGGTATTTCCCACTAAAACCGAGGCTGAAAAGACTATTTATGTCGAACGATACAGCTACTAATATGAGGTGGCATCATGATAAGCGAGCTGATGAAGAAGGCAAGATGAGGCATCCAGCTGACTCACCTGCTTGGAAAGATTTTGATTGTAGATATCCTGAGTTTTCTCAAGAGCCACGGAATGTAAGGTTAGGCCTCGCAACAGATGGGTTCAATCCATTTGGAAATATGAGCCTTTCCTATAGTATGTGGCCGGTCATAGTGGTTCCATATAATCTCCCACCTTGGATGTGTATGAAGAAACAGTTCTCGATGATGACTTTGCTGATTCCAGGGCCAGTAGCACCAGGCAAGGATCTTGATGTGTATCTACGCCCCTTAATTGATGAATTGAAAGAGTTGTGGGAGTTTGGTGTTCCAACTTATGATAAATCAACTAATTCTTTTTTCAACCTTCGAGCTGCTATATTGTGGACAATTAATGACTTTCCAGCGTATGGCAATTTGTCGGGTTGGAGCACGAAGGGATATATGGCATGCCCTGTTTGTAATGAGGATACATCATCTTATGGCTTGAGGAGTAAGATTTGTTTTATGGCACATCGGCGCAATTTGAGAAGTAATCATCCATGGCGTAAAAACAAGGAGCTATTCAACAATGAATTTGAGTTGAGACCTCCTCCTAAACTACTTTCTGGTGATGACATCTTATGCCAAGTTAATCGCCTCAGACCTTATAAGCCTGGTAAACATGATGATAATCCTGATAAGAAAAGGAAGCGAGTAGACTTTGAACTTAACTGGACAAAGAAGAGTATCTTCTTTGAGTTGGAGTATTGGAGTAAGCTGAAAATTAGACATAACCTGGACGTAATGCACATTGAAAAAAACATATGTGACAGCGTTGTGGGCACATTATTAGGCATTGCTGGGAAAACCAAAGACACAGTCAAGGCAAGATTGGATTTACAAGACATGGGTATAAGAGATGATCTGCATATTGAAAAAGATGGGTCTGATTTTAAGAAGCATACTCCGTATTATACAATAGTACCACAGCAACGTCGGCCTTTTTGGCAATGGTTCAAAACTGTCAAATTTCCTGAGGGGTTTGCTTCTAATATTTCTCGATGTGTTAAAGATGGAAAGATCTCCGGTCTCAAGACTCATGATTGTCATGTGTTGTTGCAAAGACTTCTTCCGGTGGTAATTCGACCTTACTTAAGTAGAGAGGTGTGTGATGCCATTATAGAGCTGTCAAGCTTTTTTCAACAGATTTGTGCAAAAACCTTAATTGTAGAAGATTTGAAAAGGTTGCAGACTGATATTGTGGTGATACTATGTAAACTTGAGCAAATCTTCCCACCTGCTTTTTTTGATGTTATGGTGCATTTGGCTGTGCATCTACCGCATGAGGCATTACTTGGTGGGCCAGTTCCTATGAGATGGATGTTTCCAATTGAGAGGTAAGTATCAATATATCTTTTTTTTTTTTTAATCCTGAATATGATTGCTTTTTTAATTAGTACATTATTAATAATATGTCATATCCTGTACTTTGTAGGAAGTTGGGAAATCTGAAGGATTATGTACGTAATAAAGCACATCCTGAAGGCTCCATCGCTGAAGGATATATTGCAGAAGAATCATTAACCTTTTGTTCCATGTATCTCAAAGATGTTGAGACAAGTTTCTCACGACCAGAGCGGAACTATGATGGGGGTGAAACTAGTGCGACTCTCTCTGTTTTTTCTTGTAGTGCACATATGTTGCATGGCCGTAAAACAGCCCAGTGGTCAAAAAAAGACAAGGACACAGCTTTTTGGTACATATTGAATAACTGTGATGAAGTTGAACCCTTCAAAGCGTGAGTAACTTAACTATATTGTGTAGTAGAATGACTTACTACACTCCCCTTTCTTATATTTAAGTTTGAACTTATTTTTATTGCTAAGTTGTCATTTTATTATCTATTTGAATATCTAGAAAAGTAATCAGTTTATGAAAGAAAATTAAGAAAGGGGTAGGGGCAGTATCTCTTAATGAAATGTTTGACTTGTTGATTATTACTTGTGATTTTTGTTTGTGTAGTGAGCATAAAGAAATATTGAAGAGAGAGAGTCATTTGGATTTAGAAGATAGACAGAGAAATTCTTTTCCTACATGGTTTAAGGCTCGTGTTAATGCATTGCATAAGGAAGGTTCAAGTGAAGTGAACGATGAGTTGTATGCATTGTCATTTGGTCCGGTTGATACTGTTAGTACATTTACAGGTTGTACTGTGAATGGGATCCGTTGGCACATCAAACAAATAGAAGAGACCAAATCTGTTCAGAACAGCGGGATTATGGTGCCAGGTTTACAAGGTGACAGGGCAAGTGACTTTTACGGTTCTTTGGTCAGCGTTGTTAAAGTAAGCTTTATATGTGGCTATTCAGTTATTCTTTTCAAAGGTCAGTGGTACAATACAAGTCCTAAGAAGAGAAAAAGAGAAGGCATTATTCGAGATTACCATCTCATGTCTTTGAACACTGACATTCAATGGTATAGCGAGGATCCTTATGTCTTAGCAGCACAAGCAAAACAAATTTTTTATCTTGATGACCCTATGTTGGGTGGTGCTTGGAAAGTGATTCAGAAGATACAACATAGACACGTTTGGGATGTTCCTGAAAATGAAGAGGCATTCAATGTGGAATCAAACTATGATGATGATATAGACCAAGAAGACGAAGTTGGAACTGCAATGAATGTTCAAGAAAATATTGTGTATTCCAGTACACATTTACGTAGAGATGGTGTTCAACCTGAAACTGTTATCCTTTCCAACAAGGATATTGGACAAAGGATGTCCACAACTAATGATGATTTCATTGATGATGATTACATAGAGGAATTGCAATCTGAGGATGAGGAAAACAGTGTTCAGAGTGATGTTGATAGTGACTTAGATTAAGATGTTAAGGGAGGTTTAAACTTTTTGAATATTGTTGTATGACAAGTTCTACTTTTGTATTATATATGAGTTTCAGTCAAAATTTATGTTTTCGTTCTATTGTTGTCTTGTATATATTATCTTCTTCATTCTTTATTATGACTATTCAGTTTTGTATTATGAATTATTCTAACTTGTTCTGATAATTTATTAATTTGTCTCAGGATGTTGAAACCGAAATCATTATTGATGAAGAAGATTGGGAATAAGCCATCTGCCAAAAATGTTACAACAGAGTTGCAACTAGAGCATCCCCCGCAACAACAGAAAAAGCAGCCACAACAATCAGGAAAGAGACTGCCACAACCAGCAAAGAGACTACCACAACAACCAGCAAAGAGACAACCACAACAACTAGGAAAGAGGCAGCCACAACCACCACAGTTG
This sequence comes from Rosa chinensis, assembly GCF_002994745.2. NCBI lineage: Eukaryota > Viridiplantae > Streptophyta > Magnoliopsida > Rosales > Rosaceae > Rosa > Rosa chinensis. The sequence continues at coordinate 23,286,148 of NC_037091.1, read as the reverse complement.
CAACAACCTGAGCCATCACAGCAGTAACAACCACAACCACCATTACATTCTAGTGAAAGTAAGTTACTTGGATTGTGATAACACTAACAACACATTTAATATAAATAAATCTACATAGCTTGTCTATGAGCCATGATTCATATTTTAGATATATGAATTATATAGGTCTATTCATTGTATGATCTTCTGACTAAACTTTATTTTCTTAACAATACCACTAGGTGCTGATCATGACATGTCCTCTAAGGGGAAAAAGACACGTGGCGTTACAAAGGGGATAGGAACTCATGATATTGTCACTGCTTCTAATGAGAGGATTCTGATTCAGATGAATGAGGATCAAAAGCTCCCAAATGGTGTCCAAGCTAATTCTAGGTTTGTTTCAGAAATTGGGTCTCGAACACGTTCCTTAGCCCCACTTCATGTCAAAACCTGGAAGGAGGTTACACTAGAAGTTAAAGACGAAATCAAAAAGGGGTTGTTGGTGAGTGATATAATTTACTTAACTTGGAATTGATTATAATGTTACATTTACAATTATTTTATTAGACTAAGCTCTTCTTGATTTACTGTAATTTTAGCATAAATTTGATGTCAATTTCAAAGAACCTGGCATTGCAAAATTTGTTGAAGACAAGATGAATAACACATTCAGATCATGGAAGGGAAAATTGCACAAGCACTTCAAAAAATATGCTGATGACATTGATTTTGCAAGGGCTCACCCCCCTACTGAGAAAGTGTTTGGTGACAGGGACATAAGTGATTGGGAGTGGTTGTGTGATAATTTGTACACGGATCAAGCGTATCAGGTATTAAAATGTACACTGATTTGTATTGTTGAAGTTGCTTGCATAGTGTATATTATTCAAATGTATTTTCTGTTAGGACCATATGCTTAAAAGTTCAAGAAGACTAACGTCAGGTGAATTTTAAGAATGAAATGATACTCTAATGATTGGTTCTTTTCACACACATGCAGAACCGTTGTAGGATCAATACTATTAATAGGAACAAGAAAATTTATAATCACTGTGGTGGTTCACGCCCTTTCACAAAACATATGGAAGCCGAAGAACAGGTAAATATCTGGTATTCTTTAAATTTAGTTGCTGATCTCCATTATTAGATATATCTGTCGAATTAATTTGTTTCATTTGCTGTGAAAACTTATCCATTAATTTGTTCAATCTTGGTGACATATAAAACAATAATATAGAAATATGATGAGGAGCTTCAGAACAAATGGCGGACTATTTTTGTGCAGTTCTTATTTACATACTAGACTTCTTCTCATATACCATTAATTATATTGGCTTTCAATTGCTTTATTATGGTCAAATGTAGAAGGGTAAAAACGTGACCTTTATTGAGAATTGGAGTCTCATGCATCAACATAGAGGCAACAATGGTGGTGTTTGGATCAATGAAGAAGCAGAGAAGACAGGGGTAAGAGTTATATGTTATAGTTTTTGTATTGAAACACTAACATCATAGATTAAATATCTAATAAATTTTTCATTATATGTAGAAAAATCTGATTGTAGAGTTGATCAAAACCAAGCAACAGATGGCTGATTCTGAGGGTACCCCACTTGAAGATGTTATAGTGCCTATCCCAATGCAATTAGATATCTTGGCTAAAGAGCTCGGGACTATGAAGGGTAAGACCATTCGAGGTGTGGGTTATGGTCTTAGAAAAGACACATTCTGTCCTTCAGTCCCTGCATCCACATCAAACCCAACAAATGCTCAACTTATGAGGTACATTGTTTTATTAGAAGAGCGACTTGCTTCGCTTGAGGGTGAGAGACAACCTTCTACACATGATGTGGATGAAGAGGGAGTCGAGGATGGTAATGTGGATGAGGAGAATGATGAGGATGTGGAGAATGATGAGGATAAGGATTTGGATGTGCTTTAGGTCTCGATATCCTCATTAGTTTTTTGCAAGTTATATTTTGGATGCACAAATGAAGGCATGATACTTTCAGATGCCTATAGATCCCTTAGTTTAGGGCTTTTGCAGGTTTTTGGGTCTTTGATATCCTTATTAGTTTTTGGCAGGATACATGTTGAATGTAAAATGATGCCTGCAGATTTAAAATGCATCCAACACTTGACCTATAATTTTTCAAGTTTTTTTTTGTAAAGTACTGGCTGATAAGCATGTCAATATATATTTATGCTACCATTGCTACGTAGTACTAGCTTCTTGTGGTAAAGTGTTGCTAATTATAGCTATTGATTTAAAATTAATCTTCATACTATAAATTAGTCACAAAACCATCTGTTCGTCACCCAATCCCAAAACTAAAAATTAATACATTATAAACAGACACGAAATTAATTTGTCACCAACAATATTGCATTTGACTGGTAAAAAGAATTTTGGCGCCACATTTTAAAAATGATTTAAATAGTGACGAACTTTTTTCGTCACCAATAAAGTCAATTTTGGCGGTAAAAAAAAATTTGGCGCAAAAAGAAAAAATAATAAGATTTGAAAAAGAATGGGTGACAAAATATCAACGATTGGGTGACAAGCTTATTTCGTCACCTAAACCTATTTTGGTGACGAACTTAGCATTTCGTCACTCAATAGAATCGGTCACGCACTATAGGTGACGAAATTGGTGACGAACCTTTTTCGTCACTCATGATTTTGGGTGACGAAATTTTAAGAATGGGTGACAAAAGTGGTTTGTCACTCATTGGGTAAATTCTAGTAGTGAAGGGTCGTAGGAATTGTGATGACCTCGATTTTCATTATTTAATTTTCGCAATTATTAATGGATCAGTTGTACGAATTATGGGTGTTATGCTTTGTTCGTATGTTAATTGTTAAGTGGATTTATTTTCGGACAAATAATTATTTAAACTTCACAGTTTTAGGGGACGTACGAAGTTTGAATTTTTATACGTTGAGTTTCTCTGAAAACTTCCTTCATAAAAGTTGTAGAGCGTATCGATACGAGTTTGTGGATATGTGGATCACCGAAATCGGAGTTCGTATGAGCAAGTTATGGGCGATTGAAAATTTGGGAAATTTCTATAAATATGAAAAATTCCGAGATTTTTATAAAAACCCCAAAATTTCCTTTTTTTCATTCTTCCCCTCCGTTCTCTCTCCTCCAGAAAACCCCAGAAAATCCCAAACTCGACCCGAACCCGGTATTCTGACCCGATTCCATCTCTGTCGTCCGACGTCCACCGACGACGCCACCACTGCAGTTGTACTCAGACTAGTGTCGCCTTCCTCCCTCTGGTACTCGCCAGTGACTGCAATCGTCGGAAACTACAGATCGGAGCACCCAAAGGTAAACCCTTCGAACCCGATCGGATTTTACAATTCCATCATTATCTCGGTCCGATCCTTATATTTTTGGAATCCTCTCCTCCTCTAGATCACATCCATACCAGCCTTGAAGGACGATTCAAAGTTTGGTGGCCGAGATCGGGTTTTGAAAGTCAACGGTGGAGACTGCTCTAGCTTGTGAGCTTGATCCCGATTAATCTAGGCTAAATCTAACTTAGCTCCAGGTATGAAAGTTGTTCCACTCTTCATGGTACACACTTTAGATGGTTTGATCATTATGGTTTTGAATTTGGCCAACGACGGTGGCTCATAGCCTGTCATGGGCAGTTTCTAGTTTTATATATCATCTACTCATCGATACGAGCATTTTGATATATAATATTCAATTTTTGGAGATCGTATGAATTTGTTAGGTTTTTTACCCTTTTTGTTTGTCTCGTTATCGATCTGTGAGCATTCGTTCATCCGATCGTCTTGTGGTTTTGACATATCGATTGCAAGAGTGTTTCGGAGACTTTGGGTGGTCTTGGATGAGGTTTCACCTCGATTGGCGTTACTTTTGGGTTGTAGTTCGTTTTGGGGACTCGAACTTTAATCATTTGTGATTCGTGTACTGAATTGTGGCTGTACTTTCCTTAGGTGCTTGCCAGAGTGTGTTTTGGAAGTAATCTAGTGGTGTGAAGACGCAACGGGAATTTCGAGATGAATAATCTCACACTGTTTATTTACAAATTGGTTTACCTTATCGTTTTGGGAGTTATTTATTTAACTGCAAACTATAGTTGGTATTAGTGGCATTCCTGAGTGAATGACCACATGTGTATATATATATATATATATATATATATATATATATATATATCCTATCCAAAGTAGAGCTCAGCTTTGAAATTAACGTGTGAAGTTCGAGTTTTGGGTCACTTTTCGATCGCATATCCATATCTCGACCGTTCCGTTTTTAGGTACTAGTGTATAGATCATCTCTGCAAATTTTCAGCCAAATTGATGATTGTTAAGACATTGATAATTGCTTTAAAGTTAGTACGGTTCAGGTTGACAGATTCAGTCCGTCTATTGGTTTAAGTGAGTTAGATACCTTAACGATCATCAATTTGGCTGAAAATTTGCAGAGATGATTTATACAATAGAATCTAAAAATTGAACGGTCAAGATGTGAATATGCGACCGAAAAGTGACCAAAAACTCGAACTTCACATGTTAATTTCAAAACGGAGCTCCGCTCTGAATAATATATATATATATATATATATATATATATTCACGTGAAATATATATGTGTTGTTGGTTTTGTTGTGTTGAAAGCAATATTTGTGAAAGGGTTCATTTTATTGTTTTCGGGTTTACTTTTGAGGAAACAATATATTGTGGAAAGGGTTGATTTCTATTGTTTTGAAAAGTGTTAAGAATTGTTGAATATTTTTAGGTCACGGGTGACTTATTTAAATGTGGGTCTTTGTACCGGGAGTAATTGATAGAGATCAATTACGGGGAATCTTTTAATATAGATTCGGGCAACATTTGGGGTCCATTGTGACTTGCTTAATGTTTTGGTCTTTGCACCGGGAGTAATTGATAGAGATCAATTACGGAGAATCTTTTGTTGTAGATTCGGGTAACATTTTGGGTCGATTGCGAATTGCTTAATGTTTTGGTATTATATCGGGGATCCAAATACCTGAGGATTGAGAATCGGGGATCACCTACAGTGATCGGGGCCACGAATGTGACCATGGCATGTTATTGGGAACCACGCCTTGGCCGGGTTAGTGGTTACGATTAGTTAGAGCTCTAGTCTGTCTGCCGGGATTTTAATTGTATCTTATGGGGGTAATAGTTGAGATTAATTGGGACTCATAAGTACGGGTTTGGAAAAGAGTCTTGAGAGTATTCTTTCTTTTATTGTCCATAGGGGACTTTGGGTTTCATATTCATTTTGTTGTGTGATCAAATAGTATGATTTTTGTCACGGAGTGACATATGCATCTCCTTTGACTAAGAGAATTAATTCATGGGTTGTTTTCATTAAATTGAAAGGGTGGTTTTCTTGTGGTTGGTGTGAGTTGCTTAATGGTTGTTTTGAGTTACTCATACAAGCTTACCGGGTTTGTTGTATGGCAATCCGGTGCAGTATTCGATGGTGTAGGGGTTAATCCTGCAAGTCAAGATAATCGTGGCTGAAGCTGAGATAGCGTGGTTGAAGTTTTTCAGGTATTTTGTATTGATGGCTGAACCATCACGCATGTATAATTCTGAGATTATATTGATTTTTAATTATGTTTAAAAATCGGGGCGTGGCAGGAACTCACTTGTCATGAATTAGAGCCACTTCAAGGGTCACTAATTCACATCAAGAGACCTAGAGATGGGGAAATTAGGCAACCAAACTCATCATAATTGCGATCATTCTAATCATGTAGCAAACCATGCTTGTAGCAAACCATGCTTGTACTTCCCACAATTATTAAATCGGGTTTCTAGTTCTAAAATCTAAGGATGTCATCCCCTAAATTTTAATCTAGACTTATTGAAACATATACCAAATAGTTGACAATTTCTAAGCATGCATTCTAATCAATTATCACAAAACACAAGCATCCAATAATTAACAAATTCCATATATAAATTAAATTAAGTATCCATTACATCAAATTTGGGCTAGGGAACACAACCCTAACCCCAACAAAGAAATTATTCACAACTCATAATTATGAACATCAGAGATACAAAATTCAAAGAGAAAAGATTATAGAAGTGTAGGCGAAAGCACTGGTAGCCACAATTAGCTAGGAAGCTAACATGACTTCCTTTAAATTACAACTCCCACAAATACCTAAATCTTGATTCTTGTAGCACTTAATATCTTCTTAGAGCTTGTGTGAGAAATTCTACAAATACCCAAAAGAAAACTAAAACTACTATGAAAAATGAAGGAGGGGAGAATAGCTCAGCAGCCTCCCCCTTTGAGAAAGTGGAGTGCGGCGTCTATCGGTCTAGCTCTCCTCTGTGCTGAATTACTAATTTACTATATACTAAGCGTCCTATACTGTTGCGAACTGTTCCCTACGATAGTATAATGACAATTTTGCCCTTGGTTTTTCCCTTCAGTTGCGGTCCTGCCATTCCTGTGGGCTCTTTTGCTGACTTTTCTCTTCTCTCTCGTCAGACTCTCGAGAAAACCCTCTCGAGGTTTTACTGCATCTTCGCCCACCTCCTCACAAAGATCCTTGCTTTGCTTCCGCCTCTAGGTTCCTTTCTCTCTCTCTCTCTCTCTCTCTCTCTCTCTCTCTCTCTCTCTCTCTCTCTCTCTCTCTCTCTCTCTCTCTCTCTCTCTCTCTCTCTAACTATATCCATACAGCCACTTAGCCAATCACACACACATATTATCTTTGATCTCGAACTGATTGTAGAGCTTTTACTCATTCTGAGCTTGAAGATCTCAAGTCCTTGCTTGCTTCCTTGGCTGCTCAGTCACACAGCGACGACCAATTCATCTCTCTCTCAATTTTTCAGGTCAATTGTTTCACTCCCTTCCCTTTTCTTCTCTCAGTTCACATAAATTTCCAATCTTTTTTATGGATTAAATTCAGTTTATCCCCCTGAGGTTTGGGGGTAACTTTATGTTAGTCCCTATCCTCTTAATTTAATCAGTTTATCTCTCGAGCTTTTCAATTTTCCTCAACCGCGTCCAATCTCTCATTCTCCGTCCAATTTGGACATTAAGTCTGACAATAATAGATACTTTACGGGTTAAAATGGTCATTTCAGGACCAAAAAAAAAACCCAAACAAAAAAACCCATACTTCTTTTTGTTTATCTTAATCTCTAATCCCCCAATGCCAAAATATGCAAATTTTGGTTTGCAGATTGACCATGTTCAACAAATATGTTTCTCTGAATCTCTGATCCCTCAATGGTCAAATTTTGGTTTGCAAATTGACCATGCCCAACAAATATCAAAAATCTTTCGATACCCATCAATATTGGAGAAACGTGATGGCATCCTAAAGACCCAGTTCATATGCAAGACAATGAAAAAGGCTGAAACCCAAGACCCATAAATCAAAAAAGTCACCATCTTTGAGCTCATTCAACACAAACCAACAATCTCAATAAAATAACAAAAAGTTTGGAAGGGTAAGAATTGATTACATTGTTTCGTCCATTTTCAAATCCGGCTTCATCTTCTTCAGTGCGCCGATCATCATACCTGAATTCATCATTCCCTCACTCAATTCCAACACCCACAGCCTGTGGATCAATCACTCTTCTTCCATCTTTATTCTCCAAAACCTCTATGAAATACTCACTGAAAACCCTACAATTCTCATTTAAAACCCTCTCGTAGCTGCTCTCCAGCTTCTTAACCTCATCGTCTGTTGTTGATCGAAACATCGTTGTTTTTGTTGTTGATATTTGGGGATAGCATCGGTAGAATCTGCTATCTCCGGTAATTGTACCACTGCAGAATTGGGAGGAGGTGGACGAGGAAGAGCTCCTTGAATAGCACCGGAGGCAATTCCGTTCAGGCGAGTGCCGGCTCGGTTCGGAAGATCTCGGGGATGCAAAAGGCGGCGTCAATCGAGTGGCAGCAGAGGTCGTAGATCAGGGAGAGGAGGAGCAGCGGTAGAGAAGAGAGAAGAGAAGAGAGAGAGAGAGGGATGTCGGAGTGGGATTAAAGGAGGAAGAAGATATATTTCTATTGTGATTTTTTTATTGAAATGACAATTTTAGCCCTTTAAATGGGCCCCATCGTAAGAGTTAACGTCCAACTTGGACGGAGCCTGAGAAATTGGATACGGTTGAGGAAAATTGAAAAGCTCAGGGAGTAAACTGATTAAATTGAGAGGACAAGGACTAATATGAAGTTACCTTCAAACCTCAGGTGGTAAACTGAATTTAATCCCTTTTTTATTTTCAGCAAAAGCAATCTTCCAGGTAAATTTGGATCCTTTAGAGCTTTTACCTTCTTGGGCTTTTTTGAAAAATCTGACCACTCTGAACTTTTGTTCTGGGTCTGTTTAATTTGATCGGTTTCTTTGATTTCTGAGCTGAATTGACAGAGAGTGGGGGTTGATTGGTTCAATTAGGTTTTGGGTGTCTACTATTTGATTCGAAAGTTTGGTTCTGCTGAGGCATTTGTATTTGATTGATTGATTGCAGGTAGAGGTTCTGAGTGGTTGGTTGGCCGATTGAAGAAAACGGTGGAGTTGCAGATGCCAAAAATCCACGGGTGAAGGTAATTTCTATGCCCAATTTATGAAATTCATGCTATTGTTTCAAAAGTTATGAACTTTTTAGTTTTTTTCCTCCTGCTAATAGTTGTTAAGTTGGTGTGGGTGTGGAAAAGTGCAAACTTGAAGATTATAGGATGACATTTTATGTTTCTTGGTATGATTTGGGTGTTGTTCAGTTATGTCAGATTATGGTTTTCATTGATTTATGAGTAAAACCCACCACTACGGTCAAAACTTTTCTCCACCGGACAAAATGATACCCAACTTTTAAAAGTGATTAAAATGATACCTAAATTTTTAAAAGTGATCAAAATGATACCTAAATTTTTAAAAACAAATCAACTTGATACCCAACTTTCAAAAGTGATCAAAATAATACCTAAGGTTTTAAAAACATATTAATTTGATACCTCGGTTTAATTTTTTTTTTACTTTTTGTTAAAATTAATCACGTGTGATGCAGTATTTTATGGAGTTATAATAATATTTTACACAAAAAACTATTTTTCAATTATTTTTTATTTTACTTTGTTAATTCTCTTCTTCTTCTTCTATCTCTGCCTCTCTCTCTCTTCCCATTTTTCTTTGTTTCTTTAGAAGTTAGGAAACATCCGAACTTTATTTGTTTCTACGATCGATGGTAGAATTGAAATTGAATGGAAGATTTTTTTTTTAAATTCTATAGAAGAAGAAGAATGAGTTATAGATGATTAATGACCCTTTGACCACAAATCACTTCAATTTTTGTACTTGATTTTGCATTTGATTTAACAAAGAAGTAAAACAAAACAAAAAAAGGGCTAAATACATTATACTACGTAGTTTGGGTCCAAAATCAATTCAGTCCCTAAACTTCTAATTTCATCAAGAACACCCCTGCACTTTCAATTTTGATCTAATAGGTCAAATTTGTTAGTCTTCCGACAATTGAGTCATTTAACTTGTTGACGTGGCTCATATATGGTCTATGTCTTATGATGTGGTGTTGAGGTGGCTTGCATAATCAATTTTGGAGTGAGTCCCACTATTAGAAATCTATCAAATAAATAGTTTTTCAACAAATAATCCAACTATAACTTGAACCCATAACAGAATATTAATGAATTGAACCTATTAGATCAAAATTGAAAGTACATGGGTGTTTTTTATGAAATTTGAAGTCCAGGAACTGAATTGATTTTGGACCTAAACCACAGAGTAGTAACCAGTATTTAGCCCTAAAAAAATAAACTGAGGTATCAAATTGATTTGTTTTTAAAACTTCAGGTATCATTTTGATCACTTTTGAAAGTTGGTATCAAGTTGATTTGTTTTTAAAAATTTAGGTATCATTTTGATCACTTTTGAAAGTTGGGTATCATTTTGTCAGGTGGAGAAAAGTTTTGACCCTAGTGGTGGGTTTTACTCTTGATTTATTGATAGTGTTTTCTACAAAACTTTTATTTTTATATGCTCTGTATTTTTGTTACTTTTTGTGATACAAGCTCTTTGTTGAAGGTTTAGTCTTTTTCTATAGATCTACACTATTTTGATTGAAGTCAAAGTTTTGGTCCATTTGTGGTGGTGGAAGGCTTTCTATGCTTCGGTGTTAGTTGCCTTTTATGTGTTCCTGTACTCCATCAACAGCTTGGTATTTGACCTGCAGAGTTTGAGTGGCCCCCGGCTACCCTTTACCTTGGTTATTCATTAATCATGGCAACTGCAATCATGTTGTCAACTGGCACCATCGGCTTTCTCATGTCTTTCTGCTTTGTTCATAATTACCTATTTTCATCTGTCAAGATCGATTAGAAGTGTTGGCTGGTATTTTTTTATCATACGGTTGGAAATGAGTCTACTATGTCTGAAGGAGTATTTTTGGTCAAGGTGATTGTGTTGCAGCATATCAAAATTCTTTCGGGAAAAATTCACCAACGGTGTCTGGACACTTAAGGGACTTTCAGAATGATACCTGAACTTACAAAGTTATCAATGTGATACCTGGACTCATTTTTTCTTATCAATGTCGTACTTATGACCAATTTCCGTAACGGCTCCGTGACGGAAATTGGTCGTAGGTATCACATTGATACGAAAAAATGAGTCCAGGTATCACATTGATAACTTTGTAAGTTCAGGTATCATTCTGAAAGTCCCTAAGTGTCCAGACACCGTTGGTGAATTTTTCCCAATTTTGCACGTGAGTCACTTAATGAAGACAAAATGACCGATTAACCCTCAAATTCTTTCTTTCTTTTCTTTTCTTTTTTTCTTTATTCTTCTTTCTTTCTTTCTTTCTTTCTTTCTTTTCTTTCTTTCTTTCTTTCTTTCTTTATTTCTTTCTTCTTCTTCTTTTCTGGTTTCTTCTTCCCCTGATTTGAATCATCAAGATTCAAATCATCTTGCTCGTCCGATTCCCACCGCCGCTGCGTCTCAATCCACCTTCATGCACCACAGATGTTTCTGGTTCCGCCAACTTCAAATCCTATAGCAAATTGAAATTGTGCATTGAGGCTTCACCACACACTCTGAGTTCATCCCCGCCGCCGTCGCCAATGACTTGACCACAACAACCTCCACCACCGCACAACAACGTCATCCTCCGCTGCTTCTCGATTGGGTTTGGGGATAAGGACTGCTTCTTCCTCCACCGCTAGCGAAATCGTGGAGGCTCAAGGCCACATTCTAAGGGCCACCGGCCGGAAGGACAGCCACAGCAAGGTTTGCACCACCAAAGGCCCTAGGGATCGCAGTATCAGGCTCGTCGCCCACACCGCCATTCAATTCTACGACATGCAGGACCGGCTTAGATACGACCAGCCTAGCAAGGTCGTCGATTGGCCGCGCAGGACACGCAGAACGTGAGCCTCGATTTCCCGAGTCCTTTGTTTACTAATCGGCGAGGCACAATGGTGGGTAGCAGCGGAGTGGCGAAGCTGGTGAATAAGAACAGCTCAAATTTTCTACAGGTGAGGATGGTGTTGAGGCCGAAGTTGTTAATCTTTGTCTGCCGAAAATTGCCTCTGATCGAAGTTGGGCTAGAGGCCGAAGTTGTCGGCTAAACCGATGAAGTTGCAGGTGAGGATGGTGTGGAGGTGGTGTTGCATGTCGGGAAGAAGGAGAGGATGGAGGGGTGTGATTGGAGCTGTGATTTGAGAGTGCAGGGCTAGCGGGGTCTGAGTTTCTGATCAATGGTGTATAAAAGGGGGTCGGAGGAGAGAACGAGAGTGGTGGTGGTCAAGTCATTGGCGGCGGCGGCGGGGATGAACTCGGAGTGAACGGTGAAGCCTCAATCCACAATTTCAATTTGCTATAGGATTTGAAGTTAGGGGAACCATAAACATATGTGGTGCATGAAGGTGGATTGAGACGCAGCGGCGGTGTTTGATCGGCGATCGGCGGTGGGAATCGGACGAGCAAGATGATTTGAATCTTGATGATTCAAATCAGGGAAAGAAGAAACCAGAAAAGAAGAAGAAGAAGAAAGAAAGAAAGAAGAATAAAGAAAAAAAGAAAAGAAAAGAAAGAAAGAATTTGAGGGTAAATCAGTCATTTTGTCTTCATTAAGTGACTCACGTGCAAAATTAGGAAAAATTCACCAACGGTGTCTGGACACTTAGGGACTTTCAGAATGATACCTGAACTTACAAAGTTATCAATGTAATACCTGGACTTATTTTTTCGTATCAATGTGATACCTACGGCCAATTTCCGTCACGGAGCCGTTACGGAAATTGGTCGTAGGTACGATGTTGATACAAAAAAATGAGTCCAGGTATCACATTGATAACTTTGTAAGTTCAGGTATCATTCTGAAAGTCCCCTAAGTGTCCAGACACCGTTGGTGAATTTTTCCCAAATTCTTTCTGATGGTGCTGCATGAAGACTATATTTTCTGTATACTTCTCAGTCGGCAACAAGCCCCGCAGCAGCTTCGTAATATCACATTTTATTTCTTACCACACCCACTGTTGTGCATGAATTTGGATTACATCCTTTAGTTTCTCAATTTCATATCAGAATTCAGAAATGAAAGTAAACTTGATAATTCTTTGGATTCTCAACAGATTGATTTGTGATGATTAATTTCTTTTTTTTTTCCTTCTTTTTTTTTGTTTGCTATTCTTTTTTGTTTGTTATTCTTAAGCTAATGAAAATTAGTTACATTCACTGGCGGATCCACATAGTTAATGGAGAGGGCTCAAGCCCGCCCTAAAATTTTGAAGGAAAAAAATTTTCTATATATAGTATCATCAAAATGTTGTCGTTTTGATGTTCAAACCCACCCAAAAATAATTAGAGACCAGTCTCCAGTCTCCTCTTCGTCCATTCCATTACTCATTAGAAATTGAGCTCTCATTTCTTCTTCTCTTAGGTTTTTCACTCTCGTTTCTATAGCCTATCATTCACCACTTGTTTTCTTCCAAATATTCTCGCCTCTCGGCCTTCGTTGATGTCAATACAACACGATACTTCTTATATTTGTGCATAGTTATACCAAAAAAATTTTGGGCTTTGCCCAAAAAAAGACAATTAAATATCTAGCCCACCCCATTTTCAAATCCTAGATCCGCCACTGGTTAAATTGAATTTAATTCATTCACATTACAAACTTCATTTACTATTCAGTTCTTGGACTGAGGTGAAGATTGTGAATCAAATTCACGGTTTACTGGAGGTAAAATTTTGCAGCAGTTAATAGATCGAACTAATTTCAATCTAATAGTTCTGTCATGCGATGCTGACTTTCAAGATTTTCATTTTATCAATGTTTGTTTCTAAATCAGTGACGTAGTGCTATCAATGTTAGTTTAGTTTGACTTTCAAGATTTTATTTTTATTTTTATTTTTTATTTTTTTTGCTTTTGCTTTTGCTTATAGGAACTTTATGTGGAAGTTAATTTTGATAGTTTTACGATTAATTTCAGGATTTCATTGTCGTTTTCTTTGTCTTTTGCAGATTCTATGCAAAAGAGTCTAAGCGTCATTCTTCTGCCGTTGTTGCTTTCTCTGTTGGTTAACACTATCTTGATCTCTTACTTTTATTCAGATATAAATCCTACAGTTTTATTAGCTCAATTGCCGGTTTTGTCTTTATTCATTATTTTCTTCTTTATATTGAGTTTATAGTTTACATAACCATGATAGTGTCGAATTCTCTAAACTCTGTTATTTCATTCTATAGATTCTGGGAACAGTGTGCGTCGAATTCTCTAAACTTTGTTATCACTTTCATCAAATATCACCTCATTTTGGTTTATGTTGATGATCATCGTGAATTCCTTTTGTAAACCTAAAATGTTCACAAATTGAAAATCTTTTGCAACATTTGAACACTTAACAGACCAGAAATCATTTTTTTCCCTGTGCACAAATTGGTCATAATCTACTTAAGCAGGAATTTGTAACATTCCCAAATTTATATATTTTGTCAATAAACCTTGCATACAAAATGGTTAACAATAACGAACCCCCGCGGCATAGCAGGTATTATATCTAGTATATATTATACTATATATTAAAGCAGGGATTGCTGCTACTATTACTAAGGGTTTAGGAAAAGACCTGTTTTGGTAAATTACAACACTGCCATTATACTATATATTAAAGGAAAAATATCACAAATGGTCACTAAGTTATGACTCATTCGACACTTAACTCACTGTATTTTCAACAATATCACTTAACTCACTCACTTTTACATCTGTCTTTCACTTAACTCACTGTATTCAATTCTACTGTTAAAAGCCATTAAAATTGAGGGTATATTTGTCTAAACACTAAAAAAATGCATTTCTAACTTTAAAAATTGAGGTTATATTTTTTTTCAAATTATATTTAAATTAAATAAAATTTTGTATTATTAGAAATTTCAGAAATTTAAAAAAATTGAAAAAAAATCATTTTTTGAAAGTTAAAAATGTATGTTTAAACCTTTTGACAAATATACCCTCAATTTTAACGGTTTCTAACAGTAGAATTAATGGCAGTGAGTTAAGTGAAAAACAGGTGTAAAAGTGAGTGAGTTAAATGATATTGTTGAAAATACAGTGAGTTAAGTGTCGAATGAGTCATAACTTAGTGATACAAAAACTATTTGTGATTTTTTGCCTATATTAAAGCAGAAATTGCTGCTAGCATATATATATATATATATATATATATATATATATATATATATATATATGAATGGGTCTTGGGTTTTTGTTTTGTGTGGCTATGAAAGAGAAGTCCCATGATTGTGGTGCATCATGTGGCTGGTCCCATTAAGAGAAAACAACTGGTGGCTGGTCTTCTCACTCTTCGTGAGAAAGAAGAGAGGAGGAATAAGAACCAGCCAAACTGCCACGTGGCAGTATGCTAGTGGCTAAATGGAGAACATAAATGGCAAAGAAAGAGGATCACGTGGGTAGCTGTGAACATGATTAATTGATCAAACTATGCTTAATTGATCATTACCCAATGATCAATAAATCAAACTATGCTTAATTAATCAAAAAAATAATTAATTAATACAAATTCCTTCTTTTCCTCCTTGTTCCCGTTATAAAGCACATCAGAATGTATCAACATGTTGATACAATTGGATTCAGCTTTCTCGCTTGTGTTGGCCATGTTTGATCGAAATCGACTATCTCGTCATTGGAAACTTCAAATTGCTTCAATTTCGCACCATTTTTCATCGATTTTCGCAATTCACTTATTTCCTACACAATAAATAAAAATAGATTAATTATATAATTATTGACTTGAGGATTAACTTATTCTAGCGTTTTAGATATAATTATACGCATGGAAATGTGTATAATCACTTATCCCATGATATCAATGAGAATAGAACCAGTGATCTCTACGGCATCGGTGATTTTAAATAACCAATAAGCCACAGCTCACTAGCACTTGTCTAACAGTAGCTCATAATTTAACTTTTACTTACTTTTTCAACAAATTTGTTGAAAAAAATAGGTAGTCCTATTGCAGATGCTCTCAGAGTCTCAGTCAACCCATTGACGACACCTATAAAAGAAGAGAGACCTTAGGGGAAAATAATTTACATTAGGATTAAATTCAGTTTACTCCCTCAAACTTTAGGGCTAAAATAAGTTTGGTTTTTTTTTTTTTTTTAATCACGATGACCCCTGCGCTTCCAAATCGCATCAGCCGCGTGCATTTTATAAATTTTCCTCCAAATGTGATGATACGCGTTGAGTTGAAGCTGACATGGGGCCCCACTTTTGCAGATTTTAAACCCCCAGGGAGGGCATAATGGACATTTCAACCTGTTTGCCTCCAAAATTTAAACTAATGCTAATCTAAGCTTAATCTAATCCCTAATTTGATAATGTAGGTAAATACATGATGATTCGCACTGGAAATTCGTGGAAAATCATCCAAGCAGGAAAGAAGCCTTCATTTTTTTTTTTTCCAGAAAATTGACAGAAGATGACGTTATGCACAAAAATACCAAAAATTGACAATAACCAGAACATTTACAGAAATAGTAGCACATAATTAGCAACCAAAGTAGATGCATAAATGTGTGTTTACTTCCAAACTAACAAAAAAGAACAGTTTGGATAGAGTTGCCAAAAGTTCTAGTTCTAATCATCTAAGCTAAAGTTTAGAACTAGCAACCAGGTGACACAACACATATGGTTGCACAAAAAAATGCATCTTTACATCTATAAGTGCTAACCTTGGTTGCTAATCCCTATATTCCAGCTTGCTCTATTTTGCACTAGTCTTTGCATTTTCTCGAATCCTCACAGATGACCTGATGAAGCTTGTGGAGCTTGTGCAGTTGCAGCTTTACCCTTACTTGAAGCAACAGCTTTTGGTGGTCTACCTTTGTTTGGAGCAGGTCTAGAAGCTACCATTGCTAGTGCCTTCTTTCCATCCCTCTTTTTCTACAATAATGACATGAAATAGTCAATTAGAAGCAAAGAATGAGTCCCAAAAACCAATAAAATTTGAAAGTTGCATCAATTTACCTTATGTTCCACAACTCTCAGTTTTGCTTTTTATCTTAGTTCATTCTTTGTCTTTTGGGGCTTTTTGGTACCCATTTCCTGTACAAAGTAAGGTAGTCACTATAATACACAATATCATAACCAACTTCTGTAAAAAATATAATGTGCAGGAACACAAAATGTACCTGAGCTTGAGTAGATGAGGCCTCTCCACTCTTTTCTTTTGGTTTTTCCTTATTTTGTTTTTAGTTTGCAGGTGTATTAGAAAGAAGGGCTAATTTCATTTACCCCCTGATCTTTACACCTTAAATTAATTGTGCGCCTGCACTTCTGATTTCATCACATGTACCCATGTGCTCTCCAATTTAATCAATCTTGTCAAATCATTAGTTTTTCCGTCAACTATTTTGTAAGTTGAAAGCGTGGATCTAATGGGATCCCTTGTAGGATGATGATTCACTAATGTGAGATGCAAAATTATATCACAAGTGACCAAAATTTCAAAATATATTACACAATAGTTGTCAAAAAAGCTAATAATGGAAAAGGGTACCTGTGATGAATTTAGAAATGCAAGGGGGCATATGATTTAGGGTATAAAGGTCAGGAAAGTAAAAGTAATTTTTCTCTAGAAATAACTAAGGTTAGGTTGGGCAGTCCAAGGCACAAAAAAAAATAGGGAGGTTTAAAGAAAATTGCCTTTCTTCCTCTTTTTTTTTTTGTTTTTGAAATACTCAATAAATTAAAGGGTTGTGGTTGAAACAACTTTCCCTTTAAATTCATATATTTAACTTCAATACAACACATGGTGGATCAAACGCCGAATTGAAACAAAATAACAACTTGTATTCTCGTTGACTCTCATTAATGTGAAGTAGTTTCCATAATAACATCGAGTTCTCATAAAAATTCTAGCTACCAACTAGGGTTTAGAGCGATCAGCTCCTTGGTTGATCGTCTCTGTCATCTGCCTCCATTTTCATGGAGATCTTTTGCAACTTAGGTGTTGGTGCCAAGATTATTGAAGATGGTTTGCGTTGTGGCTTTCGTTATCCTCGATTACAACTATGTTATCCCCCTTACGATTCGAAGGCCTTGGCAAGTGTAGCTCCAGCCATCAAATGAGGTCATCTTCTCATCGTCGGGGTTTACAGTTAGTATAGAGGCCTGCCTTACTTGTTCTAGTAGTGGGGAACTGCAGGGTTGCTGCACTGATGAGGCTGATTATGATCGGAATGGTCTTCTCCAAACTAGGTTCAGAAGGCTAGCGCAATGGTGGTGTGTTTTAGGCTTGAATTCAAGCAGAATTTAGGATCTGGGTTGGATCGACATGTTGGTTTTGGGTTTGGGTCAGAACCACAAAGGTTTGGCTCATAGGCTTTGTCTAGCTATAATCTTGTTGGTTTTTTGATGATTTGTTCAGAAAATACTTTAGTGGAAGATTGCCCTTTATTCAGCATCATTTTTTTATGTGAAATATGCTAGGTCAGTCATTTCACTAGTTATATAAATGGAAGATTGTCCTATACATCATGGTCAATCATAACATTGGTAACGTAAGTGGAAGATTACTCTCTACTCCATGTAGGTTTTACATGGAATATGCTTGGTCAGTCATATCATCGGGCATCGGTTACATTGATGAAAGATTGCCTTACTATGGTCGGTCATACCATCAATAAATTTTTACATAGCCTGACTTTTATCCGGTTCTTCATTAGATTCGTTGTTGCATCCAATTGTTTTCATGCTAGGATAATTTTTGATGCCTTTGTTGCATCCCATATTGTTTTTCGTTATTTTTTATTTTGATGTTGTTTATACATCTATCAATTGTCATCCTTATTGTTATTAATAGAGATGGTGTCCTTCCTTCCATAAAGAATAGTTGTGAGATTTAACCATATAGAACCCTAAATATTTTTTTATTCTCGTTGATTACTGATAGAATAGCTGAGTTGATAGAACAAAAGGAGAAAATTCTCAAATTTTATTAATTCATCCAAACTATTGATACAATAGAGAAGAAGGTTTATGTAGTGTTCCGAACCCTGATACACCAAAAAGACAAAAAAGACCTTAAAAAATAAATGGTGGGAATAAACTATACTAACTATCAACCAAAAATTTTACATCATGGTTAAAAAAAAATGTTATGACAATATCTTCAACAACTTCTTTATATTAGCTTTCAACAAGATATTATGAAAAACAAGTGTCAACAAACTAGAGATGGGATTGCAAAATTGAAAGCAGAAGAAAAAAATCGAACCTAAATTACACATACTGAACTTAACCAATTTAGTTATGTTTCAGTTTATTAGAAGTCAGCCATAAACCGAACTAAACCAAATAGCTCTTGGTTTAGTTTCACTTTTGGCAAAAGATTAAGGATAAATTCCTTCTATAGTTCTTGAGGTACAGCCAATTGGACACTTTGGTACCTAGTCTTCAAAAGAAAACAATTTGATACCTGAACTTAATCTTCGTTTGACCTTTTAGTATTTCTATTAATTTTTCAGTTAAATATAAGGATAAAATAAAAATTAAATAAAAAACATGAGTTTTGTGGGTTGATGGCCTTTTTTCATCATTTTATGGGTATTAATTAATGCTTTTGGGTTATGTTGAAGATGAAATGATCGAATTTTATATTTAAGAAATATATATAGCTGTCGTGATTTGAACACTCAGAGACTACTCCATCGAGCTATGCATAATCCACCAAAAGTAGTCTCGTCAAGGTTCAAATCACAACAACTATATTTTTTAAACATAAAATTCAATTATGTCATCTTCAACATAATCCAAAAACATTAATTCATATTCATTTGCTCCCAAAGGACCCATAATGTAATGCCCCGGAAATTCGTTATCATTTTCTAAGGATTTTCCGAAAATAATTCAATGGTTGTTGGTATGTGTACGTAGTTCGAGGTTGAAGTGGAAGTATTTCGGATGAATAATTACTCGAAACATTTTATTTTTGAGGGGTCAATAGGTTGACTTTTTATACGTTGGGTTTCTCCGAAAACTTCCTTCACGAAAGTCATAGAGTGCATCAATACAAGAACACAGAAATTGGAGTTTGGATGAGAAAGTTATGGTCAATGAAAGTTTCTACTAATTTTAGAAATTGCTATAAATAGAGGTTTCTATTTTGGGAATTTCATTATTTACATTTTCAAAAATTTCCCTTTTTTGAAATATTCCTTATCTCCATTCTCTCTCATCGAAACCTAATGATCCGGAGATTTTGAATCTGACTCGACCGGAACCCGGTTCCAAGACCTGACTTTTCCAGCGAGCTCCGGTGACCCCTGGCCATGAGACCGGCACATATAGGGTCACCTCCTCAGTGCGGTCCTCCCTACGATGGTGGCTCGCGGCGATTTGAACGTACACGGCGGCGAAAGCAAACCCGACCAGATTTTCCCCCTCCGGCAACGACCAAGCACGAAACCGGTCTTGTTAGGTTCGTGGGAGCTTCCTCCTTCGACTCGTGGTAGTGGTTTTGGACGATTTACATCGGAGCATAGTCAACTCATGGTGAACAGTGGTATTTGGCTTGTGACGGTGATTGGCGACGATCTAGGCTGAGTTGGTTCAAGCTCCAGGTATTAAAGTTTCTCTACTTGGTATTCTTGACATTTTGGATGGTTAGATTGTTGTGGTTTTGAGTTTGGCAAGTGGCGGTGTGCCTTGGCGGCGTTTTCGGCCATGTCAGAGGTAGTTTCTTTCACCTATTATCATTTGCTCGTCAATACGAGCGTCTTGATATATGGTTTGTAGCATTCGAAGATCATATGAGCGTGTTAGTGTTTTTAGGTATTTTGATTCACTCAGTTTTTGATCCATAGGGATCCGCGCTTTCAATCGACTTGTAGTTTGTCATATCGATTGTAGAAATATTCCAGAGACTTTGGGTGGTCTCGGATGAAGTTTCGCCTTGATTGGCGTTACTTTTGGGTTGTAGTTCGATTGGGAGATTTGAACTTTAATCACTTTGTGTTCGTGTACTGAGATGAGACCCTATGTGATTAGGTACTTGACGAAGTTGTCTTGGACGGTTATTCTGTGATTTTGTTATCTCAGTTATATATAGAAGATGTAGCAGGATTCAGAGGTGAGTAATCTCACAATTTTCATTTACGAACGGAGTTACTTTATTGTTTTGGGAGTTATTTATTTAACTGCAAACTATAGTTGGTATTAGTGGCATTCCCGAGTGAATGACTACGTGTGTGTATATATATATATATATATATATTTACGTGAAATATATATGTGTTAGTGGTTTTGTTGGTTGATGAAAACAATATGCATGATTGTGCTCATTTATTATTTTGAGGTGTGGCTTTTCGGAAAACAATTATTGTGGGAAATTGTATTTTCTATTGTTTTGAAAAGTGTTTGAGATTTGGGAATCGCAGGTTGTGATTTCTCCCTTTTTGAGTTGAGTAACATTTTCAGGTCTGGTATGACCATTTTAAATGTTTTAATCTGACGACCAGTGGTCTGAGGATTTGGGAGTCACATGTTGTGATTTCTCCATTTTTGGTGATTTGAAACATTTTGGGCACAGTGCGACTCGTTTAAATGTTTTAATTGAAGGGTTATGTTGGCCTAAGGATCTGGGGTCGCAGGTTGTGACCTCAGGCAATATATCGGGACTTCACACCTTTGGCCGGGTGAGTGGATACGATCAGATAGAGCTCTAGTCTGTCTGCCATCGTACCTCATGGATCTAAGTAGGTTACTTACGACTCCTGAGTACACTTTTATTGTCCAGGTTGGACCAAAGTATTATATTTTAATTGTCGGAGTTTCAATTAATATGATTTTGTCACGGTGTTGACTTTTATTGTCCAGGTTTGACCGAAGTATCATATTCTATTTGTTAGGTTAACGAAAGATATGATTTGTTGTGTGTTGACTTTTATCCAGGTTGGACCAAAGTATCATATTCTATTTGTTTGGTTAACGAAAGATATGATTTGTTGTGTGTTGACTTTTATTATCCAGGTTG
This sequence comes from Rosa chinensis, assembly GCF_002994745.2. Classification (NCBI taxonomy): domain Eukaryota; kingdom Viridiplantae; phylum Streptophyta; class Magnoliopsida; order Rosales; family Rosaceae; genus Rosa; species Rosa chinensis. The sequence goes on along the minus strand of NC_037091.1, from coordinate 23,264,596 downwards.
GATCGATTTATCATATTTGAATTATTAGGTTAACGATTTATATGATTTTGTCATGTTGTGACTTTTATTGTTTTCTTTTGGGAAAAGAATATTGTTTTTGGGAAGCATGGTATGTGTTCCTTTTCTCGATTTGAAAGGTTTTCCTCGTTTTGGGGTGAGTTGTGTGGTTTTCTGTTTTGAGTTACTCATACAAGCTTTCATAAGCTTACCGGGTTTGTTGTGTGGCAACTCAGTGCACTATTCGATGGTGTACGGGCTAATCCTGCAGGTCAGGGTAATCGTGGCTAAAGCTGAGATTCGATAGTTGCAGCTTTACGGTAGGAAACCAATTTTGTGACTTTACCGTTGTTAAAACTTCTGCTTCGTAGCAAGCTCTGAGGAGCATTTACTTATTATTTTGTTGTGGCAATTTAATTCGTAAACTTGTGTAATATATGACTTTACGGAGCGAGTATATATTGACATTATGGGTTCAGGGCATCAGTATGTACTTGGTTTAAAAGGAAAAAAAATTTCTAGTTATTTTGTATCAGCAATCTCTCTACTTGGGTTTACTTTATATGGCTCTCAAGTCTCAACATGTGTACAGTGAAAATGACTCACTATTATGTTTCCAAGTAAATTATGTTTGATTGAAAGTTTATTTTATTTTATTGTTTTTAAAAATTTTTGAGGATAATATATATATATATATATATAATTCAGTCGAAAATATAAATTTAAAGTTAGCTAGAATTGAAAGAAATGTTGATTACATACGTAATTTTAAATGTTCTTGGTGAATAGCTTTATTTCTAATTTCCTAATAAAGCTAAAGTTCGACTTTTTTTAAAACAATAGCTAAAGTTTGACTTCAAATAGAAAGACTTGCTATTGATACCCTACCATTTCAGGGCTTAAAAGAATGCAAAAAGAGCCATAAAAGGAATACAGTTCTTTGAAATTTTTTTTTTTTTAATAACCACTGTGTATGAACATAAATAGTTTGGAACCATAAATTTTCATCTTAAGCTCTCGATGGCTTTCAGTTTTTGAAGTTTCCATAGGCTTGTTATCTTATGAGCAAGATATGGCACATGAGAGGAGCATAATTTAAATTTCTTTTTTACTTAAGAGCTTAATAGATAAGCAGGATCGGCTTTGAAAAAAAAAATTAGTAGAAATAGAAGAAAAAGGAAACTAACAAAAAACTTGAATTCAGAAAACAATTTTAATAAAAAAAAAAAGGGAACAAATGAAACAAGAAACAAATTATTCGGATGTGGATTATCAACCCACACTTGGTCATCAAAATTAAAGAAAGATTTTTTTTCTTCTTCTCTTCTGGGTAGGTTGTCTAGAAAGCTCCAGAAGTTTGGTAGCTTTCGATGAGATTGTTTCCAATTCGGAAGGAACCGGAGGCAAGATCCCAGTTCCAAAGCCTACTGAAGAACACCAATTTTGGGGTGGTGGGGAACCACAATTCAGGTAAGTTTGGTCGACGGCTTACATCATGGGGTAGGTAGGTGTTTTGACAGAAATATCCCTAGATAGCATTTATTGGAGATTTGAAGGTTGTGGCTCAGAATTCAATGAGTCGGTGTCAGCGTGCTAGCTGGGTCAGATTTGCTTCGTCATTAGTCTTGGGGGTATTTTCGTAATACCATTTTTGGAACATCCTTGATGGATCCTTCTACTTCCATCCGTGAAGGTCACTATTGGACAATACCCACCTTTTCCTGTTTTAAACTACAATTTCACAAACCAATCTCATCAAAGGAATTAAAATCAAAAGTCACGAGGCATCTAAGAACGGGAGTGGATCTTCTCCTGAGCTCCTGTAATATCCCGAAAATTTATTATTAATTTATGATGATTTTCTAGAAATTATTAAATAGGTTGTTATTACGTTACGTGGTTCAGGGGTGGAGTGACAGTGTTTCATATGAATAAATTCTTGAAACGTTTTATTTTTTAGGGGTCAAAAAGTTGACTTTTTATTCGTTGGGTTTATCAGAAAACTTCATTCACGAAAGTTGTAGAGCGCGCGGATACGAGTTCGTAGATATGTGGATCACGGAAATCGGAGTTCGTATGACAAAGTTATGGGCGATGAAAAATTGGAAAATTTATATAAATAAGAAAAATTCTGGGATTTTTCATAAAACCCCATAATTTCCGTTTTTATATTTTCCTCCCCTCGGTTTCTCTCTATTCTCTCTCCTCATATCCAACGAAACTCGACCGACCCGACCAAGATTTTCTGGCTTTTTCCGGCGTCCTCCGACCAAGCCACCAATGCAGACTTCTTCGCCACTACCTCCCCGTCCACCCTCTGGTGCTCGACGGTTACGACAGCCGCTATAAGCGGTAGATCGGAGCTCCGTTTCCAACCCGGTCAAAGTTTCTGATTCCGGCAATTTTTGGGGCCGATCCTTATCATTTCTGGATTCCTCTTCTCCTTTAGATCATATCCATACTAGCCTTGAAGGACGATTCAAAGTGTGGAGCGAAAGATCAAGGTTGGAAGACGACTCATATCAATTCTGCAGATCAAACGGATACGATTGATCGATCTAGGCTGAATCTGACTTAGCTCTAGGTATAAAAGTTGTTCCTCTCTTTATTGTACACATTTTGGGACGGTTCGATTAGGGTAGTTTTGAGTTTGGTCCGGCAGCGGTGTGCCACCGCTTGTGGCTGCACTTGGCGGAGTTTCCGGCCATGTCAAGGGCAGTTTCTGGTTTTATTTATCATCTACTCGTTGATACGAGCATTTTGAAATTTAATACGTAATTTTCGGAGTTAGTATGAAATTATTAGGGTTTTTACCCTTTTTGGTTGTTTCGGTTATCGATCCGTGAGGATCCGGTAGTTTGATTGATTTGTAGCTTTGACATATCGATCGTAGGAGTGTTCCAGAGAGTTTTGGTGGTTTCGGATGAGGTTTCACCTCGATTGGCGTTACTTTTGGGTTTTGGTTGAAGCGGGGGATTCAAACTTTAAATTGCTTGTGATTCGTATGCTGAGTTGTGATCTTATTTTATTAGGTGCTTGACAGAGGGTGTGCCATAATTAATATTGTTTCGTTGAAGACGCAGCTGGATTTTAGGTGAATAAATCTCACGTGATTCATTTACGAACGGAATTACTTAATTTTCAAAATTAATTGATAAATTATAAATCATTTTCAGAAATGAATATTTGTTTTAAATGATATGAACTCGATCGACTACGGTTCATACGACTGCGGTTCACAAGTATGGAACATGAGTTTTTAAGCATAAAACTAAGTTTCTCGAGTTTTGTGATGGTGAACTATAGTTGGTATTAGTAGCATTCCTGAGTACATGACAACATAATTATATAAATTAAATGATGCGTTTATGTTATGCAGACTGGAGCTTTGGTGTGGAATTGGTATGGGTTGTGATTGTGATTTTCTTATAAATGTGTGTGGTTTTGTAGAGTATAAGCAAGGTGGTGATAACAAATGTAGTGATTATGATTGATATTGCGGATTGGTTTTGTTGCTATTGATGATTTCGATGAGCTTTATAGTAATTCATATTTCATCAAGTGTTTGCAGTAGATTGTTGGGTAACCCTAACCCCCTACCGTCACTTCTAGAACCTCAAATCGAAGAAACCCTAGGTTTTCAATCTCTCCCCTAGGCTACAGAGAAACCCTAGGTATGTTGGCCCACTCACACTTATTGTGATAACTTAGTAGCCACTTAGCAATACCCCATTAAAAATATGGGAGTGGATCCTCTCCTGAGCAATAAAGTGACCTGAGCTTCCTAAGCTTTCAATCTTGTAATGCCATGTGTAAAAACAACATCCAATGGTCTACAATACTGCCACGTAGTATCTCTACTCATAATAATTTTCCTAGTCCTTTTTAGCCCTCTCCAGACTCCACCAACAAAGGTTGTCTCTCTTAATCTTCCACCCCTACATCTCTGTTATGCTGTTCTGTTAGAAATTGACAGATGAGGAAGAAATAAGCAAATCACGAACCGATACAAAAAAAAAAAAACGTTGCACTCAGAATGAAAAGGACTAGTGAAGTAGTGATTGGATTCATCGATATTTAAATCTCATGAATACCACTACTAATTGGATCCTCATTGTACCTCTTTCAGTATTCAACATTTCTGGGTTTGGTTTCTTTCATTTTATTGCCATCTTATGAATCTTCCTTTTGGTTTGTATGCTAAGTTGCTAACCTCCTCCCTTCTCTCTTATTCTTCTTCATCCCCACATATGTGAAAACTTGTAAGCAAATAAAATCTATAAAAACAAGATGTGGATATGAGAACTTCAAATGGGTTCTTATTCTTATACTCAGTACCCATTTCATTCCAGTATGTTTTACAAAGATTGATAGGCAATATTATAGACCATCAAACACCTGTCATTCTCTTCTACTCTGTACCCATCTCCGCCGGCGAACAGAGCCAAAATCATGTTGGCTTGCTCCGTTGGAACTGAGATGACCGGAGTGAAAACGGACGCGTCGAACCGGTTTGCCACTAAGAGAGTCTCCACCACAGTCGATCTACGGCTGCAATTGCTTAACCACCGATGTGGAGAGACTTGAGGATATAGCGGATGGCAGAGGCTAGGATTTTGGAAACGTCGGAGTCGGAGAGTGACAGGACCCGCCCTGGATTTCACCCCGAAATCCAGAGTGGCCCTGCAGGGCCCACTTTAGAAGAAATTCTACCAAAAAATTTGGCAGAACTTCCCCTTAAAGTAGGCTACCCAAAACCTGTAGGAAAACATTTACACTTCTAAATCATCCATCCTTATTCTCCTGGAGCCACCCTGCTCCCCAAATTACACCATTCCCCAATTCACAAAACACAAAACGCAATTTGAATAACATTAATCCCACAGGTAATCAGAGCAATTCTAATAAAAAGGGTAAACAAGGAAAACCTAATTCAAAGGAAAACGCGGAAGCCATGCTGTTGAATATGCCTCAACTCCATATATGTCCGACCTCAACTAATTTCGCCTGCAAACTGGGCATTTGAAACCGAAGGGCCCAGGGGAAAGTAATTGAAAAACACATCAGCGTGAGTGGACAAAATATACAATTAAATAAATAATTTAAAAGAAAAGAAGTTGTATTACTTTCCCACGGATTTAAATTCATAAAACTTCGATGCATGCAACGTTTATAAAACGTATGTCGTTAAAACTCGGAGTCTCGTGAAAACATACCAGTCCCCGTTGGTTAAGAGAAAATAGGACTAGCCCCGCTAGTCAAAAATAATATAAAAGTAGGGGAAGAAGATAGTCATACGAATGAGCCTCCCAGGCTAAAGTACTCCCATATACTCCCGTTATATACCCACACGCCACAAAGTGTAGCGATTAGGATACTGGGATTCAGCATTACTGTCACAAAGACAGTAACCAGCGCTACAAGGGCGGACGGGCTTCGGTGATCCCATCACCTCACCACAGAGGCGGACATATCAATGCTAGCATGATAAATAATCACCCAAAGTATGGCAAAAAGAAAATCCGAAAACCACATAAATCCATAAAGCTTCCCCCAAATTCTCACAGTAAGCCGAAAATATCATCGACGTGTCCCACACGCCAAAATTATCTCAAATCAATAGCAGAAAGGCGAGATCAAATTATAAATCGCAATTCAGAAACAAAACCGAAACAAGAATCATCAATAAGGCATTCCCAATGCCAAAACCGAAAGTCGATAAATAAATAAGAAAATGACAATAAATCAACGGCGTGTCCCACACGCAAAAATATTCTCGGGTCAATGATGGATAAGCAAGGAAGTTCAATAATGAACTAATATTCCACTTTAAAATAAATACCATGGAAAATATTTTGTTGAAAAACAACATAAATCAAAGTTTCGAATCCGAGCATAACAAAATTAATATCCGAAATTCACAACCGGAATAAATCGTAATCACTTCATGAAAATCATTATTGAAAGCAAATCCGCGAGATAAACCGAAATCAAATTCCGAAATCAATTCATATACTTGAAAAGTAATATGTTAATTAAATAAAGTATTAATTCAAGAAAATAAACGCATGCATCATTATTTAAAACAAAAGTCCACTCACAGTACTATTCCGACGATCATATATACTAGTTCCTTCATCGAGTAAGAGTTCAGTATGTCGCCCATTTTTGCTGCCGAAAATTGCCTGAATCGGCGCCGGAAGATCTCTCTCTCTCTCTCTCTTTTTCTTTCTGGTTTCTGTCGTAAAGGATGGGGAGTCTCTCTCTCTCTCTCTCTCTCTCTCTCTTTCTTTCTGGTTTCTGTCGTAAAGGATGGGGAGAATGGCTGGAAACCTTATAATTAAGGTGTGATGAAATGACCAAAATACCCCTCACACGAAAATATCCATAACTTTGGCATACGAACTCCGATTTATACGTACCACACATGCACGTGCTCGGTTTAACGTCCTCTACAACTTTCATGGAGGAAATTTTCTCAAATTTTGACTCGAACAAAAAGTCAACTTTTAGGGCCACTAAAAGTACTGAAACGACAGTATAAGTGAAAATAAAGGTCGTTTACAATCCAAATGACTACCGATTTACTAATTTCAGGTTCGGGACGTTATAAAGAGGATGAAAAAAGATGAACAGAAGAGAGAAAGAGTAGACTGAGAGAGAGAGAGAGAAAGGAAAAAATAGAAAAAGAAAAGCTAAGCCTGTTGTGGGCCATTGGATCCAATAAAATCCACGTGTCACCATCTCTTTCAATGCTTAGGTAGCTCTGCAGAGAGCTTTGCTCAGGAGAGGATCCGGGTCCTAAAAATATACATCCTATTTAACAAAATACCTAACTTCGTACCTAACTTCGTTTTTCTTTTTTCTAGAAGAACAAAATACCTAACTTCAATTTAGCGTTGTCCTCTGCATTTATTATCTTCTTATATATTCTTTTTGTTTTTCTGTAAGCATTATCAGTCCTATCCGAACTTGGCTTGCCAAGTTTGAAAGAGAAGTAGTGGGTTTTGACTATAAATAGCATTTTGTTTTAAAAGGAGGATCAAAGGATTTCACTCCTACCTCCATGGTGACTCAAACCCATGACCTCGATCATAGGTAATAGGTGCTCTAACCACTGTGCTAACACTACTTCGTCCACTATAAATAGCATGCTTCTTCTCAATAAGTACATATCATTTTATCTACACCCTCCATTTCTTTTATTCTTTCTTCACTCAGGTATGCCTTTACCAATATACGGCTTATCCATAGCAAATATTTTATAAATCTTTCTGCTAATAGTTTTTTTTTTGGGACAAATTTTATTAATCTGAATTCTATGGTATCTGTTGCCCTTGGTCAACTTTTTTATATGCATTCATATCTATATAAGGAGGGATGTTCTAAATGGGACATTCTCAAACTTGAAATTTAAGAACCTTCATATTTCTATCATCTAATTCAACAATTAAACAATTAAAGCCATACATCAGCAAAAGTTAGTATATTGAAAACTTTTTAGCTATTTGATTCCTAGCTATGATTTTCATTTCAATTTTATCTGATAGACTGCATTTGTTTGCACATTTTAGATGACCATTATGTTGTGTAATTTGCTAATTTTTACAGAGAAGATTTTTGCATATGAATCTATAGAATGACTAGTTTCGATCGTTGAATTATATTTCATAGTAGACGGAAATAATAAAAATTCTTAAATTTTTTAATTTGAAGATATTCTCTCTAAAACAAGAGTACTACATATATGAGTATAATATATTAAATTGTTACGTAGGTTGAAATTAATTACCTATTTTTTCAGTTCAATTGTGTAGATGTTATCAGAAATAATTAACCCTAAAAGCTTTGCCCGTCAGCTAATAATAGGAATTTATTTATTGACCTTTGCATATTGGAAGGGTGGTTCTAGTTGAACCTCCTAATTTGCTCTTTGGATCTCCCATCCCAATTTTTTTCAATAAACTTCCTATTTTGTCCTTGTTTGTATTTTACTTTTTATTTTATTTTATTTTATTTTTTTATACCTCCTATGATACATGCAGTTCCTTTGAACATCAATTTTTTTTTTATCTTTGTCCGGTAAGGAACTATATACATAGAGAGGAGAGGAAGGATTAATATATGACCACACTACCAACTTTAAAGTCTAAACTCTATACATGGCATGAAGGGCCATCGACAGTTTCGTCAAAAGGGATAAATACAGGCATACAGTAGAGTATTTAATTGAGAACTATAAGTGCAATTGTGTTGGAGTACAGAAGAAGGGCCAAGCTGGAGGCTACATTCTCAACCCAAAAACCCACAAAAATTTATGGATTCTTGAATAATTTAAAACCACCTGCATATCTCAAGTGATGTAATATACTCTTTACTCGTTTTTCTTTTCCTCTTTAATTTCTCATGGCTACGGAGTTATGAAGTGCATCACAAATTTTGAATAAAAAAATAAAAAATAAAAATTTTATGATTCATAAGAGAGTATTTTAGAATAATGACTCTTGCGTATCAATGGTATTCATTCGTGGGTAAAGCTATGATATGTTAACATTTCTCATATATCAACTATTTTTACCACTTTAAGGACTCATGTTACCACTTTGAGGACTAATATTACTATTTTAAGGACTCATATGGTAAACTAAGAAAATTTACCACTTTAAGGACTCATGTTACCACTTTGAGGACTAATATTACCATTTTGAGGACTCATGTGGTAACTAAGAAAATTTACCATTTTAAGGACTCATATTACCACTTTGAGAACTAATATTACTATTTTGAGGACTCATTTGATCACTTTTAAGGCAATTGTGTGCATGTCATACGTTAACACATTGTAGAATTTTCCTTCATTCTATATATTTGGTTTTTTTTTTTTTAAATTATAATAGAGGGTTAAAATAGGGATTAAATTTGGATAAAAATTTAGATAGGTCCAAAGAGCAAATTGGGAGGTCTAAATAGAACCACCCTATATGTATATCAAGGCAAGAACACAGCGTAAGTTTTTTCATCAAAAAAAAAAAAAAACGCAGCATAAGCTTAAATCAGAATAAACTAAAGGAATAGGGCTTTTAGGTTTGCATTTTCGCCTTTCATTTGCTTTGATGTTCTATTTTTTTTTTTTTTGGCCAACTGCTTAAAAGCATTGTCATCTGAATATCATTGTTGGACTGACTTCCGTAAAATTAATTTACTTATCTCATAATTTGTGAGCTTATCTGACACATTATCAAGATACAATTTTCTATAAAAATAAATTTTTTTATATATGCACTCATTATAAAATCCCGTGAACCTGTCTCTAACTTATCCAGCAACGGCAAGGACGTTTAATTGGCTTCCAAAACATGAAGAAATCTGCAATTGCTGCAGTAATACTCCTTCTGCACCTTTTTGTCTTCTCTTGTCAAACTGATCAGGTTCATTCTTTGGCAACTCCATATGAGAATGGTAAATCACTTTATACTTTAATTTATTTATCACAAACTCACATTAAACAAAATTTGATCAGTAGTTTTTCATTCATAAGTAAGAAGTTTTGAGTTCAACTATTTTAGAAATTTGAAAGTTGTTGTATAATGAAAAAAAAAAAACAAATAAAGTTTAAACAGAACATGCATAAATACTGAATAGAGTACTATGGAAAAAAAAATGTGCTTCCGATCTGGTTTTGAACTGTCATTTTATGAAAACCAAAAACCCTCCAGTATTTTCACCAAAAAAAAAAAAAACCCTCCTCCAGTAAAAGTGTAAAAATTATAGTACTAACATAATTCAGTCATTGAAATTAAGAGAGCGTAATCAAATCGATCTCCTGCAGTAAATCTCAGATTACATCAATTGATATCCAAACTGTTATAAATTTGGTATTAGTGTCATTACCTAAAACAACGGCTTTGACAAACCTAGACTTTTTTTAGGCTTGCCTTGAAAAAATATGTAAATAAAAGACAGGCGCCGGAAAGAAACCAGCAGCCCAGCCTCTTCAAGAAAGCTTTGCTTATTGTTGGTGAAATTACAATAAAATTATAATTTCTATATGAGAAACTCGTTGACAACAGGCTGAGGCGCGGGTATCTCGCTCTCTTTAAGGAGATTCAAGCCATCTGCGGAACAATGCCGGTGCACCAGAAATCTCTTGACTTGTCCCCTCCAGGATACAACAGTCCAACAACAAGTTGTGTGGCTCACACCAATCTGCACAAATTGGAGGAACCCAAAGCTCCACCAAAAGAATACCTTTCTTTGGCCAAAAAACACACAAGACACTTTGGGGGATTTTGGAAAGAAAATTGATGGGCGAATAGTAGTGTTTAGTAACAATATTACGTAAAAGCAATGATCTGTTTGAGCATGCAACAAATGGTGCTATTTATAGGCTCTTAGGACACTCCCTACCATTAATAGGGTAGTAACCAAAAGCCATAGGTTACAAGAATTAAAACCCAAAATAAATCAAAATAAAACACCATGAGTTACAAAATAAAATTCAAAATAAATTCTGAATTTAAACACACAAATAAATTCATAAATTAAACACAAAATAAATTCACCCAAATTTAATTTCAATAATAAATAAAATATTAAAATGTAACAACATTCCCCCACTCATTTTAATATTTTTAAAAAAAATATAAACCAAAGTTACCGGCCAAAGACAAACCATTATGCATCATGAAGGTGTGCTCTGCATTGAACCTTCACTTAGTGAAACAGTAATTCCTACTCCAGAGTTGATAGTGGTCTCAGACTTGAACTACAACTGCTTAAGGGAAAATAAAAACTACTGCTCACACATAATAATTCAGGTGTTAATATGAGCTTTATTAGCCAGCACGTTACGGCCTTGTGCTTATCCCGGTTTTCATGAGTATATTTCAAGAATAAGCCCAATTCTTATAGAGAGCGGCCCCACTCTCACACTCATATAGGTAAAATCCGTCAAGGATGCTCTTGTAACTATAACATCCCACTCATATGAGCTACATATTTTATTAAGAGTTTTAAGTAAACTCAGCCTTCATATACGTTACAAGATTAATGCACTTACATCATAGGGATGAGTAAGAAAATATAGTGCATTTTTCTTACGGCCACCTTATGATTCGTTTTTCCCATTGAACCCAGTTTTTAGGATCTCTAATCACCGGGTTGGGTGTCCTCATATATGGCTCATGACGATATGGGCTTCAATCCCATCCCCCCTCAATGTATTCCAGACCTTATCCCTTGCCAATCCCTTAGTTAAAGGATCTGCAAGATTATCACATGATTTAACGTAATTCACATTAATAATTCCATCACTCAAATATGATCTCACAGTACTGTGCTTTCTTCTTATAGGTCTGGATTTACCGTTATAATAACGGTTATTTACTCTACCAATAGCTGCAGTGCTATCACAATGAATCAATATATGTGGTATAGGTTTTTCCCACAAGGGAATTTCATGCAATAAATCTCTCAACCAATTTGCTTCTTCACTTGCTGAAGCTAGAGAAATAAGTTCAGCTTCCATGGTTGAATTAGAGATTATTGTTTGCTTCTTTGATTTCCAACAAATAGCACATCCACTTAATGTAAAAATATAACTAGTGGTAGAGAGAGAATCACCTGACAGAGTATTCCAATCGGCATCACAAAAGCCTTTAAGTACAGCAGGATATTTTTTTATAAAATAATCCATAATTTTTAGTACCAAGCAAATATTTCACAACACGCTCAATTGCATGCCAATGTTCTTTACCTGGTTTACTTGTGAACCTGCTAAGTACTCCAACTGCATATGCAATGTCAGGTCTAGTGCAGTCAGTTGCATAGCGCAAACTGCCAATTATGCTAGCATATTCCTTTTGATTAATCACATCATTTTCACTTTCAATAGGAAATAAGTGAACACTAGAATCAAAAGGAGTAGATACATGCTTGTGGCCAACATAATCATATTTCTTCAAAATTTTCTCAATATAATGTGACTGATCAAGAAAAATACCATCACATGTTTTTGTTATTTTCATGCCCAAAATAACATTAGCCTCACCAAGATCTTTCATATCAAAATTGCTCTTAAGCATAGTTTTTCTCTCATCAATTACATGCAAATTTGAGCCAAAAATTAACAGATCATCCACATAGAGGCTAATAATAACATGTGATTTTTCCAAGATTTATAATATATGCATTTGTTACATTCATTTGATTTATAACCATTTCCAATCATGCATGAATCAAATTTTTCATGCCACTGTTTAGGAGCCTGCTTTAAACCATAAAGGGATTTAGATAACTTACATACCTTGTGCTCTTGACCAGGTTCTATAAAACCTTCTGGTTGGTCCATATAGATCTCTTCATCTAAATCACCATTTAGAAAAGCTGTTTTCACATCCATTTGATGAATAATCAAATCATGAATTGCAGCAATAGCAATCAATAATCTAATAGATGTAATCCTTATAACTGGAGAAAAAGTATCAAAAAAGTCTAGATCATGTTTTTGCTTAAAGCCTTTAGCAACAAGTCTAGCTTTATATTTGTCTGCACTTCCATCCGGTTTGAGTTTTTTTTTCTAAGGACCCATTTATATCCAATGGTTTTAAAACCTGTTGGTAAATCTACTAATTTCCAAGTATTATTAGAAATTAGAGACTCCATTTCATCATTCACAGCCTCTTTCCAAAAAATTGCATCTGGTGATGATAAAGCTTCATGTAAAGAAATAGGATTTTCCTCAACATTATAAACATAATAGTCAGGGCCAAAATCTTTTTCAACTCTAGCTCTCTTACTTCTTCTAGGTTCATTTTCATTAGTTTCTTGTATATGCAAATTAGAAGAAGAAGAACTAGGTTGTGAAAAAATATTTTCTCTAGATTCTTGACCCCCACTATTTTTTGATTTAAAAGGAAATTTTTCTTCATGAAAAATTGCATCACCAAATTCAATCACAACATGATTTTCAACATCAAGAAATCTATGGGCTGTACTATTTAAAGCATATCCAACGAAAACACAAGTAGTAGCTCTAGCACCCAATTTTGGTCTTTTAGGGTCAGTTAACCTCACAAAAGCTAGACAACCCCAAACTCTAAGATAACCCAAATTTGGTTTATGTCCCTTCCACACCTCAAAATGTGTAATTTTTGTATTTTTATGTGGCACTCTATTCAACATATAACAAGCAGTTAAAACTGCTTCACCCCAAAGATTAGAGGGAGCATCTGAATTAATCAACATGACATTTGTTAACTCAATCAAAGTTCTATTTTTTCTTTCTGCCACACCATTAGATGCAGGTGAATAAGGTGGAGTAACTTCATGAACCACTCCTAAAGATTGAACAAAAGTATTGAATTCAGAAGAATCATATTCTCTCCCTCTATCACTTCGGAGTCTTTTAATTTTTCTACCGAATTGATTTTCAACCTCAAGGAGGAACTCTTTAAATTTAGCAAGAGCATCACTTTTATTTTTCAACAAATAGACACGAGCATATTTAGAACAATCATCAATAAAAGTGATAAAATACCTGTTACCTCCATGAGTTAAAATTCCCTCAAATTCACACAAGTCTGTATGAATTAATTCCAATAGCTCGGTATTCCTTTCAACATTTTTGTGAGGCCTTCTAGTAATTTTTGCTTTACTGCAAGTCTCACATTTTTCAAAATCTTTTTGCATTGAAGGAATTAAACCCAAGCTACTCATGATTCCCACATATCTACTATTTATATGACATAAACGTGCATGCCAAAAATTCAAAGAAGAGAGCATATAAACTGAAGTAGATGTTTTATTATTATTCTCAACATTCAATTTGAACATGCCATCACATGCATAACCTTTACCCACAAATACACCTTTTTTGGTGATCACATATTGGTCAGATTCCATAGTTTGTTTAAAACCAGCCTTATTAAGAAGATAACTAGACATCAAATTTTTTCTCATGGAGGGTGTATGCAACACATCTTTCAAAGTTAGCACCCTACCAGAAGTAAATTTGAGTTCCACCTCACCAGTTCCAAGCACATGAGTAGTATGTGAATCTCCAAGCATAACTGTTTTGGGCTCCTTAAAAGGAGTGTATTTCTTGAACCAATCTTTATCATAGCAGATATGCCTATTAGCACCACAATCTGCCCACCATCCTTCAATACTTTGAACCATATTTACATCAGTTATCAATGCCACATATGGTTCTTCAGTGACGTGAGCTTGAGGAACAGCCTCACGTTTCGATAATTGCAATTTCGAGCAATATGCCCACTTTTGCCACAAACATAACAACAAGTATATTGTTGCTTATTTTCTGAAGGAGGATATTAGTTCTTATTCACATAGCTTGGTTTGCCTTTATTCTGTTGGTGAGGTTTACCAACTTTTTTCATATTTTTCTTCTTTGGCTGCATAAGAGAATTTTTATGAAAATGACCATTGGGCATATTATTATTGGAAGATACTAAATTTACCTTGGAGGTGTCATTGTTTGTATCTTGCATAAGAACATCTTGACCTCTTACTTCCTCCTCAACACGGGTGCGAGTTGTCAATGTCTCCAAGGAAATCTCATTTTGTTTGTAAAGCATGGATTTTTGGAACTCTCTCCATGTTGATCTACAAAACCTCTCAACATTTCTTTGAATAACAGTGAGTAGTTTATTATAATCATAAACATTACATGAGAAATAAGTCAAGAGATAAAAAAGAATAGTTATACTCATCTTTCTCAAGTAGAGATCTCCCATATTGTCAAACGGTTTCTCTTGTGCATGCTCCATGTTGTTGAATCTCCTTAAAATTGTTGGTGAAATTACAATAAAATTATAATTTCTATATGAGAAACTCGTTGACAACAGGCTGAGGCGCGGGTATCTCGCTCTCTTTAAGGAGATTCAAGCCCTCTGCGGAATAATGCCGGTGCACCAGAAATCTCTTGACTTGTCCCCTCCAGGATACAACAGCCCAACAACAAGTTGTGTGGCTCACACCAATCTGCACAAATTGGAGGAACCCAAAGCTCCACCAAAAGAACACCTTTCTTTGGCCAAAAAACACACAAGACACTTTGGGGGATTTTGGAAAGAAAATTGATGGGCGAATAGTAGTGTTTAGTAACAATATTACTTAAAAGCAATGATCTGTTTGAGCATGCAACAAATGGTGCTATTTATAGGCTCTTAGGACACTCCCTACCATTAATAGGGTAGTAACCAAAAGCCATAGGTTACAAGAATTAAAATCCAAAATAAATCAAAATAAAACACCATGAGTTAGAAAATAAAATTCAAAATAAATTCTGAATTTAAACACACAAATAAATTCATAAATTAAACACAAAATAAATTCACCCAAATTTAATTTCAATAATAAATAAAATATTAAAATGTAACAACACTTATTGATCAAGACAGATTTTATAGTTGCATGTTTAGGGAGAACTATTGTATATACTTTACAAATAACCACTTCTCTTACCAGCACTTATCATAACAAAATTTGTTCAAATCTTCACATTCTTCAGATTTTAGCTACATGAAGTTTGTGCGCTATGCCACCGATCTACCGCTAGAAGAAGAATACGACTACATTGTAGTTGGGGGAGGAACAGCAGGCTGTCCATTGGCAACAACTTTATCCGAAAAGTATTCAGTATTGGTTCTAGAAAGAGGCAGTGTTCCTAGTGCATATCCAAGTGTCTTGCGTGAAGAAAAGTTTGCGAGTAATGTCATGCAGGAAGATGATGGTAAGATCCCAGCTCAAAGGTTCACCTCAGAAGATGGTGTTCGTAATGCAAGAGGCAGGATCTTGGGTGGGTCGAGTATGATCAATGCTGGTTTTTACTCCAGAGCCGAAAAGGAGTTCTATCTCACATCTGGAATTGAATGGGATATGGATATGGTTTATAAGGCATATACTTGGGTCGAAAACACCACCGTATTCCGCCCGGTTAATGTGGAAACTTGGCAATCTGTTGTGAAAGAAGCCTTATTGGAGGCTGGTGTTACTCCGGACAATGGATTTAATTTGGAACACATTCCAGGAGCTAAAGTTGGGGGTTCGATTTTTGACAGTAATGGAAGGAGGCATGGAGCTGTTGAACTGCTTAATAGAGCAGAGCCAAACAACTTGCAAGTTGCAGTTCATGCCACAGTAGAGAGGATCATCTTTTCTTCCAATGTGTCAAGTAAGACGTAAATCATCTATGACCTTTGCACTTTTTAAATTAAATGTGGAATATTTCATACGTAGAAAATTGCAATTAGGGTCAAACAATATACCAGACTGACTTAATTCTAATTTGGAGCAGTACCGAGTATAATTGAAACCTAGTATGGGGTTTTGACCCTTTACACTAATTTTAGGGATTTTTCCCCCTTACACCACTCACTTATTTTTTTCCTATAAGTTGTTTCCTAATAACCGATTAAGTTTTTTTTTTATCTATTTTAAATTTAATTTTGAGACTATTTTGTCTTCACTCCTTTGCCACATAAAGAGAAAAAATGGAAGAGGGAGAAGCCATAGAAGACATCGCGTGATGTCGGTTGCCGGACCTCTATGAAAACCTCACTGACCCCAAAGGGGTCGTCGGAGATCTTATAGGTCACCGGAGACTTTTATTGCCCCTCACTAAAAGTTTATTTTATTGGCGGGGGGTAGTAAAAATTTATTGGAGGGAAAGGGGACTAATCTTCTTACAATTTGACAGATAAAACTTTGATCGAGGAAGAAAATAAGAAGATTATATCAATTCAAAACCTTTTATTGGGGGCCGATAAAACCAATAAAATTTGGGCATTTGAACAGAGGACTAATTTCCTTAAAATTAGACAAATAAAACTTTAATTGATAGAGAAGATGATAAGATTGCATCCACTCAAAATATTTTATTTTGGGGCAATAAAAGAATTTTATTGAAGAAAAAAACTCTTCCAAAACCCTACTGTTGATTGTAGCTTAAGCCTTTCCACAAAGCTAGTGCTTAAGTAGAAGTCCTTTGGTGGACATTCGATCGTAATCACAAGTGCCCCCAATAACTTACAAGTTACAATCACCATTCAAAATGATTGCCCCTAGGCCTACCTTTCCTTTGTCATTTATTAGAAGCACCATAAAGTACAAATGAACATTCAATCCACCCAACCCCGGCGCTCCATTTAATTCAGGCCCAAACTACCCAGACCGCTGCACCTCACTGTTCGACAGTACACGAGCCCGCCCTTTCTTCACTTCTTATGCTCCAACAAAATCCTCCTACCATTTAGCACATTAATTGTAGTGTAATTTGCTGCGTCGATGTCCCATGTTTGTCATGCTTAATTGCATTCCGGTCCTTCCAAATTCACCAACTAATCAAGTTAGGGTTTAATTCTTTGTCTTCTTTCGTTCTGTTAATTTTTAGTTAATGAGAATAAAAATCTGTTGGTAGGATAAGTGAGTTGATTTTGGCAAATTTTAGTGCTTTAGGTCAAGGCCCTTAAATTAATTGGTGGTCCACGCATGTATGATGGATATATATTGCCCTTTAATTCGCAAATATCACAAAGATTGCCTCCAGCCCTCCACCAGCAAATTGCTCTATACGAACCTAGGATTGGAATAAGGAGGAATATAATTGAAGGCCTGCAGAATTTTGATGGGAACTAGGAATCCTTGTTCTTCTGCTCGTTCTTCTTCTTTTTCTCTTTTTAGTTCTTGTTGATTTGATTTTCCAAATTTTAATTTTGTTTTTATCTTTTAATGAAGAAAAAGTTTAATTTTATATTAGAAATATTAAATGCCATGTAATTTTCACATCACTTAGTGTTGTGTTGACATCATTCAAACAATAAATCTGAACCATTGAACACTTTAAAATCTAATGGCTCACAAGGTGTGATAAAATTTGTGTAAAATTTGGTGTCCCTTGATCCAGACATATATATATATATATACACACACACACACACACTAGCTTTTTTCATACATGCTCTGCATGTGAATAGTTTTTTATTTAAGAAAATAAATAAAATAAAATAAAATAGTTATTGTAGAGAGAAAATAGTGAGAGAGAAAAATGGGGATTGTGGGATTTTTTTTTAAATTTTCTTAATAAAAATCTATTATGTAATTGTCATATTTACCCTTGTGATTTAATTTATTCTCAAAGTTTTTTAATATTTCAGGATTAATTCTGTCAAAAATTTCATATATATATAGGGCTCTTCCACTAAGAGATTCATTTTTTTATATCATTTTAAAGGATCCCTTGTGGGACCCACTTTTTGATCGCATTTCGATATCTTGAACGTTCAGTTTTTAAGTCCTCATGTATAGATCATTTCTACAAATTTTCAACCAAATTGATGATCGTTAATGTATCGAATTAGATTAAATCAATGGATGAACCGAATCTGTCCAACCTGAATAGTTAATGTTCATAATTGTAAATCGCAGTTATGAAGGCCTTAGTGATTATCAATTTGACTGAAAATTTGCAGAGGTAATATACTCATATATACCTAAAAACTGAACAGTTGAGATGTGAATATGTAATTGAAAATTGGGTCTAATGTGCGATCCCTTAAAATGGCAAAAAAAAAGGATCCCTCACTAGAAGAGCTATATAAACACAGACACACAGAGGGAGGATCAAGAAAGGACCACCTTAAACTTGAAAAGTGAGGATGTTTCTATTTTTATAATGTATTTTAATAATCACAACCATTCATTCTCTAGTTACCTACACACATGAATCATACAAAAAATTAGTCAAATAAAAAAACGTTTAACCATTTGATTAGCACAATATTTGTTCTAACGGATTACATTTGTTTAAACAATTTTGAATAATCAAATGATCATGGATTTGGTTGATTTTTTGTAGACATCATTCTTGCATAGGAATCTAAATGATCAACAGTTGAGATCATTGAATTAGGTTATATACTTGTGTAAAATAACAAAAATCCTGAAATTTTTAAAGTAAGGAGATCGTTTCTGGAACGGACAGAAAATATTCTTCTCCCACCCCCAAATCGCACACACACACCCCACTTAATTTAACATCAATATTCACACACACACACCCACCACTTAACCCAACATCAATGTTATGCTCTAAGAGCACGAACACCTAACACCTATATACAAGTGCGAATGTGATTTTGTCACTTTTCATTATGTAGTAGTTCTCATTTTTACTTTTCTGATATTTATTTATTTTAAATTTCAATAGCTTGAGATATTAATGAAATGTACGATGTGACCTAGTACAGGTTGCTCTGCCACAGGAATTATATACAGTGATTCTGACGGGAGGTCACACCGGGCATTTGTACGTGGTAAAGGAGAGGTTATATTGAGTGCTGGAACGATTGGGAGCCCTCAACTTCTGCTACTCAGTGGTGTTGGTCCTCAATCCTACCTTTCGTCTCTTAAAATCCCGGTCATCTACCCTCAACCCAACGTTGGACAGTTTATGTTCGACAATCCTCGTAATTCCATAAACATTTTGCCCCCATTTCTACTTCAGCCTTCATTTCTACAAATTGCTGGAATTGCAACTGATTTCTACATAGAGGCTCTCTCTTATATCGTGCCAAATAATTCCAGCAATGTGACTTTGGCAAATATTGCTTCGAAAGTACCTGGACCCTTATCATATGGTTCTCTCCGGTTGCAATCATCTTCTGACGTGAGAGTCGGGCCGAATGTCAGCTTCAACTACTTTGCACATCCGGCCGACCTTGCTCGCTGCGTTAAGGGACTGAGAAAGATTGCAGACTTATTAAAGACAAACTCGTTGAAACCATTTAGGTCCCAAAATTCTTCGGGTACGGAAGGTTTTAACTTTTATGGACCATCTCTACCTACGAACCAAGCAGATGATGCTCCCTTTGAAACCTTCTGTCGAACTACAGTTGCCACATTTTGGCATTACCATGGCGGATGCCTTGTGGGAAAGGTGGTCGATAGCAGTTTGCGAGTCATTGGGATCAATTCATTACGTGTTGTTGATGGTTCCACATTCAATTTCTCACCAGGAACCAATCCCCAGGCCACCGTTATGATGTTAGGCAGGTATGTTATATTCTTATGATTTTTTGGATTAACTACGGCCAAAAGATACTCTTGACTTCCTACCACCTAGTTTAAAAGGAATATTTATAAAGTTTTGGTATTTTACACCAACATTTTATGTGCTTGGTCAGGTATGTTGGCCTTAAGATGCTGCAAGAAAGAGAAGTTAATTGAGGGTTTAACTTTATGATTAAACATCTCGAATGTATGTAATTCTATGATCAGAAGATTAAATAAATGCGATGTGCATACCAAGTGTACTCACGAACTTAATACATCACTACTTAATATACCATTTTACATTTGTCTAGTGAACTGTATATATTTATATGATATTTATTTATTTATTTGGCTAAGAAGGACGAGATATCATTAATACCAAAGTCAACACAATACATGCAATAGTTTCCATGTATTTACGCTCTAAATTAATCAGTGATGAAATAGTTAAGGAGAAATCAATTCCACTCACTGGTACAATGAAACTCATTTACTCAAGAAACTTACAAGAACACCTAGTCTTCAGACACCATCAATTTATTCTTTATTTCTTTAAATTTATTCATTATTATTTTTTTGATTAATATTGTATGATTAATCTCATTATTAATTATTTAATTAATTAAATTATAAGTGTAACACTCTTTTGAATTAATGAATTATTAAATTTGAAGTGTGAATAGTAGATTGGCAGACAAATTGCTTTTCATTAGTGGATTGTGTAAGCTACATGCATTTGCTAATTGTGGATGAATAGTAGATTTGTTGTACCAGTTTGGTTGCCAAACCAGCAATTGCCCTTGGTTCATGGGTGCATTTGCTCTAAGAGCAACTCCAACAGATTCCCTATATTTTGATTTTTCTCTACTTTAGAGAAAAATAAGCCTCTTTTGCTCCAACAGATTCCCTATAACTATCTCTATTTTAGGGAAAGTGAGGAGAGAGAAAATCAAATTCCTTATATTTACAGCAAACTCCAAAATTTTAAAGAAGAATATGGAGATTTTATAGATTACTGTAAACTAGGGAATCTGTTGGAGTTGGAAAAAAAAATAGGCTAAAGGTTTGACTTTTACTTCTCTATAATACAAAAATTATAAGGAAACTGTTGGAGTCGCTCTAAGTCTCTTGAGTAAAATGTTGTAGGACTGGAGAAGCTCCTAGTGGACCTATGCTCGAAAGGAAGAGGAATGGAGTTGTGCTCCAATAATGAAGAGTGGTGCCTTGTATCGCCATTCCCAATGAACATATATATGTTGTTGTTCTTTTCTTTTCCTTTTTTTTTGTGATTTTTTTTTAAGAAAACCATTTAGCAACAAGAACTAATACGTTGTTATTGGTGGGACTGTAGAACCTTGAACCCAATGCCGGTCTTGGAGTCCTTGACTACTGCAAGCCAGTTGTCGAGTTGAGAGCTGATGAGATGTGAAATTCCAACGATCAGAGAGTGATGTCTAAATATAAAAGCTGAGATCTAGCTTTATTGCTGTCGGGATTTTTTGAGATGAAAATAAAATAGCCCAGGTACCCTCTTCAATCCTCTAACTATAAGTTACTTATGGAGGCTTAAGAAACACAGAGAAAAGTGAGAGCTATTTTATTTGGCAAATCAGCAACTACACTTAGTTCATGGGTGCATTTTCTCTAAGTTGTAATCTAATGATATAGCTTATGTATAGAACTAGACATTGCACAAAGTTTTACTGATATGCAGCTATACATGTGTGCATATATAATTATGAAAATTGATCAGAGTTTAAAATTACATGTGAACAAGCTATTATTCAATTCTGTTTATGGATAAGTTTGTATTTAAATTCAAAATCTGTGCAGTTGATAAGCAGTTGATGGTTTGATAAAACAGTTAAGCAAATGACAATTTCTTTATGGATGAAACTGTCATGCAAAGCCTCTATATGAATGTCATACTTGTCCCTTTTGAAACACGAGTTCTTTCTCAAAAATTAGTCCCATTACTAAGAGAAAGTCAAGGTGGATTCAGGAGAAGACTGTCATGGACAATGCAAGTGCATCAAGTAAGTTTCTGCATCCATGTTCTTATGTTCCTGTTTTCTGCAGATACAGGATTGGTAGGATATTTTCAATCCCGAGTTCAATTACACATTCTGGTAATCTGCAGTAGTTTATATACATGTTTTGATCTAGTATAGGTTCATATCATCTCTATTTTGACTCGATATGTATTTTGGTTCTAACAATTGGTATCAAAGCACCTATATATAGATCATTGGCATGTTAAATAATTTAATTGTATTGAAATTATGTATTCTGGGGAATTAAACTGTTTTAATCCGCATTTAGACATGTATTGCAATATACATATTCAAGACTATATCGTTTAGATATGTGATATCTTATTGTCTGTATATTATTTCAAATGCATATGATCATCATTTATACATTTATTTATCTGTGACCAGAATTTTGACGAGACATTAACATATGAATATGTTGATAAAGTTACTGGTATAATGTCAAATACATTGTGTGCTATCAAAATGCCATATTGTATACCAGAAGAGATTATTTGCATCAAACTTACATATATCTTGAATTCATGTATGCTGCCAAAGTGGCTTCATGTAAATGAGATAAGTGATACAGATGCTTTATCATTTAGGATCACAGATTTATGAAACTTAAAATAAATTTGCTGGACATTTCCAAAGAAATACAGTTCCAAACATTTGGTTAATAAATCTGGTATATATATTAAGTAGATGGATATTCATATATCAATAAAGATTTGTACACCACAAAGGTTGTCAGAGTCTTGAAATTGATAAAATTCATATTACTGTATGTATACATTTCATCCAAGTTATGGGATATTCAGTTTATTCTGGTATTAAGTTACACTAGTTTAATTTGGTTGATCATTTCACATGCAGCTATGCACTTTCCAATGAGTATCAATCAAATTGAGCTTCTGAATGGCTCAAATTTTAAGAAATGGAAAGGTGACATGGAACTGAATCTGGGAATATTGGATTATGATCATGTTCTGAAGGACAATCCACCAGCAGCAGTGACTGAAAGTTCTAGTAGAGAAGCAAGGGAAAAGCATGACAAATGGTACAAGCATATCAAAATGGCACTGATCATGATCAAGAAAAGCATGCATGAAAATGTGAGGGGTAGTGTACCTGATTCAGAATTAGCCAAAGTGTTCTTTGATTCTATTGCAGAAAAGTTTAAAATTTCAGACAAAGCTGAAGTGCAGAATCTGGTTTGGTCTCTTGCAAGAATGAAATTCAATGGGAAGACAAGTGTTAGAGAGTATATAATGAGAGGTTCAGACATTGCTGGAAAGCTTAGAGCATTAAACATGGCCATTGATGATTCATTCCTGGTGTACATGCTTCTAGACTCACTTCCAAGTGAGTATTCTCAGTTGAAGACACTATACAAGACTCAAAAGGAGAAATGGAGTGTGAATGAATTGATATCACTGTGTGTAGAAGTTGAGCAAGAGAAAGAGAAGCAAGAAGGAACTAACATGGCTGTGAATCTGATGACCAAAACTAAGTACAGAAAGAAGTTTGGAAACAGAAACTCCAAGCCAGGTACCTCTGTAAGTACTTCCAAAACTGTTATGAAATCTGATGTTGATAAAATGAAGTATAGACCTGCAGGTGGCATAAAGTGTTTCTTTTGTAAGAAACCAGGTCACTTTAAGAAAGATTGTGAAAGTTTCAAAGCTTGGATGAAAAAGAAAGGTAGTTTTTTTATCCAAATCTGTTTTCAGTTTTGAGTCAAATGATTATGTGCATGACAATTCTTGGTGGTTTGACACTGGTTCCCCTATTCATATTGTCAATTCATTACAGGGATTGTCAGAGATTTCAATCCCAAGAAAGAATGAGACAAGGGTGTGTACTGGGAGTGGCCAAAGGGTGGCTGTGAAGGCTATAGGAATTGTCAAACTCAAGTTTAAGAATAATTATGTATTAGTATTGAACAATGTCTATTGTATTCCAAGTATAAGTAGGAACTTGATTTCTAGATCTCAATTTGTAGCAAACAATGGCTTCAGCTTCTCTAGTAATAATAAAGTTATGAAGTTCTATTTTAATTTGAAATGTTTTGGTGATGCTGCACTTTTGAATGGTTACTGGTGTGTTGATTGCACAAATGTTTCAGCAGAAAATGAAAGCAAAGATATTTTCTTTCTAAACAGACCAAGTTCAAAGAGAAAATTTTGTGATTCTTCATCTTTTCTGTGGCACAAAGACTTGGTTATATTTCAAAACAAAGATTGGTTGAACTAGTTAAACAAGAAATTTTGCCTCATTTAAACTTTGCTGACTTTGAAACTTGTGTTGACTGTTTAAAGGGTAAAATGACAAATGCTAGAAAGACAGGATAAAAAAGAAGTGAGCATTTGCTTGAATTGATTCATATAGACATCTGTGGCCCTTTTCCAGTTAACACAATATGTGGAAACTGCTATTTCATAACTTTCATCGATGATTTTTCAAGGTATTGTCATATCTATTTAATTTCTGAAAAATCACAAACTTTGGAATTCTTCAAAATCTATAAGGT
Organism: Rosa chinensis; assembly: GCF_002994745.2. NCBI lineage: Eukaryota > Viridiplantae > Streptophyta > Magnoliopsida > Rosales > Rosaceae > Rosa > Rosa chinensis. The sequence goes on along the minus strand of NC_037091.1, from coordinate 23,239,957 downwards.
TGAGGTTGAACTGGCATGGTCGTTAAGTCTATCAGGTCAGATAGGGGAGGTGAGTACTATGGCAGGTATTCTGAACGAGGACAACATAAGGGTCCTTTTGCTTTGCACTTGCAGGAATGTGGAATTATGGCACAATACACTACACCATATACTCCACAACAAAATGGAGTCTCAGAAAGGAGAAATAGAACATTGATCAACATGGTTAGGAGCATGATAGTGAGATCAGGACTACCAAAATTTTGGTGGGGAGAAGCTTTAAAAACAGCAAATTATATTTGCAATAGAACTCCAAGCAAGGCTGTGCTAAAAACCCCTTTTGAACTCTGGTGTGGATACAAACCTAGTTTGAATCACTTTCATGTATGGGGCTGCAATGCAGAGATCAGAGTTCACAATGCAACAGATGAAAAACTTGATTCACAATCAGTCAGTGGCTATTTTGTTGGCTACTGTGAAAAATCAAAGGGGTTCAGATTTTATTGTCCAAGAAAAAGTACAAGAATTGTAGAATCACACAGAGCCACATTCTATGATGAAGTCTTCGATAACAATGCTGAAAAGGATATTGAAGCTGATATGGAAACTTCACAAGTAGATAACAATATAGAAGAATGGTTTGTATACCAGGATAGCAGTGAGTTAGCAATCCCAGATTAGAACTGCACCAGCAATTCAACTTTGGATTTAAATCTCATTCCAAATGATGAACAAGCCGAAGTTATAGCACAGCAAGCAGGAACTACAATTCATAGCATGGATAATGTTCAGAATGAACAAATTGCAACTGAGCAGCAAGTTGAAGTACAAAGGCTAGAAGAACAGCAAGTTAATGTGAATGCAGCACCAATAGAAGAAGAACCACATCCTATAGTCTTGAGAAGATCTACAAGAGCTAGAAAATCAGCCATACCAGATGATTATAAAGTGTATTTAACTATAGAAGAAACTGACATTGGAGATGAGGATGATCCAACCTTAGTTGCATAAGCTATGCAGTCAGTAAACAGTGCAAAATGGAGGTTGGCAATGGAGGATGAGCTTCACAGCATGGCACAAAATGGTGTGTGGTCTTTGGTTGACAAACCATGCAATGCCAAGCCTATAGGATGTAAATGGGTATTCAAAACAAAAAGGGATTCAGATGGGAAGATTGAGAGATACAAAGCTAGATTGGTGGCCAAGAGCTATAATCAGAAGGAAGGAATTGATTATAATGAGGCTTTCTCTCCAGTCTTAACCAAAGATGCGTTCAGAGTCATCATGGCCCTAGTAGCACACTTTGATCTTGAGTTACACCAGATGGATGTCAAAACTGCATTTTTGAATGGTGATTTGCATGAAGAAATTTATATGTTGCAACTAGATGGTTTTGCAGAAGATGAAAGCAAGGTTTGCAAGCTCAAAAAATCAATATATGGTCGTAAGCAAGCTTCCAGGCAATGGTACCTCAAGTTTGATAAGGTAATCACTCAATTTGGTTTTTTGGAAAATAAATTAGATGAGTGCATTTATCTTAAGACCTGTGGGAGCAATTTTATTTTGCTTATTCTGTATGTTGATAACATTTTACTTGCAAGTAGCAACATTTGTTTGTTGAAAGAAACGAAAGCCTTTCTTTTGAGTCGATTTGATATGAAGGATATGGGAGAAGCACATTATGTGCTAGGCATTGAGATAACCAGAAACAGAAAGCAATATGCTTTAGGTCTATCTCAGAAGAATTATGTGGATAAAATATTGCAAAGATTTGGAATGCAAGGCTACAAGTCAGGTGATGCACCAATATCTAAAGGAGATAGGCTCCATAAGGGCTAGTGTCCTAAAAATATGTTGGAAGTAGAGAGCATGAAGAATGTGCCATATGCAAGAGTGGTGGGGAGTTTGATGTATGCTCAAATTTGTACAAGGCCTGATATTTCATTTGCAGTAAACATGCTTTCAAGGTTTCAATCAAATGCAGGTCATGAGCATTGGATAGCAGGCAAGAAAGTACTAAGATATTTGAAGAAAACCAGAAATCACATGTTAGTTTACAGAAAATTAAATGAAAAAGAACTGGAAGTAGAGGCCTATACAGATGCATCCTACAAATCAGACATAGATGACTTAAAGTCAACATCTGGTTATATATTTCTTCTAGCAGGTGGAGCCATTTCATGGAAGACTGCCAAACAGACCTTGACGGCAACAACAACTTTTCAGGCTGAATACATTGCCATTTTTGAGGCAACAGGTCATGCATTGTGGCTGAGAAATTTTATTTCTCATTTGAAATTGATAAGTTCTATTGAAAAGCCTATGGTGATTTATTGTGATAATGCATCAGCAGTCTTTTTCTCAAAGAATAACAAGAGGTCCTCAGGTTCCAGAAACATTGATGTCAAGTACTTTGCATTACGGGAAAGTGTTGGAGATAATGAAATTGAAGTTGAAAAGATTGGAACAAAAGAGCAATTAGCAGATCCATTGACTAAGGCTTTACCAGTGGCTAAATTTGTGAAACATGCTGCAAATATGGGCATTACAGACACTGTTTGATGCTGAAGAACATATAAGCTTTATCCCAAAAGTTAGTATTGACTAGTAGTTCTGTTATTTAAGTTGTGATATGATCAATAAAATGCAGTTATATTATTAAGGTTTTATCCAATTAATTATCTGCTAAAATCAAGTTGTACAACTTTCAGTTTGCAATTCATTGAATGGCAATATGTATAGGATGCAGATTGTGATAAAATTTTACAGTGGAATATAATTTACTTTGTTTTTATTAATTTAGAAATTTGGATTAATAGAAACTTGGTAGGACTTCGAGCATGCCTGTGATTGAATGCATTTATAACACAAAGTATGCTTATACTGCTGCTATAGCAGAAATTCATGTGATATTAGTCTGTTGCAAGGTGATCTTGGAATGCTGGTGTTTATCTTTATTCACCATACTGTTCTTAGGTTCCTTTAAGCAGGCATTATTGACAGAATTCTTAATCAGTTGAATTTAAATAACTTAAGTGTTTTAAACTCACAGTGCACTCTCCAGTTGATCAATTTTATGTATATATATGATGTGTGATAGTATTCAGACATGACTTAAGGCAATCTCAAGTTCAAGGGGAGATTGTAAGCTATTGATATAGCTTATGTATAGAACTAGACATTGCACAAAGTTTTACTGATATGCAGCTATACATGTGTGTATATATAATTATGAAAATTGATCAGAGTTTAAAATTACATGTGAACAAGCTATTATTCAATTCTGTTTATGGATAAGTTTGTATTTAAATTCAAAATCTGTGCAGTTGATAAGCAGTTGATGGTTTGATAAAACAGTTAAGCAAATGACAGTTTCTTTATGGATGAAACTGTCATGCAAAGCCTCTATATGAATGTCATACTTGTCCCTTCTGAAACACGAGTTCTTTCTCAAAAATTAGTCCCATTACTAAGAGAAAATCAAGGTGGATTTAGGAGAAGACTGTCATGGACAATGCAAGTGCATCAAGTAAGTTTCTGCATCCATGTTCTTATGTTCCTATTTTCTGCAGATACAGGATTGGTAGGATATTTTCAATCCCGAGTTCAATTACACATTCTGGTAATCTGCAGTAGTTTATATACATGTTTTGATCTAGTATAGGTTCATATCATCTCTATTTTGACTCGATATGTATTTTGGTTCTAACATAAGTCTCCTGAGTAAAATGTTCGTGGGACTGGAGAAGTGCTCCTAGTGGAGCTATGCTCGAAAGGAAGAGGAATGGAGCTGTGCTCCAATGATAAAGAGTGCCTTGTATCTCCATTCCCAATGTACATATATATGTTGTTTTTTTTTTTTTTTTTTTTTTTTTTTTTTAAAAAAAAACATGTAGCAACGGGAACTAATACATTGTTATTGGTGGGACTGTAGAACTTTGAACACAATGTCGGTCTTGGAGTGCATGACTACTGCAAGCCACTTGTCGAGTTGAGAGCTGATGAGATATGAAATTCCAACTATCAGAGAGTGACGTCTAAATATAGAAGTTGAGATCTAGCTTTATTGCTGCCGGGCTTTTTTTGGGATGAAAATAAAATAGCCCAGCTACCCTCTTCAATCCTCCAACTATAAGTTACTTATGGAGGCTTAAGAAACACAGAGAAAAGTGAGAGCGGAAGTGATAGTCGCCCAAAAAGACGCCGTTGCTACATTCTCTGGCGCCCGTCACTACTATAGTATCCAATGTCTGTCGTCGCCAGTGCAGAGCTAAAGGATAGACTCGGCGTTGCCATCTTTCGTTGTTGCTACAAATTTTGCTTCTTGAGTTCTTGTTGCTTTAATTTTGTTGTTTGTTGCTTAAATAGGGTAACTTGAACCAAGTGCTGGTGTGTACAGAAAAATACTTGGAGTAGTTATGGTAGACGAAGACGAGGATTTCAGTTAAGCGGTGAATTTGAAGGTGAGCTTATGTGATTGATGTCAGACTCTGTTGGGTATGCTTTGAGAAAAGGGAGATAGAGAGTAAATATCGGAACTTATAAAGCTTTAAATATAATGATCCCTGATTGTTGCCTTGTTTTAGAAAGGGCTAAATACAAATTACTACCCTCTGGTTTAGGTCTAAAATCAATTCAATCCATGAACTTCTAATTTCATCAAAAACACCCCTGCACTTTCAATTTTGATCTAATAGGTCCAATTTGTTAGTTTTCCGACAATTGAGTTATTTAACTTGTTAATGTGGCTCATATATGGCCTATGTTTTATGATGTGGTGTCGAGGTGGTCTGTATAGTCAATTTAGGAGTGAGTCCTACTATTAAAAATAAATAGTTTTTCAACAAATAATCCAACTATAACTTGAACTCATAACATAATATTAATGAATTGGACCTATTAGATCAAAATTGAAAGTGCAGGGTGTTTTTGATGAAATTAGAAGTCTAGGGACTGAATTGATTTTGGACCTAAACCACAGGGTACTAACTAGTATTTAGCCCTTTTAGAAATTCATGAATTGTAAGGATAGGAGATACACACACACACACACACACATGCTTAACGAATCATCTGCTTTGATATGCACCTGTCCTTTGTTTGAGTCAACCCCAGACATATTCATCTCATCTTCTAGACATATTAAACATATAGATAGGTATCACATGCTTCTGTCAATGAAATTTTGACTTCCTCTCCATCCTCTTAGATGTGATGCATATATATCTATATATTTATTTGTAGATTGATGCCGATCTGTTTCTTGCAAGCTGTTGTTTGCTATCGTGTGTATATATATGGGATCGTCTATATATGCTCAAGCATGGCATACAAGTGATTGGTGTGTGAATGATGTGGTGGTTGAGTTGACTTGACTTCTTAACTTCAGTGAAGATGCCCATAAGCTTTTCGGGTTAGAAGGGCACCCCCATTTGATAAAGGAGGGTAGCATCACAAAAACATTGGATAAGCCCTTCGAGTCAAAAGATGGTAACCCCCACCTGACAAAGGTGGGTAGCATCACCTCTTTAAAATAAGAAAAATTAGTAACAAAATATCGAATATCGAGGAAATATCAATAGTTTGAAAAATAGGAATTTCGATAGAAATATTGATCTCGGTAAATTTTTGAAAAAAAAAAAATGATGGAAGTTTAGAAAATAACATGGAAATCATTAATTAATTTTTTTTTGTACAAGAAATCATTAATTAATTTTCATGAAATGTTTTACATGATCAGTTATCTATAGTATTTCAATCACAAAATGTTTGATAAATTTAATTGTATAATGGTTGTAGTAATTTAGAGCATCTTTAGCAAATCTAGCTATTTTTTAGTTAAATATTAGCTAAAGTAGCTAAAAAATCATTTTGGCTAGTCATTTTAGAAATACGTATGCATCAGTGCTCTCTATTGTAGCTAGTTTTGAATTTATATTATTTTTTAAATGAAGATGAAATAGTTTAAATATATTTATATGTTATATAAAATAACTCAATATATAGGATTGTTTTAAATTATAAATTATAAAGAGCCGCATCTCGCTCTTTATATTTAGGAGCGAAATAGCTAAAAGTTATAATAGAGAGTCACTTAGGAGTCTAGCGCAGCAGGTAAAATATATAAAAAGCTAAACATGCTCTCCAAAATAGCTAAGGAGCAAAAATATAGAGTTTGCTAAATATGCTCTTAGAGTATAGTAAGATACACGGACATGACAAAGATATGAAATTTTACATGAGAAATCTAAAAAATGACTAAATATAGGAGACAAGGAGAGTTAATTATTAATATAATAATATTTTACAATTAAAAAGATAAGCACGATCGATGTTACACTTTGAAGAAGAAAAAATTAATAGAAGCAGAAGAAAAATGAAACTATAACAAAAAAAAAAAAATTAATTTCAGAAAACTATTAGAGAAATTTTAAATACACAACCCTAATCACTTAATACACATCCCTATTATTTTATATTTCAAATTAGATTTTGTAGGTAGGTTAAATGACCAAAACAGACATCTATGTATTAGAAGAGGAAAAAAATAGTCATATTTTCCTTATATTATTCTATTTATGTATAAATAGTTAGATAAGCACAATAAATTTCTATACATGGCATCCCAATTTAATACAAGAATAAAATTAGAAACTATCTAATTTATTTTTTTCTTAAATAAATTGTAATTAAATGAGGTTAGAAACCATAATATTTAGAATTTCAAACTCAATGACATTAAATGTTTTTAAAACATATTGCTTTACTCCAATTTTTTAGTTAATATTCTTTTTGTTCTAAGAGTTAGGATTAATCAATTTATTTTCTAATAAAAAAATCACCGGTGAAAAATTTTGTAATTATTAATTTGTTTGGACCTTCTAATGACAACTTTTTAGTTTCACCGTGGAGAAACTACTGATATAGTTTTGGTTGAATGTTCAACTCATAATTTTATACTTGATTAACATGGCGTTTGGTGGATGAGAGCTCAAATAACACAAAACCTATTTATATGCATCTATCTAAAGGGAACAATAATAAATCTTCATGGATTTCTCAATAACTGACACAAGCAATCAATATGGTCATTTACAAAACGTCAATATACTAATCATATTAAATAGTAACCTTAATATAGTAAAAAAGTAGGATTTCATGATTGAGATTAAGGATATTTTAGGTAATTTGGGTTGTGTATTTAGTAAAATATTAAAATGAGAAATTAAATGGGTGGTGTATTAAGTATGGAGTGTGTATTAAGTAATTAGGGGTGGTATTTAAAACTTCTCAAACTATTATTTTAAAAAAAACGAACAAATAAAATAAAATAAAAAAAACCATTCCTAAGTGGATTGTTAATCCACACATGGTATCAAAATTAAAGAAAGAATTTTTCTTCTCTGCTAGGTACCTAGTCTGGAAAGCTCTAGAAGTTTGGCAGCTTTCAATGAGATTGTTTCCAATTCGGATGGAACCGGAGGCAAGATCCCAGTTCAAAAGCCTACCAAAGAATACCAATTTTGGGGTGGTGGGGAACTAAAATTCAGGTAAGTTTGGTCGACGTCTTACGTCATGGGTAGGCAGGAGTTTTGACAGAAATATCCCTAGATAGCGTTAATTGAAGATTTTAAGTTTGTGGCTGAGAGTTCAATGAGTCGGTGTCAGCGTGCCAGCTGGGTTGATAAACCATTTTGGATTGCTTTTTTTGCTTCGTCGTTAGTCTTGGGGGTATTTTCGTAATAGCAAGGCTTTCAATTTTTCGGATGACGTCGTTTCTTGATGGATCCTTCTACTTCCATCCGTCAAAGGGTCAGAAGGTCACTGGTCACCAATAATGGAGACAATACGTACCTTTTTCTTTTTTAAACTACAGAGAACCCAATCTTTTTACACAAACTACTCTTATTAGAGGAATCAAAATCACAAGTGTTAAAGTAAAATGACAATTGAAATTGGTCTATTCATTTCATTTCATAGTCCCTTTATATAGGGATAAAATTACAATGGAAATATCGATTACTTAGATGATACTAAATGCTGATTGATCCGTAATTGTGCTGATTGATAGTAATTACTGATTCCTTGATTCCCTCTCCGTCAGTTGCTTTGACGAAGGCACACAATGTGTTTTTCCTTTAACACTCCCCCTTGTGCCAAGTCAAAGACGAAATGGTGCATGAGTTGTTGCCTCACTAAAAACCTTGCCAAGTAATAATAAAAACCCTGTGGGACAAAAATAAACCTTGGTCGAAGGAAAATAACACAACGCACCTTCTACATATGTGTGTTAGACTCCCCTTGACGTCTACACCTTCCCCTGATCTTTACATTAATCAAGGGAGCTTGGAAAGTCTTCGCATTCCCATGTTTTTCACATGTTTCTCAAGTGTGGCCTTAGGCAGTGATTTGGTGAACAAATCTGCCACATTCTCCTCAGACCTTTCTTGATTCACTTGAATCTTGAGGAGGGCTTGTTGTTGTTGATTGTAGGAAAACTTTTGGTGATATGTGTTTTGTATTATCACCCTTGATATGCCCTAGCTTCATCTGTTCGATGCAAGCTGCATTATCTTTATTAATGCAAGTAGGCTCTTCAGTGGTAGAACTCAAACCACTAGTCCCTCGAATATGTGTGATGATAGCTCTTAACCATACACACTCACAAATCACCTCATGTAGAGTAATGATCTCTGAGTGGTTCGAGGAGGTAGCCACAAGGGTTTGCTTAGTTGTTCTCCAAGATATCGTCGTGTTCCCATTGGTAAATACATAACCAGTTTGGGAACGACTTTTATGTGGGTCAGATAGATACCCAGTATCAACAAAACCAACCAAAACGTCATTTGACATTTCAGTGTAGTGAGTGGCGCTTTCGCCATCAACATATCCTTTAGGGATTGTAGTTCCATCTGCGGTCCCTGTTGTCTCTCTATAGGGAAAGAACAGTCCCAAGTCAATGGTTCCTTTTAGGTATCGAATAATGTTCTTGATACCATTCCGGTGACGCTGCGTTGGCGCTGAGCTAAATCTAGCTAACAAGTTCACTGAGAATGCAATGTCTGGTCGAGTAAATTGGGCTAAGTACAATAATGCGCCTATTGCACTTAGATAGGGAATTTCAGCTCCCAACACCTTTTCGTCTTCTTCCTTTGGACGAAATGGATCTTTCCTTGCATCCAAACTTTGACCGATCATGGGAGTGCTAGCAGGATGTGCTTTGTCCATGTTATATCGCCTGACTTTTGGACATATGTAGACTGGTGGATTAGTATTCCACAAACTCTGTGTTCTAGTTCAAGGCCTAAACAGAATCGAGTTTTTCCAAGATCCTTCATCTCAAATTCAGATTTCAAGTAGCTCGCGGTTTCTCTTATTTCATCAAGAGTACCTGTTATGTTCATATCATCGACATATATTGCTACAATTGCAAATCCGAAACTTGTTTTCTTTATGAATACGCAGGGGCATAATTCATCGTTCTTATATCCCTTCCCAATCAAGTAGTCACTTAGACGGGTATACCACATCCGCCTGGATTGTTTTAATCCGTCAAGTGAGCGTTTCAACATAGTTGCAAACGTACTCCGTGGTTTAGAGTCACTTGACTTGGGTAATGTAAGGCCATCAGGCACTTTCATATATATCTCTGAATCTAGATCCCCATAGAGATATGCAGTAACCACATCCATGAGCTGCATTTCCAGTCCTTCTGAAATTACCAAGCTAACTAAGTAGCGGAACGTTATAACGTCCATTAAGGGAGAGTATGTCTCCTCGTAGTCAATTTCAGGGCGTTGTGAGAAACCTTGCGCCACAAGGACAGCCTTGTACCTCAGGACTTCATTCTTCTCATTACGCTTTCTGACAAAGACTCATTTATGTCCTACAGGCTTTACACTTGGTGGGGTTAGCACTACCGGACCAAATACCTGTCTCTTTGTCAGAGAATCTAATTCTGCCAGGATTGTTTCTTTCCATTTAGGCCAATATGCTCTTTGTTGACATTTTGCAACAGAGCGTGGTTCGATATCATCGTGCTCTGTGATTCCTTGAGCAACAGTATATATCATCAATGTGTATGGAAGATCTTTCTATCAACTCATACGCACTCTCATAATCCTTTGAGATTTCTTTGTTCTCTGGAATCATTTTAAACATCGGAGCGTCCTCTAGTATTGATTCATGGACATAACTATAATCAGAGACAATCTCATGAGAGGGATTCTATACATTGATGATTGGTTTGTGCCTTACTCGCCCTCTTCTTCCTTGGGTGAGTATTAATCAAACCAAGTGGCCTCCCCCTCTTCCTTTAGGGAGCCACGGCCTCAACAACACCTCCACTAAGTGTGGTTGTAGTGCCTCTATTTGCGGCATCGTGCCCCTTGTTGGGGACTTCTAACCTTGCAGGCACATTTGCAGCTGGTATATGTGATCTCGTCACTTTTGCAATATCAGTAAACGCATCAAGCATCGAATTTGCTACGTTCTGAAGATCGATTATTCTTTTCACTTAACTTTCACTTTGTGAAGTGCGGGGATCAAAATGAGACAGAGTGGGGACAAACCACGACAATTCCTGTCGTTTTCTTGGAAAATCCTTTTTCCTATCTCCCCCTAACGACGGGAAGACTGTCTCATCAAAGTGACAATCCGCAAATCTAGCGGTAAAGAGATCGCATGTCAAGGGTTCCAAATAGCGGATAGTTTGTTGGGGATTCGTATCCAACATAAATACCTAATCGTTTCTGAGGACCCATTTTAATGCGTTGTGGGGTCACAATAGGCACATATACTGCGCATCCAAATATGCGTAAGTGTGAAATGTCAGGCTCATATCCAGTTACCAACTGGTACGCAAAAAAATGGTTGGCTAGTAGTGGGTCTGAAACGAATAAGTAAAGCTGCGTGCAATATTGCATAACCCCATGCAGATATAGGCATGTTGGTGCGCATAACCAATGCCCTAGCCACCATCTGTAGTCTTTCGATGGTGGCTTCTGCGAGACCATTTTGTGTATGCACATAGGGTACAGGATGCTCTACGTAGATCCCAATTGACATGCAACAATCATCAAATGCTTTTGATGTAAACTCTCCAGCATTATCAAGCCTTATAAACTTGATAGGGTGATCAGGGTGGTGAGCCCTTAAACGTATAATCTGTGCTAGGAGTTTTTGCAAATGCAGCATTTCTTATGGAAAATAAAACGACATGTGACCAGTGTGTCGAAGTATCCACCAGAACCATAAAGTACTTAAAATGGTCCGCATTCTGGATGGATAGGTCCACAGATATCTCCTTGTATCCTTTGTAAGAATGGAATGTTTTATTTTATATCTTTAGCATAGGAAGGTCTCGATCCTGTTTTTGCTAAAGAGCAGGCTTTGCAAAATGAGTGATGTGCCTTTGAAATAGTCAATGAGGCCTAATGGGAGGTAGTGCTTCTGGTACTTCAGAAAGCAATGACTGCATTTGAGCAGTACTAGGATCGACACCTTGCAGTGTGACAGATTTTTCTCCCACTTTTTTTTTTTTCACTCGAAAGAAGGGATGTCCATATGAGTTCTTTAAAATACGGATCATCATGTAACGACCTCGGTGGCCTAGGCGGTCATGCCAAAGCCTGTATGAGTCAGTGTCCCACATTTCATTGTTGGTGACAGTATAGGATTCAATGATCCGAATCGTAGTGATGTACAATATTTCACTAGATTGACCCATAAGTTTCTCTAAGATGTGTTTCCTTCCACATTCATTATAGGTAATATAAAGGTATTCAGTTCCATTCTTTGTGTTTTTACATGATAATCGTTGGCACGAATATTTTTGAAACTTAACAAGGTTCAATTAGCTCTTGGTGCATATAGAGCATATCTCATATTCTTTAGAGTACTTCTATTTTAGTAGAATGATAATCTTTGCATTCTAATAATTTTTCTTTTTCTAGATGTATTGCTTTACATCAATATAATGTTATTTCAAACCATGTAAATATGTGTATAGGAAATAAATTTGAATAAATTCAGTGCTTCAGAATAAAATTCAAAATTTATTAATAAGCCAACGATAATCAAATCAAGGTCTTGTTCTAATTCATCAAACCATTATTGTAATAAACTTTAAGACCAAGCAAGCAATAGTCTAATTAAAAATGAGGCATTATGCCTTCACATCTGTCTTTGGAAAATAAATAAAGCAGATCAGTCAAGATTGAGAGCATCCATTGACTTAGCAAGTTCCTCTTTGCCATTGAAGTCTGCAATTGTAAGGTTGACGTCTAGGTCATGATCTCCTTCTTCCATAGAGTGAGCCTCTTGTTCTTTAGACTCTCTATACCTCTTGTAATTGGCTGCTACTCTGTTGTTTGCTTGGCAGTTCTTGTACCAATGCCCAATGAATCCACACCTATAGCATGGTTCATTGTCAACTCTTTCCTTTTGCATCTTGTTTCCATGATCCCCATGTCCCTTTCCACGTGGTCCATGGTTGCCACGTGGGTAGGGATCAGCACGTCTAAACCCCTTTGCATTGGAGTTCTTTTCACATTTCATTTTTCCATAATTAGCCTTGGGAATTTTCTTTGTCCTAGTAGGCCTGACATTGTTATTCAAGAGAATCCCATTATGTCTCTCAGCCACTTGCAGTAGGCTTATCAACTTATTGAAGGTTGTGATTCTTTTGTTGTCATACTCCAACTTATACTTGTTCGCTAGTATAAACGCTGAAGTAGGAAATGTGGTACGAGTCTTGTAGATCATATCATCTTCTGTGATTTCCCTTCCACATAAATTGAGACGTGCCTTTAAGCGCAGCATGTCCTTGTTGAAGTCATTGACCTTTTTATAGTCAAGCAAGCGGATTCCATTCCACTGAATAGCCAGTTCTGGGAGTAAAGTGTCATGAATGTTCCCAAAACGTCCCTTAAGGGCATCCCACAATTCTTTGGGTGTCTTCAACTGAAGGTATTTCCAGCGTAAGCTAGGATCAATATGTCGCCTCAGAAACATTAAGGCATCTGCTTTAACCTTATTAGATAGTTCATCATCTTTGGGGTCAGTAATGGTGGTAGTGTAGTCTTTCGCCACAAAGGCAGTTTCCATATCGGAAACCCAACGATGGTACTCAAGTCACTACTAAAAAAAATTGCTTTTGCGACGCCTATTTTGCGACGGCAATTTGGGCTTTTGCGAAGGAAAAAACTTTTCGCGACGGAAAAATGAGCCTTTTGCGACAGAAATATTGGCATTGCAATAGGTGGCGTCACAAAATCCATTTGCGACGGTAAAATGCCGTCGCAAAAGATAATTGCGACGGTATTCTCTTGTCGTCGCATCAATTATTGTTTTGCGACGGCTATTTGCTACGCAGGCTTCCGTCGCAAAATATCCATTAGGGTAGCCCAGGTGGAGGTATTTGCTACGGTTATGTTGCCGTCGCAAAGTGTAATATTTACAAAATAACCGCCAAACCTTGCCGCCAAAATTGAACCGCCAAACCTTGCCGCCAAAATTGATGCTACGGTTAGTTTGCCGTCGCAAATATATTTATAAATTTTTATTAAAATATTTTGATAAATAAATAAAACTATATAATTTTATACCAATTGCGACGCTGAAATGGCCGTCGCAAACGCTAATTTTATTTTATTATTATTTTTTATTTTTTCCTATTTCCACAAAATTAAACAAATAAATAATAATAATAATTAAGCAATTAAATATCTTCAGAATTAACATTAATTCATGAAAAATACAGTTAAACATATCTATTGAGTCATCATACCATATTCAAATACAAACACTAAAATGAAAATAAATGTGTTGTCATTTTCAAGTATTGAAAATTATAACCACACTTGAAATAAAACAACAATCACAAGTGCACCATTTTACTTTGTCATTTTGTGAGCTTTGCACTTGCTTTCATTTGCTTTGCTCTTTTTGCCATGAGAACTTGTAATATAAACATAAAAAAACCAATGTTACCTTAATGTCCAGTAAGCAAGATAGACAACAAAATGCACATATTCTTTCGTGATGGTGTCTATACAAACAAAAAAAAAAACATTAAGACATTGATGGACCTCAATCAATAGTAACAATACATACTAATTTCCAATAAAAATTTTGGAATTGTTAGTGTAATTAATGGCTAGAGCTCTATCTTTGTTTGAAAGCCATTAGTGCAATTGTCAAAACCTTACGGCAAATACAAGTTCATCAATATCCTTCAATTAAAACTAGAACAAATCACAAAACGCAAAGTCACAAACAAATACATAATCAAACATTTGCAACACACAGATAACCAAATTCCATGTAAAAGAACATAAAAAATCATACGTATAGACCTCGATAACTAGCCTTAAGGTTATAAATAAGTTCTTACGTGCGAACCGATATGGCTAGCTACTTTCACAATGACACAACTATCTGAAAATAAAGTCTGAAATATTGGTATACTTTTGTAGGGAAGTTAAGAATGTTTATGTTCAGTTCGTGAACAAGTCTGAATATGGGAAATTATTAAAATCAAATGAAACAAACAGAAACATAGTATCAACTGAAGAATTTCCTGATGCAGACCCTCAACTTCGAAAAATCATAACTTACTCTAGAAAGCTCCTTTTCATGAGATTTCAATTTTGACATGATCTTCTAGATGGCTACTGAAAATTTCATGAAGACACCAAGTTCAAATACCCAGCCAAAATGTACAGTTTTTAGTAAGAAGGCAACTGGGTCAAAAACTACAAAATGCAGACTTCTGTCATTTAGCCTCGAAATTAACCAGTGAATCTTAAATGAAACTATATGAAACTATATAGATATTAGGCCTAAAGTATAAGCTTTCAACATGAATATCTAAAGCAGAAAGTTTAATCGGTTTTCCATTTACAAATTCAACTGTTATTTACCAGCCAAAAGGCCTAGGCAATTGAACAAGGTTCGACTAATTCATACAATAAACTTTTTGAAAGGCTTAGTCAGTAAACACCTTACACAATATGCATCAATACATGAACAAAACATAGAAACACGAAGTCCCAACTTCCCTGGGTACAAACAGAAACATAGTATCAATTGAAGAATTTCCTCATGCAGACCCTCAACTTCGAAAAATCATAACTTACTCTAGAAAACTCATTTTCATGAGATTTAAATTTTGACATGATCTTCTAGATGGCTACTGAAAATTTCATGAAGACACCAAGTTCAAATACCCAGCCAAAATGTACAGTTTTTAATAAGAAGGCAACTGGGTCAAAAACTATAAAATGCAGACTTCTGTCATTTAGCCTCGAAATTAACCAGTGAATCTTAAATCAAACTGTATGAAACTATAAAGATATTAGGCCTAAAGTATAAGCTTTCAACACGAATATCTAAAGCAGAAAGTTTAACCGGTTTTCCATTTACAAATTCAACTATTATTTACCAACCAAAAGGCCTAGGCAATTGAACAAGGTTCGACTAATTCATACAATAAACTTTTTGAAAGGCTTAGTCAGTAAACACCTTACACAATATGCATCAATACATGAACAAAACATAGAAACACGAAGTCCCAACTTCCCTAGGTACAAACAGAAACATAGTATCAATTGAAGAATTTCCTGATGCAGACCCTCAACTTCGAAAATTCATAACTTACTCTAGAAAACTCATTTTCATGAGATTTCAATTTTGACATGATCTTCTAGATGGCTACTGAAAATTTCATGAAGACACCAAGTTCAAATACCCAGCCAAAATGTACAGTTTTTAGTAAGAAGGCAACTTGGTCAAAAACTACAAAATGCAATTGTTAAAACCTTACGGCAAATACAAGTTCATCAATATCCTTCAATTAAAACCAGAACAAATCACAAAGTGCAAAGTCACAAATACATCATCAATAATCAAACATTTGCAACACAAAGCGCAAAGTCACAAAAGTCTGGAGAATTACCCTTTGAGTTCCATTTTGTGAAGGGGATATTACTGGAGAATTCTGCTCCAATGAGGGCTGGTCATGATTTGCATTCGGAGTTACTTCATCTCCTATAGACTCCCTCAAAATTTCATGCCCACTAGTTGCATCAGCAATCTAGGAAATATATAATACATATATACACATAATAAACTTAAGTTAGTGTAAGTAGTAATACATACAATTAACAAAAGTCCAATTTATAAACCACTAGTTTGCATATGAAGTTTGTACTCAACCTGTCTAGGAGACTCTGTGCACCTTCCAACCGCTTTAAAAAGTGAGAAGTAGTTTGATTTGGCCCAACTTGGGGATAAACTGATGGAGGATCATCAGTTTCACCCATATTTGGAATGCCCATAGCTTCATGCAGCATTTCAAACATATCATCTTGGACATTTAAATCAACTTCAGTTTCAATTTCAGAGTTGGCATGGTTAGTAGCAACTGGAGGTTCTCCATGGTAAATCCAATTCGTATATTTTCTCAAGAACCCATTATCTTTGAGATGTTTTCGCACAGTTTCTTTGGGCAAATAAATGGGCCGATTGCAACATTTTCTACATGGACAGCTTATTAGTTCACTTTCATTCTTATTGGTGTATGCAAACTTCAAAAAGTCTTCATAACCATCTATAACCCTCTTTGACCATCTGTTGCCTAAGTTTATCCAACTCTTATCCATTGTGAGATGCAAGTTTTCTAGATCAATCAAACAAAACATTGAGTCAAGATTATGTATGTCAAAGGCTAAAGGTTTATCAAAGCTACATGTTTGTGTTAATTGAGTTTTCCATTAGTTAGAAGTTTGTCTTGGTTTCACTAAGCTACATCAGAATATGTATGTCTTGTGCAAGTTATATTTTACGTAAATTATATAATGTTATTTTATTTAAAATAAACAAGTGGAGACTCTAAAAGACTAATGTACATCAAAAATAAAAAATATAAAAAATCACAGCCATAACATTGCCACAGACAAACTTAGTACTTCTTCCATAATAAATGAAAACAACAGAAATATAAAAATGGGGAAGAAGTACTAACCCGGTAATATCAAGCTCTTGGCTTTGGATTTCCAAAATTAACTCCAAATCCGTCACTGCTGACTTGAAGATAAGCAGCCTTTTCAAATAATGGATGGTGTTCTCTGCAGCAGAAACTAAAATATGAGTGTTTCTTGTGATTAGAGAAGCACAATGAACAAAAAGCTACTGCCCATACCATTAAACTGGACCTATTGATTAAAATCCAATAATCTAAAAATTTATGTATGAGATTGTTGAGGCAAACATAACAAAGAAGAAGAGTCACAGTAGTATTACAATGATATAACCTACCGACTAGGAAACTTGAAAGGGTCCAAGTCTTGAAGTTAGAGATGGGAAGCGATTCCCAGTAATGGAAAAAGAAACCGATTTCAAACTAGAAACGCTGCTGCTGCGTGCCTATCAACATTGAACCACAAGAACTGAATGTCAGGTACAACATAAGACTATTGAATAATAACTAATATATGAACAGAATATCAGAACGACAAAAATGCATCTTAGATTGAATGTATAAATGAAGTTGCGAATGCAATGAAATCTATGATCTCATCAACATATATCTAGTTTGGTCAGAGAAGGTATCTCTATAACAATTACATTCATATTAGACCAAGCCTAATCCTATCAAATTTTTTATCTGTTTCACTGTAGATGTCTTAGTGTGTTCTTAGTAAAGTTTAGCAAAACAATATTTCGTCTTTTAAACACAAAAATAGGCATAAAATGAGTTTGGCAGGTTGTTTTCATAATATGATTATTATTTTTTGTTTGAGTAAAAAATTCATAGCATTCATTCAAAACTCAAACCAAAACGACACTTAAATACGTTTCCACTGCTAATAATCTAAAGCAGGTAAGAAACACAGTGTACATATAATATTGCCACTTATTCGACATCAAAATATGAATTTAAAAAATGAAAAAAAAAAACAACAAATATAGTTTTTTTGTTTTTGTTTTGTAAAACAACAAATTATTATTTTTGAAAAACATGATTTGAGAAAAAAAAGTTTTACTTTCCATACAACAACTCCACCTCACCTCGGTGTTTCACTGTTTGTGGAAATGTTAGGTAGCCTGAAATGGGTGGAAACTCACCTTCATGATGGAGGAACGTAAAATTTGGAAGGAAAGGAGCTTTATCGACTTGTTTTTACATGTTGCTACCGTAGGAAGAGAGGATGATTTGGGGTGGTTTAGCATGATTTGTTGGCATTTATGGCAACAGAGGAACGATCGAGATAATGGGAAGAAAGTCTTGCGATCAGAGGAGTTAATTGATAAAGCAACTAATTGGTTGGAAATGTATAAGAAGAAACACTTTTTTTTTTTTGAGAATAGTATAAGAAGGAAACACTAGATGAAGAAGTAGATGATGAGGGTGATTTAAGGAAGGCATCAGAAACTAAACACACAAAAGACAAGTAAAATGGACTTGCCCAGACCCCAGACCAAGCCAGGAAGTGAAGACCGAGGGGGCCAAACACAGAAGACAAAAAAAAAAATGATCGTGCTTCCATTTAAAAAAAAAAAAACAGAAGATCGTTCTTTTTTGTTTTCGTGTTTTTCATTATGCAAAAGTGCCAACTAATTATCTCCAATAAAAAACAAACCGTATTACTGTATTATAAAAAATTATATATATTTTTTTTGGTCGGGAAATTAAAACATCGAAATATTTTATAAATTCTTTTGATAAAATTATATACAAAAATTTAATAGCAGTAAAGTAAAAACATTATTTGAGCTTTTTAATTGATTATGAATAGCGATACTCCCGAACTCCCGAAGACACCAAATCTTTCAATTAATTAAGTATGATCAACTTAATTTTTACTCGTAAAATTACTAATCTTGTGAAAATACCAAAAAAAAACAAGAGGAAATGATCATTTACCCAATTTTGGGATTAATCTCTAAGAGTTGGGCCTGTTTTCTTCAAAAATTTTGACCGTTTTGCCCTTTTGTAACTATCAAGCTCTCAAATCGTAACAGATTGAGATTTAGAGAGAGAAGCTCCCTGATTTTAGAGAGAGAGAGAGAGAGAGAGAGAGAGGATCGGCCTGCAAGGGTCTGGGGTTGTGAGGTCGAAGGCGGCTCAGGGGTGCCATGGTTGTGGCGGCACGGTCGGGCTCTGCTTGGACGAAGCCGATCTGGGTTGGTTTCTTGGATTCGATCTGGAGAACGCGTTGTTTGGTTGGGGTGGCGATCCATAGTGCGGCGGTGGCGAAAGGATGATGAAGGTGGTCTGGCGAAACCGGCGAGGCGATGCAGTCCGCTAGAGGTGAAAAGAGAGAGAGAGAGAGAAACTGGAGGAGTGTTTTTTGTAGTTATAACTATATTATTGAGGGGGGGGGGGTTGGGTAAAATCCTCAAATGGTACCCGAACCATTACAAAATGCACTTTTTGGTACCTACAAATTTTTAGGGAGTCTAGTAGTACCTATAGTATCTCTCCGTTAACCCTTTTAGTACTTCCGTCAATTATTCCGTTAAAGTAGGGATAAAACCGTAAAAACCTTATTTTTTATAATTTTTTTACAAATTTTTTATAAAACTAAATTAAACTTGGTTAATTTTTTTTTTATTTTTAAAAGAGCTAGAATTGAATTTAATTAGTGAATATCTACATTTACCATTTACTTACTACTTCCATTGGTTAAACCTATTAATTGTTTGAGAAAAAATTATCTCATTAGTTGACCAAATGAGTATATATTAATTTTTATAAAAAATAACTAAACACAAACAAAATACTTAAATTAATTACCCCAAGTGAATAGGGAAGAATGGATTGAGTATTATTTTTATTTTTTATGTGACAAATTACTTTTTAATTATAGACCTTCAATATATTATAATACTATAATTCTATATATGAATGAAAATACTATTTTACCCTTGTTATTTTACTCACATGAATCTCACATGACCGCCACGTAGGCCTATTTAACGGAATAATGGACGGAGGTACCATAGGGGCTAACGGAGGAATAGTGCAGGTACCACTAGACTCTCTAAAAATTTATAAGTACTAAAAAGTGCATTTCGTGATTATTCAGGTACCATTTGAGGATTTTACCCTATTGAGGGGAAATAATATGTTTATTGGGGGGCAATAATGTGTCTTAATTGTTATAAAGTTTCCATAATTGTTGTTTATTGATCTTTTACTTTTTGTACAGACCATTTTGTTACATTTTCTGACATGTTTTGGTAGTTCTGTCTACATTATTGGCGGGCAATAATATGTCTTAATTGTTATGAAGTCTCTATAATTGTGTTCAGTGATCTTTTCCTTTGTGTTTAGAGACGACTTCTACTGTGTTTTGGTAGTTCTGACTATATTATTGGAGGGCAATAATTAGTTTATTGGGGGGGGGGCAATAATATCTCTATCCTCATGCTGTCCCCAACTTCCAACCTTGGTTCCTCCGTTGTTATTATGCTCTCCATGAAATGTTGCATAAAAGGTCTGCAATCAGCACTGTGAAGCAGTAAAGAATTCATGTTAACTTAATTGGGGACAATAAACCAACATTATTGGGGGGCAATAATCTGTCTATTGCCCCCCAATAGACCACTCTAAAAATCACCAGTTTCTATCATTGACAGATTATTGTACTTTAATAAACTCAAAATAACATAAGACTTATCAAAGCTCTAATTTTAGCAATAAATGAACCACAATTAAGAAATTATTGGGGGGCAATAATTTGTCTATTGCCCCCCAATAGACCACCAAAAAGACACTCCATTTTCAATCAACAACAGATTAGTGTGTTTTAATAAACAACACAGTGATTATTGCCGCCCAATAGACATATTATTGGGAGGCAATAATCTTTTTTCTTTATTGGGGGACAAACGACGCAGGTGCGAGCCCCGACCCGGAACAAAATCCGGACCTGAACTCCATGGCTTGCAGAGGCTGCAATTGCGACGGTCCTCTTCTTCTTGCTTCTTCTTCGCGTGGCGATGGTGCTCGGGATCGGAGATGTAATTGAGGTCGACTGTGACAGCAACAAATCCAGCACAATGACGGTCGGAGATTGAGGGCAGAGGGACGACGGAGAAAGATAAAGAAGAGGAAGTAATTGGACTTGGAGGTCGCAGAGGACGTAATCGGACTTGGTGGCAGAGGACGTAATCGAAGGGTCTTTGTGAGATTCCTGCAATGAGAGAGAGAGAGAGAGAGAGAGAGAGAGAGTATGAGGGAAATACTATCAAACACTCTTAGATTAGGTAAATGGAGTTAAAAAAAAACTCTTAGTGGAGTAAGTGAGCAATTTTCAGGTTAAAATTGGGTAAGTAGTCACGATCCTAAGAAACAAAGAAGAGCATAAATTAATTGTGGGGGGCCATATAGCACAATTTATACGTTTCCAAATTAATCATAGAGTTAAGCCTTATGTACATATGTCAGCATAATAGTGGGGGGTGCCATGGCACCTGTGTGCTTATTCGTGGCTCCGGCACTGAGACCAAGGCATAATTAAGGTAAACTTTGATGGAGCACCTATGTGCTTTTCCCCTTTTCTTCCCCAGGCTTGGGAAGCTTTAGCATTGGTGCATGCACTTCATTTTTATCTGCAGGCCGACATAACACAGATTGTAATAGGAGATCCACAAAACATTATTGTAGGCCTTAACTGCAAGGAAGAATACCTCAGCCATGAAAGAGCCTTGCTTGATGAAGCTAGATTTTTGATAAGTGGTTTTCAATCTTGTAGTTGAATTTTGTGTGGCTAGGGCCGCCCACTACCTTTTGTAGCATTTTGGTGGAGAATGATACATGATTGTCTCACTTCAATTTTTGCAAAAGACTATGGTTGTTGAGTTGAGTAATAGAGTGTGGTACTCTTGCCATCGCAGTTGGTGGCAAGGTTTAATGAGGTCGATTTGTGCTCCTTTATTGTAAGTTCTATTAATCATCAATGAATAAATTAATGTATTCTTCTTTGATGAAAAAATAAAAATAAAAAATTAAATAAAAAACAACCCCACCTCAATGACTAGACGGTGATCTCTCTTTTAACATCACAAAGTGACTCATTAGAAACAATAGAGAATAATTGTCATTCAAACGTCTTAGGCTGAAAAACCTGAAAAATGAATTGCAGTAAGTAGAGAATGTGAAGAAGAGCGATCGATCAATAGGAGCCTGCGTTCTAAAAAACGCTAGGCACTAGTCGGGCGGTAACTCACCCCTAGGTGGGGAGTAGGCGTTCTTTTATTTTCTAATTTTTAAATTATTTTTATAGCATATAATTATATAAATAAAAATATAGAGAAATAAAAAAGTTTAGAATTTAACAATCATACTTATTATTAGTTCGTATTAGTTTATTGCCCTAAAGAAAAAAAAATCATATTAGAGGCCTAGATTTTTTTTTTTTTTGACAGAGTAATAGAGATTTCATTTAATCCCAAAGCCAGAACGACACATACAAATAAGCCCTATATGCTTGTACCCTAAATCAGTGGTCAAGCAGTTAAGGGAATACGGGTACCATCCACTAGTACAATGAAGCTCACTTATTTAGAAGCCTACCAACTATAAAATTCCATCAACACGGAGAAAACTACTGTGAATCTCCATTCGTCAATGCACTCAATTGTGGTACTCCAGGAGATTCATTAACTAGGTGTAAAAAGAACTCATAGTTTGTAAGCTAGAACAGAAATAAACTGAAAATTAAACTTTCCCCTTACCCTTAGAAATAGGGCAAGGAGAACAAGTAGGATAGGTCAACCTTAATGGTTCCAGAACAGTATCAGACTTCTTATTTTTTGGTGGATTCTTGTTCTTGGCTCCAAGAGGCCGGCCCCGTTTCTTTTTAGTCTCCACATGTTCTTTATCTGCCCCAGTTTGGGATACCATCAGACCATCCGGAGTTTCCATGAGACCAAAAGACTTAGCAGAAATACGGGTGGGGAATTTCGGTAATTTCATTTTCTTGGGAGGCAAAAAACAAGCTTGCCTACCTTCCAGTACTGCCTCCAGACCATGCTTCATCTTCTTTGGGGACACAATCGGAGATACTGGTCTGTCCCTCTTCTTTTGCACGGAAGCATCCACTGGTACCACTGCCAAGATATCATCTGTACTCACGGAAGCCCTATAATCGGCATCCTTGATGACCACAGACCTCTTGTCCTTCCTAGGCCTGCCAAACTACACGTCTGTAAACAACGACCGTGCCACAGGAGATGGAATAAAGGACTGAAACTGAAAAGTTGTCCCGCCCAATTGAAACCTATCTTCAGTGAACTGGAGCACAGGACCAGTCCTAGATGCCTGAGTTGTCAACGGTGCAGTAACAGTACACATCCCATCTTTATGAAAAAATAAGAGCACAATTTCGGCACCCGCCAATCAAATTCTCAAAGAAAAAAAGGATCTCCTCCTCGATGCCTGGACCCAACCTCATTGTTTTTTTTTTTTTTTTTCAGAAAAAAAGGCTTAGAGATATCATGCGAAACCCGAACCCGAATCTCCCTTTCATACTTAAAGAGCTTCTCATCCATATCAAGATATTTCCCAGCCATAGATGCCATTTTCATAATATTCTCCTTAGTCTCAAATAAAGGTGGAATGTTGGTAATACGTACCCAATATATGATCGACGATAGATCCACTTTGTTGATTGAGGTGGCACCATCATAATCTTGCAAGATCAAAGTAGCCCGAGATTCCAGGCTCCTCCCTTCAAGACTTTTCTGCAATCCCCATGATCGTCAAAAGAGAAAAGGAAGCGGTCCTTTGGTTTTTCCTGAATCTGGAATCCCTTTTCCAGCATCCACACACGCCGAGAGTGGAGGCGCACGTCCTTGAGAGCCACCGTCTTTGTGGTCAGAAAGCATCTTAGTAGAAACGATTGAGAGGTACGCTGCACTGGCCCTGCGACCAATTTGGCCATGTCCACCACATCGTCCCTTGCTAGTACAAGAGAGAAGCAAAGCTCGCCGTCATGTCCTCAATGGTGGTCATGAGGGAAAGCTAAGAGCAGAAGACGTCGAAGAGGACGTCGAGTAGAGTTGCGCGGCTAAAAAAAAACAGCTCTAGGAGTAGGGTTTCTCACGGAGAGAAAAATGCTTTTCTTAGTTTAAGAGTTTTTTGGACAAAATACTATTTACTCCCTATACTTATGGGGAGTAGACGTTTCAGTCCCTCGCCTTTCAATTTCACCTAAAAAGTCCCTAAACTCTCCAATTTCACCCAATTGGTCATTGCTGTCAATTTTCCGTCTAAATCTCCATTAAACTGCTGATGTGGCAATGCTTACACCCTGAAATGTCTATTATCTTTCTTCAACATGATCACCCTGATGTGGCAGACCTTCAATAAAGAAGAGAAAGATTCAAAACTCAAAAAAACAAAAAGGGTAGAGAGAGCAGAGGAGAGGAGAGGTCATATTATCTTTCTTCAACATGATCACCCTCCATTAACCAGCACCGACTCCAGCTCCCCGGAATTCGACTTCTGGAGGTTCCAAAACCCATCTTGCCCGCAACCTGATCTCACCTCTGCCGATAAGCTATTCGTCGACGGTGTCATTCTCCCTCTCCGCCTCGTCCTCACCCACGAGAAGCTGCCCTACCCGAACCTGCGACCCAAATCGGAAGAGATTTCTGCTCCGGACCCAGAACCAGAGGCCCTGGTGTCAACTGCAGCTCCGGTGCTGGTCTCATCGAAGCGGTGGAGGGACATGTTCAAGAAGAAGAGTGAGAGTAGTGAGAAAGAGAAGGAGAAGAACAAGGAGCGGAAGAAGGAGAACCGTTTTCGCGGAGCAAATCCGCCGGAAATGCTTGTACCCGACCCAAATTCGGGGCTCCGGAAGGTGAACAGCGCCGTGTTCAAGGAGCATCAATGTACCTGATACTCATACTAATCAGGTCTGGATTTGAGCCACAATTTCATATTCGACCCCTCTTTTGAGTCTTTTCAAAGCTTCAAAGTAACCCAATAACTACAGCCAATGCCCTGAAACTCAAACCACACGCCTTACTGTTCTCTCAATCGTCTCAAACTTTCTTCTTCTTATTGATTGCCGAAATCAATCTCGGCCTTCATCGCAAATCCTAAATCATGTCTGGCGGGTTTTTTAGGGTTAGTTTGTTTGATGATTTTGAATTGCTTTTGATTCCTTGTTTTTGATTGGATTCAATATCTGTTGTTGTTGAGAGAAAATCTGCACACTGTGAGCGTAAATGTCACCCAACATAATTTCACTCGTATTCATTTAGTGAATAGAGTTTTAATTATTTCGGGTTCGACCCATTCAAGACAGAATGTGTCTCTTAATTACAATCCCTTGTTACAGGGAAACACCCTTTGATTCCATTGATGAAGAAACCAATTGTGGATGTGTGTCTGTTTGTTTATTTTTGCGGCTGCACCCGGATATTTGAATGGGTTGCCTACGTACCCTTGGAGAGGGATCAAGCCACTCGTAGTTCAAGATTTCCAATGGGTGAATGACCCATTGGAGGGTATTGCTTTTTGGAATAGGAATAGTGTTTGGACGAATTTGGTGTGAGTGAACCAGGGATTCGATTTGTTTTGGATTTGTTTGGGGAGGCTATGACGTTTCCTGGTGTTTGGCGGAATTTGACTGATGTGGTCAGGGATTCGGATTGGATGAACCAGGGAGTCAGGGATTTTATTTAGAAAGGCTGTGACGTTTCCTGGTGTTTGGCGGAATTTGACTGATGCGGTCAGGGATTCAGATTAGATGAACCAGGGAGTCAGGGATTTTATTTAGAAAGGCTGTGACGTTTCCTGGTGTTTGGCAGAATTTGACTGATGCGGTCAGGGATTCGGATTGGACGAACC
Organism: Rosa chinensis; assembly: GCF_002994745.2. Taxonomy (NCBI): domain Eukaryota; kingdom Viridiplantae; phylum Streptophyta; class Magnoliopsida; order Rosales; family Rosaceae; genus Rosa; species Rosa chinensis. The sequence continues at coordinate 23,214,108 of NC_037091.1, read as the reverse complement.
AGGGAGTCAGGGATTTTATTTAGAAATTGCGGTTGCATCTAGGGGGTCGCTAGATTGCCTACATACCCTCGGGGAGGGATCAAACCGTTGTAGTTCTTGGGTTTGTATTTCTGGGGTTGGAAGAATTTGACTAGAGTCAATGATTCAATTTAGGACTGGCTGAATTTTGACTGGTGGAGTCAAGGATTCTGTTTGGACTTGTGGTTGCATCTAGTGGGTGTTGCTAGATTGCCTACGTACCCATTGTGGGGGATCAAACCGACCGTAGTTCATGTCGATTTGTATTTCTGGTTTTGCACCGACTTTTGTGTTCGACGGATGTATATATATATTACTTTGAATCCGTCAAATGTATTCCTTTTGGACACCCAATTTGTTAGAGTGTCCTTTGACTTGATCTGGGAACCCGATGTACCGAGCTTTGCAGTGGGCCCAAGATTTGAAAATGGGCTTTATGCTGCCTCTGCTCTTGTCGACGAATGAATTAATCGGGCTTGAGCTTCAAAGTAAGTGGGCTCAAGTAAATAAGTGATTTGGCCACCCACTTTCCTTTCCAAACCTTCAGCTTTAATATGCATTAGGCCCAATTGTAAAGCCCACTCCATCCATGAGACTAAACTGATAACTCTATCCTCACATCAGAAAAAGTGGGATCCTTCGTCATTGCCTCGAGCTAGCAGAGATCGTGTTGGAGATGGAAGCCAATTCTTACAATTCGTCTTGGAGAGGGAAACTTGAAGCTTGGCTCTGCATAAATAGCGGGTTGCATGCCTGTGATGCTATAGTCACGAACTGGGTAAGGCCTCTATCTTTCTTCTCAATGGATTTCGATCCATCACAACACTGACTAAACTCCCAAATTTGATTCTCTGCCGCTGCAGGTTCAATTCCCCATTACGGCACTCGATCGATTAGTTGGTGAACAAGAACGAAAAGTTGCTGCAACTTTTCTACTGGTACGACTCTTCTGCGAATGCCACGATCCATCAAATATTCTTTTAAAACCACCGCTTCAAACTTGGAATCAAGTATTATGTTTGCCACCGATTTAATTGCATAATTCGTCCCTTTTCAAAGGCCCTGGAAATTGGCTCCCATCATTTCGTCGTTTAGAATAAAGGTACAGTATGATTTCATTCTTTGGACCATGACTTAATTACAAAAGATTCTGGAGGCTTTTGTCTTTTGCATGTAAAGCACACCATAACTTCATAATCAAATATATATATGCTTAAAAGCTTACATATATTCAATTATAATTTTGAGGACTCAGACTTGCAGTATGTTATGAAGAGCCTATATTTGAAGCCCTTTGTCATTGTCTGCAGGTTCTGGACATTCCTCCATAATTAAAGTTCCAGAAAGGTGAGGCTGTAAATGTTTTGCCTTTATCCACCGCTTCCATTAAACTTGCTGCACTTTGAGTTTGTAATTGCCACCACGTCAATCCCATAGAAACCATATAATTAAACTTGCCATCCATAGCTTCGCCTCTGACCATGTATAGGAACAATTGAAGTTTGACTTCATTTGATCACACCACCGAATCGAAATGACTACTCCCAGTTTTGTTTTAATTGTCAATACCGCTCACCACCGCTTTAACAAAGCGTTCATGAATTTAGCTTGTCCCAACTGGTATTTCTTGTTAATTAAATCAACATGACTTTGCTTTTTCAATTAACCACTGAAAGCCTTGTATATATGGCTTTGCGTTCTGACCTCCTTCTGTTATTTCTTTCTGTTTGCAAGATGCAGGGAAGAAATATTAAGGGTGAGGCCCTGTGCTACTTTGTTTCACATTTTGGTTGTGGTAGTTTAGGCTATGTATTTCTTTTTGGAGGTGGTGGTGGATGAAAAGCAGAAGTAGGGGAGCTCTCTTATGCGATCAGTATTGCCAAATTTAAAGGAGGTGAATATGGCGTCTTGTGGTGGAAGGAGAAAAACAAGGCAGGAAGCGTTTTTATGTATTTCTGAGTTTGAAGGCAGTGGATGTATTGCATAGGTTGTGATATCAGAACCCGGCCGTTCATGAACTACCATATGTTCCAATATTTAAAACCCCAGCAGCCGTGTTGCATTAAGACGTCGGCCGTTCATGAACGACCATGTTAGTCTTAATTCAAGAGAAGATTGCTCGGCCGTTCTTGAACGACCATGGTTGTCTCAAAAGGGTATTGGTTGTTCATGAACAGCCCCCTTTGGTTGAAATAAACCGGTTAATTCTCTGCCAAAGAAGACAAGAACAACATGATGCAGCGTATACCTGAACGTCTCCTTTTCGAGCTGCTTTGATTTTGCCCTCTGTTTCGGCAGAGCCTTGGCCTCTTTCTTGCTGATTTTTCTTCTCCTTCTCTCCGTGTTTCTCTTCACCGTTGCCACCTTTATATAAGGGTGGTTGGATAAGTGTATGTTGGATAGCTGATAACCATTTTGAATAACAAGTCTATCCTTATCACTCCTCATGTATATTTGAATTGGTCAACAACTTGACCGAGACTTGAATCAAGGCTAACAGAACATTATCTCCTCTAACTTGACGTTATTTGAACTTGTTAAAGATAATAGTCTCCTTGCTTTGCCGTTTTGAGTTTGGTCAAAGTTGTAACAAACTTATCCCATGTGTGAAATTGAATGTATTTCTTTTTTTTTTTTTCACAGCAGCTTGTAGGAATATCAATGTTGTAATGGGCTCCCAATTTTTGAATTTTGAAAGACCATCACCATATAATTTCTGGACTTGTGATTTTTTTCGGTTTCAACAGTTGTTACTCAAATCTTCTCCAAAATTCGTAATTTCGATTGATTTAGTATCTGATTAGGTGGTGTTTCTTTTGAATTGTGTTCATCTGGGTACGTCAGTTGATTTAGTATATGATTAGGTGGTGGTTCTTTTGAATTGTGTTCATCAGGGTACGTCGGCTGATCAGCACACGAGGTTTTCTAATGAGCAACTGCTGAACTAAAATAGCAGAAATTTGCACCTGAATTGGAACATTTTGTTCGCTTTCGATCCCTATTTGTTGTACAATTTAGTTTACATTGGTGGGCTTATATGTATTTATTAATGTGTGAGAATTGGTGTATTGGTTAACTGACAAAATGGAGAGAGAGCTGGTTGTTTTTGGAAGAAGACGAGGGAGATGAACAGAGGGGGAGAGAGAGCTGGAAGAAGAATAGGTAAAAAGAAAAAAAAAAGAGAAAGAGAGAGAGAAATAAATAAATATAAAAGAAAATAATAAGTAAGGGTATAATAGACATTTCAGGGTGTAAGCACTGCCACGTCAGCAGTTTAACGGAGATTTAGACGGAAAATTGACGGCAAGGACCAATTGGGTGAAATTGGAGAGTTTAGGGACTTTTTAGGTGAAATTGAAAGGCGAGGGACTGAAACGTATACTCCCTATAAGTATAGGGAGTAAACAGTATTTTGTCCTTTTTTTTTTTTTGAACATTAGAGGCCTAGATTGAAACGGCACTGAGAAGGTTTAATTATAGTCTTTGCCTATAGTCTAAGAACCAGAAAGGCACCATATTAGAGGCAACTTTCATTCAATTGAATCAGAGCCCTATGTAATCTTTATCTTCCACCGAGTCTTTTCCTCCCTTCCTTCTCTTTCTTCTCTATCGCTCAGAGCTCTCTCTCCCCTCCAATTCGCCAATGAGTTATGACTCACTGAGTCAGAGACGCTGACGAAAGACTAAGTACGACAGCCGACAACCACCGACAACAGTGCAAAGTGAAAGCTGGAAGACCACAACATTATTATTCACTGAACAGAAAGCTCAGAGCTCTCTCTCTCTCTCTCTTTCCTTCAATTCGTCGGCGAGTCAAGGAGAGAGAGATCAGTCCGGCCGAAGAGCCTTTAAAGAGAGAGAAAGAGACGACGGAAGAGAGATGCAAGTTTGATTTGCATTAATCCGCCCAACGCCCAGCACGCCCAAACCGCCTTGGCGCCTGCTCAGACTGTCTGGGCTCCCGTCTAACTGGAAAACGATTTGTTCATACGCCTAGCCCTTAATCGGGGCGGTCAGTGGACGCCTAAAGCCTAGCCCAACAAATAATCCACTATTGGGCCCAACAAATAGAAGCATAACGAGATAGCAGCGTTGCGCTCATCCATGAGGCCCAACAAATAATCCACTATCAGTGTTCCATCATGGTAAAATCACATTAAAGCTGTGTTGTCAGGCCTAGAAAAGTGTGTCCCTATCCCTATGAATGGGTTCGGCTTGTTTGGGTTTCTGTCGTTGGGATAGCATCTACATATTTCTCTGCAAGCAAAACAAACAGAGAGAGACAATAAACTAGAAATTCCTCTGATCACTACAAAACATGAGGTACAAAAACTACTTGGTGTCCTATGTAGATGTGGCAACTTAATAACTGCATTGAAATAACATATGCATTCAGACCAAAAAAAACATATGCAAATGTGTTTTGTTCTAGTGGGATGGTTGTTGAGAAGAAGATGGAGGATTTCTCAAGGTTAACTTGGCCTGAAGCTTGACGATATTTATCAATAATAGAATTTAGCTTGCGGGATTAGCTTTTAGAAAAAATATTGCATAATCTGGAAAGAGAATTTAGAATCCATATGTGCATAATCCTGCCATCCAAACGGGGCCGTAAAGGGTTCAAGCTTGTTTCCATGCTTTCCATTAATTAGGATTGATAAAGACACAGTAAATACATAATTAGGATTGATCAAACATTGTCTTCAAAAGTAATCCCATATCATTTTAACCAATCTTTGACCAACTTCTATTATCAAGTTAGGCAGTTGCTCCCATTCTTGTGTTAATAGAGCCTTAGCTTAGAAATGTCCCAACTTTAATGACACTAATAAGGGAGTGTTTGGTAAGGGATATGACGGTTCCAAGGAATTTCAAGGTGATGAATTTTAAGGATGAGACTTATAAATGATTTATTTGAGTAATTTTTTAGATCAAGAGATTTAACGATGGATTATGTAAAAATATTTGTTCTTGCCAAAATTTTCTTCTTCTTCTTTTGCTTTTGCTACGGAAAATTTTCAAATAATTGAGCAAGTGATTGCATTTTTTTTTTAATCGCATCAACAACTCATAATTACAACAAGTAGTATTTCATGAGTCAAACTCACAACCTCCCAGTTACAAAAGAAAGACCTATATATGGCACTAGAGATTGTATTTTTCTTTATGGGAAAACTCCAAATAAGTGATTGCATTTGTTTTTTGTTTCTGTTTTTTTTTTTTTTAAATAATGTGGCTAAACTATAAATAATAAATGAAACGATGAACAACATATTATGGCGTAGCTTGGACATCGAGCTACGGGATGCATATTGCGGTTGGGTCCCACCATGACTTGTGTGCCCACTAAGAGCGTGTTACTTATGCTTGGTGATGTAGCAAATCCTCCATATTAGTGGAGGTATGTAAAATCAATAAATAATTTATTGAGGGTCAATAAATATATTAAGGCTCAATAAAAAATTTATTGAGAAAGAAGATTAGAAGAAACCAAATTTGGAGATGATTTTGGCGCTTTAGTAATTGGTGTTGTCAGTACTTTCACATTATTGTTGCTTCTGGATTACTAAAATTTATTGACCTTCAACAAAATTTGTACTGACCCTCAGTAAAAAAAATTTGAGATTCAATAATCCCTCGCTGTTGTCCACCTCGCCGTAATCGTCGTTGGAGCGGGCTCTATTCAAGACCTTAAATCTCTCTCTTTCTCTCTCTGTGTGTGGATAAAGATGTTGTATAGACTCTGCTTGATGGATTTTGTGTAGCTGGAGTCGGGCTTGGATCTAGGGGCTGCAGAGTCGAAGTCGACTTTGTCGCTAGAGATATCTGTAATGTTGTCGAAGCTGAGGTTGCCGGGAGTGTGGTCGATGGTTTGGTAGATGGTCGTGGTGAGGATGGAGCTGTCGAAGATTTTGTGCCTTTGAGAATGGTCTGGTAGACTTTTGAGACATTATCCTAATAAAGTATCAGTATGTTTTTTTTTTATCAAGAGAAGAAACTTGTCACATGAGATTGGTTGAGAATATGAATCCCACATGGGAAAATGAGGACCTTGAAAATGAGTTTACTAGTGTTTTGGTCAACTTCATCTATTGTCAATTAATTTTAGTTGTGAAGTACACATTATTTTATTGTGATATCAGAGTGGCTTATCCAACGTTTCCATGCCTCGCGCTCGAGTGGCTCCACGTCACCCAATATTTTGTTATACGTGTATGGCTTGAAGATCGAGTTCGCCACACATACGAGAGCATGTTGAAAATAATCCCACATGAGAAATAGAGAACCATGCCTATGAGTCTATGAATTTGGGTCAATTCCATTACCAACTAATTTGAGCTGTGAAGTCTAAATTACTTTATCAAAAAGTATATAATTACAGAAAAATTGTCCAGTCTCTTATCCAAACACTTTACTACTATGGAGAAGAGAAAAAGCTTAGTAGCTGACTAGCTGTTTAGCAATACTCCATTAAGAACATACACGCTATTTAACAAAATACATACCTAACTTCAATTTAGCACTGTCCCCCGCATTTAATATCTTCTTATTTTTTTCTGTAAGCATTATCATTCCTATCCCAACTTGGCCTGCCAAGTTTGTGAGAGAAGCAGTGGGTTTTACTATAAATAGCATGCTTCTTCTCAACAAGCACATATCATTTTCTCTACACCCTCACCGTTTCTTTTGTTCTTTCTTCACTCAGGTATACCTTTAGCAGTATACGGCTTAGCTATAGCAATTATTTTATAAATGTTTCTGCTAACAGTTTTTTTTTTTGACAAATTCTCTTAATTTGAGTTCTATGGTATCTCTTGCCCTTGGTTAACTTTTTATTTACATACATATAAGGAGGGATGTTCTAAATGGGACATTCTCAAACTTGAAATTTAAGATTCTTCGTATTTCTATCATCTAATTCAACAATCAAAGCCATATATTCAGCAAAAGTTAGTATACTGAAAACTTTTTACCTATTTGATTCCTAGTTATGATTTTCATTTCAATTTTATTTGATGGATTACATTTGTTTGCACATTTTGAATGACCATAATGTTATGTAATTGGTTAATTTTTTGCAAAGAAGATTTTTGCATATGAATCTATATAATGACTAGTTCTGATCTTTCAATTATATTCCATAGTAGACGGAAATAATAAAGATTCTTCAATTTTAATTTGAGGATGCTCTCTCTAAAACAAGAGTATCTGTATGAGTATAATATATTTTAATTGTTACGCAGCTTTGAAAAATTTTCAGTTCAATTGTGTACATGTTATAGCAGAAATAATTAACTCTAAAATCTTATTTTCTCATCTACTGATAATAGGAATCTATTTGTTGACCTTCACATATTATATATGTATCGATCAAGGCAAGAACACAGCATAAGCTTAAATAAAAATAAAACCTAAGAAAGGAATAGGGCTTTGAGTTTGGATTTTCGCATTTCATTTGCTTCGGTGTTTCATTTGTGTATTTTTTGGGCAACTGCTTAGAGGCATTGGCATATTAATAGAATTGTTAGACTGATTTCCTTAAAATTAATTTACTTATCTCATAATTTGTGAGCTTATCTGATGTATTATGTTACCATCAAGATACAATTTTCTGTAAGAATAAAAAGACAATTTTATATATATGCACTCATTATAAAATCCCCTGAAACTGTCTCTAAATTGTCCAGCAACAGAAAGGACGTGTAATTGGCTTCCAAAACATGGAGAAATCAACAATTGCTGCAGTGCTACTGCTTCTGCACCTTTTTGTCTTCTCTTATCAGTCTGATCAGGTCCATTCTTTGGCCACTCCATCTGAGAATGGTAAATCACTTTATACTTTAATTTATTTATCACAAACATTAATTAAACAAAGTTCAGTCATTAGCTTCTCAATTTGTAAGTAAGAAGTCTTGAGTTTGATTATCGTAGACATTTGAAAGTTGTTGTTGATTAAAAAAAAAAAACAAATAAAGTTCAAACAGAGCATGCATAAATAATGAATAGACTAATATGTGTGCTTCAGATGTGGTTTTGAAATGTCATTTTATGAGTGGAAATTATTCTATGCACTGACGGTGCAAATGACCCAGCACTTATAAGATGATCTCAACCCTTGATATTTATAATTAATATTTTTATTAATAACCTAAGAATGTATTTAATATAATCTAACCATCCATTTATGTCGGTGCACTGAATCCTCCCCCTTTTATGAGAACCAAAAAGCCTCCTACAGTATTTTCCAAAAAATAATAATCAATCATTGAAATTAAGAGAGCGTAATCAAATATCAGATTACATCAATTGATATCCCAGCTGTTATAGATTTGGTATTAGTGTCATTAACTAAAACGACGGCTTTGATAACATCAATAAAGACAGACTTTTATAGTTCCATGTTTAAAGAAAATCTAATGGGGGCGTTAATGTATATACTGTAAGAAAACATGTAGCACATAAGATCGATCACAAAATCACATAACAAAAACACCTGTACAAGAACCAAACAAATTATGCATCCATCAGAAGCTTTCCTAGTGGGTTTAGGAATAACCACCTGGATTCACACTTTCAATCCCAGCAGCCACAGCTTGTCCAAGAGCATTCATCGAGGCAGACATCTTCAAGGATCAGAAACGAGCAGCTGCACTATGGAGGAAAGTCTTCTAGGCCTCAACACTTAATGCTTCAGAATGGGACTAAGAATGTATGCAAAAGGCAGTGTTGAACATATGGACTTTCTCCTCCTTATATATTAGCCAAAACCTCATCCCGGACTCATCCCATACGGAGTCCTAGTTTTACTTCATGTTTATCAGATAGGAGACTTAAGCTTTATCACAATTCTTTATATTAATCAGGTTATAATCAATGAGAGTCCTACTTCTATCAAGAGATATACATCTCGATAGATTACTGGAACTAGAGTTATATTTACATATTTCTTGTTATTTAATCAGTTAAATCATTTGTTCATTTACTTAATACGTACAATTAGATAATGTTAATACATACTTTACAAATAACTACTTCTCTTACCAGCACCTATCATAACAAAATTTATTTCCATATATTATGTAAATTTTGTTCAAATCTTCACATTCTTCAGATTTTAGCTACATGAAGTTTGTGCACAACGCCACCGATCTACCGTTAGAAGAAGAATACGACTACATTGTAGTTGGGGGAGGAACAGCAGGCTGTCCATTGGCAACAACTTTATCCGAAAAGTATTCAGTATTGGTTCTAGAAAGAGGCAGTGTTCCTAGTGCATATCCAAGTGTCTTGCGTGAAGAAAAGTTTACGAGTAATCTCATGCAGGAAGATGATGGTAAGATCCCAGCTCAAAGGTTCACCTCAGAAGAAGGTGTTCGTAATGCAAGAGGCAGGATCTTGGGTGGGTCGAGTATGATCAATGCTGGTTTTTACTCCAGAGCCGAAAAGGAGTTCTATCTCACATCTGGAATTGAATGGGATATGGATATGGTTTATAAGGCATATACTTGGGTCGAAAACACCACCGTATTCCGCCCGGTTAATGTGGAAACTTGGCAATCTGTTGTGAAAGAAGCCTTATTGGAGGCTGGTGTTACTCCGGACAATGGATTTAATTTGGAACACATTCCAGGAGCTAAAGTTGGGGGTTCGATTTTTGACAGTAATGGAAGGAGGCATGGAGCTGTTGAACTGCTTAATAGAGCAGAGCCAAACAACTTGCAAGTTGCAGTTCATGCCACAGTAGAGAGGATCATCTTTTCTTCCAATATGTCAAGTAAGACGTAAATCATAACCTTTTCATTTTTCAAATTAAGTGGAATATTTCATATGTAGAAAATTGCAATTAGGGTCAAACAATATACCAGACTGACCTAATACTAATTTGGAGCAGTTCCGAGTAATTGAAACCTAGTAAATTAATTGGTCGTCCATGCATGTGATGGATATAAATCATGTAAAACAACATACCACTTAACCCAACACCAATGTTATGCCCTAAGAGTCCCCTTTGCCTTAAAAAAAAAAATGTTATGCCGTAAGAGCGCAAACGACAAACACCTATACAAGTGCGAATGTGAAGCTTTTCCTCATAACATCTCGGTTTCAAATGGTAAAGCTTGATTATTTTGTCACTTTTCTTTATGTAGTAGTTCCCATTACTTATATAATTATACTTTTTTTATATTTATTTATATATTTATAAACTTCAATAGCTTGAGAAATTAATGAAATCTATGACGTGCTCTGGTACAGGATGCTCTGCCACAGGAATTATATACAGTGATTCTGACGGGAGGTCACATCGGGCATTTGTACGTGGTAAAGGAGAGGTTATATTGAGTGCTGGAACGATTGGAAGCCCTCAACTTCTGCTACTCAGTGGTGTTGGTTCTCAATCCTACCTTTCGTCTCTTAAAATCCCGGTCATCTACCCTCAATCCAACGTTGGACAGTTTATGTTCGACAATCCTCGTAATTTCATTAACATTTTGCCCCCATTTCTACTTGAGCCTTCAATCCTACAAATTGTTGGAATTACAACTGATTTCTACATAGAGGCTCTCTCTTATATCGTGCCAAATAATTCCAGCAATGTGACTCTGGCAAATATTGCTTCGAAAGTACCTGGACCCTTATCATATGGTTCTCTCCGGTTGCAATCATCTTCTGACGTGAGAGTCGGGCCGAATGTCAGCTTCAACTACTTTGCACATCCGGCCGACCTTGCTCGCTGCGTTAAGGGACTGAGAAAGGTTGCAGACTTATTAAAGACAAACTCGTTGAAACCATTTAGGTCTCAAAATTCTTCGGGTACGGAAGGTTTTAACTTTTATGGACCATCTTTACCTACGAACCAAACGGATGATGTTCCGTTTGAAACTTTCTGTCGAACTACAGTTGCCACATTTTGGCATTACCATGGCGGATGCCTTGTGGGAAAGGTGGTCGATAGCAGTTTGCGAGTCATTGGGATCAATTCATTACGTGTTGTTGATGGTTCCACATTCAATTTCTCCCCAGGAACCAATCCCCAGGCCACCATTATGATGTTAGGCAGGTATGTTATATTCTTCTGATTTTTTTGATTAACCACGGCCACAAGATACTCTTGACAATTATTAATTAGGTTTTCCTACCACCTAGTTTGAAAGGAATATTTATAAAATTTTGGTATTTTACACCAACATTTTATGTGCTTGGACAGGTATGTTGGCGTTAAGATGCTGCAAGAAAGAGAAGTCAATTGAGGGTTTAACTTTATGATTAAACATCTCGAATGTACGTAATTGTATGATCAGAAGATTAAATAAGTCATGCAATGTCGTTCAAACCAAGTGTACTCACGAACTTAATGTATCACTACGTAATGCACCATTTTACATTTGTCTAGTGATCGAACTGTATATATTTATATAATATTTATTTATTTGTTTCGCTAAGAAGGACGAGATATCATTAATGCCAAAGTCAGTACAATACATGCAATAGTTTCCATGTATGTACGCTCTAAATTAATCAATGATCAAATAGCTCAGGAAAAATCAGTACCACTTACTAGTACAATGAAACTCACTTACTCAAGAAACTTACAAGAACAATTAGGGCATGTTCAGCAACATTTTAAAAAATATTTTTTTTTTAAAAAAATATTCTTAAAAACAAAAATGAGAAAACGAGATTATATTTTTCAAATTAAAAATTTGTTCAACTAGTGCAAAAAAATATTCTCTATATTTTCTATATTGGGAAAATGAAAAAGTGAACGAGTCAAATTATTGTTTTCAGTTTCTCCGAGTAAAAGTTGAAAATATTTTCAATTTTTATTTTTCATACTTTAAGAAATATATTGCCTAATGCATTCTCATCCTATTTTCATTTTCAAAAATGAAAATACAGACATGAAAACGTTACCGAACACCACCTTAGTCTTTTGACACAAAATTATAATTGAGCAATTATCTCTTCACTAATGTATCAATTGTAGTGCTAGGGGATACTCTTTAGCTAAGTGTAAAAACACTACATAGTGCTTGGTAAAAGTGTGTAGTGCTTGGTTCGGAGGTGAAAACCCAACAGATTTTGTTGACTAAATTTCAGTAGGTGTGTTAAGTTGGGTTTGGTGGAAGCCTACCTTACTTGCGAAGGTTAACGTAAATCGACACATCAAGTTGGTACCAGCAATGAGTCCCTTGAGAGCACATGCAACAGGGTAATTGTAGAAAATAAGTTTTTAAGGCCATGCAGCTGCAGATTTTTGCCCAGGCAATTTGATGACTTTTTTTTTTTTTTTTTGAGGGAAACTAACAATTCTTATTAAACTTAAGGAGAACTCTCCTTTGTGATTACATCAGAAACAAAATAAGGAGGCACAACGCCCCAAGAAGAAAATTGAAAACTAGAAAGATCAAATCTAGCTAATTTGTGAGCCACATAGTTGGTTTGACGGTAAGAATGAGTAAAATAAGGACCTGGAATCTCATGGAGACTGAAGGTAATGTCATCATATACACGACCTAGAAAGGAAGTATGGGGAATGACGCTCTACTTAGTTGCATTTGCAAGAGTTAGAGAATCTGTCTCAAAAATTACAGGGGAGAGCCCATGCTCAATAGCACGTGAGACAGCTACTCTTTCTGTGGCAATTTGATGACTGATAATTGCCTATCCGTTTGCGCGACTAATAATTTCCACATGGGTTGCTGGCAACGTCTCTTTTTCTTTTGACTGATCCTATTGGATATTGGTAATTTAATATCAAATGTTGGATCGAATGATCCAACAGCTGGAATTAAATCACAATGACAACATTTTTTTTCCACCCTAAACTTAAATCTGAAGGTAAAAAAAATTTAAATTTATTTTAAAAATTCTATAAATACCAATTCCCTCACCTTAATTTCTCGCACCCAAATTTCTAAAATTTTTACCTCTCCATCTACTTCTTCCATCAATTCATTCCTCATTTCTTTAAATTTATTCATTAATTTTTTTAGATTAATATTGTATAATTAATCTTATTATTAATTAAAATTAATTATTTAATTAATTGAATTATAAGTTTAACACTATTTTGAATTAATGAATTATTTAAATTTGAAGTGGGAATGGTAGATTGACAGGCAAATTTATTTTCATTGGTAGATTGTGTAAGCTACATGCTATTGCTAATTTTAGATGAATAGTGGATTGATTATACTAATTTGGTTGGTAAATCAGTAATTGCCCGTGTATTTGGTCTAAGTCTCCCGAGTAAAATGTTAGTGGGATTGGAGAAGTGATCGTAGTGGAGCTGTGCTCGAAAGGAAGAGGAATGGAGCTGTGCTCCAACGATGAAGATTGCCTTGTATCTCCATTCCCAATGTACATATATATATGTTAGAATTTTTTTTCTTTTTCTTTTTTTATTTGAAAAACATGGGAACTAATACGTTGTTATTGGTGGGACTGTAGAACTTTGAACCCAGTGCCGGTGTTGGAGTGCATGACTACTGCAAGCCACTTGTCGAGTTGAGAGCTTATGAGATCTGAAATTTCAATGATCAGAGAGTGACGTCTAAATGGATTCGGCTTCTCTGCTAGAAAAGAAGTTGCTAAGATCTGCTTGGATATCATTGTGAGCTCGCCACGTCATCCTAACTCGATCTAATGGCTATTAAATTGACACCAGAAAAAGCCATAAACCTCACAAACGTCGACGCTAAACACTGAATCTCCAGATCTGGCTCGTCTCCTCGCATCTCCCTCTCTCTCTTCGCCCAATTTCCTCCTTCCCCTCACCATCTAGTCGTGAACTGAATCGAACAAGATCATGGTGGAAGTCGTCGGAGCTGAAGAAGCCGGTGTCATGGTCATGGTGGTGGAAGTACTGCTCGACGGGAACCGGAACAGGAACGTAATCGTAGACTTGGGCGTGTATTTCAATTTAATTGATTTGGGTGTATTCCAATTTATTGGATTTGGGCGTGTTTTGTTGGGAGGTTGTAGGAATGAATTCTAAATTGTTTTGTTGATGCAGTAGATCGAATTTCAAGATTTTATTCATGGAGCTGAGCTGATAGCTTCAAATGATACACTTCTGTTTGATAGAATGTGTGTGCAAAATCTTAATCTCGAATTCTGTCTTTTGCAGGGAGGAGGTTTTCCAAGTTGGTTGGAATCCGAAGAATGAGACTATCTTAGCTTCTTGTTGTCTTGGCAGGAGACTGATGGTGTGGGATCTTAGCAGGTAATCCCTTAACCAACCAATTGCACCATTTCATTTTATTACATAGGAAGAGGAGATATTGACGTTATCGTTTGCTGTTATACTAGATATCAAAACATTTTAAGTGCCTGTTTTTTTACAAAACAATATCCTGATTTCATGCATGTATGTAGGGTTGTGAATCTATAGCATTTAGTGGTTTGGTTGGTAGCCCAGATGGTAAGAACAATGATCGGTCTGGACAGCCAGATCAAGTGAACTGTGTTATAAGAGGGAGATATGTTCACAAAAGAAAAATAAAAATTGTTGCGTCTTATTATGAATGTGGTTAGAATACTTTGAATCTTTGATAAGGAGAAAAAAGCTAGACTGTTGGTTCCAGTTGGGGGTTAGGATGCTGGTTCATTGATGAGGACATCATTGTCAAACCATTTTGGGTTTATGAGTGGAAGAAATGGAAAAGGAGAACATCTAATTCGCTGGATTAATTGAATTCAAATTAATTACTAAGTTTTAGTTACAGAACATCTAGTTCATCTCAAGCCATCTCTATCCATATGCCTGGATCTAATTGATCTCGGAGCCTTAAAGTTTCCTCTATTAAGTCTTGTATGCTTCAGCCTCACAAGTCTGAGTCTCATCCTTAATTGAGTCGTAACTGATAGTTAATGGGAGTGTAAGTGCCTTTTGTCAAGTCATGGTTTGATGAATAAATTATCAGAGTTTCCTGAGATGGGATTTGTTGATGTGAAGTCTCGTAGAGCCTCTAATTCTTGTTTTCTATCCCCTGTCCTATTGTTTCTGTCCTAGTTTGCTCCTAATATTAGAGGTTGCTGATCTTGGTCTCTAAGGCAGTAGGTATACTGCACCACTTGTAAAAAAACCGAGGCACATGAAATGGATAGTAAAGGATAAAAGGGACAGGAAGAAACAGAAAAGAAAAGGAAAAAAAAAAAACAGAACAAAAAAGAAAAAGTAGCGGCCTTAGACAACAGACGAAACTGTAGGCATTATCCTCTTTGTATTGAAAGGCATTGGTATATGATCAAGGCTTAAACTTTTGAAGAAACATTGACAGTTCGATATTGAGCAAATATGACATTATTGTAAGGATAAATTATGCACAATTTTGTATTTTCAAAATCTTGGTGCACATGTAGATGACAAATCCATATACATCCAGCAAGAGAGTGAAAAGTATCATTACTATTACACATGTAGATAAATTATTGTAAGGATAAATTATGCACAATTTTGTATTTTCAAAATCTTGGTACACATGTAGATGACAAATTCATATAAATCCATGTATATGAAATTCAATCGAATTTAAAAATCATGAAGTCTATGAAGCTAATGTTATTCATCTTCACCTTATCAGGTTAATCATGCTCATGTTGTCAGTGACAATTTGTACAAGAAGCCATGTTGTTGTAGGACTCGCTTTGATCTCTACAATGAAAGATCCCGTGAAGGAATGAAAATTAGAGCACAACATGTTGGTTAGGATATGGAAGTGGAGCTGATGATGTTAACAAATAGTCTCTTTTTCTTTGTTGAAGGCTGTTGGGTTTTGGTGAAGGTGTAAACTTTTACTTTTGGCCATGACTCCAATTTGGAGTGAATTGATATGAAAAGTTTCTATGTATGAAGAAATTCTGCAGAGTATTATTTACATGAATGAGAATTTCATTTTTTATATTGACTTGGCAAATGACCAGCCATGTTATTCAAAGTTCTCAAGCTTCTTTGAGTAAAGTAGACAAGCAAGAAAAAAACTCACATTGATTGTAATTGCAAGTATTCGAAAGATGAAAACACGAGAGAATAATTCAAATTGAGGTGTGTGATCGCCTATAATAATCTTTTCAACATCTTCAGTACCCATTCAAATTATTAGCAATTATGTGAAATGCCCCAGAACAAATTCCCAGACCATCATGCAGATTGAGCATCACAAAGTCAAGGAACTCTTTCACCAGAAGTAAATCTTCAAAGTGTCCATTCATTATCAAATAGGTAATGCTTAAACTACAAAAGCACAGAGCATTGAACAGTTCCACAAACAAGCATCTTATTATATAATATGAAACTCCCAAACTGTAGAAGAAGACACCAAGCTGTAGAAAGCAACGATTCTGTGATATCCTTCACCACAGATGGCAAAAAGAAGAAGAAACTAAACTCTAAGTTCAAATAGCATCAAAGACCAATCATTCATCACCACAATATGAGTCTTTCCCATCATCTGGAAAATCTTGAGAGTTAAGTAATGCTTGGAATAAATTGGAATACACCCAAATCAATTAAATTGAAATACACGCCCAGGTCTACGATTACGTTCCTGTTCCGATTCCCGTCGAGCAGTACTTCCACCATGACCATGACACCGGCTTCTTCAGCTCCGACGACTTCCACCATGATCTTGTTCGATTCAGTTCACGACTAGATGGTGAGGGGAAGGAGGAAATTGGGCGAAGAGAGAGAGGGAGATGCGAGGAGACGAGCCAGATCTAGAGATTCAGTGTTGACGTTAACGTACTAACGTCGACGTTTGTGAGGTTTATGGCTTTTTCTGGTGTCAATTTAATAGCCATTAGATCGAGTTAGGCTGACGTGGCGAGCTCACAATAATATCCAAGCAGATCTTAGCAACTTCTTTTCTAGCAGAGAAGCCGAATCCCGTCTAAATATAGAAGTCGAGATATAGCTTTATTGTTGCCGGGCTTTTTTGGGATGAAAATAAAATAGCCCAACTACCCTCTTCAATCCTCCAACAATTAGTTACTTATGGAGACTTGAGAAATAGAGAGCAAAGTGAGAGCGGAAGGGATCATCGCCCAAAAAGACGTTGTTGCTACGTTCTCTGGCGCCCGTCGCTACTGTCGTATCCAGTGCCCGTCGTCACTAGTGCAGAGCTAAAGGATAGACCCGGCGTTGCCGTCTTCTGTTGTTGCTACAAAATTTGCTTCTTGAGTTCTTGTGGCTTTTGTTATTTGTTGCTCAAATAGGATAACTTGAACCAAGTGGCCGGTGTGTACAGAAAAATACTCGGACTTGTTGTGGAAGACGAAGACGACGACTTTAGTTAAGCGGTGAATCTGAAGGTGAGCATATGTGATTGATGTTAAACTCTGTTGGGTATGCTTAAAGAGCAAATATCGAAACTTATAAAGTTTTAAATATATTGAACCCTGCTTGTTGCCTTGTTTTAGAAATTCATGAATTGCAAGGATAAGATATATATATATATATATATATATATATATATATATATATATATATATATATATATATGCTTAACGAATCATCTGCTTTGATATGCACATGTCCTCTGTTTTCAATCAACCCCAGACCCCCAGACATATTCGTCTCATATTCTAGACATTAAACATATAGATAGGAATCACACGTTTCTGTTTATGAAATTTTGACTTCCTCTCCATCTTCTTAGATGTGATGCATTTATGTATGTATATTTATTTGTAGATTGATGCCGATCTGTTTCTTGCAAGTTGTTGTTTGCTATTTTGTGTGTGTGTGTGTGTGGGAGTGATTGCTGTGTGAATGATGTGGTGGTTGACTTGGCTTCTTTACTTCAGTGAAGATGCCCTTAAGCTGTTCGGGTTAGAGCATCTCCAACAATTGAGTCAAAAGCCAAAGCCATTTGCAAAATTTGACTCCCCTAATGTCATAACTATTCATTCATATTTTGCATCTCTAACCCCCTTTAGTCAAAAGCCAAAGTCATTTAATCATTTTAGACAATTATTTAACTATAATATGAATTTATATATCATACATAATTATTTTATATAATATATCGTCATTAATTGTTATGAATAAAAGTGAGATTAAAAATATTTTTCTGATTTTTTAGAAAATTTTCTTTTATTTTTTCAAGGTTTTTTTTGGTTTAAAACACAATTACTTTATTATTAAAAAGTTGATTTTAATCCATGACATTTTTTTCACCGTCAGATTAGATATTAGTAAATATATATTTACTTTTTTATTTTTAGAAAGAATTAATTTCGGCCTTTCATTTTAAATAGAATTATTGAACACTGAATATGGGCCGTTTGTTTTATGACCGTTGGAAGCCACCAACGTCTTCTGTCGCATGTGGGGCCCAATGTCGGCCACCATTGTCTCCATTCCAACGCGTGTAAGGCGCGTTTCATGTTGTCCTTTTCAATTTTTTGTCATGTTGCGCGAGTAATGGACTTAGCCTCCCTCTGGCGCGTTGCTTCTGACGTCCACTCTCCTCCATGTGCCACTGGGGCCTACGTCTCATCCATCTGAAGCCAAAATGGCTTTCGTTCTTCATTCCTTCGTCAAAATGGCTAAAGTTTTGACTCATAAGTCAAAATGACTACACAAGCTCATTGGTTGGAGATGCTCCCCACAAAAGCCAAAGCCAAAATGTCTTATGACTCCACCCGTTGGAGATGCCCTTAGAAGGGCACGCCCATTTGATAAAAGTGGGTAGCATCACCTCTTTAAAATAAGAAAAATATTGTGATGTATGTGTGTGTACACGCACACACAGTCTTTCTTGACTAAGGACATCCTTACCTTAACCTTAGGAACAGATTTCCAGTTTTTGATCACATATTCACATTTTAACTGTTAGTTTTTAGGTCCTAATATATAGATCATCTCTGCAAAAATTTCAGCCAAATTGATGATCGTTAAGACATTCAAAACTGTAATTTACAGTAATGAACGCGAACGGTTGTGATGCCCCGGAAATTCACAATTATTTTCCGAGGATTTTCCGGAATTAATTTTATAACTATTGGACGGTTTCGTGGCTCGTGGATGGAGCGGAAGTGTTTCGGGCGAATAATTAATTGAAGAATATGGTTTTAGGGGGGTTGCCAAAGGTTGACTTTTTATTCGTTGGGATTCTCCGAAAACTTCCTTCACGAAAGTTGTAGAGCGCGTCGATACGAGTTCGTGGACATGTGGAACGCGAGAATCGGAGTTCGTATGAGCAAGTTATGGCTATTGGAAAAAGTTTCCATTTTAGTATATATAGGAAAAATCAGAAATATATTTTCATTTCCTCATTTCCTTTTCCGGAAGCCTTTTTTCTCTCTCTCTTCTCTCTCGTCCGCTCCCTCAGTATCGAAGAAAACCGCCTGACCCGACCCGAACCCGGCCGATCCGACCCGACTTTTCCGGCCAACTGCGGCGGTCTCCGGCCTTGAAACTTGGCCAGCAGGGTCGTCTCCTCCGTCTGGTCGTCCCTCTGGTGTTCTCTTACGGCGATTCTCCGTCTCGGTGGCAGTTCAAGGCGGTGCAGACTGGAGAAATCGGACCCGACCGGAAAACACAGTTCCGACGTCGGCACGGCTTCGATTTTCTTGGGTTGAGTTCAGAACAAGCTCCCTGGTCGATCCATGGTGGTTGTTTGGATCGATTCACGTGAAAATTCGATCAACTCAGTTGGGATTACTGTTCACGGCTTGTGAGGTAGTTTTCGATCCCTTAAGCTTGTTTTCTGACTTCGAGCTAGTTATGAGAATTCACAAGCATGCTTAGATGAAGAACTTTGATGTTGGGAGTTTTGTGAAATAATGTGTTTTGGCCGGTGGCGGTGCACCACCGTCTGTGGTGGCGTTCCGGCGGTGTTCCGGCCACTTAAGGAACTGTTTTTGGTATTATATATGTTCTACTCGTTGATACGAGCGTTTCGATATATAATATGCAAATTTTGGAGTTCGTATGGAATTGTTATGATTTTTGCAATTTCATACCGATCGATTATTCTATCCGTGAGGATTTGAGCGTCCGATCGACTTGTGGTTTGGTCACATCGATCGTGGACGTATTCCAGAGACTTCGGGAGGTCTCGGATGTGGTTTTGCCTCGATTGGCGCCACTTTGGGGGATTTTAGTTCAAAACAGGGGTTTCGGACTTAAAATTGGTTATGAATCGTTACTGATTTGAGATCATTGGTGAATAGGTGCTTCTAGAAGGTGAATTGGACGAGTTGTTGGTGATAGTGTACTAGTTCGGTTCTGTATAGAAGACGCAGCGGGATTCTGAGGTGAGTAATCTCACGAAGTTCATTTCACGAACGGGAATACCCTTATTATTTTGAGAGTTATTTAGTTAACTGCAAACTATAGATGGTATTAGTGGCACTTTTGAGTAGATGATTACGTGTGTATATATGTATATTATGGGATGTATATATATACATACGTATTCATGTATTAGTAGATATATGTTTACGTGAAATATATATGTTTTGGGTGGTTTGTGGATTTGTGAAAACAATATGCATGAAATGATGCTTTTTATTGTTTTGGGGTGTGGCTTTTGGAAAACAAATGATTTGTGGAAATGATTGATTTCGATTTGTTTTGAAAAGCGTTGAGATTTGAGAAAAGTGTTGAGATTTGGGTATGAAAACAATAGGCATGAATTGATGCTTTTTATTGTTTTGTGTTATGGCTTTTTCGGAAAACAATAATTATGGAAATGTTGATTTCGATTGTTTTCAAAAGCGTTGTGATTTGTGTAACATTTTGGGTCCAATGCGACTCCTTTAATGTTTTGCTCCAAGGGACATTGCGGCCCTGAGGATCGAAGGTCTGAGACCTTGGGCAGAATATCAGGTGACCACGTCTTTGGCCGGACGAGTGGTTACGTTTTTCAGTTAGAGCTCTAATCTGTCTGCCATATAGGTAATTCATGGGGTAACGGGAATTGGTTATTTACAACTCATGACATTACGTATTTTTAGGGAATAAGGTGTGAGTTGCTTCCTTATTAATGGTTTTTAAGGGGACAAGGTGTGAGTTGTTTTCCTTATTAACGTTTTGATAGAAATCAAGGTGTGAGTTGCTTTCTATGGTACGATTATGGTACATTTGATAGGAAACAAGGCGTGAGTTGTTTTCTATGTTTTACTGATAGAAATCAAGGAGTGAGTTGCTTTCTATGTTTTACTGATAGAAATCAAGGTGTGAGTTGCTTTCTAGGGTACGCTTATGGTACAACTGATAGAATTCAAGGTGTGCGTTGTTTTCTATGTTTTATTGATAGAATTCAAGTGTGGGTTGTTTTCTATGTTTCGTTTTAAAAGGAAACAAGGTGTGAGTTGCTTTCTTTTATTTCGATTTGAAAGGAAATTAAAGTGTGAGTTATTCTCCTTTATTTCGTGTTTTAAGGAATCAAAGCGTGAGTTGTTTTCCTTATTTTTGGCGTGAGTTGTGTGTCGTTTGAGTTACTCATACGGGCTTGCAAAAGCTTACCGGGTTTGTTGTGTGGCAACCCGGTGCACCATTCCAACGGTGTAGGGGTTAATCCTGCAGGTTAGGATAATCGAGGTTGAGGCAGCGAGCTAGCAGCTTTACGGTAGGAAGCCAATTTTGTGACTTTACCGTTATTTGGACTTCCGTTGTAGTGAGCTCTGAGGAGCATTACGCTTATCTTGTTGTTGACAATTTAATTCGTAAGCTTGTGTAATATATAACTCTTTGGAGTGGGTGTATATTAACTTTGAGGGTTCAGGGCATCAATAAGTGTGTAAATTTAAGGGAAAAAGATTTCAGGTATTTTGTATTGATGACTGGACGTTCACGCATATATAATTATGGGGTTATATATATCGATTTTCATGTGTGTAAAATCAGGGGCGTGACAACGGTTCCGGTTCGACAGATTCGGTTCGTTCATTGGTTTAATCGAATTCGATACCTTAACGATCATCAATTTGGCTGAAAATTTGCATAAGTGATCTATACCTTAGGACCTAAGAAGTGAATGGTTAAGATGTGGATATGTGATAGAAAAGTAGGCAAAAACTGGAAATCCGTTCCTAAGCTAAGTTAAGGACATCCTTAGCCAAGAAATTATACACACACACACACACACACACACATATATATATATATATAATTGAAGATATGTGGCTGGATTGGAGATTTGTAGGAATTGTAGCAGTCATCTGTATTTAGAACTATCAATCGACCGAATTTTGATCTTGATTCAAATTTGGTCTGTATTTGTGGTTATTGGACGGGTTTGGATTGAAAATTTGATCTGTTGAGCCAGTAATAGTTCGGATCCATTCATTCGTTTATTTAATAGATCAAACATGGATTCTGGTTTATCCGATCCGTTAATGATCAGGTGCGTTTTTATAATTTTTTTTTATTTTTTTTATGAATACAATATTTTTGCTTACCTTAGTGTACTATTCTAAGAAATATTTTGGTTATTTAATTAAACATTCGTTGGTGCTCTTAATCTTGTTTCAATGTTTTATTTTTTATTTTATTTTATTTTTTCAATGTTTTATTGAAGTTTTATGAAGTATCACAGTACGTATAAGATCTAATAATATTATTTAAAAATTAACAATATTCATTATAATAAATGGATTGGACTAGTGGATGGGATATGGATGGGGTTGAACTGGTTAGAAATTGTAGTAAATTCACAGGCTCCTCACTTTAGAGGAGCCGGATCCGGACGAATATATACAACTGAAGTTTTTTCCATTGATTAAATTGCTGCTTAAATTTTTTCTTCGAAAGCATGTGTGTAATAAGGGGTCTTAAATTACCTTTAGGGATCTCAAGTTCTTTAATTAATTAGATATGAAATACACAAATGATTTCACTGGAAAAGTATCTGTAACTTAGCATAAGCGGTCAAGCTGAAGGTGACTGAGGCCACAAACAATCTAGCTACTCATGCATGAATTTAATTGATCGGTCCAATAGTGAGATGAACGTACAAGTCTGTATATAGCTTCAGCACACGAACTCGGACCAGCTAGTGGATCATGAATTGAAATTCTACAAGAAAGAGAGAAATAGTTATTGGTCATCGAATGCCCAACTCTTGTTGGGCTTCACCCACTTAGGCACCCCGTAAATTAGCAGCTGAGCCCTGTCTTCTATATCTCTGTTCTCTGACAATTAATTAGTGGCTATGTGTAGTATTGGTCTGAAAGTTGAGAAGGTGAAGGACATCCCTATGTTAACCGAGGACTAGGAGTACGTGACAACACAGTTGTTACAATATGCCTGGAACTCAAACCTGCTGCTTCAGTTGAGAAGTCTGTCTGAGATCCATGTTCAATTTATCTGTCAGGAAGCATATAGCCCTCCACTGTAACAACAAAAGCAATCAAAAAACTAAGCATTGACTCTCAAACACCCAGGAAGGTCTGAATTTGAAGTTATAAGAATATTTTCTTGAGCTTGCCATCAAGTAATCCAAGCAAGCCTAAGAATTGGGAAATGTGGGAGGCGAATACTCCAATTGATCCTTCTTCAACGGTAATGAGAATCTCATGTTCTTGAGCTAGCTGTCTGATCAAATTTCCATCAAGAGGCTTGCAAAATCGTACATCAGCCACAGTTGTGGAGATGTTGAGAACTTGAAGCAGCTCAGCTGCTGCTATACAGCTTTTTACTATTGTTCCGTAACCCATAATAGCCACCCTATAACCTTGCCTTAACACCCTTCCCTTCCCAACCCATTTTCCAGAGTTTAGTTAGCATACATGCCATGCAGTCATAGGCCTAGATAACTTGTCAAAATTGGTCAAATTTTGTGTTACGAATAGGAATGCTAGGGAATATATAAGTCAACAAAATATATATTTTCACATGTTGAGTTTAAATTATTAAGCTAAGGATGTAGAGGTTCTGAATATGAGCCTCATTGGCATGCTTGGAAAGGAGAAAAATAAAAAGAATAATATGAATTATGATGAAGGATATAAATATAATAGAAAGAATGATAAATTTTATAGAA
The DNA here is from genome assembly GCF_002994745.2 of Rosa chinensis. NCBI lineage: Eukaryota > Viridiplantae > Streptophyta > Magnoliopsida > Rosales > Rosaceae > Rosa > Rosa chinensis. The sequence goes on along the minus strand of NC_037091.1, from coordinate 23,190,094 downwards.
TAGTTCTAGGGCGGATTTTGCGGAATATGCATACTCATAAAATTGATGATGTACAGTTTGAACTGTATAAACACACCCTACAAATGACCTTTGCATTTCAACCATACATAGTTTATAGGTTCACGGTAGAGGTGGCAAACGGGCCGCTAAGCACAAGTACGGCACGGGCCAGGCACACTTAAAAGAGGCCCGACACGATAATAAATGAGTCGGTCCAAACACAGCACGAAGCACTACTAGGCCAGCTTAAAATAGGCCGGGCCGGCCCGTTTGCCACCTCTAGTTCATGGTTTATTTCTAATCGGGCCTCTATAAATATACGTGTGACTGTGTGTGTGAGATCAAGATAACAAATATAAATAGAGAAAATGCTCTTTAATGATTTACCTCCAATGGGGTTCCTTTGTTGTCTGGTGGAAGGATTGACCCAATGCCGTTTCCTCTAGGGTATCAGAAGCAACTAGGCCTATATCTATGGCAGAAGCCGTGGTAGCCAAGTACCTAAGTTCAGTCTCAGAAGAAGGGGCCATGACCACCATGTTAGGTAAACAAGCCATGAAAGTTGTATCAAAGGCTCCCCAATGTGGTGGACCATCTGCACCGACAAAACTAGCCTTGTCAATAGCAAATCTCACCGGGAGCTTTTGTAAGTCTACATCATGAGCCACCCGGACCACCACAAAATAAGTTAAAACCAAAGATTACTGAAACTACATGTCCATTTAAAATTATTAGATAGCCAAATAATAGCTACACTTCTCTATTTTTTATTTACCAGGTCATAACCCCTCTAAAGAAACGAAGAGTAAATAGCACAAAAAGGTTTAAGGCCTTCAGCAGCAAAGGTTATGGCATGCTGTTCTGTTATCCCAACATCGAAACATCTGTCTGCAAATTGTTTCTGGAACAAGTTGAGTCCAGTACCGCTTCCCATTGCAGTATGGATGGCTACAACTTTATCATCTCTCTTTGCTTCGGCAATTAAGGACTCTGTAAAATACTGCGTGTGTGAATGAGTACTCGATTTTGACTTCAACTGAGTCTGGCTTGGTGTCAAATTTCAAGAACATCTCTGTAATCCCAAGATTTGGCTTGGTGTCAAACTTCAACTGAGCCTGGCTTGGTGGTGAATGAGTACTCGATTTTATTTCTGCTTTTTTTTTTCTGGCTTGGTGGTGAGTGTTCGCGTTGCTACTGAACAGGTGATAGGTGAAGGTTTTTATTTTTTATTTATTCTTTATTAAGACACAATAGAATTAGAAATAACAAAATATATATTTAGAACTGAGTACAGTAAAATATTTGCCGGATACATTTAATTAGATCCTTTCGGCGTATCATTTTCCACTCGAGTTTTTTCTGTTTTCCAAAATGAGGGGGTAGGAAACTTCCCATGGAAGAGGTAGTTCATATTGCCTAGTTTAAACTTGGAAGCCTTCTCTTGTCTTGTAGTTGACTTCACATGACTGTCAAGTCGACCTTTCAATTTCAAAAGTACATTTCCCGTGATTCGTTCCTATTGAGGGAGAACCCACCTATTCCAGAAAACTCGTCCGAATTAGTACTACAACAAAAGAATAATTGCATTTAAATGTCATGGCCAAATGCCAATAACTTGGGGCACACACCTTATCGCCGGGTGTTCTACATGCATTTCTCAGTGATTTCACCCCATTACTTGCATATCAAAAACTCTACATTTTGCAGTTCCATCTCCTTTAGGGCACTTGCTTGTCTTATTTTTCACTTTGATCGATGATCTTATATATATATATATTCTTTTCCCATTACCGACCATGAAAAAATCAGTGTAAAGTCCCATTCTATTTGAGACTAGTCATATTCTTGGTCTCGAATGGAAAACTGATCGAAACCCACGTCTCAAAATAGATGCTCACGCCCTAGAACCGCACAAGTTGGGTGACAAAAAAGTATTATTTAAGGATATTTCTTAATTAAATTATTTAGACATTATCAAAAATAAAATAAAAATTATAATACATATCCGTATGTCATACAAATATTTATAAATGTGACAACAAATTTGTTGCCAGAGTGGTAACGTGAGTCATATTTTGTGTAATTTTAGTTTTAGTAATGATAATTACATTATCTACTAACTTGTTATAATTCGTTGTCAATGTTGTAATTTTGGTTTAATTATAGGGTGGTGTTATTGACACATTCATTTTCTCTATTCAACCGCCCCCTCTACTTTTTTTTTTTGATCAAATACAACAATTAGCCTATTGTGAGTCAAACTCACGACCTCCCACTTAGAAAGGAGAGACTTATGCCACTAGACAAAATGGTACTACGCACTCCCTCTACTTTTCTATTCCTGTTGTTCAATTTTTTACAAATTACCCTAACTACCCTCCCTGGCAATTATGTTTCTTTTTATTTTTTATTTGGCAAGTCAAGCATCCCTAACCTTATTTGCCCGCCTCCTTTTGTGAGCTCTGTCTTCAAAACTCTTTTTGCCTCTTTTCTTTTCCATCAAAAACTAGTTAAAAAAATCACCATTCAACCAAAAGGCAATTCTTCAAAAAACATAGACCCATATAAAACAAAAATAAAAAAAACCCAATAATGTGATGCTTTGAAGTTCAATCATGGTAGAACTAGCAATTTTAGACCCATCTTTGGAGAAAATTTTACATCTAATTTGCAATGTCATGGAAGAAAAATATGAGTTTAGTGATCATTCGAGACTCTTTTAATCCATCATTTCTGGTAAGATTCTAATGCAAATATTTTGGTGTATTTGTTAAATAAAATTTTAACATTAAGGTTTTGATTTCCTTCGGCTTGGTAGTTTTATGGGTATATTCATTTTGGGTTTTAACTTAGCATTGATATCAATGCTTGAATAATTTCATCATATTTATTTTGTATGTGTTTCATTTGTAAGAAATTGGGTATTTTTTTGCTTCTAAATGGGTCAATGTATTTTGAAGAATTGCCTTTTGGTTGGATGTTGATTTTTCTAACTAGTTTTTGATGAAAAAGGAAAAAGGAAAAAGGAAAAAGGAAAAAGGAAAAAAAGAGTGTTAATGTCTAAAAGTCTAGCGGTAGCTGGACTTTAGTTAACGCTGATCCGGCGGGCGGACCGATACTTCTGCTGTTAGTGATTCCCGTCACCTGTCAAGTAAAATACAATGGGCGTCAGAGGGAGACCGCGCTGGGCGGTCTTCAACTCTCCGATGCCTAAGTTAGTCAATGTATTTATGTTGACAAAGTAACAGTAGGTAAGTATTGAATGCGTAATAAATGAGGAGAGAGGAGAGGACCTTTTATAGGTGAGGAAGAGGATGATCTTCTCCTTGTTTTCGATGTGGGACTGATGTGCTTCGGTTCCCAGTTTAAGTAGCCTCTGATGCCAACTTGACACGGCGCGTGGCGGCGCGTCGGCGGTGCTTTGGGGTTGATCCGGGGCTCAGGCGGTAACCCGGCTAGCTGTCTTTACGGCAGTCACTTATATGGTGGGCGTTGATACCCCTGGCGGTACCATGAGTCTGGCTCATTATAGCTAATTATGCTTGCAAATGCACATGTATGTACAAGTCCCCAAATCCCCAGTCAAGGAGGGCAATCTTGGTTGGGGAGTTGATCGGCGGTTTGAAGCGTTTCTCCCGCTAGACTTTGCAGAAGCATAATTAGCGTCAGTGTGTCGTCAACCATGGATTTACTGAGCAAACGCTTTGTGCCCTTTCGGGTGGGCCCCTGCTAGGCCCCCCAGGGAGTCCCCCACTCCCCGGCTAAGATGGACCTCCGGATGGTCGCTATTATTGTTTGTTGAGGGGGAGCTGCACGGAGCAGAGGGTGTTGGGTTGCGAGCCCAATCTTAGCACCCAAGTGACGGGGGTCAACGTACCTGATCAGGGCTGTCGTAGACTGTTGACTAGTCCCCGTGTCCCATAGGGACATTCTGACCGTAACTCCGCGTGGCGGCGTTGTCAGAGAGGCGTGGCCTCGGGATCCACCGCTGGCGGAAGTCCCCCCGCTAGATGTAGCGGGAAGCAGCGTCAAGTAGACGTGCTTGGTGGTATTTTATTGAGCGGTATTGCGCTGAATAAAGTACACAGTTTGTCAGATGAGAAAGGGGGTTCGCTAGCGGTGTGCTGTGTAGCAGAGGGCGCCCCGTTCACGGAATGACGAGAGAAGTTCCACTGGAGACTTTGATGGTGACAAAAGAAGTTCCGGTGTCGGGGTTTCACTCAGCGGAGACTCCGTCACTTGGAGGATGACAAGTGAAGATCCGCTGGCGGGGTTTCGCTCAGCGGAGACTCCGTCACTTGGGAGATGACAAGTGAAGATCCGCTGGCGGGGTTTCGCTCAGCGGAGACTCCGTCACTTGGAGGATGACAAGTGAAGATCCGCTGGCGGGGTTTCGCTCAGCGGAGACTCCGTAACTTGGGAGATGACAAGTGAAGATCCGCTGGCGGGGTTTCGCTCAGCGGAGACTCCGTCACTTGGAGGATGACAAGTGAAGATCCGCTGGCGGGGTTTCGCTCAGCGGAGACTCCGTCACTTGGAGGATGACAAGTGAAGATCCGCTGGCGGGGTTTCGCTCAGCGGAGACTCTGGGTGGTTCTTTACGAAGTCACCCCAACTGTTTAACACGTGTCGAACCTATAGCGGGTTAGCGTGCGTAGGCTTGTCTCCTAAGCCTGTCCATCTTCTAGCTTTTAATGATATTAATTGTGGGTTTCATAACCGAGGTAACGCCTCGGGTACTCCGGAGAGTGAGTAGAGACTGATGACACGTGTACGGCTGGTACGTGATGTTGATATGGAGCGGACGGCTGAGGACGCGTTGGGGCCAATATAAGAGGGGGGGAACTTTGTGGGATTTGACACTTTGTGAAAATTTTGAAAACCTAGTCACCGTTTGCGAGCCCTGTTTGTCCAAGACCGGAGAAGGAGCCTACCGAAGTTTGGGTACACCATTCCCAAAGAGACGTTGATCGTAACTGTGCACCACCGTGTCGGAGTTTGCACCACTGAGGTTGGTATCTGGATTTTCCTCCTCTGCCTTTTGCTTCTGCTATTTTCTTTGATAATTGCTGGTTTTAATGGGTGTGTTCTGAGGTTGGAGTGGGATTTCCTTGGGTGGGATGGTTGGATTATGGTTGGCTAAACGTTGGTGGTTAAGGATTTAGAAAGCCGAATCTGGGTTGAGTAGTCTGTTTTGTACTCTGGAGTTTTCTGGGTTTTGTTTTTTGATTATTGTGGCTATATCTGATGCGAGAATAGGCTAGATCTGTGTTTGTGCTAACTGATGTGGGTTTTAGGGTTTGGGATGGCTAACGTTTTAGAGATTTCGAGCAGTGAGGATTCCGGGTCTGACGTGTCGTTCAGCGCGGCGGATAGGATTTTTATTGATTCGTTGCGTCCGTCTGCCCCTGCAGGAACCTCACTGCCAGAAGCGTTAGACGTTGAGCCGCTACAGACCATCCCCTGGGAAGTAGTTATGGGTCGTGGTTCGCGTCCGGAGAGTTCTAAGGCGGGTGAGGCCGCTGTTGGCAAAGCTAGGCGCGACGAGCGTTTGGCGAGCAATAGTGCTGCTAGCGGCTCCGCTGGGGAAGAAGAAGTAGCGGGGCAGAATGCGGAATCGGCGTGGTTCCTCTCAGATGGCACCGCCGTCGACGAGGCAGGTGGGCGGATGACAGCCGCTGCGGTTAATCGACTGAAACAGACGTTCCGGTTGCCGGGGTCGGTGAAGCTGCGTCCGCCGACAGCGGATGAGAAGGCGTCGATTCTCCCGGCGGGATCTGCAGCCGTTCATGAGGCGATATTCCTCCAAGGAGTGACACTCCCGCTGGTGCCCAACCTCCAGATCCTGGTGTGCGAATTTGGCCTTGCATTGGGTCAGATTTGCCCCAATATGTGGCGGTTGTTGCTCGCCGTGAACTCCCTTTGGCGGTTATCCGGGTGCGAGGGGCTACCGTGGCGGAAGTGCTTCACTTCTATGAGTTGGTGTACGTGAAGCGCCGAGGCTGCCAAGGGCAAGTGAACTTGAGTCGCCGGCAAGGAGCGCCCAAGCTGATCGAGAATCTAAGGGACTCAATGTCCTACTGGCGGGGGACCTTCTGCGTGGCTACCGACGGTTGGGAGTACCACGCCAGATCGAATGCGGAAGGGCCGACATTTAGGATTAAGTCTGAGTTCCAACCTATTCGAGGTTGGTGTCCGGTTTCCGCTGAAAGTATTTGGCGTGCCCACGTGCTTGCACTTGTATTCCTACTAACGTCGTGTTTTTATTTATTTATTATTTTTTTTTTTTTGTGTGCAGCGGGACTTCGGTACACGCTAACGCGCGAAGAAGAGTGCCGCGTGGCGAGGATCAGGGGTTGCTGGCGGAACCGAAACTTGCTTGATTTCCGCCTGCTGACTGGTTGGGAGTTGCTGGTCGACCTGCGACTAACACGCTCCGTTGGTGAGGAGTCTACCCTGTCGTTTCGTACTATACTTTTGAATTGTGTCTTGACTGGTGGCTGTCGTTTTTCTTTTTAGAAACTCCGCCGGGCAACAAATCGAGTCGCGACGCATTTGAGAAGGCGATGGATCGGGCGGAGATAGAGAATTTTTTGGAGGCCATGTACGCCGAGGGGCTAACGGCCCAGCAGACTGTAGTGAACCCCGAGACTTTGGCGCTGAGCCAGTCCGAGGTTCCGGTGGTGATGCCGATGCCGCACCAGTCTCATCTTGGTGAGGATGGTCTCCCTATAGTGCAGGCGGGGACCCAGACGGCCGGCGGGGATCAGAGGGGAAGCGCTGCGGCCGGGCCACAGAAGGAGCGGATGCCTGCCCAGAGGCGTGGCCCTCAAAAGGTGGTTCAACCGACTGAAGAAGTCATTGTGACCAGGGAGGAGCCGCCAGTAAGGGCGACGAGGGCCGCCGCTGGGAGCCAGAGGGCGCTGGAGAGAAAGCGCCGGACGGCTGAGTCTCCTGACGAGGAAGAGGGAGATGATTTGGAGGTGGTCGGGGCCCGCCGACAGAAGAAGGCCCGACAGGCTCCTTCGAAAACTGCGGCGGTGGAGGGAGAGGCGCCCGCCGTCAGTGATCTGGACTCCTTCGCCGAGTATGCGCCATTTATGACAGAAGGGGAGCGGGAGTTCCTCTTCCATCTGTGTGAGCGGCTGGGGTTCGGCGGTCTGGCGGGCATATCGCGCCCGACGGCAATTGACCAATCGCCCTTTAGCTCGGCGTTTGGTCAAATATCGGCGGGATTACACGATATGTTCGTGGCGGCGTCGAAGCAGCCCCGGATTGAGGAAGAGCTCAAGGGAGAAATTGGAGGTCTCCAGAGGGAGTTGGCGGAGGCAAAGGAGAGACTGGCGGAGGTCGAGCGGGGGCTGGCCAAGGCGGAGTGTGATTATACGGACGCCCGCGGCAAGCTTAATGCGGCCATCCGGCGGGACCTGGAGAGGAATGAACATGTCTCCAAATTGGAGCAGGAGATCGCGCTGCTGCAGGAGCGGATAGCCGCTAAAGATAAGAAGCTCATTGTAGTGCAGCGGGAGTCCGCCGACAGGATGGCCGAAATGAAGCGGCTGGGGGGTGAGGTTACCAGCCTGAGAGCTGAGGGGAGTACCTCTGCGGCCGCTGCTGTTGAAGCGTTCAAGCAGTCGGCGGAGTTTAAGAAGACATTGACCGAAGCGACGAAGTCTGGGGCCCGAGCCAATATAGATATGTTGAAGCGGAAGGGCGCCATTGACTTTGTAAAGGCGTCACAGCCTGACGTGCCGCCGGCCGAGAGTGTCCCGGCGGAGACAGAAGTCGTGCCTGCCCCAGCTGTAGGTACTTACTCGGGCAGCGGGGAAAGTGGCCCTTATCCGACGGAAGGGTCCCAGCAGACTCCCCAGCAGACCCCGTCGGAGGTGTCACGTGCCGGATTTCTGGAGGCACACACCCAGGCGGACGGCACCATGGAGACCCCCAGTCCGACAGCTCGAGGGTCCGATCAAGCGAGCCGATCGGTCGCGCCGCCGCCTGTTGAAGCAGCAGAGGCCGAAGCCAACCGCTGAAGCTATCCGAGACCCTAGTTTTTTCCTGCTTTCCCCTTTTTGTTTGTAGCCGCTGAGGCGCATCAGTTTGTAAAGAATTTTGGGGCGTAACATAAATTTCTGACTTGGTTTGCCATGATGTATGTGTAGTGTTTTTGAGTTATATTTTTCTTTTGTCGATCAATGGAACATTAAAGGAATTAAGATTGGTCCAAGTGCACCTCGTAGCGGACGAGGTCCGCCGACGATTGCTGGCGTTGCCAGTTGCCCTCAGTGCTAGACTTGGTAACAATGGTTTGAATAATTCCTCGTTTCATTGATAGCTGACTGATCAGTGTACAAAAGCGGGGTAGTACCCGTTGGGTAGCTTCCCTTAGCTAAATATTTGAACAAAATAATTAGCTAAGTCAAGATGCTCCTGGGTAGGGTTCTGACTATTTGTAGTAATACCGAAGGTGTTCAGTATTCCAAGGGCGGGCCGATGTGACGCCGTCCTTGTCCATTAAGTAGAAGGTGCCTGGGCTAACGACTTCCACAATTTTGTACGGGCCTTCCCAAGTTGGGCGGAGTTTAGTCGGCGGCGGAATGACTTCCTTCATGACCGAGTCCCCCAGCTGGAGGTTCCGGGCCTTGACTCTGGCGTTGTAGAAACGTGATACCCGTTGTTTGTTTTGTAGATTGTGTAAGTGGGCCTTGCGTCTTTTCTCTTCCAGGAGGTCGTTGTCCAAGTTGACGCCAGCGCTGTTGTTCTCTGGGCAGTAGCCTTCGACTCTAGCGGTAGGTTGAGTAACTTCAATGGGTAAGACAGCCTCTGTGCCGAACATCATACAAAAAGGAGTTTCTCCGGTGGCGGAGGTTGGAGTTGTTCGTATGGCCCACAGAACCTCTGGGAGCTTTTCCGCCCATAAACCCTTGGCGTTGTCGAGCTTCTTTTTTAACAACTTTTTGATTATCTTATTTGCCGCTTCGACTTGGCCGTTGGTCTGGGGTGGGCGACAGATGCAAACCTCAACTTGGTGCCTAAGTTGGTGGTGAAGGAGATGAGCTCGTCATTGTTGAACTGTGTGCCGTTGTCTGTAATGATTGTGTGTGGGACACCGTAACGGCAGTAGATATTCTTCCAAAGGAAGCGAATTACCTTGGCGGTAGTTATTGCCGTCAGTGGCTCTGCCTCTATCCACTTGCTGTTGTAATCGATGGCAACAATGATGTATTTGAATTGACCCTTGGCAGTTTGGAATTTTCCCATCAGATCAAGGCCCCACGTGGAATGAATCCATGGGCCCACGATGATTGACAGTGGTTCCGCTGGTGCGTGTGGGAGATCTGCAAACTGTTGGCATTTGTGGCAAGACCTCGAAATCTGCCGGGCGTCATCACCAAGTGTGGGCCAGAAGTATCCCTGTCGCATTGTGCGGTTGGCCGGGGATCTGGCGCCCGAGTGGTTTCCGCATTCCCCGCCATGGATTTCCGCTAGGACAACCCTTCCTTCCTCTGGGGTTAGACAGCGGAGGTTAGGATGGGTGAACCCCTGGCGGTAGAGCTTGCCGTGCTGGATGTTGTAGCGGGTTGCTCTTCGCTGGAGCTGTCTTGCCTGTACCTTGTCTTCTGGCAACGTTCCGTTGCGTTTATATGTAATGATCTCGTCCATCCAGCTGGGGTTGACCTGAACGTTGAAGATTTCCGCCAGGGTCTTTGTGATACTTGGCTTGTCAAGATACTCCACCCTTGTGTCCGCTGGACTCTGATGCGGTTGGGCGGTTGCCAGTCTCGCCAGTGAATCAGCCTTGGCGTTCTTTTCCCTGGGGATTTGTGTGATTGTGTGAAATTTGAATTTCTTTAGCAACGTTTTTACGTACCCCAAATATGCCGCTAGCTGCTGGTCCTTGGCTTGGAAGCTGTCGTTGACCTGATTGACGACTAGTTGGGAGTCGCTGAATATGTTGACGTTGTCAGCTCCGGAGTCGATGGCGAGGAGTAGACCGGCTATGAGCGCCTCGTACTCCGCCATATTGTTTGAAGCTTTGAAGTTGAATTTCAACGCATACTCTGCGTTCAGTCCCCCGGGTCCGGTTAAGATGACTCCGGCGCCGCTGGCCTTGGCGCAGGCGGATCCGTCCACGTGGAGGTTCCAATCGGACTGTGGGGGAGTTGTTTCTGCACTGGCTACTATTTCTGTTTCGGACTTTGTTTGAGTACTGGGTTCTGGCTGACGCTCGGTAAGTTCAGCGATGAAGTCTGCTACTGCCTGGCCCTTCATGGCGGCTCTTGACTTGTAATCTATGTCAAATTCACTGAGCTCGATGGCCCACTTGCTGAGGCGCCCTGAATGTTCAGGGTTCTGCATCACCTGTCTCAGCGGTTGATTAGTTAGCACATGGATTGTGTGCGCTTGAAAATATTGGCGGAGGCGCCTGGCGGCAACAATGAGTGCGAGAGCTAGCTGCTCCAAGGGTGGATATCTTGTTTCTGCCCCGTTCATGCCTCTGCCGGCGTAGAAAACTGGGAGCTCGTCCTGTCCCTCCCGCCGGACAATGGCGCAGCTCACCGCCGATATCGATACCGCTAGGTATATGAACAGTGTCTCTCCTTGCACAGGGATAGAGAGTAGTGGGACTTCCGCTAGGTAATCCTTCAAGCCCTGAAATGCCGTCTGACATTCTGGGTTCCAGTTGATGACTTTCTTGTGGGTCGTTTTGAGGAGTTTGAAAAATGGGGCACACCTGTCAGTGAGCCTGGAGATGAATCGAGAAAGGGCGGTTAACTTGCCTTGGAGGCACTGGACATGTACCTTATACTCAGGGTCCGCCAGGTCGAGTATGGCCTGTACCTTGTCCGGGTTAGCCTCGATTCCTCGTTCACTGACGATATAACCCAGAAATTTGCTGGCGGTGACGCCAAAGAAGCATTTTTCTGGGTTGAGGCGCATGCCATAGGCCAGGAGGATGGTAACTATGATCTTGAGGTTTGCCACATGTCCGCTGGCCTTTATACTCTTGACCAACATGTCGTCCACGTAGACTTCGATTATCTTGCCCAAATGTTCAGCGAACATAGCATTCATCAACCGCTGATAAGTTGCACGGGCGTTCTTCAGACCGAAAGGCATAACGTTGTAGCAGTACAGGCCTTTGTCGGTGGTGAAGGTGGTACACTCCTGATCGCTGGGATGCATCTTGATCTGATTGTAGCCGGAGAAAGCGTCCATCATGCTGAGGAGTTCATGCCCGGCTGTTGCGTCAACCAGCTGATCAATGCGTGGTAGAGGGAAACTGTCCTTTGGGCACGCCTTGTTGAGATTTTTGAAGTCGACACACATCCGCCACTTGCCGCTAGGTTTCTTGACCATGACCAGGTTGGAGATCCACTGGGGATAGACTACCTGGCGGATGAATCCCATGCCCTGGAGCTTGGCGACCTCCTCCCCTATGGCGCGATATTTCTCCTCGTCAAAGGCCCTTCGCTTCTGCTTGATAGGATAGAAGGATGGCTTGATGGTTAGCTTGTGTGTGATGATTTCAGGAGAGATACCTGGCATGTCTGCATATGACCATGCAAAGACGGCGGCGTTGTCCCGTAGGAATTGAGTGAGTTCTGCCGCCACCTCTGGGTCTAGCTGAGCTCCTATGCGGACTGTCCACTCTGGGTGCTCGTCGGAGATGCTGATGACCTTCAACGATGTTTCTGGATTGACCGGTTCCTTCTTCACATATTTCTTCTCCTCATCCCTAGGATCCTCGAAGATATCTGGTGGCGGTGCCTGATTTCCTACCGTTAGGATTTCGTGGCGGCGGGTTGACCGCGCAATGGTGGTTGAGTAGCATTCTCTTGCCAATTGCTGACTTCCCTTGACACAGCCCGTGCCGTTGGGTGTGGGGAACTTCATGAGAAGCATGTATCCGGCGATGATGCATTTGAGCTTGTTGAGTGCCGGCCGTCCTATGATGGCGTTATACGAACTGAAACAATCCACAATTATAAATTCAGTATGTACCTCCGCCATACATGGACTGGAGCCGATGGTTAACCGCATGTAGTCAGAACCCAGCGGTTGAGTGATATCGCCGGAGAAGCTAAGCAATGGCTCATGGTCTTGTAGTAGTTTCTTGTTCCGCTTAAGGTTGCTATAACAACCGCTGAATATGACATTGACAGCAGATCCGCTATCCACCAGGATTCTTCCCACTGACCATCTGTCGAGAATGGCATCGATCAGAAATGGGTCGTCATGGGGTAGATGTGCTCCGCGCTCCTCCTCCTCTGAGAAGGTGATGGGCTCCCAACCAGACTTGGGGAGTTTGGCGGATCTCTCGTAGCGGATGTTACAGACTTCCTTTGGGTGATTTGCACTTGCGTAACGCTTTCTTGCCCTGTGAGACATGTTGGTGATTAGAGCCCCGCCATCGATGGTGTTGATGCGGCCTAGTGGCTCAATGTTGGCAATTACAGGTGGCGGTTGGCGCACCTTGAATTGATCCATCTTGCCGTCACGGTACAAGGTCTCAATGGCCGTTTTGAGAGCGTTGCAACTGTTGGTATTGTGACCGCTGTCCTCGTGGTATTTGCACCACATGCCGGTGTTTCTTGGCTTGCCCTTTTTGGGGAATTTCGGTGAGGGTGGCGGTGGTATCCGATCCTTGCACTGATTGTAAATTTCCTCGTACGAGGCTGTGAGGACCGTAAATACCGCATACCGCTGAGAGGACTCCGTCTGCTTGTTGCGATTGTCCCCATGGGATGGGCGGTTGCCCTTGTAATGGTTGTCTTTCTGCCTCTTGCTTTGATAACTGCCCTGTTGCCACTCCCTCTTCTTGTCAGCTGGCTGTGCAGTGGGGGCCTTGCTGGCGGTCTCCTGATGGCTGGAGGAGGGTTGAGATGATTTTGTTGGTGTTGCTGGTGGTGGTGGGGTTTCTCCATATGTGATAAACTCTGCCTGGGCATGAATGACCGCCTCACTCATAAGGTGATCATACGCCGCGTTTGGATGATTGTAGTTGAGGTGATAGAGGAATGGTCCTTTGAGGAGTCCCTGCTTGAAAGCCGCCGAAGCCATTGTTTTGTCGAGATCGCGGCACTGAGATGCTGCTGCCCGCCATCTTGTGACGAATGCCTTCAATGATTCGTCCCCTCCCTGCCGGACGCCAAACAACTGGCTCGTGTTGTGATGACCGGCGGACAACAAGATGAATCGAGAGAGGAAAGCATGAGATAACGCCTGGAATGAGCCGATGGACCCTGGCGGACACTCGAAAAACCAACTCATTGCCTCACTATCCAGCGTTTCGCTGAACAAGTGGCACAGGGTGGCGTCATCAAATCCCTTGTTGTTGGTGACCTTCTTGAACGTGTCCATGTGGACGAAGGGATCGGTCTTACCGCTATAATGTGACATTTTTGGGGTCTTTGCAAACGCTGGTCTGACAGCTTGCAAAATTGTAGCGGTGAATGGTCCTGGCCTGGACGCGAAGAGTGGGTTTGGGGCTGGCGCCGGGGTGCCTGCCTCTGCCAGGATTAGCCTCTGTTCTAACTGCTGTATTCTCTCCAAAATTTGGGCGGTTGCGTTGCCAGCGGGGCCTGCTCGGGCGCTCCGCGGAACTGACCCTCGCCCGGGAATGGGTAGATTGCCCTCAGTCCTTGTTCTGGTCCTCGAGTGGTGGGTGCGCAGCGATGACTCCGCCTCCTGCTCCAACAGTTGGGGGACAGGGGGTGGTCCCATTCCTGCCAGCTCAGGTGGGTTTAGCGGTACCTGCATTTGCACAATGGGTCCTATACCAGCGGTAGGCCGGCTGTGTCTGGTGCTGTGTGACTGCTCACTTCGTGCTGGGTTGGCGTTTGCGTCCAGCGCCCGCTTTAGCTCGTCGAAACGTGTCATCAGCGTGGCCACCTGCTCTTGGGCCTCAGCCTTTTCCTTGCGTTCCTGCTCGCGCTCTCTGTTTACTTTGTGGAGGTCCGCCAGCGCCAGCTCATACAAGGCGGTGAGGTCCTGACCTGGGGGGCGGCTGCTGCTTGGATTTGTTTCACCGCCAGGGTTGACCGGGGTGCTGAATAGTGCGCGGTTGATGCTTACCGCTGGGTGGGCGGGTTGGGGAACGGTGGACTGGTCTGCCTGCTCCTCGGCATTTCCCCCGCTACCGTTAGTCATGGTAATTGTGATGGGATGACCTTTTGTTCAAGGTTTCCCACAGACGGCGCCAATGTTAATGTCTAAAAGTCTAGCGGTAGCTGGACTTTAGTTAACGCTGATCCGGCGGGCGGACCGATACTTTTGCTGTTAGTGATTCCCGTCACCTGTCAAGTAAAATACAATGGGCGTCAGAGGGAGACCGCGCTGGGCGGTCTTCAACTCTCCGATGCCTAAGTTAGTCAATGTATTTATGTTGACAAAGTAACAGTAGGTAAGTATTGAATGCGTAATAAATGAGGAGAGAGGAGAGGACCTTTTATAGGTGAGGAAGAGGATGATCTTCTCCTTGTTTTCGATGTGGGACTGATGTGCTTCGGTTCCCAGTTTAAGTAGCCTCTGATGCCAACTTGACACGGCGTGTGGCGGCGCGTCGGCGGTGCTTTGGGGTTGATCCGGGGCTCAGGCGGTAACCCGGCTAGCTGTCTTTACGCCAGTCACTTATATGGTGGGCGTTGATACCCCTGGCGGTACCATGAGTCTGGCTCATTATAGCTAATTATGCTTGCAAATGCACATGTATGTACAAAGAGTTTTGGAGACAGAGCTCACAGAAGAATGCGGGCAAATAAGGCTTGGGAAGATTGACTTGCAAAATAGAAAAAAGTAAAAGAAACATATATAATTTCAAGGGAGGGTAAATTAGGATAATTTGTAAAAAAAATAAAAAACAAAAAGAATTAAAGTAATAGAAAAGTACATGGGTGTGTGTGCATAGAGAAAATGTGTGTGTCAATAACACCACCCTAATTATATGAATAGTGTAAATTAATATGGTAACTTTGTTCTTAATGTTGAAATTTTAGTTCATATAAATTGTAATTTTTATTCAAGTAGATGTAAAACGAGTGTATGATAAACATCACAATATCATAGCTTGTCCCAAAAAGAAAAATTTTATAATACATACATTGGGGAATACAAAAAGTACATACATATTGTTCAAAGGCGCACCCTAACTCCTATATTTACTTATATATGATCTAACTTTGCTCATACCATGGAGTCCATATCTCCTAAGAGTACCTCCAAGGTTTTAATTTTCTTGACCTCATGCATGTATATATGAATTTCTAATTTTTTTGCTCTACAGTATATGAAGTTTAGTTTGTTGCTCACCAATATTATACAAGTAGAGAACGAAATCCTCCTTGTAAAAGGCCATGACCGTGTTTTCTAATTTTTCAGGGAAAAAACTACATGGAGAAATCGACAATAGGTGCTAGACTACTGCTCTTGAACCTTTTTGTACTTGGCTTTCTTGGTCAATCAACAGTTCATTCATTGGCCAATTCATCTGCACCTGATCATGGTAAATTACTTCATCTTAATAATAGCATTTGTATGTTAATAAAACCACGTAACGATCGAGATATATTGAGGCAGAAGCCTCAATGTTCTATTTTCTATTGCTGGGAAGTATATAGTAGCTCGTTCATCAAACACTTCAAAGGTGCTTGAGGCTTATTTTGACTTGTTTTTTAAACTGTTATTAGCCTTTCTCTGGGTTCATTTTATAAGAGATTTTAGTTCTCTGCTTGGTATTATTTGGCGAGAAAGATTTTGGTCTCATCCCTCTTTCCCCGATGTACTATATTTCTTTTCCATTAAATAAAATTTCAAGTTAGTGGCAGATTTTCCCTTAACTTGCTGGAAACAATATTATTTCAAATTATTAAATAGGTTAACATGATCTAAGATATTCGATTTCTTAATTTATATTTAGAAAATTCTATAATACATACCCGTATGTCATAAATGTGATAACAAATTTGTTGTCAAAGTGGTAATGTGAGTCTTGTTAATTGTGTAATCTTAGTTCTAGTAATGGTAATTACATACGACATTATTATAAGTTTTTGAATAAATTCATTGTCAATGTTTTAATTTTGGTTTAATTATATGTAAATAGTGTAAACGAATAAGGTAACTTTGTTCTCAATGTTGTAAATTTGATTCATATAATTGTAATTTTTGTTCAAGTAAATGCAAACTGAGTGTATGATAAACATCACAGTACCATAACTTGTCTCTCTATATTTTACAGATTTTAGCTACATGAAGATTGTGAAGGATGCCACTGATCTACCGTTGGAAGATAAATATGACTATATTGTAGTTGGGGGAGGAACAGCAGGTTGTCCATTAGCAGCAACATTATCAGCAAGCTACTCGGTGCTTGTTCTTGAAAGAGGTAGTGCTCCTACTGCACATCCAAGTGTCTTGCGAGAAGAAGGGTTTCTGAGTAATCTCATGCAAGAAGATGATGGTAAGATCACACCAGCTCAAAAGTTTAAGTCTGAAGACGGTGTTGCCATTGTCAGAGGAAGGGTTCTTGGTGGCTCAAGCATGATCAATGCTGGTTTCTACTCCAAAGCTGACAGGGAATTCTTTGTTAAATCTGGAATTAAATGGGACATGGATTTGGTTGATAAGGCATATCACTGGGTTGAAAGCACTGTCGTCTTTCGTCCAAATCTGTCACGTTCAAATTGGCAATCTATTGTGAAAGAAGCATTGTTGGAGGCTGGTGTTGGTCCAAACAATGGATTCAGTTTGGATCACATTAAGGGAACTAAAGTTGGCGGTTCTACTTTTGATACACATGGAAGGAGATACGGAGCTGTTGAATTGCTTAATAGAGGAAACCTAAAGAACTTGCGAGTGGGAATTCATGCCACAGTCGAGAAAATCATCTTCTCTTCCAAAGAATCAGGTATATGTTGCATTAATTTATCAAGTACATTTACAAAATTTCATGTGTATTGTATATGACTCACAAGAAGTTTAAGAGTTTAGGGTCAACGGTTCAAAGTTAGTAGACTACGGTTTAGCGTGTAGGATTATACTGAGTGGATGCCAACATAGTTTTTTGGTTAAAAATTCTATTTTATTCTCTCATGCAGGTGTTTCGGCTCGAGGGGTGGTATATATTGATTCTAATGGGAGGTCTCATCGGGCATTTGTTCGTGGTAAGGGAGAGGTTATTCTGAGTGCAGGGGCAATTGGGAGTCCTCAGCTTCTACTTCTTAGCGGTGTTGGTCCTCAGTCCTATCTATCATCTTTGAAAATCCCAGTTGTTCACCCCCAACCTCACACTGGAAACTTTATGTATGACAATCCTCGTAATTTCATTAACATTTTGTCCCCGTTTCCACTACAGCCCTCAACTGTAAAGATTGTCGGCATTACCGACCATTTCTACATAGAGACCCTCTCTAGCATGCCCATTTCTACTACACCCTACAGTGTTTTTCCTGATCCGGCTAAACTTACAAAGATAAATTCAAGTTTAGGACTCATTGCCATCAAATTAGTAGGACCTTTGTCTTATGGTACTTTGAAGCTTCAATCATCATCTGATGTGAGAGTTGGTCCAAATGTCCGCTTCAACTACTTTGCACATCCCTTGGACCTTGCTCGTTGTGTTTCTGGCATGAAGAAGATTGGGGAGTTATTAAATACGAAGTCACTGAAAGTATTTAAGGTTCAAGCTTCGTCGAGCACAAAAGCTTACAATTTTTATGGTCCAACTTTACCTATGAACCAGACAGATGATGCATCTTTTGGAGAATTTTGTCGTCATACAGTATCAACAATTTGGCATTTCCACGGCGGATGCCTTGTCGGAAAGGTGGTCGATAGTAGCTTGCGGGTCATGGGAATCAATGCTTTGCGTATTGTTGACGCATCCACATTCAATTTCACACCGGGGACAAATCCTCAGGCCACACTTATGATGTTGGGCAGGTACATTTGTTTTATGTATAGATATATAATACAAGAAATTATCTATAACTATCTGGTTTAATTCTGGGCTTGTTTGCAATATATATAACCAGCTGACATTATTCTCCAACAATCAAATTGTCAGGTACATTGGCATTAAGATGCTGCAACAAAGATCTTCTTAAGCGATGTAGTCTGTAATATAAATAAACTGAAGTGTACTACTGTATCCTTGGATAGCTTTCTCGCAACATAAATAAAAGGACAACTAATATGTTCTGTATTGTCCAGATGCGGGGCTGCTAGCTAGAGTGTGTAATAATAAAGGAAATTAGTATGCCAATTGGCCATAATGGCACAGTGGACAACATGCTGGCCTGGTACACACTGTGGCTAGGTTCAAATCTCATAAATAGCAGATTTTATTTTTTGTTTTGATATTTGTTTTTTTTATTTATTTTCCATTTTTTGACGAAGTGGTGTTAGCTCAGTGGTTAGAGCACCCACTACCTATGTACGAATTCATGGGTTCGAGTCACATGGGGGCAGAAGTGAAACCCTTTGATCTTTTTTTTTATTTTTTTTTTTTTTTATTTTATAAAAAAAAAAAAGGAAAGTAGTATGCCAATGCATATGGAGTCAGGTAGACTGACTAAATTGAATTAGTTTACTTAATATATCGATACATTGATGTACTGTAGATAAATCAAATCATATAACCTCTTTTGAAGTTTAATTCCAAGTTTTTCCTAACTTTTTATCAAAATTAATTGCGTGCTCAATTATATGTAGACGGCATATATATAAGTCTAAGTATTTTCCATTGATTAAATTGCTGCTCAAAGTTGTTTCTTTGGAAGCATGGGTGTAATAAGGGGTCTTAGATTACCTCAAGGGATCTCAAGTTCTTTAATTTTCTAGATATGAAATACGCTAATGATTTCATTGGAAAAGTATCGGTAACTTAACATAAGCGGTCAACCTGAAGGTGACTGAGGGATCTAGCTAGAATTGATCGGTCCAACAGTGAGATGAACGTACAGTCTATGGATACGTTAAGCAGACGAACTCGGACCAGCTAGTGGATCATGAATTGAAATTCTAAAAGAAAGATTTGTCATCGAATGCCCAACTCTTGTTGGGCTTTACTCTTATCGTCCTACATTTGGGCTAACCTCTTAAATTAGCAGCTGGGGCGCCTTGTCGTCTATTAGAGGACTATTAATTACTAATTTACTATACAGATTGGTCTGAAAGCTGAGAAGGTGATTACTTGCTCTCTGTAGTATTGGTCTGAAAGTTGGGAAGGTGATAACACAGTTGTTGCAATATGCCTGGAACTCAACCCTGCTGCTTCAGTTTGGTCTTTCTGAGATCCATGTTCAATATATCTGTCAGGAAGCATCATAGCCCTCCACTGTAACAACAAAAGCAATCAAGAAACTTAGCATGGACTCTCAAACACTCAGGAAGGTCGGAATTTGAAGCTATAAGAATATTACCTTGAGCTTGCCATCAAGTAATCCATTCAAGCCAAAGAATTTGGAAACGTGGGAGCCGAATCCTCCGATTGATCCCTCTTCTACGGTAATGAGAATCTCATGTTCTTGAGCTAGCTGTCTGATCAAATTTCCATCAAGAGGCTTGCAGAATCGTGCATCAGCCACAGTTATGGAGATGTTGAGAACTTGAAGCCGCTCAGCCGCTGCTATACAGCTTTGTACTATTGTGCGGTAACCCAAAATGGCCACCCTATAACCTTCCCTTAACACCCTTCCCTTGCCAACCTATTTCCAGAGTTTGAGTTAGCATACATGCCATTCTGTCATAAACGTAGATGACTCGTCAAAATTGGTCAAAGTTTGTGTTACGTATAGGAATGCTAGGGAATATATAAGTCAACAAAATATATATTTTCACATGTTGAGTTTAAATTAAGCCAAGAATCTAGAGGTTTAGAATATGAACCTCAATGGCATGCATGCAAAGGAGAGAGAGAAAAAAAAACAGAATATAATATGTATTATGATATATAAATAAAATAGAAAGAATGATAAATTTTAAAAGATAATTTTAGAACTGACTTTGCGGACCATGCAGACTCACAAAATTGATGATGCACAGTTTGAACAGTATAAACACACTGTGCAAATGACCCTTGCATATCAACCATACATAGTTTACAGATTCAGAGTTTATTCCTGGTCGGGCCTATATAAATATACGTGCGCGTTTAATCAAGATAACAAATATAAATAGAGAAAATGCTCTTTAATGATTTACCTCCAATGGGGTTCCTTTGTTGTCTGGTGGAAGAATTGATCCAATGCCGTTTCCTCTAGGATATCGGAAGCAACGTACTAGGCCTATCATCTATGGCAGAAGCCGTGGAAACCAAGTGCATAAGTTCAGTCTCAGAAGAAGGGGCCATGAAAGTTGTACCAAAGGCTCCGCAATGTGTTGGACCATCTGCACCTACAAGACCAGCCCTATCTATAGCAAATCTCACTGGGAGCTTTTGTAAGTCTACATCATGAGCCACCTATACCACCACAAAATAAGTTAAAACCAAAGATTACTGAAACTACATTAATTATTAGATTACTGCACCATTACCAAATAATAGCAACACTTCTCTATTTTTTTTATTTACCTCATCATAACCACTCTGAAGAAACGAAGAGTAAATAGCACAAAAAGGTTTAAGGCCTTCTGCAGCTAGGCCAGCAGCAAAGGTTATAGCATGCTGTTCTGCTATCCCAACATCGAAACATCTGTCTGGGATTGTTTCTGGAACAAGTTGAGTTTAGCACCACTTCCCATTGCAGCATGGATGGCTACAACTTTATCATCTTTCTCGGCTTCGGTAATTAAGGACCCTGCGAAATACTGCGTGTATGTATGAGTACTTGATTTCTCGCCTTCAACTGAGTCCCTGACTTAGTGTCAAATTTCACAGCACCTGATGATCACATAACCAAAAACCAATAAGCCAACTAACACATTGATGGTGTGAAATTAGTAAAACAAAAAAAATATTTCTTTACATAGAATGTCTGTTATTTTGTACCATGCATCTTATCAGGGGAAACTTCAGCTGGAGCATAGCTTTTTCCTTTCTCAGTGATGACATGAATCAGAACAAGCCCTGGTTCTGGTAAGGATTTGATGTTGTTCAAAATGTAGACAAGGTCTTCGACATTATGACCATCCACAGGACCAATATAGTGTAGTCCAAGTTCTTCAAACAGACATGCCCCAGAACCACCCATCATTCCTCTCATGTAGGAGTCAACTTTATCAGCAACTTCATGTGCTTATTGTCCAATTTTCTTGGTCATACCTTGTGGATGTCCACAAAAACCTCATAAGTTGGCTTGAAGAAGGAAATCTAAGGCGTTAATCAGTTGGGCTAGCTGAAGGCTGAAGCCGATTGTGGCATATACTTTGCAGCTTCACGTAGTTGTTGGAACTTTTGAGTAGACTATAATCTTGTGAGTGCTTTGCTTAGAGCTCCAACTAAAGGGTCAGGGGTGTTGACAGTGGCAGTTGGCAGAGAGGCTTGTTGTCATTCAAGATGATTATATGATCAGAATCAAGGTAGCCTGCATTGTTTAATGCCTCATTTGCCTGTCCCCCGGTCATGGCTCCATCTCCTATCACTGCAATCACATGATTCTTCTTGCCTTGCAAATCTCTCTAGCAACTGCAATTCCTATATGCGAAAGGAAAATTTTGGTTAGGTCTCCCAACAAATGGTAAAAACAAAAGCACTGCCAAATAATTCAAAAGCCTTTATTATTATTATTATTATTTTTTATTTTTTTTATATTTTAAAATAGAAGTTGAATTCATTAGATCAACAACAAAATTGCTGAAGTCTACCAAAACTTACATAAGAAATCTGGCAAGAAAATCTGGAGTAACCTCCTTAAGCTAAAGCAAACCATTAAAGATCACTAGGATGCTCACAACTAAGCGAGCCTATACAAGAATGAAAAAACCTTGCCTCCTACTAAAACGAAATCATTCAACTAGCCCTCATATGCCAATCACACAATTGTGGTACAAGCAAGACACTGGAAACATCATAAAAGACTCATAGAAGTTAATCCAACCGAGCTCACACAGGCTCAGTACCTTAATACATGCATTAGGACCCAGATTGCCTTGACCTGAGCCCAAGCCCAAATTAACACTTGCCTAGCAGGAAGACTCCCTTGCCCCATCAGCCCAAGGATGAGCCCAGGCCCAAACCCAATCCAATAGAGGAGTCGCCTCCATCATCTGCACAGTCGCCATCCCATCTGGCAGCCGTCCCTGTCCACAGATCATGTTCAACCGGCACTGGTGTAAAAAACTAAAGCACCAAAACAGGCCAAAACTCAGCCTGGAGCACCTCTGCAAACTCCTCTAACAAGTGAGGAAACCGGAGAAGCAGCGACGATCTTCAAGCCAAAGATGTCGCCGAGGCTAGTCCTCTTGCCTAGAAAGCAATCTCTCTCGTCAAGATACCGAGAAAGAAAGTTGGAATCGTAGACCCAAACTAGTCCACGCGATCCTCAACTCTCCCAATCTACGGCGCCGATCTGTCCTTGAAGACGGGAATAGAAAAAAAGCCTATGTGATTGCAGCATTTGGCAACAACGAAAAAAGAAGAAGTTATTTTTGAAATAAATTACAAAATATTTAAGTGGTCCTTAACTCATAAAGACAAAATTTGAAATTTTAGTCTCCATCAGGTTTGCATTTTATTTTCTATTTCCATCAATAAAAAGAAAATTTTACAATATATAACCTATGAAATACATATTGTAAAATGTTCCCATAAACGAGCCATTTTCAGAAATACTGACACATAAATTGTATGAACGATTTAAGATAACTCATTATCACATCTAAACTATAAATATAGGGGCACATAGGGGCACTCCCCATTATACAATACATCTAAACTATAAATATAGGGGCACATAGGGGCACTCCCCATTATACAATCCGTACTCCTCCTTTCCTTTTTTAGTAACCTAAATTTTGTCTTTAATAACTTAAATTTTGTCATTTTATAAGAAATTCAATCAAAAAAATTAAATGAATGAGTGTATATTGTAAAATGGGGAGTGTGGATTTCACTCCCCTAAATATATAGACTAATATATTTCAAAAATAAAACACATTTTGCTAGAGATTTGTACTTGTTTCCAGCATATTTCCCAAATATATATATATATATATATATATATATATCTAGAGCGAGACTTCACTTTGAAATTAAAGTGCGCATTTTTAGTTTAGGGTCACTTTTCGGTTGCATATTCACATCTCGACAGTTCAGTTTTTAGGTACTAATGTATAGATCATCTCTGCAAATTTTCAGCCAAATTGATGACCATTAAGGCATTGATTACTACCTTAAAGCTAGTACGGTTCAGGTTGGACAGATTTAATTCGTCCATTGGTTTAAGCGAGTTAGATAACTTAACGATCATCAATTTAGCTGAAAATTTGCAGAAATGATCTTATCTTCAAGAGTGTTGAAAACATGGTGAAGTGCAACTATTAACTCAGAAACTCCTAGGCTTGAGCTCAAGTGACCCCCAATCTTTGACATTGTGTAAACAATCTCTTCCCTAAGTTCATCTGCTAAAATTCCAAGTTCTTGAAATTCATATCAAAAGCCAATCAATGCACAAATTTTAATTCCAAGAGTGTTTTTTCCTCATCAGCAACCACTAATGTTCCATAAGTAATTAGTTCTTTAATTACCTCAATAGAAAGATTTCTCATGTGAATAGGATAGTTTATGGTGTCCAGAATTGGAGTTGAGGGCCTCTCTCGTGAGAAATTCAACAATTTTGATTTCGATAGCTTGCCATTATTCTAGCTTTCTTGGTGACCTCCCTTCATGAAAGTGCTCTTGTCATCAACTGAATTATTGTGAAAAGCAACAGCTATCCCATAGAACTAAAAAAAGCAGAGCCGGCCCTGAGGGCTGCAGCCTGAGGCAGCAGTCTCAGGTCACCGGTTTCCGGGGGCCTCAGAGAATTTAATTATGTATATATGTTATATATATATATATATATATATATATATTTTCTTTACCATCATACATGTTTGTGTGTTG
Organism: Rosa chinensis; assembly: GCF_002994745.2. NCBI lineage: Eukaryota > Viridiplantae > Streptophyta > Magnoliopsida > Rosales > Rosaceae > Rosa > Rosa chinensis. The sequence goes on along the minus strand of NC_037091.1, from coordinate 23,166,048 downwards.
CTCCAGCGGCTTGCTGTTTATTTCTTTTTAAACCAACCAAGGTTCAAACCTCATAGGCGTATTCTCTTTTCACTTTTTTTTCTTTTCCTTTTCCATATAAAAATATACACTTAATTATTGTCTTTTCCTTTTCATATCAATAACTAATTCATTTCTTTCTCCATATAAAAATCTTTTCCTTATAAAAACTGATGTTTTTTTTTTCTTTTCCTTTTTCATATGAAAACAGACAATTAATTCATTTTCTTTTCCTTTTTCATATCAATAACTAATTCATTTCCTTCTTCATATAAAAATTTTGACCAAAAATCGTAGCCTATATATTAATTATTTTTAACTGTAATGTATTTCAGAAATTTATATACGAATCAACATTCATATATTTTTGTTTTGTTATTCTTTCTACACAAGATTTTGTACTGCCTTTTGACGCAATACACACACACACACACACACACACAACCTTGCTCAGGTGCGGATATCCACACCTAAGCAAAAAGTACGGATTTCCCATTTTTACCAACTTTCCGATCATATTTTCACATCTCAACCGTTCAGTTTTTAGATTCTAATGTATAGATCATCTCTACAAAATTTCAGCCAATTTGTTGATCGTTAAGGTATCCAAAACTGCAATTTACATGAACGAACCGAATCTATCGAACCGGAACTGTTCATGTTTATAATGGTAAATTGCAGTTTTGGATGCCTTAACGATCACCAAATTGGCTGAAAATTTGCATAAGTGATCTATACATTAGGACCTAAAAATTGAACGGTTAAGATGTGAAAATATAGTCGGAAAGTGGGGAAAACCTGGAAATCCGCACATTTTGCTTAGGTGCGGATATCCGCAGCCAAGAAGGGCTATATATATATAGGGCCCTTCTAGTGAGGGATCCCTTTTTTTGGTATTTTATAGGGATAGGCATTAGACTAACTTTTCGATCATATTTTCACATCTTAACCTTTCAGTTTTTAGGTCCTAATGTATAGATCACTTTTGCAAATTTTCAGCCAATTTAATGATCGTTAAGGCATCTAAAACTGCAATTTACCATTATAAACACGAATGGTTCCGGTTCGACAGATTCGGTCCGTTCGTGTAAATTGCAGTTTTGGATGCCTTAACGATCACCAATTTGGCTGCAAATTTGCAGAAGTGATCTATACATTAGGACCTAAAAACTGAACGGTTAAGATGTGAAAATATGATCGAAAAGTTGGTCTAATGCCTATCCCTATAAAAGACCAAAAAAGGGATCCCTTAGTGGAAGCCCTCTATATATATATATATATATATATATATATATATATATATATATATATATATATATATATATATATATATATATATATATATATATATATATATATATATCCTATTCAGAGCGGAGCTCCGCTTTGAAATTAATGTGTGAAGTTCGCGTTTTGGGTCACTTTTCGATTTCATATCCACATCTCGACCGTTCTGTTTTTAGGTACTAGTGTATAGATCATCTATATCAATTTTCAGCCAAATTGATGATCGTTAAGGCATTGATAACTGCTTTAAAGCTAGTACGGTTCAGGTTGACAGATTCAGTCCGTTCATTGGTTTAAGCGAGTTAGATACCTTAACGATCATCAATTTGGCTCAAAATTTGCAGAGATGATCTACACAGTAGTACCTAAAAATTGAACGGTTGAGGATGTAGATATGCGACCAAAAAGTAACCAAAAACTCGAACTTCACACATTAATTTCAAAGTGGAGCTCCGCTCTGGATAAAATCTGTATATATATATATATATATATAAATAGATGAAGGGCCACATTTTATTTCTTCGCCTCAGGCTGTTAGAATCTCAGGACGGGCCATGGAAAAAAGAAACAGAAAATTACTTCTAATTAAAAACATACACCTCAATTGATTGGCTTTCTCTTATTTGAATTAGAAGTCACCGGTAGACTATACAAATATGACTATTGATAAGATGAACTCGTCGGAATTTATAGTGCCACATCGCATTGCATGAAGTACTCCATTATCAATAGAACTCCATGACATTGCTAATAATATGTTCATTAATAATAGGAACATTTATATCATTTAGGGATAATATCACAAATGATCACTTAATTATGACTCATTCGATCGTCCTAGCTCATTTCATACAGAGTGGACTAAACTTGCTCAAAAGAGTTCGGGTGTTGGTGCTCTCACATCTCAATTGTGCTGTTGTTACTTACTAGTTTGGTTAGTTTGTTGATTTCAATGGGATGTTGTTGGTTTGATAGTTGAATTGGAATTGTATGTCTCTTTGAGGCTTCCTTGCTTAGGCCTAGCGATCTTCGCTTACCTTTGTCAATAAAAAGTGCTTGCCTTTCGAGTTCAGAGAGTTGAATAAAAAAAAAAAAAATTGCTTTCAACTTCATATGTAGTTAGACCGGATGAGGCTGTAATTGTTTCTTACGTTGTAAATTTGTTGTTTCACAGAGTTCAATTGGCTTTAGACCAGATGAGGCTGTAATTGTTTCTTAAGTTGTAAATTTGTTGTTTCACAGAGTTCAATTGGCTTGTCAAGGAATGGAGGAAAATATTGTGCGGGTTTCATTGATGCAGTACTAAGAGGAGCATTTTGTATGTATATTTGTTTTCCTACTCCATAGGCAAATAGGATGCTGGGTGTTCTAAAAACTAAAAAAAAAGACCAACCAGGTGAAAACAGAAGAGATGACCTTTTAGAGCTTAGCGAAATTTTATTAAAAGAAATCTGCTAGTGCCTATCAAGTATCAGCCCAATATTCTACAGATACCACCAGTTGTTACAAATGATCAAAAAGGGCCAGCTTCAGAAGCTAGGAAAGGCACGATGATGATAAGAGATGGTGAATTTTCATTAGAGGTCTCGTCACTTGCTGCAAAATTTATGAATCTGTCTCATACTCGTAAATTTGGGGAAAGATTGTCGATCATATGCCAGAAGCAGTCTCGTGGGCAACTTAGGGTGTATGGTCAATTTGCAGTCATGTAAAGTTGTGTTCTTGAACAGTTGAACTGAAAGGGTGATTTTGCTTTGGATGTAACACAGTTTATATAGTCTTCACAGAAGAAGTTTGAGAGTATTAATGTTGTAAATACTGAAAACAACTATGCCTTTTCATGAACACTGCTTCTTAATTGTGAGCATGCTGATTATGTACTGAAACGCAATATGTTTCACAATATATCTTCCTACACGAGTCATCAATATAATTTTTGTTTATGAGGGACAGAAAGACAGTGCTACTAACATATATATGCTTCTTAGCTAACCTAAGAAGAAGTATATATGGTCTATGGATAAGGGTATCCTATTTGAAGTTCTGCTCGTGGGAGTAGCATACCAATATCATATATGCTCCAACAAAATTCATGGCATTACCAGAAATCCCAATTGGGCCATTTCTCTCCTTTGTATTAAATCAATTAGTATCAGAAGCATTTACAAATGATCACCAAAAATTAGGATACAAAGATAGTGGTGCAATACTAGCACATCAATTCCAGTATTCCCTAATTATTGATCTCTGCCTATTTCTTTTTCAAATCCGATCCTTCTTGTTCTGAAGGTTCAGAAGGAATTCTACCAAGAAGCCATACTAGAACAAGAGCACCTGAGAGCTGTGCAATGTGATTGACATGCCTAAAAATACTGTTGAATGAATAGTGTCGTGACTTTTTCCCCTTTCATTCTCTGCCTTTTTACCTGAGTACCCTAGACTGGTGTTAGTCTCGTGTGGGACTCCGCGAGGCTCTGTTACTTAGCTCCACGAACAGAGAGCAGAGAGAGAGAGAGTTCAAAACTGATCGAGAAAGTGAGAGAGAGAGAGAGAGAGAGAGAGGTGATATTCAGAGGCTTTGCGTCATTGCTCCGCAAAAATACAGAGAGGGTGAGAGAGGTGAAGAACGATAGGGAGAGCGAGGGTCTCCTTCTTTGCTCAGGTGAGTGTTGCATGCAGCCGATTCTTCGATGTCGTTTACAGCCGTATAAGCGAGATTGAGGGAGTGGGTTGATTTTCAGTTCCTTAGTCGCCGGGTGGGTAGTAGGGTTATCGATTTTGGTTGTTGGTTTCAAATCAATCAATTTCCCTTTTTTATTATTATTATTATTATTTTTTTTTTATGATGGGTTATAGAAATTTTCAATCTTGAGGAAATTTGGGAATCGTGGCGCCTGGTGGAGCTGTTGAGGGAATCCAGGGCTTCGCAAGTAAAACAAATACACAGTCATGGATTTTGCAAGTGATTTCCGTCGGGCTCCGCTTCTTTCGACTAATACGAATTTTATAGCCGATATTGTGGTAATTTGAATTTGCTCCCAACTTCTTCTTTTTTTCTTTGATTTTAGTTTATGCTCTTCTCCGTTTTGATTGTCTTCTCTGAATTTATATTCAGTTTCAATTTTTAGTTTCACACTGTATGAGTTATAACTGAACAAACTTTCTTGGTGCGTTGTTTATATCTCTCCGTTTGATTATCCAAAAACGGGACAAAGGGTATTCTGTTCTTGGTGTGATGTTCCCTTTTGAAGTTGGGTTTGGAAACTTTTCTTTGTTTGATTGGTGAAAGAATTGTGTAGAAGATAGAGTTTTTTGGTTTTTCAGTGTTTTGGGTTAATAAGTGATGACCTGCACTGAGCTGATTGCATTTTTTCATTAACAAATTACATATAAGTTATTGACAAAAAATGACATAACAAATACATCCTTTAAAGATTGAATTAAACATATAAGGACTAAATCTTACAAATAAGGACAATGTGTTCTCCACTTGCCACATGTCATGAGTTAATTTACCTTTTTACCCTTAACTACTTCTTTTGACTTCTAATCCCTTTATAAGGATTAAATATTACAAATAAGGACAATCTGCTCTCCACTTGCCACATATCATGAGTTAATTTACTTTTTACCCTTAACTACTTCTTTTAACTTCTAATTCCTTTATGTTAGTTTTTTTTTTTTTTAGAATAATCCCTTTATGTTACTTTTTTTTTTTTTTTAGAATAATATTTTTTATATTACTTTTTTTTCGTAACTTAGCTTTATCGATATTTTAAACTCTCCAAAATATCTTCAAAACTAGTTTTAGATACGAATATTTACCCCATATATCAAAACTTCCATCAAATTTTCTAAATTTTAATTTAAGCAAAATATCCATTGAAATTTCCACAATTTTGAAGTACCAAAATTTTCTAAACTTCGTCTCACTAGTATTTTTCCCAACACAAATCCCCTCTTCCGGTAATGCACTCGTCATCACGTAATCCTGCTATTGCACTCGCTGCACTCATACTCGTCCAGTTCTGCTACTGCATTTGTACTCGTGTTCTGCTACTGTACTCGTCATCGCCTAATCCTGCTACTGCACTCGTCAAATCCTGCTACTGCACTTGTCATCGCCTAATCCTGCTACTGCACTCATACTCGTCCAGTTCTGCTACTGCACTTGTACTCGTGTTCTGCTACTGTACTCGTCATCGCCTAATCCTGCTACTGCACTCGTCAAATCCTGCTACTGCACTTGTCATCGCCTAATCCTGCTACTACACTCATACTCGTCCAGTTCTGCTATTGCACTTGTACTCGTGTTCTGCTACTGCACTCGTCATCGCCTAATCCTACTGCTGCACTCGTCAAATCCTGCTACTGCACTTGTCATCGCCTAATCCTGCTACTGCACTCATACTCGTCCAGTTCTGCTACTGCACTTGTACTCGTGTTCTACTACTGCACTCGTCATCGCTTAATCCTGCTACTGCACTCGTCAAATCCTGCTATTGCACTTGTCATCGCCTAATCCTGCTACTGGACTCATACTCGTCCAGTTCTGCTACTGCACTTGTACTTGTGTTCTGCTACTGCACTCTTCATCGCCTAATCTTGCTACTGCACTCGTCAAATTAATCCTGCTACAGCACTTGTCATCGCCTAATCCTGCTACTGCACTCATACTCGTCCAGTTCTACTACTGCCCTCGTACTCGTGTTCTGCTACTGCACTCATCATCACCTAATCCTGCTACAGTACTTGTCCAATCCTGCTACTGCACTCGCTGCAGTAGCATGAACAGTAGCAGTAGCAGGATCAGGATTCTTTTGCTTCTTTATTGCTGAACGTGTTCTTGGTTCAATAGCAGCTTCATTTGCAATAGCAAAAGCAGGAGCAGGATCAGTAGCAGTAGCATGAGCATGAGCAATTGGATTTGTCAATCCATAATAGATCTTCAGTAGCATATTCCACAGTAGCAGAGTAGCACATGGCATTACATTCAATCTTTAATAGATCTTTGAAACTTTTTTTTATTTTTTATATGTATGTTCACACTCCAATTTTATATTGTAGATGTGCCTCAAATTAATTTTTTGAGCTCTTAAGGAAATGAGTATTGTAGGGATAAATTGTCATGTATGACTGTTTTTATGCAGTAGCATATTCAACAGTAGCAGATGACATTGTATTGTTGTGATAAATTAAAGATTTTCAAAATTTACAGGAATAAATTTAATTTCAGTGATCAACTTGGCCACCACAACTTTAGGTCATGCAATATGGCTATCTGAGCAGTAGCATATCTAGCAGTAGCATATTCAACAGTAGCAGTAGCATATGATATTACATTCAATATTAGTTATTACATATAAGTACTATATTTTAATGAAGATTATGGTATGTTGATGTTGGTCTCTAGTTGTACAGCTAAAATATCTTCATTCCCAGTAGCACCTTCTTCTATCTTACGCTGCATTTGTTTCTCTAGTTTTTGATCTCTTCTTGCTTCTTCTTCAGTTTTATCTTCAATTGTTTGTATTTCTTTGTCACTTTTTCCTTTTCATCCCACAGCCTCTCTAGTTAAGCTTGCTTCCTCTCGCAACTCTCGATAGCGCTTCCCGCCATATTTTGCTTCCTCTTACATCAATAGTTTCCCCTATTCCAACCGCTGCCGCTGCCGCTACTGCTACTGCTACTGGCTCCAAATCAAGAATGAGTAAATCAAAGGATCAATCATGTATTAGGTTGCTACTGCAATATTAACAATTTTATCTCCTTAAGTACTGAAGCATTACACTCTAGGTAGAACTATCACTTATAAAAATGAATTGCTGGTGTCTAAAAAGTATAATTGAAACTCAGAACACTAATATATCCATAGCCACTACAAAGTGACCAAAACCACATGAACTTAGCAAAACACAGTTTCCTGCTATATAGACTTCTTTAGGAACCAAAAAGCCTACCATAATAAGGAAAGTAATTAGCTCATACAATGGTTCATTCATAGATAAATGCATGTTGATACTGTAACCAATAGTTCTTACTTTCTTGTAAAATTTCTCTCTTAACTATAACAAAAACAAGGACTGGAAATTTCATTCTCTTTTCAACAAAAGCAGCTACCAAATTACATGTATTCATAGCTGAATGCTAACTAACCATCTAACAAAACATTTATTCTAACATTGCTCATTAGTACGCTTCTAGGTCAGTAGCACTCACCACACCAAAATGTTTTGTTAACTTCTCAATCCACTTTTACCCACTACAAAAAACAACTATGCATAACCTATAACAACAGATAAAAGCTCATACTAACCTATCAAATCGTCGTAATCGGATATTGGCCGAAATGTGGGTTCTAAAGCATTTTCCATTAACTTCTATATAGATCAAAACCCACAAAACAATAACAAATATAACAATGACTATCATATCATGATGATGGATCAGCACAAATATTTTTGATCAATGCAGTAACTGTCATGGCAGAATACCACCAGATGTCAACAATCAAAATTCAAATTCAATAGACATTTAAGACCACCGCAGAACAAAGAGTACCACTCTAATTACTCCACCATAGGGTAAAATTTGATCACTAGTGAATCAAACTTGCACAACTCTCTACAACACTATCCTTATCATTTCAACATAGATGAACGTTTTCATTTCCTGAGAATCAAATAAACAAAAAATTGCAAAACCAGCAGACGACACGCACCGTTTTGGGGACGGGCTACCAAGACCCTTGCTTGACGCAGTTGAGCATGCCGTTGGAGGCGAGAGCGCGGAAGACGATTCAAGACATACGGAGATGAAAACCTTGAGAAGAGTTTTCTATGCAAGCTGCTATTGATTCGAAGATGAAAACCTGCATTTTCAAGATCGTTTTAAATGTTCGCCACTGAATTTTCATGAAATGGAAGCAAAACCTATGAACGAGATTCAAAATCTGACCAAACTTACCGATTTTTTTGCTGGAAATTAAGATGGGGAGTATGCTGACTTGATTTCTTGGGTTAGTCTTCGTCGAATTTGACTTCTGCTACTGATCGATTTGATACCGTTTTGTAATAGTAGGGTTTCAGATTTGGGAACGATATTGTTTTGGGGTTTCTGATTTGATAACTACCCGTGTATTGGGTGTTTTATTCACTCAATGGCATGCGCGTAAATTTTTCATCAAATTGAGCATTTTGGTCATTTTACATTAAAATTGGGAGCCAGGCCTGCTTCATTTGGTTTTTGGGTTTGGGCTCGTGTCCTTATTTGTATAAATCTATTTGAAGGTGGGTTTTCTGTTTTTATATCTTTGGTCTGGTGCTACTGTGTAATTTTCTATTTTTTCATTGCGTAAAGTTTTAATCCTTTTTTTCTATCTAATTGCATTTGTTAGTGAATTCGTGAACGAGTTCTGAGAATAATGGAACACAATCTCAACAAGTTCATACTAATGGAACACAATCTCAACAAGTTCATACTCCCAGCCATTGCATTGAATTGATTCACTTAAGCAACTCCAACAGATTCCCTATATTTTGATTTTTCTCTACTTTAGGAAAAAATAAGCCTCTTTTGCTCCAACAGATTCCCTATAACTAACTCTATTTTAGGGAAAGTGAGGAGAGAGACAACCAAATTCCCTATATTTACAGCAAACTCCAAAATTTTAAAGAAGAATATGGAGATTTTATAGATTACTATAAACTAGGGAATCTGTTGGAGTTGGAGAAGAAAAATAGGCTAAAGGTTTGACTTTTGCTTCTCTATAATACAAAAATTATAGGGAAGCTATTGGAGTTGCTCTTAGAATACAGTTTGCACTGAAATCTTAACTTGGTTATTCCATTTTCCTTATTGTCTACACATCTTTTTCTGGTTCTTTTTGTGTCTTACCACTTTGGTCAATGCAGAGTTCTCTTTGGCCGGCCAACAACTAATGGACCACAGAGACGAAGCCTATCTGAGATACTCAGTTTCCCGAGTCTATCATATTAAAGCTGTCGGCTACTTCATCCCTGTACAAATGTTTCTGTCATGCTCCTCATTGATTTGTTATATTAATTTGCACACATTCATAATCAATTTCGAATTGTATCACTCATGAGCGAGTGACATTCCTCAACATTCATAAATAGTAACTAGTTCCATATGATAAGAAAGGTTGGTATATATGTAGTACTTCACATATCTATATTGACTAAACTCTAATTCCTATATTAACTACAGCAATTGTTTGGTTGTACAAAAAAATAAAAAATAGAAAGAAAAAAATTGCAAAAAATTGGAGCGAAGCAAAAATATTAACATTAAGTATTTTCTATTTATGATCTGAATTTGTGAAGATTTTGGGTATGGTTGTTAAGTATATGAGTCCAAATTGTAGCATAAATTACAATTGTGCATAGTCTTTTCGACTTGGGTTTTGCCCCATTATGAACCTCACAATTAGTAATGATTGACTCACTCTGTATCCTGAGATATGCCTATTGAAACAAACAAGAGAGTTGGCCAGGGTATACTATACTATGAGCATTTAGTATTTGTGTTTCAGCAAAAGGCATATATTTAGGTGGATTAAGTATGAGCGTCAGAGGTCATGGTTTTGGCATCAAAGGGGGTTTAATGCTATGAGAGGGTTCATTTTGAAAATTATCTGAGATGGAAAAGAATGATATGAAGTTGGTTTGGGCGTAATTGTGAAGTATCAGAAATTAAGTACTTCCATTTTTTTTTTCCTGGGAGATATGCTTATTCTCATCTATGAAGCTTTTGGTTTCTGAATGACTGACAGTATTACCTAAATTAAGGTCTTGGAGAGAGTTACTTGCTTTTACGATTCTCTGGTGGCTCCTTCATAGCCAGTTTCATTACCAATATTGGGTTTGTATTCCTAGAAACTTTGGACGTGTTGTAATCAAAAACTCTTTAGCATATAAATGTTGATTTATCACATTAAGTCAATTGGATCATGATCTAGGCTTATAGAATATAGAAATATGGCATTATAAATTGAAGTGTGTTTTCTTTTAATGTATTAGAGTCATTACATGAGTATATCTTATAATGGAAGCAGGCTTTTAATGTATCCTTAGGCTCATAGTAGGTTAATGAAAAGTGTAAGGGCTGCAATGAGTGTATATTATAATGCAAGCAGTCAAAATTCAAGAAGCTAGGTATTTAATAATCCTCTAAGATTTAAGCATGCATTTTGATAATTAGATGCAGAGATCAATTTCTAAATTTCTTTGCTTTTTTGACCCTTTTTGAATTGAACCTCTATGAGAACATCAAATTTGGTTGTCACAGAAGATTTTGGATTTTGAGTTGACTAAGGGACTTTTCCATTGGTTCTGTGGCACTTGCAAATGGGTCATCTGCAGGGTTGAATTTTGATACCTGTTAAACAAAGAAAGTTGATTTCAGGTATTCAACCTATTCAGTTATTGAATCATTAAGGCACATATATGTTTTCCCAATTCAGGAAAAAGAAACCCATTTGTTTATGTCAGTGACACATTTCCTAACAATTGATGGTGCAGTAATCTTTAGGCAGTGGGGTATTGAGGCCAACGTGAAGCAATGGCACACAACTGGAGACCCATGTAGTGGAGCTGCCATTGACTCCATCACATACGACAATGGTGATTACAATTCCTTCATCAAATGTGACTGTTCTGATAATGTCACTTGCCGTAATTTAGTTCTTACTGTCAATATTTTTACTTCAATTTCACACCCATGCAATGATCATGATTTGTATTTGCAGGAAAGTTTATGCCTTGGATGTTGTTGGTGTACTTCCAGAAGAACTGTGACACCAGAAGAACTGTGAAAATTGAGCTACCTATTCAATTTGTATGTTGTTCTAAATTATTGTGCTTCAGTTGGACTCACATTAGTTAGCCAAGTTTTGTACAAAATTTGTAATCTTCGTCTATTTTGAAAAGCTATAAAGTAATAACAGCTTCAGTTATATATCCAGCATGAAAGCATGCCGACATTTCTTGAAGTATATTTACTACTTTATTACGCATAGAACTTAGAAAAAAAAAAACAAACCCGCAGCATCGCAGACTTCGCAGCTAGTTGAAATTCAATTGAAAATTTGGATACTTTTCCAGCAATGCTGCCTTGGAAAATAAAACATACGTGTCAATTCTCGAGTGGTTGGTCGTATAAGTAACGTGGTGGGATGCCCTACCTAAGAATTTATCACGACATAATGTGTACCTTTGTTCTAGTTTTAAATCATTCATGGTTTCCGTTTGCTCCTAAACTTGTTCCGCATGTCATTTAAAAAGAATGCAATCATTCTTAATTCAATAATCTTTAATTTTTTTTTTAAAAAAGGTATTTATAATCTTTTAATTTTAACTTTGTTTAAGAAAAATTGAAATTTGGAGAGAATTGAGTCGTACTTTCATTGATAATATGTGGCTCTTTATATAGAGGGTTACAAGACATAAAATCAGAGTTGTACAAGGAAAGATAATTGTACAATTAATCGGATATCTATAAATATCTGCGAGAATATCTAAAATTCACAACCCTATTACAACTAGGTCAAGTAACCTAAAGTTTAGGAAAATTGAAATTGGGGTCGTGCTTTCATTGATAATAGGGGTCTCTTTATATAGAGGATTATAAGACATAGAATCCTAGTTGTACAAGGAAAGATAATCGTACAATTAATTGGATATCTATGAATATCTCCGAGAATATCTCTAATTCATAACCCTATTACAACTAGGTCAAGTATCCTAAAGTTTAGACCAGACACATATTCTGGATTTACTTGAACACTTCCCCTTGTGTCGCTCAAAAGTGGTGCTCCTCTCGTTGCCTCATTAAAAACCTTGCCGAGCAACAAAAACCCTGTGGGACAAAAATAACCTCGGTCGAAGGGGAAAAAGAGCACAACACACCCTTCACGTTTCGAGACCATACATGTAGACATCTCCCCCTGATGTCTGCATCTCCTCCTAATGATTACGGTCATGGGAGTTCGGATAACTTCCGAAAACGATGCTACCAACATGTTTCTCGAAACTGGAATTTAGACAATGACTTAGTAAGCAAGCTTGCCACAGTGTCCTCAGATTGAACCTAGTTCACTTTGATCTTGAGGAGAGTCTGTTGTTGCTGATTATGCTTGGTGTTGTTGCTTTTGATGTAGTCTTTCTTCATTTGTTCAAAGCAAGCAACATTATCCTAAATGCTCATAGGCTCATCGAGGCATCGGTGGTAGACTTTAAACCATAATTGTTCGAACATGCATAATTATTGATCCAATCCATATACATTCACTAAAAACTTCGTGAAGAGCAATAATCTCTGCATTGTTCGAAGATATAGCAACTAGGGTCTGTTCTGTAAACCTCCAAGATATCACGGTCTTTACCCATGGTGAACACTGAAGCAGTTTGGGAATGACCTTTGTGCAGATAAGAGAGATACCCAATATCAGCAAAACCTTCCAAAACACATGTCGTTTTGGGATGGGGATAGAGGACGCAGGCCAGTGTTGGCGACGTTCCTGGTGTGTGATGGGTCTGAATCTATCGTCTCTCTGTAGGGATAAAGCATGCCCATATCAGTCGTACATCTCTAGTATCGAAAGATATCTTTTACACAAATCCAATGGAGCCGCGTTGGCGCAGAGTTAAAACTAGCTAACAAGTTCACGGCAAATGAGATGTCCGGTCTTGTGCATTGAGTTAAGTACAATAATGCGCCTATTGTACTTAAGTAAGGCGGGCAATTTTGCCTTTAGCACGTCTTCGTCATCATCCTTTGGACGAAGAGGAACCTTTTTAGGATCAAGACTACGGACAATCATGGGGGTGCTTGAAGGCTTGACCTTGTCCAAATGCCTAAGCATCTATCAACACGATGCTCAAGTTCCAAACTGAGACATAATCGTGTTTTCCCAAAATCCTTCATCTCAAACTTGGATTTCAAGTGTTCAGCAGTTTCCCTTAACTCTTTAAGGGCTTTCAATGAAGATCATGTCCAACATGAACCGCAATGGAATCTGAAACTTGTTATGGAAACACGTGGGCATATCTCTTCCCAATCAAGTAGTCACTTTAGTGAGCGTTTCAACCTTATTGTAAACGTGCTCCATGGTCTAGAGCCACTTGACTTGGGTAAATGAAGTTCACCATGAACCTTCATGTATATTCCGTATCTTGATCCCCATTGAGATACACAGTGACCACATTTGTAAGCTGCATGTTCAGTTATTCGGAAACTACCAAACTGATAGGGTAGTGGAGTGCAATGACATCCATTACGGGAGAATATGACTAATCGTAGTCGATTCTAGTGCGTTTTGTGAGAAGCCTTGCGCCATAAGGCGAGATTACCATATCTTTTTCTCAACACGTTTTCTAACAAAGACCCATTAGTCAATAGGTTTTATGTCAGGAGGTGTTGGAATCACTGGCTCAAAAACCTTCATCTTCGTTAGAGAATCCAACTTAACCTGGATCTCATCTTTCCATTTTGGCCAAATTTCTCTACGTTGGTCTTCATTCATCAATGGAGGCAGCACCTGGCGCGGAAATGATAACCGCTGAGGAACCAGCCCCCCAGCAGTCAGACTGGAACCTACACGTGGACTGCTCCGCTTGTCCCAAGGCCAGCGGCGCCGGAGTCATCTTAACATGACCGGGGGGACTGAATGTGGAATACGCGTTAAAGTTCAATTTTAAAGCTTCAAACAACATGGAGGAGTATGAAGTGCTCATTGCCGGCCTACTCCTTGCCATCGATTCGGGGGCTGACAGTGTCAACATATTCAGCGACTCCCAATTAGTCGTCAACCAGGTCAATGACACCTTCCAGGCCAAGGACCAACAGTTAGCGTCATACTTGGGGTACGTCAAGACGCTTCTCAAAAAATTCAAATTTCACACCATTACACAAATCCCCAGGGAAAAGAACGCCAAGGTTGATTCACTGGCAAGACTAACAACCGCGCAACCACACCAAACTCCAGTGGACACAAGGGTGGAAAGTCTTGACAAGCCAAGCATCACAAAAACCCTAGCGGAGATTTTCAACATTGAGGTCAATCCAAGTTGGATGGACGAAATCATTGAATACAAGCGCAATGGGACACTGCGAGCAGATAAGGTCGAAGCACGACAACTCAAGCGGAGAGCAACCCGCTACAACATCCAGAACTGCAAGCTGTACCGCCAAGGATTTAGCCATCCCAACCTCCGGTGTTTAACCCCAGTGGAGGGAAGGGCTGTTTTAGCAATGATACACGGCGGAGAATGTGGAAACCACTCGGGCGCCAGGTCCTTGGCCAATTGCATAATGCGACAGGGCTACTTTGGGCCTACGCTTGGGGACGATGCCAGAAAGGTATCAAGGGCACTATTGTGGAAGAACATCTACTGCCGCTATGGCGTTCCCCACACAATCATCACAGACAACAGCACGCAGTTCAACAACAAAGAACTCATATCCTTCACCGCTAACCTGGGCACCATGATGAGTTTTGCATCTGTCGCCCACCCCCAAACTAACGGCTAGGTCGAAGCAGCAAACAAGATTATCAAGAAGCTACTAAAAAAGAAACTTGACGACGCCAAAGGTTTATGGGCGAAGAAACTTCTGGAAGTGTTGTGGGCCATCAGGACTACCCCAACTTCCGCCACTGGTGAAACACCATTCTGCATGATGTTCAGAACTGAGGCTGTCCTACCTATTGAGGTAACTCAACCTACCGCTAGAGTCGAGGGCTACTGCCCTAAGACCAACCACGAAGGCATCAACCTCGACAGAGACATCCTAGAGGAGAAACGACACAAGGCCCATTTGCACAATTTACAAAACAAACAACGAGTATCGCGTTTCTACAACACCAGGGTCAAGGCTCAGAACCTCCAACTAGGGGACTGGGTAATGAAGGAAGTCATTCCACCGCCAACGGCACTCCGCCCAACTTGGGAAGGTCCATACAAAATTGTGGAAGTCGTTAGCCCCGGCACCTTCTACTTAATGGACAAGGATGGTGTCACAACGACCCACCCTTGGAATACCGAACACCTTCGGTATTACTACAAATAGTCATACCACTACCCAAGCGCATCTTGACTTAGCTAAATTTTTGCTCAATATTTAGCTAAGGGAAGCTACCCAACGGGTACAACCCCCCGCTTTTTGTAAACGCTGACATATCAGTTATCAATGATACAAGGAATTATTCAAACCATTGTCGCCAAGTCCAAGCACAAGAATTAACTGGCAACGCCAACAATGTTCGGCGGACTACGTCCGCTACATCGTGCACTTGGAACAATTTTAATTCCTTTAATGTTTCATTGAGTCACAAAAAAGCAGTCAAAACGCTAAACAGTTCATAAATATGCAAACAATACAGTCGATAAACACATCCACACTTATGAAAATCTCATAAGAAAAAACCAACTATATTAAGGGTGGGGACTCCCCGCCCAAATATATTTGTTCGAATACAAGGGAAGCCTTAGCGGCATTAAAACAAAAACAAAAGAAAGCAAAAGCCTCAGCGGCACTACAAAATTAGGTCTTCATGGGTTCGGCGGGATTGTAGTGACATTCTCGCCCTCAGGCGGCGGTTGTTGCTCGGACATACGACTCGTCTAATCGGACCCACGAGCGGTAGGACTTGGCGTTATGATGGTCCCATCCGCTCGAGTGTGGGCGGCCATAAAGCCGGCATGAGAGTCCTCAGATTGAGTGGGAGGTGGAGTCCGCTGAGAGTTGTCCACCGGACGCTCACCACTCTCTCCGCTACCTGAGCGAGCACCCTCAGCCTGAACGGGCACCACACCACTCGCAGAAGGCGCTTTCTGCCCGGACGGCCCAACGGGTTGGGAGGCCTTGACCTAGTCGATGGCACCCTTTTGGTTAAGCAGTTCAACGTTAGCGGCAGCACCAGCCTTCGCTACATCAGTCATGGCTTTCTTGTATTCCGTCGACTGCTTGAACGCCTCCACAGCGGTGGCCGCCGTACGACTCTCCTTAGCTCCCAACCGAGCAATCTCTCCCTCTAGCCTCTTCACTTCGGCAAAATCCCTCTGAAGGATCTCAATCTTCTTGACCTTTGCCGCCAGCTGGTCCTTCAGCAGGGCTATGACTTGCTCCATCTTGCAAATCTGGTTGTTCCGCTCGATGTCCCTGTCAATGGCGACGGCCAGCTTGTCGCGAGCATCCATAGCATCACTCTCTGCCTTTGTCAGGAGCCGCTACGCATCCGCCAACCTGTCTTTGGCCTCCCCCAACTCCCTCTGGAGACCCTTGATCTCCTCCCTCAGCTGCCGCTCAACCTGGGGCTGCTTCGACGATGCTAGGAACATCTCGTATAGCCCAACAAAGAGATGTCCAAAGGCCGAGTTGAAGGGCGACTGGTTAATTACAGTCGAGCGCACAATCCCCTCCAAGCCGCCGAACCGAAGCCGCTCACAGAGGTGGAAAAGGAATTCCCACTCATTGTCAGTCAGGAACTCTGCATACGCGGCAAACGAGTCCAGATCGCTTGCCTGCACTCCCTGTCGGCAACCACGGGCGCCTGGGGAGGAGCCTGTTTTGCCCTCTTCTGTTGGTGGACCCCGATGGTCTCCGGGTCGTCGGTTCGTCCTCATCAGTGTCATTTTGGCGACACCTCCGTTGAAGCACTGCCCGTGTGGTTCCGGCAGAGGCAGGTTTTCTCTTCTGCGGCTCCAACCCTGCAATGGTGACTGTCGGCGGCACCACCTTCTCCTTCTGAGGCCCACGCCGGTGAGCGGGCATCCTCTCTTTCTGCTGCACAGTTGCAACAGCGGACTTGCTCCCGCCGAAAGCCCCTCCATCAACACCTGCTCCCGCCTAAACAACGGGCACACCGTTTGGGCCAAGATGCGAGTGGTGCGACAGTGGCAGCACTACGGGAACCTCGGACTGGCACAGCGCCAGTTTCTGGGGTTCGACGACAGTCTTCTGGGCCGCCTGCCCAGAGGAGTACATGCCTTCCAGGAAGTTATGGATCTCTGCACGGTCCATGGCTTTAGCAAAGGTGTCGCGGCTCGCTTTATTACCCGGCGAGAATCTAAAAAAAAAAAAACTAACTTAGCTTGATGAAAATAAAGCTGAAACACACAATCAGCGGGAGCTACTTACCAAGGGAGCGCGTCAACTCTTGATCGACCAACAGCTCCTAACCGGTGAGCAGACGAAGGTCAAGCAGATTACGATTCTGCCAACAACCTCTAATCCTCACTACGCGACACTCTTCTTCGCACGTCAGGTTATAGCGCAAGCCCGCTACAAAAAAAACTAGGAAATCGTTAGAACAGAACACAAACTATCAAAAAGAAAACGGCCAAATATTGGCCAGCGGAGGCCCACAACAACCTCAGATAGGCTGGAATTCTGACTTAATCCTGTCGGTGCCCCCTCATTTGACCCCGCTTGGAACTCCCATCCAGAGGTGGCAACACAGAAGTTTCCCCGCCAGGGAGACATAGAATCTTTCAAGTTCTCGATCAGTTTGGGCACTCCCTGGCGGCGGCTCAAATTCACCTGCCTGCTACAATCTTGGTGCTTCACGTACACCAACTTGTAGAAATGTAACACCTCCGCCACTGTTGGGCCCTCACAACCGGAAAAACGCCAAAACCAGTTGAGCGCCATCAGCAACCGCCACATATTAGGGCAAATTTGCTCGAAGGCGAGACCAAACTCACAAACCAAAATTTGGAGATTTGGCAGGAGGGGAAATGTCAGTCCCTGGCGGAAGATGATGTGATGCCCCGGAAATTCGTAATTATTTTCCGACGAATTTCCGGAATCTAATTTATGGTTGTTGGACGGTTTCATGGCACGTGGACGGAGCGGAAGTGTTTCGGACGAATTGATTAATTGATAGGTATGACTTTAGGGGGGGCTCAGGGTTGACTTTTGATGCGTTGGGATTCTCTGAAAACTTCCTTCATGAAAGTTGTAGAGCGCGTCGATACGAGTTCGTGGATATGCGGAATACGTAAATCGGAGTTCGTATGAGAAAGTTATGAGCGTTTGAAGTTTTGGGAAAGTTCTATAAATAGGAGTTTCCATTTTCGGAAACTTACTATTTCCATTTCCGGAAATAATCTTTTTCTCTCTCTTCTCTCTCGTCTGCACCTTCAGAGTCGAAGTTTTTCGATTGACCCGACTCGAACCCGGTGACCCGACCCGGCTTTTCCGGCGAACTGCGATGGTCTCTGGCCGTGAAACTTGGTCAGCTGGTTTGCCTCCTCCGTCCGGTCGTCCCTGTGGTGTTCTCTAGCGATGAGATCCACCGTGTGCGGCGCTGCAATGCGGTGCAGTTAGCGTTTTCGGACCCGGCCGGAAAACACAACTCCGGCGACTTCGTGGCTTCGTGCTTCCTTGGTTGAGTTCAGAATAGGCTTCCTGATTGATCTATGGTGGTTGTTTTGATCGGTTTACGTAGAAATCGGTTCAACTCAGTTGGGATTACTGTTCACGGCTTGTGAGGTAGTTTTCGATCCCTTAAGCTTGTTTTCTGACTTCGAGCCAGTTATGAAAGTTCACAAGCATGCTTAGATGAAGAACTTTGATGTTGGGAGTTTTGTGAAATATTGAGTTTTGGCCAGCGGTGGTGCGCCACCGCCTGTGGTGGCATTCTGGTGGTGTTTTGGCCACTTAAGGAACTGTTTTTGGTATTATATATGTTCTACTGGTTGATACGAGCGTTTCGATATATAATATGGAAATTTTGGTGTTCGTATGGAATTGTTATGATTTTTGCCGTTTCATGTCGGTGAAATTATTCATTCCGTGAGGATTCGAGCGTCCGATCGACTTGTGGTTTGGTAACATCGATCGTAGATGTATTTTGGAGACATTGGGTGGTCTCGGATGTGTTTTCACCTCGATTGGCGCCACTTTGGGGATTTTAGTTCAAAATAGGGGTTTCGAACTTTAATCAAATGTGAATCGTTACTGATTTGAGATCATTGGTGATTAGGTGCTTCTAAAGGTGAATTGGATGAGTTGTTGGTGATAGTGTTAGTTTGGTTCTGTATAGAAGACGCAGCGGGATTCTGAGGTGAGTAATCTCACGAAGTTCATTCACGAACGAAAGCACCTTTATCTTTTGAGAGTTATTTAGTTAACTGCAAACTATAGTTGGTATTAGTAGGCATTCCTGAGCGGATGACTACGTATATATATATTTACGTGGAATATATGTGTTTTGGTGGTTTGTGGATTTTGAAACAATATGCATGAAATGATGCTTTTTATTGTTTTGGGGTGTGGCTTTTGGAAAACAAATGATTGTAGAAATGTTGATTACGATTTGTTTTGAAAAGAGTTGAGATTTGTGTATTTGAGGAACATTTTAGTTCGCGGGTGGTTTATTTAAATATGGGTTTTTACTGGGAGTAATTGATAGGGATCAATTACGGGGAATCTTTCATTTTAGATTCGTGTAACATTTTGGGTCCACTGTGACTCTTTTAATGTTTGGGTATTTATACCGCGAGTCCAAAGACTTATGAGTTGAGGATAGTGGGTGGGAAAATCGAGAGTTCACGCCTTTGGGTGGGTTAGTGAATATGATCAGTTAGAGCTCTAGTCTGTCCGCCGCGTTTGTTTATTGATTTAAACGTGTGAGTTTATCTCGTGATTTGAGTGAGTTTATCTCGTGCTTTGTTTATTGATTTAAACGTGTGAGTTTATCTCGTGATTTGAGTAAGTTTATCTCGTGCTTTGTTTATTTATTTAAACGTGATTCGTGTGAATTATTCTCGTGATTCGTGTGAGTTATTCTCGTGATCGGTGTGAGTTGTGTGTGGTTTGAGTTACTCATACGGGCTTGCAAAAGCTTACCGGGTTTGTTGTGTGGCAACCCGGTGTACCATTCAAACGGTGTAGGGGTTAATCCTGCAGGTCAGGATAATCGAGGCTGAAGTTGGGGTTGCGTACTTGCAGCTAGACAGTAGGAAGCAAATTTTGTGACTTTACCGTTATTTGGACTTCCGTTGTAGTGAGCTCTGAGGAGCATTTACGTTTTATCTTGTTGTCGACAATTTAATTCGTATGCTTGTGTAATATATAACTCTATGGAGCGAGTGTATATTAACTTTGAGGGTTCAGGGCATCAATATGTGTGTAAGTCAAAAGGGAAAAAGATTTCAGGTATTTTGTATTGATGACTGAACGTTCACGCATGTATAATTATGGGATTATATATATCGATTTTCATGTGTGTAAAATCAGGGGGGTGACAGATGGACTCATGAACGACAGCATATCCTGTCGGCAGAATGGAGGCCTTCTCATCAGCGGTTGGCGGGAGCAACTTCACCACCCTGGGCAAGCGGAACACTCGCTTCAGGCGGTTGACGGCGGCCACAGTCATCGGTCCTCCCGCCTCATCAATAGGGGTACCATCGGGGATGACCCATGCAGACTCAATCTCCTCCCCGCCGGTCTCTCTCCCATTAGCGGATCCTCTTGCGGTGTTATTGCTCGCTAATTGCTCATCACGCCTATTGCGGGAGGCGACATCCTCCCCGGTCCTAGAACTCTCTCACGACCCATGGCTACTTCCCAAGATATGATCTCTAGCGGCCCGGGCAGTAAGGTTCCTGCATCTGTAGACGGATGCAACGAGTCAATAAATATCCTATCTGCTACGCTGATCGACACCTCAAACCCAGAATCCTCACTGCTCGAGATCTCTACGACGCTAGCCATCACAAACCCTAAAACAGTCAGTTCACACAAGATCTAAGCTATCCCTATGTCAGTTTCACCCAAGAACATCAAGAACACTTGCCCAGAAAATGCCAAAACAAGAACAAAACACACCCATACACAAACCCAAATTCGACCATCTAGCAAGTCCCTATACCCCAACTCTATCAAACACCAAAACCCAAAACTCGTTTTACACCCTCAGCGCACACCCCGGAAGAACGTATTACACCCCAAAATCTAAAAACCCAGAAACTGGTAGAAGAAGACGCAAAAAAATCCAATAAAACAGGGATAGGATCCAGACTACCAACCTCAAAGATGAAAACTTTGGTGTGATCGAGGGCGCTCGTCTTCGCTGCAGGAGATCTTTGTCCTTCAAAGATCGATTACTTCACGGAATCTTAGAAATCTTCTTCCCGGATCTCAGAGCGAAGCTTGCAGACGATGATATTTGTTCAGAAATACAAAGTGTTAAACCCCCACGTTTTCCCTCTCTTTTATGTCAACATCAAAGCAATCCAGGCCGTCCGCTAAAAAACGACGTCACATGACAGTCAACACGTGGCCCATGAAATCAATAATTACTCACATTTATGGCGAAGCAACGGGCGTGCTACGAAGACCTCATGCCACACGCTAACCCAGTACATGTTGGCCACGTGTCGAATTCCGTCATACGAAGTGTCTATCCATGTTAACCATCGAAAAGGAAGATCACTAACCGTTGAGATAGTCTCCGCTAAGTGGAACACCTCTAGCGGAACTTCTCCCTTTTCATCTTGCAAGCGTGATAGTCTCCGCTAAGCGCAACACCGCTAGTAGAATTTCTCCCTTGTCACCTTGCAAGCGAGATAGTCTCCGCTGTTAATGTTTAAAGTTCAGCGGTAGCTAAACTTTTACTAACGCTGGTCCAATGTGCGGACCGCTATCCATGATACTCCTTAGAGCTCCCGCTACCTGTCAAATGAAATACAGAGGGCGTCAAAGGGAGATCGCGCTGGGCGGTCTTCTCTTCTCCAATGCCTAAGTTAGTCAATGTATTTGTGTTGACAAAGTAACAGTAGGTAAGTATTAAATGCGTAATCAATGAGGAGAGAAGAGAGAACCTTTTATAGGTAAAGAAAGAGCTGATCTTCTTCATGTTTTCGATGTGGGACTGACATGCTTCAGTCCCCAGCTTCTGGAGCTTCTGATGCTGTCTTGGAGCGGCCCGTGGCGGCGCATCAGCAGTGATCTGGGGGCAAGCCGGGGCTCAGGCGATAGCCTGCTTGGCTGTGTTCCCGTAGGTCACTCCTTTTGCGGGAGTTGAACCGCTAGCGGTAGCATGAGCGTGGTTCATTATAGCTAATTGTGCTTGCAAATGCCTATGTAAGTACATCCGCTAAGCGCAACACCGCTATCGGAACTTCTCACTTTTCATCTTGCAAGGGAGATAGTCTCCCTAAGTGCAACGCCACTAGCAGAACTTCTCCCTTGTCACCTTGCAAGCGAGTCTCCGCTAAGCGCAACACCGCTAGCGGAACTTCTCCCTTTTCACGTTGCAAGCGAGATAGTCTCCGCTAAGCGCAACACAGCTAGTTGAACTTCTCCCTTATCACCTTGCAAGCAAGTCTCCGCTAAGCGCAACACCGCTAGCAGAACTTCTCCCTTTTCACCTTGAAAGCAAGATAGTCTTCGCTAAGCGGAACTTCTCCCTTTTCACCTCGCAAGCGAGATAGTCTCTGCTAAGCGGAACTTCTCCCTTTTCACCTTGCAATCGAGATAGTCTCCGCTAAGTGCAACACCGCTAGCGGAACTTCTCCCTGTTCACACTGCTAGCGAAACTTCTCCCTTCCCCTTGCAAGTAAGGCCGTCACCGCTGACCACAATACCATTCACTGGGCTACCGCCAGGTAGGACCCCGCTGGTCACTTAATATCAGCGGAGGGACTTCCGCCAACAGCGACTCCTGAGGCAACGCCTCACTTTCTCAACTACCGCCACACGGCGTTGCAGTCAAACCACGGTCCTCCGGGACAAGTAAGGGGACACGTCAACACAGTCTTCGACCGCCCTGATCAGGCACTTTAACCCCCGCCACTTGGGTATCAAAGATTGGGCTCGCTACCCAACACCCTCTGCTAAGCGCAGCTCCTCCTCAACAAACAATACACCGGCCAAATGGAGATCTATCTTAGTTGGGGAGTGAGGGACTCCCTGGGGGCCTAGCAGGGGCCCACCCGAAAGGGCATAAAGTTTTTGCTCAGTAAGTCCATGGTTGACAACGCACTGACGCTAATTATGCTTTTGCAAGTATAGCAGAAGTAACGCTTCGAACCACTAGGCAACTCCCCAACTAAGATTGCCCTCCTTGATTGGGGACTTGGGGGACTTGTACTTACATAGACATTTGCAAGCATAATTAGCTATAATGAGCCACACTCACGCTACCGCCAGCAGTACCAACTCTTGCCAAAGGAGTAACCTACAGGAACACAGCCAAGCAGGCTATCACTTGAGCCCTGGCTTACCCCAAGATCACCACTGACGCGCCGCCACGCGCCACGCCAAGATAGCATCAGAAGCTCCAGAAGCTGGGAACTGAAGCACATCAGTCCTACATAGAACTCTCTCCTCACCTATAAAAGGTTCTTTCATCTCTCCTCATTAATTACGCATTTACTACTTACCTACTATTACTTTGTCAACACAAATACATTGACTGACTTAGGCATTGGAGAAGAGAAGACTGCCCAACGTTGTCTCCCTCTGATGCCCTCTGTATTTTACTTGACAGGTAGCGGAAGTGTTGAGCATATCACAAGTACCGGTCTGCCCATTGGACCTGCGTTAACCAAGGTTTAGCTATCGCTGAACTTTAGACATTAACAATTTAAATGCGTTGTTCTAATGAGATTCAAAGCCCTAAATAGTTTACATTCATTTGAAACAATTTGGTCACTTTGTTTCAATTTTGAGTTTATGAACAATGATTTTCCAAACTTCTTGCTTCCAATTCATTTGATTTGGTTTGCCTTTTTGTGAAATGGCTTCTAAATTTTTAAATGCGTTGTTCTAATGAGATTCAAAGGCCTAGATGCTTTACATTCATTTCAAACAATTTGATCACTTTGTTTTGATTTTCCAAACTTCTTGCTTCTAATTCCTTTGATTTGGTTTGTCTTTTAAACGAAAGGGTAGGTAAAGAAAGTGTAGGAATGTAAAAGTGCAGCAAATAAAATGCAGGAAGATAAAGAGCAAGAATGTAAACCGCGGGAAATAAAGTGCAGCAAAGTAACAAGCAAAAAGATAAATTGCTTAAATGCAAAGAACGAGAATGTAAAGTGCAGGAAAGATAAATACCGGTAAAGAAAACGATAAGATAAACACGTAAAAATTGATAAGTGTTGCTGAAATGTTGAAATGTATTGAAATAAAATTTGAGTAATCGCGTAGAGCGTTTGGTTGACGACCTCTAACAATGAATCATGTGGTCCTTTTTATAGTGAAGCTGAACTACTAAATGAAGGAAAAGATGCAATCTCAGCCTTTACAGCTAAGACCACATTCATTACAAGTAAAATAGTATTCACGTTTCTAATCTTTTTGATGCTATCAATGGTCGATGCTTTCATGAGCAATTAATCAGATCTTGTAACTGGTGATTGGCAATAATACCCATTAATACTCATTCAAGTTAATTACTACAAACTTTGGTAATGTCTCCCTTAACTCGTAATCTCCTGCCATCATATTGAAAATCAACTTTTATAGCTCTTTGATGTGCCGCGGCTAATTAGCCAGGTCATTTATTACGCCTTATGGGTCACTTGATCTCTCCAGATTTACTCTCTGAACACGTTATATTCTGTCATAAATTTGACAATAAACTTTTGTAAATATTTAATGTGCCATGGCTAGTTGGGCCCACCTATCTACCATGTGGGCCTTGCCAAATATAGGTTCAAACAGAGCCCCCCTAGTCCCTTGACGGCATAGATGTCGAGTGGTTAAGGGAATAAAAGATTATTTCTAGAAAATTCTCCTGGCAAGGCACACACATTATATGCGTTGTTGACATTCCTCATGCCGCAATCACCCACCATGGCTCTTCGTTATGCCGCGGGTATTCAACCGTTCAAGTGCAGCCCTATGTCGAATCTGGGACCTACCCACTCGTTTGCAAATGTAACTGACATCGATCAACCAATATATTTGCCATTGATTAAAATCATGGCAATAAAATTATTGATTTGGTTGCCAATTAGTTAATAACATCATAGCTCCCTTTTTAATTATCAAGGTCATGGCTGCCAATTAATTAAAGGAATCAAGGGTGCCAATTAATTATGAAGATCATGGCTACCAATTGATGTGGACCTTATGTTGGACGATATGTGGTCAATGTTCAGAGTGAACATCCTCAAGAACACAAGCTTTGGCTTGTTGAAAATGGTTTTGTCCACAATCTCTAGACCAAAACAAATGATGATCTCAAGGGACTGCCACCCCTCATCGTCAACACAGTCAAGAACGTCTGAAAAAATGACTGCATTCTCAGATTAAAGTTCAGATCTACTCCACCAGAGTGGATTCAGAAGAAAAATGGGGAGGTTGATTATATTTCTCCATATCATTAGGTGAGAATCATTCAAGGAAAGTATCTTCACCCTGCATGTGTTGGATACAATGGCCAATCAAATTCTAGCATTCCCTGGATGAATACATCAAGAAGATCATCGAAGAAGATACAGAAAATACAGTCCTGGCAGCAGGAGAAAAAATTATAATTATTGCATACGACCATCCTGAGGTTAGTAGCAGTGACCTTTTTCTGTCTCTTAAAAGAAAAGAGATAGACTCCACGTTAGCCTGTTTTCAATGGATCGAGAAAATTGAAAACGACAACCACTACAAAATGTATGAAGATACTGGCGTGGAAGAAAATGGAACTAAAGCCAGGATGGAAAATGACTCTTTTGTCATTGGCCATAACTCTAAAACAGATGAAAACATGTGAAGCAGCAGGCGTAAAAAGCACCGAAAACTTTGGCCTTTACCCTAAAAATGCTTTTGCTTTTCACAAAAGAAGAAGGTGAAAAACATTTCATGCACCTAAAGGAATATGCTTTTCTTCAATCAACCTCAATCCCCGGAGCACTCAAGAAAGCAGAAAATAATGGAGCTATCCTGTACTTTTTTATGTTTTGAATTCCAGTTTGAGTTTTGCTCCCTATAAAAGGAGCCTTAGGTTCAGTTTGTAAGGCATCAGAAAATTGAGCAGAAAAGTCTTCTCTCAAGAAGTAAGAAAGCCATAGTAGCAGTGTGCTCTTTCCTTCCTATCTAGTTGTGTGCCTTTCTTTTCAAGTAAGTCTGTAATCATTCTTATGGATAGCTAAACAACTTTTTAGCTATTTACCTGAAAATGAGGCTTTGAATTTTTAGCTTGTAATTATATTTAAATAAATAATTCTAGATTTCTCATCCACTTCATCAAAATATTTAAGTTCAGAATGATTTATGTTTATTTCATCTATCTGTTGTCCGCCTGTATCCTATAGAACTTTGAAGTTTAGATTTTCTGTTTCACTAGAAAGACTAGTTTTGGTTTAGGATAAAAGCGAGCAGCAGTGATTCCGCCTGTTAAAGTAACCGTTAGGTGAAAAACTTGGGCATGTTGAAGGCTAGTTTCATTTTTCTCAGAAACTTGAAATCAGGTTTTCCAATGAAAAAGCAACATCTAAACCCAAAGATAATGGAGACTACATTAAATAGGACTACCCTTATAAGTCTTTTCCTAAGTGAATAGTGTAATACCAACTTGTTGGTGCAAGTGGGCAAAATACTTGGTGTTTTTGGGTATACAAAAAATAACCCAATTGTTAATATGTACTCAGCAGAATACCTCCGCGGTCCTAATGCGGTCGACCTAAGAGGACTTCTTACCAAAGCTGATAGAAGTGGTTTTCTAGGAATGATTGGTAGCGTCGACTGTATGCATTGGCAATGGAAGAATTTCCCTTCTGGTCTGGCTGGAGAATATAGTGATCGAAAACATATCCACACTATCATCCTAGAACCAGTCGCATCGTATGACACCTAGATTTGGCACTCATTCTTTGGAATGCCCAGGGCATGGAATGACCTCAATGTCTTGGCAAAATCCCCATTGTTTGACAAGCTTACCGTCGGTAGAGCACCTCAGATCGAATTCCAAATGAATAATAGAATTCACAATTTAGGCTGCTATCTTGCTGACGATATTTATCCTTGATGGGAGACTTTCATGAGAATTGTTTGAAGTCCTACACGCCCCAAGGAAATCAAGTTTGCAAAGGCTCAAGAGGGGTATAGGAATCATGTGGAAAGATGTTTTGGTCTATTACAGTCACGCTTTGGTATTGTTAGAGGAGCTGCTCGTGGGTGGGATAAGGAGGACATTTGATACATCATGTTGACTTGTATTATATTACATAACATGATTGTTGAGGATGAACGACTTGAAGACAGTGATGATGAGTTAGAGTCCGATCAAGAAGAGGAGAACAAAATGAGGCCCAGGATTGCTGAGGTATGGGAAGGACCCACCGGTAATATCTTTGATCTTGTTGGTAGAGATGGTCATAATATGAACGGATTCATGGATCGATACCAACAAATTAGATCTAAGTACACTCACTCAAACCTTAAGGAAGATCTCATTCAACACTTTTGGGAAGTTAAAGGCAACAGGCGTATCTAGATCTGCTATTTGAATAATTGGCTACTGTCTATTTGTGTGTTTTTCATTACATTTGTGTTTTTAATTATGTTTTTCTGGTTTTCATTTGTAAGGGTATCATTGCTTGAGGACTTCCTTTCAATGTACCCACATATTCAAATAAATTTTCATTTCCTGACATTTATATTACATAAGTGAAAAACCAAGCACTAGAATAAGAACAATACAATTATTTTAAAATATATAACTCCCTAATTTTCCTCATTCTCATCTTCAACAGGAATCTAATTTGTGTTTGAGGGGTCATCATTAAGGTTGGGATTGGTAGATTCACCCAAAGAGAAAGGTGGTGAAGGGACTCCACTTGTGAATGTTGGTTGTGGGAATCCACCGGTGAATGGTGGTTGTGGGAAGGCACCGGTTAATGGTGGTTGTGGGAAGCCAAAAGGAGGTTGTGGATATTATCCACGGTGAAAGGAGGTTGTGGGAATACACCGGTAAAAGGTGCTTGTGGATAATGTCCACCGGTGAATTGTGGTTGTGGGAAGTTTGATCGATCAGTTGCATCTTCATCTTCTTTCTCTGCTATCTTTTTTTTGCTTTCTTAGCCGGTATTTCTTTCTGGTTCCATAATTCGCTCTTCCCGCTCTTGAATTTTAAATGCCTCGTTTAGCATATCCATTTGCAAGCGTATATAATCTCGTTGTTGTTGGTCATGGAGATGTCGAGCATATTCCTCATCACGTTTCTCCTTGGCAGACAACATTGATGTTTGGTTGATTGCTATAGTCTCCAAACCGGATGTCAGAGGATTGGAATAATTAGATGCCTTCTTTTCTTTCCAGACAGCTTCTTGGTAGCCTTCTTTCCTTGAGGCCTCACCGAAGGACTGTGAATTACATCGACATTTACCTTATCTGCATCTCTGTCCAAGTTGACATGAGAATCATGAACGGATGGTTGTGTGTGCATCCGTTCACTTCCTCCCCTTGAGGTTCCTCCAGTCGAAGAGGTATAGCTTGGAATGTCACTAAATTTTTGAAAGCCCAACACAATCTCGTAACATTCTAAACTATTGAAATCACCTCTTTTTGGCCTGACTTTCGCTTTGGTCATTGCAGCTATCCACAAATCTTGTGCTTGACGTTGCTATGTTATATTAAAAAAAAAAATCTATTAGTACAAATATAAACGAGGTACAATGTATCAACTAATTAAATTTTAATACATCACCTAGTAACTTTAAGAATAAGGTGAGTGTAATGTATCAACTAATAATTTTAAGTATAAAGTATGATTATCAACTACTAATTTGAAGTATAATTATCAACTAAATTTTAATATATCAACTAATAATTTAAAGTATAATTATCAACTAATAACTTAAAGTAAAATGTATCAAGTAATTAAATTTTAATATAAACTAAAAAGATCATAAAAATTTAAAAAAATTTTACACTACAAATTCATACCACATCAATCATATTTCGCACCACTCTTGTACCAATTATTCACTTGCCTCAATGAACAATGCCAAGCATAAAGTTCGACTTTCAAATTTTTCCACCTCCCTTGAAAAGCTTGCATTGATCGGACATATTCATTCCAATTTTCGGCATAGTGTTCACGAATGTCTATCCATATATCATCTTTTCTTAGATCCGTACCCTTTGCCAGATTTTGGCTAACATACAAAAGTTCAGTGGTTTTTGATTTTGTTGAGAAAGTTGAATACTCAAATTACTTGGGTTTTTGCAGTTGTCTAGTTCAAGTGGAGAAGTTGCTTCAGCTCCTCAATTCTTGCTCAAGTATCTACCTAGTCATCACCATGATTGCTTGACCAAATTTGTGTAGTGATTTGGCTCAATTTGATTCTGGAAATGAATTAGCGTTTGATTTGTGTGTGGTAGAGTAGCTCTAGTGTTTGATTAACCGAACTGTAGCCCAAATATGAGATTGTTGATTTCAATTACTGATTGTATTTCAGAAATTGTTGTTCTTGTGGTGTAGTTTGTTGTATTTTCAATTAAGATTGCCAAATTGGTGTGAGGAGAGGGATTCATTGGAAGAAGAAGTGAAGATTGAGGAGGTGAAAAAGAAGAGAGAGCTTGAAGAAGAAGAAGATATGAAAAAAACAAAAAAACAAAAGGAAGTGAGGGTAGAATAGATATATTATAGAGGAAAGACTGCCACGTCAGCGATTTAACGGAATTTTTGGACGGAGAGTAAAGGAATGGACCTATTGGTTCAGAATTGAGAGCACGAGTAAACGTGTGAAATTAGAAGGAGAAGGGCTGAAGTGTTTTTTGGGTAAAAGTTCAGGCAGTAAACAGTATTTAACCCTTTTTTAAAATATCAAAAGTATACTTGGTCTGTGAGAGAAAAAGTTTATCCTTAGTGTGGTGAACTTCAAGACCTAGAAGTAATACACTGGAGTAGGTGGCTTGATGGGAAATCGAGACTGAATTTGGTGAATGATAGAGTCACAAAGAGAAGAAGAAGAAGAGGCAGTGATCAAAATATCATCCATATAAACCAACATGAAGGCAATATGATTATCCACAGCATAGTAGAAGAGAGAAGTGTCGTTCAGAGAAGGTGTGAAGCCAATGTCAAGTAAGGAGTTGTACAATTCATCATACCAACATAAAGAGATCGTTGAAGTTGCAGACCATAGGTGCAGGAGATGAGACCTTAAAGGCAGGAGGTTGCTCCATATAAACTTCCTCTTTTAGATGTCCATGAAGAAAGGCGTTGTTGACATCAATCTAAAGTAGAGACCAAGAGTATTGCACCCCAAAGGTGACAAGAAGTCTGATCATACTAGGCCTCGCAACAGGTGAGAAGGTTTCAAGAAAGTCGATGCCAGCTTGTTGATGATAACCCTAGGCAACTAATCGAGCTTTATACCTGTCCACAGATCCATCAGGTTTATGTTTGATGTGGTATACCCATTTGCAACTAACCACATTATGCTAAGATTTAGGGCTGTCACTCGGTCGGTTCGAATCGGTTATAGGTATTACCAACTTCAAAACCAAAGCATTCGGTTTCAAAACTGAGCTACCAATTACCAACCAAAATTTTCGGTTTTTAATTATATCTACCAAATTCGGTATTTTGGTTTTTGGTATTATCAACTTTAGAATAACTAATTCTTTATAATATAAATTAGAATGAACAAAACTAGGTTTTTGAATTTTATAGTCATAAACGTTGTATTCATCTATTAATTATAGCTTTCTTTTATATATATAACATCAAGAAGTTCTAGCAATTTTCAATAAAACTAGGTTATTTAACCATCTTTGACTAGGTTACTTAAAAAACATGTACTATTAATGTAGTAATGTTCATACTATTATAAAAGTTTTTATGTTTATTTCTTAATATACATGTATGTGTATTGAAAATTGTAGTATATAAATCTAATATTTAGATAATCGGTAGATTCGGTATTTACCAAAACCAAGCCAACTTTTTTAGTAATTTTCGATTTCGGTTTTATCAGTCTCGGTTACCAAAAAGTCGGTTTACCAAACCTAAAACATTGGTTGGTATTCGGTCGGTTTGGTAATTACCAAACCAAGTGGCAGCCCTACTAGGATTAAAAGGAACCAAAGACCAGGTTTCAACTTGCTTGAGAGCATTGATTTCTTCTTGCATAGCCTCATTCCATTCCTTGAACTTGGAGGCTTGTGTATAGGAAGTGGGAGTGATAGGTCAAGAGGCGAATGAAGCAGTGGCATGTGAGATATCAGGAAACCTTTATTGATAAATATTCTCATTTATTTTATTTTTCAGATTGCACATGAAGTAGATTTCCTTCACAACTCTCCCTTTTTGACATCATGATGATATTCTAGACTCTTCCATTTATTTCTCATGACATAAAAGGAACAGTTATGGGATAAAAACTCCTCCATGACGTCTTGATCTTCTAGAAATCTCCATGGAATGCAACAAGCTTTATTTCTTGGGCCAAGCTTCTTCACATGACATTCAAAGCTCAATGTCTTCATATATGACACCAACTTTGATATTCTAGAACTTTGTTGTACATTCTTGAGTCATCTTGAAGCTATGCGGTCTCCAAGCCTTCCTAGTTATCCTAGTATCATCAGGACTCTTTATGCCATCAGATTTCCTAGTCCAATAAGAACACTTCATTTCTGAGATGTTCTGGAACCTTCCAAAGCTCTCCTTGTATGATAGAGATTCCTAGTTGCACTAGATTTCCTTTTCCTGGTAGGAATGGGTTTCCTTGTCCAACTGGGATTCTGTCATTTGTCATTTTTATCATTTCCACGAGCTTTGACTTCTAGTTGACTCAGGATTCCTACTTCAACTGCGATTCCTTTTCCTAGTAGGATTGGGAATGCGTCATTTCTCTATTCATACGCCATTTCCTCTTGGCCTTCATTTTAGACTCAAAACTACCAAAAAACATAAAGCTAAGTTAGAAATGATAATGTTAAGAGAATAATTAAGTAAAATGAAGAGAGATTATCACTTAAAACGTGGGATATAATGCTCCTATCATGCTGCCATCGAAAGCGCTTCTACCCCAAAAGCAATTACTGTCTACTTTACCAAACACCCCCACTAAATTGTAAAAGCACTTTGGTACCAAAAGCAGCTCCAAAAGCTGTCCCAAAAGTAGTTCCAAACTGGGCCTAAATGTTAATCAATGTTCTTTAATCTTGTAGGCTTCTTTATGTCAAAATTTTCAGTTTTTGGTGACAAATCCTGTTTCCTTAATAATAGAATAGATTCAAGAGAAAAACTGAAACCCTAGAGCACTTGCCGCCTTTCTCATTCGTTCCTATCTGGCTACACCTCAGCACTAGTGTTGGCTTTCGGCCTCGCCGGCACGCGATGAGTGTGGTCTGACGGGATGCTAGTTTCTTTTGTCTGTCCAATGCTCAGAGACTGGGGTCGGGGTTTTTTTTCCTTCTTCTCTCTCAGTTTAAGTGGGTGGCTGCACCAGGGATGGATATGTGGTTGTTGGGCAAGATCGGAGTGAGCAAGGTAGGGCAACTTTGGTGGTTGGATGGGAAGGACAGCGATAGGGCTGCAACATCTGATACTATCCTCGATGTGGATCCATGGTAGTTCGTTGGTGGTATCCACTAAGGTAGGTCGGAAGGAGCCCATCTGAAGCCAGGCAATGCGTGATTGGAATCGTGATGATGGTTGTGTGTCTGACTAGGAGTCCGACGACGTCAGTGGCGCGGTGGCCGTGCTGGACCAGCATCGTGGTTGTACAATTGTAGTTTGGGGATGAGGGTGCAATTGTCGGCATGGGCTGGGCTGGAAGAATGGATTAAGCCCTTTTGCTCTGTTGGCCAT
The DNA here is from genome assembly GCF_002994745.2 of Rosa chinensis. Taxonomy (NCBI): domain Eukaryota; kingdom Viridiplantae; phylum Streptophyta; class Magnoliopsida; order Rosales; family Rosaceae; genus Rosa; species Rosa chinensis. The sequence continues at coordinate 23,132,945 of NC_037091.1, read as the reverse complement.
TTAGGCTCAGTTTGGGCTTCTATTACTTTTATTTTTAGCTTATTTACTTTTCTAATGTTAATTTGTTTCTTACTTCCAATAGGTCTCCATCAAAGCATGGTAGGCGTTAGTGGGCGTTGTCTCTCCCTTATATTCTATGATTTCATTAATTAAGATTTGAGAGCAGCCACACCGGCCCTCTTTTAAAATAATAATAATAATAATAGTATACATTCATCAAGGAAATGAAAGAGAAAAACTTTCAAGTATTCTGTCAGACCAAAAAATAGGAACAATTAAATTGTTGTAGTGGTCATTAGAACAAATCCACTGGGCATAATCAAGCCCTGACACCACCTCAGAAATTGACTCAGGACAGCAAAATCCTTGATTTCTTCCTTCCACGGGGCTTGGGGCAATAGAACAGTAAGTGACCCAGGACAGCAGCTCTGGCAAGATGTGACCCAAGGCGTGACCCAAGCTTCTAGCGTGGCCCAAATTGAAGAGAGGAGGTGTAACGTCCCGAACCTAAGTCCACGTGTTTACTAGTCATTTGGACGGTAAACGACCTTTACTTTCACTTTTACTTTCGGTTTAGTACTTTTGGTGGCCCTAAAAGTTGACTTTTTGTTCGGGTCAAAATTTGAGAAAATGTTCTTCATGGAAGTTGTAGAGGACGTTAAACCGAGCGCGTGCATATGTGGTACGTAAAAATCGGACTTCGTATGCGAGAGTTATGGCCAAAAATGTGAAGTTACTGTTCATGGTAATTTTTGATTAAAATAGAAATTTACCCCGGGTAGGTTTCCATTTCCGGAAACCCACCCCAGCTCTTTCTCTCTCCTCTCCCCCGACCTCTCTCTTCTCCGGTTCGACCATTTTCCCTCTCCCTCCGATTTCCGGCGATTCCGGCCACCAACCGGCGTGCCACAGGTCACCAGAGGAGCGCCTCCTCCCTCCGAGCACCCTAGCAACCTTGGTTTTCCACGATTTGGCCGGAAAACCACGGATCGAAGGAAAAACTCCTCCGGCTGCAGTTTGAAGCTTTTGCCGATTTCCGGCGATTCCGGCCACCTCCGGTCCTCATTCCGGCGTCGAAGGTTTGGTTTTCATCACTGATCATTTCCCCTATGGCCTTGTATCACGATTTGTTGTGTAGACGCCGAATCGACGAATTGAAATTCTAGGGTTCTTGAGGATTTCTGGGTTTATGTTCATTGATCGATTTCGGCCATTTTTAATTGTTATTTGGGAATGTTGTAGTTGAGAAGTTGAATCAGTGTGTTGAGAAGGTGCTACTGTCAAATTTTGGTGGCCATCGGAGATGGTGGCGGCGGCGCCGCCACTGCAGGCGGCGGTAGCGGCGACTAGGGTAGTTTATAAATTTCAATTTTTAGCCAGTTAAATTCTATAATTATAATAGAGCTTATATATGAAGTTTGGTGAATTTTGGAGGAGTTTGGAATTGTTTGTGAATTTTCGAAGTTTGGAGTTTTGTGGTGGAATTATGGGAAATCCGGCCGTCGGATTTCCCTCGTTTTCATCATGGAATATGTAAATTGAGGAATTAGAATTGTGGAAGAGATTTGGGTTGAGTTTGAGAAGTATTGGAGATAGGGATTTTCGGATTTCGTTTAAGTTCGTAATTATTTTATCGGATTGCCGTTTACGGAAATATAATTGTGTACAGGGCAATGTCACGAGCTACGGTTAGATGAAGGAACTCGTTTGCGTGGTTGCCCAATAGTACTGTGAGTGGACTTTTATTTTTAAATATTGATGCATGCATTTATTTTCTTAAATAATGCTCTAGTTTTAATCATATTACTTATTGAGCAAATGATTTGATTTTCGGAAATTCGATCTCGGTTTATCTCGTGGATTGGCTGTCGATAATGAGTTTCAAAGGTTGATTATAATTTATAATATTATTTGACAAATTGCTTATTTTCGAGGTAATTTTCCGGAATTAAGTATATTTCTAATCACCGAGTTAAGCTCCTGGAAGATTTTTTAAGATGAGTTTCAATGGAATTGGATATTCTCAATTGTTTATTGACTTTTGGTTTTGGCATCGGGAATGCCTAATTAAGGATTTTGGATTTGGTTGGCTTCTTGGAGACTTTGTGAGATTTTTGGAAATGGGATTTACCTATTCTAATTTCCGGTTTAGGTTACGGATTTGAGAATATCTGGGCGTGTGGGACACGCCGTCGATTTATTCCTATTTCTCACTTATCCATTTTGAGATTTAGAGTAATCTTGGCGTGCGGGGTCACGTCGTTGGATACATGGTTTCTATCTCGTGAGAAATATGGGGAAGCTACATGGATTTACTGGTTTTCGATGATTTTTCCTCACCATACGCGGGTTATGTTATTAGGTCTCCTCCTCACTGACTTTGTGTTGGTGAGTGGCAGTTGAGGTAGCTTGTTCTCCTCCTCACCTACTTTGTGTTGGTGAGTGGCAGTAGAGGTGATTTATTCTCCTCCTCACGTGGGTGGCAGTCGAGGTCATTTGGTCTCCTCCTCGCACAATCTATGTGTGAGTGGAAGTTGAGGTTATTAGTTCTCCTCCTCGCACAATCTATGTGTGAGTGGCAGTTGAGGGTAGGTAGAGCCTGAGAGGCTCCATTTCCCGTATGGTGATATCTCTTCCTTATATCTTACCATTTCTCGACTAGTGGGGCCTAGTCTGATTTCCGTGTAACCAGCGGGGCTGGTTTTATCCTGTCGAGTATCGGAGTTTCGATCTTTCCTCTCGGTTGTTTGTGACTAGCGGGGCTAATCGGTTTTTCTTGAGCAGGGCTTCTCGTGAATTGTTTTCTGAATCGTTTCATGCATCGAGAGTTTTTAAGGAAATATATATATGGGAAAGTATAAAATCCACTTGGTTTAAAAATTGTTTATTTTTGTCCACTCACGCTAACGTATTTTATGTACTTTCCCCTGCGCCCTTCGGTTTCAAATGCCCAGGTTGCAGGCGAATTGGTTGAGGTCGGGCGTACACGGAGTTGAGGCATAGTCAACAGCATGGCTTCCGCATCTGTCGTTGAACTAGGTTTTCCTCTTATACCTTTCTGTTAGAATTGCTCTGATTACTTATGGGATTTATGATATTTGAGTTGGGATGCGTGTTTTGTGAATTGGAGACTGATGTTGATTTGGGGAGCAGGGTGGCTCCAGGAGCATAAGGATGAATTGATTGAGGAGTGTAAATGTTTTCTACAGGTTTGGGTAGCCCATTTTAGGGGAAGTTCCGCCAAATTTTTGGGTAGAATTTCTTCTAAGGTGGGCCCCGCAGGGTCACTTCGGATTTCAAGGTGAAATCTGGGGCGGGTCCTGTCAGGAGGAGAGAGGTGCCGATGGAGAAAGTGAGCTATAGTTGGTTGTCTTCTAGCGGGGACAGAGCAGCAACGCGCGTGGAGACCAATTTTTTGTCACCTAGTGGTGTTGGGTTACTGTGTTGGCAAGTGGCCGTTGGTTGCTTTTGCAATTTGAAAGCAACGGTTAGCAGATCTGCACCGTTGGTTGTATATAGCAAATGAGATCTAATGGTTAATAATTAATGACCTAATTATCCAAGGTATAGGATGATGAAAAAAAATATATATATATATATATAAAAGTACCCCTCACACCAAAAAAATCATCTTTCTTACTTCCTCAAAATTTTTTGTCCCTCTTCCTCATAGCTTTCATCTTTCAAAATTTTTTTATTCCAATATGAGCATACAACCCATAGCATATCCAAGTATTGATGGAAGACATTCAATTGTGCAAATCCTCGGGTCCTTATATTTTTAAAATCAGTGGTCAAGTACATCATTTAATGGGTTTTGTATTACCTTCTGACGAAGAATCTCCTAAATATGCGCAATTATACATATATGATACAAAAAATGAGGTCTCAAATTGTATCAATGCAATTGACACTACTCATGTCAATGAAAACATTAAATCGCATATTGTTGAAGGGCTTATTCAAATGTTTGATGGAATTAATGAATTAGTAAAAGAATTTTGAACAATGAGTGATAAATTTGAAAATCATTCTATATCTACAGTCAATATGACAATGATTGATCACCAACCTACTGACAGTAAACAATATGAATTGCCAATAACTGATGAAATTGGTGGTTTATTATTTGGTGATATTGGAGAATACAATTCAAATAAGGATTTAATCATTCAATCAAATAATGGATGCTTACACCGTATTTCAAAAATACATCCAAAATATATGTCATTACAATATCCACTCCTTTTTCCATATGTGAAGAGATGCATATAGATCAAATTTAACAATGCAACAAATCATAGAAAATTGTGGAAAAAAGAGAGAGCAAATATCTATTAGTTATCAAATTCAAGATAGAAATAATGAAGTAAGTGCTTTATTGAAAGGTGGTCGATTATTTCAACAGTTTTTAGTTGATTCTTATGCAACTGTTGAAGAAGATTGTTTAGATTGGATTAGGAAAAATAAAAAAAATTTGCGTTCGGAAATTTTTAAAGATATTTTTACAGCATCTTCAGCTAGAATTAACAAAACTTCGAATTTAGGACAAAAAGTTATTCTGACGAGTTCTCATACAGGAAGTCCGAGAAATATGATTAATAATTATCAAGATGCTATAGCAATTTGCAGACAATATGGTAATCGTGATTTATTTCTAACTTTTACTTACAATGTTAAATGGTTGGAAATTGAAAGATATTTTCAAAAGAAACCCAAATATAAAGTTGAAGATAGACCTGATATTATTTCACAAATTTTTAAAATGAAATTACAGGATATGATTGCTTATATTAAATTAGGAGAACCTTTTGGACAGATTGAAACATGTATTTATTAACATTTTTTTTTCTTTTTAAAGATTTTAGTGCTTCCAGGTATCACAAATATACATTAATAATTATTTTCATTTTTTGGATGCAGATGTTCATACGATAGAATCAGAAAAGAGGACTTTCTCATGTTCATATGTTATTTTGGTTGAAAAAACATTACAAATGTTATACGGCGGCTGATATTGATTCTATTATTCACTACACCAAAAGTAGGCTTTAGAGACAGAGCCTAGTGACGGAATAAGAAAGGCGTCTCTAATAATATATAGTAGAGACGGAATTATTAAGAACGTCTCAAATAATGATAAAGGCAGTAGTATCCGTCTCAATTGATATAGTGGGTCTCATCAATTTTTGTAACTTTTAATTTTTTATTTTATTAAAATTGTGAATGAGGTTTTGTTAGTGAGAGTCCTCTGCTCTCCCAAACGCCCATCCATTTACATGCCCCACCTCTTCTCTTTCCCTCTCTCTGTTTTTCTTTTCTTCACAAATAAATTATTTTTCTCAATAGTCAGTTTCTCTCACACTCAAAACACAGACTTTCTTTTTTTCTTTTCTTTTTTTCATTCTCTTTTTTCATCTTCCCCAATTACTCTCTCCCTAGCTATGAAAATTGGGGATTAGGGTTTGACAAAGTTCACAAAACCTTTCTTGCAATGGCTTCTTGTTCGCTACCCATACTGGAGCGCGCCTTTCGCTTACCATAGACCACTTCTAAACGATGGCCTTCTCTCTATGGCCGGCCTTCGATAGTAGGAGATGGATTTGAACCCAATGAATCCACCAATAAATCAATCTTTGTTTCATAGTCTCTGATTTTATTTTACTTTTCACTTTGTTCTTCTCGTAGTAATTGAGTGCGAGCATTTGGGGGAAGATTTAGAATTTCGAATCAACTGTGATGTCGAGGAGCGACGACGTTGTTTCAAGTAACGGGAAGAAGACCACATTCCTGGATAAGGAGACCATGGAAAATTTGTATGTTTCCCCATTACTTAATACTATAGTTTTCTAATTACCTGATTGTACTAAGTTTGTTTATGTCTTGAATATATCTGGTTTCTTTCTTGAATACATGCTAATTTAGGGCACAAATCCGTGATTTGAGAAATAGTTGGAATTTGGGGCTCAGGGTTGGAGTTATTATAAGTTTCCAGAAGTTTCAAACCATAAAATATGGGTAGAAGTAATCTGATTGGCTCAAAAAAGTAGAAATCTGAAAGTTGTTGACCTAGCCCTGCAGAAAGGGTGCGATAATTTTCTGGTAAAGAAAAGAAAGCGAAAAGCTTTTAAATGGTCATTATTTGTAAAAGCCATTCTAATTTGGCAAGCTACTTTAGCTGTGTTTCTGATTGACTATAGTTAGTAGGGTGTCATTAGATTGTTCTACTATTTTTGTTTAAACATGGTTTTGTATTATTTGTGATTTATTTTGTTTTCGCAACTGCAAGACTATACCAAATCTAGTCTAGATGAAATCGAGGTGAAGTTCCAACTGACTAGGGACACTCTTGAGGTCATTGACCTACATCAAAAAACAACTCCCAAGCATGGTAGGCATGCCTTTTCTAGCTTAACTATAATTTGCTTTCTTTGTTTTCATCTCATCTGTATAGACATATCATATGGTAGATGTTGCCTTGGACGTCCTAAACTTGAATTAGGTTATAGCTAAATAGTCATCCAATTTTGATGTTAAGGATTTAACTTTGTCTTAAGCATAGCTCAGTCTAATCCATTTTTATTCTCTTCACAAAATCATCGCATTTCAATGTACATTCTTGTTTTGTTGCCAATGACATGTTAACATAAGGCTCAGTCTAATTTTTTCATCTGTTGATATACAGTAAAGAACTTTCTTTGCTGCTCTTGGGCGAAACAATGATGTATTTCACTGAATTATTGAAGGTCAGTGTCATTAGTTTTCAATATGTTACAATAGATGACACTTGATTAGGTGTAAAACTACATTTTGTAGCAGTCTTCCTTCTTTGTTGAGTCATTATTGAGTTTGTAGTGCTCCACGAATTGTAGACTGCCGCGCTGATGAGTTTAGGAATCGACAGGAGAGGAATAATAATTTGAAGAATTTGTGCAGGCCGATTTGGAACTTGGCTCCCCAGTAGCAGGTTTTCTCTTGCCATTCCTTTTTGTTAATTGAAAATGTAGATGTTTATTGTGTGATTTGGTAGAAGTTTGGTTATATAAATAGATGAATCGTTAAATGATTTCTTGAACATTTTGCATTTGATTTTTTATATTTCAAATACTATCCCTTATTTGAAGCGATCAATGAATTCTAGTATCAATGTTTTCTTTTATGGCTATATTCGAGATATTTATAGCTGGTCCAGAACGACACAGCTCACTCCCACTGGTTTGCTGACTCGTTTGGTTTACAATAACGATCCTAAGCTTGATGTCAACTCTTCTAAAGTAAGCTTATACTGACTTTCAGGGCAAATGGAGTTGGAGGTCAGGTACCAGCAAAAAGTAGAGCAAACCCAAGTGAGCAACTCTTGCAAATCCAACAGGAATTATAAAGGGAGATGATACAATCGCGACATGTTTATCCTACCACTGGTTTAGCTAGACTGCTTATGGATGACAGTATTCTTGACCCACATTGTTGAATTAGTTTTTAGAGCATCATCTGATTAGTAGTTGTTTTTTAATTACTTTGTTAGATAATTAGATGAGGATTGATAAGGTATTAGATACTAGGTGAATTTATAGTTTTATACTCTTATAGACGCTGTCAGCTGGGTCTGTATTCAACGCTAGAAATTTTATATGAATTATATGTCATTATCATAATTTATTTCCCATAAAAGAAATATATTTTTTATGTACGTAAATGAAAATAAAAAGAATTTCAAATGTTTGGCCCAAAAAAAAAAAAGTTTAAAGGCTGTGGTTCTGTCAGGTGGACAATTCTCTTTCTGTCTCTAAAAGCAGTAGAGGCGGATTACATTGTCGTTGGCTACTTTTGAGCATGTGGCAGCAAACTATTATTAGAGACGGATTTTTTAATCTGGGTGTCTCTAATAGGCTTTAGAGACGCAACTTGTAGTGACGGTTAATTAATTCGCCACTCATTCTATTAGAGACGGATTTAAGTAAATATTTGTTACTAATATTCTTTTAGAGACGTTTTCTAGCTGTCCCTAAAGCATAATTTTGGTGTAGTGATTTCAGCAGAATTACCAGACAAGAATATAAATCCAGAGCTTTTTAAAATTGTTAGTAAATTTATGATTCATTGGCCTTGCGGACAATTAAATACGAAATCTCCTTACATGCGAGATGGAAAATGTTCTAAATTAAATCATATAATTCAAATACTTTTGAAACAAATATGCCTCTAACATACAAACGTCGTGATGATCCTTCAAAATTTGTTATAAAAAATAATGTTTCTGTCGGAAATAATTTTGTTGTACCTTATAATGCAAATTTATTATTAAGATATAATGCTCACATTAATGTTGAATCGTGCTCTCAATCGATGTTAATTAAATATCTATTTAAATATATTAATAAAGGTCCAGATCGAGTTCGACTTTTATTACATGAAAATTTGAACGATGAAATTATGACTTATCTTAATTGTCGCTATTTAACTCCTCATGAATCTGTCTGGAGATTGTTTGAATACCCGATTCATTCTCGACATCCTGATGTTCAACATTTGGATATTCATTTACCTTTAGAAGGTGAAATGTGTGGTGATCTTAAATTGTGTTGTAGAGGTGTCTATTTGTAGGAATGTCATGCCTTTATTTCCTTATTCAACTCTGCTTGCAAATCACTTCTCTAGTTGCTTGAAGTTTCCTTTGATTGTTGTACAAAATTAAGCCGTAATCTTGTACGATTCTTCTAAGACTTTTCCTTGATGATTATGTTGTCTTGAACCTTCAAAATTCGAAAGGCATAGTAGCCCTAAAGATTCAACGCCAACTTCCCTTTGTTGGAATAGGATTCGATTTCTGTTTTTGAAGCATCATTCTTGGATTAGGATTGACTTGGTATTGCTATGTTTCTGTATGGTTCTTGATTTCTCTATGCTCTATGATGTCATTTCTTCTATAATGATCAATCACATTCAAGAAAACTCCAAATAAGTTTCCAAAAAAGATCTCCAAAAAAGTTTTGTGAAAAGCTAACAGTTTCTACACTCTCATGAAGCTTGATTTGAGCATTAATTCCGCTGCCTTGATGACATTTCTGACAAGCTCTTAGGCTCATGTTTTAGTACAACATCATGTCTCTAAGGAATGCCAGCCCTTTCTGCACAATTTCACTTGGAAGGTTGTAAGAAAACTTGTACAGCAAAGCTGATTTTGAATTGTAGTTTTTTTTTTCACAAGGATTTTTGTGGACTTCCCTTGTAATTTCCGGCCAAAGGAATGATCAAACTGCATTGTTACATCTGTAATTTGTGGTTTCTCTTGAATTGCTTCACAAAGTACCTAAAAAGATAACAAAGTTATAACATACTTTTTAAAGGAATTAGCTAAGTAAAATGTAAAGGATTACACATTGTAATCATCACATTTTATGCTCATGTCACTTACCTAATTTGGAGGTATGTGAGCCTTTATATAGCAATCACTGGGAGTTGTGTCTAGTGGTTTCCGACGTGGGAAGGTTTGCTTCCCCATAGAAAGGTAGTTTGTACCCATGTCAGGCCAATCTCCAAGGGATGAGGATCCGATGTGTCTGACCGTCAGTGATGATGCTATTCTCGACTCCATTTAGTCCTTCAAACTTGTGCTTTAGGAGTTTGTGTACCATATGTACATGGTATGAACAAGTACCCCAAGTCCTTGATATGAGCATTTTATGCGACATTTATATTGTTAGTCTCTGTATTAATCTTTGTTAATTTTCTCTATTTTCTCTTTATTTGTTTACTTTTGTGTTTATTAGGTATTTTGGAGCAATATATGAAAAGAATATAATAAAGGGAAAAAGAGGCCTAAATAAGGTAAAGTCCTGGCCCGAGAAAGAGACCTTGATGGGTCGAGGAGCCTAATTCATGGAGATTACGCAACAATTAAAGAAGATATTCTCATAGATATTGATGATGACATGGTGTATTTTCATTGGACAAGTTACGTGGAGAAGCAATTGATTTCGATGAATCCCAAACTTGATTTTAGTTTTTTTTTTTGCTTTCTTTTTGTTCTATGCAACTCTCTGTGCTGTCATTCAAACAATGAGGAACTAATTTCTTAGTAGTTGGGCGCTGTTGAAGCCTCAATGGTGATTGTATTGCTATGCTATGACTTTTAGTTAGTTTTATTTGTTTAATGGATGAAAACCTAATTTCTATATTCACTTTTCATTCATCATCCCATCATAAAACCAATCCTTGCGTCTATCAGTTAAGCACTCTAAACTACCCTCATTGTTCCACTCGCTTTGATTCTCAGCCTCCACCGTTTAGAGAATACGAGCATGAAGATGTGAATGAGAGCGAGGACAACGAGATCAACGATCACTAGCTCCCCCAATCTCTTCTCAGCCGTCATCTGTACTCCTCCACCACAATATGCCTATCTCTCTATCTCAGTTGGTGCGTATTGAATTGGATGAATAGTTGTAGAACAGATCAATTCGCATGAAGCAACTCGTCTAATTCGGCTCTGCGTGAGTTCGTCAAGATGGAGTTTGCAAAGCCACGTGGAGCGATGAAGGGGAGCTTGATGAACCGGCGAGCAGTTCAGAGGTTCCGGTAGGTGCTGATCACGACCGAGCACAGTTTGATCATTAAATTTGATTAAACTTGGGCTCATAGCACTGGCTACAGTTCAGGGCTTAAAAAGAAATAATGGAAAAAGAAGGGCCTCACATGAACAAAACTCTGACTGCCCAAAAAAAAAAAAAAACCCTAATTTTGAAGGTTGAAGATAAAATAAGAAGAAAGACGGTGAAGCAACAAGCCAACAACACACACTGGATTCCTCTCTCACATCTGAATCCTCCAACATTTTCTCATAGAAATTCAAGCTCAACCATGGAAGTCCAGGAGTCACAGGATCGGAAGCCGAGCGCCGACTGCTTCTACAGCCTATTCTTGCCGACCATGGTCTACCGCAACACCGCCGTGGAGCTTCTGTTCAATTTCCTCACCACTTCCGACGAGGCCGAAGTCGAGGCTCGCCTCCGCGAGGCTCGCCTCTTCGAGGAAGACGCCTTCGCCACCTCCAGAACGATTATCAGAGCGATCTACTCCGACGAGATCAGCTATCGCGTGCTGGAGGTCCTCCAGGCTAAGAACACCGGCGCTTCTGCTGCTGAAAAGGGCCCCCTGTTGTTGCCGGACGTTGGCATACGCAAGCCCTTCGTGGGCATTGTTATCGATAACCTCAGCAGTCCCTTCTCTCCCTGGAGGCACTTCGGCACCCTCTCCACCGACGAGGCCAAAGCCCTGGCTCCCTTCATCGAGCGAGAGGCCTTCTTCGCCGCCAGGGAGAAGGTCCGTAAGATCTACATCCAAGAGGTCTGCGAGCGCATGGTGGAGATCAAACACAAGAACGCCGCTGCTTCTGCTGCTGGAAACGTCGCGTCGGAGACCGCCGCCGGTGGTGTGCTTGAGGCAATTGAAAGTCAGCTAAAATCCATGGAATTAGCAGAATCCATGGATTACTAAAATCTGAACACAAACCAACCCCCCCTCCCTTTGATGCCTACTCTATTATAACAAACCATCTCTGTTTAAATACTTGGGTATTATCGCAGTGTGCTTCCATTTTTTTCTGTTTTATATGATGCGGTGGCTTGGTGTTCAGTATCCATCTGCTTTGCTTAAACAATATAATGAAATTGATGCTTTCTCAATTGGAAATTTTGAAAATTTTCGTTTACTGCTCAGTATATCTACTGCTAGTGTCTTTTTTAGTGTTGCTGTTGTAGTGCTTGGCCTATATTACAATGCTGAATCAAATAATCTGTTAGTAACCATATCACAAGAATATCAGGGGAGGATTCCTGGACCTTGTGTTCTTTGGTGCTGTCTTTGTTTTTTATTAGACCCTAATCGATTTATTTTGCATGATGATGATGATCATATGTGGTTGGCTTGTTGTCAGTATATATAGTAGGATTGCAATGGTATAAGAGTTTCGTAATTGAGCTTGTCAAGTTAAGCTTTTTGGTGAGAGGGATATGGGCCAATGTTCCTCGAAGCATTCTTATTCAGTTCTATTTCTGTTCCTCGAAACATTCTTATACAGTTCTATTTCTTCTTCATGCATGTTAAAACTGGTCTCTGTTCATGCTTCTCTAGTTTTGTTTCCCTTTATGCTATATCAGTTGTAGATGATCGGGAAATAAAAGGTGATTGATGTTTCATGATTTTCTGGAATTCCACCTTCATTTCCTGTAAAGCAAATTTTATCTGTTTGTCATTTTATGAATCTTATTAGTGCAAATTCTTCAGTTTCTGAGCAAATGTAATTTCCTGTCTTGTTTTTCGATTTCTTATAATATTATTATGAGGAGGTAATGAAAGTAGGTGATTCATTTAACAAGTCTAAGCTTTGCACTAGTTTCAGTTGGTCTGCTGGGTTGAGTCAATTGATAGCATATATCGGTTTTTCTTTTAGCTGGAATATTTTCTTTATGACCATGTGCAAGTGCTCTATTTCTGCGTACTTGCTTTGGGGGGTTTGGTTGTTTTCGGTTCGGTTTTTAGCCTAAATCGAGAATTGTAAATGATTCGAATTTTGGTTTTGGTTTGCTGATTTTAAGAGTTCAAAACGTCACTGAATCGTTGGTTTTTTGTTTTTTTACTCCATTTGAGCCACAAATCAAGTCCATCTATTTACATCACATTACTTTTTTTCTTTTTTTAAGGAAAGTGAACTGTCGTATTTGTTGACTCATCTAAAATTCTTAGGACCTAATGTTTTCGGCACTTTTCTGTCCATGAGAAGACTTCCATAACAGTGTTACAGGAGCTTTTATAGCTGAATAATTTTTTTTTTTCCATACTGGTTTGTTGACTAGTTCTTGCTTAATAGATTGATTTTTCAACTTGGTGATTGGTGTAACGAAGTGTGGATTACTCTTTTTTGTTTGTTCTCGCCATGGTAATGAATTTATTCTCTGTTACATTTATTTAGGTTTATGTGGTTGGTTACTCTGCTAGTCTTGCACTCTTGCAGGTATTGTTGCATTCGTCATCAAAACTGGGTTCTTATACCATTTTAACAATTGTGCTTTTAGCGAGGACTACTTTTCTCTCTTTTTCATTAAAAAGTGATGATCATCATATTGGGTTGAGAGGGGTAGAGAACAAGATACAAATCGTATTTACTTTCTTTTTTAAATCTAATGTCACTCTAAGATTAAGGTCTAATTATCAGATTCATTTTACAATTTATATCATTAAAGTCTCCATGTTCATAAGCAAATGTTGATTATGGCTTTAGATGTATGCAATATCATGAATTTTGAGTTTATGTGATGAGAAAGATAGACTCAAAAAATGAATTTTTGCTCTCTAATGAAATGAGAAGGAGTACAAGTGGACGATGGAGATCTCTCTCTCTCTCTCTCTCAAATCGACTAGAGGTACTTATTTTAACTTTTTGGATATATCGATGTATTTACGAATAAGTAAGCAACTGAAGTTGGCAAGGAACAAGATATCAGACAACCAAAGTTCAAATTTCTGTCTCAAATAACATACGCACAAGTCATGAAAGAAGATGCACGTGGCAAGAAAGAGATAAATTAAAAGGGGTCGTGACCACTTACCCAATTTTAGCCCAAAAATTGTCCACTTACTCCACCAAGAGTTTTATAACCCCATTTACCCAATCTAACAGTGTTTGACAATATTGCCCTCATTTTAATTAACAAATTACACTCATATATATATATATATATATATATATCTCTTTCTCTAACCTCGTCTCAGGCTCTCTCTCTCGACGTCATCTGGAGAGAGAAAGAGAGAGAGAGAGAGAGAGAGAGAGAGAGAGAGAGAGTTCTCTCTCTAAGTGAGAAAGAAGGAGAGGGCAAAAAAGTCCCAAAAATAAATAAATAAATAACAAAAGAATTAATTGGGTATTAGGGAAATAATCCCTTAGAGTGTTTTGGGTAAATGGAGTTAAAAAACTGTTAGTGGAGCTAGTGGGCAATTTGGAGCCTAAAATTGGGTAAATGTTCATTTCCCCAAATTAAAAACTATTGAAAATGGTTATCACTTTATCCGCATTGCCTTGTGCTTTTTCAATGATACAACTCTTGTCAATATCCCCATCTGTAAATCCTTCGTCCTTGTCTGCGAATTTCTTCATCCTTCACTATCTCTCCAACTATGTTTGATAATATCTAATTGGTTCAAGTCCGCAAAATCATACTGCAAATGCAGGAATTTGGCACCAGACTATGTGTAAGAGGTCATATACCTGTTGGTGAGTAAATCCCAAAAGAGCAATTCGGAACCCCCATATAACAGAATCCTTACAATAAGTTTCATTACCTTTATAATCCTTAAAGCAGATATTTTCTTTCTCAATCGCAATAAGGAAACTCTTGTGCTTCTAAATCCGTTGATGAGCTGTATGTAAGTCAATACTAATTACTTCTCCGTCCTCTTTAATCCCGACAGCTTCATTAGCTAGGTAGTCACATCCATAAAATATGCAGACTTCTAGAAATTTTTTTGGAGAAAAATCCCTCCATATTGCTGACTCTACCACTATGTTAAACTCATAGTAAAGGCAACATCTGTTTTCGGAATTCCAATCACATATAATCTATAAAAAGAGAAAAAAAGAAAAGTTGAAATCAAAAACTATTGAAAACTTGTTAACTTTCCTTTTTATCTTTCTATCCTTCTTTTCTGAATAGTATGGAGTCCAGGCTTCATAAGACATGCTACAATAACTGCTACAGTATGCTAACTTTAGAGTGAATATATAAGGAACATATTGCACACCCTTGATCAATGATCACATCAAAGCATAGAACTATAGAAGTATGAGATCCAGTTTCTCTAATCCTCCCTTTTGTTGACATTGTTCCTGCAAATAGGACATTTATGAATATATAGCAAACGGTCCAAAAGATTATTCCAAAGTAAAAAAGAGCAACAACTTCAGGCTCTAATTCATAGTTATCATCTTCTTCCTCCTACCACAATATCCATTCATGAATGTAAATCAAAAACAATGTAGAGTAGTGCAAATTACAGTAAACAAAACTTTGAAAAGAGAAGAAAAAAATTAACTTTTTTAAGAGCTTCCTGATTCCAGAATGTCTCGTCCTCTTCGATTCCTTTATTTCAAAAAATTCATCCTCCTGAAATCATAGAAAAAGTTATAATCTCAAGTAATTATTATCAATTACTAAACCAACTGATAATCTCAAACCAAGCGAACTCATAATCTCAAGTAATTATTATCAATTACCTATTCCATATGGTGGCAGCGCGCAGGGTGCGACCTAGAAAAATAGGCGGGTCATCTTTTTGGGTCCTCCATCATGTTCTTATTTTTCGTATTCATCATATACCAAAATGAATCGGATAAGAAAATTTAAACTGATTTAAAAGAATTTTTTTTTGAAGAAACCAAGCAAATACCTCTTAAAATGAAGATCCCTTTGCTGTTGGCCCAATCACAATTTTGATATTTCATACCTGCAAATTTGAAATGGATCGACTTGAAATGGATATTTCACGACTGATACTTATGGATGAAAATCGGAAAGAAATTGAATTTCAAGCTGAAGAGGAAACGAAGAAGATAGGAGGGGCAGTGCGTAATTACCACATCCAGAGATGATCAGAACCAGAACCAATTCTTGGCTTAGGCGCGGAACCAAAACCCATTTTCCTTCTCTCTCTTTCTGCGGAAGCAAAGAAGAAGACACACACAAACACTCTCTCTCTCTCTACCCCTGTCACTCTATACTTAAGCAATGCTAATCGGTGGAAGGAGAAGCCAACACGTAATAACTATTGAGTTCTTATGACTATTGAGCCAAGACTTGAAGAAAGTGATTCATGTTAGTGTGAGTCATCATTCCCTATTAGGAATAGACTACAAGGGAATATATTGTTGTAAATACTTACCTTGTATATGTGGTAGTACAGTAGTACACAATAGTTGTAGTACGATTGTAATCTGTTTATATACACCACAGATTGGGTGTAATAATATATCAGAAAAATTCATTATCTCAATCTCGTTATATTTGATTTGGTATCAAAGAAAAGATCCGAAAGGACTTTGTCTCTTGTTCTTTCTAAATTCAGTAAGAACCCCATTGTTAGGGTTTGTTTGCATCCTTGGCGTCCGTCAAAACTTTGACTTCGGCGCCATCATCTCCACTTGTAATCCTAGGCGTCCGTCAAAGAACAATCACTTTGTCTTTGACTTCGGCGTCATCTCCAGGTTGCTGTGCATCAGATCAAGCATCAGATTGGCATTCCACGGCATCATATCGGCATCAGACGAAGTTCAGACCTGTTCGTTGCACCTCAGGTCGTCGCTGTCGTCCGCTGTTGTCCCCAGGCTGTCGCCGGCACTCCGTCGTTTCTGCTCAACACTTCGGCCTCGTCCTCAGTCCAGGACCGCCGTCTCTCATCTTCGACCGGCTTCGTCGTTGTGTTCAAGGCCGCTGTCGCTCGTCTCTAAGACCGCTGTCTCTCGGCCAGTTCACAGATCGGCCTCTACTCCTCCGGTCTGATTGCTTCCATCTCCGGTCAACTCGGTGATTCCAAATCGATTCCAGTCAGATCGTCAAATCGTCAGATCCATCTCCGGTCAAATCCTCGATTCCAGTCAGATCCATCTCCGGTCAAATCGTCATCCTCCGCCAATTCCAGATCGATCTCAACTCGGTCAACTCGGTGAGTCAACCCGCCTCAACTCAGTGAATCAACCCGCCTCAACTCGGTCAACTCGGTGATTGAGTCGGTCAACCCATTCAGCTTAGTCAAACAGGTTCCAAAAAAAAAAAAATTGTTACTATTTGTTTGATTTTGTTTGGAGACATCTGATATTATTTCCGCTGCACACTTTGGGATTTGTGTATTTTTCTAGTGTATTATTGCAATGGGTGGTGATGACAGTGAAGGTCAGAGTTCTAAGACCAATGAGGTCCAGAGGGTTGAAGTCTCTGTCAAGAACTCAGAAGGTGGTTCTTTTGGGGGTACCAAACTCACTGGTGCTAATTTCCGAACATGGAAGAAGATTATGTCTGTTTATCTCCGTGGGATACACAAAATGGGGCATGTGACTGGAACAATCAAGGCTCCTAGTGAAGATAATGTGGAGGCCTATGCTAAGTGGGAAGATGATGATGGGTTTGTCATGTCAATTCTATTTCGAGCCATGACTGATGATGTGCTACAAATGGTAGAGGAGTGTGAAACTGCTGAGGCGATATGGAAGACGTTGGGAGATCTCTATACAAATGAGTCTGATTTTATACAGGTTCATGAATTGATGTGCAAAGCTGCTAATATGCAACAGAATGGGCAACTAGTAGCTGTGTATTTCACTAAGCTGAAGAATGTATGGGCTGAAATTGATCAGAAGCGTCCTTGCAAGATCAAGAATCAAGAAGATCTTGTGTGGTACCAGAAAGAGAAGGAGCTAGAACGGGTTCATGTGTTCTTGAGAGGACTTGATGAGAAGCATAGTAGTGCCAAGGGAGAATTGCTCAGAATGCCAGACCCTCCTAGTTTGAACACAGCTTTTACATACATCCGCAAGGATGAGTCTCAACAGGAAAGTGTCAAACATGCACAGGTTGAAGTATCTAGCCTAGCCATTCAGGCCAAGTCACCGGCCCCGGCCCTTTCCTTCAGCAGCAGAATTCAGCCCCTCTTCATCAGCAAGGTTTCCCACAAGGCTTCACCAATCCCGCTCGTCCTCAATGTTCTTATTGCAACGACCTTGGGCATGTTCGAGAGACTTGTTGGAAGTTGAACCCCCACCTGAAATCTAAAAAGCAAGGTTATCGTCCTAAGGCGAAAGCAGCTGCTGTTCAATTAGTCCAAGAACCAGATTTCTAAGGCGTAGCTGGCCAAGATCATCATACAGCAGGTGGAGCTACTCCTACAGCCTCTATAGCTGGTCGAGGTAAAATTGGTATCGCTTTAAAGGTTTCTCACTTTGTTGGTTCTGATACATGGATTATTGATTCTGGTGCCTCCGATCATATGACTTATGATAAATCATATTTTACTGAGTTGTCTTCCCCACCAGTGTCCTATGTAACCAATGCCAATGGTGAGGCTTTTCCTGTGTTAGGTTCAGGGTCAGTGCGTATTACTCCTACCTTAGAACTTCATAATGTGTTATATGTGCCTGACTTATCTCATCACTTGATATCTGTCCCACAATTGAACACTGAGTCTAAATGCTTTGTAACCTTTTATCCTATGTATGTGATTTTTCAGGATCTTCTCACCAGGGAGATAGTCAGTCGGGGGTATCTGAGGGGCCGGTTGTTCCATCTGGATCAGACATACGCAGGAGAGAAACCAGGAGCACCGTCCCGAGCCGCTTTGACTTCGACTTCTGATAAGCTAAGTGAGATTTGGTTGTGGCATCGCCGTTTAGGGCATCCATCTTTTAGTCTTATGAAGAAAACCATGCCTACTCTGTTTATTGGTGTGGATGAGTCAGTTTTACATTGTGAAACCTGTGTCTTGGCCAAGAGTCATCGTGCTACTTATTCTCCTAGTATTTCTAATCAAAGTGTTATTCCTTTTGAGTTGATTCATTCTGATGTTTGGGGTCCTTCTAGAGAGCCTACTGTATCGGGTATGCGATATTTTGTGTTGTTTATTGATGATTGTACAAGATTGTCATGGGTTGCTCTTCTTAAAACCAAAGATGAAGTCTTCCCCGCTTTTCAAACCTTTCGTCATCTTGTTCAGACACAATATCATAGCACCATTAAAGTCCTTCATTCTGACAATGGGGGGGAGTATGTGAATCATGTGTTCCAAGAGTTTTTTCAAAACCATGGGATTGTTCACCAAACCACGTGTCCACAAACACCAGAACAGAATGGAGTGTCCGAACGGAAAAACCGTCATTTACTTGATATGGCTCGTGCCCTTCTTTTTAGTGCTCATATGCCTAAGTATCTTTGGGGCGATGCTATAC
This sequence comes from Rosa chinensis, assembly GCF_002994745.2. Taxonomy (NCBI): domain Eukaryota; kingdom Viridiplantae; phylum Streptophyta; class Magnoliopsida; order Rosales; family Rosaceae; genus Rosa; species Rosa chinensis. The sequence continues at coordinate 23,113,960 of NC_037091.1, read as the reverse complement.
ATGCTTCCTCTCATCTTACCAATAGTCTTCCATCTAGTGTCCTTCAGGGAAAAATTCCTTTTGAGGTTCTCGCCTCTCATGTCTCCTTACCATCTTTTCACAATCTTCCAGCTCGTGTTTTTGGTTGTGTTGCCTTTGTCCATGTAGCAAAAAATCAGAGGTCTAAGTTAGATGCCTGGGCCCTTAATTGTGTGTTTGTTGGCTACGGAGGTCATCAGAAAGGGTACAAGTGTTATCATCCACCCACCAGAAAGTATTATGTCACTATGGATGTTACTTTCTTTGAAGACATGAGTTATTTCTCCTCTTCAGATGCAGCTCTTCAGGGGGAGAATTCATATTTTGAAGAGCTATATCATGGAGAGGGGAGGAATCAGAGGGAGAAGGAGAAGGCCCACAGCCAGGAGGTATTTTGACGGATCCGGTTGAAACTATTAGCTCGCCTCCTCCAGTAGCAGAAGCACCAGTTTCCATCACTCAGAATGAGGTTGAAGACACAACTACCCCTCCTGCCATCACTTCTACCCCTGACCCACAGCTTCTTGGTACTGAAGATCATCCATTTGAGGTATGTCCATCCACTGATACTAGTAGTAGTGAGTCTAATGTTGAGCAATATGTGTTACCACATAGGACCACTCGAGGTCAATCAGCCAAAAGATATGAACCTACTCTTACTGCCAAATCAACATATCTAGTAGCCAACTATATGTCCACTAGGAGGTTGTCTAAGTCATATGCATCATTTGTGAATCAAATATCTGCTGTATCAGTACCTACAGAAGATCCAAAGTGGAGGAAGGCTATGGATGAAGAGATGGAGGCGTTGCAGAAGAACAGTACTTGGCAACTTGTGCCTCCACCACAAGGCAAGAAGGCTGTAGGCTGTCGTTGGGTGTTTACTGTGAAGCATAATGCAGATGGATCAGTGAATCGATACAAAGCACGTCTTGTAGCAAAGGGATTTACTCAGACGTATGGTATAGACTATGATGAAACTTTTGCTCCTGTTGCCAAGATGAATACTATTCGGGTTCTGCTCTCGTTCGCTGCTAGTTTAAACTGGCCACTCCGACAGTTTGATGTCAAGAATGCATTTCTTCATGGAGAGTTAGCCAAGGAAGTATACATGTGCCTCCCACCAGGGTATGTAGTTGCTTCTCCTGGTGAGTTTGTATGCAAATTGAGAAAGTCTCTGTATGGTCTGAAACAGTCACCTCGTTCTTGGTTTGGAAGATTTTCATAGTTCATGCGGAAGGTTGGTTACAGGCAGAGCAACTCAGACCATACCTTGTTTCTCAAGCATCAACAGGGGAAGGTAACAGCTCTAATTATCTATGTGGATGATATGGTAATCACTGGTAATGACACTGTTGAGATGGATAGACTGCAGAGACAGCTAGCTTCTGAGTTTGAGATGAAGGACTTGGGTGAGCTTAAGTACTTCTTAGGAATTGAGGTAGCCAGGGGGAGAGAAGGAATCTATCTGTGCCAGAGGAAGTATGTTCTTGACTTGCTGACAGAGACAGGTTTATTAGATTGCAGACCTATTGATACTCCTATTGAGCAGAACCATGGTTTAGCTGAGTATCCAGATCAGGTACCTACTGATCGAGCTCGCTATCAGAGGTTAGTTGGGCGCTTGATTTATTTGGCTCATACTAGACCTGACGTTGCGTATGCAGTGAGCGTGGTGAGTCAGTTCATGCATAATCCGAGTGAGAGTCACATGGATGCTGTTATGCGAATTCTGAAGTACTTGAAGTCAGCTCCAGGTAGGGGAGTACTATTTTCTAAACACAACAACATTCTTGAGGTTTGTGGCTTCACAGATGCAGATTGGGCTGGAAATATCACAGACAGGAGGTCGACATCAGGTTACTTTACCTTTGTGGGAGGTAATTTGGTTACATGGAAGAGTAAGAAACAGAAAGTTGTGGCACGTTCTAGTGCTGAGGCGGAGTATAGAGGTATGGCTCACGGAGTGTGTGAATTGTTGTGGTTGAGAAATCTGTTACATGATCTAGGTTTCATACTCAAAAATTCCATGCAGTTGTATTGTGACAACAAGGCAGCTATTGGCATATCACAGAATCCAGTACAGCATGATCGTACTAAGCATGTGGAGGTTGATCGTCACTTTATAAAGGAGAATCTAGATGCCAAAATCATTAGCTTTCCTTTTGTTCCAACTGAAGAGCAACTTGCAGATGTACTTACCAAAGGAGTTTCCAGGAAGGCGTTTTATGACTCACTAAGCAAGTTGGGCATGGTTGATGTATATGCGCCAACTTGAGGGGAGTGTTAGTGTGAGTCATCGTTCCCTATTAGGAATAGACTACAAGGGAATATATTGTTGTAAATACTTACCTTGTATATGTGGTAGTACAGTAGTACACAATAGTTGTAGTACGATTGTAATCTGTTTATATACACCACAGATTGGGTGTAATAATATATCAGAAAAATTCATTATCTCAATCTCGTTATATTTGAGTATTCAAACTCATTTAGAGACAAATGCTTATCACATCTTCCTTGTGTATCCCCTATACTTGATTGCAAATAAAATCAAATTTTATATTTTCTGTATGAAAGTATGAAGTAAAAAACTCATTGTCAGTGACATAATTTCGGTGTGAATTTTTAAATATATTTTTCGTGAGTAGATATTTCAGAAATTAAGAATTTTGACAAAATTAATGGAAAATTTTGAAGAAAATTTCGGCAGTTTTAGAGAAATTTCAATCCTTGTGTTTTTCAAGATGAGTGAGTAGGAAACTCCCCACGGAAGTGGTAGTTCTTATTGTCTAGTCTAAACTTGGAAGCCTTCTCTTGTCTCGCAGAAGATTTCACATGACTGCCAAGTTGACCTTTCAATTTCACATGTAGTTTTACCGTGATAGGTTCCTATTGAGGTAGAACCCACCCACTTTCAAACACTAGCAAAGATTCGCTGTGCTCGGAATTGCATCACAGGAAGGTGGGCCGCTTGAGCAGGATATTGTAGCCCTTCGTGCCCATGCAGTGGATCATTTTTCCTTAGCCTTTCGGGATGACGGCATATCAGATTATCAGTTGATACTGGGTTAGTCTCTCAGCTAATTCCGTCTTTGGCTACTACTGATGAAAATTATTCTCTCTTGGCCATTCCGAATGCGGAGGAAGTTAGAAGTGCAGTCTTCTCTCTGAATCTGGATAGTGCTCCGGGTCCAGTTGGTTTTGGTGGTAGTTTCTACCAGGCTTTCTGGGATTTTATTCACTTGGATGTGGTGCATGCGGTCACTTCCTTTTTTGAAATAGGTTACATTCTTCCAAATTTAAATTGCAGTTTTGTAGCTTTAGTACCAAAAGTTCAAGTAGCTGATTGCATTACCCAGTTTAGACCTATTTCCATGGCCAACTTCAGTTTCAAAATCATTACTCGTATTTTGGCCACTCAATTATCACCAATTGCGGCAAGAATCATCCTGCCAAACCAATTTTGCTTTTCTTCCTGGCAAGAATATTTCTGATTGTATCATGTTGACTTCAGAATGTATTAACTTGATTGACAACCCATGCAAGGATGGTAATGTTGCCATTAAGCTGGACGTTGCTAAAGCTTTTGATACTTTGCATTGGGGGTTTCTTTGTCAGGTGCTTTCTTGTTTTGGCTTCCATGGAACTTTCATTACTTGGATTAAACACATTTTGGAATCAACTACACTTTCTATCCTCTTCAATGGCTCGCCTGTAGGTTTCTTTGGTTGTAGTTGTGAAGTTCAACAAGAAGACCCTCTTTCTCCTCTTCTCTTTTGCCTAGCAGAGGAGGTTTTAAGTCGTGGGATTTCGAATCTTGTTTCTTCTAAGAAGGTTCATTCTGTTTCTTCTCCTCGTGGAGTATCAACTCCTAGTCATGTTCTTTATGCAGATGACATAATGATTTTTTGTAAAAGAACGTGATAAGAATAGTCTGCATAATCTATGGGATTTCATTGAAGAGTATGGTATTAATTATGGGCAGTGGGTGAGTAGAGGAAAATCAAATATTTTTCTTGGAAAGTCAGCTTTAGCTCATCGTCCTCTAATTTATTCTTGTCTGAAGATTCATCCAGCCACATTGCCTTTCACTTATTTGGGTGTCTCCATATTCCAAGGTAGTCCTAAGAGGATTTATTTCCAAGGATTAGCAGATAAGGTTAAAGCTCGTTTCTCTCAATGGCGAGGTTCTACTCTTTCCATGGCCGGCAGGATCACATTAGTTAACTCAGTTATAACAAGCATGCTTTCACACAGTTTTGCTGTTTATTATTGGCCATCTTCCACCTTGTCTCACTTAAGGAATTGGTCTAGAAACTTTATTTGGACTAGGGATGTTCTTACTCGCGGTTACCCAACTGTTGCATGGAGGAAATGTTGTGTACCAAAGGATGAGGGTGGACTGGGTATAAAGCATTTGCCAATTCTGAACAAGGCTTTCCTCATCAAAAAGTTCTGGGATGTTCTTACCAATTCCTCTATAGCATCGTACTTCTTTCGGGGTCGTTTTGTTAATAGCCTGGGAAGACCATGTTCTTATTATAAGAAATCTTCTATTTGGCCAGGTTTCAAGCCACTTTTTAATGACATTCTTATGGAGTCCAAATGGTTAATTGGCACGGGCAAGAAAGTAAACTTTTGGCTTGACCGTTGGCTAGATATTCCGATTATAATGCAGCTACAGCTACCCCCTTCAATTAATCTTCATCTATCCTCTAAAGTTTCAGATTTTATTATTAATGGGTCTTGATTGTTGCCTAATATTTTATCGGCTAATTGGGCTACAATCAAGCTATCTATTGAGAAAATTATACTCTCAAATTCAGTTGGGTTTGAGGATAAATTGGTATATGGTGCTCTACAAATAATGGTGCTTTTTCAGTGGCAGTAGCCTATGAGCTGAAGCGGCGCAAATTTCCTACAATTAGCTGGTCTAAATTTGTTTGACACTCAAGTTACCAGCCTCGTAACTTGGTCACACTTTGGACGCTTCTCCATGGTAAACTTTTAACTGATGATTTGTTGCAATTTCGTGGATTTAACCTGGCATCTCTATGCTCACTTTGCCATCGTAGCTGTGAGTCTACCTCCCATCTCTTCATTCATTGTTCCTTTGCGAAGCATATTTGGGGAATTTTACTGAGTTTATTTCGGGTCTCACAAAATTTTGGAGACATGGAAGCTATGTTTCTCTATCCCATCCACATGATTTTAGTTCTCAGTTACGTATTTTATGGTGGGGAATGCTGGGAGCCGTTATGTATGAAATTTGGTTTGCACGGAATGCTTTTCGCTTTAGGGAAATTATGATATCTGCTTCTTCTATTGCACAGGATGTGATTTCTCAACTTGGTGATATTATTTCACTTAACAAAGGTATCATGCATAACATGGCAGTGGAATTATGTGTACCTCGTTCAATTGGAGTTCCTGGAAGGTTACCTCGTGCGCCAAAAGTCACAGAGATTAACTGGTTGACTCCGCTTTCTCATGAGGTGAAAGTGAACACTGATGGGGCAGCTGGGGGTTCCCCTGGTCTAGCAGGCTCTGGGGGATTTTTAGAAATTATTTGGGTCTCTCTCTTGGTTGCTTTGCAGTTTCACTTGGAGTGGCCACGGCTCTTGAGACTGAGCTCTATGCCATTTGTTATGCGGTGGACATTGCTTGGAAAATGGGTTGGTGACGGCTTTGGATTGAATGTGATTCCTCACTAGCCATTCATTTTTTATCTTCAGCTTCGCATTCAGGGGTACCTTGGAAATTACTAAACTTCCGGCATAACTGTTGTACTTTATTGTCTTTGATGGTGGTTCGTTTCTCACATATTTACTGCGAAGGCAATCAACCAGTAGACAAGCTAGCTAATTATGGAGTGGACAATGCAGGCTCTCATTGGTGGGATAATTGTCCTTCTTTTGTAGCCACTTCATATGGCAGAAACCTCTTTGGTCTTCCAGAGTATAGATTTAGTTAATGTTTTGCTTGCTTTTTCTCACATTTCTTTTGATTGGAAATGTTTTGGTTTGGTCCCCCTTTCTACTTGTATTTTTTTTTAGTTTATTAAATAAATGGAGGGATGGGCGGTGGGTTCCCGGTTGTAATGGCCCCCTCTCATTTAGGAGTGCGGCTGGGTGCTTGACGCCCAAAATCGGCTATTGCAGATGAGCTAATATCGCCTAATCCTTGATTTATAAAAAAATAAAAAACCCACCCACTCTAGAAAACTAGTCTGAAATAGCTAGTACTATTATTCAAAATTAGTTGGAGCACTTCATTTCCCCAACAATCCAACATACAGGACAACATAAGAATAGTTACAACTTAACGTGATGGCTAATAACTTAGGGCACACACCTTATCCCTAGGTGTTCTATATCCATTTCAACCCATTACTTACATATTAAATACACTATATTTTGCGTGCAGTTGCTTCTCCTTTAGGCAAGGTTTCAAATTTCTTCAAAACTGCCGAAATTTCCATCGAAATTTTTATAATTTTGAAGTTCCGAAGCGAAATTCATATGCTATATCATTTCTATTAGGAGTTTCCCAAAATTCATATGCTATATCATTTCTATTAGTAGTTTCCCAAAATTTTCCATAAATTTCCTTGAAATTCTTAATTTCTGAAGTATCTACACGCACAAAATATACTTTAAAATTGACACCAAAATTTTGTCTGAATTTTTTACTTCATACTTTCATAGATAAAATACTAAATTTTAATTTTTGTTGTAAATGATAAAGACTATTCATGCAATAGGTATTGCTTAATGTATGCGATTGACAGACTCGTAATGTATGCGATTGACAGACTCGTAATGCATGCGATTGACATACTTGTAATGTGCGATTGATTAGTTTAGCTATTATGTATTACCTTTTGTATACATGATGTAACCCTATATAAACCTCATGGTGAGATGAATACAATACAATTATCTAATTCTCTACAACACGTTATCAGCATGATACTCTAACCCAAGCCCTAGCCAGAAAAAAAACCTAACACCCGAAATTTCTTTCACCAAAAACTGCCGCAAGCTCCTAGCCCTTACTAGCCATACCGTGCACTGCTCCTGCAGCCCTTGAGCACCCGTGTGCCTCCTACTGCCCTTGCAGCATCGTCGCACGCCTGCTGGCCCTGCAGCACAGCAGCACGCTCGTTCCTGTGTAGATGAGTCTGTTTTCACGCCCTGAAATGTCTTGATCGGGAGCTCAGATAAAAATCCTTCCTCCATGAAAGTTATTCATCTCTGCCTCTTCTATCTGACCTCCAAATTTCAGCCCTATTGGAGTCGTTTTGAGATCTGTACACCATTCGAAGTGGGAGCTGTTCAGAAGCGAATCTGCTCCAAATTTCAACAAGTAAGTTTTAAAGATTAAAGTTCCAGCCTTCTTGTCTTTTAAATTCCTTTATTTTCTACAGGATTTTCAATATATGAACATGGGTTCAATTATTTAATAAAGCGAAATTGTGGGGATTCACGCTTAAAGAACTAAGAGTGTTCATAATGCGCGGACTAAGAGTGTTCATAATGCGCGGACTAAGAGCGTTTGTAAGCATCAAATTGTGACCATATTAAAATATTATTGTTTGGTCTAATCCAAAAGAGATTCTTGGAAATTTTTTTTCTTGGTATCATAGCTCGGAAATCTTATTATTTTAGTTTTCGTGGAATTTTAGCTCCGAAACTAATATATCTTCTCTTCTTATTTTCAGGATGTCGAATGAACCTAGACTTGACTTTCCCATGCTTGACTCAACAGGCTCGGATTACCACAGTTGGGTAACCAATGTTGAGAACCACCTCACTTCAGAGGGAATATTACCCATAATCCAGGCACCTAACTCGGATCGTTTGTTTGTGCGAACACCTACAAAGCATGCTCAAGCAGTTATCTTGATGCGACGCCATATGGATAAGGCACTCAGATTGGAGTATATGTCGATCAAGGATGCAAGAGAGTATGGGTAGCGCTAGAAGAGAGCTTTGGCAATGTCCAAGATTCCCTCCTCCCTGACTTGAAGGTTCAATGGAACAATGTGCGCTTTGCTGATTTCAAGTTTGCTGCTGAATATAATTCAGAAGCTCTTCGCCTACAGTCCATGTTGAGGTTTTGTGGACAACCTGTCACAGAACAAGAGCTAATTGAGAAAACTCTCTCCACCTTCCCTGTTTCAGCCATTGTGGTATCAAAGCAATACCGCACTGAAGTCAATGCTGGATGGATCACAAGGTTTCATCAGCTTATCAATCTCATATCTGTAGCTGAGAAACATGATAACATACTCGTGAGGAATTATAATTCAAGGCCCATTGAAACTAAAAGCGTTCATGAAGCGAATTATAATGCACCCAAAAAAGGGCGCAAGGAGCGGAACCCTAAGAATAAGGGATATGAGGGACGTATGAGTCCATATAACCGCCCTAACAAGGAAGGAAACCGCAGGTTTGGTGCGGATACACATGGTGGCAATGCCACACGTGGGAGAGGTGGTCGTGATATCGCTGGTCGTGGTGGTGGCGCCATGGCTCGTGGTGGAGGCTGATAGGAGCATAAAATGCAATAAATATAATGTGAAACCTTTACACTTTTCTTAGCTATTTCCTTTAAAGAGTCTGTTTTAACTTTGTTTTTCTTTTAGGTAGTTCGTGAAGTAGTTCAAGAGAAATAGGAGCTGAAAGGGAGCAACGGAGCCATGAATAATGAAGTAATGATGCAAAGGACCAATTTTGATCAACCTTTTGGCCAGAAATTACTAGGGAAGTCCACGGAATTCATTGTGCAAAACAGTTGCTGCAAAGCAGAAAACTGCAGTTTCAGAATCAGCTTTCTGGGAACGGTTTTGAGGAGCAATTCTTGCATCATTCCAGCAGCAAATTTGAAGAAAGGGCCAGCGATCCTTGAAGACATGATGTTATAATTAAACTACAGCTAAAGAACTGGTCAGAAGTGTCAACGAGGCAGTAGGAAATAAAGCACAAACTAGGCTTCCCGATAAGGCAGAAACTGTCAGCTTTTCACGAAGCTTTTTGGGAGATCTTTTCCGGCGGTTTTCTTGGAGTTCTTCCAGAAGTTTGTTGATCAATTTAGAATATATGATGTCATAGATCACATGAAAGTCAAGAACCATCCAGAAACTTGTCAAGACGAAGTCATTTCTTGTCCAAGAAGGAAGCTTCAGAGTCAGAAATCGAATCCTAGTCGAAACAGGACTCTTTGGCAGAAATCTTTTGTGGACGAATTTTGGGTGCATTTTTGGAAGGTTATTGCTGCTGCAAATATGAAGGAGAGTCCTATAAGGATTCCTCAAGATTTTTAGAAGATTATTAAGGCTTGGAAATCATTTAATTGTGCACCAATCAGAGTAATCCTCAAGCAACTAGGGGAGGTTTTCAAAGCAGAATTGGAAAAGGAAACTTGAGGGTGCTCCACATACACATAGGGCTTCTGCAAACGTTGAAAAGCACCACCCTACAGCGCCATCTCCTGCCATAAACCCTAGCACACAAAATCTTGAAATTCTGAAGTCCTCCAAGAGCAAAAACCGTGCACACCATCATCCATCTTCATCAAGCCTTGCCGTGTACCATCTTGAGGGGGGTTCTTGCGTTCAAGGCTACCTAAAAGTGAATTCGTGGCTCTCATCTTCTGCCCTTTACGGTTTTTATTTTCTTGTAATTCGAACTTATATGTTTCTAGTTGTGAATTTTGAGACAATATGTGGCTAATCTACTTTTGTTAGGGGCGAGGTTTGAAGCCCCTAAGATATGTTTTTGACAATATTTTGATTCCTAGTTTTGTGAGTGCTTTGTTGTGAAATTGTTTATTTGGTTTTGGTTTACAGATAACTCTTGCATGTTTATGTTTTATGAATGCGCACATAAAATATTATGATCATGTGAGTGGGGCTAGAAATAGGTATTTTAATCTCCTAAACGGTTGATAATGCTTGTTTCAATGGTAGTAAAACCTATAGGACAATAGGTGAAACCAAATAAAAAGGATTGCATGCTAGGTAGGCGTTCCACACTAGTTTTGCATACTTGTTTCGATCAAACTTCCACATGTGATTAATGCTTAGAATAAATTGTTGATAGGATAGCGTTCTATACCTTGATTGTTTATTCTAAAGGCTTAGTAATGGTGCGTTCATCTTGCTTAAGTAATCTAGGGAATTAATAAGAACTTATGCATGCGTTCATGGTTTGTTCTTGATTGAAACCTTTTTCACGACTTAGTAATTGAAACTAGGATGATAAATTTGTCTGAAGCATATTTTGGTGGTGGATTTCCGAGTTCCTAACATCTTCATCCATATCTTTCAAACCTTAAATTCAAAATTGTGTTCTTTTCTTTATTTTCTGTTTATTTTCGTTAAAAACCCAAAAACCCCCAGTTTAGTGTGTTTCAGGATTGCAACGCCTCTGCAATCCTCCTCTCTGTCCCTTCATCTTTCTCTCTTTTCTTTTTGCTGTTTGACATTTTCTTTGGTTTAGTTCAGATTTTGTTATTCTTTTTTTATTTGTTAGTTTAGTTTAGTTTAGTTTTCTTTTGTGTGATTAATATAGTTACCCTCAATCTCTGGCATCGAACGATCCTTGCTTATCCTTTTACTACTGACGACTACATCATTGCAGGGTTAAATTGAGCGTCTATTTTGGGCGTATCAGAGGCGCCATGGGTCGTGGTGGTGGCACCAACCCTCCTAGGAAACGCCCACAACGTGCACCTCAGTTAAAGGGAGGCAACCACAATGACATGTGTCTTCGATGTGGATCAAGTGAGCATTGGTTCAAGCAATGCAAGGCAAGCGAGCAACTAGCTTCAAGATACAGGCATAGAGGGACCTGAGGGAGCAAGAAGTGTACCTTGTAGAAGAAGAAGAAAATGGTGGAGACATCCATCTCACCATAGAGGACTTCAAAGCTGACGATGAAGTGCACAAGGATGCCACAGACTTTGATTAGATTAGTCCTTTTATTTTCCAATAATTTTTGTAATGGCAATATGCCTTAGTCAATAAATGACAATTGTATTAAACTCTTTCTTATGTGGTGCACCCAATGAAATATGATGTCTAGGAAAGTCATTGAGATTAATGGTACTTAAGAGAGCCTCGCTCCACCAATATCTCTGTCTACTTTCCTGGTCATATTTGAGTAGAGTTACCAAACGGATAGAGTGACTACAATGTGTCTTAGTTTGATTTTATTTTGGATTAGACTTTTTGGGACCTTTGATGTAATCATTGGCTATCTTTATTAATAAAGTATCATATTATTATTCGATGTCATTGACATGTTTTAATTCCGTACTTTATTATTTTTCAGTATGTTTCCTGGAGAGTTGGAATGCCTTGTTGATAGTGGCACCACACATACTATATTATGACATAGGAAACTATTTCTATGGATGACGCCTAGTCGATCTTCTGTGACTATGATGGCTGGACCATCACAATTGATTCATGGCCGAGGACCAGCTCAATTTATGTTGCCAAATGACACAAGTATTAATGTCACCGAAGCTCTATATGCTCCTAGGGCTGGAAGGACCCTATTGAGTTTTAAAGATATAAGAGCCAATGGTTTTCATGTGGAAACACATTGTGAGAATGGACAAGAGTTCCTTTGCATCACCTCTAATGACTACGGACATAAACGAGTATTAGAGAAACTTATGTGTCGATCTAGTGGGTTGTATGCAACCACTATTCGAATTATTGAATCCAACCATGTCATGAGAGATGACTTATGGGATTCTGACACATATAGGCTTTGGCATAACTGTTTGGGACATCCAGGTCATGATATGATGATCCGTATATTAAAAACTTCACACGGACATCTATTTTTCAAAATGAAAAGAAGTCAGAAGAAAAATTAGATCCAAGGTAGGGCTGGCGCCGCCTACCCCCTGCGGCCCAAAAGTGGTATTGATGCCACCAATATCTCCTTGATTCCTTTTTCTACTTCTAAAGTCAATTGTGACTTCGTGGCTCAACCGGATACTTCCCTGGTTGCTTCTAAAGCCCATCTTTCGTTTTACATATTCTATTGCTCAAGGAATTATAGAACACGATGATATTGAACCTCGCTCTGTTGAGGAATGTCAACAAAGAGTAGACTGGCCTAAATGGAAAGATACGATCCAGGTTGAATTGGATTCACTAATAAAGAGACAGGTATTTGGGCCTATAACGCTAACACCCCCAAGTATAAAGCCTGTTGGCCATGGGTCTTTGTTAGAAAGCGTAATGAGAAAAATGAGGTTGTCAGATACAAAGCCCGCCTTGTGGCACAAGGTTTCTCACAACACTCTGGAATCGACTACGAGGAGACATATTCTCCCGTAATAGATGTTATAACATTCCGCTACCTTATCAGTTTGGTAGTTTCCGAAAAACTTGACATGCAGCTTATGGATGTGGTTACAGCATATCTCTATGGGGACCTAGATTCAAAGATATATATGAAGGTTCCAGATGGACTTCAATTATCCAAGTCAAGTGGCTCTAAACCACGGAGCGAGTTTTCAATAAGATTGAGATGCTCACTATATGGATTGAAACAATCCGGACGGATGTGGTATAACCATCTAAGTGACTACTTGATTGAGAAGGGATATGTCAACAATGAAATATGCCCATACGTGTTTATAAAGAGGACAAGTTCCGGATTTGCAATTGTAGCAGTTTATGTCGATGACATGAACCTAATTGGAACTCTAGATGAGTTAAAGGAAACTGCTAAGTACTTGAAATCCTAATTTGAGATGAAAGATCTTGGGAAAACACGGTTTTGCCTCGGACTAGAACTCGAGCACCGTAGTGATGGGATTATGATCCATCAGTCAGCATATATTCAAAAATTATTAAGGCGCTTTAATGAAGATAAAGCAAAGCCTGTGAGTACTCCCATAATCGGTTGTAGTCTTGAGCCTGAAAAATATCCGTTTCGTCCAAGGGATGAGGACGAAGACTTATTAGAGGCTAAAGTGCCCTATCTAAGTGCAATAGGCTCATTATTGTACTAAGCTCAATGCACAAGATCGGACATCTCGTCGCAGTGAACTTGTTAGCTTGACACAGTTCTGCGCCAACACGCCGCCATTAGCTTGGCATAAAGACAATCTTTCGATACTTGAGTGGTACGATTGATATGGGCTTATTCTATCCTTACAGAGAGAAAATAAATAACGGAAGTGTGGGATCGGACTCCACAAGGCAAAACGCCACCTTCCGTGCTCCTCCTCCCTTCCATCAAAATGACAACGATGTCTTAATAGGTTTTGCTGATGCAGGGTATCTCTCTGACCCTCACAAAGGTCGCTCCCAAATAGGTTATGTCTTTACCATGGGAAGCACTATGATATCTTAGAGGTCTACAAAGCAGACCCTTGTTGCTACTTCCTCAAATCATGCAGAGATTATCGCTCTACAAGAAGCCGTGCGAGAATGCATATGGCTAATGTAACGTCCCGAACCTAAATTCACCGGTTTACTAGTCATTGGGACGGTAAACGACCTTTACTTTCACTTTTACTTTCGGTTTAGTACTTTTAGTGGCCCTAAAAGTTGACTTTTTGTTCGGGTCAAAATTTGAGAAAATGTTCTTCATGGAAGTTGTAGAGGACGTTAAACCGAGCGCGTGCATATGTGGTGCGTAAAAATCGGACTTAGTATGTGAGAGTTATGGCCAAAAATGCAGAAATTACTGTTCATGGTAAGTTATATATATATATGGAAATTTACTGTTGGTAGATTTCTATATTTGGAAACCTACCCAACCGGGTAAGTTCTCTCTTTCTCTCTCCCCGACTCTTTCTTCCCTCTCGGCCGATTTCTTCCCCCTCCGGTTTCTTCCTCCTCCGGCCGACCCAGGACACAATCCGGCCACCCCGAAGCTCGGTTTCTTCCCCTTGTCACGTCTGTGGAGGTATTTCACGACGATTTGGCCGGAAAACCTCGATTTGGAGCGGAGGAAGCTGCGGTGGCAGTTGCGTACTTTTGCCGATTTCCGGCGATTCCGGCCACCTCCGGTCCCCATCTCGCCGTCGAAGGTTCGGTTTTCATCACTGATCATTTCCCCTATGGCCTTGTATCACGATTTGTTGTGTAGATGCCGAATCGACGAATTGAAATTCTAGGGTTCTTGAGGATTTCTGGGTTTTGTTCATTGATCGATTTCGGCCGTTTTTAATTGTTATTTGGGAATGTTGTAGTTGAGAAGTTGAATCAGTGTGTTGAGTAGGTGCCGCTGTCAAATTTTGGTGTCCATTGGAGTTGGTGGCAGTGGCGGCGGCGCCGCCACTGTGGGCGGCTGTTGCGGCGGCTAGGGTAGCTTTTTAATTTCAATTTCTGGCTAGTTAAATTCTATAATTATCATAGAGCATATATGTGAAGTTTGGTGAATTTTGGAGGAGTTTGGAATTGTTAGTGAATTTTCGAAGTTTGGAGTTTTGTGGTGGAATTATGGGAAATCCGGCCGTCGGATTTCCCTCGTTTTCATTATGGAATATGTAAATTGAGGAATTGGAATTATGGAAGAGATTTGGGTTGAATTTGAGAAGTATTGGAGATAGGGATTTTCGGATTTCGTTTAAGTTCGTAATTATTTTATCGGATTGCCGTTTACGGAAATATAATTGTGTACAGGGCAATGTCGCGAGCTACGGTTAGATGAAGGAACTCGTTTGCGTGGTTGCCAATAGTACTGTGAGTGGACGTTTGTTTTAAATAAGTGATGCATGCATTTATTTATTAAAGCTTGTTCTATTTTATTAACGTATTTTCCGAGCATATAAAGATAATTGCGAATTATCTCATGGATTTACTTTTAAATAATGATTCTCATGAAGTATTTATGTTTTATACCGGTTGAGAGTTTGGATATAAAGTTGTTATGCTCGGATTCGAATTTATAATTGATGTTGATTTTCGACGAATTATTTCCGAGGTGATTTCCGGAATTATGCTATTTATGTTATATTCCTATTCGTGGATTTGAGATTTTTGGAAAGATTTTCGAAATGGGATTTCGATGGAATTATTTTCTTGTTTATTTATTTGATCATTGGTTTTGGCATTGGGAATGCCTCATTGACAACCTATTTATTCCTTTAGCGTGTGGGACACGCTGTTAATTTATACGACTTTACGAGAATTTCCGGGTGCGGTTGGGAATCGTACCCGTGTTTTCTTTGTTCGTGGGACATGGGGAAGCCTTAAAGATTTATGGGATTTTATTAGTTTTTACCCACCATACCTGGGTCGTTATATATATATTTATTGCTAGCTAGCCTATTAGAACTCCTCCCTACTTACTATGTGTTTGTGGGCGAGTAAGAGCAGAGCATGGGATGCTCCAGAGTGTGGGACACTCCGACCCGAGCCTAAGAGGCTCCCTTATTTCGTATGGTGAAATTTCTTCCCCCTATTTTATTGTTGCTTGACTAGCGGGGCTAGTCCGATTTTTCACTGTATCCAGCGGGGCTGGTCTTATTTCTTGAGAAATGAGATTTCGGTTTTACGATATAGTTTTCGAATGTGGTGACTAGCGAGGCTAGTCAATTTATCGTTTTGGAATTCTGGGATTTAAAGCTAAATGTATTTTTCTAATTGTTGCATGCATCGGTTATTAAAGAGAATAAACGTGGGAAAGTATGAAATCCTTTTTCCTTTAAATTGTTTATTTTTGTCCACTCACGCTAACGTTTTTCGTCTACTTTCCCCTGGGCCTTTCGGTTTCTAATGCCCAGTTTGCAGGCGAATTAGTGGAGGTCGGGCGTACATGACATTTGAGGCATAGTTGTCACTACTTCCGCAGTGTAGGATCACTTGATCCTTTACTCCTCTGTTATATCCCTGTGTATAGTAGTATTGCTCTGCATAACCTTTGGGATTTGTATATTTGAGTTTTGTGTGTTTTACAGGTTTTCGGGTAGTCCATTTTAAAGGTGACTTTGCCGAATTTTTGGTAGAGTTATCCCTAAGGTGGGCCCCACAGGGCCACCTCGGGTTTCAGGGTGAAATTCGGGGCGGGTCCTGTCAATTTGGTATCAGAGCCTTAGGTTGTTAGGTTCTGTAGACTCGTTTCTATTCTGTTACCTTATATGCTTGGTGTTGCCCAGTACCTCTCGAGTGATGGCCCGACTGCAGCGGTTCCCCATCGTGTACTCTTCGGTGCTGTGGTATTCATCAAGTGTGTAAGGTACAAAGTCAGTTGGTTTTCTTCTGGTGCTATGCCTCTTGTACGCCGACCTCCTAGGACTTTCTTTGCGTATTCGATTGGTTAACTATCTTGTGCCTATCCCTGGTGATGGTAGAGTAAAACTACTCTACAGTTTCGAGTTGTGCTACGAAATGTGATTCGAGGAAAATGTTGTGGTTGTCTTTTCTTTGATGCCAACAATTTTGTTGGGGCAGGGATTAAGGTGCGGAAACCAGAGTTCGAGTTGTGTTTGAGTGTCTGAGACGAGCGACAATAACTTTGGGCTGTCTCTAGATGATATGATTGCTTCGGAAATCAGGATTGTGGGTGGAAATGGACTTGGTAATAATGGTGGTTTTGACTTTGAACCAAGTTTCGGGAAAGGTGTTTTGTGATGTGATTGGTTGTTAAGTAACATTTGAAATATTATTGGAAGTTTTTGGTGGTTCTTTGAGAACCTCATTGTTGGAAACCATTTACAGAGAAAATTGAATAATTATTCTGGGTTGTTATGTCTAGAGGTTGTGTTTTCAAGTGGCTATGGTCACTGATGATGGCAAGTGAGTAGTGATAACAGTAAATGAGACTTGTAAGTAGAATGAGAATTTTTTTTTAGAAATTGTCATTTTGAGTCGTACCCTAACCAGGGTGTATGAGCATAGTTTTGCTCGGAATAAAAGAATTGATTTCAGATACTACAACTTTTAGTTTTGTCTTCCTGAGTCTTGGATGATAACGAGTAGGGAGATTAACAAGAGTGGGCTTTTGCAGTTATGTGCTTGAAGTTCGAGAATCGGAAGAATGCTTAAGGTTTTATAATAGAGTTACGACTTTGGTCGGTAAATAATTGGGAGAGTTGGAATCAACTCTTCGTATGTGGTATTATGCAAATGGATTCTTTTGTTTATCCATTTATGAGTGAAACGGTTGTACGTAAATTTGGGGAATAGTGATAGTGATATAGTTGGGTGTTCTTAGAAGTTCAAACGGAATTACTTTGTGATACGGAATCTGATTCGAGTTTTGAATCTCAGAGCCTTGAAGGTTGAATTGTGATAAACTCTTAGTGGAAGTTTGGCGGACGAATGGGTTGTGATATGATATTAGTGGATGGTGGAATAACTTTAAGGAAATAAGTTTTCAGTTAGCTCCGGAAATATTTTAAGTCAAGGTTTGATCTGGACCTTGTTATTTTGGGTGGAAGGTATTGTAGCATGCTTTTAAGTGATGTACTTCAGTGATGATTACTTTGAGGAAATTTGATCATTATTGTGGTGGGACCACGTTCGGATCCGGATATCGCTTGGTGTGCTACAAGATGTTGGACGGGTGTCCTATGATTTATATAAAGGAAAGATCTTGTGAATTGTGTTAGCTACCTTGGGGATTGATTATTGCTTGAAGCAATTATGTGTAATGGATTTCTTTGGAGGAATTGAGCGAACTTTGCCACCCTGGTGACCTTTAATTGGAAATGTATAGGAAGTTGTTGGTATGAGTGAAATCCGGTCACCACTTATCTAAAGTTAAGACAACTTGAACAGGAAGTAGGAGTTGAGTTGAAATAAATTGATTGGGCTTATGTTCTATCAAGGGTTCAATAGATATTTAAGTACTAATTGTTGAGCTACTATGATTGAGTTATGTTATTGGAATAATTCTTGGTGAGAAGATTTGGAAAGTTTTTGGTGCAAATTTGGTTAGCACAGGGAAGTCATAGGAATTCTTGTTGTAGCTGAAATTTTATAAGTTAAGCGTCGATTGAGGAGTGGATTCGTGGTTATCTTATCCTCTTTTCGGTAAGGACAATTGTTGTTTATCAGTTTTGGCCTTAAGTTAAATAAAAGGAGTTGGCTATATTCTAGTACTTGCAAGTTCACCGTTGTTTTACATAACTTATTTCTAGTGATTCTTGTAACATCAGACAATGAACCTCTTCGATATCTTGTTTTCCTGTCTTGGGAAGTAGACTCTGTTTCTATGGTACGCAAAGTGTTATTTGTTTAATTAAGTGACTTTGAGCTTTTCTATTTGGGCTCTTATTCAACTCTCTCCTGGTTGTTTTGAGCAAAAGAGTTTTTGCAAATTGTTGCTTAGGAGTGGATAAGACTTTTTGGTAATGCTTGAGGGCATATCTATACTTTAAAACTGTTGAGTAAATAAAGGATGCTATTTTATTTGAGTTTGATCGGAATTCCAATCAAGTATTGTTTTCGGTGGTGAGAATTATATTGGCATACGAAGTAGAATTATCAGTTGTGGCGTAGAGGCCAGCGAGAATGACATGGATTCAACTAAATTTTAGACCTATAACTAAGAAGTGTAGCCTCAGCTAAGAACAACTTTGGTGTGATGTATCTCCTCTTGGATTTGAATATTTGGGCTGGAATTGAGCGAATATTTATGGATTTTGCTTTGCATCAGGTTTCGGAAGATGTAGTACTTAATGTGAGCAGTTTCGATTTTAGACATTGGTAATTGGTAGACTCCTTGGAATGCATGTGATTTAGAAGAATTTTATCCCCACATTATAGTTATAAGCAATTTTCGAGGGACAATGCTAATTTGCCCGTTTGAGAACTATAAGTGTGGCCAGCAGGGCAACTATCAATTGAGTTTTCGTAGTCGACTTGGAACATAATTTCAAGGCTGGACCAATGATTTTTAGTCAGATATCAGTGTAACGCAGCAGAAGTGTAGTGGCCCCATAACTACATGATTAAGAACTTATAGGTTGTTCGGAGTTACCTTTGTTATATTTGACAATTGTGGGATCTTTATGTGAATGATATTTGATCAATAATCTGTGCACAACAGGCAAAAGAGGAAGTGTTGTTTTGGACTTGTTGGTTAACAGTGATTATTTTGTGGCATATTAGTAGCGGTTGGGTTACCCCCATGAACGCACGTACGAAGGGAAATGTATTAAGTATGGAATTGATATATTATCACAATATTATTGGAGAACGGGGTGGATCTTCACTGTGTGACGTATTTGAAGAGGTTACGAATGCTACTATTTCGACCGAATGGCTTGTGACGTCAATACCTCGTGCTATCTGAACTATAAGCATGTTTTGATTTGCTTGAGTAGTTGGAATTATAGGAAAATCTTTGGGGTTGTCAAAGTAGTTGACTTGTGATTGTAAGAGAAAAATTTGACCAAGCATAAGTCGACAAGCTTCAAGGTTTTGGAAACATTGGATGAGATATTGTTTTGATTAGTCTTTTGGGAGACTATGAAAAGAAGTTCATTCTAGTTGTGGGTTATATCGTTATTTCCACATCTTGGTTTTCTTGACGGGCGAGACGATTATTCCTTATGCAGTATTCAAGATTACAGTGATTAGTTATATTTCTGCTTGAGGACTGTTCCTTTTTATATGTCAATTCCCTTATTTTATTTGGCCACCTCTTGGACTAGATCTAAAGTTAGTTTCTACATGAGTTTAGCAGACTTGCATATCGATCGTGCGATATCATCCCCACTTTGTTATGATCCGAGTACTACCTTCGTTGAGGATGTTGCATTGCAGATTAGTACATGTGTGCTACCTCTACTTTAACAGTATGAAATTTCGAGGACGAAATTATTATAAGGAGGGGAGATTGTAACGTCCCGAACCTAAATTCACCGGTTTACTAGTCATTGGGACGGTAAACGACCTTTACTTTCACTTTTACTTTCGGTTTAGTACTTTTAGTGGCCCTAAAAGTTGACTTTTTGTTCGGGTCAAAATTTGAGAAAATGTTCTTCATGGAAGTTGTAGAGGACGTTAAACCGAGCGCGTGCATATGTGGTGCGTAAAAATCGGACTTAGTATGTGAGAGTTATGGCCAAAAATGCAGAAATTACTGTTCATGGTAAGTTATATATATATATGGAAATTTACTGTTGGTAGATTTCTATATTTGGAAACCTACCCAACCGGGTAAGTTCTCTCTTTCTCTCTCCCCGACTCTTTCTTCCCTCTCGGCCGATTTCTTCCCCCTCCGGTTTCTTCCTCCTCCGGCCGACCCAGGACACAATCCGGCCACCCCGAAGCTCGGTTTCTTCCCCTTGTCACGTCTGTGGAGGTATTTCACGACGATTTGGCCGGAAAACCTCGATTTGGAGCGGAGGAAGCTGCGGTGGCAGTTGCGTACTTTTGCCGATTTCCGGCGATTCCGGCCACCTCCGGTCCCCATCTCGCCGTCGAAGGTTCGGTTTTCATCACTGATCATTTCCCCTATGGCCTTGTATCACGATTTGTTGTGTAGATGCCGAATCGACGAATTGAAATTCTAGGGTTCTTGAGGATTTCTGGGTTTTGTTCATTGATCGATTTCGGCCGTTTTTAATTGTTATTTGGGAATGTTGTAGTTGAGAAGTTGAATCAGTGTGTTGAGTAGGTGCCGCTGTCAAATTTTGGTGTCCATTGGAGTTGGTGGCAGTGGCGGCGGCGCCGCCACTGTGGGCGGCTGTTGCGGCGGCTAGGGTAGCTTTTTAATTTCAATTTCTGGCTAGTTAAATTCTATAATTATCATAGAGCATATATGTGAAGTTTGGTGAATTTTGGAGGAGTTTGGAATTGTTAGTGAATTTTCGAAGTTTGGAGTTTTGTGGTGGAATTATGGGAAATCCGGCCGTCGGATTTCCCTCGTTTTCATTATGGAATATGTAAATTGAGGAATTGGAATTATGGAAGAGATTTGGGTTGAATTTGAGAAGTATTGGAGATAGGGATTTTCGGATTTCGTTTAAGTTCGTAATTATTTTATCGGATTGCCGTTTACGGAAATATAATTGTGTACAGGGCAATGTCGCGAGCTACGGTTAGATGAAGGAACTCGTTTGCGTGGTTGCCAATAGTACTGTGAGTGGACGTTTGTTTTAAATAAGTGATGCATGCATTTATTTATTAAAGCTTGTTCTATTTTATTAACGTATTTTCCGAGCATATAAAGATAATTGCGAATTATCTCATGGATTTACTTTTAAATAATGATTCTCATGAAGTATTTATGTTTTATACCGGTTGAGAGTTTGGATATAAAGTTGTTATGCTCGGATTCGAATTTATAATTGATGTTGATTTTCGACGAATTATTTCCGAGGTGATTTCCGGAATTATGCTATTTATGTTATATTCCTATTCGTGGATTTGAGATTTTGGAAAGATTTCGAAATGGGATTTCGATGGAATTATTTTCTTGTTTATTTATTTGATCATTGGTTTTGGCATTGGGAATGCCTCATTGACAACCTATTTATTCCTTTAGCGTGTGGGACACGCTGTTAATTTATACGACTTTACGAGAATTTCCGGGTGCGGTTGGGAATCGTACCCGTGTTTTCTTTGTTCGTGGGACATGGGGAAGCCTTAAAGATTTATGGGATTTTATTAGTTTTTACCCACCATACCTGGGTCGTTATATATATATTTATTGCTAGCTAGCCTATTAGAACTCCTCCCTACTTACTATGTGTTTGTGGGCGAGTAAGAGCAGAGCATGGGATGCTCCAGAGTGTGGGACACTCCGACCCGAGCCTAAGAGGCTCCCTTATTTCGTATGGTGAAATTTCTTCCCCCTATTTTATTGTTGCTTGACTAGCGGGGCTAGTCCGATTTTTCACTGTATCCAGCGGGGCTGGTCTTATTTTCTTGAGAAATGAGATTTCGGTTTTACGATATAGTTTTCGAATGTGGTGACTAGCGAGGCTAGTCAATTTATCGTTTTGGAATTCTGGGATTTAAAGCTAAATGTATTTTCTAATTGTTGCATGCATCGGTTATTAAAGAGAATAAACGTGGGAAAGTATGAAATCCTTTTTCCTTTAAATTGTTTATTTTTGTCCACTCACGCTAACGTTTTTCGTCTACTTTCCCCTGGGCCTTTCGGTTTCTAATGCCCAGTTTGCAGGCGAATTAGTGGAGGTCGGGCGTACATGACATTTGAGGCATAGTTGTCACTACTTCCGCAGTGTAGGATCACTTGATCCTTTACTCCTCTGTTATATCCCTGTGTATAGTAGTATTGCTCTGCATAACCTTTGGGATTTGTATATTTGAGTTTTGTGTGTTTTACAGGTTTTCGGGTAGTCCATTTTAAAGGTGACTCTGCCGAATTTTTGGTAGAGTTATCCCTAAGGTGGGCCCCACAGGGCCACCTCGGGTTTCAGGGTGAAATTCGGGGCAGGTCCTGTCAGCTAAGGTCTATAGTTAGACACATTCGAGGAACTTGTGGTTTGAAGTCTACCACAAATGAACCTACATGCATTTATGAAGATAATGCAGCTTGTATTGAGCAAATGAAGTTAGGTTTCATCAATGGCGACAATACCAAGCATATATCGCCTAAGTTCTTTTACAATCAGTAACAACAAACACTTCTAAATATTGAAGTGAATCAAATCCGTTTAGAGGATAATGTAGCGGACTTGTTTACCAAGTCGTTACCTAAATCCACCTTCGAGAAACATGTGAAGAGCATCGGATTAAGAAAGTTATCCGAACTCCCATAATTGTAGAAATCAGGGGGAGACCTTGACATCAGGGGGAGGTATGATGTCTACATGTTCAATCTCGAAGAGTGAAGGTCGTGTTGTGCTCTTTTTGCCCTTCGACCAGGGTTATTTTTTATCCCATAGGGTTTTTGTTACCTGGCAAGGTTTTTAGTGAGGCAACGATCAAAACGTCATCACCGAGTTTGAGCGGCACAAGGGGGAGTGTGGAAGGATGTCGACTACTCCACATTCAAGCGCGTTGTGCTCTTTTTCTCCTTTGACCAAGGTTTTTTTTTCCCACAGGGTTTTTATTACTTGGCAAGGTTTTTGACGAGGCAACTTAGAAGCGCATAGCAGAGGCAACACTATTGACATGGAATATCCAAGGGGAGTGTTGTAAATGATAATGACTATTCATGCAATAGGTATTGCTTAAATGTATGTAATTGACAGACTCGTAATGTATGCGATTGACAGACTCGTAATGCATGCGATTGACATACTTGTAATGTGTGATTGATTAGTATAGCTATTATGTATTGCCTTTTGTATACATGATGTAACTCTATATAAACCTCATGGAGAGATGAATACAATATAATTATCCAATTCTCTACAACAATTTTTTGATTTTTTTTTTGCAATCAAGTTCAATACAACCAAAAACCTTTTTGCTTTTATCTGCTACAAAGTTGAATGCTCCAATCACAACCTGATTTCCTTTTTGCTTTGTCTCGTATGCCTTATGCTTCATACAATGAAACGCCATATTGGGTAATTCCACAATATCCGATATATGGATTGCATGTGGGTAGAAATCAACACACATACAATACCCATGTGATGAAGTACCAAAATTATTTTCAAAATTCATGTATTTGTGAGCAGTATTGTATGATACTAAATGGAAGCAGTTTAACCAGCTAGATCGAACCACATCATAGTATCTTTTATATTCCTTTTGTGGTACTTATTCATTTTCATTCACTTGGTCATGTCCCCTATACTTGATTGCAAATAAAATAAAATTTTATATTTTTTGTATGAAAGTAAGAAGTAAAAAATTCATTGTCAGTGACAAACAAAATTTCACATAAATTTTGAATAAATTTCTAACAAAATTTCAGTGTGAACTTTTAAATATATTTTTTGTGTGTAGATATTTCGGAAACTAAGAATTTTGAGGAAATAAACGGAAAATTTCAAAAAAATTCGGGAAACTCCAGAAGGAAATGATATAGCATATGAATTTCGTTTCGGTACTTCAAAATTATGGAAATTTTGACGAAAATTTCGGCAGTTTTGGAGAAATTTCAATCCTTATGTTTTTCAACATGAGTGAGTAGGAAACTCCCCACAGAAGTGGTAGTTCGTATTGTCTAGTCTAAACTTGAAAGCCTTCTCTTGTCTTGCAAAATACATTAGGCCAAAAATTCAATCAGACGACAATTTTTAACTGCCGTCTGATTATAAGGTTTGCTGTTGTCTATCTCAATGCTGTCTTATACATGAATCAGATAATACTAGGAAATTGTCGTCTGATAAAATTTAGTACAACAGCAATTATTACCCAGTCTATTGTCTGAATACCAAAAAGAATAACAGAGTTGGTACCTTCACTCTTGTGCAAAGCAGTTTCAGTTGACAGATCCTGGAAGGATGGGACGTGTAAAGAATAGTTGGAGAACCTTTTTTTTGTAAAAAACTGTTGTCTGAAGGACGCTTGTAGATCAGCAATGTAAGTGAATACTATTGACTGACTTTGAACAAGACAACATGAAAACTATTGTCTTCATT
Organism: Rosa chinensis; assembly: GCF_002994745.2. Classification (NCBI taxonomy): domain Eukaryota; kingdom Viridiplantae; phylum Streptophyta; class Magnoliopsida; order Rosales; family Rosaceae; genus Rosa; species Rosa chinensis. The sequence continues at coordinate 23,089,435 of NC_037091.1, read as the reverse complement.
GCTTCAGACAACATTTTTTTCTTTCTTTTTTCTTTATATTCGTTTGTTAGACAATGGTTTGCAATTGGTATTGAGTTATCTGAGATAGAAAAGAAGATATACATTCTGTACAATTGAACAACACATCCTTGATTCCAAAAACCATTTCATTCCATCAATAGTATTCATCCCAACATTTACACAAGAATTAACCTTGCCCAAGTGCTTATATCTATTTACTTAACAAGCTTTCAAGTTTCATGAGCTTTACATGATAATAAAAAATAATACAATTTGCTCGATCTCCCAAAATAATTTGTAAGCAAAATCACTGCAAGGAAAGAAAAGTAGATGCAATTAATAAATTGTCAAAGTATTGAGAGCATCATGATCAAATACTAAAGCTCTTATAAAAAGTAGATTGACACAAGTCAATCAAATAGTTTACATACACTCGTGACTGATAAACTTGGAAATCATATAAAAAAACTGCATGTGTTTTACTGATGCAATCTTAAGCAAAAGAACAAACAAATATACCAAGTCCCAACAAAAATAGAAACACCGACAACCTGCAAAAGAAGAAGAAAAGAAAATAAGATACTAGTCAACCAAATGTAATCCAAACCAAAACCCCTGCAACCTAAAAGTTTTGTGTACTTGCAAGTCATTATTACTTAACAAATACACAATGCAGAATAGAATAAGAACCAAATTTAGTGTCAAAAAGAAAATGAATCCTAAAAAAAGGCAAAGCATGCTGGCAAGAATGAGATGTTTAAGAGTATGTCAATCTTAATTGGAATTTGCAACCCAAAATTTCTACCACATATGCTCCAACATAAGCCCCAGGAGTAGCTTGCATAATGCCAATGTATGGAGAAGCTGGTGTTGTATGCACTATAAGTAACAAATGCAAACGGAGCTAGACTTAGAGAGAAACTAGACTAATATGGACAAATGTGCATTCAACAAAGGGTAAAAACGAAGATGATTGAAATCAATCATCAACACAGTTGTGATGCCCCAGAAATTCGTATTTATTTTCCGAGGATTTTCCGGAATCTAAATTATGCTTATTGGATGGTTTCGTGGCTCGTGGATGGAGCGAAAGTGTTTCGGGCGAATAATTAATTGAAGAATATGGTTTTAAGGGGGTTGCCTAAGGTTGACTTTTTATACGTTGGGATTCTCCGAAAACTTCCTTCACGAAAGTTGTAGAGTGCATCGATACGAGTTCGTGGACATGTGGAACGCGAGAATCGGAGTTCGTATGAAGAAGTTATGGCCATTGGAAGAAGTTTCCATTTTGGTATAAATAGGGAATTTCCGAAAATAATTTCATAATTTTCATATTTCCTTTTTCGGAAACCCTTTTCTCTCCGTTCTCTCTCCTCAGCCTCCGTGCGACCCGACCCAAACCCGGTGACCCGACCAGACTTTTCCGGCCGTTCCCGACGTCCGCCGGCGACGAAACCAACGCAGACGTGATCGCCACCATCTCGCCGTCCTCCCTCTGGTGCTTGACGGCGACGGAGACCATCGGAAAGCGGAGATTGGAGGAGCTACAGTAGACGTAGTCGGATCCTGTCGGATTTTCTCAGTTTCCGGCGACTCCTCGGCTGATCGTTCTCAGTTTCGGAATCTCCTCCTCCTTCTGATCATCCTCATAACCACCTTGTAGGACGATTTTGCGTGTGGAGTGGAAGATCTAGGTTTGAAATCTACGGTGCACAACGAATCTGGGGTTTGATCAGACGGCTGCGATTGGCCAATCTTGCAAGCTTGATCTGGGACGATCTAGGCCGAACCAGGCTTAGCTCCAAGTATGAAAGTTGCTCTACTCATCATGATGAACATTTCTGGTTGGCTTGATTGTTGTGGTGTTGAGTTTTGGCCGGTGGTAGTTGTGGTGGTTGCACCGCCGACTGTGGCGGCGTTATGGTGGCCTTCTGGCCATGTAATGGTTAGTTTCTGGTATTGTATATCATCCACTCGTCGATACGAGCGTTTTGATATATAATAGGCAATTTTTGGAGATCGTATGAATATATTGTGATTTTTACTGTTTCGGACCGTTTAATGCTTCGATCCGTGAGGATCCGAGCGTCCGATCGACTTGTGGTTTGGACATATCGATCGTAGAAGTGTTCCGGAGACATTGGGTGGTCTCGGATGTGGTTTCACCTCGATTGGTGTTACTTTGGGGATTTAGTTCAAAATAGGGGTTTCGGACTTAAATCGTTTGTGAATCGTTACTGATTTGAGGTCATTGGTGATTAGGTGCTTCTAAAGGTGAATTGGACGAGTTGTTGGTGATAGTTTTGGTTCGGTTCTGTATAGAAGACGCAGCGGGAGTTTCAAGGTGAGTAATCTCACGAAGTTCATTCACGAACGGGAATACCTTATTGTTTTGTGAGTTATTAGTTAACTGCAAACTATAGTTGGTATTAGTGGTATTTTAGAGTAGATGACTATGTGTGTATATATATATATATATTATGGGATGTATATATATACATACGTATTCATGTATTAGTAGATATATATTTACGTGAAATATATATGTTTTGGGTGGTTTGTGGATTTATGAAAACAATATGCATGAAATGATGCTTTTTATTGTTTTGGGAAGTGGCTTTTGGAAAACAAATGATTTGTGGAAATGATTGATTTCGATTTGTTTTGAAAAGCGTTGAGATTTGAGAAAAGTGTTGAGATTTGGGTATGAAAACAATAGGCATGAATTGATGCTTTTTATTGTTTTGTGTTATGGCTTTTCGGAAAACAATAATTATGGAAATGTTGATTTCGATTGTTTTCAAAAGCGTTGCGATTTGTGTAACATTTTGGGTCCGATGCGACTCCTTTAATGATTTGCTCCAAGGGACAGTGCGGCCCGAGGATCGAAGGTCTAAGACCTTGGGCAGAATCTCAGGTGACCACGTCTTTGGCCGGATGAGTGGTTACGTTTTCAGTTAGAGCTCTAATCTGTCTGCCATATAGGTAATTCATGGGGTAATGGGAATTGGTTATTTACAACTCATGACATTACGTATTTTTAGGGAACAAGGTGTGAGTTGCTTCCTTATTAATGGTTTTTAAGGGGACAAGGTGTGAGTTGTTTTCCTTATTAACGTTTTGATAGAAATCAAGGTGTGAGTTGTTTTCTATGTTTTACTGATAGAAATCAAGGTGTGAGTTGCTTTCTATGGTACGATTATGGTACATTTGATAGGAAACAAGGTGTGAGTTGTTTTCTATGTTTTACTGATAGAAATCAAGGTGTGAGTTGCTTTCTATGGTACGCTTATGGTACAACTGATAGAATTCAAGCTGTGAGTTGTTTTCTATGTTTTATTGATAGAATTCAAGTGTGGGTTGTTTTCTATGTTTCGTTTTAAAAGGAAACAAGGTGTGAGTTGCTTTCTTTTATTTCGATTTGAAAGGAAATTAAAGTGTGAGTTGTTCTCCTTATTTCGTGTTTTAAGGAATGAAAGCGTGAGTTGTTTTCCTTGTTTGGCGTGAGTTTTGCATGTGTGTTTTGAGTTACTCATATGGGCTTGCAAAAGCTTACCGGGTTTGTTGTGTGACAACCCGGTACACTATTCAAACGGTGTAGGGGTTAATTCTGCAGGTTAGGATAATCAAGGTTGAGGCAGCGAGCTAGCAGCTTTACGGTAGGAAACCATCTTTGTGACTTTACCGTTATTTGGACTTCCGTTGTAGTGAGCTCTGAGGAGCATTTACGTTTTATCTTGTTGTTGACAATTTAATTCGTAAGCTTGTGTAATATATAACTCTATGGAGCGAGTGTATATTAACTTTGAGGGTTCAGGGCATCAATATCTGTGTAAGTTAAAGGGAAAAAGATTCCAGGTATTTTGTATTGATGACTGTTCACGCATATATAATTATGGGGTTATATATATCGATTTTTATGTGTGTAAAATCAGGGGCGTGACAACAGTTCTATTTTCTACAACTCCATGACTCATTCTTCTCACTAAAACAGATTCAAGACGGCACACAAGTAAGAAATTGATATCACAATCATCAACCACAGAACGAATTAGCATAATAGGTCATACCAAAGTTTGAACATAAAATGATTTTCATATAATGAAGTGTAGATTGATTTGTTAAAGTGAATAACCTAGATACATATTTGGGGACTTCAGCCATATTCTTGACAACAACTTTATCAGATACTGGAGTATCGGCTTTGTTCATCACCTTCCCATCCACCAATACTTTACCTACACCATCAAACAGATATGTAAAAAGTTTATAACTTCATTGCATGCTTTGCTATTTTTCAATTTCCCAACCTATTGAAGGAACATTAGGTTCAAATGCCTACCCAAAAAAAGCATCAGATTGTGCATACATTCTTCTTAGACAAGTGAGGTTTCTGTATTTAGCTCAGAACTGTGACGACCTAAAATTTTTAACATTTTCTAAAAAAATAAGTTTAATTTTAATTATTGTGCTAAACTATTTGTTTAAATATTGTTTATTTATATTTATATTTATATTTATATATATATATATATATATAGTATAGAGCTGAATTTTACTTATTTGGGTTTAAGTAAATAGAGTTTAGCCCAAAAGATTTGGCCTAAAACTCAAACCCAAGTAGTTTAACAGCTGATAGAATAAACTCCATGACAAAACCAAATCAAACAACGCCTAAACTCAAAGCATTGTCCCGTCTCTTCATCGGCTTCCTCACCCCCATATTCTCCTCCATCTGATACACCAGCCACCGCCTTAGGAAAGTACAAAGGACATAGCCGCCGCCATGGGTAAGTAGGAGGTGTCAACAGCCTTGGAAATCAAGTTTCAAATTTGGTGATTCCCCAAAGCTATGAAGCTAGAGCTGGAACCCTAGAATCAGGAGCTGGAACTCTAGAAATCTGGAGGTGGCAAGTCTAGTACCTATATGGGTAAGATTTCAATTAGAATATCTATCTTGCTTTCTACGTTTTCACCTCCTTTCCAGACACTATAAATAGGCTAAACCATCTATGCTTTCCATACAGTTCCTTGAGTTGCTAGATACATAGATAAACAAGGGAGAGAGAGAAAAAGAGGGTTTTGGTATCTTAGAAGTGGAGGAGTAAAAAGTCAGGTGTGATTCTTTCATTTTTGATTTGATGAGTTCTTTGTGGTTCTGATGGTTAATGCAATTTGGAAATTGGGTTATGTTCATAGGTTATTATAAGACCTGGGGATTCTTGATGATAGAGGAAGTTACAATAGAGATGAAGTTCAGTTAGGAATAAAGTTGTTGTTACTGGAACAACTAGAACTAATTATTTTCTCATCTTCTATTTGATTTCACTAGTTTCTGGAAAATAGTTTATATTTTTGGTCTTTGAATTAATCCAAATTAGAATTTGAAATCACTTTGTATCTGGTTTATTGTTTCCTTTAGTCATTAGAGTTTTTGGAAGACATAGATTAATAAAATCTGACTTGAGAAGAGTCAAGAACCAAGTAGGAAACATATGCAGTTTTAAAGTTGAATTTAGAAAACCTTCACTCATCCTTTAAAGCCTTGTTGAAAGTGTGATTTCTTTTATTTAACACTTTAGAAAGTCTATTTTCAGCATTGAAAGTTTTACACAAATTGGAGTTGTAGAAAGTACATTAAAACTGAAGAGGTTAGCACACAGTAGCAGTTTCTGCAGAAAAACGTGGGACTGTAGCTGAACTTTAAAAATTCATAACTAATTCTAGGAAATTTTTTTGAAGCCGAACTCCTATATATGCGTTACCTTATGATCTGACTTTGCCCCATAGCATTACAAAACTTTGCTCATAGCAATTGTTCATGGAGTCCATATCTCCTAAGAATACCTCCAAGCAGGTTTCAATTTTCTTGACCTCATGCATGTATATATGAATTTCTAATTTTTTTGGTCTGCAGTATATGAAGTTTAATTTGTTGCTCACCAATATTATACAACAGGCAGAGGACAAAATCCTCTATTTAAAAGGCCATGACCGTGTTTTCTAATTTTTCAAGGAAAAGACTACATGGAGAAATCGACAATAGCTGCTAGACTACTACTCCTGAACCTTTTTGTACTTGGCTTTCTTGCTCAATCAGCAGTTCATTCATTGGCCCATTTTATTAAATTTGATATGATAAACTGCTTCTAATACAAAGCATGATGGTGTTTATATAGGCATCCAAAACCCTAAATCATAATCTATCAATCTTAAAGAATCCAAATTAAAAGGAAACTAAAACCTAATAATAAAAGAATCCTAAAACAATTTTTAAAAATATTAAATGCCGAATCGAATAATTAAGACAATGTATTTTGGCTAAATCTGAAATGGCTCACTAAAGTGAGTCTTGAAGATCTTGTCGTTCCCATTCCGGAAAGGTATCATGCGTCTCAAACGGACATTCTGGCCAAAAGTTGATCAAATCTGATTCACAATCAAAACCTGACTTTTCGCATGAGAAACCCGAAAAGTCCAAAACCAATTTTTCTTGAATATTCCAGCGGCTAGTAACCTGATTACGCGTGAATTACCTATTTTCCAATCACTCTTCTTGATTCTACGCCGCTTCTTTAATTTTATGGTTTTCTACCAAAATCGGGCACATTCTCGTCCTACATCACATCTACATGCATCCGATCATGGTAAATTACTTCATATTAATACTAGCTTTGGTGTGTTAATAGAACCACGTAATGAGATATATGGAGGCACAAGCCTCAATGTACTATTTTCTACTGCTTCGAAGGGGCTTGAAGCTTTTGTTGAGTTGTTTTTTAAATGGTTATTAGCTTTTCTTTGGGTTGATATTAGAAGAGATTTTAGTTCTTTGCATTATATTATTTGGTAAGAAAGATTTTGGCATTGTCCCTCTTTCTCCAGTGTACTATTTCTTTTCCATTCAATAAAATTTCGAGTTAGGCAGCAAATTTTCCTTTAACTTACCCACACAAAAAAAAAAAAAAATCATGTAATGATTCTTGGAAACAAAACGATGTTAAATAAATAAGTTAACAGGATCTATAATATTCGATTTCTTGATTTATATTTTACAGATTTTAGCTACATGAAGATTGCGAAGGATGCCACTGATCTACTGTTGGAAGATAAATATGACTATATTATAGTTGGGGGAGGAATAACAGGTTGTCCATTAGCAGCAACATAATCAACAAACTACTAGGTGCTAATTCTTGAAAGGAGTAGTGCTCCTACTGAATATCCAAGTGTCTTGCGAGAAGAAGGGTTTCTGAGTAATCTCATGCAAGAAGATGATGGTAAGACCACACTAGTTTAAAAATTTAAGTCAGAAGATGGTGTTGCTAATGTCAGAGGAAGGGTTCTCGGTGGCTCAAGCATGATCAATGTTGGTTGCTACTCCAAAGCTGATAGAGAATTCTTTGTTAAATCTGGAATTAAATGGGACATGGGCTTGGTTCATAAGCTATATCACTGGGTTGAAAACACTGTCGTTGTTTGGCTCCAAAACCAGTCTGGGTGCAAACTGTCTCTTTTGAGTGTGCAGGCATGCCAATTCCATGAGGTGCAGTCGTCGGAGAATCCCTTGACCTGACTTATTCTTAAACGCTATGGACGAGGAGAGCACTAACCTCATCACAAGGTTCTTTTCTCTACCTTCCAGAAAAGGACTTCTTGCCTTAGTGTGATCTCTTGCGTTCACCGAATCGATACTTAGTGTTGTAGACTAAACAGAGCAATCACTAGGAAGTTGCGAGAAAGAACATGGTTTGCTAGAGCGTGACTTTAGATTCGCTAGGTTGCGAGGGCGTTACCCTTGCTTCGCTGGTTTGCAACTAGGTTGTAGGTAGGTGTGCTCCGGAGAGGCTTTGATAATCTGTTTGGTTGATTGAAGAGTTGTGTTCTATTGTTCCGTCTTAGCCTCTATATATAGGCTGTTCACTGCATATTCATTTTCCAAATAGGAATGAAATACTATATTTTAGGCCACAGTTATTGGCCTTGAATCAAATCAAAACACTTAATAGTTTTGATAACTATCGTAGGCGATAAGAGATTAACTCTATCGTAGCAATCTTCTAGGCAAGATTAATTACCTTCTGGAGTCCTGGACGTAATCTTCTTCTTGGATGCGGTAGGATATGCACGTATATATGTTCATATATATATATTCGCGAGGACTCCTACAACAGTCTTTAATTGCATGCATATATATGTGTAGCCCCACGTAACCTTGATTCATGCATGGATTTTGACCTTTTTGTACGTCCATGATCCTTCCCTTCATTGAACCATGCATGAACCAACATATATATATAAACACACACATACAGTCTGGCTACTGTGCGAACGGTACGGATTTCCTGTTTTCCCCCACTTTCCGATCACATTTTCACATCTTAACTGTTCAGTTTTTAGGTCCTAATGTATAGATCACCTCTGAAAAATTTCAGCCAATTTGGTGATCGTTAAGGCATCCAAAACTGCAAATGACAATAATGTACACGAACGGTTCCGGTTCGATAGATTCGGTTCGTTCGTATAAATTGCAGTTTTGGATGCCTTAACGATCACCAAATTGATTGAAATTTTGTAGAGATGATCTATACATTAGGACCTAAAAACTGAACGGTTAAGATCAAAATATGTGATCGGAAAGTGGGTGAAAACTGAAAATCCGTACCGAAATTTCGATATTGACGTCTATACCTGAGAAAAATCCTATATATATATGTATATATATTCCTTGTTAACCAGAATCAAGCATGATTGCATACAACCATCCTGAATTGCATGGGACCTTGATTGCTTGCCTACCATTGGTAGCGAAGGATGATAGCCCACCATGCAAAGGAATTTATCCATGTATGTGATATGTATTATTAATTGATCCACATGCTCCATATTTAATTGCATGAGCAACCATGATTCTTTCCTTACTTGGTCCACCGTAAGACCTAATATGCATGGGCAACTATACATATGTAATAAGATTATATATATATTATATATACCTTCCTTGATGACCACAATCAACCATGATTGCATACTCCTATACATTCCATTGCACATTAATTGCATGGGAATATGTGAATCTTTGCATGGGTCACTTCATTGCTCTCTCTTTGTACAATCTTGGTAATCAACCCAATAAACCACCATTAATTACCAAATATATGATAATTAACAGTAAATAGATGAATATCCAGTTTTGCTTCAAAATTCCTTGGCCTCCAAATAGGCTTTATTTAGCCTCTAAACAATATTTTCCGAACTTGTTGAAAATATATAACTTGGGCCACGGATATTTGCCCGATTTCTTCGAGTCTCCCTTGTCGGGAAAAAATATTAATTTTGGGTTCAAACATTGCCCCCAGACCTTGCAGTCAAAGTTTCCTGTTTTGACTGAACATGTCTTGAGTCAACACTAGTCTTGAGATAACGTCGCCTTAAAGCCACTTGTATTGGCTTAAATGAAAATTGATAATTCAACAGACCTCAATTGCTAGGTCGTGAAGCTTTGACAGTTATTGCAATCCTGCCTCTAGGTAGACTTAGATATGTATAAACATATAGGCTAATTAATAAAACCTCATTGTTTGCAATGGACAAAAATCTGTTGTAGCTTTGCATGGTTTAATTTACCATTGCACAAAGTTGGCTGTGAGTAGCCAAGAGTTTGACCAAGAAAAGATGCTGGAGGCCGGTGCACTTTGTCCATGTAAAACTACATTCATGCACGTGACACCACAGTTTGTAGCTAATAGAACAACTGAGCCATGACTCTTAATAATTAGCAATCGGTAATTGCTCCTTTACCACATATATATCATGACTTGAAGAAAGCATGCTGGGAGGGTAAGCTATGGCCACGTGAGTTTGGCCATAAAAGAATGGCGACCATAACTCCATTATATATGCTTATATTCCTAGCAAACATCAATATTATATTATATTATATGCACCAATCACATGAATTACCTGCCCCACATGTTGCCCCCCATGCGAAGGAATTCGCTTGTAGTCGCGAATGAGTAGCCTTCGCGAATAATCTGCAACTCTTCTTCCTAATTATATATAAGCAGCGACCACATAAAGTCACCAGATTTCCTCATGCTTGTTCGCGAAGCCATGTGTACCTCAAAGCCACTTTGCTGGCTAAATCAATTGCGATCAGGGCCCACAGCACTTGCCGAAATAAGATACAAAACATAATTAATGGCGAACTGTTGGCTGCCTAATCCTTCGAGAACCTTATGTTGAAGAAGATGGAGATGATTATGAAGCAAACCGTTCGCGAAGTGCATGCTCTTTTAAGTAAAATGAATATGCCAAATCATGGTTATACACCACCATCACGTGTGTCCAAGCGAGCCCACCACCATAGCATATGCAGACATGACACTTGCCCACAACAATTAAAACCGCAGGAGTCTTTAATTATGCTTAATTAAAACCACCAAGCCACTATGCTGGCTGCATGTGAAGTATTAATAATTAGGCCAATTTGTTGCCTTTTGGAATGGCACGTACCAAGTCAAATTGATATGAGTGAATAAATTATGGCCCACATCAAGAATCATGACACATGCACATGCACATTTTTGTACATCTGTTGGATGGCCTCACACCTTCTTTGTGTGTATATATATATATATATATATATATATATATATGAACAGCGAGCATACATGCATTAATCACCAGTCTTCCTTCGCGAACCATTCATTCGTGAGGCCATGTAATCACAGCCACTTCTCTAGCTTTAAGAAACGATTCGCAGCCGTACGTCCATCTTGCCACCAACTACTGGCAAAAATTATTGATTTCACTTCTTCCATTGCTGATACCATACAAGGCATATTAAATGCCTCCAGGCCAAAACCAATGGCCTCTAAGTATATCAGAAAGTTCAAGTCACTGTTAGGCAAGAACACAATTTTTACATCCTCTGTGATGCACAAAAGTGAAACTCTTTTTGTATTTTTTTCTTTCTGTATATTTTTTTTCAAATATGAAAAGAAAACTAAAAACTTAAAATTGAAAATTGACAGAAAATTAGAAGCAAACAAAGAAGCTAGCAGCAATGCGTTTGGCTAACCTCTAGAAGATCACTAGAGAGGCCATCTATGCTTTACTCCAAGCTTCGATGTATCAAAATTTATAGTATGAAAATCCCTCTTGCGGGAGCTTATAGGAAAACAACAAAGATACTTCACGTCGAAAACTTGGAAGAAATTTGACTCATAGGAGGAGTAATATTGCCCCCCAAGTATCTTTGTTGGTTGGCAAAGCATGATCTTCACTTGCAACTTTGGAAATAATGATGTGCGAAGATCGGCTTTGTCACCAATCACTACAACAAAAAACCTCATTAGCGAGGAACTTATTTCTCGCTGAAAACCAACATTTCCTCGCTATAGTATTTCCGCGAGGAAATTTTTTTCGTCTTCAATTCGTCGGAGAAAGCTCGAGAAGAAAAGTTTCAACGACGAAAAATTTATTTCCTCGCCAGATCTTTTTTGCGAGAAAATTATTTTTTCTTGCTGTTAATCTATGGCGACGATATTTTTCCTCACCCAAACTCATAATTTTACCTCGTTAAAAAATTTCAGGGATTAGAAAATACTCGTTAAATATATTTTTTGACAAACTTGATTTCGTCGCTAAATTATGTATTTCCTCACTGATGATTATTAGTAATTAAAAAAGTTTTAAATAATAAAAAATTTAAACTATTGCTTTTGCGACAAAAATATTTTCGTCATTATAAATAGCTTTGGGTGAGGAAGTTTTTTCTCGCTCGAAACTGTTTTCAGCGAGGAAATTTTGTTTCATCGTAATATGTATCCTTTTAGCGAGGAAAAAGTTATCTCCCTAAAAATAATCAACAACGAGAATTGTTTTTTCCATCGGTGTAGGAACTAAAGTCTATAGTGAGAAAATTCTCTTTTGTCGTTATTAAATTTTAATCTATAGCGAGGAAATATTCTTTTTGTTACAGTTGTCTGCTTATTACGATATGACCTGTCAAAGGTACATCTTATTTCATTCTACAAAGAGGATTCTTATTCAAAACTAGTCAAACAATCAACAAAATAATGAAGGAAATAAAAGAACATAACAAGGATTTTGGAACAAAAGAAACTTATATTGCAGCAAACATGTTTCACATAGTTTACAGGACAAAACTCTCTTGGTAGTTCATTATTCTCAGACTTGAAGGAAAAGATCCAAACCTATATTTCAAAGACAAAAGCATGTACTAGCAGCTTTAGCTCTTGTTCATGAAAGCTTAACAAGACAAGCCTCTCACTTCCTCATGCTCACAATCCACAAGCTGCTACTCACTGAGACTCACGAGCTCCATTGTTGTCAACTAATGAGCTCCTTCCAGTGCAAGCTCCCCTCATCTACAAGACTACAAGCAATAAATCATATCCTAGTATGTGATTCTTGTTCCTACAATCAGTGTGAAGTGCTTCAAATAACATAACAAACAAGTCAATCATTTACACATGCTAAAAACATAGAAATAAAAAAAAAAAACGATTGCAACCAAATTGATACAAGTCAATGATAATACAAAAAGTTCACAATTTCACCAAAAGTATTCTTATAATTAAAGTCACATGTATTTTAAATGATAAGGATTGCTGGAACCCTCGACCTTCACAAGAGTTCAATGACTAGGATATTGGAAAACAACATTCCACGAACAACTCATGAATATAATTTTAGAGACTGGGGATTTATGGAATATTACCATACTTACTCCTAATCAAAGTTCAAGTATGGAACACTTACTAAAACTACATTAGTAGTTTCATAGAATATTACAAGAAACATACAGTGGTGCACAAATACTTCTAAGAGGTTATCAGGCAGAGACTCTGAGAATTACCTTAATCATTAAAGCCACAGCTTAACCAATCACGGCTTGTAAGGTGTCTGCAAGGCAACATTATAATCGAAGCAAAGAAACTAAAGCATCTGAAAGTCTACAATTGGTCTCATGTTTTGATTTTCCCCAAAATTGAAGCAAGCGGCAAGAAGATCAATGATGAAAGTCTTTTGGCTTATCTGTTCTCTGTTCAAATTGTGGTACTGTACAGAGCATGAATAAAAGAAAGAAAGAAAAAGAATTGAACTTTGGCAAGTCAATCGTAAAACATACATGGCAGCAAAATCACCTTTCAAGTAGCCATGTTAAACTTGGAGGTGGAGGAATGTTCAAGACTTGCAGATGACGACAAAGACCTTTAAAACATATTTATTTGAACTATGATTGTCAAAATGTGCTGCAAGCTTGCTTTAAATACGAGTTAGCCAACAAAGACCAAGAAACAATGTCCAGGTGCTTTGAAGAATAATAAGTTTAATTAAGCTTTTATATTATCTCTCACTTTGATCATAAGGTAGTGGTTTGATAATGCACAATGGTGGTTCAATAATACAAGAAGACCAAACAGAGGCCATGCTAAAGTGATAAGTTCATGTCTTTTGTTTGGCGGTGGAAAACTGATCAATATTCATGAAGTGATAAATATACATGAAGACAAAATCTCATTGCAATTAAAGCCTCATTATCAAATATGGTGTGTTGTAGCTTTGTTTATGAATGGGAGCTAAAGACAAAAGAAACCAAGAGTTAATCATGCCTAAAGAATAATAAGAGTAACAAAGCTTTGTATTTTCCTCACATTGTTCATGATCGGTGGTATATTTAAAGCATAAATTGGTGTAGGCGATGCTCAGCAATTTTAATTGGTTTGAAAGAATGGTTTTTAACCAGTTCTAGGTTCCACACGAACTGCTCAGGCAAACCAATAGAAACTATTATGATGATATTAGGATTGCACATCTATTTCGCAACAAGCATATTGTTGAAACCAAAAAAAATCACAAGTCCAAAAAATTATATGGTGATGGTCTTTTAAATCGGAAAGGTGGGAGCCCATCACACCAAATATTGGTGCACAATTATACGCTTGTCCAAGCTGTTGTGAGACCAAGAAAAAAAGAAATACATTCATACATCTCTTATTGATAAACTTAAAGTTTGTTAAAAAGCTTTGAATGTCCAGCAAATGAGGATAATTGCTATTCAAAATTTTGGTTGGCTTTGACCAAGTTCAAATGACAAGCAGGAGGGCTATTCAAACTGACGTCAAGGATACATGTTCTGCTAGCTTTGAATATTCAAGTGTTCGTTAAGTGCTTGACCAATTCAAATGTGAAGATAACAGCTGGAGATAAACTTATCATTCAAATTCAAATACAAAGTTGGAAAGGGTTATCAGCTACCCAACTACACTTATCCGACTACTTCTATATAAAGGGAGGAAGAAATCAGCAAGAAAAAGCTAAAACTCTGCCAAAATAGAGGGTGAAAAAAGAAGCAACAATAAATTGTTGAAGTTCTGCCGAGATAAAGAGTGACGACAAGCCAAGCTGCAGGGTAGAAGCCCAGGTATACACCACGTCATGCTATTCTTGTCTTCTTTGACAGAGAACTAAAAAGCTTGCTTCGAACAAAAGGAGGGCTATTCATGAACAACCCATATCCTTTTGAAAACAACCATGGTCGTTCATGAATGACCAAACTCCATTGGGATCTCCTCCTGCATTAAGACTAACAAGGTCGTTCATGAACGGCCGACGTCTTAATACAATCCTGGCTGCTGCAAATTCCAGCATTGGAACATATTGTCACTAATGGCCGAGTTCCGATCACTCTCCACATTCACCCTCTTTGAAAAACAGAAATACCCGCCACAACTAAAGAGCCTCCGAGCCTTCTGTCTCCCATCCACTATGATAAACCACCACCTCCAAAGCAAACCATACAAAGTACCAATCACATCAAGCAAAACGATTGAAGCCTCACCCTTGTTTTTTTTGGTCTTCGTTTCTTCTTTGTAACATGTAAACAAAAAGGAAAGGAAAGACAAACTTAAAGCAAAGCTACGGACACATAAGAATATTATCCCAGTGACTATATTTGCTTTGTCAATAGAGATGATCGAGGTGTCCTTTTGCTAAATGAATATAAAAGCAGCGGTGGAGGAAACACAATTAAGCATGGATACAAGGCACAGAAGTCTTAAAATAAATTGTTAATTTAAAGTCGTGGTGATTTAATTAACAAGAAGGACAAAGTGCAATGAGCTTAATTGTTTTTGGTGAATGCTTTGAATTGAAACGGTGATGGATAGAGGTGAAATTTAAAGCAATTGATTTGTCTCTAAGAGTGATGCTGCAGATGTCAAGCAAACATGCTTACCTTTCAGAAACATTGATTGTGGAGGAATGTTCAAAACGATGAATAGCTTTACATATATATATATATATATATATATATATATATATATAAGCTTGTCATAACGTGCTGCAAGTCAAAGCTTTCAATATATATAATTGAACAAAATTGCTGCAAGTTGGTTTTGAATACAAGTCAAACCAAGAAATATAGTGCCCAGCTACGTGCTCATCTCTCAATCAAAGGAAAGCATGCAAAAATCAATATTCAATCAAAAGAAAGAAGATGACAAAGAATGGTGGCAATTACTTTTAATTGAAGCGGTGGTGTGATAGCAAACAGGACAACAAGCTACATACAAGATCAAAATGGATCACGCCAACTTCGCACACCAGTCGCTAGTCTAACTGTCGAACTGGATGCTCAATCTGCAGCAGAAGCCTCTGTCAGTTTCTGATGAGTCATAGCTTGGTCGCAATTGATAAAAGCTCGCGTCAAGAAGAAATGAAGAGTTTAGAAGGTACCTGACTCTACGCTAGAGATCAAGCACAGGTGATAATCAATGTTTTGATGAGCTAGAGGCAAGAAATACAGCTGGACTTGATTTTAGCTCGGAGGAAAAAGCTGGGGTGTCCAGATCACCTTTTGTTTACTTCCCTTTCACTACAGAAATTTAGGCCCATTTGAACTTCCTGGCAGTGCGAAGCCCATCTCAAGTCACAAAGCCCAACTTCAGAAGCTTAACACAACGGGTGTCTAAATCAATTCACCTCAGAAACTCAGGCCCAATTAATTTGCAGCCCAAAGCCCATTCCAAATTTCAAGGCCGACTGCAAACCTCAGTACATTGGGTCCTCGGATCAGATCAGCGGACACTCTGCCAAATTGGATGTCCAAAAGAAATACATTTGACTGGTTCAAAATATACATCCGTCGAACCCAAAAGTTGGTACGAACACCAGAAATACAAATCTCAAGAACTACAACGGTTTGATCCCTTTATAGGGTATGTAGGCAATCTAGCGACCCACTAGATGCAACCCAAGTCCAACAAAATCTCTAACTCCCTGGTTCATCCAACCGGAATCCTTGACCTCATCAGTCAAATTCTGCCAAACACCAGAAAACGTCATAGCATTTCCAAACAAATCCAAAACAATCGAATCCCTGGTTCATTCACACCAAATTCGTCCAAACACTATTCCTATTCCAAAAAGCCATACCCTCCAATGGGTCATTCACCCATTGGAAATCTTGAACTACGAATGGCTTGATCCCTCTCCCAGGGTACGTAGGCAACCCATTCAGACATCCGGGTGCATCCACAAAAATAAACAAACACACACATCCCTACAATTGGTTTCTTCATAATAGGAATCAAAGGGTGTCTCCCTGTAATGGGGATTGTAATTAAAAGACACATTTTGTCTTGAATGGGTCGAACCCGAATTAATTAAAACTCTATTCTTTTAATGAATACGAATGAAATTATGTTGGGTGATATTTACGCTCACCGTGTGCAATTTTCTCTCAACACATATCAAAGCTAATGTTTCAACATCATTACACATTTGACTTACCTCTGCAACTAGCATTACAGTTTCGAAAAGGTCATCTGTATTATTCCCTTTTAAGAGCACTAATCTGGCTCAGAAGAAAAGTATAAGGCATTAACAAAATATGTATGGAAACTTCCTCCACTCAAGAAATAACATACCTGGACTATTGGGACATCACCACCGCGAGCTCCGGCATTAGACCAATTGAAGAAAGCTCTTGCATGACTCGTTCTGGATTAGCTCCATCCTTGTCTATCTGTTCCTTGGATTGACCTGCTCTCAACAGCTCCTGGTCTTGGACTCTCACTCACTGGAACACAATCAAAATTGAACCAACATCAATTAACAATTCAGTTCGAATTGGGGGAAAAGAAAACCTATGAAACAAATTTCGTCAGATCTTGACTGATCTAAAATTCGGAGTAATCCGTTGTAGGTTAATATCTACGGAGTCTCATCAAAACAAAACCCTAATTTATCTAGAAGAAATTAAAGAAAGGAAGGTGAATTATTAGAATTTACCTTGTTCCAAGACCCTAAAGTATAAAATTCACAGCAAGCAGAGTACAAAATTCAAGCCCTAATTTGATTGCACAACCCAAATTCTAAAGGGTCCAAGCACTTTTGAAGAAGTGGGAAGGATACCCATCAGGGGCCAGGACCTCTACCTAGTTAGAGCTTCTCGTACAATTACCATGCTTGGATCTTACCAAAATTAATGGTGGGTCGACCTTCCGACTGTGCAGAGCCTCTATTCAAGATGGGAGGTAGGCAAATCATCTTTTCGATTAGGGGATCCAATTCCCAAAGCTTCCAAAGACAGTGGCGACAATGAGAGCGGTAGCGAGGAGAGAGAGGGAGAGACAGAGAGATAATTGGGGTTTTCTGGCAGTGTCTCATTTTATCTTTCGCAAACGGGCGCGTTTCTGTTTTCATTGCCGCTTAAGACTTTTAAATGTTTCACTTTTAATTTTATTCAGGTTTTTGAAAGCCCGCTTTAATTCAGGGTTTGTGGTTTAGGGTATAGGGGTTCTTAAGTCATGATAATGGCTAACTAAGTGATTTTTAATTTGAAGAAGGTATTGTAGTATCAACATTTTAGTGTCTGGTGCGAGATTTTCTATGAAAATTTTATTTCAATGATCTGAAAAGTTCAATCTTAAGACATCGCTCCTAAATCATTTTTGCAAATTTTAAGCTAAATTGAGTACCATTTAGTTGTTAATTATCATGAATTATCAGGATGATCATATTGAACATAGTGTGATCGATCATCTACTTTTCGTCAAAGTTCTACATCTTAAAAGAATGTTATAAAACCAGAGCAGTTCAATTGGAATGACATAGTAAGTCATGTATAATACAGTAATATGCATAAAGAAGAGTCCCTTAGTGGACACGTCAAGTATGCAAAGTGAGCGCAAGATCAATGGGAAGGAATTGGGGAGTGATAATAAGTTATTCAAATATAAATACACACACACACACACAGAGGGCCCTTCTGGCGAGGGATCTCCTTTCTGACCATTTTAAGGGATTGCTTATTAGACACACTTTTTGACCACATATTCACATCTCAACCGTTGACTTTAGGTCTATTTGAGTAGGTCACCTCTATAAATTTTCAGCCAAATTGATAATCATTAAGGCATTCATAACTACGTTTACAGTTATAAACATCAACAGTTCAAGTTGGACAGTTTCAGTTCATCAATTGATTTAATCTAGTTTGATACCTTAACGATTATCAGTTTAGCTGAAAATTTGTAAAACTGATGTATGCATTAGAACCTAAAAACTGAACGGTCGAGATGCTAAAATGCGATAAAAAATGGATCCCATAATATATATATATATATATATATAGGGACCCCTTTTTTTGGCCTTTTCTAGGGATAGGGCATTATACCAAATATTCGATCACATTTCGGCATCTCAACCGTTCAGTTTTTAGGATCTAATGTATAGATCATTTCTGCAAATTTTCAGCCGAATTGGTGATTGTTAAGGTATCATACTATATTAAATCAATGGACAAACGAAATCTATCAAACTTAAACCATTCATACTTATAATCTTAAATCGTCATTGCGAATGCCTTAATGATAATTAATTAATTTGGCTGAAAATTTGTAGAAGTAATCTACTCATTAAGAACTAAAAACTGAACGGTTGAGATGCAAAAATATAATCGAAAAGTTGGTCTAATGCCCTATCCCTAGAAAAGACCAAAGAATGGATCTCTCACTAAAAGGGCCCTATATATATCTATAGATATATATATATATATAGATATAGATATATATATACACACACACACACATATAGATACATATATACATATATATACATACATATATACAAACATACACACACACACACACACACACACATATATATATAGAGGGCCCTTCCATTAAGGGATCCCCTTTTTGGTCTTTTATAGGGATAGAGCATCAGACCAACTTTGCAATCACATTTTGGCATCTCAACCGTTCAGTTTTTAGGTCCTAATGTGTAGATCACTTCTCCAAATTTTCAGCCAAATCGGTGATCGTTAAGGTATCAAACTAGAATAAATCAATAAACGAACCAAATCTGTCAAACTTGAACCGTTCATACTTATAATCTTAAGTCGCCGTTTTGAATGCCTTAACGATAATTAATTTGGCTGAAAATTTTCTTAAGTGATCTACACATTTGGACCTAAAATCTGAATGGTTAAGATGTTAAAATATGATCAAAAAGTTGGTCTAATGCCCTATCCCTAGAAAAGAACAAAAAAATAGATCCCTCACTAGAAGGGTCCTATATATATATATATATATATATATATATATATATATATGAAATTTGGTAGGTTCAAAAAACCTTCTGCCAAAACTATTGCGTTGAAATTATTAATTTCTCAATAAATGTATCAATAGCGAGAAGATCATTCATCGCTAAAATTTCTATTTTAGCGAGGAAATCATTCGTCGATAAAAGTCCGCTTTTAGCGAGGAAATCGTTCATCACTAAAATTCATCTTTTAACGAGGAAATCATACTTCCGTCGTCATACAATTTGGCTGGTTCGAGAAAACTTCCCACCAAAACTATAGCGACGACTTAATTATTTCCTCGCAAACTGCATCTTTTGGCGACCAAATGTTTCCTCGTTGAACATTAACATTTAGCAAGGAACCTATAGTTTCGTCGCTACTAGAGTTGGCGGGTTTTACATAATTTTCCGCCAAACAAATAACGAGAAAAGTGTATTTCCCTCGCTAAATGCTTCTTCTGACGAGGAAATAGTTCCTCGCAAAACACGGACTCTTAGCGAGGAAACCATAGTTTTGTCGTCGTTGAATTTGGCCGGTTTTACAGAATTTTCCGCCAAACTAATAACGACGAAATCATTATTTTCTCGTTGAATGTCTTTTTCGTGATGAAAAAATTCCTCACTGAAGTCTCCTATTTTCTCACTAATAACATGATGATTTAGAAGACCAAATTATGGTCACCTTTGGTGATGAACTGAAATATTTGTCGTAGAAAGTGGTGAATAGTGAGGAAAATATGTTTCTCGCAGAAAACCTAATGACATTTAGTGAGGAATCAATATATTCCTCGTAAAAAGTGACATTTACTGAGGAAAATAAATTCCTCGCAAAAAATGTGGTCGCTAAAAAGACTTTCTGTTGTAGTGAATGACCATGTCATAGAACATGGTGTCTTCAGAATTAGCCATGAATTGGCTTTTGTATTTGACCACTTGTTGGTCTGAATTCTCATGATCAAGAGCCTCAAAGATCTTGAACTCCTGCATTTGATTTTTGGAACCAATAATCAAATTATAATTATCATGATATTCATCATAAATTGGCTCCATGTTGAGATCATACGTAGAGTCACCAAAATTTAATGAATTGATCTCTTCAAAAATAGGCATATCAAATATTTGTTCGCCTCTATTTTCTTTCCAGACATCATATTGAGATGCCTCTATGGGCTGTTTAGTATCATAAACAAATTTCTCTTGCAAAAAATTTGAAGTTTGACAATTGTAAACAAGAGTTAACTTGTATTGATGATACTCAAATTTACAGTCGCGAATGACAAATTGGCCACTAAAATACATGTTCTGGCCCATCATGCAACGTGGGCTGCAGATGTGTCTCCCACATATATCAAAGCCACCGCCTGGCCTTAAAGCATATATGAAGAACTTCAAATTGAATTGATCAATAAAGCCACAGATTAGCTTCCTCTCAAGACCACAACTTAATTGATAATTAAGTTGGCCATGATTTTGATCACCTTCACCATGACGTCCAGTAGCATGGCCAAGGCTAAATTGATGATAGTAAGGTGGGCCATGCCTTAATTGATCCTCTACATGGTCATATCTTGATTGATAATTGAGCGGGTCATGTTCTTGACCCTTCGCATGGTCATGACGTCTAGTAGCAGAGTCACTATTAAAATGATCATGAACTTGCTTCTTTTGATCATGTGATAGGAGCATTTTAATGCGACGTTTTAACTGTTATTTCCTCATATTTACTTAGTTATTTCCTTAAATAAATCCGTCTTGATTAGGAAAGTTTCCATCTTTAGAAAGTTTCTATTTTTAGTAATTTTAATAAAAGTTTCTATTTTCTAGGTACATTGGAATAAATGACAAGGAAATGAGCTGAAATGAAGAAATGGAGTTTTCCTGGTCCAACTAGGAATCCTAGTCAACGCAGGAATCCTGATGAGGCTAGGAAACCTGAAGGCATTAGGAGACCACATGATGACGTGGGAGATATTATGGGGAATTAAAGCTGATTTTGCCATGGGAAATTATGGAGTTAATGTCAAAAATCAAGAGATGATCAAGGATAATGATGCCATGGAGAGATTTAAGGGAGAAAAAGTCCAAAACAAGTCCAGATTCATTCCTATTTTCACTCAAGAGTATTTTGGCCGAAAATTAAGAGAAAAATCAGATTAAATCTTGGGAAAATCAGCAATAATATATTTGGAAAGATTATGGGATTTATTTTGGAGGCTTCTGATTGGCTGGATGACTCAACAGAGCTGACATGGTGTTCTGTGATTGGTCGAAGCTGTGTGGCATGATTGGATAGTTATTTGAGGAGATAAATTAGAAAATAATCATGCAATTAATTCAAAAATAATCTCCCTAAATCAAGGTGTTAAATTGGAGGTTTCTTATTGGTTGGATGACATAGCAGAGCTGACGTGGCGTTCTCTGATTGGCTAATGCTGTGTGGATCAATCTTGAAGACTTGGAGACTAAGTTGTCATCCTCCTATAAATAGGAGCATTCTCTACACAATTCTACACAACAACACACCATCACACAACGACACCATCAAACAGAAGAACAACACCACAACACCTCTTCATTCAGAAAAATTCTCTCCATTCTCTAGTTGCAAAGCTCTGCGTTTTCAAGTAAGGAGAGGAAGAAGAAGAATGAGCCGTGAAGATCATATCCTCCATCATCCACCTTGAAGGCTTGCTTCCAAGATTCAAGATCCAACCATCTAGCTCTCCATCTCCATCTCCACTCACGGTGTAATTCGTTCCTTTTCCTTGTAACCTTTTTGGTTTCCTTGTTTGATTTCGTATGAACTTGTTTCTAGTTAACAATAACGTTTAGGGCAAAGTTTAAGCCCAATTTCTATGTTTAAATAAAGTTTTCGAATTCTATAATTGAGATTCTAAGTTGCTTATGTGAGTTTGTTCGATTAAATTTGCTTTACAGAAAACTTTTATATGTTTATGTTATTTGGGTCGACACTTATAGGATTTGCATGTAATTGGTGCTAGGTTTAAGAACATGAATCAACTTTTTGCTTTGTGTAACTTGAATCAAAAGTAGTAAAGGTTCTAGACAAGAATCGAATTTAATTGAAGAGGATTGCAATTAGGTGGACTTTTCCATAACTAAGTTGTACACTTGAGTTGATAGCCTTTCTCTATGTGTAATGCGTTAAACATGTTATGATTAACTAACTTTCTAGTGCTTGAATGCATGTTTGATAGGATTGATCTAGGTGCTTTCGCTTAGGTTAATTAGCATTGAAAAGTAAAATATGGGAAATCATTTGCTTTCGAATGTTTCACATGATCAACTCCTTTCTCATGACTTAGATGAACAATTAAAGGGTTTGAATCGAATTTGATTACATGGAATTGGTTTTGATCTTTGTTCCTTGCGTTCCACCCTTGTATATATGTTTTTACGTTTTCTTTATTTGATTTACTTTAACTTTTGATTTTATAATTCTTAAACCCCCCTTTTATTTCGTTATTTGTATATATTCTTTTTGTAAATAATACTTTTTACTTTTACTAATTAATTAATTATTTTTGCAATTACAGGTGTACCCTTAATCCCCGGAATAGAACGATCCCTACTTATTCTATACTAACGATGACATTTCAGGGTTAAATTATGCGCTTGCTTTTAGAGTATCATCATGGGAATCAACTTGGTCTGCATCTTGCCCCCCATGCATCTGATCAGTAGCTACATATTTGGCTTGATCAGTGGAGAAATCAGATATTTGTTCAGAGACAATTGTATTGTCAGAAGAACATTCTTGTTGATGACCTTTTCCGTGCACAGCCTCTGTGTAAGGCTGTGACTCACCAATGAGACCCTTAGGTGGATTTCCACCTATAGGCAAGTTAGTCTAAGAAACGACCTCTTCGCGAGCAGTTTTTTGACTTTCCAATTCACCTTGCTGTGAATCGACTTGAGTAGCCAAGATGGAATCTTCCTTGCGCAAGGTCGCGAACTCCGATGCGGTCTTGCGCTGGGTCACTATACAATCCATGATATGTTGATATTGTTTCCTCCACTAGGTAAGCTCTCGATCGCATTGATCAGCTTCTCGAGCGCACTGCTCCCTTTGCTTTTGGGAAGTCACGAAGACGCTGTTCCGTCCTCGCGATCGACGTGGCCAGCTGCCTCCGATATTTGTCGCTATTGACCGTAAGGATGCTGAGTCATTCGTCGATGCTATCACCCTTTGGGATGGGGAGAGACTCGAACTCATCATCAATGTCAGTATTGCCAGTGGTGGCAACATTGGCCATCTTGTCACTTTAGAAAGTTCCTTTGGTAAAGATCTTCCCCTGGCAACCCAATGATGGTGAATACAAAAAGACTCTGGTGTAAGTCCCACTGGGCGTGCCAAAATGTTTGGCTCCAAAATCAGTCTGGGTGCAAACTGTCTTTTTTGAGTGTGCAGGCGTGCCAGCACCTTGGGGTGCAGTCTTTGGAGAATCTCTTGACCTGACTTCTTTTCAAATGCTGTGGACGAGGAAAGCACCAACCTCGTCACAAGGTTCTTTTCTCTGCCTTCTGCAAAATGACTTCTTGCCTTACGGATAAGGGCTTTGGTTGTAATCTCTTGCATTTACCGAATCGATACTTAGTATTGTAGACTAAGCAGAACAATCACTGGGAAGTTGGGAGAAAGCACAGGGTTTGCTAAAGCGTGACTTTAGCTTCGCTGGGTTGCGAGGGCATTACCCTTGCTTCGCTGGTTTGCAACTAGGTTGCAGGTAGGTGTGCTCCGGAAAGGCTTTGATAATCTGTTTGGTTGATTGAAGAGTTGTGTTTTATTGTTCTGTCTTAGCCTCTATATATAGGTTGTTCACTGCTTCCAAATCGGAATGAAATACTATATTTTAGGCCACAGTTATTGGCCTTGAATCAAATCAAAACACTTAATAGTTTTAATAACTATCGTAGGCGATAAGAGAATAACTCTTGTTAGGTCCATAATTACCTACTAATTATTCCCCTAATCTTTCACTTTTACTTAATCTTTGTGTTTATTTATATATATTTATTATGTTTTCCTTATCATGCTAGGAAATGATGGAGAAGTTTGGAAATGCACTAAAAAGTCAACTTTAGCACATTTTCCTACTCCGGCTAGGAGAAACTGGCCGACAAAATGAACTTCAAATGAGTTGAAACTTTCCAGATCCATTATAGACATCTTAATGATCATTTATTATGAAGAGTGCAAGAGCTATTTCGGAGTGGAAGGGCTTCAAAAGATAGGCACAAATTTCTGACTAAAAGACGAAAACTGCAAAACCGGACCTGTACGTATTCCGGCAGCATTTCCTGCCAAACTACGGTGAACTAAGCTCTGAAATTTTACCTAGAGGATCTACACTCATGGAGGAACATTTGGTATGAAGAAGTCAAAGGCCAATTCGGAACCTTCGGTGGAGATTCAATTGAAGGAAGAAAGGAAAAGAAAATGCACAAACGGACAAAGAAATAGGTCAACGGTGGTCAACGCCGGATTCCTGAGTTGTGGATTTGTGCACTTAATTGTAAATATTTGAAGTATATTTATTGTTCATAAATTAAAGTATTATTATGTTCAAGTTGCAAATTAGTCAGAAATTTTTTTTATATTTTTAAATGCTGTCACTATTACACACAGAAATCAGTGAGAGTTAGCCAACGAGAGTTGGTTCAGTTGGCAAGGGCGGACTTGAGGTGTAAACCCACACATTCAATCCCCGCTACCAACAATCTCTCATTTAGTGGGCAATCTAGAAAATGTCCTGCATAATTCCATACCAATGGGCTAGTTTGGGACACTGGCCAGTTTCGTAAGTCTTGTTGGGTTGAGTTCGTAGGTTTGTCCTGATCCTGGTAGTGTAGGGAAGCCTCCCTCTTACCTAAACTTTTCTTATAAAAAATAATAATAATAATAATAATAATAATAATAAGTGAGAGTTAGGGTACATGGATCTCACACGGAAATCTGTGTCAATAAGGTTATAGGTTTCGACACAGAAATCAGTGTGAAATAGAGTTTACATATTTGACACAGAAATCCGTGTGAAATAATGTTGTTCATATGGATTGCACTCAATTACGGTAATTTATATTAATGGAAAAATAGTGGGGCCCACATCTAATATTTACACGGACAAAATAATCCGTGTGAGATGAGTATTACCCCACTCAAACCACACGGCAACTCAATCTATGCGTGTACCGTGGGTAAAAGTCATCACACACTGAAATCTGTGTGAGAAAGTCTTATTACCCATAGATTCTGTATTGTTTTGCTAGTAGTGATAAGAGGTTTTAGATTACCTTTAGGCCCCGTTTGGTTAGCAGGAATGTAAAATAGGAAAGATTTATTTTCTTTTCCAGACCGATATGGAATGAAATATGTTTTTATATTTCCATGTGATTGTTTGGAACATTACTGGAAAATAAATTCTAGAATTAATTTTCCATTTCTATTGTAGTGTTTGGTAAGTTATAAGAATGAAATATAAAATTATAATTTTTAATAACGCCTTTTTACTAATTAAAGTACATATCAACTTATAAGGAATATTGGTGGGGGAATATAATTTTTTTAGAGGGATAATTAATGTAATTTTGCCTTTAACATTGAGAAATGAAAATAGAATTTCACCCCTGACTAGATAATTCTATTCATGTTGAAAGATGTCGACATAATGTGTGCTTCTACAAACGAGGGTTTAGAGTTGTAATAGGAAAGTGTTCTAGGTATTCAATTGTATACGGATTCTATTACTTATTGTGTACCTTGTAACTCCCTATATAAAGGGCTCCTATTATCAATAATAAACACGATTACAATTCTCCTACAACACGTTATCAGCACGAGTTCTAACCCTAGCTTCAGAAAAAGAAAAAAACCCTAGAAGAAAAAAAAACCTTTTTCTTCTCTGCCGCCAACCCAAAACAAACAAAAAAAATCTCTCCACCCCGACCTCACCTCACCGGCCGGACCTCTCCAGCAATACCTGCAAACCCAGCAGCCCAGCCCGGCCGGCCTCCTCCCTAGCGCCCCCGCGCCCAGACACCGGCACCACTGCTACCCCGCAACACCTGCTGCCTCCTGCCCCGTGCCTTGCCAAACCCAGCAGCCCGACCTGCAGACATCCCAACAGCAGCGCATGCCTGCAACCGAGCAGCCCAGAAGCCCCGGAAGCCGTAGCCAGCCTACCTAGCCACACCGCTAGCTGCAGCCCCCGCAGGAAAGAAAAAAAAATTCAGAAAACAGAGGGAAGAAGAAGAAGACGCAAAGAAAGAAAGAAGAAAGACCAAAAAAAAAAGGGGAAGAAAAGAAAAGGGGACCCGGCTGGGCCCGAAAAAAAAAGAAAAAAGAAAGAAAAAAAAGGAAGGAGCAGGGCTGGGCCAGAAAGAAAAAAAAAAGGAAGGAGCAGGGCTGGGCCCGAAAGAAGAAAAAAAAAGAAAGAAAAAAAAAGGAAGGGAGAAGGGCAGCCACCAACTGCCAATTTCAGACCAGATTCCAGTAATCCTAATTTAGCTACACGCTGCATCAACACGCGCGTGTCTTCAAGCCAAGAACAATCACGTAAGTTTTTATAATTAAGGTTGCTGCTTTCTTGTATTTAAATTCCTTTTATTTTCTGCAAATATTGGAATATATGTTGCCTAATGAGTTTGATATTTAACAAAGCGGAATTGTGGGGATTCACGCTTAACGAACTAAGAGTATTCGTATGTGTTCATAATTAAACGAACTAAGAGCGTTCGTGTGAACTAAGAGCGTTCACAATGCTTGTACTAAGAGCGTCCGTAAGCATCAAATTGTGACCATATTAAAACATCATTGTTTGGTCTAATCCAATTATTCTTGGAAATTGATTTCTTGGTAGCATAGCTCGGAAATCTTATTATTATTAGTTTTCGTGGAAGTTTAGCTCCGAAACTAATTCGTTCTTGTTTCACCCTTTTTCAAGATGTCAAACTCGAACATACTCGATTTTGTTCCATTGGATTATGCAGGCAAAAGATACATATTGTGGACTCAGGACGTTGAGCTCCATCTTATTTCCCGTGATCTATTGCACACAATCCAAGAGCTTTGTTCTGAAGGAACTGCTCCATACCCTCAAACTGAGATTGACAATTCCAGGGCACTTGCCCTAATGATGAGTTATATGGATAGAGACCTCTAGTTTGAGTTCATGAATGAGGATAGTGCCATAAAGCTCTGGCAAGCACTTCATGAATGTCATGGCAATGTTCATGACTCCATCCTTCCGAATTTAGAAGTAGAATGAAATGATCTTTGCTTCTCTGACTTTGATACAGTCATACGATTTTATTCGGAAGCTCTCCGCATCACAGGAATGATGCGCTTCTGTGGTAAGACGATCACAGAAGAACAATTGATTGAGAAAACCTCAATACCTTCCTTGTCTATGCTATGAGATCCTGTGATTTATTTCGGACTCATATAAATGCAAGATGGATCACAAGCTTTCAAAAGCTTATTGAAGCTATGGAAATTGCTGAAAGGCAATACAACGAGCTTGTGAGAAGAGAAATTGATAGGCTTCAAGATAGCTATCCAGAGCATCATCCCATGGCTAGAGAAAGTCGCCATAGACATCATGATCCATATGATTGAAATGCTCATGAAGGTAGTCACCAAAGGCGACAATCACGCCACAGTAAGAGCCGTGATTTTGAGGGACTAAGGGTTGGAAACTATAGAGCCAACGTTGGTCATGGTCATAATCTTCCAACGCCTCAGGTCCTAGGGACCATGCACATTGCACCAATGCGCCTCAATCAAGGGAGAATCCTCTTCATGGTATCTATTTCTGATATGGAACGTCTGATCAATGGGCCTGAGTTTGCAATGTACCTAAGAAGGTAGCTGCCTCACAATAATCAAGACATCGAGTTCAAAAAGACTTTAAATCTGGCGATGAAGACAAAATGCCGCAGATTTTTATTTCGAATAGTCTTTTTATTTTTCCAATAACTTTTGTAATGGCAATTTGCCTTAGTCAATAAATGACAATTGTATTAACTCTTTCTTATGTGGCGAACCCAATAAAATGTGATGTCTAGGAAAGTCATTGAGATTATTGGTACTTAAGAGAGTCTTGCTCCACCAACATCTCTCTCTACTTTCCTGGTCGTATTTGATTGGAGTAACCAAACGGACATAGTGACTACAATGTGTCTTACTTTGATTTTATTTTGGATTAGATTTTGGAAACTTTGATGTAATCATTGGCTATTAATAAAGTGTCAATTCTTTTACTTAATGTCTTGGACATACCTTAATTCGAACTTTATTATATAAGAGCCAATGGTTTTCATGTGGAAACACATTATGAGAATGGACAGAGTTCCTTTGCATCACCTCTAATGACTATGGACATAAACGAGTATTAGAAAAACTTATGTGTCACTCTAGCGGGTTGTATGCAACCACTATTTGAGTTATTGAATCCAACCATGTCATGAGAGACGACTTATGGGATTTTGACACATATAGGCTTTGACATGATGATCCGTGTATTAAAGACTTTACACGGACATCCATTTTCAGAACGAAGAAAAGTAAGAACCAAGAATTGGTTCGAGGAGCTGCACATGCGCCTCATGGAGCCATGATTGTGCAAAGACAGGTCATACATGGCCTGCGCCGCCTACCCCCTGCGGCAAATACATGGCATTGACGCCATAAACTCCTCTCTCTACTTCTCAAGTCTATTGTGACATTATGACCTAACCAAAACCTTCATTGGTTGATTATAAAGCCCATGTTTCGTTCTGTAAAGCCTTTTATTTAGGATTGAGATCATCCTATGCAAAGGAGATTGAGGAAATAATTCCATTCTCACAAAGAATCTAAGCGAATTATGTGGATTTGATCAACCAACTTGCGGACCGTATAGATGTTTTATGGTGTTGGTCGATAAGCAAACACGCTGGTCACGTGTTGTGCCATTATCCACTCGTAATGCTGCTTATACTACACTCCTAGCACATAACATATGGCTACGGGCTCACTACCCAGATCATCCCATTCAGTCAATTTGACTTGATAATGCTAGATAGTTTACATCGACAATTTTCGATGACTATTGCATATCATTGGGTATTGATATCAAGTATCATATTCCCATGTACACACCCAATTGGTCTCGCGGAAAAGTCACCATTAAACGACTACGATGGTAGCCCGGACATTGGTAATGCGCACCAATATTTCCACTTGGGTTATGCAATATTGCATGCAGCTATGCTAATTCGTCTACGACTCATAGCAGCTACTCAACTTTTATTTGCGTTACAGCTAGTGACTGGGTTCGAGTCTAATATCTCGTATTTATGCATATTTAAGTGTGCGGTTCATGTGCCAATTGCGCCGCCACAGCGCATCAACATGAGTCATTGCAACGAATGCATATATATATATATATATATATATATATATATTTGTTGGACATGAGTTTCCAACTATAAGTCCGCTATGTAGAACCCTTGCCAGGCGATCTCTATTTCTCTGGATTTGCGAATTATCACTTTGATGAGACAGTCTTCCTGTCGTTAGGGGGAGATTAGAACGTCAATGTTCAACAGGAACGACATGAATTGTCGTGGTCTGTCCCCACTATGTCTCATCTTGATCCCCTAAAAGTGACGAGATCACATATACCTGCTGCAAACATGCCTGCAAGGATTGATATCCCCACAAGAGGACATGGTGCCACCCAGAGAAGATGGGTACTGCACCAGTACCATGGATGGTAGTATGGTGACGCCACAAAGGTGGCATAATGGCGTCATAGGCCATGGGTTCCGCTAGAGAGAGTAAGAGACCCATACGTTCGATGGATTCTCGCCCTAAGAAGAGAGCGAGTTTGGCACAACTTGATCCATTGATCATTGATACTCAAAATCCGTCTCATGAGAATATTTTGGATTGTGGTTATGTCTAAGAGACATCGTTGGGGGACGCCTCAATGTTAGAACCAATTTCTGAGAATATAGAGATCTCTACGAACTACACTAGTGTACATGAGGACGTGGAATTATTGAGACCAATGACATCGAACCTTACTCCGTTGAAGAATGCCAACGTAGAGAAAATTGGCCTAAATGGAAAGATGCGATCCAGGTTGAATTGGATTCACTAACGAAGAGGAAGGATTTCAGGCCTGAGATGCCAACACCTCCTAACATAAAACCTATTGACATTAATAGGTCTTCGTTAGATAGCGTGATGAGAAAAAGAGATGGTAATCTCGCCTTATGGCGCAAGGTTTCTCACAACGCCCTGGAATCGACTACGAGAAGACATATTCTCTCGTAATGGATGTCATTGCACTCCACTACCTTGTCAGTTTGGTAGTTTCCAAATAATTGAACATGCAACTTACGAATGTGGTCACTACGTATATCTATGGGGATCTAGATACATAATATAATGAAGGTTCTTGTGGACTTTATTAACCCAAGTCAAGTGGCTCTAGACCACGAAGCGCATTTGCAACGAGGTTGAAATGCTCACTAAAATGACTACTTGATTTGGAAGGGATATGATGAACTATGCCCACGCGTTTCCATGACAAGTTCCGGATTTGCAATTGTCGCGGTTTATGGAACCCTTGAGAGTTAAGGGAAACCGCTGAACACCTGAAATCCGAGTTTGAGAGGAATGACCTTGGGAGAACACGGTTTTGTCTAAATTCAGAACTTGTATACCGTGTCAAGAGGCATTTTTGATAAAGTCAAAGATGCACCATGGTCGTCCGTAGTCTTGGCCCTAAAAGGGATCCGTTTCGTCCCAGGGATGATGACGAAGACATGTTAATAGCAGAAGTGCTTATTTATGTACAATAGGCGCATTATTGTACTTAGTTAGCACAATACAAGACAGGACACCTCAATTATTATGAACTTGTTGGCTAGATATAGCCCCGCGCCAACGCAACACCATTAGATTGGTATAAAGACAATCTTTCGATATTTGAGAGGTACGATTGATATGGGTTTGTTCTATCCCTACAGAGAAAAGAGATGACGGAAGTGTGGGATCGGACCCCACAAGGCAAAATGCCACCTTCCGTGCTCCTCCTCCCCTCCATCAAAATGACAACAAGCATTTCTAAATATTGAAGTGAACCAAATCCGATCAGAGGATAATGTAGTGGACTTATTTACTAAGTCGTTACCAAAATCCACCTTCGAGAAACATGTGAAGAGCATCGGATTGAGAAAGTTATCCGAACTCCCATGATTGTAGCAATCGGGGGGGGGGATATTGACATCAGGGGGAGGCATGATGTCTACATATTCGATCTCGAAGAGTGAATGACGTGTTGTGCTCTTTTTGTCCTTTGATCAGGGTTATTTTTGTCCCACAAGGTTTTTGTTACCTGGCAAGGTTTTTAACGAGGCAACAATCAAAACGTCATCACCAAATTTGAGCGGCACAAGAGGGAGTGTTGAAGGATGTCGACATAATGTGTGCCTCTACAAACTAGGGTTTAGAGTTGTAATAGGAAAGTGTTCTAGGTATTCAATTGTATACGGATTTTTTTTACCTATTGTGTACCTTGTAACTCCCTATATAAAGGGCTCCTATTATCAATAATAAACACGATTACAATTCTCCTACAACAATTCAGGCTTTATGAGGGAGTCAATTTCCAGTCATATCTCATTTTTTATTTCCTTTCCGATCCCTAATTATACCAACGGACACATCTGAATGGAAAAGGCCAGGCCTTACGGAACTCAAGTTCTTTAATTTTTCTAGATATGAATTACGCTAATGATTTCATTGGAAAAGTATCTGTAACTTAACATAAGCGGTCAACCTGAAGGTGACTGAGGCCATAAACAATCTAGCAAGTCATGCCTGAATTTAATTGATCAGTCCAACAGTGAGATGAACGTACAAGTCTATTTATAGGTTTAAGCAGACGAACTCGGACAAGCTAGCTAGTGGATCATGAAATGAAATTCTACAAGAAAGAGAAAAATAGCTATTGGTCATCTAATGCCCAACTCTTATTGGGCTTTACCCTTGTGGTCCTACACTTCGGCTGACCTCGTAAATTAGCAGCTGGGCCTTGTCTTCCATATCTGACTATTAATTACTAGCTATCTGTAGTATTGGTCCGAAAGTTGAGAAGGTGAAGGGCATCCTTACGTTCACCTAAGAGTGACACCACAGTTGTTACAATATGCCTGGAACTCAACCCTGCTGCTTCAGTTTGGTGTTTCTGAGATCCATGTTCAATATATCTGTCAGGAAGCATCATAGACCTCCACTGTAACAACAAAAGCAATCAAGAAACTAAGCATGGATACTCTCAAACACTCAGGAAGGTCTGAATTTGAAGTTATAAGCATATTACCTTGAGCTTGCCATCAAGTAATCCATTCAAGCCTAAGAATTGGGAAACGTGGGAGCTGAATCCTCCGATTGATCCTTCTTCAACGGTAATGAGAATCTCATGTTCTTGAGCTAGCTGTCTGATCAAATTTCCATCAAGAGGCTTGCAGAATCGTGCATCAGCCACAGTTGTGGAGATGTTGAGAACTTGAAGCAGCTCAGCTGCTGCTATACAGCTTTGTACTATTGTTCCGTAACCCAAAATAGCCACTCTACAACCTTCCCTT
This sequence comes from Rosa chinensis, assembly GCF_002994745.2. Lineage (NCBI taxonomy): Eukaryota > Viridiplantae > Streptophyta > Magnoliopsida > Rosales > Rosaceae > Rosa > Rosa chinensis. Next base: position 23,056,147 of record NC_037091.1, on the reverse strand, counting down.
AACACCCTTCCCTTGCCAACCTATTTTCCAGAGTTTGAGTTAGCATACATGCCATTCAGTAATAATTAAGCATAGATGACTTGTCAAATTGATCAAATTTTGTGTTACGTATAGTACTGCTCGGGAATATATATAAGTCAGCAAAATAAATTTTTTCACATGTTGAGTTTAAATTAAGCTAAGAATGTAGAGGTTCAGAATATGAACCTCACTAGCATGCTTGTAAAGGAGAAAAATAAAAACAATATAATGAATTATGATATGTGATATAAATATAATAGAAAAAAATATAAATTTTAGAGGATGATTCTGAAACGGACTTTGCGGACCGACTATGCAGACTCACAAAATTGATGACGCACAATTTGGGTATAAACACAACATGCAAATAACCCTTGCATTTCAACCATATATAGATTGCAGGTTCGCGCTTTATTCCTGATTGGGTCTACATAAATATACGTGTGTAACCAAGATAACAAATATAAATAGGGAAGATGCTCTTTAATGATTTACCTCCAATGGGGTTCCTTTGTTGTCTGGTGGAAGAATTGACCCAATGCCGTTTCCTCTAGGGTATCGGAAGCAACTAGGCCTATCATCTATGGCAGAAGCCGTGGCAACCATGTGCATAAGTTCACTCTCAGAAGAAGGGGCCATGACCACCATGTTAGGTAAACAAGCCATGAAAGTTGTATCAAAGGCTCCGCAATGTGTTGGACCATCTGCACCTACAAGACCAGCCCTATCTATAGCAAATCTCACCGGGAGCTTTTGTAAGTCTACATCATGAGCCACCTGCACCACCACAAAATAAGTTAAAACCAAAGATTACTGAAACTACATTAATTATTAGATTACTGTACCACCACTTAAAATTATTAGATTACCAAATAATAGCAACACTTCTCGATCTATTTTTTTTTATTTACCTGATCATAACCCCTCTGAAGAAACGAAGAGTAAATAGCACAGAAAGGTTTAAGGCCTTCAGCAGCTAGGCCAGCAGCAAAGGTAATAGCATGCTGTTCTGCTATCCCAACATCGAAACATCTGTCTGGGAATTGTTTCTGGAACAAGTTGAGTCCAGTACCACTTCCCATTGCAGCATGGATGGCTACAACTTTATCATCTCTCTTTGCTTCCGCAATTAAGGACTCTGCAAAGTACTGCGTGTATGAATGAGTACTTGATTTCGCCTTCAACTGAGTCCCTGACTTGGTGTCAAATTTTACAACACCTGATGATCACATAACCAAAAACCAATAAGCCTACTAACACAATGAAGTTGATGTGAAACTAGTAAAAGAAAAAAAAATTACTTTACAAAGAATGTCTGTAATTTTGTACCATGCATCTTATCAGGGGCAACTTCAGCTGGAGCATAGCCTTTTCCTTTCTCAGTGATGACATGAATCAGAACAGGCCCTGGTACTGGTAAGGATTTAATGTTGTTCAAAATGTAGACAAGGTCTTCGACATTATGACCATCCACAGGACCAATATATTGGAGTCCAAGTTCTTCAAACAGACATGCCCCAGAACCACCCACCATTCCTCTCATGTAGGAGTCAACTTTAGCAGCAACTTCATGTGCTTGGTGTCCAATTTTCTTGGTCATACCCTGTGGATGAATCCACAAAAACTTCATAAGCTGGTTACTTGAAGAAGGAAATCTAAAGCGTTAATCAGTTGGGGTAGCTGAAGCCGATTGTGGCATGTAGGTACCTTTGCAGCTTCACGTAGCTGTTGGAACTTTTGAGTAGACTGTAATCTTGTGAGTGCTTTGCTTAGAGCTCCAACTGGAGGGGCAGGGCCGTCGACAGTGGCAGTTGGCAGAGAGACTTGCTTGTTGTCATTCAAGATGATTATAAGATTAGAATCAAGGTAGCCTGCATTGTTTAATGCCTCATATGCCTGTCCCCCTGTCATGGCTCCATCTCCTATCACTGCAATCACATGATTCTTCTTGCCTTGCAAATCTCTAGCAACTGCCATTCCTATATGCGGAAGGAAAATTTTGGTCAGGTATCCCAACAAATGGGAAAAACAAAAGCACTTCCAAATAATTCAAAAGCCTATTTGATTTTTAGCATTTTTGGCAACAAAAAAAGAAGTAATTTTTGGAATAAATTACAAAATATTTAAGGGGTCCTTAACTCATAAAGATAAAATTTGAAATTTTATTCTCCATCAGGTTTGCATTTTATTTTCTATTCTCATCAGTAAAAAAGAAAATTTTACAATATATAACCTATGAAATACATATTGTAAAATGTTACCATAACCGAGCCATTTTAAAAAATACTTACACATAAATTGCACGAACAATTTAAGATAATCACTATCACATCTGAACTATAAATATAGGGGAGTGAAATTCACACTCTCCATTTTACAATCCACACTTCTTCTTTCCTTTTTAGTAACTTAGATTTTGTCTTTAGTGACTTAAATTTTATCTTTTTATAAGAAATTCAACCAAAAAGTGAAAGCATGAGTGTATATTGTAAAATGGGAGTGTGGATTTCACTCCCCTAAATATACAGACTAATATATTTCAAAAATAAAACAGGTTTTGCCAGAGATTTGTATTTGTTTCCAGCATATTTACCTATATATATATATATATATATTCAGAGATTAGTATGCTCATTTGGAGTTATATATTGGAAAGTTTGGAGTTATAGTACCACCCGAGGTTAATCAATTATTGATGAAGAAAATGCAGAGCTTCACCAAACCAGGAATCATATGAAAGATACAATAATCATAAAGGATTTGGCTAAAAACAAAATGAGAATATACTGTTTAGGGCATGTACCTAGAGCAGCTGAAATGCTAGTGGAACTATGGCCAACTCCAAAGGCATCATGCACACTCTCATGCCTCTTGGGGAAGCCTGAAAGCCCGCAAGTCTGTCGGATTGTTTGCATTCTCGACCTCCGACCAGTTAAAATCTTATGAGGGTAGGTCTGCAAAATCATCGAAATTATTTATCTGATGAGAAAATGGACTGCAACCAATTAATGTAATTACATAATGGAAATATCCAGAGAGTGACATCTACCTGGTGACCAACATCCCAAATTATCTTATCTTCAGGAGTGTTGAAAACATGGTGAAGTGCAACTGTTAACTCAGAAACTCCCAGGCTTGAGCTCAGGTGACCCCCAATCTTTGACACTGTGTAAACAATCTCTTCCCTAAGTTCATCCGCTAAAATTCCAAGTTCCTGAAATTCATGTCAATGCACAAAGTTTAATTCCAAGAGTGTCTTTTCCTCATCAGCAACCATTAATGTTCCATAAGTAATTAGCTCTTTAATTAAAAATTCTATAATACATACCCGTATCTCATACACACATTTATAAGTGTGACAACAAATTTGTTGTCAAAGTGGTAATGTTGAGTCATATATATTTTGTGTAATCTTAGTTCTAATAATGGTAATTACACCATTTACGACCTTGTTACAAGTTTTTGAACAAATTTGTTGTCAATGTTGTAATTTTTGTTTAATTATATGTAAATAGTGTAAATGAATATGGTAACTTTGTTCTCAATGTTGTAATTTTGATTTAAATAATTGTAATTTTTGTTCAATTAGATGTAAAATGAGTGTATGATAAATATCACAGTACCATAGCTTGTCCCCTCTTTAATTACCTCAATAGAAAGATTTCTCATGTGAATGGGATAGTTTATGGTGTCCAGAATTGGAGTTGAGGGCCTTTCTCCTGAGAAATTCAGCAGTTTTGATTTCGGTAGCTTGCCATTATTCTGGCTTTCTTGGTGACCTCCCTTCATGAAAGTGCTCTTGTCATCAATTGAATTATTGTGAAGAGCAACAGCTGTCCCATTGAACTGAAAAAAGAAACAGAAAATTACTGCTAATTAAAAACATACACCTCAATTGATTGGCTCTCTTATTTTAGAATTTAGTCACTGGTAGACTATACAAATATGACTATTGATAAGATGAACTCGTCGGAATGCAGAGTGCCAAATCGCATTGCGTGAAGTACTACATTATCAATAGGCCTCCGTGACATTGCTAGAAAATAAATATGACCAACATAACATGTCAAACATATACACGGCACGAAGATATACTGCTCTACATGTACACACGCGTTGTTCGAAACCTGATTTGAATATACGTTGCGTACCATTTTCTGGTTGCTGGGGTGAGGAGGAGATGCGGAAAAGAAATTTGGAGTGCATGAAAATGAATGACTACCATCTTGAGAATGGAGTAAGGGAACGAAACTAGTTCTAAGAACAGAATCCATTGGAAGTCTAATAGATTTTACAAGAGATGGTCACTTGTAGGAAAGAAGTGAGTGACTACATGGTTGAATGAGAGCATAGGCTTTTATAAGGAAAAAATGGTGTGAATTGATGGCTGGTTGTTAACTCGATTGAGCTCAGAATCTGTTTACGTTGAAAAGTCTCCTGGGTTTTAAAGGACAAAACACTAAAGAATTCTATAATAGTTAGATGTATGTTCAAATCAATATTTAATGAATTGGAATATTCAAACAAAGTGAATCAGTGTTTTTTATTGCGGCAGCAGCAGGACAGACTCTGGAAATTGTTTATTTGAACTGAAAAATTAAATGATCGAGTGTTGAAAAACATGCGTAGGTCACCCTCTCTGAAAGAGAGGAGCTCTGAAAATTCTGTTGGAATAAATTTGTGGGCGTGGATCATGATAGAGTTTGTAGTGACGCTTTTTTTAAGACATTAGTTGCCCCACTATGAAATGTGCAAATGGGAATAATCAAATATGTTTCTAAGATAAGGCACAATGTTGTTGTTGGTCATCATTTTGCACTTACGAAAATGAACATAAACACTTAAAAGAAGATTTACAAGATGGCTCCTATTGTTTCCTCTAGCTATCCTGAAGGTGGTGGTTGTGGCTCCTATTGTCACGCCCCGAATTTCAAACACAATAATAATACAATTACATCAAATACAGAGCACCGGGCGTGATGATTCGAACACCAATACTAAATAGCTATGAAATTTTTCCTTTAAACAAGGCAACCAACCGATGTCTCGAACCCACAATGTAAATACAAACTCCATCTTCAGAGTCACATATTACATTAAACAAAGTTTACAAATTAAACTGAAACATTAATTCAATGAGTAACTGCACACACTACGCTCATTACACAACGGAAGACTAATAAGTGCGTAGCACAATTAGGTAATAAACCTACCACTGCAACAGCAAGGAAGTTCTACAGCTTCAACCACGCACACCCTAACCTGCATGGTAAACCCCTACACCATGGAATAGTGCATCGGGTTGCAACCATAAACCCGGTAAGCTTTTGCAAGCTTGTATGAGTAAACTCAAAACCAGAAACAGAAACGCATGCTTAAGTTCTCTCAACCTAATAGTCAATAAGCATATATCACAGCATCAACTATCAATTTCTCAAAATTCAATAGCTTGCATCAACAAGTCCACTCGTGACAAAATCTATATGCTCAAACGTCAAGTCAACATTCAATTTCACGATCATAGTTCAAAACAAAACCACTTCAAGTAATTTTTGAAATCATTTTCACGCTCGAAATCGAATCACAAAATCACATAATCCGTGATAAATCCACTCAAAGCTACTTGAGGAAGCAACTAACACAAACAGCAGTAAATCCACTCAAATCTACTTGAGAAAGCAACTAATCATATTAATTGAAGTCTCAACAATTCAAATATGAAGTCAAAGTCTATCATGGACAATAAAAGAAAGAATACTCTTAAGATTCTCTTTTAAAACACGTACTCATGAGTCTCCGGTAACTCATAGTTACCCCCATGAAGTACCATGACAGACAGACTAGAGCTCTAACTGATCGTAACCACTCGCCCTGCCAAATTTGTGGTTCCCGATAACATGCCATAAATCAAATCAACTTGTTGTACATAGCACATTTAACATGCCTACATTATTGAAGGATTATGTCCACATTGACTAAACATTGATCATATATAGTACAAGTACTTTCGTGGATATATGCCTTAAAACTCCGCTGAGGAAAAACAATAAATCGGTGCAACTACATGACTCTTGTCCTTCAGGTCTATCACCCTCACCCTATCGTATCAATATAATACAATACAATTCAAATCAAGATTCCCAAAGCGTTATTCACGTTCCCCATTCCAATTCCATCTCACATACAACTTGCAATCGAATATGTCTTCCTTGTTGGAAATTGAGGGCGACAATCTGGACAAGTCCCTATCTAAATTTTTGTTTTATTCACAAGAAACCAAACACTACCATGATTCACATATGTGCACGAATAGATGCCGATCTCGGTGCATGTATCTAACCAATTTTTTCCTTTTAAATTTAATGCTCAACAAAGAAATTATATTCACAACGTTATGGTTAAATCTGATTCAATACATTTTAAATTTAGCTCAAAATCCTTTCAAAAAAAAAAAAACAGCACAAAATTTTGCATGTTTGAGTTTAACTTGTAAAATATGCAAGCTAGCTAATTAAGCTTAATTTAATTTAAAACTTCATTTAAATTATCTCTTCACTTCATAATCAATTGACGGGTTGATTTTGAAGCGTATTTGATGACTTCTCTGTAATTTTTTTCTCATGGATTGTTGAATGGTACTCTACTATTGAGTCTCAATCTAAGCGCACCATGCGTACCATAATTGTGTGCTTAAACGAGCAGTACAATTTGTGTCATTCCAATCTCTACCCATTTCAATGCTCCACCTTTGTGCTCTGTTCCTACCATACTCCAACTTGATAGTTTTCACAGCCTGTCTAAGGTTGAACCTTGAGATTTGACGACTGGGGCTAGGAAAGTATGAGTCAATCTATTAGGTTTCTACAGGTTTCTACTTTCCTTAAAAGTAATCCATAATGATTCAATACACAGGTATCGAGAGAGCTGTTTGAGCCCAAAAATAATTTTGGCAATATCCATTTAGGAGATTTAGCACAGCGGGCCGATAGCTGCAGCCCAAAATTAATACTCGCGCGTGTCACTCCCACTCCAACACCTGTTCTCTCCCTCCCTCCCTCCCCAACATTGGTGCCTTCTCTTCTCCTTCTTCCTCTTCTTCTGTGAAACCAAGCCATTTCTCCGAACTCAGACTCCGCATTCAAATAAAACCTTGAATTAAGCTTTGAACATGTATCAATTTGATACCCATATCAAATCTCATTCTTTGAACATGTAACAATAAAATTAATCTTTACCCAAACTAAAAGCTAGATTACTAAACCTGGATGGACAGAACCCACTTCTCACTCTAATCCCAATCTCAAACCAGTTCAATCTTTTGCCTTCGTTTTGACTAGGGATTGAAACCTCAAGTTCTCCACTGCAAATTGATTTCATCATTCTACGAATCGTTCAGATTTTTGGGATCTTGAGAATTTCGAATTTGGTTTCCTGCTCTGCCTACTTTTGGATTATCCTTGAAGCTTGTATCAGATTCCCAGATCCCTTATTTGGTTTCTATGGGATTGAATTAGATTTGAGGTATTTCCTCTTTCGGGCACAGCTCGACTTCATTGGAGAAGGTGAAGTAGGAAGAAGGAGAAGAGAAGGCACAAATGTTGAAGAAAAAATAAACAGGTGTGTTGGAGTGGGAGTAAGACACGTAGCATTTGGTTATGAGGGCTGCTCAGCCAGTATTTTATAGCTGTGTTTTTTTTTTTTTTTTTCCAAATAAACTGTGTTCTGTTATAATATGACAAATTGTTGGTGGATTACAACATAATGGGTGCCTGCCTTTGTTCTAGTTTTAAATCATTAATGGTTTCCGTTTGCTCCACATGTCATTCAAACGAATGCAATCATTCTTGATAACTTTAATTTCAAAAACAAAAAATTGTATTAAGATTAATATTAACTTTACTTTTTATTTGACATTTATTAGGCTGAACTTGAACTCAATCTCAAACTCATTTTTGAATTTTAGGGAAAAATTCAAGAGGTCTGACCGTCTGAGCTTACATCATGTTTATCCAAACTGAGCTTGATCACTACAATATTACCTTCACACATCTCATTGACACCCCTAAATACTTCTCAAAGAAATTTTTAAAATGTGCCATAAGGTAGGACGATACCTAAACCTGGAGAAACCACCAATATTGAGATAGAATACGATATGAAAAAATCATTTATTTTTGACCCAAAGTTTGAGGGTTTTACGACATTATCCAAAAAAAAAAAAAGATTGGTTGGGTCAAACACACATGAAACTCAATATTATATTAAGAAAATTACGATGGTTTCTGAAGAGAAGTAACAAAGGATAATTTATTGGGTTTAGAGTGTAATTTCCTTGTATTATTGAAAAAAAAAATAATGAAAATTTATATATATATATATATAATACATAACAGATCTTGTAAATATCGCATTAAAGAAACACACACTACTACAAATTGGGAATATTGTCAGTCCTACACCTGAGCAAAGAAGAGCATGGTTAAGTTTCACTTTCTTACGTGGAGAGTGATGATTCAACAAGAAGCTCTCAACTAGAAATATTGCCGGATAAACATTCATCAATCACTTGGTTTTACAAATTAAAGAACAGTGTTATGATATACCACAAATAATGGTGACACATTAATAAACCAAGCACTAAATGAAGCAACATAACACTTTCCATGTCCAGCCTTAGAGGAAATACATTATAGCACTACAGGGAAAGGAACCCCACAGCAGAATACCAACAACACAAAAACTAGCAAAAGACAAACGGTGCAAATTACAAATATAAAAACCTAATTTTCATACTTAATATAATCTATGATGAAAAGTTTGACTAGTATATCAGTGGTTTAGTCCAAAACGGGAACAGAAGAAAAATCGGAGAAGGTCAACTGACATAACTGTATTCTTGAGTCTTGAATGAAATCTTCTATCAGAACGTCATTCCTCCCAAATTCTGAGTTGGCTTTGCAGAAATTTCCAAGGCCAATGAATTAGCCACCTCCAGACTTCAGTGTGTTACTCAGCCTACATTAACAAGTTTTGATTCTAATATAAGTACAGTTTTATGTACATGTATATGTAACACTTCGATTTTATCATCACCACTAAATTACTAAATTTAAAGGTCAAGAAACTGTTATAGACAACTAGTTCGCCATTTAATACTAGCACACGAGTCAAGTAGAGAACATCACAGAAAACATTGGTAACAGGAGCTGTCCTATAGTTGATGTCTTAAAGTCAGACTCAGTAAGCACTTGTAATCATATTTCAAGATGAGAACTTGCAGGTTTTGCATGGTAAGAATCCTTCACACCAAAGTATCATATAGTTTGATGTCTACAAACAAAGAACACCAACAAACCAAACCCTAACCAAAAAACACCAAAAAACCAACTTCATTATATGGTAGACCCTAGAAAGTACTACCACATTGAGGGGGGAAGAGTGACTTATTAATGTTCTAAACTATCATTCATATCATACTTGAGAAAGCTACTGATACTAGTGTTAGTTCCTGAAATAATGTCATTGGAAGTTTGAAACTAAGAATTTTTTTCTATGACTTTATATTCTGCACGATACTCAATGTTAAATTGGTCATCTACACATGACTATATTAACACTAAACTAGTAAAGATAACAAAAACCACCCAAAAAAATAGACCAACACTAAACCAGTACTAGTAGTGGGGTGGCTTCTAATATTGGACTGATATGAATTGAGCATATAACCAAAGAAGAGTTTTCTTAACCTTTCCTTCCTTCTTTGCTCTTCATAAGGCAAGTCGATTTACAAGTTATTTGGTCTAATATCATAAGGGAAGCCAAAGCAACATCTAATCTTATCTAGTTTTGAAACAAAAGAAACTATTTACTGCTGGATCAAAGTAAGAGAATAAAATAAGGAAGTTTCCACTTCTCTAGCAACATAGCATATTAGATATCCTCGAGAACATCAAAAGGAATTTTTTTTTTTTTCACTAACTAGACCTACAGAAAATATGATGACTAATAATCCTTACCAGTCTAAGCCCTCAAAAAGACCTTCGCCTTTTATCGCAGAAGTTTTAAAGATAGACCATTGGCGGTTTTTTATCTTGTGCAACTCTAAGGCCTCAGTTATTGCAGCATCATCAAGTGCACCAGGAAGATCCTACATCACCCACAAGAGAATATCATATTGCTAAAAACTACACAATTTATTGAAATGATAATTGAAAATGTAGAGATAGAGACACGAAACTGCAACAGGACTACTTGACTATATGAGGGAAGAACTATCCTCAATATAATATTTATTTCTTTCAATAGAAGGCCTTTTACACTGCCACCATCTACGGGATGACATTTTATCCTTAAACAGTAATACTTCCCGCAACCCTAGAAACAGGCAGTAGCATTTACCTGCTTATTGGCAAAAATAAGAACAACTGCACCTTTCAACTCTTCCTCCTGCCAAAGGCTCAAGAACAGTAAGTTCAACAACACATAAATTTGCATAGATAAAAAATAAATAAATAAAGATGTAAAATCCTAAGGACAGGAAAGAAAGCAGAATTGGGAATGCATGTGATGTTAAATGAAAGCAAAAGCATAAGAACATGAAAAGAGGCCCACTCAACACCTTTAAGCTTAAAGAATATTCAATTTGGAAAACTACATGTTGTAGAAAATGTGAGTTGAGCGAGAGTATCCAATTAGAATGTTGCAGGCAACAACTCATATTACAGAGTATTTATTATTATTATGATTACCCAAAGTCCCAATAGACCTATTTCTATCCCCTACATGATATCCCTCGCATCAAACTATTTCTATCCCCTACATAATATCCCCTCACAACAATTTCCCTTCCCTCGTATTTTTACATACACTACACACACACAAGGCAAAGAATAGAAGCACTCAACTTCAAAGAGACAGTGGCAACAGTTACTTTAACTTTGTAAATGTGTAAACCCACAGTCAGTTACCTCCAAGATAGCATGAAACTCCTCTTTTGCTATTACCAGCCTGTCAGTGTCGCTAGAGTCAACAACATAGATTATGGCTTGAGTATTTGGAAAATAGCATCTCCAATATGGCCTGTGGCACAAAACCAACATAGATAGTGAGCTTATATATCAGTCAGAGAAACAATGCAAACCACAATAACACATATAGATTTGTTACCACAGGGTCATAATAAGAAAGTTGATTAAAAATCCATGGTCATAACGCATTACAAGGATGTCTCAGAACTAAGCAAAGTGCTATAGCCACTGCTTATCCGGAGGAAATACAAACACATAATGACAGGACAGTAAGGATTCAAGTTCAACATCGTCATTTCCCCACATGGGATTGGCACCTTAAATAAGAATTGATGGAAAACAATGAATTCAATGAAGATCAGGGATAATTTATGAACAAATAATGAAAGAACAGTAGGGATATTTTATGAAATAAAAAGTCGGGGGAGCTGACAAGTTACACTAAAGTCGAGGTATTTTGCAATTTGGCCAGAAACTAATATATGGACACGGATTTAGTTAGTGCACAGATCACATATTGAAGTAGTGTAAATGTATCAAGCATTTCTAATAAGAACAACTCCTACAGGAAAAATAATAATAATAATAACACCTGAGGCCTTTATATAACAATCAAAGAGATATACTGAAGAAACTAGAGACTTGATGGAAATCAAATGCTTATAAACTCACATAACAATAATACAGAAGAATTATCAACAAAGAAGACGACTGAGTTCATAAATGAAAAAATTACCTGATACTTGTCTGTCCACCTGTAGCACAAACAGTGCAAAAACTATCAGAACTGGATAGCATGAATTTTTCATTTGATCAAGAAAATGAAATGGCTTAAACAAGAGGTCAATTCAAAGCAACAATTCAAAATTATCAGGTAAGCTTAATCTTCCATCTTCCTGGAGAAGTTACAAGAAACATTGCTCCCCAAAATATATACCGACACACCAATGTAAGGTCAAAGGTATGCAGCCAGAAATTGTTGACTACACGCCCTTGTATGTTTGACCATCATGTTACATAGGAAAAAGGAATTAAAATTCCATTTCCTGACCATCTGGAATGGAAGGCTTTTAGCATTCCACTGTCATCTTTCAAACACAACAGGTATTGTGGTTGGGAAATTATTTCCTAAATTTACAGTAATGTACAAACTTTTGCCCACTTACTGCCTCTGGAAGAATAAAAACTCTCTGCCAAATGGGTTACCCAAATATGTCAATTAATTGATTTACTTGAAATCAATCAAGAAATTTCTGGATTAATGATTGAAATTTCCTATGAACTGGCTGCACCCAACTTCCAAAGTTCTCTTCCTTATTTACTCACTCAAAGAAAATGCAAGACTAAAGATTCTTCTCAACTCCATTTGATTCCTCCTCCTGTCCTTCTCCAATGCTTTCTACACTTACATTTTTCTGATCAATCTCCCTTCTCCTTTCTTCTCTTGAATAGCAACAAAGTTGAATAAGGTGAGTAAAACATTAAAATGGAGAAAAAAGCCCTTCGGTTTTTAAGGCAAGGATTAAAATCCAGTCACCCAAGAAATGGGGCTAACAATGTCTTCTAGCCAAAATACGTGGAATACTTCTACCACATCGACTAGAAGTACCCTATTTTCTGCTAGCAATGTAAAGTAATGGCTTTCATGCAATGTTGAAACAGTCCTGAGTAGTGGGAGCTTTCAGATTGTTAAAACCTCAAGCAGATGGTTTAAAATTGATTCCAAAAGAACCTATTTCACCAAGTAGGGCTAATTTCTCCCAATCAACTTAAGTCCAATCCAAATAACACATTTACACTAATTGCTAAAACCACTCTTAAAATATGGCTCTGGTTCTTAAGATCCAAAGTAACTCCATCATCTTAAAAATCTACATAGACTAATAATTTAAACATTCAACTTTATCAGTGCTAATAACACCCAATATATTGTTTACTCCACCAATTTTCTTTTCACACAGTCCTCGAAAACTCTTTGAGAAAATAAAAATAAATAAATAAGTATTCTCATCTTGACCACCACATCCCCAACATCATTGTTGGTGTCATTAAGCGGCATTGGCTTATAAAAACGCCCCAACTATGGGGGTACTGACTCCAGGTGTTGGCCTGGCATACTGACCTCAATCTTACTCTTGTTCTTTTATGTAGTTCTTTTATGTATAATGTATCATATAGAGTTTACCTATTAGTTAATAGTCCGCACCTAATCTGACCTGTTTATAATTGATCCACTAAGTATCCATATTCTACATCATATTACAAAGCTAAGACCTAGATAAAACTGAGATGGTTATTTATTTTGTTATCGATTGGAGAGTTTTCCTTCGAATCCACATTAATAGCTTATACTGAATCAAAACAAAGCACAGCTGATTTATAATTTCAGGTGTATTCTTAACATAAGCGAGTGCTCTCATAAAATTTGTTATCCAAGCAACACATGCCATACTATGCATTTGAAGATGCAGAAAGGGTATAATGTTGCCATACCGAGATCCCATACTTGGAATTTGATGTTGCTGTACTGCACTGTCTCAACATTGAATCCAATCGCTGCATGCAAGTAAAAGAAACCGATTCAACAAATATTCCAACACATTTTAGCTGCCGAAAACTGGCTATCCTACCATTTACTAAGTTCAATCAACCTCAAACATTCAAATTCCACAACTATCTTCACAAATTTCCAACAACAAACTACGAAAATTAAACAACCAGAGAAAGAATACCGACTTGGAATTGTGGACACAACCTCCCCCATCTGTAGCCGATCTGCAGAAAAAAAAAATAATAAATAAATAACACACACCATGTCAACAAAAACCCGAAATCAACACGAAAGATAGAAAAAAACAACAACAATGGCAATCGCAAAACGATGGAATTCCTACATAGAATAGTGGTTTTGCCAGCATTGTCCAATCCGAGGACGAGGATCCGAGCCTCCTTGTTCCCAAAAAGGGAAGAGAACATTTTCGTGAACAAAATGCCCATCGTTGAGTCGAATTGCTCTTAGAGCATGAATGAATGAGGTGAGGGATCAAACGTTAAGGGTCTGAGATCGGATCTTGAACGCAGAACCCTGTACCTCCCTGCAAATCAAAGCATTAGATTGCGTATAGAAGCAGCGAGACGGAGAGAGAGAGAGAGAGAGGATTGAGATTTGCACACCTGAGGGAAAGGAGAGAGAGGGCCTGCCTTTGAGAATTTGGGGGACTAGTGGGGGGAGGGGGGGAGTGTTTGGGGTTTTTTTCGAGGGAGTTAAAATTCTCTGAGAAACGAATCGGAATTGGGAAACATAATAGGAAGCTACGCAGTCGTGTATGGACTTTGGGGTAGAATTTTGTCCGCTACTCTCTTTTTACGCCTGGGGCAAATCATAATGGGTTTTTTCCCGTATACTCAGAAACACATATATTTTGCCAACTTGCATCATGTTTTTAGATCTTAAAAATTAAACGGTTAAGATGTGAACATGTTATTGAAAAGTAATCAAAATATGGAAACTCATTCCTTAAGTAAGTTAAGGACCTCCTTGGCATAGAAGGCCTATGTGTGTATTCCTTCTCTACTAAGAAGGTCCTTAGATATTAATATCTAAGGATTTTCTTGATAGATCCACTTTTCGATCGGATATCCACATCTCGATTGTTCAGTTTTTAGGTCCTAATGTATAGTTCACTTCTGTAAATTTACAGCCAAATTGATGATCGTTAAGGTATTGAACTATATTAAATCAATGAACGAACCTTAAGGCATTCAAAACTGCGATTTACATTTATGAACACGAACGGTTCAAGTTGGACAGATTCAGTCCATTCATTAATTTAATCTAGTTTGATATCTTAATCAATTTAGCTGAAAATTTGCAACTGCTAAAACCCGGTCCAGATAAACAAGGGCTACCCGGCTAGGCCCAGTTTATATGGACATGCTTAGATCTTGAAATTTATAATAAAGCCCGGCCCATTATTATGTAAAAAAATTGTAAGGCCCGGCTCGGCCCGTAAATAACGCCTACTTTCATAGTAAATTGGGCCGAATCACCTCTTTTTCGACTCTTTCCTCAATCAACTATTTCACCTAAAATTAGATTATTAGTTGTTAGTGTAATTTTTGTTGGTTTTGTTTACTCATATGTTGTCACACTTGTTCTGCTTTGATACTAAAGAAGAAACTTTTTTTTAATTTTTTTATTTTATACAAATGACAAGTTCTTCTCCATCCCACCCAATTTATGATGCCAATGACATTTGAATCTAGCTAACTTGGGTAGTTGGGCTCGGTAACCAACTTTTTTGGAGTTAGCTGAAACCAAACCGAAGGCTTTCAGTTTGTCCATATTCATAACCGTAACTGCACCGAATTTCTTAACTATCAAAAGTTCGGTTTACCAAGTTAAATGGTCAATTTTGGTCGGTATTTAAGAACTTCGATCATCATAATTTGGAGGTGATAAGTGATTGCAGGATAAAAATTAGCAATAATCCGCCATGAAATATGCATATATTTTTTTTATCTAGAGGTGCATAAACCTTATATTTGTAAGCCAAGTGAAGAAGATGAGCATTGCGGTATGAGGAAAAAGAACTAAGACGAAGAAAAGTTGAAGAATAAAGAGAGAAGTAGGGAAAAAAAAAATTGTGGAGGCTTCTAGCTTCTTTCTTCAAAGGAGTAAGCAATTGTGTCGGAGAGAGGCCTCACTCAAGAGCAAGGGAATAGCTTCTCTACCATTTGGTGGCATTGAAGCTTGTTGGTGATACTACAATTGCTTACTCTTTTGAATGCAACCAAGTAGAGTCATTCTCCATAATCCATTCATTGCACAAGTGTACAATGACATTGTCTTTCCGGTTTGATTTATCATGATACATTAATTGCCAGCAATCTTGTTTCTTACTTTCAAAAAAACTTGAGGGAATGAGGGAATACGGATGAACAAATGTTTTCTTTGTTTTGATGATGAACAGAAATACAGAATTTGAAACAAGGAAAACTGCATATGCATGCACAACTCAAATCCATCTTATGCTTCTTTTAGTTCCTTTATCCCAAGTTAACTTGAGACCATGAAAGAGACCCAAGAGTTCAACTAACAAAACACCCTTTACCCAAATTAGCTGCAGAATCAGTTCCAACTTCCATTTTGATCATGGATTAGTCCCCCACCACCGTTAATGAAGTTTTCATCAATCTTCCTGCAACCATCCATCCCAGTTCAACTAATGAAGTTTTCATCTACACTAATATATAGTTTTTGTCCTTGATCATAGTCTATAAACATATGTTGATTGTTTTAACAAACAGAATTGCAAAAATAGGCAGCCACATTAGAAGGGAAGCTCGATCATTTTATACATCATATATATCCTAGTTCATAGCCTATCCAATTAGACCATCAGTTAACAGTAAGGATAAAAAATCCTGTTCGAATGTATGGGCACAAGTGACTTTTTTTCCCCTTGATATATCAGACAATATGGACATCTGTGAGGAATGTGAAACTTATATCGTTAAGCAAATATAGGACATTTAGTTTCTATCTATCTACAGATTAAAGAGTTTATGCAGCAGCAGCATTTCTGTTTTGATTGAAACAGTACGCGGGTGCTTGAGTAACTGAATCCGGCAAGACTGCACCAACCTCAAATGTCATGACGTGACTAGTTATTCCTGCAGAGTCATTACATTTACTGTCAGTTCTTGAAAATAGACCAATGTATAGCTATAGCCCTCCTTCCAGGCCTATTTAATTTACATATGGGGAGGTCATACAAGTGCAACTTCACTCTCCACCTTGCAAATTTCAAACTCAGAAACTATCAACCAAAGCATTAGACAATTTACTAGACTCTGAATTTTAGACTAATGAACCGACAACGAAGATATCCTATCCATTACGAGAAAAAATAAAATCATGGCCCCTACTTCATATAGAAATGCTAATCCAAAAACAGTTTTTTTTTTTTTTTTTAAGCGAATAAAATTATAAACAGAATTGATAGCGAATCAAGATGACAGACATACCATCATAGAAATCCCAACGAACTGGCCTCTTAGTCTGAACATCCTCATAGTACCAAATGAAATCCACCTTCTCCCACACATTGCAGAGAAACCCATCAATGACCTCAGTCCCAAGGTAGTTTGCTCCATCAAGAAAATCAGGCCGAGGAATACCCACTTCAAACGCCATAACCTGGCAATGTCCTCCCTCACCCAAGGTGTAGTAGAACGACGTGCCGTTGTTCCACTCTACATCATACAGAAGCTCACCTAGCTGCTTCTGAAATATGTTGACGTTTCGGCCTTTAGGCCAGTCGTACCATACATCACTGAGCTGGAGATGGGCCGAGGAAGTGTTCATGTACAGAAGCGCGTGGAATTGCTCTGGCCATGGTGAAGGTGTTGGGGTTAGGTTTGAGCAAGTCACTAGGATTAGCCAGGTTGAGGTTGCTAAGCATAGTTGCACAAGTCGACTGAGTCGTTGCTTCATCGTTTTCAATCCTAGCTAGTTTCTCTGATTGTTGTGAACTGAGGTACTAACTCGTTTGTAGTGAGGTGTGATTACAAATGAAGAGAATAGGATAACCCAACTGAGAGGTTGAGAAAGAGAGAACTTGATCAGTTACCACAGTAACTGAACTAGTGGTTCTGATTACCTGGAGGCTGAGAACCATAGTTGTTTCGATCATTTTTACGAATTAGCATAGTAACTTACATCTTCTACATTATTTGCTTTTTCCTAGTCACAACATTAACTTCTCTTGAAGACAAAAGTGATGAATCCATAATTCCATATCATTCTGAGAGCGAAAAAACTTAAAAAATAATGGCATGAAATAAAAACAAGAATGAGAGCTTTGGGGGGGTGGGTGGGGCGTATGGTACATAATCCAGTGTTAATTTTGTTAGTTTGAGTATCCTAATGCATTGTACCATACTCTTATAATTTTCTTTTTTGGCTATCTTTTCTATAAAAGCATGCAAAGGCATAGTTTTAAGCAAGGATTTAAATTTCTGTTGGAGTTTTGAAGAACCAAGATGGAATTTTTACGTTATATCATTTCCATTCAGTTTTTTTTCCGAAATTTCTCATTCATCTTGATGAAATTCTTTATTTCTGAAATATTTACACATAAATAGCATATATAAAAATTCACATAGAAATTTTGTCCGAAATTTCGGGTATGTCACCGACAATAAGTTTTACATCATACATACAGAAAATATATTGCCTTAATTATGATTTTATTTGCAATCAATGTTGAATTCACAAGGAAGACACGATATGCATATGTCTCAAAATGATTTTGAGTCACTTTCTTCGAGTCTTGGCTCAATGGATATAGGAACTCAATATAGTGATAAAACTAACACATTGCACTCTCATTATCCTCATTGCGAAATGAGTTCAACCTCATAAAGTTCTTATGAAATTGGATTTAGCTCACAACATGGAAGCACATAGTGTTTTTTTATCATTATGCCATATGCTTCATGCAATGTAATACCATATTGAGTTTTTTTCACAATATCTGATATATAGATTTTTATTTTATTTTATTGTTGATGACAATGTAACTCCCCACCCCACCCCTGATGTTAGTGAGATTTGAACCCTTGACTTCCATAGTGTTAGTTAGGCTAGCTAACTAACTAGTCACAGCTCACTGACAAATATACAATACCCATATGATAAAGTACCAAAATCGATATCAAAATTCATGTATCCTGGAGCAATATTGTATGATACTAAATGGAAGTAGTCAAACTAGCTAGATCGAACCTCATCGTAATAGTTTTTGTTATTAGTACTTTATATTAGTTTTTTATATTGCTTATGTTGTACTTGTTCCTTTTCATTTAAAGGGTTTTGGTTTTGGTACTTGTATTATGTCACCCCGCTATATTTCTCTAATTATTAGTGAAAAAGGTGTGATGACTAAGTCTCCCACTAGGTTATAGCCATAAAAAAAATATATAAAAAATTTAATACATGTTTAAGTAAATCCAAATTGTGTCTAGCCCAAACTTTAGATTACTTGACCTAGTAGTAATAGGGTTATTAACTATAGATAATCTTGGAGAATCTTAGAGATATCCATTCAATATATGATTTCATTTCCTTGTACAATTCAGATTCTATGTATTATAATCCTTTATAAAGAGACCCCTATTATCAATGAGAATACGTAGTAATTTTCTCTCAATTCCTGTTTCTCTAAAACACGTTATCAGCACGAAGCCCTAACCCTAAAACCCTAAAATTTGTAGCCTTCAAACCCTAGCAACCACCGCCTCATATATTGAAGCCCTAAATCCCAGGATTCCAGAACCGGCGGCGGAACCACCAGAACCGGCCAGAAAACCATCGAATCGGCCACTGGAAGTATCGAACCAGCCCTCCAAGAAGAAAAAAAAGGGATCCCTGCTCCAATTCACCACCTTCGGACCTCCGATTGCTACCAAATTTTGACATCAGCAGTCGGACCCTACTGCCACGTCAGCAACCGGTCCCACTGCCACATCAGCACAGACCCACCACCACGTCAGCAACGGACCCCAACGCCATGTTAGCACCGGTCAACCCAGGTCAAAGCCGGTTGACCGTTTCCGGTCAACTTTCAGGCGACTTTTTCCGATCAAATTTCCTGCCACCTATTTCTAGGTATTTTTTTACTAAAAGTTTCCATTTTTAAAGTTTTTATTTCTTTTCTCTTCTTTTTATCGGGGACTTGCAAACTCCCTTCTTCTACCCCCCCTTTCTTCATCATAGGGGAGACCTAATTAAGCCTAACTGTGGGGATTCGTGCTCACTTCAAGCTTGGAGCTTGTTGAGATCTCCAAACTTAGAGTTTGTAGAAAATTTATGATCGACCACTTATGTCATGTTTCTATCTAATCTAATATCTCTTGGAATTGAATTTCTTGGAAGCGATTACGCTCAGGAATTTTATATGTTTTTGTGGTAGCTTTTTCACTCAGAAACTAACCATTTTTCTTGTTTTCTTTCAGGATGAGTAACTTGAACAAATTTGACTTTGCTCCATTAGGAACAACTGGCTCTGGATATCACAAGTGGGTTCGTGATGTCCGCCAGTATCTCAAGGCCGATGGAATACTAGATATGATTCTCGAGCCTAACTAGGACGTGCTAACTGTTGAGCAAGCTCAATATTTGGAAGCAAATAGAGCAGCCTTAGAGGCAAATAAGGCGAAAGCCATCATCCTAATGACTTGTCATATGGATGATTCGCTCTAGTACGAGTGTATGAATGAACAAGAACCCAGAAGGCTGTGGGTCTCACTCGAAGAAAGATTTGGCAACTTCCGTGACTCCCTACTTCTTGACCTAGAAGTGAGATGGCATAGCCTCCACTTCTGTGATTTCAAGTTAGTTCTTGACTACAACTCAGAAGCACTTCGCATTAAATCCTTAATGGAATTCTGTGGTAAAGAGATCACAGATGCGATGTTGATTGAGAAGACTCGCTCTACTTTCCCTGTCTCTGCATTGATGGTTGCTAAGAACTATTTAATCGATGTTACTGCAGGACGGATCACAAGGTTTCATGAGCTTATTAGAGCTATGAGTGTCGCTGAAAAGCATGACAACATCCTTGTGAAGAACTATAATTCAAGATCCGTAGAAACAGAGCTTATTCCAGAATCCAATAATAGTTGCGGCCCTAAGAGAGGGCGCCAAGAGCGAAACCCTAATCTTAGGGATACTTTTGGATGTTCTGGTCTATATAATCGCTCTACTTGGGAAGGTAACCGCCAAAATAAGCTAACACGGAACCGAAGAGGTCAACGTGGACAGAGAAATGGAGGCAACGCCTCTGGCCATGTTGGTGATGCCACCAACACTAAGAGCCATCTAAATGACGCTTTCAAATAACCTCAATCAATGGAGTCTGAGCAAAGAGATGTATGTTCTCGATGTAGAGTATTCGGTCATTGCGCACACATTTGTAAAGCTCATGAAGAAATTGTCACCGCCTACAAAGCATATTGTGAAGCAAGAGAAGCTCACTATGTGGAACAAGAAGATCAAGAAGATGATCTAGAGTGAAGGGTTGAAGACTACAAATCTGGCTGGGAACAATAGATCGTCAATTCTGTTTAAGTCTTTATTTTTCCAAGAGATGTACGTAATGGGCAATTGCCATATATTTTATAGTAAATGCCATTGGTTTAGTTTTTCTTCACATAGGTTCATCCAAAATGAGTATGATGTCTAGGAAGGTTTTGAGATAAGTGGTACTTAAGCGAGCTTTGCTCCACTGACATCTCCCTACTCACCTAGTCATATTTATTTTGGAGTTATCGAAAGAAGTCAAACGACTACCTTTGTTGCATTAGCTAGCATTTGGATTAGATTCTCATAATGGTTAAGAGACAATGATGTACTCCGTTGGCTTATGAATAAAATTTCACTACTAGAATTATGTTATTAGACATCACATGTTTTAAATCGGTCAGATTTGCCCACGATGTAAAAACGTAATCTAACATCGTTTTACGAAAATACCGATTTAAATGTATATTATTAACATTGGTTCTTAAAATGACTGGTGTTAAAAATTTTGTTTGAAAATTTGCGGGAACCTATTTTTGCAAAAAGCGCTAAGTTTTTAAGTGAAATTAAGAAGCGGGGAAAACTTTCACACTTAGAAAAAAATTGCGCCCGACCCCAAAACTGAAACAGATCGAAAACCCTAATGTTACTCTCGCTCGACTCCTTCATTCTGAACTCACCCCAAACAGATCTCCTCCCAAACTCGACCTCCATTCTCAACCCGACCCCAAACTTGACCTCCTCCTCCATTCTCTAGCTTAGACCCGGACCCAGCCTCCTCCGCCTTTCTCCGCATCCGCATCCGCATCCGCCTCCGCCTCCGACCCCAACCCTAACCCCCTCCTCCTTTCTCCTTCTTCGTCTCAGAAACAATGAACGCGAAGAACACCTCCACAGAGACCACCGGCGAGTCTCGATTCCTGGGAACTATCTCCGCCTCATCGATTCGAAACCTCCACCCCAGATCCATCTCAACCAAGCACGGAAAATCCTTCTTCAGCCCCAAAATTGCCGCACCAAATGCTGAAAAAGCCCCTTTCACCTAACCCTTACATCCAAGCTGACCACGATTCGGCTTTTGCTACCAAGCCGCTACATTACCGTTCAATTTGCCCAAATCTCCGACCTCTGCCGCTCAGAACATTCCGGTGAAGGTACTTAAGAAATGGAGTAGCTTATTTACTACTTTATGTTCTGTAATTTGAAATTGGAGCGTAAATTTGGAAAGTTGAGTCTCGAAATTGTTTGATTTGCATAGTTTAACAGGTTGCATGAACTGATTTTTGAAATTTTATACAAATAGGTAGACTTGAGATTTTACTTAGGGGGTAGCCCTCAGTTGAGCTTATAGCTACTAATGTTTTTTTTTTCCTCAAATAAGGTACTAATTTGTTTAGGTGTTCTAATATTAATACCACTGGAATTGGAAATAGACCCGAGTATAAATCAGAGTTTGAACTTATTTGAATGAATTCCAATTGTGTTTTTGTTTTTGTGATTTAGGTTTGTTTCGTACTTCATTCAGCCTGGATGTTGATGTTGCATGATGAAGACTTGAAAGGATTACTAATTCAAAGAACACAGGTCTGCAATCCAGCTATTAGATTTCAATTGATGGGCAATTGTAGTTTCCGTTTAAAATTTGATTTGGGTATTGCATAGCTTCATCTGGGATTGCTCGGTTTGCGATCGGAAGTGGTGTGGTGTTCTCCTGCAGTTTGTATTGTCTTGCATGTATGATTTGCTCATTGTTTTTTTCATTTTCTGCAGTCATAGGTTGTGGACTGTTTGGTACAGTTTTTCATGATTGATCTCTGTCGAGTTGTTGGGTTGTGCGAGTTGTTTGAAGGTAAATATTTTCCTTTCCTGTGGTGGATTTTGGATGTGGGATTGGTTTACAAATGGAAATTTCAGGTTTTACCATGTCATTTTAGTATCTTTATATTCTGCAAAGTTTGTTACTATCAAGTGTCGTTCTTGGCCTCTCATGGAATTTGATTGATATCTTGATGCATTTTCATTTGAACAAAGATAGGAGATGGGATGAGATTGTATACTCTTTGAAATTGGATGGGAGGAATCTCAATTTTCCGGATTTTCTTCTAAAGCTTGATGCATTCTCTCTGTTTCATTATGAACAGATTTACTTTTATAGGGGACTTGATAAATTGGCTTCAGTGCCAGGTATTAGGGTTAATCCAATAGCTTACCTAAGCCTTTTGGATACTACATTCATATGTTTGGCAAAATTTATGCAAAGTGTGTGGTGTTAACTGCTTAGAAGTTTTTGATTTGTTAAGCAGGTTAAATTACTGGAACTTCCTCAGACTATATCAATGCAGGCTAACAAAGGAAGTACCAGACTTCTAGGTTATGGGCTATGACATTGAAGAGCCAACAAAGAAAAACCAATTAAGTGAAAAAGGTTACCATGAAAAAGAATTGACTTAATTGAGACTATAATTGTAATAAATTTTGAGCGGTTTTTTTTTTCTTTCTTTTTTTATTATTTATTTTACCTAAGTACATTGTACGGTGAAATATAGGAAATTAGAAAGTTTGATCTTTGTTGTTTTATAGTTAAGAATTTAGTTTAATGTTTCAATTTTGTATGCAATGATATGCAAATTTTACGTTTTCTTTATGAGTGCATGCTAAAGTTTGATCTTTGAGTGTATATGCTTACAGATGTTAAGTAGCTTCCTATAGTGATGCCATTTGTGCATATGTATATTCAGGGAACTAGCAAAGGATTTCGTTGTTGCTGGCACTGCATCAGCTTGCGTATATGGTGCTTGTGAGGCAATGTTCAAGCCTGACATGGTTTGTTTCTGCACTCAACTAATCAAGATTCATTATTTGAACTGCTTGTATTTTTCTGTATATCAGGTTTTTTAGTTTTAGATACTTTAGACCATCATATATGTTCAATACAAGTAACTGCCAATAACTTGGCTACTCCAGAAATGTCATAGTGCCAATCGTAATTTATACTTGGATTTTTTATTTAACTTTGAGTTATTTATTTACTTTTGGAATTTTGTACGCTATGGTGGGAATTCTTATGTCTTTGATCTGAATACATTATAATTCCCATTGGCTCAGGATGTTGGACTTTTTTTACCTATACATGGTTCTGCTCCTGATATTGCTGGACAGGTTGGTTTTCCTGCACATCAAATTATCTTGCTCTTAGAGTACAATGCGATTTAAATATGAAACGGTCCAACATGCAGGATAAGGCTTTTGCCTTTAGCAATGGTTCTCAGTGCTGCTATGCTATGCTTTCAATGCCTCTTTTTTCTTTTTTGGTTTTGCTTGATATTTGTCTGAGGGTTTGTAAATGTTTATTTTGCTTGAACTTGACAGATCAAAGTTTCAAACTTTGCACTTATTAGTGCATTTATGACGGAGTTGGAAGCTGAACACTTGTTATCCAGGTTTATATGTGATCCTTTTATTGGAAATTCTACATGATTTTCAGATTATTTGAGTACTTATTTTATCAAGTGTTGCTGGACAGATTTCAGTCTAGATTGTGTTCAGATGCTCATCAATAATATCTACATTTGTAGGATTTTGATGTATGCTGCAGATAAGTGACACATGACCTTGTTTCTGCAATTTGTATGCAGAACGTTAGAGTCAACTAGTTGTCAGTCTGCTGATCAGGTGGAAGCAACATTAGTTAACAAAGGAGCCAGAGTAATATCCGAAGAATCAACCTGTTGGTGTTGTGCTTATGTAGGCGTGGCTGGCCAGAGATAGCCAATACATGGGAACCCTTGGAGAATCTCCAATCTGTCTCTGATGTTATAGAAGCATTTGAAAAAGGTATTATTTTGTTTCTGTTTCTGTTTTACGTTCCAGTTACTTCCAAGTCTTTATATTGCTAGTGTTGGCCTCTATAGATAGTCCATAGGGTTTCCACACTAATTATCTTCATTAGCTTGTTTACCCAATCACTGTGCCTTGTGTGTTGTTTATATATTTCTAGTGGGCGGTAAAGACGCGGAAATCATATAGCCAAAATCAAATTGACGAGGTGTGCATTGAAGTGGCTGATTATATACAGAGTTTGATGTAGGATTGTGACTGCCAAGATGTTTTTTGAGTAAGGCTAGCTAGTTTTGGCTTTGAAGCAAATCTTGGTGTGGAACTTTTGTACATTGTTGCTTATATGTTTCCAAGCTAGCTTTTGTAAGTTTAGGGGTTTATTTTCTGAATTATGTTGAATCATGAATTTGAAAAAAAAATTAATGGAAAGCCTCAATGATGAGAAATGCAATTTTTTTCCCAGCAATAGCTAAATGCAAACTTTTCACATCATGCTTGTCAAAATGAAGTGAAGTATATTAAAGCATAATAAAACAGTAATACCAAGCAAAACGAAGTCAGTTGAGAGATTAGAAATCAGTATCAAAAATGAAATCGATATCCTATGATTATCAATATATCGAATTGTAACTCAAAACCGATGTAATCAAAATTACTGCACATCGATTTCTAATCACCAAACCGTAATCTATTATGAACATACAAATCACCTACCATGGAGCAAACCGATGTGTGGTCAAAAGGTGAACATCGGTTTTACGAACAAACAATACTCATGGGAACTGATGTCTACAAGTGTACTGGACATCGCTTCTGGAATAGAAATCGATGCAAATGTTCAAGTAGGTATTGTTCGACATATACTTTTTTAAGCATAAAATGTGAAAATATGAAGAATTAGACATACCTAACATACAAAAATATGATGATTATAACGATTATACATCGATTTGTTTTTTAGAATCAATGTTGGTTGTTGTCTGGGACATCAGTTGAAAACGCGCTTATACTGATGTCTATACTTTTCTCTACACCCACTAAGACATCGGTCGAAAATTAGTTTAACATCGGTCCAGAACCGATGTCTATGAACAAAATTCTAGTAGTGTTTCAAGTTCATTTCATTATGACTCCATTTTGATTCTGAGCATATTACTTTTGTGACTATGATTGATGGGTCATCAATATTAATTCAAGAACATGGAATAGCCCAAGTTCCCCTTGCCAAATGGTACCTTGATTATTGTCATAGAGACTCTCTATGCTTCTAGGGCAAATCGCACCTATGAATAGCCAACGGATTCCATGCGAAAACACATGTAGAGAATGGAAATAAGTTCCTTTGCAATACCTCTAATGATTGCGAACAAAGGCGCATCTCAGAGAAGTTTATGTGTCTTTCTAGTGGACTCTATGTCACTATTCGAGCTATTAAATTCAATAAAGTCATGAGAGAAGATCTCTTGGATTTAGACACATATTGGCTTTGTCACGACAGGATAGGTCTTCCTGGTCTTGATATGATGATCCGTCTACTAAAGACTTCACACGGACATCCATTCTCTCAAGCGAAACAAAGCATAAATCAAAAGTTGATTCTTGGACTAAGTGTGACCACCGCCGCTGCCTCTGGCACCGCCGCCGTCCACTACCAGCCTAGGGCTAGCAGAGTCCTTATCCATGATGCCATGGATGGCGTCCATCATGGCGCTGACGCCCTAGGTGATGCTGCAGTCACCAACTTTGCTTCAAATAGCTTTTCAGACGCTTAGACCCAACCAAAATCCTCATTGGTTGCTTTTAAAGCCTCTCGCTTGTTTTACAAAGCCTGTTCCTTAGGGAAATTAGGACTGAGACCGTCCTATGCAAAGGATATGAAAATACTCATTCTTTTCTTACATAGAATCCATGGGGATTTTATGGACTGCGGATGTTTAAATATCTCATGATGTTTGTTGACACGGAAACACGCTGGTCACGTGTTGTACCATCGTCCACTTGTAATGCTTCTTATGCTACACTCCTAGCACATATCATATGACAACGGGCTTACTCCCCGAATCATCTTTTTCAGTCAATTGGATTTGACTATGCTAGAGAGTTTACATCGAAGACTTTCGATGGTTATTGCAATGCGACTGATGTTGGACATCATATTCTCATGTACACACCCAAATGGTCTCGTGGAAATGACTACGACGGTAGTCAGGACATTGGTAATGCGCACCAATCTCCTTATATCCGCTTGGGGTGATGCAATATCGCATGAAGCTATGCTAATTCGTCTACGACCCACCGCCACTCAATCTACCTTTGTGTTATAGCTAGTGACTGGGTACAAGTATCATACTTACGCATATTCGAGTGTGCCATTTATATGCCAATTGCGCCACCACAGCGCTCTATGATGGGTCCTTACAGACGAATGGGCAACTACGTTGGATTTGAGACTCCAACAATCGTCCGCCACTTAATGCCCTTGCAAGGCGATCTCCTTACCACTAGATTTGGGGGTTGTCACTTTAATGAGACAGTCTTCCCGTCATTAGGGGGAGATTAGATCACGGACGTTCATCAGGAACGACAGGAATTGTCGTGGCCTGTCCCCACTATGTCTCAACTCGATCCCGGTTAAAGTGATGAGATCACACAAATATGCTGCAAACATGCCTGCAAGGAAGGACGTCCCTACGAGAGGACGTAGAGCTACCCTACAAGGAGGTAGGCATGGTGCCAACACCAAAGAGAGTGACACTCATGCGTTATAGGCCATTGCCTCAGCTAGGATGCGTGGGAGGCCCGTGGGTTCGAAGGATACTTTGACACATTCCAATCATTTGATCATCAAGACTCAAAATCAGTCTCATGAGAATCTTCTGGATTATGGTTATTGTTGGGGGACGCCTCAACGTCAGAACCTATTCTTGAGAATATAGAGCTCTATGAAAATTACGCTAGTGTACATGAGATGTGGGATAGAAACTCCATCATAATTGATGATGTAGTTGCGCATGAGTTTGTTGAGTCTGATGATATCGAACCATGGTCCGTTGATAAATGAATGCCAACGTAGAGAAATTTGGCCTAAATGGAAAGATGTGATCCAGGTTAAGTTGTATTCTCTAACAAAGAGGAAGGTTTTTGAGCTAGTGATGCCAATACCTCCTAACATAAAACCTATTGACTAATGGGTCTTTGTTAGAAAGAGTGATGAGAAAAAGAGATGGCAATCTCGCCTTATGGTGCAAGACTTCTCACAAAATGCCTTGGAATCGACTATGATGAGATATATTTTCTCGTAATGGATGTCATTGCACTCTACTACCCGGTCAGTTTGGTAGTTTCCAAATAACTGATCATGCAGGTTATGAATGTGGTCACTACGTATCTCTATGGGGACCTATATATGGAATATACATGAAGGTTCATGGTGGACTTTATTTAACCAAGTCAAGTGGCTCTAGACCGCGGAGAGCATTTGCAATAAGATTGAAACACTCACTAAAGTGGCTACTTGATTGGGAAGGGATATGCCCGCGCTTTTTCATAACAAGTTTCGGATTCTATCGTGGTTCATGTTGGACATGATCTTCATTGGAAGCCCTTAAAAGAGTTAAGGGAAACCACTGAACACTTGAAATCCGATTCTAAGATGAACGATTTTGGGAGAACATGATTATGTCTCAGTTTGGAACTTGAGCATCGTGTTGATAGATGCTTAGGCATTTTGACAAGGTCAAAACTTCAAGCACCCCATGATGGTCCATAGTCTTGATCCTGAAAAGGATCCTCTTTGTCTGAAGGATGATGACGAAGACATGCTACAGGCAGAAGTGCCTTACTTGAGTACAATAGGCGCATTATTGTACTTAGCTCAATGCACAAGACCGGACATCTCATATATTGTGAACTTGTTAGCTAGGTATAGCTGCGCGCCAACATGACACGATTGGATTGGTGGAAAAAAGATATATTTCGATACTAGAGATGTACAACTGATAGGGGCATGCTTTATCCCTACAGAGAGATAATGGATTCGGACCCATCACACACCAGGAACGCCGCTAACACTGGCATGAGTCCTCTATCCCTATCCTAGAACGACATGTGTTTTGGAAGGTTTGCTGATATTCGGTATCTTTCTGACCCACAAAAAGGTCATTCCCAAACTGGTTAGATGTTCACCATGGGTAAAGACCGTGATATCTTGGAGGTCTACAGAACAAACCCTAGTCGCTATATCTATGAACAATGCAGAGATCATTGATCTTCACGAAGTGGCTCGAGAATGTATATGGATTGGATCCATAATTATGCATGTTCGAAAAATTGTGGTTTGAAGTCTACCACGGATGAGCCTATGAGCATTTAGGATAATGCTGCTTGTTTTGAACAAATGAAGCAAGGCTACATCAAAAGCGACAACACCAAGGATAATCAACAACAACAAACTCTCCTCAAGATCAAAGTGAACTAGGTTCAATTTGAGGACAATGTGGCAGGCTTGCTCACTAAGTCATTGCCTAAATTCCACTTTCGAGAAATATGTTGGTAGCACCGTTTGCGGAAGTTATCCGAACTCCCATGACTATAGTCATCAGGGGGAGATGTCTACATGTATGGTCTCGAAACATGAAGGGTGTGTTATGCTCTTTTTCCCCTTTGATCGAGGTTATTTTTGTCCCACAGGGTTTCTGTTACTCGGTAAGGTTTTTAACGAGGCAACGAGAGAAGCACCACTTTTGGGCGACACAAGGGGGAGTGTTTAAGTAAATCCAAATTGTGTCTGCCCCAAACTCCAGTTACTTAACCTAGTGGTAATAGGGTTATTAACAAGAGATAATCTCGGAGAATCTTAGAGATATTCATTCAATATATGATTACATTTCCTTGTACGATTCAGATTCTATGCATTGTAATCTTCTATATAAAGAGGCTCATATTATCAATGAGAATACACAATAATTTTCTCTCAATTCCCATTTCTCTAAAACAATACATTCATATTATCAATTTAGTGAATTTATAGTACATTTATAATTACATATAGTCATATAGATAAAAACATTAGTTTAATTAGCAACCTACTACTTAATTACTCATCCATACTGAATATCATAATTCTATTATATATATATATATATACACACACAATTTTAGAAGCCTACATTATAAGGGAAAGCTTCTAATGAAGACTAATTGATGACTTTTTTGTGAAACCCACTATTTGATCACATTTCTACAACCGTTAGATGTTTAGATATTCATGTGTAGAACATAAATTCAATTTTTCAACCAAATTGAAAATCATTAAGGTATTCATAATCTTGATTTATCAATTATGAACATGAATAGTTCATGTTTGACATATATGGTTCGTCTATTGATTTAATCTAGTTCAGTACCTCAACGATTAGCAATTTGGAATAAAATTTTCAGAAGTAAACACCTCATATATACATAAACATCTAAGATTTGCTGTAATGTAATCGAAAAATGGGTCTCCCAAACTATTGATTAGAAAGTTCTTAACTAGCCCTCATTAAAGTAGTCCTAATTAGAAGGACTCCCTACATTATAAATATATAGATTTTTATTTTTTTGAAAGGGGACTGGTGCAGCTGCCCTTAAGCATTAATTAATGAAATTGCAGAATACAGGGGGGAGGGATGTCTAGCCTAAACCCCTTGATTACAATAAGCATAAAGAGAATATCCTAAAATAATATCAGGAGTCTCCACTAAGTCTATGTATTCTAACAAGCACCAATTAGTAAAGCATGCACAACTAGCTACTCTATTTGCTTTAACAAAGCGGTGACACAACCGAAATATTACTCTATCACGAAGAAGCATCATTACAAAGACTACTTTCATATTATTTTAGTGCACGGAATCAAATCCGATGACACTCCAATTCATCCTGCCACTAAGAGATTGCGTCTATTTAATCAAGTAAATGCTCGCTGCCTCGCTAGGCCAGACAAGGCATACTGAAGGTGCATATCGAGACCAAGCCCACACACTACTACAATAAGTTAATCAGACGACAGTGATTTTGTGTTGTGTGATGACCAACCTCACTGTGGTCTAAACGAGTGTTGTGTGATTGAAAAATCACACAACGGTGATTTCACCGTTGTGCAATATTCATTTTCTCAACAGATAATTATTTCTGTTGTACGAATTCAGCGCAGCCATGTGCCTGGCATGGCATGTGCGGGGATGCCTCGGTATTGACATGGCCATTCAAACAACAAAAAATGAAATTTAGCTGTTGTCTAAGATTCATAACACACAACAATTATAACTTCTTTGTTGTCTGAGATGAATAAGACACAACAGCTATATTGTTTATTTGTTGTTTGAGATTCATAACACACAACATATATAATTCTTTCTTTGTTGTTTGAGATAAGTGACACACAACTACAATGAAATGATATCTCTTGTCTGTTGATTCATTCAGAAAACATGGATAATTTTAATTCTGTTGTGTGTTAAAAATCTCACACAACAGAATTTTGTTTGTTTTTTGTTTTTTTGTTTTTTTTTTTTTTTTTTTTTTTTTTTCTGTTGTTGGTTGTTAGTTCACACAACACCTATATTTGGTTAACTATGGTGTGAATATTGTAATCAAATTGCCGAACATCCAGTAACTGTTGTAGGAGAAGCCTGAATTTTGAACTCTTTTATACAACACATTGTTTTGTATTGGATGATTCTAGTTAGACCTCCAAATTTGCTATTTGGACCTCCCGGACTTAGTGCACCTCTAATTTACTTTTTAGAATACTTGAAAAGCTAAGTAGACCTTTTTATTTTTACCAAAACGCCCTTGAACATGAGATACAATAATCTGTTATTCTATTTTTTATCTCTCTCTTCAACCACGAGAAGAAAAATGAATCAAAATCACATGACATTGCTCTCTTATGAGTAAGTCTCTCCTCCACCAAAATTAATTAGATGGTTTGTTCTCGATCTTGATATGTTGTTGGAACCCCTTTGAATTTGCTAAAAGAAGGATTTCAAGGGTTTTAGGTTGGAAGATCGAGTATTAACTATATCAATTAATTTAGTTTAAGAAAATTTCAAATCAAATTGTTTTGAATTTACCTTTGTAATAAATGATAGGCCATGTTTAGAAATTATTATTTTTTACTTAATTATTTTAAGTAAATTATAAAACTACATAGGCAATATAAGAAAATATCAGGAAAAAAAAATTAATTAAATGTTATATTTGATTGGAGGAGGTAAGAAGAGTATTTATTTATTTACTTACTTAATTTTTCATTTCTCTCTTTTTGTCCTTATTTGTCTTTTCATATAAGCTGACAAAGTCAATTAATAACTGAAAAAAAATTGGAGTTCCAAATATCAAATTTGGAGGTCCAACTAGAACCACCCTTTTGTATTCTCTTGTATGAGATCAATGCTTGGTGAAATTGTACAAAATCAATGCTAGAGATTATTACCAATGAACAATAATTTTATACTAATGCTAAAAGTAACTTTGATACATCAAACAAACTCCAATTGATTCACCATATACAACTCTACAAGCATTTAAACATTTCATTGAACTATGCCTTCCAATTTCATAAGCTATACAAGATTGTGTTCAATCCTCACCCACAAGTAATGCTGCAATACGAGCAATCCAATTTCCATCTTGTGCAACAAATGCTTAAGGATTCTGATGGACAAGTTCATTATCTTGTGCATAATTAGCTCTAGATTCATCTCCTACATGGAATCTTAGGCCTGAATCCACACCCAACATGGATGACAAGGACAGTTGCAGCAGCTGTAAGCATTATGTTTCTGCATTAAAAAAAAGAACATGGCAGATTAATAAAACATATAACACTATGCCAATAACCCCATCAGACGACAGACATGCTGTTTTATGTCGTCTGATATATTTTAACGACAGACAGTCCAAAAACTGTTGTCTGACTATAGCAATATACCATGGTAAGTAAGTTTTGAGAATTATGTTTATTTTCAGACAACAGTTATCTGTCATCTACTCAAAGGAGATAAATTGATTTTGGTTCGTGTCGTAAGTTATTTTTTTAAGTTTGTGGTCAGACAACATTTATATGTCGTCTCTTCAAAAGAGATAAATTGACTTTGAATTTTGTTGTAGCTGTTTTTTTTTTTTTGGCACAACGTGAAGGGATTTAAGACAAGCTTTTAATGATTCTCTCTCCTCGACAAATTTATCAAACTCAAAACCTCGACAAATTTTTCAAACCCAAAACTTCACACAACAGCTCTCTCAAACTGAATCCAAATTTCTTGCCATGCAAATCAAAAGTCCTCACCCATAATCAAAAATCCAGCTGAATCCAAATTTCTTGCCATTCCAAACTGAAAACCTAGAACAACCTAACCCCCTCCAATCCATACCCCATCTCTCTTTGAGAAAGACAGAAAACCTCATTCCGCATTTGAGACTTTGTTTCATATAGCGAAATTGTCCAAACCTTATCACTCATTTCATGGCTAGCTCTTTATCTATGCTGGTAAGCCCTTAGATCCAGTGTTCATCTATTTAGGGGTTTTGTTGGATTGGGGATTTAGGGCTTTTATATGAAATTTCCTTTGAAATTTGATTTGTTTTTGCTGGGTTATGTTCGAATTGGGGATGCGGGGTTATCAAAATAGATTTAAGTGTTCGGCTTCGTTCTTCCCAATGGCACAGTTGACATCAGAAACTCGTACACTGTTCCTCATAGCGAGAACTCCTTGCAGGTCCTCCCATTGGCCTTATGTGTTTGTTTGAATTTGTTTAGTGATTAGATGGAATTGGATGTTAGGTTAGGTTTTTGAATTTGGATTTATCTTAGATTGATTTCAATTTGATTTTGTTTGTTTCGGTTTTCAGTTTTAGTTGCTGAGAAGATGCAATTTGTCTCCAAATCTCAGTTCTTTATTGATATCAATATCTAGTTATCTAGTTGTGGATAATTCTAAATGTGGTGAAGTTTCTGTTGAAAATGTATATGGAGAGAGGAATGAGTTAAATTGAAGAGTGAAGGTGAAAAAGTTAGGATTGGTTATCCTAGCAATATTGTTATTTCCCTCTCGAGAAAGTAATAGTTGGTTGTAAGATAAATAAATTTTGAATAGTATGTAACACCATTGTTATGATTTAGGATACAGTAGATGTAATCAGTTTGCTACACCGTTGGCATTCATCTGTATAATTGTTGTTAATTCTTCATATTGAGACTCTCCAGAATGTGTTTAGACATTTTTTTTTGTTTTGCCTATATTGTAGGTTGCTTTAGACATTGATTACCATAAGAATATGCTGATATCTCAGCAAAAGGTGAATCCTAAGGAAGTCATTCTTGGATGGTCATCCTTTTTTTTTTTTTTTGTTCTTCTCTCTAGCTCTAGAAACCTCTTTATTGTCCTTTTTTAACCAAAACGCTAGTTATTTCCTTGACAATTTTCGGGGAGTCCTACTCTTGTTACAATGATATTCATTTTGAATGCATCTTTGATGTTTGGTAGATGTATGATGTGTGTCAAAAATATTCATTCTCATGCATTTTTTATGTCTTGACCATTAATTAATTAAATTTGTATTGTTGTGCTTTCATCAATGCTTGTAGGTACTCAACTGGTCTTGGAGTTACTAGTTGTAGTGTATTAATCCATGATTTCTGATCTAGAGAGCAACTAGGGTTTTTGGTTCTGATTCTATTCCACAATCAAATATCAATCATCAATTGAAATTTGTTGCTTTATACACAAAGAGAGTAGCTCAGTGATGACCCCATATTTGTAATTTATCAAGACAGAACTCTTTTGTAGGCTCATATGTGACTTTTTTGATCTTCTTATAGGGACTTGAGCTTTAACAAGTTGACTAGTGAATGAAAATCTTGTTGCTCTTGGTTACATGAAGTCTATTAAGTAAATAAAGGGAGCATGAGTTTATTTGTGTAAAAGAATTGTTGTTTATATATTTCTCAATTAGCTATATTGCATGTTTGATTGACTGTATGTTTTATGTGTGCAGCTTTTAATCAACAATTTACTACTTTAATTTTGAATTTTTTTTCTTCTATAAATTCCTATTCAGGTATTTATATTGTTGGATTTCAACTACTTTGCAAGTTAATAGTATGGTGTCTGAAGCTTGGTAAGTGTATTTTACTAGGAGAAGGGATTTGAAGATGTTGAATCAGTTGAAGGTAATGGTGGTTCAGAAGTTGGAGCTGCATGAGTCTGTTGGAGTGGTGAGTTTTCTTTGCTTGTAATTGCTATTTGATGTGTCTGATATTTTTCTTCTTATTTTAGATTTTTATGATTGTGACCTTATAACAGTTTCCTTCCTTGTAATTGTTGTTTGATGTATCTGATATTGTTTTGTTTAAAATCGGTGTTCCTTGTGTCATATCTTCAACCAGAAATAAAGTTCTCGCAATTAGATCTAATCTTAGAGCTTCTGTTTTTTATATTCATGTCTATGTCCTACTATTTTTATCTCTTTCTAGTTTCTACTCACTAAAAGGATATATTTACATTAGGTATTCATATTATTGGGTTAGCAATACTCTATTATGCTCAATAAGAATACACTATTTAGTCATTTGCCATCTTACTGCAATCCAATGTTTACTGATGTTGGTTGGTAATTTATTGAACTGTCATAAGATTTCACTCCTGTGGGAGAAATGAATAGGATTTGATGAATGAATAGGATTTGATGAAAACATTCTTTCAGGAGGCACTATAACACTGTCGTACACCATACAGGAATTTTGGTATCCATTTGAATGATTGAAGTGTCTTTCACCTAAACTATGTAACTTTTATCAGCATCTTAAGTAATCCTATGTATACTTTAAACTTTAAAGGCTTCAATTTACATAGCTTCTAGTTTTCAAAGAATCTAGTCTTACTAGCTTTGATGTCTAATTTCCATAGCATTGGTTTTCCTATCTTAGGCTGAAGATTTTGTGGAATGGATGCTGACTGGGATTTGACTAGTAATTGGGGTTTGGAAGCTTTTTCCACAATCTGTATTTTGACAATAAGCAGCAGGGAGCTTGGTAATTGGTGTTTCTGCAAATGAACCGTTCAAATTCTGCCATCTCAATCGTTGAAGGCTACTTGAAGGTAAATATATGGTCCAGATAATGACACTTTGAAAGCACTCTGTTGTGTTAAGTTATACCCGAACATTGACTGACACTTTGATCAAACTACAATGCCTAGAATTGCAAACTGTTCAACCTCCCATTGTCAAAGGTAATGCTATAATACCCTAGACGATCATTGTGTTGAACTACACCTGCACATAGTCTGGCCCCTTTAACATTGTAAATATACCAATTCCGAACTGCTGCTTTAAGTTCTTTGTTAATTGATTGGTGGGAACCTAGGTTGTTAATTTTTAGTGATCCTTATCCTACTTTCTCTCTTCATCAGATCAAATTTGAAAGCTTTTATTATATTAATGTTTATTTCTTACTGGTTATATCGCTTTACTACTCATGAATACAAAGATTGGGGTATCATATTTGGGTTTCACATACATGCTTTGTGCATCTTAATTAAGACTTCAATTATGTAGTCTTTGTTCTGTTTTACTGAAATGCACCACTTACTGAACAGAGATATGAAATAATAGGGAAGGAACAAGAAATGATTGGCATGTGTGAAAAGGCCGAATGCCAAAATGTTCAATAATGGATAAAAGAATTATGGTCTTTGACTCTTTGTTTATGCATGATCAACTTTCTATAACTTTGATAGCTGAAAGCTATACAATTGTATAGTAGCTATAAACATATTTCAAACTATTGCATGTGTTCAAAAGGCAGAGTGTTGATGATAAAGTTCAGAGAAGAAGACATAAGACATATCATTATGCTTTTAGTTGATTCTCTATAATTTTTCTGAAAAAAATTGGCAAACCTAGAGAGAGCCTCCCTCTCGACCCTAGAACCCCTAGATAGATCTGAGAACTGTATCGTGGTTCTTTAATTCCGATCTCCGGATTCTCACAACGCCCTTCGGTACTCCATGCATCGATTCAAAATCCTAACGTGGAATTGTCGTGGCCTTAATAACATAGAGACGCAAGATGCCCTTGTCAATATTGTTCGACAACAAAACCCTAGCATTGTTTTCCTATCCGAAACCCCAGCCACACCAGACTTACTAAATGATGTTCGTTGTCGCATAGGGTTTGATGGGGTTCTCTGTGCTCTAAGAGATGATGATTGTCGTGGTCTATGACTCTTTTGGAGGAATGAGATTCCGATGCGGCTCCAGAATTATTCTGCAAATCATATCGATGCAAAAGTAGGTGCCATCGGTTCTGAAGGTGTCTTTTGATTCACAGGGATCTACGGGGTGGCTATAACTTCCAACAGGAATATTACGTGGAATCTGCTAAGAACCCTAGCAGCACAGATCAATCTTCCTTGGTTAGTCGCCGGTGATTTTAATGAAATCTTGTGTCTAGATGACAAGTATGGTGGTCTGGCGAAGTGCGTAGCCCAGATGACGAGATTTCATCAAGCCCTGGTTGATTGTGAATTGATGGATATAGGTTTTGTTGGTTCTCATTTTACCTGGGCCAATCGATTTACAAAGGAAAGACTTGACAGAGCTTGTCAGAACGTACAATGGAGGGAGATGTACCTTTTTTCCCACTTTATCACTCTACCTCTAAGCAGGTCCGATCACTGTCCACTACTACTTATTAAGGTTAATCCTGAGTTCCTTTCATTTAGTCGTGCCCCCAGACGTTTTCACTTTGAAGATATGTGGCTACAACATTCGGACTGTGGTAATATTGTGCAACAAGGTTGGATGTTGCCATCTATTAGGGATTCTATGTTTCAGGTCAGTAGAAAGATTAAACACACCGGAAACCTATTTATGAGTTGGCATGAAGGAGTGTTTCAACAACGGCAGGTGGAGATGCGATTAATTCAAGGTAAGTTGGATGTTTTGATGAAGAAAGACCACCAAGATTCACACTTTGCTGAGCAAAAAGCACTGCAGTTCAGACTAAACAAGCTCTTTTCCTTGAATGAGACTTATTGGCGGCAACGCTCTAAAGTTCAATGGCTCCGGGAGGGAGATCATAATACAACCTTCTTTCACAGGAGAGCGTCGAACAGAAGAAGTCGTAACTGTGTGAAGGGTTTGATGTCTGAAGATGGACAGTGGATTAGTGAACTAGAAGGAGTGGCTAATGTTTTAATCCAGTATTATGAAACTATTTTTCAGTCTGAACAGTCTGATCCTTTGGCTACAGAGATGATACTTGATTGTATACAACCTCGAGTTACGGATAATATGAATGATGAGCTCTTGACTCCCTATTCTGATGAAGAAATCAAACGAGCCTTATTTCAAATGCATCCCTCAAAATCTTCAGGACCGGACGGTATGTCTCCTTGTTTCTTTCAGAAGTTTTGGAATGTTGTAGAGCTAGATGTGTGCAGGGCAGTACGAGAGGCGCTCAGTACAGGGTATATTTCCCAGGAATCCAATTTTACCCATTTGACTCTAATTTCAAAAATAAAAGAGCCAAAGTTAGCTTCAGATTTAAGGCCCATTGCTTTATGCAATGTGGTATATAAGATAGCCTCCAAGGTTTTGGCCAACAAGTTGAAAAGGATCATCCCTGACATTATTTCTCCTCTACAAAGTGCTTTTGTCCTAGGACGTCTTATCTCTGACAATACCCCAGTGGCTACTGAGGTAGCACATTTTATGAAGAAACTTCGGAGACAGGTAGACGGCTTTTTCTCTTTGAAGTTAGATATCTCTAAGGCATATGACAGGCTTGAGTGGAATTACTTGGAGGCTATTCTTGTGAAGCTTGGTTTCTGTAGAGCATGGGTGGATGTGATCTTGAAAACTGTTAAGTCTGTAAGCTATTCCATTCTAATCAATGGCTCTCCTACTGGTTTTATATTGCCGACAAAGGGATCCTTTATCCCCTTATCTCTTTATCCTCTGTGCTGAGGGTCTCTCTACATTGATTTCTTCTTCTGTCGAGAATGGGAGCATCAGAGGCCATACTATGTCACCTTCTACTCCAACTATACATCATCTGTTGTTTGCAGATGACAGTTTTCTGTTTGGGGAAGCTTCAGTTCGAGAATGTCAAGCCTATAAGAATATTCTTTTTATCTACGCTAGGGCTTCGGGTTAGAAGATTAATCTGGATAAATCTAGCGTGGTTTTCAGTGGCAATGTGGAATTGCATACTAGGCATTACTTAGCTGCAGTTCTTGGTGTCAAATGTGTTAAGGAGCATGGTCTGTACTTGGGACTTCCTATCCATGTTGGACATAACAAAACAACCATTTTTGCTTATTTGAAGGAGCGGCTCACTAAGAAACTGGTTAGTTGGAGATCAAAAATTTTAAGTGCAGGAGGTAAAGAACTTCTCATTAAAGTTGTTGCTCAGGCTTTACCTAATTACGTTATGAATTGTTATTTGATTCCCAAATCTCTTTGTGATGATCTTCAGTAGCTCTGCTCTCAGTTCTTTTGGGGAAGTACTGATGAAAAAAAGAAGATACATTGGAGGTCTTGGGAAAGAAGGTGTCTTCCCAAGGAACAGGGTGGTTTGGGTTTTAAACATTTGTTTGCCCATAATCTAGCCATGCTATCAAAACAAGGGTGGCGACTTTTATCTCGTCCTGATTCACTTGTAGCTAGGGTTTTCAAAGCCATCTACTATCCTACTGGGTCTTTTCTTATTGCTGATATGGGGGATAGGCCTTCATATTCTTGGCGTAGTATAATGGAGGCTAGACCAATACTCCAAGCTGGCTTATTTTGGAGAATTGGTAATGGTTCTTCTGTGAAGATTTGGGAGGATGAATGGATTCCAAATGTTGCAGCTCACTCACTAGCTAGACCACCTGATACTATGTTTGAGACAGTTTCAGACTTGTTGGATACGAGTTCCTGGTCTTGGGACCCTATTGCAGTGCGTGCTTGTTTTGACAATGATGTAGCTACAAGTGTTCTTTCTATTCCCGTGAGTAGACACTTTGCATTTGACAGGGTTGCATGGAAGCTCAACAAAAGAGGTTTCTTCTCGGTTAAGTTAGCATACTCAATTGCCCAGGATTTTGCCATTGGTAATATCTTGGCTTCTTCATCACTAGGGGACCCTTATGCCCCATTATGGAAGGCTCTGTGGAAAGCTAAGGTTCCAAACAAGGTGGCTATTTTTGGTTGGCGAGCAGCTCATAATCTTCTTCACGCTAAGGTGGCTCTGACTTCAAAGGGCTACACGGGTGAGGTACAGTGCACCGTGTGTTCATAGGCAGCTGAGACCCTTGAACATTTGTTTTATAATTGCCCTATTGCTCGTTCTATATTGAGTGCCCCACCTTATTCCATTCAGCCATCGACTTTACCGTTGAAGGAATGGTTCCTAGAGAGGGCTAGCTCTCTATCCTCAATGCTTTTCTATAAGTTGCTTATTCTCCTGTGGAATATTTGGTGAAATCAAAATGATGTGTTGTGGCGGAATCACTCACAAACTAGTTCAAGTCTGGTGGCCTAGTCCTTGGCTTGGTATGAGGAATATTTGCAAGCTAACTTTTTTGGGAGTTCGCCTCGGGTTAGAGAGAGGCTAGCTAAAAAATGGATCCCTCCTATTGGAGTCTCTCTAAAACTGAATGTAGATGGTGCATTTATGTCTCATGTTCCATATGGTGACATTGGTGGTGTTCTCAGGAATTATCAAGGGTTGTTTATGGCTGCCTTCTCTCACAGGGTGAATTTTGTTAGTTCTCCATTACACTCCGAGCTGTTGGCCTTAAAACACGGTTTGTTATTTCTGCAAGACATGCAAGTAACAAAAGCTGTGGTTGAAAGTGACTGCCTAATAGCAGTGGGGGATATAAACAATGAGGTGGAGAATCTATCTTCTCTTAGTGCTTTAATTGCAGAGGTTAAAGATCTGGTTCATTCTAGTAACGATGTTTGTATTAGGTATGCCTCTCGTCAGGCTAATACAGTAGCTCATAGGCTTTCCAGTCATAGCTTTCATTCTAATATTCATCATGAATGGTTTGTTAATGCTCCAGACTAAATTCTGGATGCCCTCATGTATGACCTCCCGCATATTCATTAATAAAATTCCTTTCTTCAAAAAAAAAAGACATATCATTATGCTCTATCTCAACTAGTTGAATGAGAGCTAGACTTATTTCTATTGTGAACTATGGTCATTGGATGTTGGCTGTTGTGAATCTGGATGAAGAAACCATTCACTTCATGGATTCGTTAAAAAGGCTACTTCAGGCTAGATCGATTTTACTTTGTTGAATATTTGGAACAATTGATGTAGTTTGGTGGCTGCTTGAAGTGGTAGTACAGTTTTTGCAGTGTTTATCAATGGATATGTTGTTAGTGGTTTCCAGGTTTTTTATGAATATATGGTACAAAGCGATTTCCACTTTCTATATGAATGGTATATTTTGGTTTGTATTTCCAGGTTCTGATGAATGTATGGTACATTATTGTGGTATCCAGGTTTTAGAATGTATGTTGCTTTATTAAGAAAAGAACAACACATTAAAGCCAAATTCTGTGGTTGTAAACCAAATCACACAACATAAAAAGGAAAACAACTGAACATCCAACAACAGAATTCAAGCAAAATTCTTTTTTTTTGAAACAACCAGAATCCACAGACAAAGATGAGAGTTTATAGTCATAGTGTTATTCACACGACAGATTATTATTGTGTAAAATCATTTCACACAACAGATGTAAAAAAGAAATTTCAAAATTCTACACATTTAGACAACATTTTATTGTCGTCTCACATTAAAACAGATAATAGGTTATTTGTAAAGTCTGTTGCTAGAGTTTGACGACAACAACATTTGACTGTCATTCTATTTCATATCTAACCACATATACTTACAATTTGTGCATATTTAGGCACACTCAGATGACATATTTTTTTTAGGTGTCTGTCGTCTGAGTGAACTTCTAACGTCGGGCTTGACCCGTCGTCTGAACGTCAATCAGATATCAGCTTACTAGACGACAGATTTTTTGCATATCAAACGATGGTCATGGTCTGTCGTATGATGAGTTTATTGGCATGGTGTAATGAGTTCTTGAGGATTGGTAAAAGAGGCAGACTAGATAACTATCAGATACTCTGTCAAAGAACGTACAACATATCTGAACATATTACATTGAGCTTCTAACAATTTATAAGCACCCACTAACATATACAGATTACACTGTAAAAATTTCCCTAATACTTGCAATACTATCTGCATGATGAGGCAAAGAAATGGTATAAATATGAAAAGTTACTGTGGGCAGGTAAATTTTATTTTTCTTTTCTCTCTCCTACCTCCTACTTTCCCTCTCTCTTCTGCAACTCTTTATCTCTGGCGTTTCTTTGCCGTCCGGCCACAGACAGGCGAGCTACCAGCCCCCATAGACACATCTCCTCCTTCCCTTGAATCCTGTGATGGTGGCTTGTAATGATTTGGTCGAAAAACGGAGAACCAACATCGAGAAGCTTACGGTTACTGTAGCAGAAAGTGGTCAACGCCGGTTTCTCTCAAATATGGCCACCTCAGGCGATGAAACTAGGTCCATTAAAAGCGCCTTGAGCAACTCTTCATGCTCTCCAAACCTCTTGCAGCGTGGAGGAAGAAATCATAATTAAAAATTTTCCCTGTACTTCGGGTTGCTTAATTGTTTGACCACTTCAAGGTATTTTCTGACTTTATCATAGTTGAGAAAGTTGTTGGAAATATTGAGATGATGTTGTACATGAAATTTGGTGGCCTGTTGAGGTGGTGGCTGGCGGAGGGTGGGGCCCACTTGCTGCCACTGTGGGTGTAGCAGGTTTCTAACTTTGATTTTTAGCTAGTTAAATCCTATAATTATTGTAGAGGTTGAATATGCGATTTTGGTGAAATTTGGAGAAGTTTAATATCGATTGTGAATTTACAAAGTTTGGAGTTTAGAATGTCGATTTATGGGAAGCCGATATTCGGTTTTCCCTTGTTTCCACTATGGAATACGCTAATCGACGGATTGATATTAGTGGTGAAGTTTGGGTTGAATCCGGAAAGAAATGGAGATATTGGTTTAGTAGGGGTTTTTGGATTTCATTTTAGAATCGTATTTATTTGTCTAATTGTTGTTTACGGAATATCATTGTGTACAGGATGAGGTATCGACCAATCGCTTGGATATCGCGTCAGCCGTATACTGTGAGTGGACTTTTGATTTTAAGTGATGCATGCGGTTATTTTTTTTCCCGAATTAAATTATTGATTTAAGTATTTACCAATCTATTATAACTTGAGCATATATTGACTTCGGAAATTGACTTTGGATTATCTCGTGATTTTCACTTTAAATGATGATTTTCGGAGATTGATTATGATTCATTTCGGTTACTTTTTTTGAAGTGGATTTTGTATTACTATTTTGTGTGATTTTGAGTTTCGATGATTTATCTCCAATTTATAATTATTATTTTATACCTATGTTTTGTTGACGGTTTTGTGAGTATTCTTTTGGCGTGAGGGACGCGTCATGATTTATTTGTTTA
The DNA here is from genome assembly GCF_002994745.2 of Rosa chinensis. Classification (NCBI taxonomy): domain Eukaryota; kingdom Viridiplantae; phylum Streptophyta; class Magnoliopsida; order Rosales; family Rosaceae; genus Rosa; species Rosa chinensis. The sequence continues at coordinate 23,012,563 of NC_037091.1, read as the reverse complement.
TCTTGAGATTTTCCGAGTACGTTTGGGAATCGTACTCATGTTTTCATTTGCGAGATTTTGGGGATGCTTTACTTGGTTTCTGTTTTCTATTGTTTTCTTCACCATGGGTAGATTTATTTAGTTATCCTCCTCACGTGGGTGCAGTCGAGCATTATTAGTACTCATCCCTGCTTACTATGTGTTTGTCGGTGAGTTGAGCATAGAGCCTGGGAGGCTCCCTTCATTGCATGGTGATATTTTCTTCCCCATATCCTTTTGTTACTTGACTAGTAGGACGACTAGTCCGATCTTGTTTAACCAGCGGGGCTTATCTTATTTTCTTTAGTATCGGAGTTTCAATCTTTTCACTTGGTTGTTTATGACTAGTGGGGCCGGTCAGCTTTCTTGGGCTGAACATCAGTCAGTTTGTTTTCCTTAATTGTTGCATGCATCAGGTTTTTAAGGAATAAACGTGGGAAGGTATAAACTCCTTTTTCTTTATAATTAATTATTTTTGTCCACTCACGCTAACATTTTTATGTACATTCCCCTAGGCCATTCGGTTTCATTTGCCCAGTCTGCAGAGTAGTTGGTTCGGCATAATAGGATTTGGGGCATAGCATCTGCTGCTGTTGTTTTCATATTGTAGGTTAATCGCTGAACCTACTTGTATTATGAATTCTTTTTCTCTATTAGATTGCTCTGATAACCCGTGGAACAAATGCTGTAGAGTTTAGGAGTTACACTTGTGTATTTGGTTTATGTTGTATTGTTCGGATTTCAGTTGTTAATTGTAGAGTTGTTGTGTTTTAGGGAGCATGGTGGCTCCAGAAGAATAAGGATGGTTTATTAGAAGTGTAAATGTATTTCTATAGATTTCGGGTAGTCCAGTTTAGAAGTGACTCTGCCGAATTTTCAGTAGAGTTATTCCTAAGGTGGGCCCCACAGGGCCACCACAGATTTCAGAGTGAAATTCGGGGTGGGTCCTGTCATTGACAGGTACATAACCATTTAATAGTAACATCACAGCTCGATAATTACTAAATGTCAAGGCCTTGATTTCCTAAGTTGACGTATTGAAGCTCATGCCTCTTGATTCCCCCAAAGTACGCATCAAAAACGTCAAAAGGATCCACCTAACTAATATTGATCATTCATCAGAATGCGGTTAACACGATTATGCCTTCAGTAAAAAAAACTAAAGAAGTACTACTGTGTATACATGTTTGTGCATATATGGAAACAAATAAGGAAGCATTGATGCATCATGCAATATTTGTTCTCAAAATTTTAAAATACTTAAAGAGTTGGCACACTTTAACTCATCAAGATAGTACTCAATCTTTGTTTATAATCAATTTCTTCACAAACTTTCAATCTTTCTTTATTTTTAACTTATTGTAACTTGCTAAAACTATGATTGGGGCTAGCCAAACCAACCCCAGAACACAAAACCATATAACCAAATAAGCCAAAATCATATACCATTTGTAACCTGAAAATACACTTTTACTGTGCCCAATGATTGCAATTGGTACACGATTTGCTCAACATGCAAGTCATCGGCCTCTCTATACGATAGTGACCATATTGAAAGGTACCTTCACTTTCCCAGAAAACACAAATACCACAGCTAAATCAGCACAAAGATATTTGGGCATGCAATAATGTACTAAAATTGATCATAAAACCTGTTAAACTCAAATACCAAGGTCCACAGCCTTACCCATTTCCAGTAAAGTCAAAAAGGAAGGAACTAATTCCTTCATTTTCCAATGCAGCAGCAATATGTCCAAAACTAGTCAGTTCCTAGATATCAAAAGAGAGGCTATAAATCTGATTATGAAGCCTACCCGACATTATAGTTTTCACATGAATTAGGTACTCAACTACGAATTAGATAATATATCTAACCAATCAAAATTCCAAAGCTATTTTCTAAATCTATGAAGCCCCCCAATAGCTTGCACTCAAATCTGCATATTACATGAAGGATTACAAAGTCAAACATAGAACTTAATTGCACAATCTATATGACCCAAATGACGATACATTGGTAGCTGGTTATGAACAAAACAACTACCTCTTTTCCTGATTTCAACAATGTTGCTCATTAAGAACTCGAGGGATTTTGGCTTACAATCTCTGTAAGATGTTGCCAGCGTGCTAAACAAGCTCACACAGATTAATGATCGAAACGCCTAGCCTACTTTCATCCTTGCCAGTGTCCTCAACTCATTAAATACTCGCATATTTGCCAAAATTGATCACTGCCACACATAAATCAAAATTCCGGTTATAAACACCAAATCAAATCAGTTTAATTACAAGGAAAAATCAAGCAAAGAGCTACGAGATGTTACAGAGTTTGTTGTATTTATGAGGCGAGAGCCTCGAGGTTTGGAGCTCGAAGAGCATTTGAGACGAGTATTTGAGAGCTTGTCTGAGATTGTTAGTGTCCTGAGAAAAGTTGAAATCAAAATTAGGTTTTCAGAGATTGAGGAATTGTATAAGTCTAATAGAAATAAGATTAGGAAATGGGAGTGAAACTTTGCAGGAAGAAGGCTCAGTTAAGAGAACAACCGGTGAAAGAGAGAAGGAAACGATGGACTGATAGAGGTGAAGGGCTTGAAGTTGAAGGGACTGATGTCATATCGACGGCAAATTGAAGCGAGATGGTCTTTACTTTGCCGAACCCGAACCACCGCCAATCTTGTCCACACAATTTGGGGATTCAGTAAAAAAAACCCTAATCTCAAATTTTCAGAGAGAGATGGAGGAAAGAGAAAGTGAATTAGGGGCACCACAGACAAACCTAGGCAGAGGAGGCCAGTGAAGGACAACAATCCAAATCTAATTGAGAGAGGACTAAGAGAGAAGGGGTTGAGAGGGTTCAAAAACTGAGAGAGATCGAGATGCTTTCTGTCGAGAGAGAGAGAGAGGGTCAAGAGGCTAGCTAGGTTTTGTTTTATATTTTTCTTCCTTTTGGACACGATGTGGCATGGCAATTAAACCTAGCAAAAAATTCAAAGTTATTCACACAACAGAAACCTCACCAACTATAGTCTGACTGCAGCATTAAAAATCAAAATGTGAAATCATGGGGGGAAACATGGTGCTTACAACATTTTGGCTCAAAATATTGCCGTCTAGTTCCAAGTTCACATAACAGAAAAGCTTAAATCTATTGTACAATTTCTATAGCTTGCACTAGGCCTATTTAGGGAAAGACATTCAAGCAAGCTTCCTCAAACTTTGGTGCTCAGTTTTTCAATCATACAACGGAAATAGTGAAACCGTTAGATCTAGTAGCCCAAAATTCAGTGTTTCAAGAGGCAACCAAGACTCTAGAGTTAAGGGAAATCTGCCGCTGAATTTTTTCAGACAACGGACAATACTTAATTCTATTATGCAATGTAGTTTTGATAAAAAAAAGTTATCATTTTGTTGACATTCAGACAACAGAACATCACTAATACCGTTGTATAATATAGTTTACTTAAACACACAACAGATGATTTCTATTCGGTTGTGTGATTAACTTTTTGTAGTAGTGACGTCACCCTACCATAAAGTGATAGAGACTCATTGCTGGCACAAGGCCATAATTAACTAAAAATAAACAACAATAATATATAACAGAAAATAAATTTAAAGCCAGAGCCCAAGCCCAGGCCCAAGAAGCACTAGGCACAGCAAGGAATATGCAAGATTCCAGCCCAATCCAGTGACACCACAGCCCTACTAACACTGCCGCCACCATAGCGTCACCATCACCGCGCCTCTGTAGTGTCCCGGTTTCCGTCCAAAGCCCAGTCACCATAGCAGTCAAATCGCCGACCGATCTGAACCCCAAAAACCAAAGCACTGGTGAAGAATACGAAACCCCCGAACCACAGATCGAATCGTGGCTTCAATGACACCAATCCTCCACCCCATCCCTCCAAACTGCCTGTCCCCAGCCATCCCATGCCAAGCCATGCTGCCTATCCTACCATCCAACACACTCAACCTCAGATCAGATTCGGATCCGATCGAGATCGAGTGGTTCAGTCCCCTGAACAACGACCAAAACTCGGTCACCACCATCCTTTCCATCTGAGAGAAACACTGCCACGAAGGCCAGAGCTCGTTTGGCTGCATGCGCCAAGCGTGAAAGAGGCCAGAGGCCCGCACCAACGAGGGTGCGCCGCTGGACGAGGAAAATTGTTAACGAGGGGAAACCTAGCTTGTAGAAAGAAAACTTTTTTGGTGATATTTTGCTCTGTCTAATGTATTAGGAAATGAATTCAGAAAATTCGAGACTCTTATTAATAAATACATAGATTTATTATACGTTAGTTTAGTCTATATAAAAGTTTCATTCAAAAATATATTTTTATAAATACAATTAATGTGATTTCTTTATTATTTTTAACTAAAATTTCCACAGAAATTGAAACTTTCTTTGAAATTTCTTAAATTTGAAGTACTGAAACCGAAATTTGAATGATTGGTTCGAAGTATCAATCAATCCAATTGTTTTTGGCTAGATACCAAATTATTCGAACTATGATTCCTCAATTACTGTAGACTAATTAAACAAGCATAGCTACCTAGTTTCCTTTCTCTACACTACTTATTTTGTAGTCTGTGTGCTTCTTCCTATTTTCTTTTTCTTTCCTTATCAATTATCACATTGTGCTTTCCTTTAAATTGAAATCGCTCAAGGTTTGCAGTTGTTCAGTGAAAGTTTTAACCCATATAGCTTACGTGATGATTCACTTTGGTCCCTATTAATTACGAAAATCAAATAATTAATAACAAGAAAGTAGTAATCGACTCCAATCTGTCTCCTAAACTTATATAAAAGAGGCAATGGAAAAGTGATGACTGTATTAGAGGAACGAATAAAGACCTCGATCTGGCTTCTTGAGCTTAGATAACTATACAGGCACTTAACCAATCAGCTTGCAAAGACCAAAACTAAAACCTGGACAATTACATAATGAATCAGACTAAGAGAGTTTATTCATACTTCACACTGCATTTCCTCACCTACAAAACTACATGTAAAGTATAGGACTAATAGAGTTTTTTTATTCATTATTATCGTCATTTCCCTAGCGAAATTGGTTAACTTGTTCAGATTGTGCTTGTGGAAGGACAAGGACGTTCATAATATCATTTGAAATTATCTCGAAAACCTCCAATCCATGTATGTACAAATGCGATTTGGGAGTCCTTGGATATTACAAAGATAGCATAATACACAAATTATGAAGCAATAGTGAATTCTGGGATACATAAAGCACTTGTTCAGTTCCGCAATTAACAGTTATCTTCCGATTAAGCACATAAGAATAGGAGAACCAAATATCGGTGATGTAGACTATTGTATCATATTAGTTTAGTATTATTTGTACAAGTTGCTGTAAGCTAAGATTCATTACAATTTGATTCGCCTTCGAAAATTTGAACCATTCAAAATGGTAAGGAACTCTTTTTTTTTTTGAAAGGGGTTTGGAACCCAGCCTAGCTGGGAGGCTCAGCCCCACGCCCGGTTCCATTTATTATATTAATATTAGTACTTTGCAACCGGGGGGGGGGGGGGGGGACATAAAACCTGAATCCCGTGCTACAATAGAAGCATTACAATAATCCTCGTAGAGAACATCCTGAATAATAGCAGGTGTCTCATCTAACCAAACATCATCAAGCAACAAGTAGCTAGCAAGGTGTGCAAGTCTATGTGCAACACCATTTGCTTCACGGTAAATATGTCGAATTTCAACAGACTGAAAAGCAGATAAGTAATCTGTACAATCGTCAAAAACCCGACTTACCTCCGAGAAATTATCCTCTTCACTCTTGAGTGCAGCAATCAGAAGGGTAGAGTCGCTCTCAATAACTACATCCGACCAACCTTGGTGAATACCAAGCAGAAGACCCGCTCTGCACGCCTCAGCTTCCATATTAATCGCTGAGTGAGCATGCAAAAAATGCCTAGCAATAGCGGCAATACCCGTGCCCAAGTCATCTCTGACCACTACCCCAATACCTCCAACACCACTGTCCACTTGAAAAAGCTCCGTCAATATTAAAAGTTGGTTAATTTCCATTAAGTAATTAGATAGCTGTACTATATATACCCAGTTTACAGTGTTGTGTAAATTAAGGAACGATAATTGGAGAAATGATATGAACGTACACCATATGACCAAACTGGCATAACATGACTTCAAAATCATATGCTACATTTTAATTAGACTTGTCTCCCGCTGTTTCTTAGATGCGTTCGAAAGACGAAATAGTAGTGTACTCGATCGGTTAAGGACTGAATAAGCTTTCCACTTCTTTTCTAATAGTAGACTTAACCATTCCTCTTCAACATCAGCTTACGGATGATGCATTAGACGCGGTTGGTGTGTTGTACACCCTATCAGAAGCTTTCTTCACCTACAAAATGAATAATAATAATAATAATAATAAAAGAGCATGAGATTATTGTAATAGAGGTTGACAAATGAAACACCATATGAAAGTAGTTTACTTCTTTCTCCCAGTCTGTGAATAAGATTATGATTGCAAGAGACAGTGCTTGCACAAATAGCGCAACAATGATTCCCATCCAAAGACCCTATAAAAGAACATATTAGTTTGTCTTAGTATGATTTGAGTAGTGTTATATTCCCTCCCAGAAGGATTAAGAAACTTAACAGATTAAAATTTTAAGACAAACAGTGAAAGGATTTGGCGTCACCTTTCCTCCAATGTGGAATAAAAATGCTAATAATATTGCAGTAGGGATTCCCATAAGATAATAAGCTCCCAGATTTACATATGCTCCAATCTTCTGCTGTCCACTTCCTCTTATGATACCTGAATTTGTAAATTAGTTTTAGAGTCTTTTCATCAAAATAAAAGAAATTCACATTGAGTAGATAGGACTTGATTTTGAAAGTAAAATTCCTAATGAACTCAGGGGACGCTATAAATTCAAAACCAGATAATTCAGTTAGAAATGGTTTTTTATGAGACCAGAAATTAAGCAAAATGGGAAAAAACCTGAAAGCACAGATTGAAGTCCATCAAAAAAGTGGGATACCGCAACCAAAATAAGCATTTGCCCAACATAACTGACAACTTCCTTTTCACTGCTGTAACAGTAGCCCCAAACTTTTCGACCCAGTATCAGTATTGCAGCAGCCACAATACCTTCAGTAACAACAATGCATAGTGCAACACCTACTGCTAGACGAGCTAGTTGTGGTTGCCGGGCACCCAATTGATTTGAAACTCTTGTGCTACGACACATTATATGGAATTATGGATATAAAGACCAGGAAAGAACTGTTCAGACAACTATGCACAAGAGAGACATGCATTAGACAAACCTTGCTGCACCTGCGAATGCAAGAGGAATCATGTATAACATGGAGCATGTGTTAAGGCTGAAACATGTGACAAATTCACTGTTAGTTAACTACTATCAGAGTTGTATCTATTTCAATTAGTCATTCGAGTTAATGTCACACACCTGATTGATAGCACTGAGGTTTCAAGCTGTGGATTTGGAAGAAAACCGGATAAGAGAACCATCATTTCGAATGACCAGATTTCTAGGCTGCTCGCAGAAATAAAACAGTAAACAACCAACAAAGTACTAACATTTAAGAACTTCAAATACATAAAAAAATAAAAATAAAAAATAAAAATAAATTATGTATTTGGATGTGCACAAACAATCTGGTACTGGCTTCTAATGCTGTAATCGGTGCAATGTTATACCACAGCGACATAAATAAAAGTACCTGATCATTATAGCTGAAGGAATAGATAGTCTTATGAAATTGGGAATTCCATGAAATGCCTCCTTTGAGAATCCAGTCCATGTGTGTATACAAGAAGGAGAAACTCTGATATAAACAACCAAGAGTAATGCATTGATCCAATATGAGATAGAGATCGCGACAGCAGCGCCTCTATATCCCAAGCTGGTCTTGTATATCAGAAGCCAACAGAGAAGCAAGTGCACTAGTGTTGCAATACCTGTGGTAGCTATCATAGGAACCACATTGTTTTGGGTTTGCAAGAATCTGGAATGACATTGTTGGACTGCGTAAGCAAAAATGCAAGGTATCAGGAAACGAGCATAGTTTCCAGCGGCAGTGGCAATTTCTGGATCTTGACCGAAGAATTTGAGAATGTGGCCTGCATTGAACCATATAGTTGCAAGAGGAATGCAGGCCAGCAGAAGAACAAGCATTGCCCTCTGCATGTGTACACCAAGCATATGATACTGCTTTGCTCCATACGACTGCCCGCAAAATGTGTCTAATGCGCTACCCATTCCTATCTGTTCACCAATTTAAGAGAACAGATACTATTGTTATTGCCATACACAACGATTTTTATCTTGCAAAACACCCTTTTGTTTTTGAAGAACACCTTTATCAAATATCAAGCAATTGTTTAGTCAAGTAACTTTGAACAAGCAAAGTGAAACAACATAGAGATTAGAGATTTCATTTCAACAAACCATTCAAATGATTTCTTTAGTAATCAAAATGACTAAACAGGCTTTCCGAAAGTGAGGAAGATTTGTAAAAAGCTAAATTGTATCATTTGTAGTAAATCAAATATTGGAATAGTTAAACTGAGAGGGGGAAAACGGATTATTGGATTTTCAGTTACTGTCCATACATAAGGATACTAAATAAGTGCCAGGACTAATTAAGTAGACTACTTGTCTATTATATTTCGTTGAGGGTTCCAGGTCGCTCTGTTTTCTCTGTTCTCTCCCAATGTTGAAACTAAAAGACTATATTTTATTATGTAAGATGAAAGATTGAAAGGATAAGACATCTTACTATCAAGCTCAAACCAGTCACAGATGCAAAAGAAGTGGCCATGGAAGCACCTGCAAGTGATAGCTCCCCAAGATGGCCAACATACATGACTGAAATAACCTGCATACCGAACAACAAGAAATTTGATGATACCAGCGGCCCTGCCAACAATAACTGCTTCTTCAGTTCCCCGAACAATTCTCCTTCCGTGAATCGTCCCTTTGTTGATTGTAATGCATGTTCTTGGGGCAGAACTGGAATCAAGGGTGATTCAAGACCAGCAGATTGTTCTTCGTGAGCCATTGGTTGTGTTCTTGGTTTTCAAAGAGCAAGTGTTCAAGTTGAGAGCATTGACTGCGCCCACATAGTGCTGATTTTTTTGGGCCAAATTTTCCTTTGTTTTTCCTTTTGTCTGAATTCTGAAATCATCTTTGTCACGTTATAAATTCCTTTATGTGGGAAGAAATCAAGAAAAGCAATATACAATTTTTTTATTTTTTATTTTTTTTTTTTTATAGGAGCAATATACAATTTTAAAGCTCCATCATACAGCCATGGTCATGCCTGGTAAGATATTTTCTTTATGTCTTGGTATTTCTAATGGATATGTAGTCAAAATTGGAGGCAGAGTAGAACTACTAGTTGAGAACTGTCAATCCCTAAATATTATCTTTTAGGAGATACTCTAAAAGATTTTCAAAACTCTATTCTTCAATTCCTCGAATCTGAAACCAATCAAATAAACGCACAAGCTAGCTCACAGTAGTCTCTAGACTTGGGCGTTTAAATGAGTCGCTTTTGTGGAAAGCATTCCCATATACTATGTATACACATTTCCATATCAATCTGTTAACGATATATATAAATCATAGTTAGTAATATTCGAAACAGGAATTAAACGTTAAAATACCTGAATAATTTGGCAAATTTTAAAATTTGAGACTACGTGTTTAAAACGAAATGTAATGAAAAATACTAACATAAAAAATACGGACATGTTGTAGAGAAAGAGATTCGGGAGAATGCTTGTGTGCTTTCATTGATAATAGAGACCTATTTATATAGAGGTTCACAAGTACAAATCTTAGATTACAAGGAAAGCTACTCAAATGTTGATTAGAATATCTAGGAGATTCTACCCTATTACACCTACTGTTCTAAAACTCAGCTGCCCAAGTCACCTAGGCGGTGACTAGGCGTTGGGCAGCGGCTGGCCGCCGTGATTAATACCAACTCAGTGAGGTAGGTGGGCAAGGATTTGGGAGGCCGATTAGTTGGCCTAGGCGGTGATTAATCGGCCTAATCATCTGGGCGGAGTAGGCGGACTAATAGATCTATTTCTCCGAAATCACTCTTATTTCAATGGCGCCACGGCCACCGTCGACCACCACCACCTCGACTCTGTCCCCGTCGTTGACCTCCAGCTCCTCACCCACTCCGAAATCTACTCCCTCTCTATCTCCTCCTCATCTGACATCTCACTACTTCGACGACGACGTCGGCCAAAATTGACTGCTCCATCTTCTTCACTCTTCAGGTGGTCGGCGCCGACTTCTGAGAGTCGCCAGTTGCTTCCTTAGAGTATTACCTCTGGTGGACTTGCGAGCAGTACAACCATTGATTTAGAAGAAGAAGAACGATGAGAGAGACAGGCCAGGAATCAATGATATATATATATATATATATAGGGAAAAAAATACAAACAGTACCCAACCTTTGACCCATTAGTAACTTTACTACCTGACAAAAAAAAAATCACTTTGGTGCCTGAAGTTCGGACCCCGACCCAATATTAGTACCTAAAACACTGTTGGCTGTTACGGCGTTAGCCATGTGGCAAACTTTGAGGGGTATATTCTCGTCCCTTCACTCAATCTCTTCTTCTTTCTCTTGCTTTCTTCGTCTTCTTCTTCCTCCCAACTGTTGAATATCAAAACGCAGAATACAAAGGCACCCACTCATGTTTTTCCTTCATTATCTTTTTCTAATTCATGACCAAACTCAACTAATATCACATTTCTAGTAACGCACTTAATCCAAGATTGTAACAACAACCCAATTTCCATATTTTTCGGTTCTCAGTATAGTAGCTAATCAACATGCCAATCTCATTTTCCAGCATAATCAATTAAAATACAATAGAGCCAACAATAATCATAGAGCCAACAATAATCATGTATCCACAAACCCATTCCACTTCTGCACCGAGAAGAACAGTAGCAATACACATGGAGTGTGAGAATTGAAATTTACGTTCACTGTATTAATCATGGGTATTGCTACTGTGTCTAGTTTCGAATACGATCACTGAACAGGAAGCTTTCTAACTTCGAAGCCAACACCTTGCTACCATCCAATCACACTCGGATTTGCACTCCACTACACAGATTCTTAAAATGAACATCACCAAGCAGTTCTTCCTCCAGAATGCCAATCAACGTCAGAAACAAACCAGAAACTCAGCCGACAATACCCCAAACAACAACTTTATCAAAACTAGATGACAAATCGAAACCAAGGACACCAACATATAGAGTATCAAAAGAAGATCGAGTTTTATACCTCACACATCGTCAACGATGAAGCGACGAAGCCAGAAAAGCTACTGGCGATGGTAATTGTGTCAGACCCCGAAACCAACCAAAACCCAGTTAATCAAAACTTGATCGAATTCAAAAACCAGTGATACCCATCATGTAGAGCGTGAAGAAGGAAGAGGAGAGTGATTTCTATACCTCATGCATCCCAATCAGTCACTGGAATTCGTCAAAGAACAACCGGAATTCGTCGAAAACACAAAGCTTTCCGACTTGAATTCCTTTTCCTGAGTTGTCGGCTGGACGATCTGACCCCAGAAAGACGTCGGCGATAAGGAGACGAAGCTATTTGTTCAAAATAGCAAGAAAAGTCTTCTTCTTCCTTTTCTTCCACCACAAATTCGTCATATGTTTTTGGCAAAGGACTGCGAATTGCAATGGGAGATTGAGCATTAAGAGTTGAAAAGAGGGACGATGAAATTGGGGAATGAAGGTGAAGCAATGGGTAATACCTGGCTTTACCACAGACCCAAACTCGTCCGATTTCAGACCCGAACTCCATCTATGGCCGCCAAGTACGAACCTCTTTCTTTCTCTCTCAGCCTTGTTTCGGGTGAAGTTTGAGCGAGGGTTATGACGACGGCGACGGCGACGGAGAATGGTGGATTGTGCGGCGAGATTTGATTGGCATAGTGTGGGTGGCTAGATTGGAAATCTGAGCTTGAGGAAGAAGAAGAGATTGAGAGAAACAAGGAGAGTTGGGAGGAAGCAGAAGACGAAGAAAGTGAGAGGAAGAAGAAGAGATTGAGTGAAGGGACGAGAATACCCCTCAAAGTTTGTCACATGGCTAAAGCCGTAACGGCCAACAATGTTTTAGGTACTAATATTGGGTCGGGGTCCGAACTTCAGGCACCAAAGTGATATATTTTTTTTGTCAGGTACTAAAGTTACTAATGGGCCAAAGGTCGGGTACAATTTGCATTTTTTCCCCATATATATATTTATATATATTTTTTTTTTGTGGGCTGAGTGAAAAGGTCATGGCCAAGTTGTTCCCAATTATATGGTCTTTGTGTTTCCTCTAGTATAATTTTATGTTATAAAAATAAAATCAAAATAGAAAGAAAAAAAAACTGCCTAGGTCCCTTAATTACCGTCTAAGTAGCGCCTAACGATTTTTACAACCTTTGATTACAACTGATACAAGTAATCAGAGTTTGGGCCAGTCAACACATATTCACGTATCCTTAAACACTTACCCTCAGGTTGCCCAAATGTCAGTGCTTCTTTCGTTGCCTTGTCAAAACCTTGCCGAGTAACAAAAATCCAGTGAGACAAAAATAACCTCAGTCGAAGGAGAAAATGAATACAACACATCCTTCATTTTTTGAGATCAAAACATATAGACATCTCTCCCTAATGTCTGCATCTCCCTATGGTGACTGCGATCATGGGAGCTTGGATGACTTCCGTAGACCAATGTTTTTCACATATTTCTTGCAAGTAGATTTGGGCAATGACAAGTGAATAAGTCCACCACATTGTTCTCAGATTGAACTTAGTTCACCTTGATCTTGAAGAGAGTCTGTTGTTATTGATTTTAGAAGAACTTAGGCAATATGTGCTTGGTGTTGTCGCCTTGCTTTATTTGTTTTATGCAAGTAGTATTATCCTCATAAATGCTCATAGGTTCATCTGTGGTAGACTTCAAACAATAAGTGCATTGAACATGCTTAATTATGGATCTTAACCATTTACATTCACGAATAGCTTCTGAAGAGCTACAATCTCTACATGGTTCGAAGATGTAACGACAAGAGTCTGTTTTCTAGACATCCAAGATATCATGGTCTTTCCCATGGTGAACTAGTTTGGGAACGACCTTTGTGTCGGTCAAAGAGATACCCAGCATGAACAAAACCTTCCAAAACATCATTCATGTTTTAAGGAGGCGATAGAAAGCGCTGGTCGGCATCGGCGACTTTGGTGTATGATGGGTCCGAATCCGTCTTTTCTCTGTAGGGATAGAACAAACTCATATTAATTGTACCCCTTAAGTATCGAAAGATATCTTTTATGCCAGTCCAATGGTGTCACATTGGCACAGAGCTATATCTAACTAACAAGTTCACAACAAATGAGATATCCAGTCTTGTGCATTGGGCTAAGTTCAATAATGTGCCTATTGCACTTAGGCAGGGCAATTTTGCCTCTAGTACGTCTTTGTCATCATCCTTAGGATGAAACGGATTCTTTTTAGGGTCAAGACTACGGATGACCATAGGGGTGCTTGCAGGCTTAACTTTATCTTCATTAAAGCTCCTAAGCGTCTTTTGGATATAAGCTGATTGATGAATCAAGATACCATCAATACAGTGCTCAAGTTCCAAACTGAGACGGAATCGTGTTCTCCCTAGATTTTTCATCTCAAATTTGGATTTTAGATGTTCAGCGGTTTCTCTGAACTCATCAAGGGTTCCAATGATGTTCATGTTGTCAACATAAACCACGACAATGGCAAATGGGGAACTTGTCTTCTTTATGAAAACGCACGGGCATAGTTCATTGTTGACATATCCCATCCCAAACAAGTAGTTACTTAGACGGTTCAACCGTATCCGTCTGGATTGTTTTAATATATATTGAGCTTTTCAATGTTATTGCAAATACGGTTCGTGGTCTAGAGCCACTTGATTTGGGTAATTGAAGTCCCTCAGGGACTTTCATATATATTTTCGTATCTAGATCCCCATAGAGATATGCAGTGACCACATCCATAAGCTGCATGTTCAGTTTTTTGAAACTACCAAGCTGACAAGGTAGCAAAACGTAATAACGTCTATTATGGGAGAATATGTATCCCCATAGTCGATTTCAGGGTGTTGTGAGATACATTGCCCCAGAAGGCAAGCTTTGTATCTTACGATCTTGTTTTTCTCATTACGCTTTCTAATGAAAACCCATTTATGTCCAACAGGTTTTGTGTTAGGTGGTATTGGCACGATATGCCCAAATATTTTCCTCTTTGGTAGAGAATCCAGTTTTTACCTGGATCACACCTTTCCATTTATGCCAATCTGCTTTACGTTGGCATTCATCAACAGAGTGAGGTTCGATGTCATCAAACTCAATAATCTCACGCGCAACGGAGTAGGCGAATACATCATCAATGATGATGGAGTTTCTCTCTCACGTCTCATGTATACTAGTGTAGTTTACAAAGATCTCTACATTCTCAAGAATAGGTTCTGGCATTGAGGTATCCCCCAACGATGTTTCTTAGATATAACCATAATCTGGAACATTTTTATGGGACGGATTTTTTGTATCGATGATCAAAAGATCTATTTGTACCACAGTCGCTCTCTTTCTAGGGCAGGTATCCTTCAAACCAATCGGCCTCCCTCATTTCCTTGTGGGGCCTGCGACTATTAACTGCCACTACTACAATAACATGATTTAAGGACACGGGAAATGAGTCCTCTATTACATTTAAGGACACCTAAAAAATGTGTCCTCTATCCGGGTGTCATTATAAGTCACATACAAGGACACTGAAAAAGTGTCATCTTTTCCTTACAAGGACACTTAAACTGTGTCCTTAAAGAACAAAGTAAAGTGTCCTCGTATCTAATAGATGACACATAAAATGTGTTCTCACATCAATAGAAATGTGTCCTCTTTTCCCTACTATGACACATAAACTGTGTCCTCAAAGGTGCAAAATAAGTGTCCTTGTATCTTTTAGAGGACAATAAAACGTGTTCTCATATCAATAGAAATGTGTCCTCTTTTCCCTACTAGGACACATTTCTTGTGTCCTCAAAACAAAATGAAAGTGTCATCCTTTGCTTATAAGGACTCATAATCTGTGTCCTTAAAAGTTGAAAACTATCCAAAAAAAAATAATTTATCCAAAGCATCTGAAAATCACCAAAAGGACTATATTACTTACTAAAATACATTAATATACATACAAAAAGTATGAAGTGACTACAAAATGAACTAGAAAAAATAACTTAATGAATACTCTACTAATCTTCTAATCTTCGGTCAATAGATGATTCTCTTCCTAGTCAAGTCTTTCCTACCATTTCTGTCCAAGATCACATCCTGCTTTTGCAGCAATCTGAAACCGCTCTCTTGCCATTCCTGCCTGGTCTCTTACAATGCTTTCTGCATTCTTTCTTGCCTTTCTGGCTAAAGAACCCCTTTTCGAAGTCAAGTTCATCACAGATTATGGGACTTCAACACCTAAGACATGCAAATATGTTGTTAAGACTGAAAGTTCATGACATGGGACAGAAATATATTTGTATTAGATTGATACAAACCTCATATATTTGTATTAGATTGATACAAATCCATGTTAGTATAGCATACTCTGATAAACTTTTGAGGCTTTTAAACACAGCGAGTGCAGGTGGAGTGGCTGTCCTCATAGCTTCAATATCAAAAGTTCTCACCATCTCTGAATGTACTCTTTCCTGTATTAGTAATTGAATATTATGGTCAGGCATGTTGAATATAATCAAATAAGTTTGGTTCTTTTATTTTAATGTAAAGGAGTTGTGGAGCTACGTTATATTTTGTAGAAAGATCATAGGTACTATTTAAAAGAGGCAACTAAATCATAATGAATTCACTTTCAAGAATGATAGAACTTCAACCCTCTTTGCATATACTCACAGACCATATACTGTAAAAACAAAGTAGTCCTACCACTTACATGACTTAGCAATAAAATGATATGTGAGAATCACATATTTTTTTTTGGAGGCTTTATGTCAAATTTTTATAAATACTGGTAAAGAAGGGTCAAGCCCATGTCTACAAAGTAAAGCAGTGTTATTCATTTGTGATGCTAGAATTTATAAATACCATTGATAGTGGCAAGAATATGTATGCAATTAATAAATTGGCATACTCATCCAATACAAAAATAAGTATATATCACACCTTAAAGCAGCAAACATCTACTACTATCAAACATACAGTTGATCACACTGATACAAAATACCTCATTGAGGCGTTCGTCATCCTTCATCTTTTCCAACATCCAGCGATCAATTAACACCTTATTTCAGGGTTTAGAGCATCACCTCCACTAAAAGTCCCTCAGCCTGGTTTGTAGGGATTCCAATAAACCAAAAAATCTTGTCAATCTAATATTACCCAGGGATTCAATAATCTTATCTTCAATTTGAAATCAAAATCAAAATAGCAAAGCTGCGTAGTAATGGTGTAGCAGCGTACCTATGTTTTTGCATGACTGAAAGATGCTTTAACACCAAATCACAGCATTGATATAAGAAACACATTGATATAAGAAACAATTACAACCACTGCAAATGAAACCTGCAATAAAAACCCTCAGAATCAACACAGGGATTTAGTGCACTATATCAAACTTGCACTGATTACAAATCACTACAACATTAACTTGACTAACTTTCTAACAATTGAGCTAGACGCTTTTGCTGGTATATTCCTCTACCTTTATGTGGACAAATAGAGTCATACTTTTGTTCATATCTCCAATTTTAAGATTACTAGCAGTACATTATTACACATCACAAAATGGAAAATCTAACATGTGGACGCATCAAAAGAGTTGCATAAAAGGAACTTCAAAATGTCTAATAGATAAGATAAAGGCAGTGTAGTCAAAAGGTAAGGGCTAAAGTTCACAAAAAACATAAAACAAACACTCCCCAACCAACAGAATGGTTGTTCAAAAGGCTCAATTTGTTATAGAGAAGATATGTTCCAGAACAGTCTTGCTTTCATGACTTCTACCTAGTCTTTTATTTCTGAAAGCTAGGAAACTGAAGTTCCATGCAAAGATATCCACAGAACAAAAACACACAAACATTTAAATGTTCACACTAAGGAAGTTTGACTAAAATGCCTCACTCAAATTACCCTTTCCTTTAGATCTATGTGCCTCCAAGACTCCAAGGTCCAAGCATTCTCCAACAATGCAAATTAGAGTAGGTGGCATTCTAATAATATCTAAGTTGAGAACTTAGCATGAGGACTTGTACCTCACCACTTAGATTAGATCTGAACAATTAAGATCACAAATGGGTAGGACTGGACGAGTTGCATCTTTTTTTTTTTTTTTTTTTTTTGGAGTAGAAACGAGGCATGAGATGCACCTTATCCATCTATAAGTGATCTAACAGTTCAGATGCAAGTCCTCAAGTTTAATCCTTAGCTCAGGTCTTCTTTAAAAGCCTTCGTAAATAACAATATGAACAGTGAAAAGTTTTCAAAATGACTGAAACCCACTGTATTACAAGTTATACGCAGCAATATCAGTGTTGTCCTATGTCACAGGGATCTAACTTCAGCACATCTATGTATAAGCATTATTAGTATCACAGGTACAAACAATAAAGATGTAACAGTTTACAAAATAAAAGTAGCACATTCTCATCCTCAGGCAGAGCACCATTGAGTAGGTACCACATACTCAGTCAAGCTAAGGCAAGCAATTAAATCTTTGTGAAAAGGCAAGCATTCAATATTTGTGCCAAATTGACGTTGATTAGGAAATTCTATGAGTTGTGGACCCTGGAACAAGTCTCAAATGAATAGAATTAGAGAATCTTATGAGTAAATCAGTCCAAAAATTGATAATTGAGATCTCAGAATGCTTTCCAGTGAATTTATACCAAAGTTCTATAAAGCTAATCTTTCCTGACAGCATCATTCAGTGTCAGATTGCAGGCTGTGGGAACTTCTTCACAAACATAGTAAAAGGAAGATAGATAGATGGTGTATATTCATACAGTGAAATATTGGAATAAGAGGAAAAGAAAACCCACCCGGTACTTTTGAAAATTCCTAAAATGCCTGATTCAGGGCCATGACCAAGTCTTCCAGAACCTCCTCCCCAACTTAAGGACTCACCTCCATCTGGTGAGAACGTATAAATTAAGGCTCAGAACTATTGTAAATGACTAAAAAATCAAGCAAGTGTCAATATTGCACCTTCAAGCCTTCAAGCCTTCAATACTAATACTCTCTCATGCAGTTCCTGGTTGACATGCCATTAAGTTTGACACCAGATCCAACTTATTAGTTGGTACTTGCTTATTCAGCTAGTTAATACTTATAAAAAAAAAAATTAACAAACTGGTGTTGAAAAGGAGCTTACAGATTCTGCAAGTTAACCAACTTCCCAAGCTCAGGAGGAACAGTTCCAGAACACATGTTAGTCTCAAGGTTCCTGAAAACATGTTCTCCTTTTCATCAAAGAAGGCTAAATCAAACAAAAATTAAACTTGATTTAACAAATACAATGAAGAATTAGATGGAGATAGAGGCAGAGCATACAAGTACTTTAGAGTGCTGATGTATCCCAAGAAGACAGAGATTGGTCCAGTTAAGTTGTTCACATTAAAGGACCTGCAGTTTACTCAAAGTTCAATCATTATAAGTCATTATTGGACAACAAAGAATATGGAGTTAAGAACTGAATTTACAAATATTCCAACTTTGCAGAAGCCCATTCACTCAGTATCACTAAGAAAATTCCTTGTGAGATCACTATAAACAAGGCAAACATATTAGTAATAACACTAGCATTTGAGAAAAAGTAAACATTTTCAGATAGTCTCATGGTACATTACATATAGTATCAACAATATATCTAATGACCTGGTTTATGTTGCTTATTATTAAAGAAGAAATCTTGTGAATAAGACAGAGACAACTAAACCAACCAATCTCCTAGCACTATATGATTTTCAAATTAACGCAAAGCCAATAACTCACAGCACAGAACTATGCAATTTCATAGTTAACCAACTCAAATACTTAAGTCACAACGATAATCAAACAAGAATCTAGGATACAAACAGTGTTGGAATCAATGAACTAGTCAGGAACTGAGTGCATGTACAGAACAATTACACTAAACACCTTCACAATAGTACACTACATACTACAAGTCACTAATTGATTAAACAATGAGAACCAATGTTAGTAAACTACTACAAAACGCTCCAAACCAAAGACTTTGCATCTCAAATTCACTGATACTAAAACCCAGATAAAAAAAAAACCGATCAAACAAGCAAAAGATCAAAACTTTACAGAGATGGATTCAGAACATCATCAAAAGCAACAAACTTTACAAACAGAATTGAAGATTAAGCAGAAACCCAATAAAAGATTACTCAGAAAAAGAGAGGGAAAATAGATTTACATTGAGCAGGGAAGTGAGGATTTGGGGCTTTGGAGAGATAGAGTGTGCAGAAGAGTGAAAAAGGCGATGACCCAAAAGAGTCCTTGCAAAAAGAGCTGAAGCCATTCACTCAGAAGACCATAGAATTAAAGGGTTTTAGCTTTTCAGAACTCAATCAAGGATAAAAGTGAGAGTTAAAAAAGCCAAAAGGGGTGCCCAGAGATCAGCCATCACCAAGTAACAGATCCAACGATAACTAATATGGCTGTGCAGTTAGAATTCCAATTGAATCAGTTCAAATTTTTTGTTCAGTTAATTCAACTGAAATTAGAAACAGTACGAAATGAACTATTAGACCTAGCCAAAGCAAGAACAATTAGTTGTACAGATCTGGAATGAAATTGAAGAAACTAAGATTGAAAGTTACCGGAGGCGAGAATGGTCTTCCAAGTCCTTGGCGGAGAGGCTGGCGTTGCCGCCCAAAACAGTGAGCAAATATGCAGCGACAACCTTCATCTCTACTCTAGCTAAGGCTCAAACGCGGCAGTAGATTGGAGGCTCTGATAGAGCATGTGGGTTTTTGGCAGAATTTAGGTTTATATACAGAATTGTTTTGTGCGGGAAAAAGAAGGGGGAAGTTCAACTTTTGGCAAAAATATTTCGGCGGGCCACATAAGTTTGCTCCTGTTTTTTCTTTTCCCGTCCTTGTAGGGTTATTAGGACACCATGATAAATATGTGTCTTTTATGGGTGTCCTTATATCACGGTATTGTAGTAGTGTGCCACATCATCGCCACCACTAGAGGCAGTAGCGCCATCCCTTGGGGTGCATCAGGGGCACCGCTACGTCCTAAATTTAGGACGTCTATTCTTGTAGGCACATTTGCAACAGGGATATGTGATCTCATCATTTTAGCAAAGTCAGAAAATGCATCAGGTAAAATATCTGCTACGTTCTGAAACTCGATGATCTTTCGCACTTCAAGTTTGGATTGTGAGGTACTGGGATCGAGATAAGACAAAGGGGGGACAAACCACGACAATTCATGTCATTCCTATTGAATGTTGATAGACGTTCTTATCTCCCCCTAACAACAAGAAAATTGTCTCATCAAAATGACAATCCACAAAGTGTGCGGTAAAGAGATCGCCTGTCAAGGGTTCTAATTAAGTAGTGGACGATCGTTGGAGCCTCATATCCAACATATATGTCTATTCGTCTCTGAGGACCCATCTTGGTGGGCTGTGGCCGCGCAATTGACATATAAACCGTGTATATACCACCTAGCTTCCAAGTGTAAATACCAAAGATTAAGGCTCGCTAACCTCAAAGGCAAGGGCCAAACGCCAATAGTATGGCCCCAATAGCATGAGGAATAGGATGCTCAATATTAATCCCCAATAACATGTAATAGTCATTGAAAATCTTCAATGTAAACTCTCCAACATTTTCAAGTCGGATAGACTTAATAGGATGATCTGTGTAGTGAGCCTGTAGTCGTATGATCTATGCTAGGAGTTTAGCATAAGCAACATTTTGAGAGGACAATAGTGCCATATGTGACCAATGTGTCGGTCGGTCAACGAACACCTTAAAATATTTGAAAGATCCGCAAGTTGGTTGGATTGGTCCCTTTGGATTCTATGTAAAAACTAAGAACTGAATGAGTACTTTCGTATTGTGATGCCCCGGAAATTCATAATTATTTTCCGAGGATTTTCCGGAATTAATTTTATAACTATTGGACGGTTTCGTGGCTCGTGGATGGAGCGGAAGTGTTTCGGACGAATTTCTATTTAGAAGTATGACTTTAGGGGGGGCCTCAAGGTTGACTTTTTATAGGTTGGGATTCTCCTAAAACTTCCTTCACGAAAGTTGTAGAGCGCGTCGATACGAGTTCGTGGACATGTGGAACGCGAGAATCGGAGTTCGTATGAGAAAGTTATGGCCATTGGAAGAAATTTCCATTTTGGTATAAATAGAAGTTTCCCGAAGGAGAAACTTACTATTTTCATAATTTCCTTTTCCGGAAACCATTCCTTTCTCTCTCTTCTCTCTCGTTCGCACCTTCAGAATCGAAATTATCCGGCTGACCCGACCCGAACCCGGACGGTCCGACCTGACTTTTCCGGCTAACTGCGGCGGTCTCCGGCGACGAAACTTTCCAGATAGGATCGTCTCCTCCTTCTGGTCGTCCCTCTGGTGTCCTCTAGCGCCGATTCTCCTCCACAGCGGCGCTGCTAGGCGGTTCAGTTTGTGGATTTCGGACCCGATCGGAATTCCTTGTTCCGACGTCGGCGAGGCTTCAAGTCTTCTTGGTTGAGCTCAGAGCAGCCTCGTTGATCGATCCTTGGTGGTTGTTTGGATCGATTCATGTGAAACTTCGATCAACTCGGATTGGATTACTGTTCACAGCTTATGAGGTAGTTTTCGACCCCTTATGCTTGTTTTCTGACTTCGAGCTAGTTATGAGAATTCACAAGTATGCTTAGATGAAGAACTTTGTTGTTGGGAGTTTTGTGAAATAATGAGTTTTTGGCCGGCGGCGGTGCACCACCGTCTGTGGTGGCGTTCCGGAGGTGTTCCGGCCACTTAAGGAACTGTTTTTGGTATTATATATGTTCTACTCGTTGATACGAGCGTTTCGATATATAATATGCAAATTTTGGAGTTCGTATGGAATTGTTATGATTTTTGCAGTTTCATACCGATCGATTTATTCGATCCTTGAGGATTTGAGCGTCTGATCGACTTGTGGTTTGGCCACATCGATCATGGACGAATTTCGGGGACTTTGGGAGGTCTCGGATGTGGTTTCGCCTCATTTGGCGTCACCTTGGGAATTTTGGTTCGATTTAGGGTTTCGAACGTTATTCCTTGTGATTCGTTGACTGAATGAGAGCTGTAATTCCTTAGGTACGTGACGTAGTACTCCTTGGACGGCTATTTTGTGGATTGGCTGCCTTGTCCTGAATTGAAGAAGCAGCGGGAGTCTTGAGGTGAGTAATCTCACAAGGTTCATTAGTGAACGAATTTCCGTTATCGTTTGTTGAGTATGATCGATATGTGTTATGAGCAGGATCGATATTTGTTATGAGTATGATCGATATGTGTTATGAGTAGGATCGATATTTGTTATGAGTATGATCGATATTTGTTATGAGCAGGATAATATTTGTTATGAGCAGGATCAATATTTGTTATGAGTAGAATCGATATTTGTTATGAGCAGGATCAATATTTGTTATGAATATGGTCGATATTTGTTATGAGCATGACTACCCTATTGTCTTGGAGTTATTAGGTTAACTATGACTATAGTTGCTATTGTGGCATTCTGAGTGGATGATTATGTGTGTGTGTATATATATATTATGGGATGTATATATATACATATGTATTCATGTATTAGTGGGTTCGTGGTGAATCTTTGTGATGATTGTCATGTAAAGCTTGGGTAGGAATAATTGTGTAATGAATTGATGACATTAGTATGATGAATCTATGTGATGATCGCTATCTATGTGATGACTGGCGATATTTGCGTGAAT
This sequence comes from Rosa chinensis, assembly GCF_002994745.2. Taxonomy (NCBI): domain Eukaryota; kingdom Viridiplantae; phylum Streptophyta; class Magnoliopsida; order Rosales; family Rosaceae; genus Rosa; species Rosa chinensis. The sequence continues at coordinate 22,989,467 of NC_037091.1, read as the reverse complement.
CTATGTGATGATCGCTATCTATGTGATGACCAGCGAAATCTATGTGATGATTGATAGGAGCATTTTAATGCGACGTTTTAACTGCATTTCCCTACATTTTCTGCGTTATTTCCTTAATAAAACTCTGTTTAGGAAAGTTTCCATTCTTTGATTGGGAAAGTTCCTATTTGTAGAAAGTTTCTATTTTTTGTAGTTTCTATTTATCATTTTTAGTAAGTTTCCATTTTCGGTAGTTTCTATTTTTCATTTTTAGAAAGTTTCCCATTTTCAGTTTAGGAAAGTTGCCATTTTTCATTTTAGGAAAGTTTCTATTTTTCTTATTAGTTTCTATTTTCAGGACCTCCGAGCTAAAAAGTGGAAATGAACTCACAAATGGAAAGAGGAGCTTGCGAAAGTCAAGGGGAGCAAAGATGAAGAACAATGAGCCACAGAAATGAGCAGAAATGAAGAAAAGAAGTTTTCCTGGTCCAACCAGGAAACCCTGCGAAAAGGAGGAAAGCTTACCTATGAAGTTTCCAACGTTATCATGAAAAAGAAATGGAAAAATGAAGTGTTATGACGTTGGAAGGTGACAAGGCTTGAAGTTGAAGCAACAAGCAGGCCCAAGAACTCTCAAGACTCATTGGATTTTCGGCAAATTGGATCAAAGGCCCACAAAAGCCCATGCAACTAGGGTTTGTGACTCAATGAAGAAACCCTAGAGATGTTTGCCGTCCAAAATGAAGAGAGAAACAAGGAAAATGACGTGGAAAATCAGAATTATCAAAGGAGATTTTCTAGGGAGATTTTCTAGGGCTACTTTTATGGAAATAAATCAAGAGATAAACCCTAGAAGGCTCCTAGCCGTCCAAGCCAAGAGAAAAAGGAGGGATTGCCGTGCAAACCCTAGAGAATTCGGCCAAAAGATAATGAAGAGAGAAATTAGGGTTTTGCCGTGAGGAAAAATCAGAAAATAAAAGAGATTTCGTGGAGATTTCTTAGGGAGCTTTTAAAGGAAAGAGAATATGTGTTGAACACAAAAAGCTCTAAAAGGAGTCTAGATTCATCCCCCTTTAATCTCTAAACATATTGTTGCCGAAATTGGTGTAGAAAATCAGAAATTATCTATATATTTCGGCAAGAATTGTTTAGGGAATTAATATTGAAATTTTGTGATTGGTTGCACCACCTCATAGGGCTTATGTGGCAAGAATTCATTGGAGGAAATTATGTGGAGGAAGCAAGCACATGCCGTGAACTTCTCTAGGGTTTTGGACGGCTTGGACACCAAGGAGGACGTCCCCTATATAATCTCCCCTCTTCTCAACGTTTTGGAGTTCCCACTTTTGGCGTTTACACTTTGAGAAAAAAAAATCAGAAAACTCTCTCTAGCCTAGCCGTGTTCTTCTCCATCCTCTAGGGCAACCACGAAGTTCAAGCAAGGCCAAGGAAGAAGAAGACAAGCCGTGCACATCATCCATCACCATCCTTGAAGATTGCTTTCGAAATTCAAGAGACCATTCATCACTTCATTCATCTCATCTTCATCACGGTGTAATCCGATTCTCCTTGTACCTTTGCTTTGTATTTTCGTTGGTTTTGCCTTAGTTGACACATATGTATGAACAAGTGTTGTTTTCTGAAATTTTATGATTAATTGTTAATTTTCAGATTCATATATTGTGATTTATGGTTGCTTTTGTGTGAGTGTTTGATTAAATTTGCATGATAGAAATCTTTTGTATGATAATCTTGAATGGTTCGAAACATTTAGGGTTTTTATGTGAATGTTGCTACGAATTTGAGAACATGGATCAACTTTTTGGTTTTGTGTTCTTGAATCGATAAGTAGTAAAGGTTTTGTACAAAAACCGAATTTAATCAAAGAAGATTGCAATTAGGTGGACTTTTTCATACTAAGTTGCATATTTGAGTTGATAGCCTTTCTAGGTGCTTAATGCGTTAAACATGACATGATTGACTAGCTTTCTAGGGTTTGATTGCATGTTTGATAGGATTAATCTAGGTGCTTTCGCTTAGGTTAATTAGCATTGAAAGTAAAATATGGGAAATTGTTTGCTTTTGAACGTTTCACATGATCAACTCCTCTTGCATGACTATGATGAACAATGATGAACTTGAATCAATTTTAATCATGAGTTTCGACTTTGATCTTTGTTCTCACATCCCATTTGTAATTTTATGTTTTTGCATTTTAATCATTTTGTTAGCTTAGCTTTTATTTTCGAAAAAAGAAAACCAAAATCAAAAATATCCCCCCTTTTCGTAAATATGTATTTATTTTGTTATATTTTTGTAAATATTATACTTTGTTTTAATTTTAATTGTTTAATTGTTTGATAATGACAGGTGTACCCTCAATCCCCGGAATAGAACGATCCCTATTTACTTTATACTACTAATGACATTTCAGGGTTAAATTGGTCGCTTCCCAAAAGCGACACCAATTTTTGGCGCCGTTGCCGGGGATTGAAAAATCATTTGTCACTTTGTGAATAATGTGTGTTTTGTTTATATTGTGACCGAAAAAAAAAAAAAAAAAAAAATTACTTGTTAATTATTTTGTAATTGTCGAAAATTAGTTAGTTAATTACTTAGGTTGTTATTTATATTGTTGAATACGAATTTTTATTGTAGGTTGTAAATTAAAGAAGGAATAGGTGAAGTCGTGTTTATTAATATTGACCTAAACCCCTTATTGGTACCTGGTCCAGGTCCTTTAAGGTTGAGGGCGGTCTTTATTAACATTCATTGAACTGTCTTCACACTTAGGACCTTTTTCTTCCAAGTAAGTATAGCCTATGTGGGATGGTGTCTAGGAAGGGGACAACGCTCATGACTGGTTCTTGAATCCAGAAGTGCGTGCAAATGAGCCTAAACCACAATGTGGGAGTAGCTCATGCCAAAATGGATTCTACCTCTCGTGGTCGCCCTCCCCTACCTGGCCATTTCAGTAAGGTTGCCCAAAGGATGTAGGAGGGACTTTGTGTCTAGACGAATATACTTGGGCCGCACGTCCTCTTGATTTACCGCTTGGAATTGAATTTGAAATCAATGATATATATAACAAATGAAAATATTGTGATTCACTAAGGTATATTGGATTACACATAGTCTTGAAAAGGGTAGCTGTTTCAGTCCCATTGCACATCGAGACTCCCTGTTCCCGTACCTAAGTGTTGAAAATAATTGTAAAGAAAAGGAAGAATAACAATTATTTGTAAGTATTTTCGTACAAAGGAAAGGAAAGAATGTGAATTTTTGTACTTAAGTTCATAAAAAAAAGAAGAAAAAAAAAAAAGAAAAAAAGAGAAGTTGTACAAAGTGTGACGTTTTGTTCTTGTGTGAAAGTATTGTACAAAATGTGTCTAATCTTAAGAAAAGAAAAGAATTAATTGTATATATCGTTAAATTCTTGATTGTTATAAGTGTGTAAAATCGTATGAGTAGATAAGAGCCCTTTTGTTAATATTGGCCTTAACCCTTCATTAGTGCCTTTCTAAGGTCTTATGAGGTTGTGGGCGGCTTTTATTAGCTATCTATATGATGACCAGCGAAATCTATGTGATGATCGCTATCTATGTGATGATTGGCGATATCTGCGTGAATCTATGTGATGATCCTTGAAATCTAGGTGATGATCAGTGTGATGATTGCTCGGTAGCAGAGCTGAGTTGTTATTAAGTTAACAAAGATCGAGAGGACTGCTGTGATGGTTGGGGCTACCTACAGACGTCAGAGTGTGGGACTTCGATGACTACTTTGTCTTGAATTGCTTGACTTAATGTGACCTCCTGAACTAAATTATATGCAGGGGTTACTATGATTCCTTTTGCTTGTTTGATATGTGATTGCCTTGTTTCTTCTTGATTGTATTGATTGATGGTTTGATTTATCTTAAGAGCATAGTGGTGACGAATTGTACTCTGTGTTGAGGATAGGAGGGTGATTCTTTGATTTTTCACCTTTGATGTCATGTTGATGACAAAAGCTCCTGGGGGGGGGGGAAATGGGAAATGAGTGTGATTTTGGAATTCGCTGTAGTGCGTTATGGTGGCGTCAAACATTGCTTGAGGAAGTCTTGTTTGACCTAAATTTGTGTAATTGGATGCTAGGATTGAGGTTATGAGCAGGAGGCTTTTGTGAAATTTGTGTAATTGGTTTTGAGTTACTCATACGAGATTCATAAGCTTACCGGGTTTGTTGTGTGGCAATCCGGTGCACTATTCAATGGAATGGTGTAGAGGTTAATCCTGCAGGTCAGGGAAATCGTGGCTGAAGCTAAGGTGGCGCTTTTGCAGCTTTACGGTAGGAAGCCATCTTTGTGACTTTACCGTTGATAAGGATTTCCGTTGTATAGTTACTCTGAGCTGCATTTACGTTTTATCTTGTTGTTGACAATTTAATTCGTATGCTTGTGTAATATATAACTCTATGGACGAGTGTATATTAACTTTGAGGGTTCAGGGCATCAATATCTGTATAAGTTAAAGGGAAAAAGATTCCAGGTATTTTGTATTGATGACTGGGCGTTCACGCATATATAATTATGGGGTTATATATATCGATTTTCATGTGTGCAAAATCAGGGGCGTGACACGTATCCTTTTCATAGGACAGTCTCGGTCCTAATTTCCCTAAGGAATAGACTTTGCAGAATGAGCGAGAGGCCTTATAAGCAACAAATAAAGATTTTGGTTGGGCTGGGGCGTCAAAAATGTCATTAGAAGCAAAATTAGAGGACATGGTGCCCCCATTGGTGTCACCATTAAGGACGGCGGCAGCAGTCCCACGTGGTCCTGGAATCAATTTCTGATTCTTCATTCATGTTGCTCGAAAGTATGGATGTCTGTGTGAAATCTTTAATATACGGATCATGATGTTACAACCAGGATGACGTAACCTTTCATGCCAAAGCCAATATGTGTCTGAATCTAAGAGATCTTCTCTTATTACATTATTGGATTCAATAAGTCGAATAGTAGTGAAATAAAGTCCACTAGAAAGACACATAAGTTTGTCTAAGATGCGCTTTCATCCGCAATCATTGGAGGTGATGCAAAGGAACTTATTTCCGCTCTCAGTAAATGTTTCCTCATGGAATCCATTGGCTCGAATATCTTTGAAGCTCAATAGGGTTTGATTTTGCCTAGGAGTATAGAGAGCTTCTACGACATTGATCAAAGTGCCATTTGGTAAGAGGAATTAGACCATTCCATGTCCTTGAACCAAAATCAATGGTCTAGCCATCCTAGTCACATAGGAGTACGTAGGCAATATCTCTAAGAATAGTTGCCTACAGAGGAGGATTGTGTGAGTAGTCGCACTATCCATGAGACAATGAAGTTCGTCAGAGTCCATTCATAAAAGAAAAGCTCATAATTAAAATAGAGTCGATATGAAAAGAACTCAAAATTTTATTCATAAGTCAAAGGTTACATGATTGTTTCTAACCACAAAGAAATCTAATCTGAAAACTAGCTAATGCAAAACAAAGGTAGTTGTTTAACTTCTTTCAGTAACTCTAAATTAAGCATGGCCAGGAAAGTGGGAAGAGATGTCGGTGTAGCAAAGATCTCTTAGTACCACTTATCTTAACTACTTTCCTAGACATCACACTTACTTTGGATGAGTCTAATTGAAGAAAAGCTAAAACCAATGGCATCTACTAAATACTATGGCAATTGTCTTATCACATCATCTTGGAAAAATAAAGACTTAATAAACAAAATCGTTGATCTCTTGATCCTGGCCAGATTTGAAGCCTTCCACCCTTAACTCAAGATCTTCATCTTGATCTTCTTGCTCCATGTAGTGTGCTTCCCTTACTTCACGGTATATCTTGTATGCATTTGCAACCACTAGAGGTGGTAGAGGCGACTTATCTCTTCCCACAGCGGCTTTTTCGGCTCCCGTCTCCTTGTTCTGGCGGTCATATTCTTGAACGGAGCAACTATATGGACCAAAACATCCAAATTGATCCCTAGAGTTAGGGTTTTGCTCGTGGCATCCTCCCTTAGAGGCACCACTATTATTGGACTCTGGAATCGTCTGTATTCCTACGGGTTCCAAATCATAGTTCTTCACAAGAATGTTGTTTTGCTTTTTAGCAACAGATATAGCTCATATGAGCTCATGAAACCTTGTGATCCAGTTTTCATTAACTTCAATCTGCTAGTTCTTAGCAACCATCAGAGCAAAGACGGGGAAGGTGGAGAGAGTGCTCTCAATCAACATTGCATATGTGATGTCTTTACCACAGAACTCCAACAAGGCTTTTGAATTGTAGTTAAGAATTGACTTGAAATCACAAAAGCGGAGGTTATGCCATTACACTTCTAAATCTGGAAATAGGGAGTCACAGACGTCCCCAAAGCGCTCTTCAAGTGAGACCCACAACCTTCTAGGGTCTTCTTCATTTAGATACTGGAGCTGAGGAGATTCATCCATATGATGAGTCATTAGGATGACGTCTTTAGCCCTATTTGCATCTAAAGCTTCAGCAATAGTTATGGTGAGCACATCTGTGCTAGGCTCTTGGATCGTGCTAGGATCCCTTGGGCCTTGAGATGTTGGTGGACATCACGAACCCAGTTGTGATATCCTAAGCCAGTTGTTCCCAATGGAGCAAAGTCCAGCTTGTTCAGGCTACTCATCCTGAAAAAGAACACGAGAAAATGGTTAGTTTCGGAGTAAAAGCTACCACAAAAACAATATGAATTTCTGAGCGTAATTGCTCCCAAGAAATTCAATTCCAAGTGATATTAGATTAGATCGAAACAATGATGTAGTGGACGATCATTTAATAAAAGTCTCAACCAACTCCTCGTTCGAATATAGCACGAACTCCCACAGTTTGGCTTAAGAATCCCACGTGAAAAGGAAGTGGGAGGTTGCAAGTCCTGGAAGAAAAGAAATTACATAAAAGTAAACAAAAGTAGGAACTTTTATTAAAAATGACCTCTAATTAGGGTGCTAGAAAAAGTTGCCGGAAATTGGCTGAAAAAGGTGTCGGAGGCCTGTGGTGGCCGGTGCTTGGCTGGTCATCGACTGGTTATTGGCCTCAAGGGGCTGGTCGCTTCTGGCCTCTGGTCGGTCGCTGGCTGGCTTGGCTGGCCTGTGGCTTGCTGTGGTTGGTGCGTGGCTTGCGGTGGCCGGCGAGGGTGGTTGTGTGGCCAACAGTGGCTAGGGTTTTTTCTTCTTTTATATGGTTTTGCCTATTGAATTAGGATTAGAGCTTCGTGCTGATAACGTGTTTAAGGAAAAGTGATATGGGAGAATGAATGTGTATGTTCCATTGAATATGGTCTCTTTATATAGAGGATTACAAAATACAGTATCTAAATCTTACAAGGAAAAGTAATCTTACAATGATTGAAATATCTTGTAAATATCTACCTTATTACAATTGAAATAACTAATCAGGGTTTGGGCCAGACACATATTCTAGATATCCTTGAACATTTTTCATTTATTTTTATTATTTATAAAATAAATGTAAAATTACAATAAAAATGACTATATTAGTCCTCATGTTTAGATGGAAAATGTTTAATTTGACGGAGGAGGAGCAAATTGGTAGTTTTTGCCAAGTTTAAGGGGTTAATTCTTGCAATTGCAACTTGAGAGTGTAAATTGACAATTATTGCTAAATTTTAGAGTATTTTGAAAATTATGCCCTTTTAAATACGTTGCCCGACATGCCCTTATTTTCTCAACTTTTTTTCTTTTGAGTGGAGAACACACACCTTCCGTCTCATCTATCCTTTGAAAACTCAAAACAAAACGTCAAAACCGTCTATCGGTCCTCTTCGCATTTCTCTTTATTTCTCTCTCCCTTAGCTTGCACTAGGAAGATTTGCCCGTGCCTTACTGCGGGATTTGGTATTGTGATTGTTTTCGTACATGATGACAATATTATTGGTGTTGTAATGCATGGTACAAATGGTTTGGTTTGGTTGCACAAAAATTGAAGGCAGTGCAGCTCCAATTGAGGACAGTAAACATGTAATGAAGACCTGTTGTAAAGATCAGATGCATATGATGAAAATTTGAAGTATATATTTGTATAATTCGTGGAAGCAGAATTGAGAAAATGTAATGAGGCAAATATTGTAGACTTTTTGTGTGAACTGTAGTGTGAAAGTTATTTATCCCTGCATTCAAATATATAATCTAGTTTAAATTTTAGATATTTATCCCTGATAATAATAATCACAATCTGCAAGTATCATCAATAAACACCAAAAGGACTGAGTTCACAACAATGATAATTATATATATACTTATGCTAGTGCCACGCCTAAAATCATGTACATACCAATAAGGAGACAAAGAATTTAGTAACTATATTACATCAGAGATGAGGATGTAAAAATTTATAATTAGATGCAAATTCAATACATACAAACTAAACTCAAACTATAACCAAAATTACAGAAATATCTTCCTTTTTTAAGTAACCTAAACTGAAAATAACAAACGAAAGTCCAAAACAATAAAACCAAATTCTATCTTTTTGAACACTAAATATTTAGAGTTGAGAAAATTTTGACCTTCAAATTCACATGGAAATTCAACATGGACTAATCACGAACAATCATTTGATTTATCATATCAAATGAAAATAATAAGTAAAATCATTTTAATTATGTAAACTAAACATGTTATCATTTGCAGTACCTATATACCTATGTATCTATCCATTGGCTTACATTCCAATTCATTTGATAAAGTATTTTAAAAGATAAGATCTTTGCCTTTATTCTCCCCAAAGATGACTAATCTTTTTTATTAGGGGTTAGTGCACATATAATCTTCAATCTCAAATCTAAATCTCTCTCAATGGGATAGAAACTGTAAACAACTAATTGTATGATCTGAAAGTGAAATTTCCATGCAACGAAAAGCTAAATCAGATACTCCTCTCACTATGTAAAAGAATTAGTCTGGTCAATTTAGAGGTAAGTTAGATTATAATAAAATTTAATAGAGATTATTGTTAATCTTATGCAACACTGTGATGTTAGCAGGTTGGATTGCAAGAAAATCAACAATCAATATGCTTTGATACATTTGGATTCAAGAATCAACTGCCAACAGATTCTGCAATTATTCATTATAAATGGCAAAAGTAGCTACTATTATGTATTTGCTGTTAAAATACATGAAGTGATGAACAAAGAATGGATTTTTAATGGCATACTGGTACTATTATGTATTCACTGTTACGATACATTAAGCGATGAACAAAGAAGATAGACAACTAAAATGGAAGAATACAAAATATAGACAATGAATTGAAAAGCCAAAGTAGGGATCAATGAATCAATAGTGGATAGTACCAATTGTGCAAATTTGACCTTGTAGGGATAGTACCTCTTTGAAAACCCAGAAACCTGTTCAACCAAAATTTTCAATCTCTCGTCTTCTTTCTCTTACCTCAACGATCTACCATCAAAATTAAAAACCTGACATCAAATCCGAAGGAAAGGAAACTACCATATTACAAAACTTCAATTCAATTACCATTTCAGTTAATCATATTAGCCAACTCTTCAATTAAGCATAAACACTGAAAATCAACTAACTGAATTTAACTTTCAACAAACTCGGAATCAAAACTCTGAAATTACACAATCAAATTCAATCACCCAAGAAAACCCCCAACTCAGTAACTCTAACCGTAAAAGCTAATCAAACCCAACATAATAAAACCGAATTCCCAATTTCTGAAACCCACAATCAATAACCTGACTCAGAAGAGAACAACAAAACCCCAGCCAAAACGAAAAAACATAGAAATCTGGGAAACAATACCTTCGATACCAAACACTCTAAAAAAGAATCAAAATTCCCAATCTTCCGATTGAGGTGGGAACAAAAAAAAAAAACCCAGGAAGAAACTGCTTCGCCTTCTTCTTCTACTGAATCAGAGGGGATCGAACTTCTTGATGATGAGATTATGTTGTAATTGCAAAACACCATCGTCACACTAAAAAACAGATCGTGCAAGAACCGTAATACCGTATAGAACAATGGAAAACTTGTAATTGAAGCAGACAGAAAGGGCAAAAACTCCACTTCATTTTGCACAATGATGAACAGTGAACCGAGCTTTAGATTTCCATTCAAATAATTGATAGTCATGGAAAGTTCTTTTAATCGAAAATCCAAAACACATTTAGGGTTTAGGATTTTCACTTTAGGACATGTTTACTAACTTGGAATGAAAGGGAATGATTACGGGGTAAAAACATTCCTGCGTTTACTAACACATAAAGGAATCGGAATGATTCCGGGTAAAAGAATTCATGCGTTTACTAACACATGAGAATGGATGTAGGTCCCACCTCCTTATCAGGAATCGATTTCTGAATACTCAGGAATTCGATTACGAAGGAGGGAGATGGGTTTAGGAATCATTTCTCCAGAATCAATACCGATTCCTTTCTTCTCCCATTCCATTTGTTTCCGATTCATGATTAGTTTATAGTAATTTAATTTGATGATACCATGCAACTATCCAACGCAACCCCAGATGAAGAGCAATGACTTTTCGACAGCCATGTCATACTTTAACATACACTATAAGTTTCCTAAAAAATGACTAGAAGAATATATATGTGTGGACTAAATATGTTAAGCAAAGAAAAATAAAATAAATTAGAAGCCAATAAGAAACAATTCAATCACAACAATACAGTCTTGGTGTGGATCGTGAACAAGCGTTGTCAGATTAGAGTAACACGAGAAACAATCTCATTGAAAATTTTAAATTTTAATTAAAAAGTTGATGAATTGACAAAAATGTCATTGACTATACTAAATTTTAACGGTATTAATAGTCAGGGTATCAAAATGCTAACGAAATGAATCTTAAGATATGCAAATGCAAAAATTTGATAGTTTGGTATAAAAATGAAAATAACCTCATGATTTGAGGGGTATTTTAAAATTAATCTTTTCCTTTCTTTTATTTATTTTTTATTTCTGGGTTCTCCGTTATTATACCAGATATCGGCTACATAGCTTATCTAATGAGCAAGTGCAATGTAATCAAATTTTCAAAAACAAGCTAATATAACAACCCATCTGATCAGGCCATATATATAATACACAAAGAATCATCCACATAGGTCTATACAACAAGCCAAGAAACCTGCAAATCGTGCTCACACATGCTCATGGATTGAGTATATATCAACCAAGAAAGCTATGTGGATATGAAGATTCAAAACTGCACAACTGTTTAAGTCACGGAGAAAGCAAAAGAAAGCAGCTCCTGATCATGTCAAAGGAAACTATTTGGACGATCCTCTTACTTTTCAATTGGGAAAAAAATACAAACAGTACCCAACCTATGGCCGACTCTGAATTTCTGTACCCAAGTTTTCAAAACTATCACAATCACTATGCCAAAAGTGGTATCAGACAACAGACAAAAACTGTTGTCTGATTTGGAGTGCCACCTTTGTAGAGGTGACCGCTGTCTGATGAAAAATCAGACAACGGTGGAACACAGTTGTCTGAGAAACATACAGACAACAGGTATGTGTTAAACGTGTTGTGTGATACTCGGAAGAAGGCTCGACAGGTGGCTCGGCAGATGCCAGGCGCAGCTGCGCTGCAGTTGCGGCGCTGCCTTCAGACAACAGTGCTAGTTTTGAAGATGTTGTATGTTGAGCTTCTCAGACAACAGACTTTTATTTTGTGTGTTGTCTGATTGATATTCAAACTTCAGTTCTTGGACTATAACTGTTGTCTGATTAACTCTCGGACAACAGAGTTTAATTGCTTCTGTTGTGTGAGTATAGATTAGAAGACAATGATTTGTTAAAAACCGATGTATGATATGAATGATTGCAGTATGATTTGTCCCTATTTTTTGTCATTCAAACAAAGGGTAATTATCATTTTGTCTATTTTGTTGTCTGATTATTTTGAACATATCTCATTCCTGAATTAAATTGTGCATTTGATCCATTTACATACCAAATATAAACATTGCAAACCATCAAATATAAACATTGCAAACCACTAATCATTGAACCCAACATTTTAAACAAGAGAAGCATTCCAGTGCATGCCCATCTACTTGGGACATCAAAAAGCTGATACATATATATCTATTGTTCCAAAACATGCAACACATGGTGCATGACAATGTACTAGCAGAGAAGCACAAAAAAAGATGTTTTCCTTCGCAAAAATGGACCAGCATCAAGCACGCTACTTCATGGCTCATGCACATATGTGTTGACAACAAACTTCCCCCACTCATTTCGCACTTGATCAGTATCCGCTTGGGTGTATTGGCTGCTACCACTCATTTCGATGGAGCATTTCTTTAGCTTTATAATATGCTAAATCATGGATCTACAAAATAAGAAAGCATTACTAGGGAAAGTTATATCAACATAGAGTAATTGCTTAGGACAAATAATAGTCATAGTTGTCATACCTAGCCTTTTCAACTTTAACTGCCATATCATACTCATGGTTATTCCCCATGCTTAAAGCAGTAGACTGTACCAAAGAGAACATGTTAGGACTTCAACAATTATCCTTTATGGGGAAATTTGATAGATTATGGAATGCAAAGTAAAATCCAAGCAGTACCGTCTTATGAGTACAAGTTCACATTCAATAAACTGAAGTTCATGTTCCATTTTTATAAATTTAAACTACCAGTATCCAATGAAGGAAGACACTCAGACAAATCTGGGACAAATATGACAATAATCTCTTTATGGCTAAAGAATCCATCTTTCCCAATCCTATCGTAGTGTATTTGCACATGCCACATATAATGAAAACCTAGTCATAAATTAAACCTGCAAAATCAAACTGACTTGCAACTACTTAACCATCGCAATAATTATAAGGGGAAAGCTATACCTTAAGAAAACGATTCCAGTTCTTGCAGTTCTGCAGATCAGGTTTCACAACATCCTTTCCATATCTACAAAGATAACATCATTCAATATAATACCAAAAGTAGTATCGTCTTTGCCACTAAATAATAGATAGCAAGCAGCACAAACCTTATTGCAGTTTGAATTAAAGAGCTATCATCAACTGATGGATCACCGCCATCAGTGGAATTCCATGGACCACTAATTGTCATGAATGAGCAGTGTTTTTAAGAATGGCAAACCTAATGATATTGTAGATATGAGGCATGCGATCATCAGAGCTTCTTTCATATGACAGCTCCTCTGAAACATTCTTGCTTATCCCACTCATCAAGATAATCTGGAAAAGGGATAGAAAAGTAGGATAGTCATATGATTCTATGTATTAATAGAAAGAAAACAGACAATGTCAGGATCCTATATATGTATTAACAGAGGCAAAACCGACAATGATCATGCTTAGAATCTTCAATTATGTTGAACATAAACTCTAATTTGAAGAAGGTTCCAAATATTTCTCTATTCCAGGAATTAACACTCGTTAGTTACGTAGCTTGTGGGCAATTTAAAGAATAGCAAACGCAAGGAGGAAGGTCAGAGAAGTAACCTACCTTCACATTCCACACAATATTCCCACCTCCTGATATTGCAGGTTCTTCAGCCAATATTTTAGTTGTTGGTTCTTCAGCCCATGGTGCCGGATTCTAACTTGCATCAAAAAACTTTGCCTGTGTTTTTATAGTCTGTATTGCTGACAATCTTTATAGCACAATGAGTCTATTGTTGATCATTGGATATGTGTAGTAATCAAGCTCTTTGATAGTAACTGCCAAAATAACAATTTAATTAAGATTAGCAAACAGGAATACTCAACCAAGAAAAAAAACAGAAAAGAAGGATAAATCAATGTCCATTAAGAAATAAAGTGTTTCCATTACCTGGTTCGAAGATTTATGCAAATCTGATCCCAAAGATCCATGATCTCTCTGCCGCGAAGATGCTTAGAACCCCCTCTAAGTCTATTGATGCATAGCAAATGCCCAATCCCATCACAATGTATCATACCATATAACAGATGTGTTGTGTCTTCTAAGATACTATCATTTAGAGACTTAATCCAACGATCATCCTTGGGACATGATAATTTCTCTTCGACACAAAATGGTTACTCCAATCTAAACAACAATAACAACATATTGTCACGCCGCAACCACAAAAAAAGCTAAGAAATAAAGCCAAAGATTGCATAACAGAAGCTTGAATGACAGTGGTATAGTACGTACAAAGAATCAAACAGCAAGTTGCTAGTCTAGTCAGTACACTTGGTTGCTTTTCCTATGAGACCAAGGTAAAAGCTCTTTGATAAGTAAGACACTGAAAGACTAGTACTATCAAAACCTCAAATTTCCGGACTTATTCGCTACAAATAATGTAATCCAAGGGGTTTTTTTTTTAGTTGAACATTGCTAGAGTTAAAAAAATAAGAATGTTCCTAAGGTCTTGGATTACAAATTTCCCTAATTCCTAGACAGAAAACTGCAAACTTCATAACCAAACTACTATGTCTAGCAAGCGACCTATTATTCAAGTACTCCTATTCGAGTACATCAACTTCGATTGAAGCACATTCCACAACAAGAAGTAAGAAATAGACAAATTGCACAAGAATATAGCCGAAAATGATACAAATCAAACGCACACAAACCCCAAATTAGATCATAGGTTCAAAATCTCAATTACCTCCAATACATTGTACACCACATGCAATTTGATTGTTCCTTGACCACGAATCATGAATTATATTAAGCTGATATCTGAAACAACCCAATGAGTAGATAAAAAGACCAGTTAGTACATTTTCATAATTCTGGCAAACTGGCTTTAGTTAGATGCTACATGAATATTCAAGACTATTATTTTGGAAAAAGCACGTATTAAGTTCTTCCTAACCTGTTTGCTGCAAAAGAATGACACCACAAGCCATTATTGTAAAACACCACAACGGATTTTTGGGCTGGAAGTTCCAACTTAAAGGAGATTCACACTAGACATGCAAATGCCCTTTTTTTTTTGTGGTTTGACCCAAAGAAGTTGACTGACGTAGGCATAGAAAGCTATGCATTTGTATTGATACATGACAATGCAAAGTTGTAATGCCAATCAGATAATTACAAAAAATTATTATCATGTTTATATCTAACATCCTTGAGTATAGATTTTCAAAAGTTTTATCTCTATACTTGCTTCATTTATGTCACTAACGTATCAATCCATGGAAGGGATAACTTTGATTCAAATTCAAAAAATATAATAAAAATTACAAAGGAAAGTACCAGAGCAAAGAAATTTATCACAATGAAATCACCATCCATGCTTGGGCTTGATCCAAATATCGTTTCAACTGCCGAAAGACATTCTTTTGTATGTTCTCCAGAAAACAACTTTTTCTGCAGCGAAAGAGGCAACTCTACAGAGCCTGGTAAGGCAAGAGATCCAATGAGAAATTTGCAAAAGTACTTTCTACCTATTTCTTAAACAAATGCTATTATATTGAGAGTTTGAGAGAATGATGAGAGAAAGAGAGTAATTTGAACCTGTAGTATCATGTTTCTGATGGATAGAGAGAACAGGTGGTGATGAAATTGGAAGATTGGAAACATTCTTCTCAGCCAAGTGACAACGTTAGCTCTGCATAACAACCAGCAAATAAGACTAAAAATATAGCTCAATAGCATATCAAAGAAACAAATTTCATTTGCATGAACATTTCCATAAGATTAGGTAATATGAACGTATCAATGTGAACATTTTGTGAGGAATAGGGAGTTGCTGTTTCTTCTGTTCTTACTATTAATACTAGTAATAATTTTGTGAGGATAATTAGACTGCTAATAACTTGACTTGCAACTTGTCAATTTAGGATGGTATAAGTAGTCAATGTTGAACCCTCCGATTCTGGATTGAAACACTTTCATTTAAGTGTTTTGGTCCTAAGAGAGAGAGAGATATTCAGTTTTTTGATTCACTTAAAGTGAATCTATAGAAACAAACACTCCAGTTTTTTTATTAAAAGTCAGCATAAGCTGGTATATAATTTATTGAGTACATGTAGTCGTTGGCCAACAAAGTAAAGCTGAAAAACTGCAAGCTCTAAAAAGTGTCAAGGCCTGCAGTATCATGGGACAAATCATAAATTCTTGTAATAAAACGATCAACCTGCATTTGAGACCTACAATCTCCCTAACTATTGTTGAACAAAATTTAAATTCCACAGTATCCCGTACGCAAAGACCATCTCTAAAACTTGCAGCCTTGGGATTATATGACAAGGTTAAAGGATGCCTGGCATAATACAGAAAAGGAAATGTAAATCAATGAACATGAAAGTAGCAGATTCTAGTATTCATATATGAATTTCTTGTGTTATATGCTACTTCATTGGAGTTCGAATGCAGTGGACAATGCAAAATTGTGGGATTTACTGAGCGATAAATGGGACAATGCAGTGGCCTAACTCTGAGAAAAACGAGGGTTGTATTCTTGGGCCATCTTGAATGGTGCTAGATTATTCCTTAAAGAGGTGAACAAATGTCATTACAAAAATAATGAATGAGTTGGGGTCAGAGGAATCTGCAATTTTTTTTTGTTTTTGGAGTCCCAAAAGGTTGTTTCTTAGGTAATCCTAGAAGAATTGTCACAAACAAAAAATCTCTAGCATTGAAACCCTCACATGCTTCAGCATCCACCACAACATTCAAAACAACAATAACACAAAACTCGAAAACAACAGATACAAAAAAAAAAACAAATGCACCTTACTCTTTCCAGCCAATGAATGGTTCACAAAGTTCTGATCTTTAGGTAGAAATGACATAATGTGAAGAAGATCTGCACAACCCACAAACAAAAAAGCATATCAAAAACACAAAAATCACCAGCAACCCAGAAACAATGAACTGAAATCCAAGCAGTACCGTCTTGTTTGAGAAAAGGGTAGTCATCAACAGTGAGACTGACGAACCAGTCCTAATTGGTTGACAACCGGAGCATAATCGACGCGCCGTGGAGCACGGCCACCACCGCCTCCCTCTCCTCCGCTCTCCTCCCGCTCTTTTTGCCTTTTACCTCTTCGCCCTTCTCGTCTTCCTCACCCTCGCCTCCTCCTCCGCCTCCCTCACCTACGCCACACTCTCCCCACCCTCTTCTTCCTCCTCCCCCACCTTCGTCCCCCAACCCCCATATCCCACCCGACCAGTTTCTCTCCCGACCCAACAGAGCCACCGCGTCGTCTACCACGACAACAACTCCTCCGATCCGACCCCTCCTTCCTTGGCCCACCTCCTCTCCGGGTCTAAAGGCGACTTGGGTCAGATCCTACGCCTCCTCGATGCCACCTACCACCCCAGAAACCAATACCTCCTCCACCTCGATCTCTTTGCTTCCCAGACAGACCGTGACCAACTGGCCCTCAAGGTCCAATCCGTCCCCATCTTCAGAGCCGCCCAGAATGTCCATCTCATTGATAAAGCTGATGTTGTGTACCGAAAAGGGTCGTCTTCTATCTCGTTCACTTAAAAGAGAGCGGGAGAGGAAGGAGGAGAGGGCTAGGTTTCGGGGAAGAGCCAGAGAGGGGTCGCGTGCTAGTTCTTTCAAGGATAAGTGAGTGAGGTGAAAATGAGCTGCCAGAGCGAGTGGGAAAACTAACCAAGTGTGTGGGAAACGAAAATTTTGTTTCCCCCGTGTCGAAATTTTTAACTTCGTTTTCTCCGCCTTTTTTTAACTTGTATAATCAATTCAGACAACACATAAATGAAAATTTGTTGTCTGATAGTTTACACTAAAACTTCATCCTAGGGATCCAACAAGCAAATCTCCCGCCTAGTGCAAATCACAAACTCATTTCTCCCACCTAGGCACATTCACACAACAAAAATAGGTAATTCCGTTGTAGGATCTTACAATCATGTACCCGCATTTCACCCAAAAATTAACCATTTTGGCGCTAAAAACTCTCATTTTGGGAACATCTAATTTTCTTCCAAACTTGCACAACGCAAACCAAAAATGTGTTGTATGATATTTTGCTCATACAACATATATAGCTATACTGTTGTACAACGTGAGTCAAAATTTCGACCCAAATTTGAGGAAGGTGGGAGGGAAATTTCTTTTCATTCAGACAACAGACAAATTCTTATAAGTGTTGTACAATAATCATGCACCAACAGATTTCTGATTTCTGGCGTCCTTATACAACAAAATCTCACTAAATCTGTTGTATGAAGCATTTTCAATCAACACACAACAGATTTTTTTTTTTCGTTGTCTAAAAAGCGTAGTCTGATGCAATTTTTAGCATAGTGAATGGTACCCAGATTATCTAACACGACCTAACATTCATACATGCCGTCCACTTCGCCGTTAACGGTGTTAACTTTGTAAGGGTAATTCTGTCCTTCCACTGTTCATCTCTCTTCTCCTTCACACCATGGGTACTGTTCATTTTTTTTTTCCTCTCCTCCTGCAAGTGGAAGGACAGATTTACCCTTGCAAAGTTAACACCGTTAACGGCGAAGTGGACGGCATGTATGAATGTTAGGTCATGTTAGATAATCTGGGTACCATTGTGATAGTTTTTGAAGTTGAGGTACGAAAGTTATTAGTGGCCCGTAGTTCAGGTACTGTTTGTAAGTTTTTCCCTTTTCAATTTTCATAACAGTACGTCCACTGACAGTTTGGCCCGGGATTCGTTAAAAGAAACATCGCCAAGAAGACAGTCTAGCTACCTGCTGCCTACCACCAGATGAGTCACTATTCTTGTTACTGTAGGTGCCTTTTGTTTTTTTTTTTTTGGCAATCAACAAGAAACTGATATATTATAGAGAAACTGTTACGCAGGAAGGACAATTAATAAACAAACAAAAGTAGACAACATAACTCAAAAGGCCCAAAGAAAGAAAGAAAACAAACAAAGTGGGCCTAACCACTGCAAGTGACCTAGCGGTTCTTACCTAGTTGGGTGTGCTCCCCAACCTAGGTTCGAACCTCGAAACTGTCAAAGTGGTCAGGCACTGTGCTGCAATGCACAGTTGGAGCATTTCACATGCGCCGAAGGGGTTTATCTTGAGTCTAGGAAGTCTTTGGGTTCCCCTTGACAAAGTCAAAAAAAAAAAAAAAAAACAGAGTGGGCCTAAACCAGGCAAGTCCACAGTCTTGGTTAGCCAACAGAGTTGCCGTCAACGAAGGTGCCTTTGAATTGTTACAACAGTTATAAGACATTCTACCTATTCATCGCTTCAAATTCTCACTTGCAGCTTAAGTCTTAATATGAGTAAAGGAAAGGTGGAATATAACCATCAAAATCACAAAATAAAAGCAGCAACAACAACAAAACCAACAATCATAGTAGAAGATACATATTTATATTTTTGTTCTTATATCTACATGGGAAGATCAGAGAGCAAGATTGAGTAGGACTGTAGGAGCACTCCACTCACATGTTTCTTGAAATTAATTGTCAATGAAAAGTTTGTACTAGTTAGTAAATTCTTCGTACACACAACAGATAAAATTGGTAGAGGATGAAGGCTGAGCTACTTTTAAATAAAATTACAGAAAGAAGATGGAAAAAAAAAATTATACAATGCCCACTTAACTCATCGCAGTAAATAGGCTGGGTCTCTGAATCCCGATGATTTCACATCCAAATCACTTTCTGGGGCCTGCAATCATCAAAAGATTGTGCACTCTAGTGAAAAAATTCGTAAAAATTGCTTAGGTTCGATAGTGATTCCAGTTTATATTGTTCATAATATTTGTAAATATTTTTTCTCTATTAATTAAAAAGGATGATTCAGAGCACCGATGTGTACTTGTACTAACATGAATGGATAGTTTGATTATATCAAATACACTTTTTCATTATAAAAAAAAAAAAAAAATTGGTTATAAACATCAATGGTTGAAATTATCTTATAAGTGTTGGGTCACTTGCATTATCAGTGCATTGAATAATATCTGATTAATGAATCCATTTGCTAAACAAAAATAATGCAATTGCTTAAAAAAATATATTCAAAGAAATTGATTGACAACAAATGGATGCTATTTTGTGATGCTTTTTTGTAACATTATAAATTTCAACATGTTTTTTGTAACAGGCGGTCTCAACCGTCTCACTATAAACGGTTAGTATATCGTTTTTGTACGATATAGTGGTAGCCCCAAAATAGTATAAGTAGATAAGAAATATGCATACAATAAGTGGTTAGTGTGTTTCTTTATTTTCCTTATCATTTTACAAGTTTGGTTTGTGATCGGAATGATTATCAATCTCTTTGAAAAACTAATACATGACACGGATAATCATCTAAGTCATAAAATTGTTTATAATTAAATGGTGGGTCATGAGAACCAGAGGTTAACGACTTTAGGTTTAAGATCTTATAAGTTTAAAATATGACTATTACGGACTAACAAAAGAACAACGTTGATTAGAACGAAAAAAAAAGGAAGAAATTTTTTTGTATTCTTAAAATTTCTAGACATCAATTATATGTTTGACATTCTCAACTCAAAAATTATAAATGTCTCTGTGCAAAATCAATTCATCATTTATTGCCCAATTTCTTAACTTCAATTTTACCAAAAAAAAAGTGCCATTTTGTGTCACCAATAAAATTATATCTTCAAAAATAAAATTAGTGAAATTAAACATCATTGAGTCATGTAACCGTAACTATATAATAGACGGTTGATCAATCTTATTCATTACACTTTTTATATGTTGTTGCTTAAATACTGATCCATTTTGAGCTTTTCCTAATCGAAATTACTCAATAGTGCTATTCTTGCATAAACTCTTTCGTTTCTTATGAGCTTCAGTTGGGAGTTTTATGTCTGTGGCCAAACCAATCGCTTCAAGGAAGCTAATTATATACCAAGTAGTGTCAATCTCCCACCATTCCAAGCCTTGTCGAGCTGAGTACTCAAAGGCATGATGATTATTGTGCCATCCTTCGCCGTGTGCTAGCAACCCTAACAACCTAATCAAAATCAAACTACAAATTACATATAATCCGGCCAATAATTACATATTAATTAATTAGCCAAATAATTGATATATAAATATTAATACCAGTTGTTTCTAGACAAGTCGCCAGTATTCCATACTTGCTTTCCCCATATGTGGCAAATCGAGTTTATTGAAAAAGTAACGTGGAGAAAAAATACAGTCCTTACACCCTGCAAAGAAATATAATTAAAAAGACAACCAATAAATGAGTTTGATAAGATATGGTTCCCTTGAGAAGTCAACATCTATGTACATAGCCAAATAATTGTCTCATGCTCCTTTTCAAAAAAATAAAAAAAATAAAAAATTGTCTCATGCATGTGGAACAAACAAGCTAGGTGATGATCAGTAAGAGCAAGCTTACCATTCCCCAAACCAAGAACGGCAGCCCTCCTCCAGCGTATAGCAGAATTCCAAGAGCAACAGAGTGACAAGGATACGTATAGTGAAGAAACCTATAATACCACTGCTTCTTTAAGTCTCCGACATTCTTGAATTCTAGTGCGTCGGGCTACATAAGTTCAACAGACACATTATTAGGAAGACATGCATTAATTTTCCGATTGATATATACATGCATGATTTCCGATACAATTAAGTACGTAGCTTTTTATTTAGGTTTTTTTTATTAATTTTTTTATCCATTTACTCTAATTCTAGGGTCATTTATTCTACTTACCCCATATTTCCCCTTACCTATGAAGATTCTAATAAAGTATTCCCTAATACTAAATTAAGTTTTTTTTAGACTGTTTTACCCTCACCCCTTTGTTACAGAGAAAGAGAGAGAGAAAATAGAAGAGAGAGAAGTCATAGGAGACTTTGCCGGAGTCCTGTCACCGGCCGCCACCCATCGGACTTTTCTGAGAACCTCATCGGAAGTCCCTAAAAAGGTCGTCGGAGATCTCATAGGTTGCCGGAAAGGTTTATTGCCCCCTAAATAGACCTGTATTGCCCCCTAATAGAGGGGCAATAGAGGTCTATTTCCCTCCAATAAAGATCTATTGGGGGCAATAGAGGTTTATGAAACCTCACCGGAAATCTCCAAAGAGGTTGTCGGAGATCTTATATGGGGCTGGAGAGGTCTATTACCCCACCAATAAACCTGTATTGCCCCCAATAGACATGTATTGCCCCCCCCCCCCCCCCCCAATAGGCCTTTCGGTCGCCGGAATGAGAACTAATCTCCATAAAATTAGACAAATAAAATTTTGATTATGAAAAAAAGCGAGGAGATTACATCAATTCAAAACATTTATTGCCTCCAAATAGATGTCTATTGCCCCCCAATAAACCTTTAACAGACATCTATTGCCCCCCAATATAAACTTTTTTTTTTCTTTTCATTTTTCTCTCCAGGGCCTTCTGCCCCCATTTTACCAAAAAAAAAAAAAAAAAACTGATAGCAATCCTTTTTTTCAAAAAAATAAATAAAAGATCTAATAGCAATCACCAATTTCTTAGCACTATTGCAAATTTGACCCAGTTAAGCCTACAATAGAATGAAGCGAAGGTCGAGAGCACAAAGAGCACGAATTGTTGCTGGGCATAGTCCTTCATTGGAAAGGGAGGGGGAGGGGGAGGGGAGGGGGAGGGGGAGGGGGAGGGAGAGAGTTTTATTTATGCTACTTTTATCTCATTTTACAAGAAGAAAAAAATCACTGTATTCAGGTAGATGAGGTCTTCGTCGGAGTAAATCATAGTCATAAACTCAGGTTTTGAGACTCAAGAGGTAAATGCATATATATTATATATACATACGATGATATGCATGTACAGTATAATCTCAATAGTAGTGTGTATCTCAAGTATTTAGGGTTTGTATTTCAGAGGGAGAGAGAGAGAGGGAGAGGGAGAGAGAGGTGTTCATATGTACGTACAGTTCCAAACCGAGAATGATAGTCAACGATCCAACCAATATGACTGTACCAAAATCCCTTGATGGGACTGTGAGGGTCATCCCATGTGTCTGTAAACTGATGATGGAGTCTGTGTGTGCTCACCCATTCAATTGGACTTCCCTATAAACCATACAAGAACAGATTAATGAATCCCTAAAGTATCAAGCTAGCGAGACCAAGTGGATGGGTTAATTAGCAGTACGTGCTTGGATGCAGTTCACAAACCTGGTGTGAAAGGACGGCGCAGTAGGCAAACGAGTACTCGAGCCATTTGGGAAGCTTGAAACTGCGGTGAGCAAGGTTTCTATGAAAAGACAGAGTTATACCTACCCCTGTAACAAAATAGAGTGCCACAGCCAGCCAAAACGCAAACCAGTTGAAACAAAACGGCCCCAGAAGAGCAAGGCAATGTATGGCCAGGAAAAACAACTTGGTTGTTGAGGGCTCCATTTTTTCTTCCATGGTGCTAAACTGCTAATCAAGTGAGAGAGATAAATTCAAAACAAAATCTTTTCCGTCTGGTTTGAAACGGAGAAGAAGAAGAAGCTTTTATAGTATTTGGACTCAATTGCATGTAAATACAAACACATATTTTGCGTGGCTTCTCATATTCAACTGATGTCACTAGCCAGGCTAGCGTTAGGATATATATTTAGTTGCGAGGGGATTAGTTATTTATGAGGATATACACACACACACACATATCCTATTCAGAGCGATGCCTCGCTCTGAAAGGTTAGGGTTTAGGGTCACTTTGCGGTCTCATATCCACATCTCGACCGTTCAGGTTTTAGGTACTAATGTATAGATCATCTCTGCAAAATTTCAGTCAAATTGATGATCTATAAGGTATCTAACTTGTTTAAATCAATAGACGAACTGAATCTGTCTAATCTGAACCGTACTAGCTTTAAGGCAGTTATCATTGCCTTAACGACCATCAATTTGGCTGAAATTTTGTAGAGATGATCTATACATTAGTACCTAAAACCTGAACGGTGAAGATGTGAATATGAGACCGAAAAGTGACCCTAAACCCTAATCTTGCTCTGGATAGGATCTGATATACATATACATACATACATATATATATATATATATATATATATAGAACTTTTCTCAGGTAAGGATATCCTTACCTAAGCTTATGGAACGGATTTCCAGTTTTTGGCCACTTTTTTATCACATATTTACATCTTAAACATTCAGTTTTTAGGTCCTAATGTATGGATCAATTCTGCAAAATTTCAGCCAAATTGATGATCGTTAAGGCATCCAAAATTGCAATTTACACAAACGAACCAAATTTGTCAAACTGGAACCGTTCATGTACATTGTTGTAAATTGCAGTTTTGAATGCCTTAACGATCATCAATTTGGCTGAAATTTTGCAGAGGTGATCTATACATTAGAACCTAAAAACTGAACGGTTAAGATGTGAATATATGATCGAAAAGTGGCCAAAAATTGGAAATCCGTACCTAAGCTTAGGTAAGGATGTCCTTAGCCAAGAAGGACCGTGTGTGTGTGTATAATATATTTAACTAAAGGGATAAGTATTTGGTTACTAGTTCCGGCTAGTTTTGAGGATTATGTGTTTAGTTGCGAGGGGATGGGTTTTTTTTTTGGTTAAAATGGGAGCCAGGAAGAGCATAGTGCTCTCCCACTCTAAATTTATTTAAATAAAGATAATGTACGATCGAATAGGGTGGCACAAAAACCACTCTTAGAGAACAAAATGAATGACATCAAATTTAAACAATCCAATTAGCACAAAGAGAAACAACAAATCAATGAAAACAAAAATTAGGGAGACCAAGCTTATCTCATCGACATTGGTCAAGAGTGAAATGAGGAGGCTCGTCCCACCAATTCAATGCAACCAACGACAAACTAGTATTAGCAAGAGTATATGTCACTTGATTACCTTCCTTGAAAATATGAGAAGATCCAAAGTTCATCTGAGATATGCGATGCAAATAATTGCCCCATGCCACTCGTAAACGCCATGGAACAAGATGAGGATCACGGAGAAAATTAAGCACAAGGATTGAATCCACCTCAAGCGCGCCAAATATGTTCCATTCCTTAACCCAGGTCAACTCAATAACTTGAATAACTGCCATGACCTCCGCATCAACAGAGTTAGGAATGTCAAGGTTTGAAGCAAAAGCACCAAGGAATGAACCATGAAAATCTCTAAAAATTCCACCAAAACCCGCTCTCCCTAAACACTTTGCCATGCACCATCAGTATTAATCCCTTTTTTATTTTTATTTTTTTTATCTAGATCATACGGTATCCTCAAAAGCTTCCTACCTAGGCCCAGAAACTAATTGGGGTCAGGTCAAAACGCTTCCTCCCCCTGGCCACAAGAATAAATTAGAATTTAAACTCCAATCAGCGTCGACAAGATTCGAACCCGGGTGTGGAGGTTGCACACCTGGAAGCTCTTACTAATTCGACCACCTGTGGTGGTTATTAATCTTAATCCAACCCAAGAGGTGAGGGTGCCAATTAACTTCAGTAATCAGAGGAGCCCGTTAGGGACGACATATTAATTCAAAATTCATCAAAACCCGAAACTACGTAAAAGAATTAGACAGACAGCATCCGGCTAATTTGCTAGATGCTTTCATGTGCCCCATAATTAATTGACGTGCTGCATCAACAACAATGGTACAACCATCACTGCATCAACAACAATGGTACAATCATCACGCCCCATAATTACTTATTGGTGGTGGCGGTGTCATTTATAGATGGCCAGAAATAGAGAGAGATAGGCGGCCATTTTTGGTTTGATTTTGACCACTAAAAAAAAAAAAAAAAACTCAACCTGCCTAGTCCCCACCTAGCCCGCCTAATTCCCTGATCGGTTTTCTCTAATGATTTTCGATTAATCAGAGCACCTGGCCCCCGCTTAATGCCTAGGCCCTGCCTAAACTCATTCTTTGAATCCTGATGTATATTAAAAAACGCAGATGAACTAAGCAGGCGTTGGTTGTTTTAATTAGAAGATCATATCTGTGCATTTGTTAACATGGTATGGAATTGGATTCACTCAAAATTGCTAGTGTCTGAGCGTCTCCCTGGTTTAAGATTACGCCTACGTACATAATGTTCATGGAAACAGGTTAAATTACTGGGAATAACTGTCGGGAATGAAGTCCAATTCCAGTTGCGTTAATTAGCATCATGCATGAACACGGTTTTTCAGAAGCAATGTTTGCTATGAGGGAATCGTTTGCAACACTTGAACACCTCAGATCGAGTAGGTCATATTCTGATACCCCTTCGCCTATGACGCCAACCACGGATTCCAGAAGAGCGCACCGGGGCCCGGGTTTCGATTGTGTAACTCCGGCCACCTCCCTGGAAAACCGAACCACGCTTTGATGAATGATGATTTAGCTATTAGAAAGCTGAAGGAGGCAGCACATATCACACAGTAGCTTGTGCAGTTATATATTTGATTCAGTTATATTGAAATGTTTGAGATGATCGGTGTAAAGTAAATCAAGTGGCATAATAGCTTTGTATCACAAGCAAAAGTGTAAAGAAGATTAGGTTATGCTTTCACCTTGCCAAGCAAAACTTCATGAAGACACCTGCAGTTTCTCTTGTTTATAGTCAATTATTCTCATCAGAGAAACGTACTCATTCGTACATACTCGAAAACTGCCCATAATGTTTAATCATATATATGAACAATCATTAGTACAATAAAGCTAATAAATTGGGTTAGTGTTGGTTAAATATATAGCAAAATATCAATATCAAGGCTTGAACTTAAAGCATGGTCCGAGACATATATATGTCTGCCCCATTAGCTGGTAGACATTGACATGGCGTGACAAGGTAGAGAAAAATGTCTGCCCCATTAATTACAGCTTGCTTCTCATGAAAATTAATACTGAAAAACTGCACATAACGATTAACCATATGAACGATTCTTAATTAGTATAATAAAGCTAATAAATTGGGTTGGTATTGGTTAACTATATAGAAAAATGTCAATATCAAAGCTCAAGGCTTAAAACATGGTCCAAGACATATGTCTGCCCCATTAGGTGGTACATATTGGTGATGAAAAATTTCAATTGTACTTTAACCACTAGTACAAAAATTGAATCAGATGACGGCTAAAAACTATCGTCTGATACGGACCTGACTGTATTATATCTCGCTGCCGGCTGATGAAACATGATTTAGAGAACCGTCGTCTGAAGAACTCAGCATCCATGTTGACAGCATGTCGACAGGCTGTCAACAGCATTAACTGTTGTGTGAACGTTACTCAGACAATGGGCAACTTAAGAACCCGTTGTGTCATTGTGATTCAGAAGTCGTTTTTTTTTTATAACCGTTGTGTGACTATTATTCACACAACTAAAACATTGATAGCATCCGTGATCTGTATTAATCTCAGACGACAGTTTTTATTGTATGACTGTTGTGAACATATGTGTACATATAATAGTTTTTTGTGCGGTTATTGTTGTCCTAATAGATTGATTCAATGCATTATATATTCTGGAAGTGGAATCAAAAATACTAAATTAACAGTAATATATAGAAGAAATTGTTATAATCCACATCATGCACCATAATGGATTGTGCAAAGGTAATCTTTTATCTACAAAAGGAGTAGATATAATGGTACTCTCCTAGCAATATACGTACATATCCAGAAATTTATTTAGCGAGTCTAGCTTTGCAAGCTCTGCTGCTCTCATGGCCTCATTGGAACAAAGCCTTGCTTTATTGCATGTATACACTCTGGCCCCCAACCTTGGCAATGCTATCTTTTCCTGCTGCTAAGTCTACCATTTTAAAAATGTTGATCACAGCTCTTGAAGGTCACCATCCCATTACACTTGGTGGCTTTCCTTGGGATCATGTAGGCGCCATAATTGTCCCTTGACAGCTTCCTACACAGAAGCATGCATGATTAACACCAAAATAAGGGAGAAACAAAACCAAGTCTTTGCAATCCACAAAACCAAGAAACAAGTCCAAGCAGCTTAAAAGACATTATGCAACACATGAAGTCAACTCATAATCAGACTCAATCCTCAATGACCTGGGATTACATGTAGGTATCAATAAAAGAATATATTGTCAAGAAAGCAAAATAGATAAATTAAGCTTACACTTGGTCTAAGTTCTGGATTTTTGCGCAACATGCTTTTAACAAGACCTCAACTACAAAGGAAGGAAGCAGGAGAATATATGAGGGAAACAACGTTATCAGTCAACAAATAGATTCATTGACAAGCACAGGCAAATATGGATTGACAAAATTATCTCAAAATTTCTATTGCATATCAAGAAAAATAATATTATTAAAAAAAACAGTAGCAGCAACACCTCTCATTAATTGTAAACAAAACATAATACATTAAAGTTTCCAGTGCAAATGTCTAACCTCAACTCCAATTACTAACATTTGGTATGAAATTACAATCACAATAGAACTCGAGACTCTGAGGCACATGAAGAGGGAAGTAAACTTACAATGCACCGCAGTAAACCGTTGGAAGTGGAGCCACTATTGACTTGTTGATTTTGTTGATCAGAGATTGTATATCCTGCAGGGGAGGAGGCGTCAGAAATAAAAGTAAATGAAAATTTAAAATGTGCTGACTGAGTACACCAGAGAACAATGTTGAAGCAAAGGCAATATGAATCATAAGCAGAAGCATTGAAATAAAATTCATAAGTTATTCAGGACAAAGCTAAATTTGTCATTCTATTCACTTCATCATTCCTTATAATTGTTGTTTAATAAACAAATACCAGAAAGAGTGTACAACATTCATAATTTGACCTACTCAAAATCTGCAGAGACTTACAAAGGCTTTAAATGCTGGCTTGTGAGCGGCCATTTCATATATACAGCACCCTGGAATATGCATTTCATTACATTTATGTGTTTCGTAAAAAGTAACACAAAAATTGTGTGCAGCAGAGGTGGGGGAGGTATGCTGATTAAGTCACCAAATGTTAAGAGCTGCCAAGGAAAAGGGGAAACTCACCGAGAGACCAAATATCTGACTTAGAACGATATGGTATATCGGCAAGAAGCTCAGGGCACATATAACTCGGAGTTCCCACAACCTACATGTACGTGAAACAGAAAAATCATGAATCACACAGAAGGACAACATGTAAATATAAAATTATATGTATGAGCTGAGATCAATATTGTTTTAAAAGGCTGAGGCGTAGCCGAGGCGTTTTCGGGAGAGCCTCAGCAAGGCGTTCGCCTTGAGGCGTAAGGCGTAAGCCTTACGTATAAATTAGTTGTATTTATGTATAGAACTAGTCTTATATATAGAACATGTATTGTAACCAAAAACTAAAATTTGACAACCAAAATCAGACTACTCCCTCCCAATTACACAATGAAACTCAGAAATTAATCACACAGACTGAAAAAAAGAGAAGTTGGGAATTGTTTACATACAATTCTGATGGTAATGGCTCAAAGCTTAAAAGCTGATTATAGCATCATTGTTATTGGCTTCACTGAGATCCCTCAAACTTCTCCTTGAAGGAGTCTTGTCTATGCAGCCACATCATGTGCCCCTGAAACTCACAAAAGCTCCTAACTTTACTTCCACCACCCAATTGGTAAGTACCAGAATTACATTACAAGCCAAAAAAAGAGAGGTGTAGAAGAAGTTGCTATACTATTAAGGTTATGCTACATATAATGCTGTTCTAAAGGAGTATAGAATTAGACCCATTCTATCAGTTTTCAGTACTTGATAAACAATGTTATAAAATAATCAATAAGAATATTAGGAGACTTGAGAATGTAAAATATTGACGGCATAGGTTCAATGAATCATTACAAAAATGACATGGGAGCAGGACATAGGTTCAATGAAGAACAGAAACTACAAAACAATTTTTACAAAAAGCTGACCAGACGATAAACAATTATTACAAAATGCTGACTATAGGTTTAATGGCACATTCGTTTTTATCACACAACACAAACATAACCGTCAGTTTCTCTATAAGATAATAACAGAAGCTAATTATCAGTGATTAGTACTCTAGCCAGCCTCACTATACTTGAAGGTGTTTGATCTGCTATACAAGGAACATTACTGCAATAAGTAGAAGCTTAATTGAGAAAGCAATTCTGCTAGAGGTAAAGCCAGCAACTTTGGCCATAATGAAACACCACTCCTTTATTTTGATTACAAAATGATTACAAGAAACACATGATAATCCCAAATTGCTATTATATATGAGTAATATGACCAAAGCACATGAAAATCCCCAACACTATGGTCTGCATATTCTGCAAACCTTGCCTATACCCATGTTCTTCCCCTCATTTAGTATCAATTGCTATCACTACACCGATTGCTATCATACATGATTTTCATTCATTTATGCTATTATCATAATCTCACACTCCTAGTTGCACCAAAGTGATTGATTGAACAAGAAAAACAGAACATTTGCTGCAAATCGGATTCATCAGCAAGATCGAGGAAATCAAATTCATACCTTAAATTCTTTGCTGCAAATCCGATTCCAACTCTCCAGGTGAGAAAATCTCTTACTCCAAGTGCGAAAAAAGCCTCCTTTAGAGCCAAATCCTTTAGAAAACTCATGGGCTCTTGATGATTTTATCAAATTTGTTGCCTGGGATTGGGATTTGGAAGTGAAAGAGTCAAAGTTTTGATGGAGGAGGCTAAAGGAAGTCGAAAATGACTTCAGCTCGAGACCTGAAGGAGTTTTAACTCTCAAAACACCAAAACGACGTCGTTTTGGTGAAAAAAAAAAATCTCAGGCGTTCGCTTTAGACTCCTTAAGGGGCGCTTTGGCCGCCTTTTTCGCCTGCATCGCCACCTTGTCCGCCTCTGCGCCTCACCTGCAAAACACACTCATTTTCTACAGCGCCTCGAGCTTTCTGAGCCTGAAGGCGCGCCCGAGGAAGCTTTTTAATACATTGGCTGAGATACTCACAGAGGAAGCTAGATCATCAGAAGTCAACATTTTAGCAAGACCAAAATCACCTACATTTGGACATGTATTATTAATACTATTACACAACTACCAAAGGCTAACTAAAAGATGTGTAAACAAACTTGTAGTATCAACTAGAAAACAAACCCGCGCGATGCTGCGGGATCAAAATTGGAATAAAAACAATTAAGCTATCCGTAAATGAAACGGAAGACGTGCAAAATAAAATTGATCGAAATTGTTTATTAAGTTAAATTACATTGTATCAACATGTCCATGGCTTCACACGTCTTCCATTGAGTCATTTAGAAAGTTCAACTTAATTTACACTATTTGCTTCATAACTATTTCGTCCTTAGCTAAACAAACACAAGGTCTGCAATTCGGGATAGAGCCCACGTTGCCCCAACACATTGATTGGGACTTATAATATAAACAAAAACGAAAGAATAATAATACTACCAAAACTTGCCACAAACTGAAAAATATATGTTGGTGGAAAGCACATTCTATGACATGATACAACTTGAAGATCAAAAGCATGTGTTATTTTGTTTTCAGGTCTTTACATTCCAAACCATAAACTTGAACATCCACCACACAATGAAAAAGGTAAGGAGCAATTTGGAAGAGCAAAGGTTGCAACAGAAATTGCTGGTAACCTATATCTATATTTTAAAATTTAAAACACTTGTAACTCATACAATTATCCTTTAAGTTCTTTCAGTCTAGAAATAATGATATCCTCTCCTTCAGCCTAGATTCATAGCAAACAAAAAACAACTCTTGATATTTACAGTGATAGATTTAGAATTACCCATTGCACTTGCAGGAAGCCAAAACAAACCCAGATCAAAGCAGTCCTCTTCTCCTCCGCTCAATAACTGATCTCCTGTAAATTGAACTAAAATCAATTCTCATGCTAAATTCAAAGGGCGAAATTAATCACTCCCCAACAAAAGTGTAGTTAGCAAAAACACTTACTGAATGCAGTGTTCTTTCCCGACCCTCAGACGAATCTATTCCTGTATAAAAATATATATAAAAGAAAATTCCCACATGCATCAAAAAAATTAAACAATCATCAGTAAAAATCGAGAATCAGAGAAAAAAATCCACCTACCTAATGACCTTGCTGATGACAAACCCAAGTTTTTAGGGTCTGCAATGAAAGCTGAGAATTCAGGGACCAAAGCTGAGAAGATGGTGTAGTAGTACTCTGTTTTCATTTCATCTTTTCACAAAGGATGATCAAAATGTTAGCTTAAAATTTAACAAAAGTATGTTTCAAGTTACATCTGAAATTTCTATCATAATTCAGACCGGTTTACGTACACCAACAAATTGAAATTGATATGAAAGTGTTTCAATTAGCCTATCCAACTTCGTGAAGCTGTTCTACTCTAAATATGTCAAGTACTTAGAAGATAGGAGTGTTCTACTCTAAATATGTCATGTACTTAGACTATAGAAGTCAATTTCTTCACTTATCTCTAGCTTTTTGCTTACTGTCAAAGTAAAAAAAAAGACGTTCCCAGCCACAACTTCCATTATTAACTTAAAATCAACCTTATGATTGTACAGGTAAAGTTTGAAGTCTGAACTCAACCATCCATTACCACAAGTACTCTTTTGCAGAAAGCTAGCTGGACGCTTTTGTTCCTAGCTAATTAAAGAGATCAGAACTTTAGGGTTATATGGGGAAGATCCTCTTATCAAAGAGCATAAAGTCTGCAGAAGATCGCCTCATAATATTTTCAGTCAATTAATCAGTGTATTGGATTTAAATAACTAACATCTACATATTAAAATTTTGTTACTTAGTGAGGTCTTAAAATTTTCATTACAGATATGATGAAACAATATCAAAGGCTAGAGAAGGAATAAAATGCAAGCAGAAAGATCAAAGGCTGGCTTTAACTCACATGATACAGATATGAAGATACAATATGACATAAAAAGTAGAGTAAAAAGGTTTTTATAACATCCTTTCTATGCCTGAACTCTAGTAATCATGCAATTAAGAGGTTTTGCGAAGCTTAGCCTGAGACTGTGGACAAACATCCAGTTCTAGAGCTCTCTATTTGGAAACAGAATTATAACCTTCTTAGTTTCCTCATAACCTAACCATATCAATTTA
Source organism: Rosa chinensis (assembly GCF_002994745.2). Taxonomy (NCBI): domain Eukaryota; kingdom Viridiplantae; phylum Streptophyta; class Magnoliopsida; order Rosales; family Rosaceae; genus Rosa; species Rosa chinensis. The sequence goes on along the minus strand of NC_037091.1, from coordinate 22,956,440 downwards.
TCAAGAAAACAGAAATAGATTGACCGCAAAGCCTTAATACCCACTTACCTAGAAACCTTCTTAGTTACCTTCTTAGCCCCAATTTGACATTTTGCCTTCAATCCCAAATCCACAGCTCTAATGTTTGAATTCAAATCTCAGTTACCCATAGCTAAATTTCGATTCCGCCAAATGCAACACACCATTGTCGAAAGATCTGAAGAACCCTAGAGGTTACCCATTAGGTTTTCTACTGCCTCTAAACTAGAAAACCCCAAATCAATCAGTTCACACAATAAACGCAATTTTAGGTCTCAGAAATGAAAGAAGAAGACGAGGAAGACCAAGCATCGGAAATTACAAGAGAGAGGCAGGTTGTTACCTGTGAGATTTTTGGATTTGATGTTGGCCTGAGCCCGGTCGGAGTAGAGCTCGAATTACCCATTAGGTTTTGGTCGGATTTTTTCAAAGAGAGAGAGAGAGAGCGCTTTGGTTGGGGCTTGTCGAAGAAGAGATAGCGTCTATAGAGGGGAGATGTCGGGGATTATCTAGGAGAGCTTTGTCAAAGAAGAGAGCAAAGGTTTCGGGTTTGTGTCGAGAGAGAGTGGAGCGCTGTCAAGAGTGAGGAGTGAGGGTCTGTTGTTATTTTTTTTATTTTTTTTGATTAAGTGTAGGGTTTCAAGCCCTGCGCTATGAATTTGGACAAGCTCTATGAAGACTCACACAACATAATTTTATAACAAGTTGGAATAAGATGTCTTACCTGGCCATTGAGCCTTCAATTTATAGATGAATTGTTCATTTGGCTCTAAGTACTAACCTCCTACAGCCTCGAGCTAGTAACTTGGGTTGTAAACCTAGCTAGTAACTTGAGCCGCACAGCTCGAGGTCATGCCTTCAGCCTTACTCTACTCTCCCTAATCGAATGAGATGTTGCCATTTGTCACACACTCCTCGAATCGCATATGAACAATTCTTAATTAGTATAATAAAGCTAATAAATTGGGTGGCTATTGGTTAACTATATAGAAAAATGTCAATATCAAAGCTCAAGGCTTAAAACATGGTCCTAGACATATGTCTGCTCCATTAGGTGGTACATATTGGTGATGAAAAATTCCAATTGTACTTTAACTCATCACAAATATCAGATTGTAGTGACTAGTGAGAGCAGACCAATAGAAATTAAGATGTATCATTTGACCATTGACTCAATGAGGGTGTACTTGCAAAAAAACACCCTCCAATGCTTAAGTCAGTATCACTGTTAATTGGTTGTAGTAAAACAAGTTGGAATAAGATGTCTTACCTGGCCATTGAGCCTTCAATTTATAGATGAATTTTTTCATTTGGCTCTAAGTACTAACCTCCTAAAGCCTCGAGCTAGTAACTTGGGCTATAAACCTAGCTAGTAACTTGAGCCGCACAGCTTGAGGTCATGCCTTCAGCCGTACTCTACTCTCCCTAACCGAATGAGATGTTGCCATTTGTCACACACTCCTTGAATCACAGTGATTAGTCAATCCTCGTTGTACGCAAAAAAAAAAAAAAAAAAAAAAAAAAACAGCTTGCACACGCGTCACCTGTTCTTTCTTCTACTGACATCAGCAACTTTTTGTCATGGGCCAGGTTGGCTTATGGGCTTTGTTTTTCAGGTCTATATCTTGACTCGGGTTGTGACCCTAGTCTGTCCCAGACCAGGCGTAAATTCATAGGTGGAAACTCATTTCTCTTCTTTTATGCTTTTTGGGTCAAATCCTAGTTGGACACCTATCACTATATTAGGCGGTGGACTTGCTCTTATAGCTTGCTTCCCATGAGAAAAATTTTCCTGTGAAAATTAATACTCAAAAACAGCACATAACGTTTAACCAAACTTTGGGGCAAACATCAGTTTGGTCCCTGACCTTTTTTTTAATCATGATGGTCCTCTTACTTCCATTTTTCATCATGAGCCTCCAAAATTCAAAAATGGCTCAAAATGTGACGTCACAGGCTGATCTGGACCAGACATCAGGGGCCCACTTGTCAGAGTTAATCACCCTTAAAAGGGTAGAATGGACATTTAGCAATATTTTGCCTCCAAAATTTAAATGACATAATCTAATCCCTTTTTAACCACAAAAGGGTTCCAAAATTTGCTCTAAACCTCCAAATTAAATTGCTTAACAGCAAAGCTTGAACATGACCAGAACACTACCAAAACATGAAAAAGAGCAAAAAATTACAGGAAAATTACCAAAACATGAAACTGAGCATAAAATGGAGTACATAAATTACCAGAAATTGTTGTAGCAACCAAATAGATGCATCAAAGTGTTTTACATCCAAACCAACAAAAAATACAGCTTGGATCGAGTTGCACATAATCATACATCTAATCATCTAAACAAAAGATTAGACCTAGCAACCTTATGGCACATCACAAGGTTGCCCAAAAAATTAAAACATGCATCTCTAAATCATAACCTAACCTTGGTTGCTAACCCCATACAACTCCTGCTCTATTTTCCACCATTGTTTGCATTTTTCCGGATCCTTACAGATGACCTTGATGAAGCCTGTGAAGAAGTAGCTGGTCTACCCTTGCTTGAAGGAGCTTTTGGAGGTCTTCCGTTGCTTGAAGCAGCTGTAGTTGTTGATGGCTTTGATGCCCTTGCTGGTGCCTTCTTTTCATCCCTCTTTTTCTACAATAATGAGATGAAAAATAACTTAGAGAACCAAACAATAACTAAAAATAATAAAATAACTAGTTGCATCAGTTTACCTTCTGTTGTTCAGCTCTTCTCTTAGCTGTTTCTCTAAGCTCATTTTTGGTCTTTGGCTACTTTTTGCTACCCTTGGCCTACAGCAAGTAATGTGGTCAATGGCCACAACTATATCATTTGCAAGTTCCTCTAATAACCAAACTGTGAAAAATTCCTGAGTTTGAGTATGAGTTGATGATGCCTCTCCTGTGTTCAGTTTCCTCCTCTTAGCTGCCTTTTCTTTGGGTGGAAGATGCCTATGACAAGTTGATCTTCATATTATGACCCAATATGCCACATTGCTACATTTCAAACTCTTTTAAACCTTGCCAAGCTTTGGACCCTCAGACTCCTTTTTAGATGTATCTTTAATCCTTTTGGTTCTTGGCCTACCAGGCTGCCTATTGTACTGAGGTGGGATGATTTTAGGTTCATCACTAGGGATCCATAAGTTCATACCATTCACTGGCTTTACTCTGTTAGAGTAAACAACTATGTAGGTCTTGGTGAGGTAGCAAGTATCCACATAGTCTTCTGGACTCTATCTCATGAAGTGGATAGCAGATATGGCATGCTTGCATGGTATGCTTGTGAGATCCCATCTCCTACATGCACATGTCCTCCTGGTCAGGTCAACCACATGCTTAGTTCCTCCAAAGCTTTCTACCTCAATTTGTGGGCTACCAATGCCATATGGTTGCAATCTGTTACAGATTTGACCTTGTTCTTCTCTAGGAGTTCTCTAGGTTTGGGACAAATAGGGTCCAGAAGTTTGCTCATCTTGTCTCTTCTCATAGCAATCCTCTTCATCATCTTGACTCTAATATTTTCAAAGCATGAAATCATAGCCTTGCTTCTAGCAGGTAAAATGAAAGCATTGAACTTTCACACAAATTATTGAGAAGAACCTCACATTTCATAGTGGTGCCAAAATGAGCTTTACACTAGTCTTTAGATGGTCTCAAAGGATCTACAAAATGAAATACAAGACCATAATTGAACTTAGGACATCATCATCATAAACACAAGTACTAATACATGTGGCTTACAATATATCATACTTGTTAACCAGTCATAAGCTTTGGGTTCCATTTACTTCATCAGAACCAGCTCTTTGGTGTAATAGGCCATGGTTGTTGCTTTGGCAATTACCCAGACTTGATCATTGAAAACTTTCCTAGGAAACAGCTTATTGAAATCGGTCCACAAGTGTTTAACACAGAACCTATGTTCTGCAAGTGGCACCACAGCTTCACATGTAGGTAGAAGTCCCTTTTGTTTATCTGACATGATGGTAGACATCCGTAGCTTTCCAATGATATAAGGGTCATTATTTGATTCGATCTAGTATCTCCCAGTAATTGGGGGAAGTTAGAAGTTCTGCACAGGCAGATTCTGGGACTTGGGATTGCACATTGCCTTTCAATCATAGTTAGCTCATTTGAGCTTCTTTTCTTCTTTCTACGAAAAAAACCTACAAAAACACTAAAAGATGTAAATGAATCATAAATAAGGAGAACTAAACATAAAAACCAAGATTAAGAAGCATAGAAATATAGGATAATATATGAGCACATCAGTGTACTTGCAAAAAATCACCCTCCAATGCTTAAGTCAGTATCACTGTTAATTGGTTGTAGTAAAACAAGTTGGAATAAGATGTCTTACTTGGCCATTGAGCCTTCAATTTATAGATGAATTGTTAATTTGGCTCTAAGTACTAACCTCCTAAAGCCTCGAGCTAGTAACTTGGGATGAAAGCCTAGCTAGTAACTTGAGCCGCACACCTCGAGGTCGTGCCTTCAACCTTACTCTACTCTCCCTAACTGAATGAGATGTTGTCATTTGTCACAAACTCCTCGAATCGCAATGATTAGTCAATCCTCGTTGTATGCAAAAAAAAAAAAAAAAAAAAAAAAACCAACTTGCACGCGCGTCACCTGTTCTTCCTTCTACTAACATCAACAACTTTTTGTCATGGGCCAGGTTGGCATCTGGGCTTTCTTTTTCAGTCTATATCTTGACTCGGGTTGTGACCCTTGTCTGTCCCAGACCAGGCATAAATTCATGGGTGGAAACTCATTTCTCTTCTTTTATGATTTTTGGGTCAAATCCTAGTTGGACGCCTATCACTATATTAGGCATTAGACTTGCTCTTATAGCTTGCTTCCCATGAGAAAAAATTTCCTGTGAAAATTAATACTGGAAACTACACATAACATTTAACCATATTAACAATCATTGGTTTAATGAAGCTAATAAATTGGGTAGGTGGAGGCTCTAGTCACACCTATTCCTCACAGAACTGACAAACGCTATGTAATGACCATAACACCCCCATAGGGTATGGGCTCCCGCCCATAGCCAGCCCAGTGCTGACCCAGAACCACGAGTTTGGTAAAAGACTACCTAGCAGTTATGGAATGACTAAGCTTAGCTTACTATACGCACTGGCTGAAGGACCAAGGGGAATCCATGGTTCCACCTAGGGTTTGTCTGGAACTGATAAAAGACTATCTCACGGGTTCAAGCGTGTGGTGACCTACTCCAGGAAAGTACGCTAAGCCACATATACAGGCAGTCACGATTAACCATATAGCGAAACTAGTTAGATCTGGCCGAGCCTCGCTTGGATCTCAAGGGCAAGCCCATTATGGCAAGACACCTCCTTAAGGTTTCGACAAAGTTGGTATATAAGCATCATTTTACATCACTCTGGTAACTTACACCTCACTACAAACTAGCCTACTGCTTAGTTGAGTAATATATTGACTTGACCGTCGAAGCCCCTTTGGTCAGTACCACACCGATGCCCTAATTGCTTAAGGAGTTCAATTGATTTTTCTTATTGTGCAGTTGGCTCTTTCGACATTCTGGAGAAATCATGCTTCAACAAAGTAGGTGTTGGCTAAATATATAATAAAATATCAATACCAAAATTGGAGGCTTTCAGGCATGGCGGTCCTAGACAAATGTCTGCCCCATTAGGTGGTAGACATTAACATGACATGCATGGAAAACTTGAGCAATTATACCTTGCTTCCGTGAGCAAAATTTCCTTTAAAAATTAATACTCGAAAATTACCAATAATGTTTAACCATATGAACAGTCATTAGTAAAATAAATCTAATAAATTGGCCGGGTAGGTGTTTATTAAATATATAGCAAATTGTCAATATCAAAACTTGAGGCTTAAAACATCGTCCTAAACATATGTCTGCCCTTTGGTGGGAGACATTGACATGGCATGGAATAGTCCCGCTATATATGGCCAGTGTGCCGGAGTAGGTACATTTCCATCTAATTTCTTCATCCACCTTATCATTTTACATGGTGACTTTGTAATTGGAACCATAATATTTTGTATCGATCGTGATTTGAATGTCAGCATAAAGGAATATTGATTGTAATAGGATTGCAAAACTCGAACAGAGTTTCCATTGCTTTATATATACTCTTGTTACTGTACATTTACATGAATGGTTATCAATCACATTAATAAGCTCTAAATTCATATCCTAAATCAACTACATAAATCAAACTAATCAAGATCCTAGATCAACTATACAATTAAGCTAATAAGGAGAAGAACAAGAGGATTTGATTTAGTCATTTAAGTGTGGTTAATTGCAGATTTGTCATCTATCTTAATGACTAAATCCTTAGCCTTTGTTCTCTGCAAATTGGAATCATCCATACTTACATATTGCTTGATTTGTGGCTTAACATTCCCCCGCAAGTTGATCAAGGGGGACAAACGGGAAGCGTGGAGACCAGAGATGAAAAACGTGCAGAAGCAAGGCCTATAGTGAATAAATCAGCAAGCTGATCAATAGACTCAAGCATATCAACTCGTCGCAATAAATCAAGTGCATACTTTCTTTGAGAGAGAGAGAGAGAGAGAGGCCTACAGGGCTACGATGAGCTTGAATACCCAAAAAGTAGTGTAAATCACCCAAGTCTTTCATAGAAAATAGCTTGCCAAATTGACTAATCAAAGCTGAAACATGAGAAACATTGCTGCCAATAACCAAGATATCATCAACGTAGATCAATAGGTAGATGTGAGTTAAACCATGATGATAAGTAAAGAGAGAAGGATCTGCTAAAGAAACCACAAAACCAAGTTCTTCAAGATAGGAGGAGAAACAAGAAAACCATGCTCTTTGTGCCTGTTTAAGACCATAGAGTGAGCGCCGTAATTTACAGACATAAGTAGCCAAGTAGGATGAGCAAGATCAACAAAACCAGTGGGTTGTTTCATGAAGACATCATCAGTGAGATACCCATGTAAAAATGCATTTTGTACGTCAAGTTGATGAATGGGCCATCCAAAATTAATAGCAATAGCAAGGATAAGACGAATTGTAGAATGCTTAATAACCGGGCTAAAAGTGTCACCATAGTCAACTCCTTCTTGTTGATGAAACCCATTAGCAACTAATCGAGCCTTATAACTCTCAACAGAGCCATTAGAGCGACGCTTAATCTTGAAGACCCACTTGTTAGGTAAGATGTTCATGGAGGAGTGAGGAGGAATAAGTGTCCAAATACCAGCACGTTGAAAAGCATTAAACTCTTCACCCATAGCTGGCACCATTCAAATTTCTTCACAGCCTGACTGTAACAACTAGGCTCATGAGAATGAGAATCAACAGTAGCAAGTGTTGGGTGTGTGGATCCGATTCCACATAGGATAAGGATTTGTTAATCCTTGATCAAAGAGGAGATTCCACATAGGATAAGGATTTGTTAATCCTTGATCAAAGAGGAGTTTTTTGATTGTTTCCTACCTGCTTACATAATCCTACTTGGTAATGGTTTCTATGTCTATTCGGAATAGGTTTCCAATGTCTTATAGGGTCTAGTTAGATATCTATAAATAAGGGCATAGGTTGTAGTAGTAGATCAAGTCTTTGAAGCATTAAACAGAGAGAGCAAGTGAGGTCTTGAGAGTTGGTGATAACTTCTTGTGAGAGATTCTTGTATTCTTGTTTGTGTATTCTTCTTCTTCTATAGTGAAACCCAAGTAGCCCGGGGACGTAGGCAAAGTTCTTTGCTAAACCTCGTTAACAAGTTCGTGTTTGTTTTCTCGATCGTTTATCTATATTGTTTTGCACTTGTCTGCTTCCGCAAGAGGAATTTTAGGTCAAATTCCTAACAAAGTGGTATCAGAGCTTAGGCTCTAGAGTGGAAACAATGAGCATAGAAGACGTTGAGAAGAGGGTCGATAAGTTCGACCGTAATGACTTTAGCCTATGGAGGTCACAAATTGAGGACTACTTGAATATGAAGAAACTTGCTAAGACTTTAGAGGGCAAGCTCCCAAAAGATATGAAGGAGGAAGAATTTGTCGAGATGGATAGGATGGCCCTTGGAGCCGTTTGACTATCGCTTTCGAATGATGTACGACGATTTGTTATCAAGGAGACTACGTTGAAGGGGATGATGGATAGTTTGTCCAACATGTATGAGAAGCCAAATGCTGTTCAACAGTTGTACTTGATGAGGCAGCTGTTCACTTTGAAGATGGGTAAGGGTATATCTGTTCGCCAGCAAGTTGGGATAGTTGGTGATATTATCGAGCAACTAGCATCGGTGGATGTTAAATTCGACGAACACATCAAAGCTTTGGTGTTGTTGACTTCCATGCCTTCGGATTGGGATGTGACTGTGAACTTGATTTGTAGTGGAGCTGGGACTACGAAGAAGCTGAAGTTTAATGATGTGCGTGACATTCTTCTGAATGAAGAGACGCGAAGACAAAATAACCTTGAAGATCCTTCAAGTTCTGCGCTCTCTATAGAAAATAGAGGTAGAACCTTCAATAAGAATTCAAACAACAATCGTGGAAGGTCCAAGTCTAGGGCACCTGGAAAAGGCCGAAGCGTGTCCAAGTCAGGAAAGTGGTCCGATGGGTGTTGGCATTGTGGGAAATCTGGACATGTCAAGAGAGACTGTAACCAGTGGAAGGAGACAATGAAGATGGCAAACACAACCGAGTTTGATTCAGATGCACTTGTACTAAGCGTTACTGAAGCACCATTGGAGTCGTGGATCATAGACTCTGGAGCGTCATTTCACTCAACTTCACAACAAGAGCTCATGGTGAATTACCGACGTGGTAATTTTGGCAAAGTGTTTCTTGCTGATGGTGGAGCCTTGGAGATTGTGGGAAGGGGTGATGTGAATATTTCGCTGACAAATGGTGGAACATGGACCTTGACCAATGTTAGACACATACCGCGGTTGAAGAGGAATTTGATCTCTGTGGGTCAGTTGGATGATGAAGGATGTCGCACTACCTTTGAGAAAGGTACGTGGAAGGTGTGTAAAGGAGCTATGGTGTTAGCTCGTGGAATCAAGACAGGAACATTTTATACGACCTTGAATATTGTTGCTATTGTTGAGAACAATGAAGGCACTACGATCGTTGAGAAAAATGAAGATGCATACTTATGGCATCGTAGACTTGGGCACATCAGTGAGAAAGGTATGGGTGTACTTCAGTCGAAGGGTAAACTACATGGTGTGGACTCAGTGAAGATTGGGCTTTGTGAAGACTGCATATTTGGGAAGCAAAAGGTTGTTAGTTTCTCAAAGGGTGGCAAGGCACCAAAAGATACAAAACTAGAGTTGGTTCATACTGACGTGTGGGGACCTGCACCAGAGCTTTCGTTAGGTGGCTCAAAGTACTATGTGACTTATATTGATGACTCCACAAGGAAAGTATGGGTTTATTTCTTGAAAAATAAATGGGAAGTATTTGATATTTTCAAGAAGTGGAAGGCGATCGTAGAGAATGAGACCGGGTCGAAGATCAAATGTCTGAGGTCGGATAATGGAGGTGAATACTGTGATAATGATTTCAAAGAGTATTGTGCAGAGAATGGGATTAGGATGGAGAAGACAATTCCAAGAACTCCACAGCAGAATGGAGTGGCTGAACACATGAATAGGACTCTGAATGAGCGCGCAAGGAGTATGAGGATACACGCAGGATTGCCAGACATGTTTTGGGCTGATACGGTTAATACTGCTGCTTATTTAATTAACCGTGGACCATCAGTACCATTGAATCATCTCCTACCTGAGGAAAAATGGAGTGGAAAAGAGATAGGCCTATCGCATTTAAGAGTGTTTGGTTGCGTGGCATATGTTCACATTGAGTCCAATGCGAGAAGCAAGTTGGATCCCAAGTCTCAAAAGTGCATATTCATAGGCTATGGCGGTGACGAGCTTGGCTATAGGTTTTGGGATATGCAGAATAAGAAAGTTGTAAGGAGTAGGAATGTCATCTTTAATGAAGAGGTGATGTACAAGAATAGGCAAGCAGCAGAGCCTAAAAGTCCTGTAAGAAAAGATCGGCAGTTTCCAAGGTTGGAAGAATTGTCCAATGAAGATGTGTCTAAGGGAAATCATGGGGAGGAACGACAACAACAAGAAGCTCCTGAGGTCGCACAACCTGAAGAACAAGTTCCTAGTGATGAGCCAGTGACACCTCCTTTTGTGCCAAGAGTATCGTCAAGAAGTACTAAAGGAATACCAGCTGATAGATACTCACCTTGTGCTAACTATTTGCTGTTAGCTGACTGTGGTGAACCCGTGAGTTATGATGAGGCAATGCAACATAAAGATTCTGCTAAGTGGAAGGGTGCCATGCAAGATGAGATGGACTCTCTCATGTCCAACAATACTTGGGAGTTAGCTAAGTTACCAACAGGTAAGAAAGCATTGCATAACAAGTGGATTTACAAAATTAAGCAAGAAGTTGATGGGAGCAAACGTTACAAAGCAAGGTTGGTTGTGAAAGGTTTTAGCAAAGGGAGGGAATTGATTTTGATGAGATCTTTTCGCCGGTTGTGAAACATACCACAATCCGGGTGGTGCTTGGTTTAGTGGAAGCTGAAGGTCTATATTTGGAGCAGCTAGACGTCAAGACTGCTTTTCTTCATGGTGATTTGAAGGAGGTCATATACATGAAGCAACCACAAGGTTTTATAGCACCTGGTAAGGAGGACTTGGTATGCAAACTGCAAAAGAGCCTTTATGGCTTGAAACAAGCCCCAAGACAGTGGTATAAGAAGTTTGATGCTTTCATGTGTGGGAGTGGCTACACAAGATGTCAATCTGATCACTGTTGTTACTTCAAGAGGTTTGACAAATCTTATATCATTCTTTTACTGTATGTGGATGATATGTTGATAGTTGGGGAAGACTTCAATGAGATTGAGAAGTTGAAGAGAGAGAGATGTCAAACCAGTTCGCGATGAAGGATTTGGGTGAGGCGAAGAAAATCTTAGGTATAAAGATTATCCGTGATAAAGTGGCTGGTACTCTGAAGCTTTCACAAGCAGAGTATGTTGAGAAGGTGCTTAAGCGATTCAATATGGATGAATCAAAGGCTGTAGGAACACCGTGGGCGGTCACTTTAAATTGTCCAAGGAACAATCACCCAAGAGCGAAAAAGAGAAAGAATATATGAAGAATGTACCTTATGCATCGGCAGTTGGATGCTTAATGTATGCTATGGTGTGTACTAGACCCGATATTGCTCATGCAGTTGGAGTTGTGAGTAGGTACACGAGTAATCCAGGAAAGCAACATTGGGAGGCTGTGAAGTGGATCATGAGGTATCTTCGGGGTACTACTAATATGTCTCTTTGTTTCAAGAGAGGTAGTGCTGAACTACAAGGATATGTTGATGCAGACTTGGCAGGAGATCATGATACTTGTCGGAGTACTACTGGTTATGTGTATACTGTGGGTGGTGCTGCCGTATCTTGGGTCTCAAATTTGCAAGGGCAAGTGGCCCTGTCTACAACGGAGTCCGAGTATGTAGCAGTCTCAAAGGCTGGTAAGGACATGGTGTGGCTAAAGGGTCTATTGGAGGAATTGGGTAAAAAGCAAGAGAATTGTGCATTGCACAGTGATAGTCAAAGTGCAATTCACTTGGCAAAGAACCCTGCTTTTCATTCAAGGACCAAACACATTCCTATGAAGTATCACTACATACGAGAACTCGTGGAAACTGAAGTGCTACAATTGTTGAAGATTCAAGGAAGTGAGAATCCTGCTGATATGTTGACTAAGTCTATGTCAATAAGTAAACTGAAGCTGTGCTTGGCTTCAGTTGGTCTCCAAGTTTGAAGAAGGAGATGTTGGCTGTGATAATGGGTTTTGTGTTGGCTATGATTGAAGAGTATTGAAGAATGTTAGCTACTAGCGTAATCGGCTCCAAGTGGAAGATTGTTGGGTGTGTGGATCCGATTCCACATAGGATAAGGATTTGTTAATCCTTGATCAAAGAGGAGTTTTTTGATTGTTTCCTACCTGCTTACATAATCCTACTTGGTAATGGTTTCTATGTCTATTCGGAATAGGTTTCCAATGTCTTATAGGGTCTAGTTAGATATCTATAAATAAGGGCATAGGTTGTAGTAGTAGATCAAGTCTTTGAAGCATTAAACAGAGAGAGCAAGTGAGGTCTTGAGAGTTGGTGATAACTTCTTGTGAGAGATTCTTGTATTCTTGTTCGTGTATTCTTCTTCTTCTATAGTGAAACCCAAGCAGCCCGGGGACATAGGCAAAGTTCTTTGCTGAACCTCGTTAACAAGTTCGTGTTTGTTTTCTCGATCGTTTATCTATATTGTTTTGCACTTGTCTGCTTCCGCAAGAGGAATTTTAGGTCAAATTCCTAACAGCAAGAACATCATATTTAGGATTTGGTTTCTTAATACCACATTTACCACGAGTGAGCATATTATGCAAAGTAGAAGTAGCACCTGGAACATTATGTTGAACTCCACTGGGCGGTGGTGAAGTAGTTGATAATGCAGGTAAGGGTGATGGGGAAGGTGCTGGAGGAATGGTGGGTGATATTGGGGATGTTGGAGTTATGGATGGTCTTATGGATGATGGGGAGGGAGGAGAAGGTGAGATAATAGTTTGAGAAGGGGGGCTTCAAGTGCAGGTGCAATAGCAATAGTCTCACAAAAAGGAAAAGAATTTTCATTAAAGTTGACATGTTTTGACAAATAAACTCTACCTGTAGACAACTCTAGACACCCATATCCATGATGATTGAGGGAATAACCAATAAAAATACACTGCTTGGACCTAAGAGCTAACTTATGATCATTATATGGACGTAAGCAAGGAAAGCAAGCGCAACCGAATGTGCGCAGATAATCATAAGCAGGGGCATATTGGAATAATTTTTCATAAGGAGAAGAAAATTTTAAAACACAAGCTAGTGGGCAACCTATTTATGAGATAGAGCAGTGTTTAAAGCCTCAACCCAATATTGAGATGGCATAGATGCATGAGCAAGTAAGGTAAGTCCAATATCAACAAGGTGACAATGTTTTCTCTCTGCATGCCCATTTTGTTCAGGATGGTGTGGGCATGAAATTCGATGGTTAATGCCTTTGGAAAGTAAAAATTGTTTAAAGTTTCCATTAACATATTCACCCCCACCATCAGTTTGAAATGATTTTATGGTGCAATTGAATTGATTCTGAACATAAGCAAAGAAAATAACAAAGATGGAATAAATTTCATGCTTAAACTTCATTGGAAAGATCCATGAATATCTAGAAAAATCATCCACAAACAAAACATAATATTTGAATCCTTGAATTGATAATTTGGAAGATGACCACGCATCAGAATGAACTAGTTCGAAAGGAAAATGAGAAACAGACTCGGACAATGAAAAAGGCAATTTTGTAGACTTGCCCAATGGACATGATGAGCAAAAGGACATAGAACTGGATTCTAATAGAGGTAAAACCTCTTTATTTAAAAGTTGCTTCAAAATAGGCTGAGATGGATGACCAAGCCTCAAGTGCCATACTTGAGCATTGACTTGAATACCTAGAAAAGCAAGAGGACTTCCACGAGAAAAGCATATAGGATAGAGACCATTGCTACATTTTCCCTAGAAACGCGTCTTCCCTGTCACTAGATCCTTCACACAAAAATGATCCGGGTAAATTAGTAAAAAATAATTATATGTTGTTGTTTTTGTTTTGAGTCAACGAAAGTTTATATATTTTTGTCTTTGTTTTTACTGTAAGGCCACAATTTTCTGTTGTTTGAGTGGGAAATAACTAACAGTTAACTGTTAGTTAAACTACTAACACAAGACAATTATTTGTTGTTGTACATTCATTTAAGATACAATTATATGTCGTTGTTTTTGTTTTCAGTCAAGAAAAGTTTATATATTTTTGTCTTTGTTTTTATTGTAAGACCACAATTTTCTGTTGTTTGAGTGAAAAAATAACAATAGATTGTTCCTGAATTCTATTGTTCTTAAGTAGCTCCAACAACATATTTTGGCTTTGATTTAGTGGTGGTTGCATGGTATTTCAGATGTCACATTCGTATTCCTATTAGGATGTAATCTAGAAACTACACAATTGGCATATATTATTCAATATGTCATTACAACCAACAGATACATCCATAATTGTTTCATACATAAACCTAATGAGCATCAGCTCAATAAACATAAGGCAAAAAACTACTATCTAGAGTAACTATACTAATCTAGAGAGATATGTAGCAGAAGCTTTAATTTAGCCAATTATGTAACAGCTCTGATTCTTTAAGAGGATAATCCTCTCGATATATCAGCTAATTGAGGCATCAAAGTTTTGAAGAGAAGACAACCATTGTTCCATATAATTCTTGCAATCTGCAGACAACACAAACACAGAAATTTAGAGAAGATGACATATTTCAAGAGCGAAACTTAGTATAGATCGAACCACAGATCACATTGCAGCTGCCTTATACTCAGAACAAGGATCGATACTTGTTTACATTATAACTATAGACATTCAATTAACAAAGCTAACTGTGAGCACAAAAAGTGAAGCTAGAAATGATAATTTGCCAAGGATTATCATATTCAAGAAAAGAAACAAAAAACCACAACCCAGCTACCAAAAACAATGCAACAAGCTTGCAAGCTGGAAATAATTTCTATAGTTACAGAATTTCCAAAATATATGTTCTTTTTTTAACATAATCTCAGACTAAGGGGAGTGTATTCAATTCAGATTTTAGAAGATTTAGTTTGAGTTTTTATAATCAATGGATTTACTTAATCCATGGATTGTTTAAATTCTATATGGACTCTGATTGATTCTAATGGATTGATTTACTAGTATTTGTTTAGATTTTATAAGTTTTTATGATGTCTTTGGTAGGTTAATTTTTTTTTTTATATTTAAGCAATGGATGTATGGATTCAACTAGAATGCTATATCAATGACAAAAAAGTATGGCAATCTACCATTGTTTATGTTGTGTATAATGATATATGAACAATTAGAGAAAACTAAACGGCCAAAATGTTACACAAAAAATTATGACATAATTTATTTCATATCTAATTTACAAAAGAAACATGTGTGTATATATCACCTTAACAATATCATTGGAAGTGAGCTTAATTAGCTAGAAGGATTAAGGCTTCCTCTAGAGCTACAGTGATAAAAAAAAAAAATTATTAGATGAGAGCAGAGGCAGAGGATGATAGTGGGAAAATAGGTCTAAGGTAAAATGGATGAGTGTCACCTATTGAGGGCTGCTTCTTCATTTTTTTTAAAAAAAAATTTTGGTCAAGTGCTTCTTCATTTTTTGAGTGAGATAGAATCCATCAAAATCTCTTGGGAAGTGATTGGATTATTTAGTATAAAAGGCATTATAAAATCCTCCAAAATCTAATATTTAATGAAATCCTTAAAAATCCGTATACTTCTGAATATGAGCAGATTTTTTTTTTATCAAGAAGAACGTCATTAATAATGAACTGCTTACAACGAGTTTGGGCAACATCTCTACAACAGAAATGGCCACTAGACTTCACACTGGAACTCTATAATGACAGACTCAAATCTTACACTACAACTATATGGCAAAGACAACAAACGCAGGAGCAGTGAATCTTTGACATCTCACCTCTCATCTAGCCAAAAAGAACCCTGAAACTAGACAACTCACGGGTGTCGATACTAACTCACCACCCAGAGTCCACCAGACTAGCTTTTGATCGACCAAGCCAACACTCATTGTGACCTAAACCCAACCAAAAGGATTGTCGGACATGCAGACTTGGGACTAAAATGAACCCAACACCGTCACCACCCTATTTCAACACCGTCAATTCACCACTACTCCAAAAAGCCATCGTCTCCAACCCAAAACCAGACAGGAAAGACCCACTAGAAGGCCAAAATGCTCGTCTATGGCATTGCCAGACATTTCGCTGACCCAAAACCAGAAAGGAATGTCCCACTAGAAGGCCAAAGGGAAGATTGTCATTGCCACATCCTGTAGTGCCTTATTACCAACCAAAAAAAAAAAACCAAGTCCTAAAATACTAATAATAGTGGCCCACCAACAAGGACCCAAAAATACAACCCCATCCCAACAAGCAGCAAAACGACGCCCAATCCACAGCCCAAATTTCCGGTGCTTCATTGACATCGATCACCGCCGGCAAGTACGACTTCATCGCTGCGCCTCACCTACGTTCACCCAGTATCACCGATTGAGATCAATTTGCCCACCCCGAAGTCCAACAGCCAACAGCAGCCATCATCCTTGACGAATCGCCGCCATCATCAGGCCATCCTCCCGTCCGAACCATGGAACCACGCCAGCCCATTCGAACAAACCCATTCCCAGATCGGTTTGAAGAGACCCAATCTAGATCGGACTGATCTGGACAGAGAAGATCTGCTCTGCCGTGACCACGATCCCCCAGCATCATCCTTCCATCCTTGCCTTGCCATGGAAACGTACGATCTCCGAACCACGCCACCATGAACCCAGCCGACTCCGACCACACCCCACCAATATGGAAGCCCGCGAATCACTCTAGAGAAACTAAGAAGAAAGCAAAGAGCCCCTCCCGGATCGAGATGCAGCGGCAGATTCGCCGGCTACGACTGCCGGGAGAGCCAACCACGAGATCTGATTTCTTTTCCTTGGCGCGTGAGGCGCGTTCTAACCCTAACTAAACATCAATGCATAATATGAGCAGATTTGAGTGGATAATTTTAAATCTTAATTGAATACATTAAGATTTTAACAGACTGTTTAAAATCTCAATTGAATATCCATAGACTTTTAAAATACAAAAAAATCTTGTAGACTCTTAAATGAATACACCCCCCTAAGAAATAATCAATGAAATCTTGCAGGTCCTACCTTGACATTAGGGGGGTGTATTGTATATGGAATTAGTGGAACTTTTAAAGAAATCTATGGAATTTAAAAGTCTGGGTGTATTCAATATAAACTTTTAACAATCCATGAAAGTCTTGAGGTATTCAATTAGGATTTTTAAAGACTTCATGAATTCCACCAAAATCTAGGGGTATTCAATTAGGACTTTTAAAAATGAATAAAAGTAAAGAGGTATTCAAAATATCATTCATACTTATGGAATTAGAAAATCATGGATAATCATGGACTTTGTAGTGTTAACTATACATACCAAACTCCAATAATTTTCCAGCCTCCAGACCAAAGATTTCAAAAAGTCTATCAAAGTTTCCTCTTCAAAAAAAAAAAAAAGGTCTATCAAAGTTCTTCTCTCTACGCATGAAGAAGTTTGTCCTTCATCATCTTTCTTTCTTAATTTTTTGTCTTTTCTCTAATCTATTATGATATCAACCTTTTTTGATACCCAACATGTTCATTGTAGTTATTGAATGTGATTTTTTTTATTTTTTTTTCAATTGTGATACTTCGAACCCTAATAGCAATGAAAATTATTTATGAAACCCTAAAACTCAAATATTGTGGTCTAACCCTAAGACCTTGAATCATACTAAATTTTATCTTATTAATTAATTATTATCTTATTAATTAATTATTCTCATTAATTTGAATTTATATTATGGTTTAAAAAAAAAGGTTGAACAATTGAATTTCAATTGATTGATTATAGATCAAGACATTGACCAATATTGCTACAATATATGTTAATTGGCGAAAACAAAATTGATGAGAATAACTAACCATAAATATCAAGTGATCTATAGATTGTATATTTATGTTGTTGGGAGATTAGGAATGAGAACAAACTCGCTAGACAGACTAACAATCATTTATTTGAGTCAATTTCTATTAGAAGATACTGGAGCATTGAAGAGACAACAAGTTATTATTTTGTTTTGTGTTTGGGCTGCATTTGTTTTTTTTTTTTATATTTTGTACATCATAGGAAATCTGTAGAAGTCATTCATAATAAAGTATATAGATTTTCATGAATCAATAAAAGTATGTTGCTAAAATCAATGGTTTTAAGAAATCCATAACAGTCTATCAACTTTTTAAAGAGTCTGTGGACTTTTCAAAAAGTCTGTCATTTAAAAAAAGTCATTTAAGTAACAACCACAAGTAGGGAAAGAGAAAAATTAAATTCACAATTACAGTTTGCTATTTGGACCTCCCATACTTAGTACACCTCTAATTTACTTTTTAGAATACTTGAAAAGCTAAGTAGACCTCCTTATTTTTACCAAAACACCCTTGAACATGAGATACAACAATCTATTATTGTCTAAAAGTGAACATTTAAATTGATTACAATTTCAGAAATGATGTCTAACACTCTCGTAGACATCAGTCACCCAAAAATTTTGTTTGTTCGTGTCCATTTTTACGTGCATGTTACCATCTTATTCTCTTGAGAACGATGTATATACCTTTGTGTACATCGTGTTTTTTATACGATGTTTACTGGTTTGTCGTACATCGTTTCTTTTCAAATAAACTGATGTGTTTCTTGTTTGTAGACATCACTTCTATTTTTGAACACCTATGTCCTGTATTTCATGGTAAATGGGTTTAATTTATAACAACTGATTTGTACGTTGACAGTAGATAACGGTTTGGTGCTTAGATATCGATGTGCATTGGTTTTGTGTACATCGATTTTGAGGTGACATTTCAATATGTTGATAATGATGAGACATCAGTCCAGTTTTAGGTACTGATTTCTAATCTCTGAATTGACATCGTTTTCTTTGACATTAGTGTTTTGTTCCCCATTTATATACATCAGTTCATATATATAAGAATGATGTGCAAATAATCATCTAGCTGGTGGTGGTTGGAAAAGATCTAGAAATACATTTATCATCATCCAAAAAATGGGGCTTTCCATTAATTTTCTCATCTTGATTCATGATTCTACATAATTCACAAAATAAAACCCCAAAACCTACAAAGGCTAGCCCATACACATATTAGCAACCAACTACATCAGTTCTACATATATACACCAAACTTTCCTTCAAAGCAAAAATTAGCCTTTATCAAAATCATGTTAGTAGCCAAAAGTCTTAAACCAAACTCTGCATATAATCAACCACTTCAATGCGCACCTCGTCAATTTGAGCTTGGCTATATGATTTGCGCGTCTTTACTGACCACTAAAAATGTATAAAAGAACATATAAGGTGTTTGGGTTACCGAAATAGAAGCACGCTCCAGGATCAACACTAGTTCTTCAGAAGCTTCGAAACTGGACCAGGCAGCTGCAAAAGAATCAATTCAAATCAAGTCAAAATGTCATCTACCTGCATGTTATAGCACATGAAAGAAAATTGCAGTTTACAATGTATAGTAACCTTGTATGCAGTTGACAATGCAATTTACATAGCCTTCTAAATGCTCCCAAATCGAACAATTGTTAATTAAACTTGTTTGATATTCTTCTTTCCAAGAATTCTTGGGCTTTAATCCTCAATACTTACATAACTCATGAATAATGTGAAGTCGAGACTTTTAACCCATTATCTGACTAATTACTTATTTCAAAGGATAACACCCACTAAAACTTCTATTAGAACATAAGCAAAACATAATTCAGTTACAAAAGCGTAAAAGCCAAATAAAAATCCTTCCCTCTTTTATATTTATCCTTTTTAAGCATATATGTTTAGTTACTGCACACTAAAAGTAATAAGCCATGGAAAATATATTTTTTACCCCCACCCCTTTAATACAATTGACTATCTAGCAGAAGAGGGAATTGACTTTGATTCCCTGTATACGTTTCCGCCAGTAAAGAATAAAGCCCAGCCACTAGCATGTGGTGCTAATATGATTCACATGATCTCCTCATCCTTTCCATCCTATTAATTGAGGCATCCACAAATGCACACCCAATTACATTAAAAGCTGCTTACAATAAGAGAAACAAGAACTAATGCATAAAAAATATCTGTTTTAATCAATCAAATAATAAAACAGTAAGCTAAATTAGAAGCTCTGGTCTATTAGTTGGCGGCAGTCACTAAACCAAAAAGAAGATATAATGATTCTATGGTCCATGTTCACAAAAATTATAAGAAAAGCAAGTGATATTAACCTGAAGATGATGGCAAGTATGAATGTAAAAGCCAGAGTGAGGTTGCTCATAGCTGAAGCAAGAGTTGGCCAACCCCGTTCTGCTGCAGGACCAAAAACAGAGCTATTAAAAAATGAATGAAATAAAAGAGGAACACATGAAATGCAACATAGTTAATATGAGTGTAGTAAGCTATAGAAAGATGATTCAATAGAATAGACACCTACAATTTCTTGGTCATGTGAGGCAAGAATGGAGCATAAATTTAAACAGAAGTTCTTGGTCTCGTGCACCTTAACAGAAGTTTTCTTCTCCTCTTTCAACCCTGGAACAGGATCTGAAGTTCCTTCATTTGCTTTAGCTTTCCTCATAGCTTCTCTCAACCCCAACACAATGAATATGTTGGTTAGAGTGAGAAGTGACTCAGCCCCACCATGTAGCCAATCAACATTCGCCAAGGGCATGCCGTAGTTCACCTTTGCTGTTGAGCCACATAGTCAAAGCAAACAAAGAAGACCTACATCTCAGCAATGTATTATGATGAGAATTCATGAGTTCCTAATTCATCCTAAAGAAGATAATGAACCCAAGACTTTGTATGTTTCAAAGGACAAAGTCCACAACTCCAAAAAAAAGGACAAAAGCTCCATAATAATACAAATCTACCATCCAATAAGATCACAACTCATTTAACCAACACATCAAAACAAATTCCCCAGACTGTTAGTTTGGTGGACAACGCATCTATAACACTTGCACTAAATCAAGTCAGGAAGAGGCAACAATAAGCTCAATGAGACTCAAGAACAAGTATCAGACTCATTGACAATAGTTCCATCTTTAGATTGTAAGTCTATTAATAGTTTAATAGTAGTTATGTTCTCCATTTTAACTTCTTTAATAGTAGTTTAATAGCCACCATTAGCAGAACAAAGATATACCCATTAGACAAAAATTACAAACACCCTCAAAGCTCCAAGCTTTGCACTGGAAACTATACCAACATTGCAGAAATCCCAAAAACAAACACAGAACAGAACACCAAGAATGTTAGAGATTTCTCTTACAGGTCTCTGTTCCCGATCTGACACGATCTCCAATCTCTCTCTCTCTCTCTCTTTCTCTGAGATAGAAATCTCTCTTCTTTTTTTCTGAGAGAAGGGTCTAAATTCTCTGTAGAACAAGTTCTTAATGTTTTGTTAAGAACAAGTTCCATGAAGAATGTTGGGCTTCATGTAGAACCCATATGCTAGAAAGCTATAAATCCCAGTAAATAAATTGTTTTTATCCAAATCCCCAAAGCCCTACCTGGGAGAATCTTAGTACTTCCAATAAATAGTACATCCCCGGTAACCATCTCAGCTACAATATTCAATTTCAAATTACACAAAACACTCAATCAACTAATTGAACCATTAAAATCTCAACTGAATTAAGAAAAAGTATGAAAGGAAATTGAAAGTACCGAAGATGCAGCTGAGGGCCCAAATGTCCGCCAAGTCAAGTAATCTATGGACCCAAGCAAAATCTCCGGCTCCTGGTAACAAAGAGTGACCGTCTTTGACATAAAAACTTGCAAAAGAAAGCGAAAGACTGACTGATCCCATCGCCAATCTTGAGGCTCTATTGTTTCTGGTCAAGCAGCAGATTCTTAGGTCTAGGTTTCGGTGAGGATGTTATTATCGTTACAGTCGTCGACGTCCTTCAGGAGCTAGAAGAAAAACTTTTTAACCAAATCGGACGGCAAGGGTTTGACGGAGACCGTCAGCGACCCCAAATTCTAGCCTCTGGTAAGCCGTTGTCTTCATGATCAGAGATTGAATCGGCGGGTTGAGGAGCAGAGGGCGGAGAAGACCAGAGCAAGGTGGAGAGGGAGCTCAAGATTCCGAGCCTCTTTAATTTCTTCGACACTGACAATCTCAAATCGAGGCCGGGCTCAAGATTCAGAGCTGTTACTTCAATTTTAGATCGAGGTCGGGATCTCGGGGCTTCAGATTCCGCCTAAGAATGGAGGAGGGAGGATTGTGATGGTGAGGAGGAGGAGGAGGATTGGAGCTCGAGTTTAGGAGGAGCTCGAGTCTGGGTTGAGAATGGAGGTCGAGACTGAGCTTAGGGTTTGTGTTCAGTTCTGGGGTCGGGCGCAATTTTTTTCTAAGTGTGAAAGTTTTGAGTTTTAGTCCCCGCTTCTTCATTTCACTTAAAAACTTAGCGCTTTTTGCAAAACTGGGTTCCAGCAAATTTTCAAACAAAACTTTTAACACTGGTCATTTTAAGAACCGATGTTAATGATATACATTTAAATCGGTATTTTCGTAAAACGATGTTAGATTACTTTTTTACATCGTGTGCAAGTCTGACCGATTTAAAACATGTGATGTCTATTAACATAATTCTAGTAGTGATGGTTGACTTTCTATTGGTCTAGACATCATCTTTTGGTAGCTTAAACATGTAGTTGGATGCTAAATGGGTTAAAACTTCACAGCATAGTCCTACGTTCTATAGCATTGCATAAATATATGTGAAGAATCGCAAGGTTCTAGCGACAAATTGTACTTACTTTACTTTGTGTTTGATGAAGATTTATGAAGGAGGCTATAGTAATGGATCTGTCACAAAAACAAAAGATCATAAGCAACTCAAAGCTATGGTAATTGATACTAGCTTGGGTAATGACTTGGATGATGAAGCAGGGAGACTAGCTAAGGTACTGACTGACATAGATCAAGCCTCTCAAGCTTGGCTATTTGGGTGGATGCCCTTTTCACTTGCCACCTTTCTGATTCTTGGTGCACTGCTGATCTGTCACACATGCAATGAGTACCATTGTTGCATCATTTGTTCAGCTCGGTATTGAGGTTGACAGGTACATCAATGATCAACCTTTAACAGGTATTGCTATGATCACTGGTATGAGCCATCAAATTCCACAGTACAACGTCACTTGTGGAAGTTGGAAGACATTTCAGGCTTGAGGTCAAGCCTGTTCTTTGAGCGGGTGGAAATGTTACGACTCTATCTTTGTACATGGGCCATCATTGTTGTTTGGGCATATTTGGGCTTTTCCTTACATGAGTCCGCTACCTCTAGAGTATTTCTCTGCTTAAATAGCTAATAATAAGAATTGTATGGAGATATCAAATTATTGAATCAGTTTTATTTGCTTAGTTTTTTCCTCTTGTTTTCCTTCTTTCTCTTTTGCAACCATGTCAATTCTGGGCGTGGATCCTGGGGATCCTAACACTCAATAACCTGCAGAAAACTATGAACATCAAAAGCCCAAAAATATAATTGGCATATCAAAGCGAAGCATGTTCATCCCCAATCTGAGAGAAACACCAAAAAGTGAAATGCAAAGAAGATGAAGGGAGAGATGAGAAAGTATCTATCCACCGGAATCACTGGAGGATAGGCTTTGGCTTCGACATCAACATCGACTGGTGCTTTTAGCCATGTGGGAAAGGATGAAGAGGACGGAGATTTCACGAGAGAGATGGGGAGCTGTGAGTGTTGGGCGTCTTGAGAGAAGAGATCGAGAGGTTATGAAATCAAATGGAACCTCCTTTTCAATTATAAGAAAAGAGAAAGACTCATACCACAAGCCAAGATTCTCCTCTCCATCTCCTCTTGCGTCTTCTTTGCCTGAAACCCAGCAAATAAACAAGCACAAAACCCTAGAGAATCAACCGCATATCTTCAATTTAAACAAACCCAAACACATAGAGAAAGAGAAGAGGAAACTAGTACCGATTGGTGAGCATATTCGACTGGGTGAAAGCCAGTGAGGTTGCTTTGACGCTGTTAAGACCATAACGGAGCGTATCATTCGCATAACTCAATCCCTCTTTTCAGTAGAACGAAAAACCCCCAACTCGATTGGTGAGAACCCAATCCCATTTTTAGCAGAATGAAAAACCCCAAATCGAACCCAACTCGAACCTAATCCGAACTTAAAAGATGGTGGGAAGATGGTGATTTGTGATGCTAAGTTTTTTGAGAAGTTGGTGAGCACAAATCTAGGTTTTGCTTGAAGTGAAGAAAAGCTCGGGGTTTTTCTCTCAGACATGAAAAACAGCTAAGGCACTAACTTTGTTTAAATGTGCCCTCAGTTGTCCAAGGCATTAAGCAATACCTTTGTTTTCTTTTTTTTAGTTCCTTAGACAACATATAGATACATTTACGTTGTCTGAATTGCTACATAGTTAAGGGAACAAAAGATGGAAATTTCCTGCTCGTGCAATCAAAATGACAGTTTTGGCGCTTAGGCTAGGCATTTTTCATTCACACAACAGAAATAGTTCATTATGTTGTAGGAAGTTGCAAGCATGACAAACCATTGATGCCAAATTTGCTTGTTTTGGGGGCGAATGAATGTCATTTTGGAGACTTCTCCAATTTTTGCCACTCACTTGCACAAGGCACATTAAAAATCATTGTATGATGATTTGCAAGTATACTCCTACAACACAAGTAACTAAACTGTTGTACAATTTAGTGGCATCTAGGGTACAATTTGGAGCTAAATTTGAGTCCATCTAGAAGGGAAATCTGCCGCAATTTTTTTTTTTATTCACACAACAGATTATTCTTGTAACCATTGTGCAATGACCTTCTAGATAAAAACTTCATAATTTTAACCACCTTATACAACGTAAGTTATGTTGTCTGATTCACTTTCTTTCATCACCCAACACTTTTTTTTTCGTTGTGCAAAAAGTGTTGTGTGTTAAGGTTTTTGGTGTAGTGTAATAAAGAAAGCTATCAAAGGTTGGTAGGAAAATTGATATACTTATCAAACACACGACCTGACATTGCTTATGCAATGAGTGTGGTAAGTCAGTTCATGCACTCAACGAGTGAGGATCATATGGATGCTGTTGTTCGAATTCTCATATACTTGAAGTCAGCTCGGGGTAAAGGGTTGATGTTCTCTAAGCATATAGCCAGCTGGACATTGAAGGCTATATTGATGTAGATTAGGCTGGTTCTAAATCGGATAAAAGATCCACTTCTGGATATGTCACTTTTGCTGGTGGAAATTTAGTCACTTGGCGTAGCAAGAAACAAAAAGTTGTTGCTAGATCAAGTGCCGAAGTTGAATTCAGAGGCATGTCCCATGGTGTTTGTGAAATGCTAAGAAATTTGTTGAGAGATTTGGGTTTCAAACCTAAGAAGTCCATGAGTTTACACTGTGATAACAAGTCAGCTATCTATACCTTTCACAATCCCGTTCAACATGATCGGACTAAACATGTTGAAGTGGATAGACATTTTATCAAGGAGAGACTAGAGGGAGGAAGTATTGACTTCCCATTTGTGAAAACTGAAGATCAATTGGCAGATATCTTGACAAAAGCTGTGTCAAGTAAAAGATTTCATTCATGCATTAACAAGTTGGGTATTCAAGATATTTATGCACCAACTTGAGGAAGAGTGTCAGCATTCATGAAGTTATCCCAACTACATTCACCTCTACTACTTTTACCTTTATGACTTCTCTATTATTTGTTGTTGTAATAGTTAGGATAGTTATTGTAACTCCTATCGTCTGAACTGTATTTGTAGACCTAAACATACTATAAATGTACCTAACTAGAGATGAATATACACAACTTATTAAAAAATAAAAACACCAACAACAATAACAACAAAATTGAACATAATTTAGTCATACATTAATTATATAAACAGATGGTGGCTCATGAGACTTGCGTTTGTTGATATGATATTACTAGAGATCATCAATGGGCCAGGCTGAGCTGGCCCCGCCTTAATTTTTTAGGCTTGTGTTGGGCCAGGCTGGGCTTTAACTTCTATTGTGATATTTCATGGCCAGGCCAAGTTGGGCTTTTTAAACATTTTTAAAGCTTTGCAATGCCCATGGTCCATAGGCATTGGGGCTTTATTAGGTTGCACTAAACTAAAAAAAAAAAAAAAAAAAACAACAACAACAATGGCGCCAAAAAGTTATTGTGAAATTTTAATTAAAACTCGCAAGCGCACGAATCATCGTTAGTATAGTATGCAAGTATGAGGTCGTTCCAATTGAGGATTGATAATCAATTTAAATCCTAACTCAATCAATCAAACTAAGAACATAACATCACATAAACAATCAAGATAAATAAAGTTAAAGAAATAATGTGAAAATTAAAGAAAGAAACAAACAAACAAAATATAAGTTGAAAAGCAAAGATGATAGAACATAGGATTTCGAAATCAACCACTAACAATCCTATTTATATTTCGATGCAATTTACAGATTCTTTTATTTCTAATTTAGATGATAATATACAAGTCCTTCTCAAGTACTCTAGACCATACTTTTTCTGAAGCGTATGATGCTCTCTCTCTCTCAGGTAAAGATCTTATACCCTAATTGTGCACTTTATCCTTCATTCTTTAAAAATCATTTTGATGTAATAATTAAAACGAAATCGCCATAGATTTTCTTTTTTATTATTTTAATCCCTTTTTTAATTAAAAAATAATAATAATAATAATAATAAATTAAATTAAATTAAATAAATAAAGCCGGTACGTGAACAAGCATCCTCTCATGTGAAGAGGAGAAGTAGCGATGCCAAGGAAGACAGAAGAGAGAACATGAGAGAAGATAAAAAATAAATAATAAAAAG
This sequence comes from Rosa chinensis, assembly GCF_002994745.2. Lineage (NCBI taxonomy): Eukaryota > Viridiplantae > Streptophyta > Magnoliopsida > Rosales > Rosaceae > Rosa > Rosa chinensis. Next base: position 22,929,692 of record NC_037091.1, on the reverse strand, counting down.
CTAAATTTGTTGCGTTGGGTTTAATATAGCCATGTGTCATCACATAGTCAGAAGTTCAAATTCAAATTTGTTCACCACCAAAGTATTGTCTTATTGGTGGTGATACCACCACTCAATATAAAACTGTCACAGTTAATCATGATGTTTTATTAAAAAAATAAATTTTAAGTATTAAATTAATTTTACATGACGTGATAAGTTTTAATTCGGTGATGATATCACCACAAAATAAAAATAGTTCAAGGGTTGGTAAAAAACTTGAAAAGAAACCAAAAGGCCAATTAGTTTGGGTGAAAGATATTTCCTACTCAGCAAAGTGGGATGAATTAAAAATGGAAGACTCCCTCCAAGGTCAATACGTAAGCTAGGAGTTGAATACCATATAGTAGGTTGGCCAATAAATTAGGAGTTTCGAAACTTGGAACTCTTTAACCAACTACCAAGCTACCGAGATTTCTTTTTAAGAAGCTTTAGGAAAATGCTAAGATCATCAAACTGCAAAGAAAAAGCAAGCTCCATTCCTTAAACTATCTAAAACATGCAAAAAACTCATTATCTCAACGATATCATGGCCGCGAGATGAGCATTATATACCTTTCTGGATCTAACCAAATTGTACCTCTAAACTGTTGCAAGGACTGTTTACCTTGTTTGCACAAAAACAAAATAGAAAAGAGTCTTGCGGGTATTTATTCCTATTTACTTTACATGTCTACAAAGCAGACTGGAAATGCCTCTCCGCAAGTTCCTGCAACAGAGCGCATAACTTCAGTATTTATATCCAAGGCCAGGGTAAGCATATAGGTTAAATCAGACAAAACAAGTTAGAACACTACATCTTGGTATTATAGACTTATTTGTATGCATCACCTATTAAATGTTGGACAGTGGTCACTAGTCTTTAGATTTTCAAATTATGTAAGAACGTAGAATGCACAGAGCTTGAGACAGAAGAGTAATTTCGATTTTTTGTTCATGTGATATCCTCTTTTTTCAAATAATTTATAATTATTTGCATCTGCAGCATCTACACTAAGAGAGTAACCACACACACACACACACGTATATTTAGACACTGGCGTAGACTTATGTACATATGTACATACACACACTTATGTTCATACATAATGCAGTGAAAAAAAAAGTTTCAAATTACCTGCTTGGCAGAAGGAACTTTTGGTTCACCCCATTCCATGGCCTTCTTCTCAAGATATTCAAAATCACCCTTACCAGCCTGTGGAAGGTGCATTAACAATATGCATTAGCCATCTAAGCCATTCAGGACCAAGAGATCAAACAAGGTAGTTTAAGCTTGTTACCTCTATCTGGGCCCCAACCTCTGTATCAAAACTCTCATATCGTTTGCGAACAAGCTCAGCCAGAGAACCGTCCTTAATTGTTAAATTAGAAAAGAAGAGAATTAGTAATATTATAGTGATGGGGCAGTGGAAAATAATTTCCATAAGAGTGTAAAACACACACACACACACCACAGACACACACACACCACAGTACCTCAATAAGCTTGGCGACATTACGGAGTCCACGGGCCAGGGTATCCATTCCACTAATATGAGCAATGAACAAATCCTCGACATCTGTGCTTTCCCTCCGTCTAAAAGTTGTGGGATTAAAAAATATAAAAATAAAAAACATTATAAAAGGAAGCTAAACAGCCACCTTGAAACATAACATAATGTGACAAAAATAAAATGTTAACACAGGCACTGACAATTTTGCATCAAAGTTGAAGCCTCCTGGTGCCAATCCTCCCTGTCAAGGGGACAAAAGAAAGATGATACTGATTCAGCTCATGAAATTGTAAGGTTATTTTCCTCTTTGGCCAATATGAAATTGCATGTTACATCATAATTTTAAATCTTATAACTACAAAATGAATACACTAATCTCACACATACATTTTTTACCACAGTAAGCATAACTCGAGTCGCCTCTGCAATGTCTGTGAGAAATTCATCTGTATCCCATCCTGTGACAATAAAGACTCCATATTATTCACTGATGTACACACACACACACACACACACACACACACACACTTATGTACACATGTAGTTAGAAAAGTAAAGCTCGCAAATACCAATTTGAGGATCTCCAGTGTTTGCATCAATGTTTCCCAGTAAACCATTGAGTCTTGCAGTTTCAAGCTCATGATGACAGCTGCCCGGTACAAAAATAACAAGTTTGCATAAGGGTTCACATTTTCTTATGTGTTGGAACAATGACAAAGTGAAATGTAAAGTGCAATTTATTCTACGTGAGATCATGTGGTGAGATGAACGTGGGAGGTACCTGTGACCAGATAGAGTGGCATGGTTGCACTCAATGTTAAGTTTAAATTCTCCTGCAAAAAGAATTGAAATGACAAGGCTGAGGTTTTCTTCAAGTGACGACTAATAAACAGCAAATGTGATTCCAATGATATGAATACGATGTTAGTGGAGTCATATTGGAGGGAAATAGTGCATCGACTCCATGGTTTTAGAGAAAGTTCAGTATTCCCAAAAACACCATTAACAAATTACTACATGACATGTACTGTGAAGAGAGGAAAGAGGAAGAGAAGAAGAAGAAGAAGAAGAAAGAGGAAGATGATATGTAAAAAAGGTGTACAAAAAATTAAGCTTAAAATACGTGTTGTACATATGATACTTCAGAGCATCATTTCACCATATGCCAAGGTTAAATCTCAACCAGCAACTACATAGTGGTGGGAAAACAAAAATATAGAGGATACATATGAGGATTACCTATAAGGCCATATTTTCGCAGGAAATTTGCTGTTGTTGCAGCATCCCAGTCATACCTATAAAACCATACCACAGGTAAGGGATATGGATAGGTAAGCATATAGAAGTTACTCCATATCTCTAACTAATCAAGCAAGAAGCATACTGGTGTTTAGTAGGTTCTTGAGGCTTCGGTTCAATCAACAGTGTTCCTGAATAGCATAGCAGGAGAAGAAAACAAAACAGCAAAAATAGCTCCTTAAAGATTTAGGAATGAATGCTGATGAAATAAATTAATAGCATTGAGAAACCAATCACTAATGATAATTACAGTGAATGAAAGGAGCCAACATTTATACAACTATCTAGTATCATGACTGCATTAATATGAACATAAGTATATCTACCATTGAATCCAATTTTCTTCTTGTAAGCAACAGCAGCTTCAAGAAACCTTGCCTGTCAATAGACCACCAACAATATGCTCAGTAACCGGGACAGGATCATTATGGAGACAATGAACAAAGATGGTGTGTCAACTCACTAAATAAATACAGCCTAATTCTAGATATAATTTTGAAATATTTGCAAACAAGACACACCAGATGATCAAGCTCTCGTCCCATGTCGGTATTCAGGAGACTCTGGTAACCCTCACGGCCACCCCAAAACACATAATTTTCACCACCTAAATAATGCGTGACCTGAAGAACGTGTAGATGAGCAAGTGCATTTGAAAGAGGTGACAACAATATAGACTAAAATATGCAACAAATTACAGTCATTTGATATACATGCACCACCCACCTCAATAGCTTTTTTAACTTGAGCAGCAGCATATGCATATACACCTAGTTCAGGGCTGTAAAGCATTTTCAGAGTATTAGTGCATAGAATAATTCCATGGACAGAGTACATTCAATATGATAAGAAGACCACCTAGTGGCACCACCGTGCATGTAGCGAGGATGCATAAACAGCTGAGCTGTGCCCCACAAAGGTCGAATTTTGGTTCCCTGCAACCATATAATGAGGCGTTTAAATGAGGGAGATGGCTTCTTACACTGATCTGAACAATCGCTAGCCGTTGTGAGATGTCAAAAACCATGAATATGATCAACTAAGAATGTTGGTTTCGTTAATACGGGTTTCTTCATTATTCATATGACTTGGATGACAGATAATCAGAGATAATCTTGAGTATGATGGGCTTTGGAGGTTGACAATGTATCCTCCCTTCACAGAGTTAACAACCTAAAAGCCTGAGCTAAATTGCATGGAGACTATACATATGAAATACAGCAAACCTAAAAGCCATTTGGCCTACACAACAACACTCCAAGTCTCCAACCGGCATGTGAAAATTGTATTCAACTATTATGTGAATTTGCTCACAACATTATTTCCTGCTGTAATTGTACAAACTTACCTGAAGCTCCTTGGCAAGGGCCACCACCTCATCCAAGTTTTTATTAGATTCCTGCAACAACCAAAACTAGGTAAATCAACAATTTCCTGTTTATCTTGTTTGTATAAGCAATGCTATATCATCGATCATGCTTTCTTTTGCTAATGTATCAGTAAAAGTAACCTTAAGGAATGATTTACCTCCAAGGTTTTGCCATCCGGAGCAATATCCCTGTCATGGAAACACCACCTATCGACTCCAAGCTTATTTATGAACTCAAAGTTGGCTTTCACTGCATTGTAAGTTATGCATATATAAATATAATTCAATCACTCTGTCACATAAATAGAAACATAACAGAGGACGTTCTCACTTCTTCTCTTGGCCATAGCAACAGAGTTAGTTCCATCCTCCCAAGGCCAATTTTTTGTAGGCGCACCGAATGGGTCAGCTCCTGTTCCACGGAATGTGTGCCAAAATGCAACACTAAACCTCAACCAATCCTAACGTTGGCAAAAAAAATTCAGTTAACAACCATTAGCAGCTTGAAAACTCAAATAATATAAAAGGGTTACCAACCTTCATTTTCTTCCCCAGAATCTCCTCGTCTGCATTATACCATTTGTACGCAAGGGGGTTCTTGCTAGAGGGGCCCTGCAAGATAAAAAGTTATACAGATGAAAACAGTTCTGCTAAGAAAAATTTCTTAGAACAATGATGCATCGCAAACAACAAAACATTCAGAATTTCAGATGCAACCTTCGACTTGTGTGAATGTAAGTGTATTAGAACCATTTAAGGATATCATCTTCCAGTTGAAAAAAAAACACACACACACACACAAAATAAAACAATAAATAAATAAATCGATGCAATCATAAGGGAAATGGGTCATATAAGCCTCTTTACCTCATATTTAATTTTGGGAATTTCAGGGAAAAACTCCCCTTTCCATTCCCCAGAACCACTGCAATCACTCTCAAGATCTGCAGGGCACGTCTGCGGACCAGCAGTCTGCATTGAAAACAAACCATACGATAATTTTTTCAGGAAAAAAAACAAAGTTAGAATTACGTCTAAAAGAGATTCAAGAAGGTTATTTACCACTCCAAAGATAAAGAAGCTGACACAAACAAGCAGCAACAATATCCTCTCTGCCTTCATTTTCATCATCTAAAGCAAATACTCTGCAAAACATAACCAGAGACTAACCAATCAAACACAGTCGATCACCACCCATCAATTAATGAATTCACAGAGATTACATGAGCAATACCCAGACCCAGTCACATAGACAAACCATCTATTCAACTCACTGATACCCATCATCCAAAGCAGAAAAAGATTCAAACTTTAATTCATCAAAGCAAAAAAAGTTTCAAACTTTAAAGAACCCAAATTTCATACTACTCGTTTTTACTGAACATTTGTAAAAAAAAAAAAAAAAAAAACAGGGTTTCATCCGTATGATCGAAATTTATTTATACGCATAAAACAAAATCATCAAGCAGACAAAGATGAAAGGACACTTACAGAGAATAAGGTGGCGTCGTCTATCCTTCTGCGAAACAGTGATTAATTCTGACTGTGGTGAAGTGGGTCTTTTTATAGCCAGTTTCCCATATAACGTATAGAGTTATAGTTTAAATCATACTTCAGAATTTGATTTTGGATTAGATTACCACGGAGGATTGGTTACGTCTGATTCTCAAAAACAAGAGGATTGGTTGCATTTTACTATTTTGTCCATCTGGTTGCGGTAATTACCGTTCTGGAGATGGGCAAATATGTCACTTTGGATAGATTACTTTCCAAAGATTAATTATCCGGATGCTTATGACGGAGATCTGACTCAGCAATACATATTTTCGCTGACTATTTTTAGAAATCTACTACTATAAGATAGGCTCAGATTTGGTATCACCAAAATTTGAATAGGCCCCAAAAATCGTAGGTCAGTTGTCCCAAAACCCATGTCCCATTTTTCATCTTTCCTTTCACTTTCAGTACAAACCACTCTTTTCATCTCCTCGTCTCAATTCCAATCGCATCATTCAGTGCCAAAGCGTGGCCCTCGTGACTCTCTCAATCTCCGATTCCAGCCTAGACTATCTTTGTCAATGCAGAGACTTAATTTGTGTCATGTGAAAACTAAAGGGATGAAAATTTTTAATGCACATGCTTTGTGTTTTTGAATTCCCATTTCTAAGTTTCTGTTTCACTATTTCTGAGTATGGTCCTACGAGTTTTGCTTTAAAACTTGATAAAATTCCGAGTTTCGATATTGAGGCATTGAATTATTTGAATATCACATTGATTCCTTAAGGCATTAAATCTGTTCGTGTACTGTTTTTAATTTGCATTGGTTTTTTTTGTTGTTTTGAGATTGTGTAGGGAATCATACTTTAGTCTTGCTAATTGATTGCTGCATGGTTGCCTGACTTGGCTGCAAATGGACTGGAAAGCAAACATTGTGCTGCAATATGCTGTTGTTGGCTTGTTGAACCTGAAGAGAAGGAGTAAAGCTATTGGTCTGTTGCAATAAATTCAGTTGGCTGTGTTGGTGAATTTGTGATATAGAGCTTCAGTTCTTTACCTTTTTTGCTTTTTTCTATTAGGATTTCAGCCATTCAAACATTGTCATGTTATTTAATTTTGTGAGTTTGTCTTGCTGGCTTGACACTCTTTGGCTTTGCCATGAAAAGTTGAAAACTCTATCAAGTCCGAAACTTTCAAAATTTCCAGCTTCTTGAACTGATGAGCTGTTAAACTGGTGGTCCTCTTGAATTTGAATTTTCAATTCCTATTTGATCTTTCATGCCTTTTCCATAGTTGGAATGTGATTTTTAATAGATTATAACTTTGAGGAGGGAATTCAGGAAATGGTTAACTTTATGTTTGACTTGGTAAAAATTAAATTCTGGAGACAAAAAGATGTTTTGGGCCCGAAATGTTCCTATCTGGTCCTAGTTCAGTCCCTGTTGGGACAAACACTTGTTTTGGGCCAGACCCATAATTTTTGGTCCAGTCCTCGGCCTAAGGACAATCATGTTAGGTCCTGCCCGTGCCTTCCATAGAAGCTCAACCACAAGTACAGAGCTTATAACAATCTTTTTCTATGAATTGAAAAGCAAGCTTATTTCAAGTGAAGATATACCTAATGAATATAGAGCATATTCCTAATTGGAAAAGATTATGGGTGTTTTATTTTTATTTTTTCCCTTCAAGATAGAGAAGATTGTCTTTTTATTTATGCAATTTCTAGGTACAAGAAGAGAGTCACTATCATTGAAATTTTCTGAATTTTGAATAAGTTTTATTTGATGAGAAATAAGGGCCGACGAGGTTAAATATAAGGGTTATTATCACAAATGGTACCTGAACTTATCATCTATTTTATCGATGGTACCTGAACTTCAATTTTGATCACAATCAGTACCTGAACTTTTTTATTTCATTTTAAATGGTACCTAAGGCCACATTCGGTCACTATTCCAATCAAAAAAACCAAATCTAAAAAAATAAAAAACAAAAAAACAAGTTCAAGGCAAGTCTATTACCAAAAAATCATCACTATCTATGATTGCAACCCTTGAAATCATCACTATGATCACCTCCAATGCAGTTTTTAGTCGGAATAGTGATCGGAGGTGGCTCTAGGTACCATTTAAAATGAAATTGAAAAGTTCGGGTACTGGTTGTGATCAAAATTGAAGTTCAGGTACCATCGATAAGATTGAGGTATAGTTCAGGTACCATTTGTGATAATAACCCTAAATGTAATGTTAAGTTAGTAAACAAATGTCTTTATTTTATCAAGTGGCAGAATTAGGACAAGGGTTTTGGAGATGGTTGATCCACTTCCCATAAATGCGATTAATGACTTCACACGTTTAATAGTTTCTTTTATATTAACCAATCTTGAATAATAAAAATAGCATTTTAAGTAAAGGGAGGAGATCACTAAGAGTGTGTTTGGATGAGGGAAAATATGATGGAATTTAATTGAAAGTGAGGATTTCATAATTCCTACAAGCTAATTCCCTCGTTTGGCATTATCAAACTGAAAATTCTAAATTTCTCTGTGGAAAAAAACGAAGGAATTCATCATTTAAATTCCTCACTTCAATTTCCACCAAAATAGTTGTCATTTACGAATTCCCTTGCAGTATTCAATTTTCATTTCCAAAACAAAGTTTTTTTCTATTTTATTTTTTTATTTGTTTTAAACTTTCTTAATTTATTACACATTTCAAATCCTAAATGGTTACAACCAAACAACAGAAATTGCAATTAATGGAATTTTAGATTAATGGAGTTAAAGATTCCATGATTTATAAATTCCTATGGATTTCATAATTTTCTCATCCAAACGCACCGTAAGGCAATAACGTGTCTGCTCTAGGTAGGTGGCAAGTTTTTTACTTGGTCAAATGGAGTGCTCCTAGTGGTAGGGTGAAACTAAGTGTCACTGGATTTATATTCTAGTGGCAACATAGTGGGAAAGCTGTACAATTTATAATTATGCTTCTATGTAGTAGAGTTGTCTTTACAATATATCACCACAATTAGAAAGCGAATGGAGTAGCCAGTATAGCACTCTTTACTAGTTGGTGTTTGCTAGAATACGTTATTTTAGTTGAGACTCTTATTATTATTTCAGGATGTTCTCTTGATTTATATTGTAACATAGGGCTTAGGTACCATGTCCCCCCCTTGTATTCTGCGATTTCATTAATCAAAGTTTGAGGATAGCCGCACCAGCCCTTATTCCAAAAAAAAAAAAAAAAAAAAAGGGAGGAGATCACTGTCCCCATTGACCCTATGCTGATTATGTCATTGCTCCCATAGATCCATATTTGTGTCAACTTAATTGGGAAAGTTTCTATTGGGACCTCTTAATCTACTCACTAAACCTCCCTCAATTTTTAATTCAATGACATAGGTATCCTTATACAAAAAGACCGTTAAAGACAGCAAACTAATAAGGAAAATATTTTCTTCTCTGCAAAGATTTATAATAATGGAAACACATTTACAGTACTTTAATTATTCATTTCCATTTTAGTTCTCATTTCATATTTCTCATTTTCTTTGTTTATAAAAGCTTTTAAAAAGAAAAAATCAAGAGAAAATGCATTTAAAATTACTTGGAAAATTATATAAAAATAAAACTATGATACAAAGGTGTTTCTCTTGAGGATCATGAAACGGAGGATAGAGAGCCCTCATGTAAACTAACCAAATAAGTTTGTGAAGCGGCATATAAGATAAAAATAAATAATAAAAGAATAGCGTGAACAAATTTAATATTGCAACCTATCTAAATTTCAGCATGCAACCATAAACCATAAAAACTAAGCTTTGAAAATCCATAATTAAGCATGAAATAGTAGGCTTGAAAAACCCCTGATAAATTTATGTTAATTAGTTACACTATCTTTTTCAATAATTATCTCAGATTTTTTTTTAACAATGTCAAGTTTATTTTGTGGTAAATATATAATTATGGGAACACTAACTCATCTTCAATGCTCCCAAAAATTTTCTTTTATGAGTAAGGTTAAGTTAGGTATATGAAAGAGGTTTGCTTAGCAAATTTTACTTTTTAAAAAGCAAATAGAAGGTGTAAAGGGATGAGAGGTCAAATGAGCAAATATGGAGGTCCTAATAGAAAAACTCCTTAATTGGTCATAATCCGTTAAATTTAATATCAGTTTTTTTTTCGATAAAAAAAACTAACTAATTACTGAAGTAGTCCAACCTTTCCCTTTCTGTCGATCTATTTGTATTCTTCCTCTTCCCTCTACAAATACCTAACATCCATTTATTTTGTAAGTTCTATAAAAAGATCTTTTTGTTAAAAGAAAAGCATATTATGTGCCTTCGTCAAAGTGACTGACGAAGAGCGAATCAAGAAATTAGCAATTAGCAATTAGCAATCAATCAGCATCGATTACAGATTAATCAGCATTTAATGTTATCATTGTAATTGATATTTCCGTTGTAATTTTCTCCCTATATAAAGGGACTATAAAATCAAATGAGTAGACCAATTCCAATTCTCAATTTACTTTTACACGTTATCAGCACGCTCAGAGAAAATAGCCAAAATTCGAAGAAAAAAAAACACAAACCCTAGAAGAAGAAAAAAACTTTCTTCTTTTCTGCCGCTTCAGCCTTGCCGGGCATTGCACACCCAGCCTCTCACCTCTTGCTGCACATCCCGCTCCGCGCCTTGCAGCACAGCCTCCAGCCTTCGGCAGCCCAACAGCCTATCCCCACACAGCCGTGCCTAGTGCCCCACCCCCTCCCAACGCATCAGCCCGCAAGCCAGGCCACCTCCCAGCGCTGCATCATTGTGGCCTCCTACCTGCAGATCCCGCCTTGCAACAATCCCGCGCAACCCCAACCCCGTCTGCAGCAGCCCGTACATCCGACAGCAGCATTCCCGTGTCCTTCCCAGCCCTGGGCCCTCTGTCATGCGTCTCGCTCCCAGCCCACTCTCACCCAGCACACTAGGCCTCGCGCTGCAACACTGCCTAGTCTCCGCCCCAGCTCGATGCAGTAGCCTACCAGAAAGAAAAAAAAAACCAGAAGAGAAAAAAAAACAAATAAGAAGAAGAGAAAAAAAAATAGAAAAGGGGGACACGACCCATAAAAAAAAAGGGTGACCCGGCCCAAAAGAAAGAAAAAAAAAACAAAAACAGGCCCTGCGGCCCAGAAAGGAAAAAAAAAAGAAAAGGGAAAAGACAAAAAAAGAACAAGGCCCACTACTGAAAAGAGAGAGGAAGCAGCCCAGTTTTTCTCAAGCCCAAAAATATTGCTATGCACACCTGCATCAACACGCGCGTGTGCTAGCATCGTTTTGTTTTCTCGAAATCAAGTATGTTTTTATTTTTATTTTTTATTTTGACTGCCTTGTTTATATTCCATTTTTCATATATCTTATTATATATGTTTTATATAATTGTGGAATTTAGTGCACTTGGTTTGTGAATTTAATTTATGTTTTTTATTTTTTTAATAAAGGGCTGGTGTTGCTGCCCTCAAGCCTTGATTAATGAAACTGTCGAATACAAGGAGGGGATAATGAGCCTAAACCCCTAATTACAATAAGCATCTAGAGTATTTTCTGAAATAATATCAGAAATTTCTACAGGAAACTTGTATTTTAACAAGCACCAACTAGCAAAGAGTGCACAATTAACTACTCTATTTGCTTTAACATAGCAGTGACATAGCGGAAAGATAACTAGATATGTAACCCGATTACAACATAGCATAATTACCAGCTTTAGCACAACTTTCCTCCTATGTTGCCGCCGAAAAGTAAATCTGACGACACTTAGTCTCACCCTGCCACTAGGCGGCAGCGCCCATTTGACAAAGCAAACAACTCGCCGCCAACCTAGAGCAGTCAAGGCACGTAGAGTGCATACACAGGCACATAGCCCGATTAGTCCTACACAATAAATATAGGAATTTATTGGTTGCATAAAGCGCATCCAACCTAGAGAACATAAAAGTAAAAAAAAACTTCAGGAAAAAAAATAGCTTGGGTAGGACCCAAAAAATGGGCCCAAACCCTAAGGATATTCCAGTCACAGATTAGGGTCCAGCCCACTTCCGAACCTGCACGAGCCTTGAGTTGCTGAAACTGCAGGCCAACGATGCTGCTAGGCCACCATCTCCCCGCTAGCCGTCCCGTCACCGGCAGCAAGCCAGTCGCCGCCTACTGACCGTCTCTCTGTCCCTCGATCATCCCCACCACTCCAGTAAGAAAGGCCGCCCCTCCCAAGCACCCACGTCCCCAATGTTATTCCAAAACACCCAAACCATATCAGAACACGCCGATGCAGCCTGAGCATACCAGAAACCCACCGCTTCGCCATCCACTCAACATCCCTAGGTAACCTCTCCTCCCACCGTGTATACTTCGATCTTGGGATGATCGACTCTAACATCGCACGCCCGTCTCCTACCCGACGCTGCCCTTCCCCGGCAGGGCCTCCAAAAGATCTGGATAGCGAACTCAGCACCATACAGCCCTCACTTCGACTGGGCATACACCAGTACCAGCCACTGCCTGACACGATGTCCATTGTGGCCCGTCCGATGACGCCGCCGCTAGGGCTTGCCGTTGGACCGGGCATACACTTCTCAAGACGACCAGTCGCCGCCTAGGGTTTCTCTCTCTGTAGTTTTGGCTAGGAATTTATGTTTTATATGATTATCTTTAAGCATGATTTATAATTATGTTTACGCATGCTTTAAATATTTTATTGTTTATGTTTTTATTTATGAAATATTAAGCATGTTTTGCTAATTTTATTTATGCTTATATATTTATGCCCACGGATGCCTTTTTATTATGTTATTGTTTATATTTATTTTTGGGCATGCCATATATATTTTGTTATTTATGAAACTTTGAGCATGTTTTATTTCATTTATGCTTATATAATTTCTCTATGCATGCCTTTATATGCTATGTTTTATCCTTTATTACGTGTTATAGTTATTCCTTATTTAGAATGCTATACATATAAATTCCGTTTTGCCATAATAATGAAAATTCGTGTGCATTATACATACACACTTACCATGATAAAAACATTTTCACATAGCATCGAAAAATGTGACCATTACGAATCTTGGTCTTGAAATCTAATTCATATGTTTGGAAAATAATTCATGTGGATGTCTTTATGACTGCGTAATTTATATCTTCCCTCTTGTTTATGTAGATGGTTGATCCAACTCAACCTGAATTTGACATCTTGGACTTAGAAGGACTTGAGTACCACCGTTGGGTTTCCGATGTAGAAATTGCCTTTGTGGCAAAAGACTACACTGCCACCATCAAAACTCCCACTAAACCCAAAGACGACGGACCTTCTGACAAGGTGAAAGCAAATGCCTTAATGTTTCTGAGGCGATATATTAATCCTAGCCTACGCTGGGAATACCTTCAATTGAAGATACCCAAAGAACTGTGGGATGCCCTTAAGGGACGTTTCGGGAACATTCATGACACCTTGCTCCCAGAACTGACCATTCAGTGGAATGAAATCTGCTTACTTGACTACAAAAGGGTCAATGACTTCAATAAGGACATGTTGCGCCTAAAGACACGTCTAAATTTATGTGGAAATGAACTCACAGAAGATGATATGATCCAGAAGACTCTTTCTACTTTTCCTACTTCAGCACTTATACTAGCGAACCAGTATAGGCTAGAGTATGACAACAAAAGAATCACAACATTCAATAAGCTGATCAACCTACTACAAGTGGATGAGAGGCATAATGAGGTTCTTTTGAACAACAATGCCAGGCCTGTTGGGACAAAGAAAATTCTCGAGGCCAATTATGGCAAAGTGAAAGGTGGAAAGAACCCCAATGCAAAGGAGGTTGGACGTGCTGATCCCTACCCACGTGGCAAGGGACGTGGGGGTTGTGGAGGCCCTCCTAATGTATGGAGCAGAGATGGTGGTGCTGGCCCTAGTGGTCATGGAAACAAGGTGCAAAGGACACCTAAGAACCCTTCAGTCAAACAGGAAAGAGTTGGCAATGAACCATGCTATAGGTGAGGAGTCATTAGGCATTGGTACAAGAACTGCCAAGCAAGCAACAAAGTAGCAGCCAATTACAAGAGGTATAGGGAGTCTAAAGAACAAGACGCTCACTATATGGAAGAAGAAGGCCATGACCCAGATGTCAACCTCACAATTGCAGACTTTAATGGCAACAAGGAACTTGCTCAGTCAATGGATACTTCAAATTTTGACTAATTAGCTTTATTTATTTTATTTTCCAAAAATAGTTGTGAAGGCATAATGCCTCATTTTTAATTAGATTATTACTTGGTCTTAAAGTTTATTTCAATAATGGTTTGATGAATTAGATTTATGAATAAGACCTTGATTTGATTATCGTTGGCTTATTAATAAATTTCAGATTTTATTCTGAAGCATTGAATTTATTCGATTTTTATTTACTACACATATTCACATGGTTCGAAATAGCACTATAAAGATGTAAAGCAATACATCTAGAGAACAAATTATTAGAATGAAAAGATTATCATTCTACTAAAATAGACATACTCTAAAGAATATGAGATATATTTTCTAAATTAATTAACAATACCTCCCATTTATTTGTAGGAATGAATCGAGGAGAACTTGAGTACTTAGTTGATAGTGGGACTACCCACACCATATTAAGGAATAGGCAATTATTCATTGAATTAATAGCCTATAATTCCTCTGTGACTACGATGATTGGATCATCACAAGTAATAAAAGGGCGAGGAACTGCCAAATTTTTGCTGGCTAATGGCACAACATTTAAAATCACAGATGTTCTATATGCACCAAGAGCTAATCGAACCTTGTTAAGTTTCAAACATATTCGTGCCAATGGTTATCATGTAGAAACACACTGTGAGAATGGAATTGAATACCTTTATATTACCTCTAATGAATGTGGAAGGAACACATTTTAGAGAAACTAATGAGTCAATCTAGTGGACTGTACCTCACTACTATTCAGATAATTGAATCATATGTTGTCACCAATAATGAAATGTGGGACACTGACTCGTACAAGCTTTGGCATGACCGCCTAGGGCACCCCAGTCTTGACATGATGATCTGAATTTTAAAGAACTCTTTTGAGTGAAAAATAAAATGGGAGAAAAATCCGCCACACTGTAAGGTGTCGGTCCTAGTACTGCTCAAATGTAGCCATTGCCTTCTAAAGTACTAGAAGCACTACCTCCCTCCCATTATGCCTCATTGACTATTTCAAAGGCACATCACTCGTTTTGCAAAGCCTGCTCTTTAGCAAAAACAGGATCGAGACCTTCCTATGCTAAAGATACAAAACAAAACATTTCATTCTTACAAAGGATACAAGGAGATATATGTGGACCTATCTATCCAGAATGCGGACCATTCAAGTACTTTGTGGTTCTGGTGTATGCTTCGACACGCTGGTCACATGTTGCTTTATTGTCCACAAGAAATGCTGCATTTGCAAAACTCCTAGCACAGATTATACGTTTAAGGGCTCACCACCCTGATCAGCCTATCAAGTCTATAAGGCTTGACAATGCTGGAGAGTTTACATCAAAAGCATTTGATGAATATTGCATGTCTATTGGGATCGATGTAGAGCATCATGTACCCTATGTGCATACACAAAATGGTATTGCAGAAGCCACCATCAAAAGGCTACAGATGGTGGCTAGGGCACTGGTTATGTGTACCAACCTACCTATTTCTGCATGGGGTTATGCAATATTGCACGCAGCTTTACTTATTCGTTTCATACCCACTGCTAGCCAACCATTTTCTACGTACCAGTTGGTAACTGGATATGAGCCTGACATTTCACACTTACACGTATTTGGTTGCGCAGTATATGTGTCTATTGCCCCCCCCCTCCCTGAGCGCACAAAAATGGGTCCTCAGAGATGATTAAGTATTTATGTTGGATACGAATCTCCAACGATTATTCGCTATTTAGAACCCTTGACAGGCGATCTCTTTACCACTAGATTTGTGGATTGTCACTTTGATGAGACATTCTTCTCGTCGTTAGGGGGAGACATGAAAAAGGATTTTCCAAGGGAACGACATGAATTGTCGTGGTTTGTCCCCACTCTGTCTCATTTTGATCCCCGCACTTCACAATGTGAAAGTGAAGTGAAAAGAATAACCGATCTTCAAAACGTAGAAGATTTGATGCCTGATACGTTTATTGATATCGCAAAAGTGACGAGATCACATATACCAGCTGCAAATGTGCCTGCAAGGTTAGAAGTCCCCAATCATGGGCACGGTGCCACAGATAGAGGCACTGCAACCACACTTAGTGGAGGTGTGGTTGAGGTCGTGGCTCCCCAAAGGAAGAAGGGGAGGCCACTTGGTTCAATTGACACTCACCCAAGGAAGAAGAGGGCGAGTAACGCACAAACCAATCCATTAATCATCAATATAAAGAATCCTTCTCATGAGATTGTCTCTGATTATAGTTATGTCCATGAATCAATACTGGAGAATGCTCCAATGTTTGAAATGATTCCAGAGAACAATAAAATCTCAATGGATTATGAGAGGGCATATGAGTTGATGGAAAGATCTTCCATACACTTTGATGATGTATTTGCATAAATTGTTGCTCAAGAAATCATTGTGCACAATGATATCGAACCACGTTCTGTTGCAGAATGTCAACAAAGAGCAGATTGGCCTAAATGGAAAGAAGCAATCTAGACAGAACTAGATTCTCTGGCAAAGAGACAGGTATTTGGTCCAATAGTGCTAACCCCACCAAGTGTAAAACCTGTAGGACATAAATGAGTATTTGTCAGAAAGCGTAATGAGAAGAATGAAGTCCTGAGATACAAGGCTCACCTTGTGTCGCAAGGTTTCTCATAACGCCCTGGAATTGACTACAAGGAGACATACTCTCTCGTAATGGACGTTATAATGTTCCGCTACTTAGTTAGCTTGATAGTTTCCGAAGGACTGGAAATGCAGCTCATGGATGTGGTTACTGCATATCTCTATGGGGATCTAGATTCAAAGATATATATGAAAGTTCCTGATGGCCTTACATTACCAAAGTCAAGTGACTCTAAACCACAGAGTGCGTTTGCAATTAGGTTGAAACACTCACTTTACGGATTGAAACAATCCGGGCAGATGTGGTATACCTGTCCAAGTGACTACTTGATTGGGATGAGATATAAGAACGATGAATTATGCCCCTGCTTATTCATAAAGAAAACAAGTTCCGGATTTGCAATTATAGCTGTATATATCGATGATATGAACATAATAGGTACTCTTGATGAAATAAGAGAAACCGCGAGCTACTTGAAATCCTAATTTGAGATGAAAGATCTTGGGAAAACTCGATTCTATGTAGGCCTTGAACTAGAACACCGAGTTTGTAGAATACTAATCTACCAGTCTGAGTATGTCCAAAAGATGCTTAGGCGATTTAACATGGACAAAACGCATCCTGCTAGCACTCCCATGATCGGTCGAAGTTCGGATGCAAAGAAAGATCCATTTTGTCCAAAGGAAGATGATAAAGAGGTGTTGGGAGCTGAAATTCCCTATCTAAGTGCAATAGGCGCATTATTGCACTTAGCCCAATGTACTTCCCAGACATTGCATTCTCAGTGAACTTGTTAGCTAGATTTAGCTCAACGCTAACGTAATTAACGTCACTGGAATGGTATCAAGAACATTTTCCGATACCTAAAATGAACCATTGACTTGGGATTATTCTTTCCCTACAGAGAGACAAGAGGGACCGCAGATGGAACTGCAATTCCTAAAGGAAATGTTGATGGCAAAAGTGCCGCTCACTACACCGAAACGCCAAATGATGTTTTGGTTGGTTTTGCTAATGCTGGGTGCCTCTCTAACCCACATAAATGTCGTTCCCAAACTGGTTATGTATTTACCATCGGGAACACGACGATATCTTGGAGCTCAACCAAGCAAACCCTTGTGGCTATCTCCTCGAACCGTTCAGAGATCATTGCTCTACATGAGGCGGTTCGTGAGTGTATATGGTTAAGAGCTATCATTACACATTTTCGAGGGACTACTGGTTTGAGTTCTACCACTGAAGAGCCTACTTGCATTTATGAAGATAATGCAGCTTGCATCGAACAGATGTAGCTAGGATATATCAAGGGTGATAATACAAAACACATATCGCCAAATTTTTCTACAATCAGCAACAATAGGCCCTCCTCAAGATTCAAGTGAATCAAGTAAGGTCTGAGGAGAATGTGACAGATTTGTTCACCAAATCATTGCCTAAGGCAATTTTTGAGAAACATGTGAAAATCATAGGAATGCTAAGACTTTCTAAGCTCCCTTGATTAATGTAAGGATCAAGGGAAGGTGTAGACGTTAGGGGAGTCTAACACACACATGTCATCCTCAAATGTAATGGGTGCGTTGTGCTCTTTTCCTTCGACTAAGGTGTATTTTTTGTCCCATAGGGTTTTTATTGTTACTTGGCAAGGTTTTTAGTGAGACAACAACTCATACACCATTTCATCTTTGACTTGGCACAAGGGGGAGTGTTAAAGGAAAAGCATATTATGTGCCTTCGTCAAAGTAACTGACGAAGAGGAAACCAAGGAATTAGCGATTACCAATCAATCAACATCGATTACAGATTAATCAGCATTTAATGTCATCATTGTAATTGATATTTCCATTGTAATTCTCTCCCTATATAAAGGGACTATGACATGAAATCAGTAGACCAATTCCAATTCTCAATTTACTTTTACACTTTTCTTTTAATCTGATTGCAAACCAATTTTTACTCATCTTCGCTTTGGAATTAAATTCTCTACTATAATATTAGATGCTAGGATATACTAGACTTTTTACATCAGTACTCCACATCAGCACAATATTATTTGATGAATGAAAATAAGGAAGACACAAAAACCAATTTTCTTGTTGTTACAACAACTCTTTCTATCCCTTTCTTTGTAAAACCAATCCAAAAAGATAAAAGGCATGACAATGCTGATGATATGTCGAGCATGACAAATTTTATTGAATAGCCATTTGAGAAAAGACACAAAAGAGCATTGAAGGATTTGGAGAAAACGAAGCTAGTTTGTAACTGAATTAGTCAAAAATCCTATATCAGCACTACTTGAATTGAATTGAATTCTCTATTTTCTTCTTCCATTTTTATAGACCATTCTTTCTTTTTAAGTGTTGTTTTTCTTGCACCATCAATTGAAAAAAGAAAGAGATCTCACCTAAAATTAGTTTGTATTTTGGTCGGTCTCGGGATGCCGTCACCTAGAAAATCATGGGGTTGAGCACCTTTCATCCCGATACACACTACAAAAAAGAATTCAAATGGCCACAGCGCAACGCCGTCGCGGAAAGTCAAATTGCCGTCGCAAAAGACCAATGGCGACGGCTAGGCGACGACAATTTTGCCGTTGTCGTTGAGGGCGTCGCCATTGCTATTTGTGACGGCAATTACGCCGTAGCTTCAAGTTTGACGATGGCAACTATGCCATCGCAAAGGTCAATAGCGACGCCACCTACCGCAACAGAATTTTTGCGACGGAAACAATGCCGTCGCAAAATATGAATTATTAATAAAAAAATAAAAATAAAAATAAAAATAAAAACTTTTCTTTTTTAACAAAACGCATACAATTGACATTCTGTTCAATTACTTAATTATGCAAACAAGATAATCTATAAGTACAGAGCCAACAAAGTCTCAAACGATAATTAAATTTGAAATACAAAGCTTGGATAGATAATATTTGAGGTATAATTATACAGATACAAAAATGCACTAATATTTAAACCTAAGCTAAAACTAGGCAGCTTGCCCATGCGATGCTGCCAGTTTCTGTTTGATTTTCTTAAATTTTATACATAATCTAAATTTACTAAAATTTCATATCACTCTGGTCTTTATGCCGAAAGAACTTTCGGGATGGTTGATTTCCAGGATATCTTTTCCCTGAGAAAGTTGAAAAATGTAAATCAGATAACAAATTCAACCATATTAATTGTAAATTAGAACTCAACTGAGCTACAATAACAACTTTCCAGATAAAGCAAGATCACGCATTCACTCACAAACATAAAGAAAAAGTAGAGAGTTCATACCAGAAGTGAAGCAAATGATCACAGCACCATCAGCTGCCCAACAGTAATCAAATGATGTTTCCTAATTGTTTCAGTTGCTAACACTAGCCAAACAAACAATGCAGAGTACTATAGCTTGAAGGCCAAAAGCAATAGCAATGCCTTGCGTAAGACACCTAAAATAATGTGATTTTCTGAACAAAAAGATGGTCAAACTAGAAGGAAATTGAGAGTACTACAGTATATGCTCTACGTACAGAACACAAAAGCAGTATAAGTCCAAGTTACATAATATCAGCTGGCATTATGAACATTAAGCTTCACTTTGTAGGAACCGGTAAATAAGAATTCATATGATTCTAAAGCCCTTGGGCATACAATTTACTGTTAACTGTGGCTCCACCATAGAAAATAGTTATCATTAAAAACAGAAGGACACAATTTTTTAAAAGAAAAAACTATTACCTAAAAACTGCACAAGGTATATCTCTGTTATCCGGTTTGCTAGGTTGCCCACCAAAAACTGTTTTCTGTAGGGAACATAAAGTAAACAAATTAATAGCTTGAAGCCATCTCCTTGTTAGGAACCTAATGTTCAAGGAAAAACAATTACACAGCATACGTTAATGCAAACATTACAAAGAAAAATACATACTGCAAAGCATGTTCCCTCCATTAGAGCAACAGGGGTAAGGTTAGCCCGGTTTGTGACATCACCAACAGCCCAAAGTTGAAAGGAAACATTGATAACTACTTAGTTTAGTTTGATTGGGTTGTAGAGAAGAACAATATTCTGATAAGTAGGTATTTAGATTGAAGGTTGGCCACCTTAGTGACTTACTAATCAATTTAGGCAGTTCATTAAGAAAAAAAGCACAGATAGATTCAATCATGTTCAACTATAAGTCATTAAGTTGAGCATAATTGTATCAATCATAAGAGGCTGACCTTTGAGTGCAAAGTTTATCCAAATTGAGTCCATTTTGTTTGCTTAGAACTACACAGGGATGGTCAGAGTTGAAATGCCTGCAAATATTCTGTAGTTTATTGAAATACCACAACAATTGACTTTGTCCCCAAACATTGTATACTTCTCAAATTAAATAAATGTTCCCAACCTGCTTCTCTGAGCTTTTTAACCTCTGTAAGCATCCAGCAATTCAACTATATCAGAGATTCCTGGCTGAATTTTTTTGCTTTGGTGCTCCTTCTTGGACACATGGATATTATTATTCAGCTGTCAAAGAAGCCAAGGAAAGTAAAATAAGATGAAGTGGAGATCAACAATAAGACAATATATCAAAGCTGAGAAGCGATGGTTTCAGGTGCTATATGAAAAAAAGACACAAATATGAGCTCTGCACAGTCAACTCAAAAAAGACTCAAACATATGAAAAAATACTGTGAATGAGAAATTGAAAATGAAATATACTTGTTGCTGTTGCAAATAATTTTTCCATTGTGTACCTTCCAATCACTCTGAGGTCCAATTGGTTTCCTTCTGGCGGTGCAATAAGATATCCGACTTCAAGACATGGCAAAGGAAATTGTGCAAGAGGTTACCATCATAAATAAAATAAAATAAATTAAAATAACCATTAGTATCCACAATTACCTGGAGTCACTTCATGCAGCACAGGAATAGATAGAAACGTAGGAGGACTAAACTGAGGTTGACCAATATGAGTATCCAAGTGTCGAACTTTTTCATATCTGTAAAGAAAAAGTTGGAAAATTGAGAGATGGAGATGTTGTAAGATTACTGCTTACAAATTATGTATTTATAGCAGATGCTATAAGTATATTCTTAGTGAAACAACATATAAGTAAGAATATATTACAGCACCTACATGGCTATATCTGCCTAATGATTAGGCCGGCCCTAATGCAATAGATAAAGCATAATATATATATATTTTTTTGTAGCTCATGATCAACAATAATAAAAAAAAAATGTAAAAGTTATCTTAGGAGGTGAATTGCATACCAAAACTTTGAAATACTGATTGATGATTAGAAATGATAGCTTCTTTCCAGTACAAAACAAAATTGAAAGTAATGTCCATGTTCTTTAACCAATCTTCCTTCATTATATTATTTTAGAATATAGTTTGGTAGTTGCTCTATTTTAATGAAATATATCTGCATATTTGGGAAGTGTCAAAGCCACCATTAAGAGCATAAGCCACTTAATATTTTGACTCCCAAAACTTGCTCTATTTTAACGAAATATATCTGCACACTTTGAGTTTTGACGTACACCTCCACTTCCCAAAAAATAATATCTTCAAATAGAGCATATTGGTAGAGAGACCAGCAACTTACACTGACAAAACAGCAGTTTCAAGAGCATAAGCATCTCTGAATGTCACATCTGCAGCACATGTAAATTCTCACCAGATCTGTTTCCAATTATTAAAGCATTCTTCAAATCAGATACGCAATCGTTAACAAAATCCAATGCGCTTAAACTAAATTAAACCGATAATGCAGGCTTCAGAACTCCAGATACTTCCAACAACAACAATAAAAGAAGAAAGTAAGACTATGAATTTTCAAAAGGCCAAAGACTATAACTTTAGCTGAAAATCTAATCAAAAAAATCAACTCGATAACAATTAAACTTACCTAAACATCTCAAGGTTAAAATTAATCATTTCATTAATGGCATGCATGAAGATTGATTTAAACTCACAGTGCTCTATATATCACCGTATACAATAAGATGGAAGAGACAATTCGCCTTAAAAAAATTAAAAAAAATAAACATTGGTTTCAACATAAAAGGGATCAAAAAAACATTTCATGTTATTAACCAAGAAAACATTCCAACACTCCATTTCACTCAAGCATCCACACGTTAACTTCCGATGCATATGGACCGGTCATTAAGTTAGGACATATGAGCTTTTAAGAGTATGCTGCAAGCCAGACTAAATGATCTGAAATAACAACAATAAACAAACCAAAGAATTTGGAGATGTGCATGACAAAATTTGTTTGATGACATATAAGTAACATGAAGGTGCTAAAAATCTCCATAATGCTTACAATTATATCGGATGGCCAAAGACAATCACAATCAACAAGAGGAATCCATGCTCTTCAAAGACAATTTGAGAGATTTCCAAGTATACTTTTCTTTCATGATTTCCAGCTATTTTGTGTCTACCAACTTGATGGAGGATTTGTCCACTACAAAACAAAAACCAGAGGCAGATTAGTTTCAAACAAAAACAGGCGCAAAATTATTTCAAAACTTTGGAGAAGTTCAAAAATGATAGGACTTAGAACTATTTTATACACATTGAATTGAAAAGCATTATAGTAAAAACATTAAACCTCTTCTGAATATATTGAGAATCAAATTATATGATATGCAAGAATGATGACAAGCTACAACAGCAGAAGTTGGTGTGCAAGACTATAAAAGAGAACTATGAACATAACGTTTGACTTTAGTATCAAATAAATTTATGTTTACTCAAACTTTTTATAACTTGTGCTTTTGAACAGATTATAAACATGATTTGATTGCTCTCAAGTTGTGATACATGCAGATGAAAAATACATTGCATTTAAGAAGAGTAGAAACGTGGATAATTTTATTTTGTGACCAACAAAAACAAAATCTCACTTGAAGAAGAAGAAGAAAAACCAATGTTCTTTCAGAATATATCCCAAATGGTTCACTCAAGCTTTACGATTTACCCGTGTGAATCAACGGCAAAACAATTTTTCCATGTTACAGGGGTGAGAAAATACACATAACAACATCAAGAAAATTAAAAAATTCACCAGCAAGCAAGTGAAGACCTGAACGTTTGTTAATGATAAATACAACTTAGTTCAATGAAAGAAAGTTCAGTACTTAAATGTTTCGTACATATACCAGCTAGCTGACAGTTCCTCCTCCACAACTTAATTCAATGAATTTAGCAAGCAAATCACCTCAGACGAATCTCATCAACTACTGAAACATCTCGCACTCCAACACAAAAAAAAAAAAAAACCCCAATTAGTTCAAAACCAACGGCGACAGAAAACAAAATCAAAACCAAACCCATAAAAAGGACAAATCGGATATCGTCGAAGACAAACCCAAACTGATTCATCCTTTTATCACTCAAAATCCAGACTAAAAAAACTCAACCATTACCTTAGACCACTGATTAAGCTTACCTTACCATTGCCAGACAATTTGGTGTTCTAATCTTTTCCTTAATCATATTATTCGTCTGCCTGAAACCAATCCGATGAGAAAGAGAATGACCTTTCTCTCTTACTCACTTTCAGTCCAAAGTCCAACCCGAGCATCAAAGATAAAACAACAAAACAGATCAGTAATCAATCATTCGAACACCAGAGTAAGAAGGAAGAGGAAGTCACCGAAGATTACCTTAGCCCACGCCGGAATCATGCACCTATCAACCATTGGCCAAATTTTCAATTGGAGATGTTAGTAACCCTCACTTCCTAGAATTAATTCAAAAGACCCAAGTAAGAGGAATAAGAAGACTAAGATAGATGAGTTACCTGAGAGGAAGACGGAATGAGTTTCTCTGCGTGTTTGCTCTGTGACGAGAGGAAGAGAATGAGAGAGGAAACCAGATCTGGATCTGGCTTTTACGTTTTTCTTTCTTTCTTTTCTTTTTTTCCCCTCATACTCGAATCTTATTGCCTAAAACAAGCGACGGCTTGTTAGCTCTGTCGCAATTGACAGAAGTACATGCGACGGCATGTATATGCAGTCGCAATTGATAAGAATAGAAACGACGGGAATGCAAAGCCGTCACATTTTATTTATGAGTTCGCGACGGCAGCAATTGTAGTCGTTAAAGGAGGACCATTAGCTACGGTAAATCTACGCCGTGGCCCTTTGCTGTAGCCAATTGAATTCTTTTTTGTAGTGAGATGTCAAGATAAAGAAATAGGTCAGGGGTAGACCGGGAACTCCGGCCTATAACCCTCTAACTTCTAGCTCAGTATCGATATGAGATAAAGACAAAGAAACAGTATAGAGAATATAGAGTTTTGATTTACTTGATTTGAAAGTATCTGCTTGCATGTATAGGAAGTGTTATTGGGAATCCCACTATGAGGCTTTGATGTGGGAGGGTGTGCCCTCTCCACATATGGTGTAGAGGCCAAGTAACCAACCTGAAGGTAGTTCTGCATCCATGTCTTACCGCTCGCTGGAGGTGGTTCTGGTCGACATGGATGAAGGCGACTTGTCCTGCTCTGTTGTGGGGGCTTCGGTGTAACTCCGACAACCTTGAGGCAATTTTCGGTGTCTGTCTAGTCGGTTCTTCCGGTTTTTGTGCTTGATATATGTGTGGCATAAACAGTTTGGTTACATTGAAGGAAAGATGGGATACCATCAGCTTAAAAAAAGAAAAAGAGATCTCATCTGGTTTAGGTACAGAGAAGGAAAAAGGAAAGGTTAGAGAGGAGAATAATCTTTTGCTTTAACATCAATATTATACTCTAGGAAATATTTTGTTTTCAACCATTAGATCTAGGATTGATGATGTGGCAACTTTATATTAAATTATAGCAAATCCCAGCATCTAACATTATAGCAGAAAATCCTGATCGCCTCTCATTAAACTAGGTGAGGATAAACGAAGGTATACACATCTCTTTTGTCTGTGATGATTCGCTAGTTGTCCATCCAAGCGAGACACTACCCTACTTTTTTTTTTTTTTTCATTTAATTTGCTCTATTTGGGTTGCTGGGTTCCAATTAGCTCAGCTGGATAGGAAAAATAAATTGGATTTAGCTTCTAGGTTTCAATTAGATAAAATTCACTAGAAAACAAAATTGATTTGGCTTTTTTTTTTTCCTTGATAAATGGAATTTCTGAATTAGGTATCTATAGATCAGTTCTTATATTCCAAATTCATAACCAAAAACTAGAATTCTTCTACAATAATCTGTAATCAACAATAATTTTCCTACGAAATAAAAGTGGGTTTCAACAATTGATGGTGAAAAATTGGAGTATGGGAAATCTTACATGAGTTTGATTAGAAGGAAAGTAGGGGACAAAAATTGTTTGGACAACTATGGCTAAAGCTAGAGTTAGAGAGGAAGAGATGAGAACAAAAGAAAAAAAAAATCAATAGTTTGAACTTATTTCTTGTTAATGCTCAAGTCCGGCGGTAGCCGATTCCTTGCTTAACGCGGGTCCGGTGGGCGGACCGCTACTCCTAGGATTAGGTGATTCTTGTTCGCTGCAACACGATAGACAGGGCGTCAGAGGGAGACCGCGTTGGGCGGTCTTCACTTCTCCGATGCCTAAGTCAGTCACTGTATATGCGCAGCATAACAATAAATGAGTAGTAATTGCGTAATTAATGAGGAGAAAGGAGAGAACCTTTTATAGTTGAGGAAGAGGTTGATCTTCCTCTTGTTTCCGATGTGGGACTGATATGCTTCGATTCCCAACGTCTGGAGCTTCTGATGCTATCTTGACGCGGCGCGTGGCGGCGCGTCAGCGGTGATCTGGGGGCGGTCCAGGGCTTAAGCGGTAGCCTGCCTGGCCGTGCCTTCGCAGGTCATCCCCTTGGTGGGAGTTGGTATCTCTGGCGGTACAATGAGCGTGGCTCATTATAGCTAATTATGCTCATTCTGGCACATGTAGGTACAAGTCCCCCAAGTCCCCAGCCAAGGAGGGCAATCTTGGTTGGGGAGTTGATCGGCGGTGTGAAGCGTTACTTCCGCTAGACTTGCAACAGCATAATTAGCGTCAGTGCGTTGTCAACCATGGATTTACTGAGCAAACGCTTTATACCCTTTCGGGTGGGCCCCTGCCAGGCCCGCCAGGGAGTCCCCCACTCCCTAGCCAAGACGGACCTCCGGATGGTCGGCAAATTGTTTGTTGAGGGGAAGCTGCGTGGAGCAGAAGGTGTTGGGTAGCGAGCCCAATCTTAGTACCCAAGTGGCGAGGGTCAACGTACCCGATCAGGGTCATCGTAGACTGTTGACAAGTCCTCGTGTCCCGTAGGGACGATCTGACAATAACGCCGCGTGGCGGTCGTTGTCAGAATGAGGCGTAGCCTTGGGATTCGCCGCTGGCGGATACCCCCCGCTGGATGTAGCAGGAAACAACGTCGGGTAGACGTGTTCGGCGCTGGTTACTGAGCGGAACTGCGCTCAGCAACGCACGGGTTTTGCAAGATGGAGGGGGTTCTGCCGGCAGTGCCATGTATAGCCGAGGGCAGCCCTTGCAAATTGTCACGTGGAAGTCTTGCGGGAATTCGCTCAGTGGACTTCGATACTTGGAAGATGACAAGTGAGAAGTTCTACTAGCGAGGTTTCGCTCAGCGGACTTCGATACTTGGAAAGTGATAAGTAAGAAGTTCCGCTAGCGAGGTTTCGCTCAGCGGACTTCGATACTTGGAAGATGACAAGTGAGAAGTTCCGCTAGCGGGGTTTCGCTCAGCGGACTTCGATATTTGGAAAGTGACAAGTGAGAAGTTTCGCTAGCGAGGTTTCGCTCAGCGGACTTCGATACTTGGAAGATGACAAGTGAGAAGTTCCGCTAGCGGGGTTTCGCTCAGCGGACTTCGATACTTGGAAAGTGACAAGTGAGAAGTTCCGCTAGCGGGGTTTCGCACAGCGGACTTCGATACTTGGCGCCTTTCTCCCAAAAGTTGTGGCTCCTACTGGACGCTTCGCCTGATGGTGGTGGACACGTGGCAAACCCCTAAAGGGTTAGCGTGTGGAGGCGTGCCCCCTTCGCCGAGCCGTCTCTTCGCCATTAATGTCGAGTAATGATGGATTTCGTAACCGAGGCGACGCCTCGGTTAATCTGGAAAGTAACTGCAGCTGTGGGACACGCGTACGGCTGGCAGTCGATGTCGTTTTTTTAAACGGACGGCGTGGGATTGTTTGACGTTGACATAAAAGGGGGGGAAGGTAGCATATTTGGCACTGCTCTAAACTTCGAACTGTGCCTTCGTCGTCTTCAAGTGTTCTGTGTTTGAGATCAGAGAAGAAAGGTGAGGTGATATTGGCGAGTTTTCATGCGTGGAAGAACCGACGATCTCCGGCTTCGAAGACTAGTGTACACACTGCTGTCAGAGGCTCCACTGTTAATTAGGTTGGTATTCTGGCCTTTTTTCCTGTTTGATTGGGTGTCTGCCTCGTTGAATTTCTGGGTGTTTCTGTGATATGTTCTTTGTCGACGTACTGTGAGGGTGTGAGAGTGGGTTTGGGGAAGAGTGGTTGTGATTGACAATTAGGGTTGTTAGGGCTTTTCTAGATGGTCGAATCTGGGTTTGAGTGGGTTTGTTCTTGTTTTGGCATTTTCTGGGTTGAGTGTTGTTGATGTTCTTGGGCACTAACTGATATAGGGATAGGTTAGATCCTGTGTGAGCTAACTGATTTGGGTTTTAGGGTTTTGGGATGGCCGACGTCATAGAGATCTCGAGTAGTGAAGATTTCGGATCTGAAGTGTCGTTTAGCGCGGCGGATAGAAATTTTATTGACTCGTTGCGTCCGTCTGCCCGTGCAGGAACCTCACTGCCAGAACCGCTAGAGGTCGAGCCGCTACAGACCATTCCGTGGGACGTAGACATGGGTCGTGCATCGCGTCCGGAGAGTTCTAGGGCGGGGGAGGCTGCCGCTGTACATACTTTGCATGAAGAGTGGCTAGAAAGTAATAGTGCTGCCAGCGGTTCCGCTGGCTGGGGAGGTGTAGCGGGAGAGGATACCGAGTCGGCGTGGGTGTTCGAGGATGGCACCCCCGTTGACGAGGCGGGAGGTAGGATGACAGCGGTTGCCGTCAACCGGCTGAAGCGGGTGTTCTGGTTGCCCGGCGTGGTGAAGCTGCGTCCGCCGACTGTAGAGGAGAAAGCTTCGATTCTGCCAGTGGGCCATGCCGCGTTGCACGAGGCTATATTCCGCAAGGGAGTGACCCTCCCGCTGGTGCCCAATCTTCAGATCTTGCTGTGCGAGTTCGGCATCGCGTTTGGGCAAGTGTGCCCCAACATGTGGCGGTTACTGCTGGCGCTAAACTCGTTGTGGCGGTTGTCTGGTTGCGAAGGACCGACCGTAGCGGAGGTGTTACATTTCTACGAACTGGTGTACGTGAAGCGCCAGGGTTGTAGAGGGCAAGTAAACCTCATCGATCGCCAAGGAGCGCCCAAGCTGATCGAGAACCTGCGGGACTCAATGTCGTACTGGCGGGGTTCGTTTTGCATTGCCACAGCGGGATGGGAGTACCAGGCGGGGTCTAACGAGGGGAGCCGTCGTTTAGAATTAAGTCAGAATTTCAGCTCATCAGAGGTTGTTTGTTGTTTCCGCTGAACACGACTGGCGTGGTTTCTGTTTTTTTTTTTTTTTTTTTTGTGTGCTCTACTGATAATGACCTGTTTGTGCAGCAGGGTTGCGGTACAACCTGACTCGTGTGGAAGAGTGCCAGGTAGCACGCATCAGGGGTTGCTGGCGGAATCGCAACTTGCTGGACTTCCGTCTCCTTAGTGGGTGGGAGTTGTTGGTAGCTCAACAACTGACGCGTGCCATTGGTAAGTAATCTCAGCTGTATCGTACCTTTGGTGAGGTTGCCCCATGCTAACTGGCCTGCCACTAATTTTTGTAGAGACTCCGCCGGGAAACAAGGCTAGCCGTGACGCTTTTGCAAAAGCCATGGACCGCGCTGAAATCGACAACTTCCTTGAAGCCATGTCCGGGATGGTGGCGCAAAAGACGGTGGTGGACCCAGAGACACTGGCGCTGAGCCAGTCAGAGGTTCCTGTGGTGCTGCCAATGCCGCACCACTCCCATCTTGGTGGTGATGGGCTGCCTGCCGTTCAGGCGGGGACTGGCGGGGTAAGTGAGGCGGCGCCGTTGAAAGAGAGAGCGCCGGACCTGCGGCGCGGCATGGTGAAGAAAGCAGTGCGCCCCACCGAGGGTGTTACCATAGCGGGGTTGGCGCCGCCGGCGGGGGGTTCGAGGCTTGCCGTTGCTGGGAGCACGCGGGTGCTTCAGCGAAAACGTCGTCAGCCCGACTCGGGTAGGGAAGAAGAGGAAGTGGAGGTAACAGGGGCCCGAGAGTAGCCGAAGAAGTCGAGGCAGGCTCCGCCCGAGGCTCTTGCTGACGTGGCGAAGGAGGTGGGTACAAGCGGCCTGGACTCATTTGCCGCCTACGCCGAGTTCCTCAACGACGGTGAGCGGGACTTCCTGTATCACCTCTGCGAGCGGCTGGGATTCGGCGGCTTAGAAGAAATTGTTCGGTCGACCGCCGTCAGCAAGTCGCCCTTTAGCACAGCCTTTGGGCACGTCGCCGTTGGGCTCCATGAGATGTTCCAGGTGGCGTCCAAGCAGCCCCTGGTTGAGCGGGAGCTGAGGGAGGAAGTGGCGGGCCTCCAGAGGGACTTGGGGAAGGCTCAGGAGAAGCTGGCTGATATCGAACGACGTTTGACAAAGGTCGACTGCGATGCGGCAAATGCCAGGGGCAAGCTGAACGTTGCCATTGAGCGGCACCTGGATCAGAATGAGCGGTATGCCAAGCTGGAGCAGGATATGTCCCTGCTGCGGGACCGGGTGACCGCGAAGGAGAAGAAAGTTGAGATCCTTCAGCGGGAGTCCGCCGCCAAACAGGCGGAGATCAAGCGGCTAGAGAGTGAAGTCGCTCGCTTGGAGGCTGAGGGAGGCCGTGCTGCGGCTGCCGCTGTTGAATCGTACAAGCAGTCGGTGGAGCACAAGAAAGCGCTGAACGACGCAGCTAAGCTCGGTGCCCTGGCTAATGTGGAGATGTTGCGGTAGAAGGGCGCCATTGACTGGGCGAAAGAGGCGATGCCGGTCGTGCAGCCAAGTAAGGAAGCGCCGCCGACAACAAGTACCGCTCCTACTGCCGCACCTGGTCATGTTGGAGTCTGCTCGGGTAGCGGGGAGAGTGGCGAGCTTTCAGAAGGCAACTCCCAGCGGACACCTACGCAGTCCGAGGTGTCCCGCCCTGGGTTCTTGGTGGCCCACGCCCGGGCGGATGGCACAATAGAGACTCCCAGTCCCACAGCCCGAGGGTTCGACCAGACGAGCTGCTCCCATCCTCCGCAGGTCGCCGGTGGAGCTGCTGAAGGTAGCGGGGCCGACCTGACCAACCTTGCCAACCCCGCCAACCCCTAAATAGGAGTAGGAAAGTTTTTTGTAGCCGCTGAGGCATAGATGATGTAATTCAGTTTGGGATATAAATGAAATTTGTTGGCACCCAAATTCCTATTGTGTTTCTTTTTGTTTGTGATAATGTGTGTGCCGCTAGAGGTATTGATACTTGCTTTTGGTCATGAATGAAACATTAAAGGAATTAAAATTGGTCCAACTGCACAATGTAGCCGACGTAGTCCGCTGACTGGCGTTGCCAGTTGCCCTTAGTGCTAGACTTGGTAACAATGGTTTGAATAATTCCTCGTTTCATTGATAGCTGTCTGAACAGCGTTTACAAAAGCGGGGTCGTACCCGTTGGGTAGCTTCCCTTAGCTAAATATTGAACAAAAATTTAGCTAAGTCAAGATGCTCTTGGGTAGCGGTATGACTATTTGTAGTAATACCGAAGGTGTTCGGTATTCCAAGGGTGGGTCGTTGTGACGCCATCCTTGTCCATTAAGTAGAAGGTGCCTGGGCTAACGACCTCTACAATTTTGTATGGACCTTCCCAAGTTGGGCGGAGTTTCGTTGGCGGGGGTATGACTTCCTTCATTACCCAGTCCCCCAGTTGGAGGTTGCGGGCTTTAACCCTGGCGTTGTAGAAACGTGACACCCGCCGCTTATTCTGGAGATTGCGCAAATGGGCTGCGTCTCGCTTTTCCTCTAGTAAATCCCTGTCGAGGTTAACGTCGTCGCTGTTGGTCTCGGGGTAGTAGCCTTCGACCCTAGCGGTTGGTTGGGTTACCTCGATAGGCAGGACAGCCTCAGTCCTAAACATCATACAAAAGGGGGTTTCACCTGTGGCGGAGGTTGGGGTTGTTCTGATGGCCCATAGAACCTCCGGGAGCTTCTCCGCCCACAAACCCTTTGCCTCATTGAGCCGCTTCTGCAACAGTTTCTTGATTATCTTGTTTGCCGCTTCGACCTGGCCGTTGGTTTGGGGATGGGCGACCGACGCAAAACGCATCTTGGTGCCCAGATTGGCGGTGAAAGAGATGAGTTCCTTATTGTTGAACTGTGTGCCGTTGTCTGTGATGATTGCGTGCGGGACACCGTAGCGGCAGTAGATGTTCTTCCAGAGGAAGTGGATTACCTTGGCGGTAGTTATTGCCCTCAGTGGCTCTGGCTCTATCCATTTGCTACTGTAATCAATGGCGACAATGATGTATTTGAATTGACCTTTGGCGGTTTGGAATTTTCCCATCAAGTCCAGGCCCCACGTTGAGTGAATCCAGGGGCTGACGATAACCGACAGAGGTCCCGCCGGAGCGTGTGGAAGATCAGCAAATTGTTGGCATTTGTGACAAGATCTTGATATCCGCCGGGCGTCATCACCAAGCGTAGGCCAAAAGTAGTCTTGTCGCATTGTGCGATTAGCCAAGGATCTGGCGCCTGAATGATTTCCGCATTCCCCGCCATGTATTGTTGCCAGCACGACCTTTCCCTCCTCTGGGGTTAGACAGCGGAGGTTGGGGTGAGTGAATCCCTGGCGGTAAAGTTTGCCGCTCTGCATGTTGTAACGGGTTGCTCTCCGCTGGAGCTGTCGCACCTTGCTCTTGTCCTCTGGCAATGTCCCATTGCGCTTGTATTGGATAATCTCGTCCATCAAACTAGGATTGGCCTCAATGCTAAAGATCTCCGCCAGGGTTTTTGTGATACTTGGCCTGTCCAGAGACTTTACCCTTGTGTCTGCTGGGCTCTGGTGTGGTTGGGCGGTTGCCAGCCTTGCCAGTGAATCAGCCTTGGCGTTCTTTTCCATGGGGATTTGTGTGATGGTGTGGAACTTGAATTTCTTGAGCAGCGTTTTGGAGTACCCTAAGTATGCCGCTAACTGCTGATCCTTGGCCTGAAAGCTGTCATTGACCTGGTTAACGACCAACTGAGAATCGCTGAAGATGTTGACACTGTCGGCCCCTGAATCAATGGCGAGGAGTAGGCCGGCAATGAGTGCCTCATATTCCGCCATGTTGTTAGAAGCTTTGAAGTTGAATTTAAACGCATATTCGACACTAAGCCCCCTGGTCCTGTTAAGATAATTCCGGCGCCGCTGGCCTTGGCGGAAGCGGAACCATCCACGTGTAGGTTCCAGTCTGATTGTTGGGGTGCCGGCTCTACGGCCGTAGCAATTTTCGTTCTGAGCGGTACATCGATCTTGGTTTCAGGCTGACGCTACGTGAGCTCAGCAATGAAGTCTGCCACCGCCTGGCCCTTCATGGCGGTTCGTGGTTTGTAATCAATGTCAAACTCGCTGAGCTCAATGGCCCACTTGCTGAGGCGCCCCGAATGTTCAGGGTTCTGCATAACTTGTCTCAGCGGTTGATTGGTTAGCACATGTATTGTATGGGCTTGGAAGTACTGGCGGAGGCGTCTGGCGGCAACGATGAGTGCGAGAGCAAGCTGCTCCAATGGAGGATACCGTGTTTCTGCTCCATTCATTCCCCTTCCGGCATAGAAAACTGGGAGCTCGTCTTGGCCCTCTCGCCGGACGATGGCGCAGCTAACCGCTGAGTGAGATACCGCTAGGTAAATGTACAATGTTTCTCCTTGGACAGGAATGGAGAGGAGCGGAACTGCCGCTAGGTATTCCTTCAGGCCTTGGAACGCCGCCTGGCACTCTGGGTTCCAATCGATGACCTTCTTGTGGGTTGTTTTGAGGACTTTGAAAAATGGGGCACACATGTCGGTCAGTCTGGAGATGAATCGAGACAGGGCGGTTAGCTTGCCCTAGAGGCATTGGACGTGCACCTTCCATTCTGGGTCCTTCAGGTTGAGGATGGCCTGTACCTTGTCAGGGTTGACCTCAATGCCCCGTTCACTGACAATATATCCCAGAAATTTGCTGGCGGTGACGCCAAAGAAACATTTCTCCAGGTTGAGGCGCATGCCGTAGGCCAAGAGGATGGTTATTATGATTTTCAGATTTGCCACATGTCCGTTGGCCTTTATACTCTTGACCAACATGTCGTCTACGTAGACCTCGATTATCTTGCCCAGATGTTCCGCGAACATGGCGTTCATCAACCGCTGATAAGTTGCCCCTGCGTTCTTCAAACCGAAAGGCATCACATTGTAACAATACAGGCCTTTGTCGGTGGTGAAGGTGGCGCATTCTTGGTCGTTGGGATGCATCCTGATCTGGTTATAACCGGAAAAAGCATCCATCATGCTGAGAAGCTCGTGTCCAGTGGTTGCGTCGACGAGTTGATCGATGCGGGGTAATGGGAAGCTATCTTTCGGGCATGCCTTGTTAAGGTTTTTGAAGTCGACGCACATCCTCCACTTGCCGCTAGCCTTTTTGACCATAACCAGGTTGGAAATCCACTGGGGATAGATGACCTGGCGGATGAACCCAATGCCCTGGAGCTTGGCAATCTCCTCTCTGATAGCGCGGTACTTCTCTTCGTCGAAGGCTCTGCGTTTCTGTTTGATAGGGTAGAAGGATGGTTTGATGCTCAACTTGTGTGAGATGATTTCAGGGGAGATACCTGGCATGTCTGCATATGACCAGGCAAAGACTGCAGAGTTGTCACGTAGGAACTGAGTGAGCTCCGCCGCCAGTTCTGGGTCCAATTGAGCGCCCATGCGGACCGTCCGCTCAGGGTGCTCGTCCAAGATGCTGACAACCCTCAGTGATGTTTCTTGGTTGACCGGCTCCTTCCTTACATACTTCTTTTCGTCCTCCCTGGGGTCCTCAAAAATGTTTGGTGGCGGTGCCTGACTGCCTACCGCTAGGATCTCGTGGCGGCAGGCTGATTGTGCTATGGTAGTAGAATAACATTCGCGTGCCAATTGTTGACTTCCCCTGACACATCCTGTGCCATTGGGTGTGGGGAACTTCATGAGCAGCATGTACCCGGCGATGATGCACTTGAGTTTGTTGAGCGCTGGCCGGCCAATGATGGCGTTGTATGAACTGAAGCAATCGACAACTATGAACTCCGTATGTATTTCAGCCATACATGGACTAGTACCAATAACGAGTCGCATATAGTTAGAGCCCAGCGGTTGCGTGACGTCACCGGAGAAGCTGAGCAGTGGTTCATGATCTTGGAGTAATTTTCTATTCCGCTTAAGGTCGTTGTAACAACCACTGAATATAACGTTGACAGCGGAACCGCTATCAACCAGGATTCTTCCCACTGACATTTTGCCTAGAATAGCGTCGATCAAGAAGGGATCGTCATGGGGCAGATGTACTCCTCGTTCCTCCTCCTCTGAGAAGGTAATGGGCTCCCAACCAGACCTTGGGAGTTTGGCGGATCTTTTGTAGCGGATGTTGCAGACTTCCTTTGGGTGATTAGCTCATGCGTAACTCTTTCTAGCTCTGTGAGACATGCTGGTGATTGGAGCACCTCCGTCGATTGTGTTGATGCGGCCCATGGGCTCAATATCGGCGATCACAGGTGGCGGTTGGCGCACCTTGAACTGCTCCAGCTTGCCGTCCTGGTACAAGGTCTCAATGGCCGTTTTGAGGGCGTTGCAGCTGTTGGTATTGTGACCGCTGTCCTCGTGGTATTTGCACCACCTGCCAGTGTTCCTTGGCTTTCCTGTTTTTGGGTATTTTCCCGGGGGCGGCGGTGGGATCTGGTCCTTGCACTGATTGTATATTTCTTCATGCGAAGCCGTGAGGACTGTAAATACTGCATACCGCTGGGAAGACTTCGTATGTTTGTTGCGGTTGTCCCCATGGGATGGGCGGTTTCCCTTGTAGTGCTGATCCTTTTGCCGCTTGTTTTGGTGCTGACCCTGCTGCCACTCCCTCTTCTTGTCGGTTGGCGGTGTGGAGGTTTTATTAGCGGTCCTCTACTGACTGGAGGAGGGCTGTGTCGACTTTGCCAATGCCGCCGGTGGCAGTGGGGTCTCTCCATATGTGATGAATTCTGCTTGGGCATGAATGACCGCCTCACTCATGAGGTGGTCATATACCGCATTTGGATGATTGTAGTTGAGGTGATAGAGAAATGGCCCTTTGAGGAGTCCCTGCTTAAAAGCCGCCGAAGCCATTGTTTAATCAAGATCACGGCACTGAGATGCTGCCGGTCGCCACCTTGTGACAAACGCCTTCAGTGTCTCCTCCGTACCCTGCTTGACGTTGAACATTTGACTTGTGTTGTAGTGCCCGGCGGACAGTAGGATGAACCGGGAAAGGAAAGCGTGCGACAATGCCTGGAATGAGTCAATGGATCCCGGCGGGCATTCGAAGAACCAATTCATTGCCTCATTGTCCAGCGTTTCGCTGAACAAGTGGCACAGGGTGGCGTCATCGAATCCCTTGTTGTTGGTGACTTTCTTGAAGGTGTCCATATGGACGAAGGGATTAGTCTTACCGCTGTAATGTGACATTTTAGGGGTCTTTGCATACGCCGGTCTGACGGCCAGCAAAATTGCAATGGTAAATGGTCCTGGCCTGGCCGCGAAAAGTGGGTTTGAAGCTGGTGCCGGGGTGCCTGATTCCGCCAGGAGTAACCGTTGTTCCAACTGAGCGGTTGCATCGCCGGCGGGTTCTCGCCGGGTACTCCCCTGAACTGATCCTCGCCTGGGAACGGGTGGGTTTCCTTCTGTTCTCGTCCTAGGTCTCGAGCGGTGGGTGTGCAGTGATGACTCCGCCTCCTGTTCCAACATTAGCTGGGGTGCAGGGGGTGGTCCCATTCCAGCTAGCTCTGGTGGGTGCAGCGGGACTTGCATGTGTACGACCGGTGCTGGTACCAATGCCCCCGTGACGGGTCGGCTATGCCTGGTGCTTCGTGACTGCTCACTTCGTGCCGGGTTGGCAGTTGCCTCCAGCGTTTTCTTTAGCTCATCGAAGCGGGACACAAGCGTGGCCACCTGCCTCTAGGCTTCGGCCTTTTCCTTGCGTTCCTGTTCACGCTCCCTGTTTGCTTTGTGAAGATCCACCAGTGCCAGCTCATATAGGGAGGCGAGGTCTTGGCCTGGCGGGCGGCTGCTACTTGGGTTTGTCTCACCGCCGGGGTTGACCGGGTTGGTGAACAACGCTGGGGTTGACGCTTACCGCTGGGTTGGTGGGTTGGGGAATGGCGGATTGATCTGCCTGCTCTTCAGCGTTTCCCTCGCTGTCATTAGTCATGGTGATTGTGGCGGGATGACCTCTTGTTCAAGGCTTCCCACAGACGGCGCCAATGTTAATGCTCAAGTCTGGCGGTAGCCGATTCCTTGCTTAACGCGGGTTCGGTGGGCGGACCGCTACTCCTAGGATTAGGTGATTCCTGTTCGCTGCAACACGATAGACAGGGCGTCAGAGGG
This sequence comes from Rosa chinensis, assembly GCF_002994745.2. Lineage (NCBI taxonomy): Eukaryota > Viridiplantae > Streptophyta > Magnoliopsida > Rosales > Rosaceae > Rosa > Rosa chinensis. The sequence continues at coordinate 22,892,441 of NC_037091.1, read as the reverse complement.
AGACCGCGTTGGGCGGTCTTCACTTCTCCGATGCCTAAGTCAGTCACTGTATATGCGCAGCATAACAATAAATGAGTAGTAATTGCGTAATTAATGAGGAGAGAGGAGAGAACCTTTTATAGTTGAGGAAGAGGTTGATCTTCCTCTTGTTTCCGATGTGGGACTGATATGCTTCGATTCCCAGCGTCTGGAGCTTCTGATGCTATCTTGACGCGGCGCGTCAGCGGTGATCTGGGGGCGGTCCAGGGCTTAAGCGGTAACCTGCCTGGCCGTGCCTTCGCAGGTCATCCCCTTGGTGGGAGTCGGTACCTCTGGCGGTACAATAAGCGTGGCTCATTATAGCTAATTATGCTCGTTCTGGCACATGTAGGTACATTTCTCTATTATTTTAATTGAAAATTATGTAAATTAATAGAGTAAATTTTCTGTTAATGTGAAGATAGATGACAAAATATAATTGGTGGAACATAATAGGGATATACAAGTTAGGGACAGGTTTTTTTTTTTTTTTGGCAAAAGATGTCAACTCATTATATAGATTCAGCAAGCAGTACAAAAACGAACACCCATATGGGGTCGACAGAAAGAATCGTTTCTCAGAGTACCCTGAGACTCATAATCCAAACAAGAACAAGAACCCAATATACCCCCAGTACACCCACCTTTTAGACAATTCAAGCACCTTTATTCCAAACAAAGATCAGTAACCTCTGAAGCAAGAATAAAAAAAACCTCAGATATTATGATCTTTGTGACCTAAAAAATTTAAATGCTTAGCATAGACCCATCATTTTTTTTTTGAAAAAGAATGAAGGCCCAAAGCTAAAGTGAAAAATAAAAACTTAGAGACTCTGTGAGCCGAAAACAACCAAACCCACAGAGAACCCAAGATCTATAAGGGAAACCAAAAAGCCCAGATTTGAAAAACCCTAGCAGACACCCCCAACTAAGGCCAGACCCAAGAGAGCCACTCAACACAAACCCTAGGGAAGCTGTCGCCACCTTGGTCGCTGCATCCAACACCTTTAGGACGAGAGCCGCCACTCCATCCTCCTAAATCTGTCGAAGCATGCTAAAACATGTCTCAATAGTCATCAACATTGCGACCGTCATGGGAAGGACACCACGACCAGCCCATATCACCTAAAGCTCTGTCACCAACAACGGAGAAAACCCGACCCAAAATACCTAAATCTGACCAGTCTCCACCTTCAACTTTTGGCATCCAATCATCTCTAGGTGCCGACAACCATACTGCCCCAAGAATCCAATCTTCTCCAAGCATCCCAACCTGAGTGTGATACCCCAGAAATTCATATTTTATTTTCCGAGGATTTTTCGGAATCTGATTTGTGGTTATTGGACGGTTTCGTGGCTCGTGGATGGAGCGGAAGTGTTTCGGATGAATTTTAATTCGGAAAATATGACTTTAGGGGTGGCGCAATGGTTGACTTTTGATACGTTGAGATTCTCTGAAAACTTCCTTCAAGAAAGTTGTAGAGAGCGTTGATACGAGTTCGGGGACATGTGGAACGCGTCAATCGGAGTTCGTATGGGAAAGTTATGACTTTCGGAAGAAGTTTCTATTTTGGTATAAATAGGAATTTTCCGAAATTATTTTCATAATTTTCCGGAAACTATCATTATCTCTCGATCGACGCCTTCACTATCTGAGTTTTTCGTCTGACCTGACCCGAACCCGGCCGACCCGACCCGATTTTTCCAGTGGTGAAATCTTCCAGATTAGCTCGTCACGGCCGTCTGCTCCTCCCTCTGGTGTCCTCTAGCAGCGATTGTCCTTCACGGCTGTGCTGCAAGGAGGCAAAGTTTGAGGATTTACGACCCGACTAGAAATCCTTGTTCTGGTGACGGCACGGCTTCAAGCTTCCTTCTTTGGGTTCATGGGAGCCTTTTGGATCGATCTATGGTGTTTGTTTGGATCGATTTACGTGGAAATCGGTTCAACTCGGATTGAGCAAAAATTCAAAGCTTGTGAGGTAGTTTTCGACCCTTTATGCTTGTTTTCTGACTTCGAGCTAGTTATGAAAATTCACAAGCATGCTTAGATGAACATTTTTGATGTTGGGAGTTTTGGGAAATAATGAGTTTTGGTCCCGGCGGTGCACCACCGCCTGTGGCGGCGTTCCGGTGGTGTTCTGGCCATCTAGGGGACTGTTTCTGGTATTATATATGATCTACTCATTGATACGAGCGTTTCGATATATAATATGCAAATTTTGGAGTTCGAATGGATTTGTTATGATTTTTACCATTTCATATCGGTGAATTTATTCGATCCATGAGGATCCGAGCGTTCGATCGACTTGTGGTTTGGAAATATCGATTGTAGAAGTATTCTAGAGACACTGGGTGATCTCGGATGTGGTTTCACCTCAATTGACGTCACTTTGGGAATTTTGGTTCAATTTAGGGTTTTGAACGTTATTCCTTCTGTTTCATTAATTGAATCAAGGCTGTACTTTCCTTAGGTACTTGACGAAGTATTCTTGGACAGGTAGTTGGTGGTTAGACTGTTTTGTTCTGTATTGAAGACGCAACAGGAGTTTCGAGGTGAGTAATCTCACAAGGTTCATTAATGAACGGAATACCCTTATTGTTTTGAGAGTTATTTATTAACTACAAACTATAGTTGGTATTAGTAGACATTCCTGAGCGGATGACTACGTATATATATATTAACGTGAAATATATATGTATTTGTGGGTTTTGTGGATTTATGAAAACAATATGCATGAAATGATGCTTTTTATTGTTTTGGGTTGTGGCTTTGGAAAACAAATGATTGTGGAATTGTTGATTCGATTTGTTTTGAAAAGCGTTGAGATTTCAGAAAAGTATTGAGATTTGGGTATGAAAACAATATGCATGAAATGATGCTTTTTATTGTTTTGTGTTTCGGCTTTTTGGAAAACAATGATTATGGAAATGTTGATTTTGAATTGTTTTGAAAAGCGTTGAGATTTGTGTAACATTTTGAGTCCTGTGCGACTTCTTAAATGTTTTGCTCCAAGGACTGAGAAGTCCGAGGAACAAAGGTCTATGACCTTGGGCAGAATATCAGGTAATCACATCTTTGGCCGGACCGGTGGTTACGTTTCAGTTAGAGCTCTAATCTGTCTGCCATATAGGTGATTCATGAGGTAACGGGAACTGGTTATTGATAACTCATGACATTACGTGTTTTTAGGGAACAAGGTGTGAGTTGCTTCCTTATTAACAGTTTTTAAGGGGACAAGGTGCAAGTTGTTTTCCTTATTAATGATTTGATAGAAATCAAGGAGTGAGTTGCTTTCTATGTTTTATTGATAGAATTCAAGTGTGTGTTATTTTCTATGGTACGATTTTGGTACAATTGATAGAAATCAAGGAGTGAGTTGCTTTCTATGTTTTATTGATAGAATTCAAGTGTGAGTTGTTTTCTATGGTACGATTTTGGTACATATGATAGAAATCAAGGAGTGAGTTTCTTTCTATGTTTTATTGATAGAATTCAAGTGTGAGTTGTTTTCTATGGTACGATTTTGGTACATTTGATAGAAATCAAGGAGTGAGTTGCTTTCTATGTTTTATTGATAGAATTCAAGTGTGGGTTGTTTTCTATGGTATGATTTTGGTACAATTGATAGGAACCAAGGAGTGAGTTGTTTTCTATGTTTCGTTTTAAAAGGAAACAAGGTGTGAGTTGCTTTCTTTTATTCTGATTTGAAAGGAAATTAAAGTGTGAGTTATTCTCCCTTATTTCGTGTTTTAAGGAATCAAAGCGTGAGTTGTTTTTCTTATTTCTGGTGTGCGTTGTGTTAACTGTTTTGAGTTACTCATATGGGCTTGCAAAAGCTTACCGGGTTTGTTGTGCGACAACCCGGTACACTATTCAAACGGTGCAGGGGTTAATCCTGCAGGCTAGGATAATCGGGGTTGAAGCTGAGGTAGCGCCTTTGCAGCTTTACGGTCAGAAGCCATTTTTGTAACTTTCCCGTTGATAAGGACTTCCGTTGTAGTAAACTCTGAGGAGCATTTACATTTTATTTTGTTGTTGACAATTTAATTCGTAAGCTTATATAATATATAACTATTTGGAGTGAGTGTATATTAATTTTTGAGGGTTTAGGGCATCAATATGTACTTGGTTTGAAGGGAAAAAGTTTCCAATGTATTTTGTATTGATGGCTGAACAATCACGCATGTATAATTATGGGATTATATATCGATTTTTATTTTATGTTTAAAAATCAGGGGCGTGACAGTTTGGTATCAGAGCGTAAGGTACATATTTGGTGATAATCAGTACTCCTCGAGTGATGACCCGTCTGCAGAGGATCCCCATCTGATGCTCTTCAGTATTGATATAATCATCAGGTATGTAGGAGTGTTAGTTGTGGGTTAGAAGGAAGAACCGTTAGAGCATTAGTTTGCTCTGTTAGTGAAGTTGTGAACTTAAGTGTAGGAGTTTGGGTAACTTCTATGAGTTAAAGACTTTTGAGGAATGGGAGCCTTTAGTTTTAACTCGAGATTTATATAGGGGATAGGATTGTATCTTCTGACGTAGTGAGGTGGTTGATTTAGTCATGTTGTTTGACTTATACTTGTAGTTGGAAGTTGTACATGTATTAATCATAGGTTGTTATGATCCTTAGGTGATGGATTCACAAGAAAGCCGAGCTAGGGGTCGAGGTAGACCTAGAGGTATTGGTAGAGCTCAAGGTAGGGGCAGGATCTCCCCTGTTGAAGAGATATTTGAGAATGAGGTTGAGACATCGAATGTTGAGCTGCCTGTTCCACCTGTTGTGGAGGTTGCGAATGTTGTAGATCCCACTCGTTTGTCGAAGTTGTCAAAGGAGATTTCGAGGCTGGGAGGAGTTCCATTCCAGGCAGGTATGGATCACATGTTGGCAGATCAATGGATCGAGAACATGAAGACTTACTTCGAGATGGTCGTTTGCGACGACATTGAGAAGAGAAAGATTGCTGCGTTTATGCTCCAAGGCAATGCTCGTCTGGTGGAGCGGCGCACAGAGAGTTATGGATGTGTCCACCATGACCTGGGATGAGTTTGTAGAACTGTTCAGGAAGAAGTACTTTTCGCCTTCAGCGAGGGAGTAGTTGGAAAGGGAACCAGCAGAGGCAACTGCCTCAGGGGTAGGCAAGGGTGTTTGCTATTGGTTAGCAGAATACCGGGGAAGAAGGTACCTTATCTATTTCTACTTGGGTTGCTATAGTGATGTGTGGTAGTTGCATACTTCTTTCTGTGTGTTGTGTTGTGATAGGTTTTGCCTGTTGGCTATAGTTAGACCTATGAGTGTGGCATGTAGTGTGATGCATCCTTCATTGTTGTGGTAGTAGGGGATCTATACCACTTTGATTTTGATTGCAATGACAGGTGATGATTTATGTGTGGGGTAGGTGGGGCTAAACCTTAGATTGATTTTATGTCCCAGGATGGGTAGACACTTATTGAGCTTTGATGCATAGGCTTTGGTTGATTTGAATGACGGCTTCATTTTCAATTCTTGTAACGTAAGGGTTACATTATCGATGAGTGATCCATATAATGTAAGGACATGACTCTGGAGTCTTAGGTAGTTGTGCATGGTGCTGTAGTTTTGCAGAATTGTTGTTGCATTGTTATGTGTTTGAAATAGGTGAGATGTTTAGGTTACCTTTAAGTGGAATGGTTGACAGAACCCGACCCAAGTTCCACCCCGAAACCCGGATACGAGACTGTGGGGCCCACTTTAAGTGAAACCCTACCGAAAAATCGGCAGAACCTCCCCTAAAATAGGCTACCCAAATAATCACAAAACCTGGACATGATTAAAATTTAAACTTCTACCCAAACACACATTACAATATTTACATTTCAAGCGTATATGTTACATTCAGAAGGTACGAATTCCATCACAACCTCAGTATGATAAACATCAACTCAAACAAAAGCATTCTCCAAATTTAAAAGGGTTATCAGAGCAACACTAATAGCTAAGCCGATATCAAACAAGGTAGGTCAAGTAATAACCTATGGACAAAACGGAAGCGCCAATTCCAAAGCCTCCAGTTCCTGGACGCGATCTCGGCCAATATGAAATCTGGGCAATTGAAAGCGAAGGGCCCAGGGGGAAACATATAAAATCCATTAGAGTGAGTGGACAAAACTGAAACAAAATATGAAACAATAAATGGAATGCTTCCCCATTTCTCTTTTCAACAAAACCAACATGCAGCGAGATTCCACACTATTTCCAACTCAATCCTTTTTCAAGAAAACTCATTTGATGATTAGGAAGGACTGCTTCCTAATCATCTCACGCCATCTGGGAGGGACTGCCACCCAGATGACTCATCGGAAGGGACTGCCAACCCGGAATAGGAGGCGGTGGGTAGATGGGACTGCCAACTAGCCACATGCAGGTAGTTAGAAGGGACTGCCAACTAACTACCTCATGTCATCTGGAAGGGACTGCCAACCAGGTGACTCATCGGATGGGACTGCCAACCGGGCTGTAGTCTGGAAGGGACTGCCAACCAAACTATTACCTAGAAGGGACTGCCAACTAGGTAAGATACGCATGTGCCAAAGATAGCCTCCTTGTCAACTGCTTTCTTTTTAAATCCTTTTCTTTCCACAAAATCACATATACTCAAATAGTATTCCACTAAAAACTTAATACCATGCTGCATGCTTTATTTAAATAAAATAAAAGTCCACTCACAGATGAGTCTCGCAGCTAACCCTGCTGTCTGCCTGTATCCTCCTCACTCGAGGGCTCAGCACGTCCTGTAGTAATTGACAGGATAAAGTTAACCTCAATAAGGAAGTAATCTAATAGACAGAGCTTAATCCTTTGGAAAAATAATACTCACTACCCATAATTCCTCTAACAATCAAATTCTCCAATTTTAGAATTTCCTTTAACCTTCACAAGGATCGCTCAACAACTTGGCCAATTTAATTCCAACTCCTGAACTATACTTAACCACCATATTATAAAATTATCCCTTTCAAAATTTCCAAATTCATTCTTCAATTTCTCCACCAACAATTAGCCAACAAGGTTACAACAAAACATTTTCTTCCAAAATTCCAATTTCTCTTTTGACATTCGAAACCCAATTTACTTCTCCAACCTCTCAACAATCTCAACTCAACACTAAAAATATGACAACAAGTTCTCAACCCAAGATTAAAATCTTGACACCCTTAGAACCACAACCAACATCAAAACTCCAAGGAAACTCACTATCCAACAACCTTAAATCTAACACAAAATTCATAGATTAAATCTAACAGTTCCTATACCTGCAACAACAACCAAATTCAAGTAGAAATGTCTGGAAAAATCAAACAAGAACCCAAGAATTCGACAGTTACTGTTCATGGTACTGTTCACAGTCTCAAACACCTTCAAATCTTCCTCCACCGATCAAAATGAGCTGCAACAAGGTTAAGAACACGTTCAGCACTTCCCCAACAACCAAAACCCCCAAAGAATCCGGCCGGAAATCGCCGGAAACCGTAGATCAAAGCAAAAACCAATTTTTCCCATTTCTGGAAATTTCCTCTTCAAATCTCAAAAACCAAAGCTACCCAAGTCAGAAATCTTACCTTAGATGCAAGAGGAGGAAGAGAAGATCCTCTAATGGCCGGTGGCGGTGGTTTCACCGGAAAAAGGGGTTCCGGTTTGTAGAAAAGAGAAAGAAAAGAAAGAAGAGAAAAAGAAAGAAGGAAGAAGGAAAAAGGGGAGGGGAGGGGGGGGGCTGGAATCGGGTTTCCCGATTTCTCTCTCTTCCTTTTCTGTTTTTGTTTTCTCCTTTCCACAATTAGAAACTCACCTAAAAAAAAAATCCACGCTGTGAATAGTACTTTCTATTTTTGATCATAACTTTTCCGTAGAAACTCCGATTTAAACAAACTACGTGTCCACGAACTCGATTTTACGTATTCTACAACATTCTCAAAGAAATTTCCTAATTTACCAGACTAAAGAAAAGTCACTTTTCGGTCAACCACGGTAAAAAGTAACTAGTAAAAACTTTACGGTACAGGGCATAACAATGGTAGGATGCATTAGAATTGCGATATTAGGTAAGGTACCTATATCGATTGTTGAGCTAGACGCATGTTGTACCTTGGGTTGTGGAGATTTGATGTTTAGGTCAGCCTTATCTCCAAGATTTTATGTGGTGCGGCATATTTTAATTGGTCTATGCCGATGATGAAGTTTACGATGGATCTAGTGTGGTTGAAGTAAAAGATGTGGCGATCATTGTTAGTGTTTGGATTGTTTTCTGTATGTATTACAAAGAAACTTTGATCAGGGATAATTGACTAGTTCAATACCCTGTGGAGGCTTCGGAATGAGTGCTTTTCTTGTAGGGGAATAAGAATTGGATTTTTGGGGATGAGTTTATTCGTACTTGTTGGTTTTGTACGTTTAAATTTCAGGACGAAATTTCTTTAAGGGGGGTGGAATGTGATGCCCCGGAAATTTGTATTTATTTTCCGAGGATTTTTCGGAATCTAATTTGTGGTTATTAGACGCAGCGGAAGTGTTTCGGACGAATTTTTATTCGGAAAATATGACTTTAGGAGTGGCGCAAAGGTTGACTTTTGATACGTGGAGATTCTCCCAAAACTTCCTATAAGAAAGTTGTAGAGCGCGTCGATACGAGTTCGTTAACATGTGGAACGAATCAATCGGAGTTCGTATTAACTACGTGATATGCTCCTTAAGTAAAATTGCTACCCTGAGTTTTCAAAAATAGTTAGGTAATAAATCCACTCGAAATTCAATGAAATTGTCATGGCTCCCTATATACTTTAATAATGATTGATTTGAAAAAAGCTTATGTTGAAAAAAATTGAGAAGCTCAACAATTGTATTTACAAGTAAATTTAGCCCCACACTTCAAGAGTGTCGTTTTTTTGTTGTTGTTGTTGTTGTTAACTGTAACTATGGGAAGGAGAACCTCACTCTTCATAAGATTTGACCAAAAAACTCTATCAAGTGGACTCCCCAAATTATCAGTATATCAAAATTAATTTTGATGGTTATGTGATCAATAAGAACAATACTGCTATTGACTTTGTTACCAAAGATCCAAAGTACAAAATGAAAATGTTGATGTCAATTATATTCGTATAAGAAAAGGTTTAGCAAGCATAAACTTTTTGCAAGAATAATGCTAGATGAACTACATTTTTGGGTACCATATACATTCCACCTTATGTGATAGCTCATGTGGCATCATTTAGTGAAATTCTATTATAGGTTGGACTTTGTGCAACATCAGCTGCCACATAAAGTTGATTGCAGATGATATCCAAAAAGATGGTTATCTAGCATTACTTTTTTTGCAAATCCAATGTAATTATCATGGATCCTAATTTATTTTTATTCCTTTGAAAATCTAAAAAACTTCATGAGAAATCAAGATGTTATCCATTATAAACATGCTTCAACGTGATGTTTACCTATAAGAGAAAATCATACACGAACACGATTCCCAATTGTACTCGAAAAATCTCTTGAGAAATCAAATTAGAAACTCAACGACATGTCCCACATGCCAAAATATTTTTTATATAGCAACACAATTCATAAATAAAGTTCATATGTGATATTAAATTATAAATCATATATCATAATCATCGATAAAACATTCTCAATGCCAAACTCAAAACCCGAATAAATAATAGATAATTATCTTGTCCATCGAAAATCTCATTTTTGAAAATCTTTCAGAAAGCTCACAATCAACGAATAAAAATATTTTTCAATTCCGGAAATAGCCTCGGAAAACAATTTGTCGAAAACTATCATAAGTCATAAATCGTACTTAGTTCTGAAAATACTCCTCGGAAAACATTTTTATAATATGCAAGTCATGACTGAGCTCAATTCCTTACTATAAAACAAAAATCAAAAGTCATGACTAAAGGCATAATTCAAATCCGAGCATAGGAAATTCATCAAGATAATTTATTTTCCGAAAATCCAATCAATAAACCAAAATAATCTGAAACCAAATCAATAATCCAAAATCAAATCATATTCCAAAAACCAAAACATACACTCAATAAGTAAAATGATAATTAACTAAATAAATAAATAATTCAGAAAAATATGTGCATGCATCATTTAAAATCAAAAGTCCACTCACTGGTCACGGCCAAGTATGTCATCGACTTGAACTCTTCACAGGTGGTGACAACTTACTTTCTGTACAAAATGACGCTAATGAACAAAACTCCAAGTCTGGAAATTAAATTAGGAAAAACAAAAACCGAACCCTAACGTTAGCCCGAAACCCAAAAACTCTAATCCTCCTCGGATTCAACCCAAACTTCACTACTAACGTCATTTCGCCAACTTAAAAGTTTTGGGGCAAACTAAGGGGAAATCTAATGGTTGGATTCCGTAAATCAACCTTCGAAAACTTGAACTTCGGAGCTTGTGCGGGCCCCTGTCAATTCCTTTGAGTTTCATTCTTGCGAACGTACTCCCCAGGCGGGATACTTAACGCGTTAGCTACAGCACTGCACGGGTCGATATGCACAGCGCCTAGTATTGATACGCTCAAAGCAAGCATATAATTTAACCCTGAAATGTCATCGTTAGTATATAGTAAATAGGGATCGTTCTATTCCGGCGATTGAGGGTACACTTGTCATTGTAAAAAAATTAAATAATTAAAATAAAAACAAAGTATAATATTTACAAGATTATATACCAAGTACGAAAATAAGGGGGTTTTAAAGTTTTAGGTTTTTCGAAAATTAAAAGAAACAAAACAAGAAATAAAATTAAGTAAATACAAAAACACAAATACAAGAATGAAACATAAGAAACAAAAATCAAAACCAATTCCATAATCAAATTCGAATTAACCCTATAATTGTTCTTCCAAGTCATGAGAAAGAAGTTGATCATGTGAAACATTCGAAGCAAATGATTTCCCATATTTTACTTTCCTTTACTAATTAACCTAAGTGAAAGCACCTAGATCAATCCTATTAAACATGCAATCAAAGTCTCGAAAGCTAGCTAATCAATACATGTCCAACGCAAGAAGCATAGAGAAAGGTTATCAACTTAAGTGCACAACCTAGTATGAATAAGTTCATCTAACTGCAATCATTTTCAATTAAATTCGATTCTTGTCCAAAACCTTCACTACTTTTGATTCAAGTTCACAAAACTATTAGGTGAATCGTAAGCCTAAATCTAGCACCAATTATATGCAAACCCTAAAAATTTCGAACCATTTAAGATAAACACATAAAAGATATCAATCAAGCAAATTTAATTGAACAATCTCACAAAAACAACTTAGAATCATAATCATAGGAATTGAAATCTTCATTCAATCATAAAATTTCAGAATTAAACTTTGTTCCAAACATTGTTGTTAACTAAAACAAATTCATACGAATCAAACAAGGGGAAATCAAAAGTGATTACAAGAAAGAAGGTTGAATTACATCGTGAATGGAGATGGTGATGAAGAACTTGAACGATGAACTATTGAATCTTGAAAGCAAGCTTCAAAACTTCACGGCTTCAAGGTGGATTAGGGGAGGTGCTCAGGGCTTCTTCTTCCTTCTTCCTCCCTTGACAGAAATTACAGAAGATGAATAAGAGAATGGAGAGAGATTTTGACGTTATGGAGAGAGTATTTTCTGAATTGTGGGGGTGTTTAGACGTCAAGAGTAGGGGAGTATATATAGGGGACAGCAAGAGTGCTCTCCAAGTTCTTGATTCTTCTTTTATTTTCCAAGGAATTAGTTTAATAATTCCACATAGCTTCCACCAATCCCGTAGCGCCAAGTAAGCCCTGGTGTGTCATCCAACCAATCAAAACTCTACAAATTAAGTCTAGATATAATATTGCTGAAATATATAAGATATTTTCTGATTTTCTTCACAATATTTCGGCCAAAATTCCTTTAGAGAAAATAGGGAACGTATCTAGACTTGTTTTGGCATTTTCTTGTTGTCCACACTTTTTCTTTCCTTAAAACTCTCCCTAAATATTCTCTTGACGTTATCTCTTGATTTCCTTCTTGATTTTCATGCTAACTCCTTCTTTTCCTCTTGGTATTTCACGGCAAACACTCCTCCTATGATGCTTTGCATCACAAAACCCTAATTCCATGGGCTTTTATCCATTTTGCCGAAAATCCAAGTTAATCTAGAGAGTTCTTGGGCCATGTTGCGTCATCTTCAAGCCTTGATGATCTCCAACGCCATTTCCATCATTATTTCTATCAAGTTTCTTGGTTAGCTTCAGAATCTTGCTTGATACACTTTCCTCTTTTGAACAGGGTTTCCTAGTTGGAACAGGAAAGCTTCATTTCTTCATTTCTGCTCATTTGTGTAGCCCTTTGTGTCTCATCTTTACACTTCTTAACGTTTGCTAGCTCCTCTTTCCTTTCGTGAGTTCATTTCCACTTTTGAGCTCCAAGGACCTGAAAATATAAACTATTACTAAAAATAGAAACTTTCCTAAAACGTAAAATAGAAACTTTCTAAAAATGAAAAATAGAAACTTTCTAAAAGTGAGAAATGGAAACTTTCCTAAACTAAAATGGAAACTTGCTAAAAAGCGGAAAAAGAAACTTTCCTAAACTAAATGGATTCATTTAAGGAAATAACTAAGTAAATAAGAGGAAATAACCGTTAAAACGTCGCATTAAAATGTTCCTATCAAGTATCCATCGTTTACGGCTAGGACTACTGGGGTATCTAATCCCATTTGCTCCCCTAGCTTTCGTCTCTCAGTGTCAGTATCGACCCAGTAGAGTACTTTTGGCGTTGGTGTTCTTTCCGATCTCTACGCATTTCACCGCTCCGATCGATAACAAACCTTCACCAAAATCTCCCAAAATCATATCTGCAAGGTCCAAATGTCAAACCCTACCCTAAGTGCTAAACAAGAAAGCCAGAAGAGGCGACACGCTGCCCCACGAGCGGCCAAAAGTGGCGACGCGTGGGGCCACTGATTTGAGCCATGAAACTCACATCAAAAGTGGTGCCGCATTCCTAAAACTACAACAAAGACTGAATCAAAGCCAAACGGCCAGAAATTACCTCGAGTTGAAAACGGGGCATAATCCATCAAATCCTCGATTCATCCTCCATGTTGGGAACCTGTGGAAGTCCTCTGGAGGGTTTGATGTACGTCAAAAGAGCTCCAAATCCAAGTGATTTCGTCGCCGGAGGTGGCTAGAGCTGAAAGTTCCTACCAGGTTGAGCTCACGGATCTGAAATGTCTTCACTGCCTCAATTTTTCCTCCCAGGTAGAAATGCAAGAACCAAGAGGAGAGGGCAGGGTGGCGTGGAATGACAATTCCAACGCCACCAATCCGACAGTCTAGGTCGGCCTGATAGCGGAAAACCTGTCAGGTCACTCCGTGGGTCGGTGTGGAGAGAAATTGAGTGAATTTTCCAAAAATGGAGAGTTACCAAGGGTTAATTGCCTATTTATAGTAAGTTTTCTGAAACATTGATTTTTACTTTTTAGACCATAACTTCTTCGTACGAACTCCGATTTGAGTGTGCCACATGTCCACAAATTCGAATTAACTTCCTTTACAACTTTTGTGAAGGAAGTTTTCCCAAAAAACATACAAAATAAAAAGTCAACTTTTTGGTCTACTAAATGTTCGATATGAAGGTAAAAAGTTAAGATTATTGTTGTTTATGTCCAGATAACTAGTAAACCAGTAAATTTGGGTACTGAATGTAACAATCCACCTCATAGGGGGTACGTCAAAATTGAAGCACTGTCTAGGACCGCTAAGGCCCTGTTTGTGATTGTTTCGCTTTTAAAAAAAATCAGTTTTTGTTCAAAATTTTAGATTTTATCGTATTTGGTAAATAAATAAAAAGAAGCTTTAATTGAAAGTTATAGGTCACTGACAGCAGATTTTAGAAGCAGCCCAGAGATTGCTTTTAGCAGCTCCTGTGGATCAAAACACGCTCTACAGTGTTTTATGTACTGACAGCACTTTTAAAAATATTACTTATCAAATATAAAACTTTTTTAATTCACAGCTGATTATTCTCACAACACAGCAGCAGTAGTTTTTTTTAAAAGTCCCAGCAATCCCAAACAATATTAAGGCTAGATTTGCATTTCTTCCTAGATGTCTTGTGTTCAAGTTTAGCTTGATTGACACCCCATTGTCATCCACATTAACCTTAAGATATCATTATAAAACAAAAATAGTATTCACAAAAAAAAAAGATGTGGACGCTAGCAGATTTGTTTGATCTGCTGAGTTCTTATATAAAGCTGGAAAATCAAGAAATAACCAAACGAACATGATAGACACTAATTAATGAGTGCAATCGCCCTACATATAATGCTTAATTACAGCTTTCATTCAAATAGTTAAAGTTGATATCTACATATATATTGCATTACAAATGCGATCTTGCAAAGGTAAGTTACCTATTGCATATAAACTCCTTCCATCAAGAGAATTACTTCTTTTTTTTTCGAGTGTCATACGAGATTGCTTGTAAATCACTCTATCATTTAATCTCGGTAATTCGACTATTCATGTTTTAGGTCTCCATACGTCAATTATGTATGCAAATTAGACATTGATAATGCAAAGTCAATATCACAGATATGAACCAAATTGAAGCTATTAACAAGTTTAAATCGAAGATTTATGTAATAGATTTCGTAGAAAACATGAAAATCTGAAAAAACGAGTCAGAAATTCAATTTTTACCTCTTTCGATATTTCCGAAGCCGGAGAAAATAGAACCGTTGCCGGATCTTGAATCCTAATTGCCGGTGTTCTGTGAGTATCGAGGTCATTTACCCAGACTTAGAGAGAGAGAGAGAATTGGCTATGGAGGGATGGAGAGTTTGAAACTGTTTTGACTTGTGAGAGAGAGAAAATTGATAAGAGTCGTGAGGTTAGTGGGTAGTGGCACGTTTATAATTTATTTTTTTCAAAGCCCAGAAGCGTCCTTGCACTGTTATTTTGGGTAAGTGGGCACAAATATCTCTAGGTGAAGTGTTTGGCTTCCTATTGGGCCTTATTTGGGTAAGTGGTCATGACCCCATTTGTATACTGATGCTAGAGGTCAAAGTCTTATGTCTCCCTCTATGCATGCTTCTAATATTAATAAAATAAGTCAGGCATGAGGATGAGCATCGCAGCTTAGCTGGGTTCCAAACCCCTTAAAAAAAAAAAAAAAAAACTATTAACTGATAATAGGTCCCATCACTTCAAGGATACTACATCATGTAAGAAAATGAGTCTATTAGATGTCATGTAAGCACTTGAGCTGCCTAAGACATCACATCACTGCTAAATCATCAAAGTGGGGTCTATATAGTGCCATGTTAGCACTTATCTGTTCTAATTGATATGTACAGGAGCATTATTGATGAAATTAATTATAAAAAGTGGGGTCCTTTTTACTGATAATAGGACCTATTACTTCACGCATGATCCACTATGTAGGAAAATGAGCCCATTAGATGTCACATAAGCACTTCAGCTGCCTAAGACATCACATCACTGCTATATCATCAAAGTGAGGTCCATATAGTGCCATGTTAGCGCTTAATTGATCTAATTGATATATACATGGGCATTATTGATGAAATTAATTAAAGGGTTTTTGTCCATTTATCCTAATTCTAGGGATTTTTTTTTCTACTTATCCCATTAAGTTTTTTTAATTCCCCCTTACCCATGAAGACCCTAATAAGCTATTCCCTAATACCCGATTAAGTTTTTTGTTTTTGTTTATTTTTGAGACTATTTTACCCTCACTCCTTTGTTACATAGAGAGAGAGAGAGAATGGAAGAGAGAGAAGTCATAGGAGACTTCACCGGATTCCAAACACCTTTAAAAACCTCGCTGGAGGTCCCCACAGGGGTCGTCGGAGATCTCATAGGTCACCGAAAAGGTTTATTACCCCCAAATAGATTTGTATTGCCCCCAATAAACATCTATTGCCCCGGGGCAATGGAGGTTTATGAAACCTTGCTGGAAGTCCCCAAAGAGATTGTTGGAGATCTCATATGGGGCTAGAGAGGTTTATTGCCCCGCCAATAAACCTCTATTGCCCCTCAATAGACCTCTATTATCCCCCAATAGACCTTTAGGTCGCCTGAATGAGAACTAATCTTCTTAAAATTAGACAAATGAAACTTTGGTTAAGGAAAAAAAACAAGGAGATTACATCAATTCAAAACATATAATGTCCCCCAATAGACCTGTATTACACCCCCCCCCCCCCTCCCCCCCCTCCCCCCCCAATAAAACCTTCTTTTTTTTCTTTTTTTTTCTTTTTGGGCTTCTACTCCCATTTTGCCAAAAAGGAAAAAAAAATTATTTGGGAATGTCTTGGCGCTGTAGATATTAGACCAGTAATGGGTGTTATCACATACATGAGAATGAAAAATCCAACAGCAATGTTAACTGAGACAAAGCAGGGGCTACCAAAGATATGATGAAATAGTAGACCAATTAATCCCAAAAAAACCGATTTCGAGGCCATTCATGCCAGAACCCAGCTGAAGCTAAAGATCGCCGGAACCTGACAGGAAAACTGATTGTCCGACAGGTTGATGAGTTGAAGCTGAGTCAGGTTGGTGATGCTCCTCAGAATGTCGCTAGAGAAAGCATTCGAAGAGAGACCGAGGTACACCAGACTCAGAGGGAGCTCGTCGGAGATTTCGCTGGAGAGGCGGTTACCGGCGACATTGAGAATTTGTAGACCTTGTGGTGGAGCATGGCCGGAAGGTCCTTCTAGAGGCCGGGCATGACCAACGGAGCTTCGGAGTTCTTCTTCGTGTGGCGGCGGTGCTTGGAATTGCAGATGCAGTTGAGGTTGATGGCGACGACGAACCATAACTCTCTGAGCTCACAATTCTGGCGGACAATCAAACTCGCCGAGTTTCTGTTTCAACCATCGATGAATCTTCCGACGCCGTCTTTCTGAGCTGAGAGAGAGAGAGAGAGAGAGAGAGAGAGCATATGTAATTAATTAATTAATTTAAGGGTAAACCTGTCATTTTACTTTATACATGGTAAAGTGGGAATACAAATTTGTTGCTGGGGTATAGAGGTGGCAAACGGGTCGCTAAGCACGAGCACGGCACGCTTAAAAGCGGCCCGGCACGGCCCAAGCCAGTTAGTGGCCCGGCACGACCCGAGCACGTTAGAAAAACGGGTCGGGCTGGGCCTAAGAATATTGGCCCGGCCCGGCCTGAGCCCGTAATGGGCCCAGCACGGCCCGAGCACGACATATTGTGGGCCGGCCCGTTACAAACACAAAATTTCATTTTAAAAAAAATATTAAAAAACTACAATGATGAGATTTGAATATGAGACATTTTTATTTAAAATCTCATGACAATTCCACTAATGTTTTCTTTTATATTGTCAAAATAATGAAACAAAACATTATATCCTTGTTTTGACATAAGTATTTTTTCTAAATATTAAATATATGTTTATTAATAAAGTTAGTCTCATAATAATACAACTATAGAATGAAGGAAAGAATAATAGATACTAAATGTCTAAATCTTCATTATATTAATAAAGATTAATCTCACAATAATATACTAAAAACAAAATATTTTGAGTTTTTTCTTTCTTTCTTTCTTATAGTGGAATACAAAAAATTATTAGAAATCTAATTTTAAAAAGCTAAGATTAAGAAAAACGTTGTAGAACTTAATTTATTTTAATTTTCTAAATAGTTAAATAAAATCAATTTTTATTTGTTCAAATTAAGATTTTAAAATCGTGCTTTATAGTGGGTAGGCACGAGCACGGCCCGTTATTGACCCGGCACGAGCACGGCCCGACATGATATGGGCACGGGCCATGGGCCGGGCCGGGCTTAATGTTTAAGTAAATGGGCCGGCACGAGCCCGACACGATAATAAATGGACCAGCCCAAGCACTGCACGAAGCACGACTAGGCCGGCTTAAAATGGGCCGGGCCGGCCCGTTTGCCACCTCTGCTGGGGTAAGTGAGATAATTTTGACCAATTTTGGTGCTTGGGTCAAGGACCCTTAATTAAAAAAAGAACGGACTAACATAATCATAGGTAGAAAGTTCAAGGAACAGCTGCTATTACTTGAAAATAGACAACTAGGTGGCCATAGCGCTAGAAGCCTTGCCTAAGTCGGCTAGGTGTGCTCTCATCATTCCCCAACAAATATATCGTGACTTTGTTTAATTTTGTTAGGCCGTCTCTAGTAATGGAGGGCTATATTGGGTCCAGGTCTAAATTTTAGCCCTCAAAATATAATTGTTTAATAAATGGTCTCCAGCAACGCAAGACCAAATTTTAGCTCTTTCTTATTTTCTATTATTGTTTGATTAATTTTTTTAAAATTTATGATCTTATTAGTTGTAATTATTCTAAGCTAGATTATATTTTGAGATTTAAATATTTTTTCTAACGTGCAAAATTTTGACAAGATAAAATATCTATGTTGAGGTGAATTATAAAGGAAAATAGAAGGTGTGAAATAATAGAGATCGAAATGATGTATGTATTTATAGGACAAATGAGAGTTTGAAAAATTTTACGTTTTGAACAAAAAAAAAAACTAACTAGTTGTTGCATGTAATCCTAGTAATTCATTTGATCCCTTTAAATTTGGCATGGGCTAGCCAAAGGGCTATATTTGGCAATTTTCTAAGCCATTTGGCTCTTTAGCCTTTTTCTTGGTAATTTAGGAAATGGTCATTTAGACGTAATTACTGGAGATGGCCTAATATTCTAAAGGACTTCCAATTGAGGAGTTCGATGGATACCTTTCTGTACTGTAGCCTAATTATACAAGTAATCGAAAGAGAAAGGGTCCTTGACCCAAAGCCCCAAAATGAGGGAAAATTATCCCACTTACCCCAGTAAGAGATTTTTGTTCCCACATACACAATTTAACAGGGAATGACCATTTTGCCATCAAACTAATTAAAAAATTACAATAACGTCATCAACATCAACCTCTCTCTCTCTCTCTCTTTCTCCTCCCGATCTGAAACTCTCTCTCTCCTTTCTCTCTCTCCTCTTGATCTGAAACTCTCTCTCTCTCTCTCCAGCAGGATGCCCATGACGCCGACTTCCGGTGACGGCAACGGCGTATGATCAGATTTCTGTCACCGCGCTCTCCGCTCGCGAAACGCCGTCGTTGGACATCGATCCCTCCAAGCTCAAGGTCGGTATTCTATTCCGTCCTCATCATCGTCGAGTTTGGCTTCGCGGTGGCGACAATAATGTTGCAGAGCTCCATGACTTTGGTCTTCAGGACGATTGTTGAGGTGCGGCTTGAAGTTTGCGAGCTTCTTGAGGTTTGCGCTGGGAGGGTACTTCTGTGCAGGGAAGACTATTTTGTGAATAAGCGCCATGTGACTGGAGAGTTCGAGAAGAAATACGAACGTAAGAGATTTTTGTTCCAAAATCTCAAAGAGAGGGTCCTTGACCCAAAGCCCCAAAATGAGGGAAAATTATCCCACTTACCCCAGTAAGAGATTTTTGTTCCCACATACACAATTTAACAGGGAATGACCATTTTGCCATCAAACTAATTAAAAAATTACAATAACGTCATCAACATCAACCTCTCTCTCTCTCTCTTTCTCCTCCCGATCTGAAACTCTCTCTCTCCTTTCTCTCTCTCCTCTTGATCTGAAACTCTCTCTCTCTCTCTCCAGCAGGATGCCCATGACGCCGACTTCCGGCGACGGCAACGGCGTATGATCAGATTTCTGTCACCGCTCTCTCCGCTCACGAAACGCCGTCGTTGGACATCGATCCCTCCAAGCTCAAGGTCGGTATTCTATTCCGTCCTCATCATCGTCGAGTTTGGCTTCGCGGTGGCGACAATAATGTTGCAGAGCTCCATGACTTTGGTCTTCAGGACGATTGTTGAGGTGCGGCTTGAAGTTTGCGAGCTTCTTGAGGTTTGCGCTGGGAGGGTACTTCTGTGCAGGGAAGACTATTTTGTGAATAAGCGCCATGTGACTGGAGAGTTCGAGAAGAAATACGAACGTAAGAGATCCTCTCAATCTTCAATTTGTGTATGGGAAATTGATCAGAATATATGTCTTTTGTATATATGTAGTATAATATAGGTATTTTTGTTTGCGTGTATATATATATGTATGGGAATTTGAATCCTGGGCACTATAGTGTATTTAATTTTGGGTTTAATTCTGGCTTGTTTACTGGTGGTGCATTATTTGCTGCAATTTTGAGTTTAATCTTGAGCTTTCAGTTATTTTTGCCATTTGTGTGTTAAGCATCTTCATAAATTGGAGGTAGTGTTCTAATTTGGAGTTTAATTAACTCTCAATAAAAGTTTTGTCAGAGGGCAATAGACGCTTATTGGGGACAATAAACGTCTATTGGGGGGCAATACATGTTTTGAATTTATTTTATCTCTTCGTCTATTGGGGGGCAATAGACGGCTATTGGGGGGCAATAGACGTTTTGAATTGATGTAATCTCCTTGTTTTTTTTTTGTAATCAAAGTT
Source organism: Rosa chinensis (assembly GCF_002994745.2). NCBI lineage: Eukaryota > Viridiplantae > Streptophyta > Magnoliopsida > Rosales > Rosaceae > Rosa > Rosa chinensis. The sequence goes on along the minus strand of NC_037091.1, from coordinate 22,871,885 downwards.
TTATTTGTCTAAATTTAGGGAGATTAGTTCCCATTCTGGCAACTGAAAGTCCTATTGGGGGGCAATAGGCTTCTATTGGGGGGCAATACATGGTTGATAGTCGTCTATTGGGGGGCAATACATGGCTGATAGTCGTCTATTGGAGGGTAATAGACGTCTATTAGGGGGCAATAGACGTCTATTGGGGGGCAATAGAGGTTTATTGCCCATCTACTAGGGGGCAATAGATGTCTATTGGGGGCAAAAAAACTTTCCGGTAAGATTTTCAGCAAATTCCGGTGGGCGGCAGTAGGTGACCGAAATCCGGCGACCGGTGACCGGATTCCGGCGAAAGTTGGCCGGAATCCGGCAACGTTGGCCTGAATCCGGCGAACGTTGGCCGGAATCCGGCGGCCGGTGACCGGATTCCGGCGAAGTCTCCCATGGTTTCTCTCTCTTCTATTTTTTTTCTCTCTCTCTCTAAGTAACAAGGGGGTGAGGGTAAAATGGTATTAAAAAAAAATAAAAAATAAAAAAAAAGGTATTAAGGAAGACTCCCTTAGAGTGTATTGGGTAAGAGAGAATTAAAAAAACTTAATGGGGTAAGTGGGAAAAAAATCCCTAGAAATGGGGTAAATGGACAAAATCTCAAAGAGAAACGCATGTAGAATAGGACAATTAGTTACGAGTAGTCTAGAAAATTGGCTTCTGCTTGTGGTCCTTGAATTCGAAGACAAACCCGCTCTTCCAAGTCTCCTACAAATTTTAAATACGCGCGCATGCTTTGAATGAGATTGGCCGATTGACAAAGATGCTTTCTACCTAATCAATGTCCCAACTTTATTGGAAGATTAATAAAAAAATGTAATATACACAAAAAAATAAAAATAAAATTATGCTGCCGTAGATCATTGCATACATCATCTAACACGAAATACATTCGAATTTTTAAATATTAAATTTAACTATTTATTTTTGGCGATAAATCTTGTATAAGTGCGTTCGTCATACAACCCTATTATAAGCACTGCTTTTAGTCCAATCGCCGCACAGATAATGCTTAAATTTAGAACTGGACCAATTAATCAAGGTGATAACTGATAAGGACATTTATACAAAAGTGATTTGGTTTGCAACTTTACCAATTATAAGCATTCTATTGCTTAATCGGGTTGTTAGCGGATCTAGAGTTGGATCTTACGCATGCAACATGTTCCATTCAATTATTTCAATCAAATTATATCTCTTTTATACGCGATCCATCTGTCATGGCACATGATCGATTACATGGGTTTACCTATACACTAATTTTATTTTTTATTAATAAGAAAATACTATAATTAAATATGGAAACCCCTCGGGTAGTCAGTGTTTACAAGATCAAACATTAAAGCGTGAAATTAACCCGTGTTTACATGTACGTTCTCTGCTCTTAATATTTTGCATGGTCCTTTGAAAGAATTGTAGTCAATATTTGCGTGCTTCGTCTTGCCTCTTTTGCAACTGGTTGTGTTTCAATGATGGAACGGTGTTATTTCTAATTGGGCGTATCTATGTGTTAGTGTTTCTCATCTATTGTTTGACGACACTGTAGGCATACGCTTTTCTCTACTTTAGGCTTTAAGGTGCAGGTTTTTTAGCGTGCGATCTTCTAGCTTCAATTTTCGGTCACTTGTATTGTGAAATTGGCCAAACCTACTCGTCTTGGTTGATAATGGTGATACGAAGTCGACTTTAGTTCAAGTCATTGGGGCGCCCAAGTAATGAGACATGGTGAATAATTGATTTAGGATTATGTTGGATCAAATATTTGATCTCCTTTGTTTTATTAGAAAAAAAAAAAAAAAGGAAAGAAAAAAAAACTCGTTTAAAAAACTGAAAAGTATCTAAGACCATTAACCTCTTGAGCAATGTTTTGTATACCATCCTACCAAGCAATGATTTTTTTTTTTTTGGGGGGGGGGGGAATGATATATTTTCTCTTAGTTTTCAATGATTATAACGTGTAATATATGAAAACAATGACAATCAAATGCAGCTACATTGAGGTTTGAGGGGGCCATGGCCATCTCATTGCATAACAAGGCTCCGCCACCGCGTCCAAGAAAAAGTCCCCTACCATGCTAAAGATTAAAAATTAAATTTGATCACACAATTCCTCCACCAAGAAAAGTCTCTCATTCACGTGCACAAAATCAAAACGGAGAACGGGCGGTGATTCATAAATCATAAGTGGTTGGTAGTACGCAAAGTCACAAACGTTATTGGTTAGATAGCTTTGACCGCCAGGTGACCAGGTCTAATTCTCATGCCACACAAAAAAAAAAAAAAAAAAGAATAATCCATCTGTCAAATATCTAGGTAAACTAATTCTGGTAATGGAATTGTCCAATAAGTTTGGACTAATCCTTTCACAAATCCATATCTAGTGTCGTTTAAAAAAGGTTGATTTTCTAAAAACTTGTCTTTTATAGAATATCTATAAAATCAATTCAATCAAAGGTTTAATCATTCAATTATATAAGATAAGTGACATTCATTTTAATAACAAATTAATAAAAAATTACATACAAGTGTCAGCTTGAAACTTAAATTAGCCATAAGGCCACCAAAATTTTCTTGTATACATAAGGCCACTTGTAGCTTTAAATTATTTTCAACCTGATAATTTTACCCTTCCACTAACTCCATGATCATCCGGCCAAAACGAAAAGAAATTAATTCCCTCTCCTCTCTCTCTTTCCCCGATCTCTCTTCTTCTTCTCTTCCCTATGCAATCAACGGAAATAATCAATTCCGGCCACCATTTCTCATCACTGTCACCATCTATTGAACCACAACACAAACCCGATCAAAGCCCAGCCACCCCATCGCCGATTAAGGCACGACGCTCTCTCCATCCACCCCCCCCCCCCCCCCCCCCCGCGCCCTGCCCCGATTCCGATGACCACTGCCTCCGATCTGGTGAGATTCCAATGGATCCAAGTTTGCAAAACCTAGAAACGGAGCCGCCATGCCTGAAGACGACGACGACTAAGAAGCTCCGATCTACCTCACTGGAGTCCAACTCAAATCTCTCCTATTCTCTACACATCTCCGATTCTCTCACTGGAGTCCAACTCAGATCTCTCTGGCGGTGAAGAAAACAGCTTTGATCTCTCCGTCACGTGTAAGGCCGACGCCGCTGCCCTTCGAATTTGGTGTTGGTGCGCTTCCGAATTGCGTTCTCGGTGTAGATTCGAGCGTCGTCAACATTGCCTTGCGTTATCATGCTCCCGCTTGGATCTCCAGGCCTACGGAAAGTATGATTAGGGAGCTTACAAATTGAATTTCGATTTTCTTGTTGTGTGATTTTGTATCTCTAGCAGTTATGAATTGTGCAAAGTTTGATGGTCAAGTAAAAAGTAGTTGTTTGATTTCTGATCTTGCACTTTGCTTGTGATATGATTCATAACACTCATTTGTTGCTTTTGCAAATAAACTGATGTATCAACTTCAATTATTCGTGTTTTTGGTCAAGAAGTTCCTGAGCTTCCTTTAGTTGCAACGAGTAGTGGTAATTATAGCAAGGTGAGACTAAATGTACTTTTTGCTTCGATTAATTGACAACATGAAGTATTCAAATTATGTGGTTTGTGCATTTTGTTAACGAATATGTAGAAATCACTTATCCAATTCGTTTAATTTCCTTCAGTTGTGCATATTTTGTTTAGTTCTCTCTATAATTGTTATAATGGATTTTCAACACAATTATAGTAGCTTTTTATGCCTATTTTAGTATATTTTCAAGCGGATGTCAGTAGCTTTTCTGTTTCATTTTGATTGATTTCAATTTTCAAGTCAGTAACTCTCTACAATTGTTATAGTGGCTTTTCAATACAGAGAAATTAGCTTTCTATGGTTACATTAGTATCTTTTCAAGCTGATAACAGTAGCTTTTCTATTATTGTTCTGATTAATTTCAAATCAATAGCTCTCAATAACTGTTATAGTGGTTTTTCAACACTGTGATAGTAACTTTCTATGCTTATGTTAGTATCTTTTCAAGCTGATGTCAGTAGGTTCTCTGTTTTCATTTTGATTGATTACAAGTTGTCTTTTGTTAATGGCTTATCAAATTGGAAAATCATGATTCTGAATGAAATTCAATTTTCTTGTTGTTGTGATTTCGTATCTCTAGCATTTCTTGTTTGGAATTTGTGTTACACTATCAACATGTACAATCAGTTGGTTTTGTGCAATCAGTATCTATGTCAGTAGTTTTTTATTACTGGTCCAGTAACTTTGTACATGTGTGATAGTAGTTTTCTGTACCTATGTCAATAGTTTTTTATTATTAGTTTAGTAGCTTTGTACATGTTTTATATTAGCTTTTTGTACCTATGTCAGTAGTTTTTTATTACAGGTTCAGTAGCTTTGTACCTGCGTTATAGTAGTTTTTTGTACTTATGTCAGTAGCTTTTTATACGTATGTCAGTAACTTTTGATTTTAGGGATCGTAGCTTTTGTTTGTGACAGTAACTTTTGTTGTTGGTGATAGTAGTTTTTGTGACCTCGCCGGAGGTTATCGGAAATCTCATCAGAGTAGTTTTTGTTGTTAGCCACAATAACTTTTGGTGTTAGTGACAGTAGCTTTTGTGGTCGTTGGAGACCCGCAGGAGTTGACCGGAGACCTCGCCGGAGAGTAGAGAGAGAATGATTGTTGACTTTTTACTCTAGTGGCATTTATGTAAATATGTTGGTTTTTATATCTAAAATATAACACATTTTTTAATCTAGTGGCCTTATGAAGAAAAAAAAACTAGTTGGTGGCCTTATGGCTAAAAAAAAATTCAAATATGCACTTATATGTAATTAACCCAAAAATTAATTCCATCTTGTTAAAAGAATCTATTTGTCTCATTATTTTGATTTTTGAAGCATAAAATAATGTTCGAGTTAATTATTTTTAATTTTCTTTCAAATATGATCTTTATAGAGTGAGCAAACGGGCCGGCCCGGCCCATTTTAAGCGGGCTTAGTCGTGCTTCGTGCCGTGCTTGGGCCGACCCATTTATTATCGTGCCGGGCTCGTGCCGGCCCATTTACTTAAACATTAAGCCCGACCCGGCCCATGGCCCGAGCCCATATCGTGCCGGGCCGTGCTCGTGCCGGGTCAATAACGGGCCGTGCTCGTGCCTACCCATTATAAAACACGATTTTAAAATCTTAATTTGAACAAATAAAAATTAATTTTATTTAACTATTTAGAAAATTAAAATAAATTAAATTCTACAACGTTTTTCTTAATCTTAGCTTTTTAGGATTAGATTTCTAATAATTTTTTATATTCCACTATAAGAAAAAAAGAAAGAAAAAAACTCAAAATATATTGTTTTTAGTATATTATTGTGAGATTAATCTTTATTAAACTTTCCTTCATTCTATAGTTGTATTATTATGAGATTAGTCTTTATTAATAAAAATATATTTAATATTAAGAAAAAATACTTATGTCAAAACAAGGATATAATGTTTTGTTTCATTATTTTGACAATATAAAAGAAAGCATTGGTGGAATTGTCATGAGATTTTAAATAAAAATGTCTTATATTCAAATCTCATCATTGTAGTTTTTTAATATTTTTAAAAACAAAATGAAATTTTGTGTTTGTAACGGGCCGGCCCACAATATGTCGTGCTCGGGCCGTGCTCGGGCCCATTACGGGCTCGGGCCGGGCCGGGCCAATGGGCCAATATTCTTAGGCCCAGCCCGACCCATTATTCTAACGTGCTCGGGCCGAGCCGGACCACTAACGGGCTTGGGCCGTGCCGGGCCGCTTCTAAACGTGCCGGGCCCGTGCCGTGCTCGTGCTTAGTGGCCCGTTTGCCACCTCTAGTTTGGATAAAGATGTCCACTTATTGGGACAAAAAGTATTTTTCTAGCTTACGCATACCATGACCTCCTTTCTGAAAACATAATTTTGAGGGGCTTAATGTTGAGCATGAACATAATGTCAAAATAAAAAGAATATACAATCAGGAGATCTTTCGATTAATTTGATCAAGCATAATAAGCATATCCAGCAGAAATTGGATCATAGCCAACCTTATTTGCTGGTTACACATTGATGTTACATGCATTCTTCAATTGAGCCACCCCATCGACATCAACAGCTACCTTCCATTCAACTTCAAAACTCACGTTCCCACTCATACCAACTAGCCAAACAGCTAGTCAGTCATTCACTACTGCGTCATATCTTCCATGCAAAACTAATTCTCTCTCTCTCTCTCTCTCTCTCTCTCTCATACACACAAAATAAAAATGATATAGTCCAAGCACTTGGATTTCAAATATCCTCCATTTCAAGGCGACCCTCAGAACCCTATTAGCCAAGAATACCAGAAACATGACAACTACAAATAAACACAAGTTAATTCCCAAATTCGACCGGATGTTTTTCATATCCGAACAAGATTTTAAACAGCCAGCATATAATAAGAAACATCTGCAAGGTATATAGTTGGACTGAATATACCTTCGGAAAGAAGAACCGGTTGTTTGGAGAAGCATCAACAAAGAAATTTGTCAGTTCGGGAACATGGGATTTGCCAACAACATAGGCAAGTACCAGCTGGGGCGGACGATCGGAGAAGGTACTTTTGCCAAGGTGAAGCTGGCACTCGACAGCACTAATGGAAAGTATGTTGCCATCAAGATCCTCGATAAGCATATGGTCATGGAAACCAATCTCATGAATCAGGCAAGATTTCCAAATCCTTGATTTGTTCTTGTACTCTGTATTTTCTGGGACTAGTACTACTAATTCAAGGAGAAACAGAAAAAGGTTATTGATATATTCCGTCGATCAATTTTCAGGTGCAGAGAGAAATTAGAACAATGAAGCTTCTAAATCACTCCAACATTGTGCGCATACATGAGGTACATATCTCTAGCAGTTGAATATTTTTGGCAGAACATATATATATATATATATATATATATATATAAATTCAATTTTTCTGGAACTGAGAGTGTCTGAGTTTATATACAGGTTATTGGTACAAAGACAAAAATCTACATAGCAATGGAATATGTATCTGGGGGACAACTCTCAGACAAATTGGTGAGACTCACCTAACCTTCATTTTTGGTTTGTAGCTAACATATGTAGTAAAATTTTCTAATTGTGTTTAAATTTTTGATTAGTTGTATTCCAAAACATTAAGTGAAGGGGAGGCAAGAAAACTTTTTCAGCAATTGATAGATGCAGTGGACTACTGTCACAACAAAGGTGTATATCACAGAGATCTAAAGGTCAGTAATCAAATTAACTAGAGCACGACGACATGAATCTTTCATGAGTTCATTCTCTTACTGAAAAGATATTGAATCTTTTGCAGCCAGAAAACTTGCTTTTGACCAGTAATGGAGACCTCAAAATATCTGATTTTGGACTTAGCGCATTGCGTAAGGTAGGAGTACTTTCCATAAAAATTTTATGTTCTTGAGCCATTATTATATATTATGACTGGTTAAAAAAAAAAAAAAATCTGACAATTTAAATGGCCGTTTGGCTGAAATTTTGATATCAACAGCCTGGTGATTTGTTGTCAACTAAATGTGGTTCTCCAAGCTACGTAGCTCCTGAGGTATGTTGCTGCTCAACTATATTTTATTGAGTTAAATTGTATACAGAGAAAGAAAAATTGTCAGCTTAAAATTATCTAGCATATATTTTAAAGTACAAACATCATATCTAAATTTCTTTCGATCACGTACTATTGATGATTTCATGTATTCATCAACAGCTACTTGCAAATAAGGGCTATGATGGAGCAGCTGCAGATGTTTGGTCTTGTGGAGTGATTCTTTTCGAATTACTTGCTGGTCATCTGCCATTTGATGACTCTAGCCTGATGAATTTGTACAAAAAGGTATAATTAAAAGCATTGATCTTATTAGCAATTCAATCATTTCAATTACCATAAATTCCTGTATCTGAAAACTGTTGCTCATATGCATAGATATCCAGAGCAGAATACAGATTTCCACATTGGTTTACAGAAAGCCAAAAGAAGCTGATCTCAGGAATATTTGATCCGAATCCCAAAAGGGTATAGCTCCAACATGCTTTCGAGCAATATTCTAATCCTATTCCACATCTCTCATAATTATGTTTACACTTGCACAGTCTCATGAATACATTTTTTCACTGCAGCGACTAACAATACCAGAAATTATCGAAAATGAATGGTTCCAAAAGGATTACATACCTACATGTGGAAATGATAGTGACGAGAAAATCTACTTAGATGATGTCAATGCTGCATTTGATTCAATCGAGGTAAAAAGCTCAAAAAATTGTATCACAAAACAGACTAATATCTAACTCTTAAACCAAACATCTGATTTTAAATCATTGTTATTCTTTTTATTGCAGGAAAATGTCAAGGAGACCAAAATTCCCAAATCATCAAGTTTTATAAATGCATTCCAATTGATAGCCATGTCAAATGATCTGGATTTATCAGGTCTTTTTGAGGAACAGGCAAGTTTACAATTAAGAAACAAATTCGCCATACTACCCAGCTTTAATTGCTTATAGTGAATAATGGTGAACTTTAACCTTGATTCAGTATAACAATAAGCAGAAAATAAGGCTTGGATCCCAGCACACAATCAATGAAACCATGAGGAAAATAGAAGCTGCTGCAATGGATGTGAGTCTTTCAGTAGCAAGAACAAACAACTTTAAGGTACAGAAACTTCAAATTAATTGTTGCATCATTTTGTTTGTATTTTTCTATTTTCAACAATTCCTCTAAGCTAAATGTTTTTTTTTATCAGATCAAAATGCATGCGAAACAAGGGATGACTAGATGTTGTAGATCATATATTGATATGTCAGCAGAGGTGACTAACATTCTTATACTTTTCTGAATTCTTGGTGAATGATTTTGATTTCTCAATTCCTCACCTTCTCAGTGAAAATTGGCAGGTGATCGAAGTGGCTCCCGCACATTGTGTTGTAGAAATATCAAGATCCGCAGGGGAGCTTGGACCATACAACGAAGTATGTAATGACTGACTTTAATTTGAACTAATTATGCATGTATAATCACAATTGCTTACTTACTGAAATAACAATGTATTCAAAATGACCAGTTCTGTAAGAGTCTAACAAGTCAGCTGACAGAGGAATTAGGTGATTCATCACAAATGCAAGAGTCTGAGGTACACCACATCGAAAGCAAAAGTATTCAAGAAAGTGAAGGGTAAATCAAAATGGATTTTGCAATGGTCAGTGTCAGTATATAATATGTATTTCTTCAGATGGCTGACTAGTATGTTTTAATTATTATATGCAGGTCCGAGAAGACAAAATCCACGAGAATCGATGATCACCGTGGTTATTCATCTTCTTGATCAGTTTCTCTCGTCTCAAGGCCAAGTCTGATGAATCCAAAAGGATGATATATATGTAGAGAAGTAAATATTATCAAGCATGTAAGGCATGCTTATAGACTACAATGCCAAAGAAGAACCTGTTTTTTCAAAGAGTATTTTGCTTGCTGGTCGAAAGAAGAGGAAATAAGAGTATTATGCATGTTCCATTTGTTACTGGAGAGAAAATAATTACCCAAACATAAAGTTGGATTCTCACCATTCTGAATTTTCATTGTACTATTGATAGGAAGATTTATCTTTGACTCCTAACATGGAGCCAGAAAATGTTTTTCAATCCACCAATTCAATAGCTCTAGTAGTTCAGCAAGTTGTCTATCATGTGGCATTCAAATTCCTGAACCACATTTCAGAGTTTCCTACTTTCTCAAGGACAGATGGTGAAACACATCAAATAAGACCAACTCTTGCATGCATTAAATTCTTAGAAGGTTACAGAACTTAGCAAAGGTAACAGAACTTAGCAAGGGTAAGGCTTTCTTACAGATTGCTACACAAAGGATTCTGATCATAGAAGACTACTTTAAATGTTTAAAATTTTCCCAGCCAAATATTCAAAGATTTAAATTAGAGGTTTGTTCATTCTCCATTGCAATTTTCATTATACAAAGCATGCCAAGCAAATTTCTTAGCTTTGCTTTCCCAGAGTAGATTTACACCTTTTCCTAAAACCATAAAATCATCTTCTAGCTCCAATGCAAAACTGTTCTGAAATTATCCAACTCAATAGCTTAAACTAGTTCAGCATAACAAATCATACTTTTAAACCAGCATCACTATTTCCTGATTAGCCTTCGACAGAATGGATGGCCATTTTTGCAAATAGCCATCAGATACTGAACTTATTGGCAAGATTCTATTTGATGCACAGTGTGCAGTGAGTGTCAGAAGAACTAAAACTATCTTGACATAAATTAAATCAGATTGCAAATCAGGCTTTAATCTGGATACTGGGAAAACTTATCATAATATATATGTGAGCATCTATTACACTACTTAAACACCAAACAGCAGTAGAATCCCTCACAACTCACAATTGGGGTTGGTTTCTAGTGCGTAATTACTAATGTTAATACAAGTACAGAACTCATGGTAGCGAAAATGGAATCCAGTCACTTATCTTTAAGGTATCCTAGTGATCATTATTATGTTATGAAAAGCATAAGCTAATAAGACGTTAGGTTAAAAGACAAGTAATAAAGTTACGATTGAGTTATTTACTTCTATTCTGAAATTTGAAAGGTTAATCTTGACCACTATACAATCTGTCGACTTCGACAATAAATTAGTTCCTAGACCTTGTAGTAACATAAGAACCAGAAAACTGAGAAACAAGGGCTTGTCTACAGTACAAATACATTAAGTAGTTCAATTCGAAGGTATACTGGCACCATGTATTGTAAACAGTTTGAGACTACTCTATTTCTATATCAAACTAGTCTATTACTATATCAAGCCAAGTTTACTTGATGTATTGGTACATTGATGTACCGTAAAAATTCCCGGAAAAGCAAAGGAGAGGGTATATATTGATAGGAGCACAAAGTGTGACGTTTTTAATATGTATTTTCCCTCATTTGGTGAAGTTATTCTCTTAAAATTATTAATTATAACATAGTTTCTGTTTTTAGGTACTTCAATGACGGAAATGGAGAAAATATTCGAAAAAGAGCAGAAATGAGCGTAAATTAAGGACAAGTCATTTTAGAAACTTTCCTCTTTCATTTTAGGAAATATTTCCTATTTTGTTCTAGGGAAACTTTCTTCATTTGAACTTTCATATTTCTGATTTTCTTGTTTTAAAGAGAGAATTTAGGAGTCCATCACATTAAGAACTCTTGACTGATGAAATAAAGGAAAACTTAAAAGAAAAGAAAACTTGCATAAATCAGGAAGAATTCAAGGAGATAAAATGGTGTTTATAGTCAATATTTATTCCTAATTATCTTATTTACTATTGATTATAACACTAATTAAATTCTGATTTTTATTGATTGTAGGAGTTCATTATGTGCACAATTGGAAGAAGATATTAGTGCAATTCAAAGGAGAGGAATAAGGGATGTATCTAGTCACTATTCAAGGAATATACAATGAGTCATTAAGGGGAAAAGACATCAGAAAAATCAAGACTTTGTCATGAGAAAATCAAGCAAATTTGGATGAGAAATCACCTCTAGATGATTGGCCATGATTGCATCACAAGAGAGGAGAATTCCACTATAAATAACAGCCATTCTCTACTCCAAAATGATCACTTCTTCATGCAAAATTCAGTTCATTAGCCTAGCTCTCTTCTCTCCAAAACCCTCTCCAAAATTCAGAAAAAGCCTCTTATCGTGAAGAGCTTTAGGACTTCTCCAAGCCTGTTCGTATTCTTGAAGGCCTAGCCCTGTGTTCTCTTGACGTTCTCCAAGCTTCTTTGAAGATCAAAAAGTGTAATCCATAGCCCTTATTTTTGTTTTCGTACTCTTTAGTATTGAATTTCATATTTTGATTGTGAACTTTATTATTGGAGTTGGATTTTTGTTAAGAACGAGTTTATGTTAGTAATTTTCAAATTCATTTCTTTATGTTCTTGAGTTGTTTATGATATGTCTACAATCTGATTTTGTGCCATCCTTTTATATCTTTAAGCATATGATTTTGGTTGAATAATTATGTTAATCTGCAGGTTAATAAAGCCAAATTTGTGTTCTAATTCACCTAATCGTTTTAGGGCATAAATTGAAGTGGTAAAGGCTATGTACAATGGTCGAGGTTAGATGCTACATGTTCGTGTGTTTGTAACTTCTTATGGATGCATGCATGTTTGAATTCAGAATCCTAATTGCACTTAATGATTCATATTTAATGTTGACGGATGCTCCTCAGTATTAACGTGATGTTTTATATGAAATATTTTAAGTTATGGACTTTTCCTAACTTAGGAGATTAAAAAGAAGAATTAAAGTGGTACTCGATCTCTTCAGACTTATACTTCGAATTCATTTATAATATTTAGAGTTGGCACGATTTTAGGTTGTTCAGATTGAAATAATTCATTGCATGTTAATATGGTTTAAAAATTCTGATTTAAGTGTGAAGAAGTCGATCATTGTAGATAGTTTTATTTGTTTCGTTTTTATTTTAAGTAGATTAGGAACCAAATTTCAAAACCCCCATTTTATTCTTTTATTTGTTAATTGACCTTTTTGTGTAGGTGTACCCTACAATCCCCGGACTAAACGATCCCTGCTTATCCTATACTGACAACTACATTTTGCAGGGTTAAATTGTGAGGCTATTTTAGCTGTATCATATATTAATGGTAAGAAGTTAGTAAAGACTTTCATTACACTGGCCCTGAGCCCAAACTCCATCAGCTCTTGGTCTTGAGTTTCGAACACCATGTGTAAGCACCAAACCTCGAGGCATTGATACGAACCTCATGTTCCTAGCGTCATGTATAGAGCTTGAGCCCGCAAAACCTAACCTAGCCCAGAGTCTTAAGACTTAAGCTCAAGCATTGAACAACAGCCCTGTCACCCTAATGGTTGAACCCTAAGCTCAAGTGTTTCCTCCAACAGGGGCATGGTTTTCACTCCAAGCTTAGAGCTTGAATCTCAAACTTCATCCCGAGACAACCAAGCCTTCGAACTCAAGCCTACACTCCTGAGCTTGGAGAATAGGACTTGAACCAAAGTAATGGATTCGCAATACTTAAACCCTAACCCTAAATCTCCAATCTCGAACCTCACACATGGGCCCTTGTCCCTACACAACTTCAGGTTACCTCCAAGTTCAGAGCTCGAGTCTCAATCCTGAAGCAAGGACAACAAAGCCTTTGACCTTAAGCCTACACCCCAAAGCAACTGGGATAAAAGCCTTAGGCCCTTAGGCTTTGTAGTTGGAGCTTGGAACCTCAGTCCAAAAGTCGAGCCCAGACTACTGTTTCTTGGCCCAGACGCCACACCACACGCCTCCAGTCCTGAATCCCACAGCCTAAACTTATTACATATATTCAAGAGGAGAAACCCTTCATTTCGCCACTCTCGTTAAACTGAAATACTTTGAAAAACAAAGCCAGAGTCTTTAGGCTTCATTTTATGCAGTTCCCCATTTGACTTGATTGTTGTTGAATATTTCAAGGCCAACGAGATCAAATGAAGTCTTGCATAAACTCAGATTAATCTACTCCATTTTTTCAAATGATTTACAGAACTGAACAGAATGAGGGTTTCATTACAAAACAAAAGCATTAATGCAGAGACTATCAACTGGGAAATGGCTTACAAATAATGAATGAATTTACATATGATAAATCACAACATCATTGATAAACTTTAAAAATGATGATAGCGATCATAACGTAACAGTCCAATCCATTGCTCAATCACCTATTCCTAAAATATAAAACTTATAAAAGCCTTAGAGAAGGAAGTAATCTATGATATGGAAAACCACATCAGCACCATCAGAATTCAACCAATATCTTTTGACCTGTATGCATGAAAGAGTAATATACATAAGAAAACAAATACGCAAAAGATGAAGTTTCTTGATGAAAAGTAGATCCTTACTATTTCTATAGTTCACTGTACTGAAAATTGCATACCTTAAGGTCATAAACAATCTTGACATCTAGATATAACGTTACCGTAATAGTCTGCCTATAGATCAACTCAAAGTTAAAATGCACTCATCTTCAGAAACAAGAGCAGAATCTGGACCTTTTAACATATAGACGTTCAGCACAGTTTTTATTTTATTGAAGTGACATGCAAACAATGGGTCCGAGTAAATTATACACATGTTTTATGAACTGATCCATATTTCACTTTGGTCCCTGTGCGAATTTGACTCAAATCAGCACCCTTCTGGACTTCATTTCGGTATTAAAATGGTCCTTCCATCAAAAGATTTGTTGGATTTTTTTTTTTTTTTTTTTTTGTCAAAGATGTGTGGACAAGCAAATTTTATTTATATATAAAAAAGGGTCTGCCTGCCATGGCAACTAGGATTGCTGTTTCCATTGTTATATAGTCCTTGAGTGCTTCAATGAAGGACCATATAAGATGGGCGCTTTCATTAGAAGCACCCATCTGAATGCTTCAATGGCACATTTATTTTGCTTAATTCGGGTGCTTCATGAAGCATCCTAAGGCCATGGAAGCCATGTGCCCTGTTTTACTAAAAAGAAGAGACATAAAGGGAATAAACTTTGATATTTTTTCTTTTCTTTCAAATTCATACTTCAAGATGTAAAACAACAATATCCTTAAAAAAATTTTTAATAAATAAAAACAAACAAACAAAAAACAAAAAACCAAAAACGAAACAGTCCTGTATACTATAAACTTGGCACATTGTTACTTTAACAGAAAATATTATGGATTTGACAACAAGAACCATTTTTGTTTCCTTTTTGAAGATCAGGAGACAGGACGAGTCAAAGTGACGCAGGCAAAATTTTAGGTGGTATTACAAAATCATATAAAATCCATGGCAATATAACCAAACTTGCCTGAATGGTATTATGAGCAATGTATCTTTGTCGGCTCTTTTGAAAGCTGACATCTACACGTTCCCATGGTATTTGAGTGAGACCTCTGATCATCTCCTCTGCACACAGGAAAGGAAAGATACTAAGTAAACGTATATTAGAGATGAATTTTGATATATGAAGTTATGAACACAAGACAACTTGAGAAGGAAAATTAATTATTTAGGAATGCTGCACTAATGCAACTCTGGGTCTCCAACTTCAGGTTGAAAATGGTCAGTGAAAGTATATCATTCTAATGACATAAAGACCCAAAATACGAAATCTAGAAAGCTGTTATCAGAACAAGGTTAGAATGATTGTAGTCGTCGCAATGAGCAATCGTCTTTCTCGTTTTTTCATATCTGCATGTTCCACAGTATTGCTGACCATCTTTCTCATGGCACAAAGACTGAACATACTAAAAGTAGAAAGTTGTTATCAGAACAAGGTTAGAATGATTGCAGTCATCGCAATGAGCACTCCTCTTTCTCCTTTTTTTCATATCTGCACATTCCACAGTATTGCTGACCATCTTTCTGTCTTTTTCAATCCATCAAATTTTCCTATAATTGTTGGTGTTGTCTTAGTATTATTATTTTTAATTGGACTATGTTTTCAGATTTTGTGTGCTTGGATGTGCTTCACTTTAGTCCTAGCCATGTATTGATAAACTAAAAGATAAGTGAACAGAAGAAACAACGAATTTTTTTTTTTCATTGTCTGCGGGTTACGAGTTACAACCAGGGATTCAAAACCATTGGGATTGTAATACAAAGTTAGGATTGCTTCAAGCACATCCAAGCAGAGGATCCAAGTACTTTCCCTTCTCCCTACTCCAAATAATTGCCCATTTCTATCTCTTGATTTATCTCCAACTTTAAGAAAAATCCTTAAATAAATTGCATAACAGTGTAAAAGAGAATATGAGGCAAGATAAATTTGTTTCATGAACTTTCCGCTAATATGATAGTGTGTGCCATGTAGATAAGGAGCTTAAGTCAAGAAGTATGTGTATATGTTAAAACCGAGACAAGAAAGCACCACGACTGTCCTATATGTGTGTTTGAATCAAACTGTTTTAGTAATTCATGAAAATGGAAAAGTGATAACAAGGTCAACTTTCACACTGTTGAATCCACACTAATTTAACATTTATGACCTTATAATATTTGAAAGACTTAAACATGGGATTTACCCAGTGCCCACACCATCCTCAACATCAGGGCCAAAGCCTAATTAAACACAACTCAGCAAGGAAAAAGTTTGACAAACCTTCCAAGTCGATATTTTGGTTTTCAGCAGCTGAAGATGCATTATTATGAATATCATCTAAAGTTTCTTGCTTCACATGTACAATATGTGGATATTTTTCATCTGTTACAAGTAGATTGGACTGCAAATGAAAATGGACAAAATAAAATATCAGAGTTAGGAACTGTACTAGAAAAAAATGTTGACACCGAATTGAAATAGAGAGTCTAAAAAGCAAGCTTTACCTTCGGAAGTTCATGTTGACGTCGAATCGATGAAGTTCTCCACCCAACCATATCTTAAAGATAAGTGAACATAAACAAGATTTTCATGGTTCTAAGACAATAAATATGTATACAAAATACATAAGATATCAGTATTTTAAAAGCAAGATAAACCCAATGAAGGATACGATCAAAATTTGCATTAGCATATGCCACACGACGCTGAAATGCACGTAATGCTGACCTGTAAAAGGCCAAAAAAGGTTGTATTACCATATACTACTAATTATAATTCAATGTATATGAAAATAATAAGAATTTGCAGTGATATTAATACTAACATGAATTTCAGGTCATCAGAGTCATTAACCATTCGAAGAAGAAGGGGAGGTTTGCCATCGTCTTTATCTGTTAGGAAGAGATGCTTCCCAGATCTCCCCACAATAAAGTGGGCAGCTTGAGAAGCTCTTCTTTCAAGAAAGGGAAGACCACAGAGAAATGGGAGCTGCGGAAACAAAGTTAACAACACAGTTATTATTTTTCTTTCATCTTGTTTGGTCAATAACAACAGTACAACGCAATTTTTAGTTCACGAGAAATTTGCAAAAATTATTCAGCGGTAGAGGTGTATGATAGTATTGCACAAAGATTCTCACAATAGAATACAAAGTATCAAAAACATTAGAAATTCTACAATACATGGACCTCTTGTCAATACTACATGATTTAGTACTCACTATATCAGTAATCAAAACCAGCATAGAATCTTAATATCAGAAGTTTAACTATTAACATATATTATCTCCATTTTTCAATTATAAACTGCAATTTAAACGATTAATGAATACCTAATTAGCAATAAAAAGGCACATACCCCAGAGTTCAAATAAAATAGTTCTCCATTTAAATGTGGTAACATGCAGAAGTATATTCACAAATGCTCAAATTTCTTTAGCATAGCAGATACAATTTCCTTGACCTACCTGTTTATTTCCCCTTGAGCCAAGATGTGGTGTTGCAACCGTTATAAAATTCATAGCTTGTAATCCAGCAATCGTACCTTGGTGAGGCTGGTCAAGGGATTGTGTCAAATTATTTGTATTCCCTTCAATTATGCAATTACCATTATCACCTGAGGGTTCGGGTTTTGGAAAAGGTTCGTAAAGCCTCCCGATAGCATACCTTGCAACCAACCCCCCCAAAGAGTGAGCGACAAAGGAAATTTTCCGCACCTCTGACCTTTTTCTGACAACAGCTAATACCTGCTTAGCATATAATTCTAGAATCAAGATATACTCCAAATTTCAAATAAAAACATTCTAACATTGATGTTTGTCTTTGCTTTTTTCTTCTACTGGGGAGTACAAAATTTTTCTATTTTCACTTAAAACCATCCATGTTAGGACAGTCTCATAAACAAAGGTATGCTATTCTAAGGCATGTGAATTGATATAACTATACCTCCTCAGCTAGCCGCTCACCCATCAAGTCAACTCCATCAAATGTCAATCTAGAAGAGTTACATTCACTGCCTGCTGACAAAATATCAAGTTAGAAGCATACAAGTATTCTGGAAAAGACTAGAATTCCTATCGTACAATTGCAGGAAAAAAAAAAGTCCAGCCTGCACAATCACAATATTACACACACACACGTGTGTGTGTGTGTCTGTTTTATATTATCATCAGCTTTTAGAGCATTCATTAAAAGATATCACATCTATAGGGACTTTGGCAGTTAAATTTTTTGAAATGACTGATATAGAACCCGTAGAGAGAGCTAACATGGGAGAAAGGAAAAGAAAAAAAGAACCGTGAAAAAAGAGAGGAGGAAGAATTAGGAAGACAAAGGATGAGATGCAGTATTCAAGTATCAGGTTTTCACACAACCTTGTATTTCAGGCGTGCAACTCAATAAAAGTGCGCCTATATATTCTTGCATAGGAATCTAAAGGATCAACGGTAGAAATCATTGAATTAGGTCATATACTAGTGTAAAATAGTAAAAATCCTCAAATTCTTAAAGTAAGGAGGTCCTCTCTGGAACTGGCCACACACACACACACAACACAATACACAGACACGCATGTAAGCAACTACTAGATGTATAATGTAGTTCAGATTCAGCAAACTTGAAACAGTTCTTAAACATCTTTATAGTCACGTTTATTCTAGGATTCCCGTATACATACTCAAGCTTAACCTTGACATTCCTACCAATATGATATATAAAGAAACATCGATGCACATGTAAAGAGGAGAGCATAAGTAGCAAGAAGCACTCACGGTGCACAATTACTTTATCAGGAAGCTTTTTCACAAACTGATCTGCAGCATATCTCCAATCTGAAGCACTGAAATCATGGATAGAGAACGTCAATGAAATGCAGATATCTTGACACAACGACAATCAAAATCACTAGAAAGAAAAGGAAAACATCAAACGCTCAAATTGACAAAACAACATAGACTTGAAGAGTAAGGAAAATATTTGAAATCACAGATTGGCAGAAGAGATAAGGCTGCAAAAGTATATTAAGGATGAGACATATAGGGATCTTAGACTTGGCTTGACTTAAGAATGAGCTTAAGCTTCATTCAAGCTTGGGTTTGCATAAAATTCTGTTTCCAAATTTAAGCATGGTTGATTTGTATCAAAGCTGGACTCACTCAACATAATAATACAGTAACAGATATATAGGTAACGAAATAATGAAAAACCATGTAACCAATAACAAAAACATTCGACTGCAGAAAACAAACAAAGGAACATTAGTATGTAATACTTACTAAAATGCTGGTCCAAACATTCAAGCTAGATATTTAATCTCCCCTTCCCAGTTAAACACAGAAATTAACAACTACAAGCCTTACAGAGTTGCAGCCCAAGCTCAAAAGGACGAGCCGGGTTAAAAACAAGCAGGTGTTGCTTTAACATAAACAAAATTCAAACTATTCACCAACTTTAGGAATCAAGCACACAAACTTCAAGATTTCCTTACATGTTTACAGCCTTAATATGCTGCTTGGAAATGATTTACTTCTTTCACAAGCCAAGCTAAAATTAGCCGAAATCGAACTCAACAACCCTTTGAACTTAAGTTCTAACACAGTCCAATACAGTAAACCATATAAACCAACCTACACAGCGCTTCATTTCAATCTAAGCACATTTTCCCAATGCAATCATTTCTACCAGATCACACAATCAAGCATAACCGCAATTTTTACCACGCAGATAAAAACTTAGCTCTGTAATTAAAATTGAGAAGTCGTACTGTCGTAGTCGTACCTGCCGATAATTCCATTGACCATGACGACGAGATGTTCGGGAACGGCGTTGTTGGCGGCGGCAACGAAGATATCCTCGCCGCCGCTATCAATCTCGACCTTCAGCCCCTGGCGCGTGGATCCCCGGCAGCAGCCTCCGCCTACGATTCTGTGCAGGAAGTCCATCCTGGGCCGCGTCGCACAGAGCCTCGGCTCGGAGAAGGAAGGAAACCCTAGGCGGAGCTGGCGCGGGCGGCGGGTTCGGGTCGGGTTCGGGGCGGGGATCGGGGAAGCGGAGTTGACAGGAGAAGTGGCTGCAATCATGTGGTTTTCAACTTTTCAAGAGAGAGGGAGAAAGAGGATTTTATACAAGTGTCCAAGTGTGAGCACTGAAATGAAGCTTGCAAAGGTGGTGGTTTTTGGGGGCGGTTTAGGAATGTAGGCGGGGGGGGAAATTAAGCGGTTTTCCGACGAGTTTTTGAAACGAAATTCAGATCAAGTTAACGGATTCCGATTGGTTGTTGCGACTTGTGAGTTGTATTTATGGAAGTGGTACTGTTCAGTGTGTTTTTGTTTGACCCTGCAGCCCCAATAGAAGCTGCTTATTTATGTCGCGTGTGTTCGAAGCTTGCCTTCCTGGTCGTTTCTGACTTTCAATCATTTTTCTTCTTCTAGAAGAAATCTTTTCAGATTCTCGGAGGGCGTTGTGGCGTAATGTTGTTTGCATTGAAAAGACGAGTGGTTGACGGCAAACATTACGCATATTTGAAATGTGTGATAATAAGAGACGTGATCTCAGTAACTTTACATGTTATCTAATTCAATTAGTTCAGAAAGTACTGAGAGAACTGTTAATTAAAAACTAAACTATGAACTTTGCACCAACCCTTTATTAATTAAAAACAAAAAAACTAAACTTAACTCAGGCCCAATGCTTTTTATGGAATTTCACTTATTCAAAAAAAATAATAATAAATAAAAACCATTAGTCCAAATCAAAGTCGTCATAAACCCTTAACACCACTGACTTGTTTTCTGATAAGGAAATAAGATTTTTGTGACCAACAACCATGCCCTTTAATGTGATGCAGCAAGATCACAGCCACTAAAAGGGGAAACAATTTTGCCAGCGCCACTCAACCATGCATTCAAATCTAGTGCAATAAGTGTAGATTTCTTATAATCTTTTCCGTGTTCAAGTAAATCCAGAATATGTGTCTGGCTCAAACTCTAAATTACTTGACCTAGTTGTAATAGGATTTAGAATTAGAGATATTCTCAGAAATATTCATAGATAACCGATTAATTGTACGATTATCTTTCCTTATACGACTTTGATTCTATGTCTTGTAATCCTCTATATAAAGATGCCCCTATTATCAATGAAATGACGACTAAGTTCTCTCCAAATTTTGGTTTTCCTTAAACACGTCATCAGCACGAATCCTTAATCCTGAAATCCCAAAAACCCTAGCCACCGCCGATGCCTCTGTTGCCCATAGCCCGTGCTAACCTCGCCACCGCCCATGCACCCTCGCTGCCCCTGCGCATCAAGGGCCCCTCCTCAGCCCCTTAACCCTCTGCAGCAGCTCCGCACGCAATCTACGACAACCAGGAATGAAGCAGCTTCCGCAATCCCGTGACCAGGATTGAAGTTCAACTGCACATAACCAGGATTGAAGCAGCCTCTGCAGTCCCATAACGAAGATTAAAGTTCGACTGCACGTAACTAAGATTAAAGTTCTACTACACGTAATCAGGATTGAAGTAGCTTCTGCAATCCTAACCAATGATCGAAAGCTCGTCTGCAATCCAACAACAAGGATCAAAGGCAAACTGCAACCCTAAGAGGTATATTTTACTAAAAGTTCTCATTTTTGAGTTTTTTTTTATAATTTCTCTTCTTTTCTCGGGGACTTGCAAACTCAGAAAACTACGTACCTCAGTAACCGTAGTAGGTTGGCCCCAGTTCATCACTGCTTCAACCTTAAAAGGATCCACAGAGATTCCATCCTTCGAAACTACATACCAAGGAACTTGACCTCCTTTTGCCAAAATCGCACTTCTTGAATTTCGCAAACAACTTCTTTTCTCTCAAAATCTGGAGCACGATCCGCAGATGCTTATCATGATCCTCCAACGTCTTGGAATAAATCAAGATATCATCCACGAACACCACCACAAACTTATCCAAGCACGGACTGAACATACGGTTCATCAAGTCCATAAAGGCAGCAGGTGCATTGGTTAGACCAAAAAGCATGACAACAAACTCAAAGTGTCCATACCTGGTCCTAAAAGCAGTTTTAGGAACATCATCATCCTTCACCCTCAACTGGTGATATCCAGATCTCAAATCGATCTTCGAGAATACAGTAGCTTCCTTAAGCTGGTCAAACAAGTCATCAATCCTAGGTAAAGGGTACCTATTCTTGATCGTCACCTTGTTTAACTACCGATAATCCACACACAACTGTAGTGAACCATCCTTCTTCCTCGAAAACACCATAGGTGCACCCCAAGGAGAATTACTAGGTCTAATGAACCCTTGTTCAAGTAAACCATCAATTTGCTCCTTCAACTCTTTAAGTTCAGTTTGTGTCATCCGAAATGGTGCCATTGATATAGGTGCAGTACCTGGTATCACATCAATAGCAAAATCCACTACCCTCCTTGGAGGTAACCCTGGTATTTCCTTAAATACATCATTGTACTTGGAAACCACAACAATCTCTGTCATAACCGCAGCACAACTCACTGACTCCACATGAGCTAAGAATCTTGCCCTCAAAGCAGTATCTAACCTAAGACACCGATAACGAAACACCAGCTGTCCAGGTATATGAAATGACACTACCATTTCAAAGCAATGAATTATAGCATGATTTGGCCTTAGCCAATCAATACCCAAAATAACATCATACGTATGATCTGCTAACACAATCAAAGTTGCAGAAAGCTCTCTACCACCGATCACAATCGAACATGCATCACAAAACATATCAAGCTTAAGGGAAACACCAAGTGGGGAAATAACACACAAGGGTCTAGCAAGAGGCATATGAGTCAAACCTAACATATCAATCACAGAGCTAGATATGAAAGAGTGGGACACTCCCGTATCAAACAACACTCTAGCAAAGAAATCAAATAAGGATAAGGTACCTTCTACTCCAGTATTCTGCTGACCAATAGCAAACACCCTAGCCTGCTCCTGAGGCAGTTGCCTCTGCTGGTTCCCTTGTCCCCTACCCTGCTAGGTACAATCCTTTGAGAAGTGCCCCGTCTGGCCACATGTGAAGCATGCCAAGTTCTTCAGTTTCGTGCAAGCTCGAGCAACATGGCCCATCTCATTGCAATTGAAACACTTCTGGTTTGCCACCTGCCAATTAGGTGCAGCTGCAGCCCTAGCTGGCGCCTGCTGATGATTTCTGCGCCTCTTCCAGAATCCACCTCGATTCCCAGATGCTTTACTGCTACCCGCAGTTGCCTTTCGCTTTCTTTGGAAATCCCTCTCAGCTTATTCATATTCCTGGAAAGTTAGGTTCTCCTGCTCAATGGCCATAGCCTTAGCGAAATGAGCTCCACCATCTTCAATTCCAGAACAGCGACATTGCGCCGGATTGAAGCATTCAGTCCCCACTGAAACTTCATAGCTAAGCTCTCAGCATCCATCTGCCTCACAAAGCGATACAACCTTGAGAACTCAATCTCATACTCTCTCACACTCTTAGTCCCTTGGACTAACAAGACAAATTCTCTTTCCAATTGCTCCCTCACAGAAGGCGGAAAGTACTTCTTCCTGAATAGTTCCACAAAACCATCCCAGGTCATGGTAGACACATCCATCACTCTCTGTGTGCCATTCCACCACACCCGTGCATCATCTTGGGGCATAAATGTGGCAATCTTCCTCTTCTCAATGTCGTCACAGACGACCATCTCGAAGTAGGTCTTCATGTTCTCAATCCATTGATCTGCCAACATGTGATCCGTACCTCCCTGAAATGGGACTCCTCCCAGTCTCGAAATCTCCTTTGCCAACTTTGACAAACAAGTGGGATCTACATCATTCGCAACCTCCACAACAGGTGGAACATGCAACTCAACATTCGATGCCTCAGCATCATTCTCGAACATCTCCTCAACAGGAGGAGGAATCCTGCCCCTACCTCGGGCTCTACCCCTGCCTCTGGGTCTAACTCGACCCCTAGCTCTGCCTCCTTGTGAATTTATCACCCAAAGAGCATAGCATCCTGTGATTAATACTTGTACAACTCCCAACCACAAGTATAAGTCAACGCTATGACTCGATCAACCACAACATTACGTCAGTGGATACAATTCCATCCCCTAAGTCAATCTTGAGTTAAAACTAAAGGTCATCATTCCAAAAGTCTTTAACTCATAGAAGCTACATCTAGCTCCTACACTTCATCCTCTGAGCCGACACTACCCTGATGACTCACATCCTACCGCTCACTACATACCCAATGACTATATCAATACCAAAGAGCATCTGATGGGGATCCGCTGCAAACGGGCCACCACTCGAGGAGTATTGATTGTCACCAAATATGTGACTTACGCTCTGATACCAATCTATCACTCTCCTGATTTTCAACACAATAATAATCGATATATAATCTCATAATTATACATGCGTGATCATTCAGCCATCAATACAAAATACATGGAGACATCGTCCCTTTAAAACAAATACATATTGATGCCCTGAAAACACAATTCCAATATTGACCCGCTCCACAGAGTCACATATTACACAAAACTTACAAATTAAATTTTCATCACAAAATAAAATGTAAATGCTTATCAGAGCTTACTACATAGCGGAAGTCATAACAATGGCAAAGCCAACAAAATTTGCTTCCTACCCATTCTGCTGCCAACAAGCTACCTCAACTTTAGCCACGATTACCCTGACCTACAAGATTAACCCCTACACCATTGAATAGTGCACCAGGTTTCCACACACAAAACCCGGTAAGCTTATAAAAGCTCGTATGAGTAACTCATGAACATCAATCAACAACTCACACATATCAGCT
Organism: Rosa chinensis; assembly: GCF_002994745.2. Lineage (NCBI taxonomy): Eukaryota > Viridiplantae > Streptophyta > Magnoliopsida > Rosales > Rosaceae > Rosa > Rosa chinensis. Next base: position 22,847,115 of record NC_037091.1, on the reverse strand, counting down.
TAAGGAAAACATGCAACCATGATTCCTTCTAACCCTCCATATCATTTCCACCGAAAGGACAACTCACCGCTGTGACAATGTTGTATTTGCTAACTTAACCATCAAGAAGCAATTCAAGTCTCATTTAGACAATAAAAGAAGAATACTCTCGGAACTCTCCTTTAAACTACAGACTTATGAGTCTCCAGCAACCTCGACCGTTACCCCCATAAGCTATAATGGCAGACATACTAGAACTCTGACTGAAATCGTAACCATTAGTCTGGCCAAGGACGTGATTACCCATTTCCTGCTTTGGTCACCATCTGCAACCTGTCACCATCTGTGACATATGATTTTAGACCCTGTCTGGTCATAAAATCAAACATCAAGGTCACCATCTGTGGCATATGATCTTCAGACCCTGTCTGGTCTCAAAGTTAAACGTTAAGTAAGTCACACCTGACCTAAAAACGTTACAAACATCTAGTTTCGGCTTTCCCCATCCCTGCTCACCATCTGTGACCCTTGGTACAAGGACCAATACATTAAAATGAGTCACGCTTGACTTAAAAATGTAACATCAAACTCAATACTTTTCAAACAATAGAAAACATCTTTTTCCACAATATTGTTTCCTCAAAAGTCGCCTTCAACAATAATATGAACACCATCATGCATATTATTCATCACACATCATTCACAAGAATATATAAATATTTCACGTAAATATATATATATATATATATATGTAGTCATTCGCTCAGGAATGCCTACTAATACCAACTATAGTTTGCAGTTAAATAATTAACGCCAAAACAATAATGGTAATTCCGTTCATAATGAACCATGGGAGATTACTCACCTCGAAACTGCCACTGCGTCTTCAATACAGAACAAAGCAGCTCAACCACAATTTAACCGTCCAAGGATACTTCGTCAAGTACCTAATCACATACGGTTTCAACTTAGTAACAATTCACAAACGATTTAAGTCCGAAACCCCTGTTTTGAACTAAAATCCTCAAAGTGGCACCAATCAAGGCGAAACCACATCCGAGACCTCCCGAATTCTCAGGGATACTTCCACGATCGATATGTCCAAACCACAAGTCGATCGGAAGCTCGAATCCTCACGGATCAAATAAATCCACTAGTATGAAACGGTAAAAAATCATAACAAATCCATACGAACTCCAAAATTTTCATACTATATATCGAAACGCTCGTATCAATGAATAGAACATATATAATACTAAAAACAGTTCCCTACATGGCCGGAAAGCCACCAGAACGCGGCCACAGGCGGTGGCGCACCTCCGCCGGCCAAAACTCAATATTTCACAAAACTCCCAACATCAAAGCTGTTCATCTAAGCATGCTTGTGAATTTTCATAAGTAGCTCGAAGTCAGAAAACAAGCATAAAGGGTCAACAACTACCTCACAAGCTTTAGATTTTTGCTCAATCCGAGTTGAACCGATTTCCATGTAAATCGATCCAAACAAACACCATAGATCGATCCAGAAGGCTCCCACGAAGCCAAAGGGTTTTCCGATCAAGTCCGAAAAGACCAAACTGTGCCTCTTTGCTGCGCCGTACACGGTGGATATCGCCGCTAGAGGATACCACAGAGACGACCAGATGGAGGAGACGAATCAGTTGACCAAGTTTCATGGCCAGAGATCGTCGGAGCTGCGAGTTCCGGCTGGGTCGGATAGTCCGGATCCGGGTCGGGTCAATCGGATATTTTTGATTCTGAAGGTGCAGCTGAGAGAGAAGAGAGAGAGAAATATCAGTTTCCGGAAATGGAAACCAAATGGAAATAGTAAATTTCCCACTCGGGAAACTTTTATTTATACCAAAATGGAAATTTCTTCCAATGGCCATAACTTTCTCATACGAACTCCGATTCCCACATTCCACATGTTCACGAACTCGTATCAACGCGCTCTACAACTCTCGAGAAGGAAGTTTTCCGAGAATCACAACGTATAAAAAGCCAAACTTCACACGACCCCCTAAACTGTGAAATTCAAATAATTATACGTACGAAAACCATTCCACTTCACATACAACTTAAGAATAAAGCACAATAACAATTATTCGTACAACTGGTCCATTATTAATTACCAAAATTAAATAACAGAAATCCAGGTCATCACAATTCCACCGCCAATCGCACTCCACCCAACTTGGGAAGGCCCATACAAAATATTGGAAGTCGTTAGCCCCGACACCTTCTACTTAATGGATAAGGATGGCGTCACAACGACCCATCCTTGGAATACTGAACACCTTCAGTACTATTACAAATAGTCATGCCGCTACCCAAGAGCACCTTGACTTAGCTAAATTCTTGTTCAATATTTAGCTAAGGGAAGCTACCCAATGGGTACAACCCTGCTTTTTTAAACGCTGATCTGTTAACTATCAATGAAACGAGGAATTATTCAGACCATTGTCACCAAGTCCAAGCACAAGAGTTAACTAGCAACACCAACAATATTTGGCGGACCACGTCGGCTACGTCGTGCACTTGGAACAATTTTAATTCCTTTAATGTTTCGTTGATCGGCAAAAGCACAAGTCAAAGCTCTGGCGGTATAGCAACTTTCAAACAACGCAATCATTACACAATTCCACACTTGGAAAAATTTCAGATGCAAATAGCAAATACTTCATATATTCAGGGTTGGGAATCCCCGCCCAAAAATATTGTCAAGTTACAAAAACAAGAAGCCTTAGCAGCATTACCAAAAAAAAAAACAAAACAAAGCAGGAGTAGGACCACAAGGCTCAGACAATCTTCAGGGATTGTTGGGAGCGGTGGCGACTTCTTCATTATGCACCGGCGGCTGTTGGGTGCCTATGCGGCTCATCTGGTCAGACCCAGGAGCGGTAGGACTCAACGTCACAATAGTGTCGTCCGGCCAAGTGTGCGCCGCAATAAAGTTGGCCCCAGAGACTTCGGATTGGGTAGGCGGGGGAGTCCGCTGACCGTGGTCACTCTCGCCACTGCCAGATCGTACACCCTCAATCTAATCAACGATGGGCCCACTCGCCGACACGGGCGGCTGACTCGATGTACTGGCAGACTAAGACGCTTTGACCCAGTCAATGGAGCCCTTCTTGTTCAACAGGTCCAAATTAGCGGCGGCACTAGCCTTCGCCGCCTCCATCAGAGCTTGCTTATACTCTGGGGACTGCTTGAACAACTCCACGACAGAGATCTCTACGCGGCTCCTCTCAGGCTCCAGCCGGGCAACGTCGCCCTCCAAACTCTTCACCTTCACAAACAGGGCGGCAGACTCCCGCTGGAGAATATCTGCCCACTTAGCCTTAGTCGCCAGCTTCTCTTACAGCAGAACTATGTCTTGCTCCAGCTTGGACACATGGTCGTTCCGCTCGAGGTCCCGCTCAATGGCTACATTCAACTTGCGGCGGGCATCCATCGCGTCACATTCTGCCTTGGTCAAGCAACGCTCAACATCCACCAGCTTGTCTTTGGCCTCCCCCAACTCCCTCTGGAGACCTTTGATCTCGTCCTTCAGCTTCCGCTCGACCTGAGGCTGGTGTGACGCAGTCAAGAACAACTCATGCATCCCGACGGATAGATGTCCAAACGCTGAGCTGAATGGCCGTTGAGCGAACGGTCCCATCCAACCCCGCCGAACCTGAGCCGCTCACAGAGGTGGAACAGGAATTCCCTCTCGAGATCAGTCAGAAACTCCGCATAGGCAGAAAATGAGTCTAGACCGCCCTGTGGCACCTCTCCAGCGACAGCCACAGTCACCGGCTGCGAGGCTTGCTTAGTTTTCTTATGCTGGCGAGCCCCGATGGTCTCCACGTCGGCCGCCTCATCTTCCTCATCTGCGTCATTCTACCACCGCTTCCTCTGAAGAACCGCCTGTGTAACACCAACAGCTATAGGCCTCGATTTTGTCTGCGGCTCCAACCCCGCAATAGAAACTGGTTCCTTCGAGGGCACCGCCCTCTCCTTCTGGGGCCCACGTCGATTGGCGGGCGCTCTCTCTGTCGGCTTCACAAGGGAGGAGGGGACCTTGCTCCCTCTAGCAGCACCTTGCTTGTCGCCACCCTCGACCGATGCTAGGGTCTGGCCAGCAGGAGCGAGGTGTGAATGATGCGGCATCGACATCACAACCGCAGTCTCCGCCTAGCTCAACTCCAGCGTCTGCGGATCAACCACGATGTGCTGGGCAGCAGCCTCGGCGACATACATACCTTCCAAGAAATTATGCATCTCTGCGCGGTCCATTGCCTTATCAAAAGCGCCGCGGCTCGCTTTGTTACCCGGCAGTGTATCTAAACAAACACGCTAGTCAGCATGGCACAAGTTGAAGTAAATCATACGTTGGAGGGAGACACTTACCAAGGGCGCGCGTCAACTGAAGGTCGACCAACAACTCCCAACCAATGAGTAGGCGAAGGTCGAGAAGGTTGCTGTTCCACCAACACCCCTTAATCCTTGCTACACAACACTCCTCCTCGTGTGTCAAGTTAAAGCGTAGGCCCGCTACACAGCACAAAAGGAGCAATGATTAGAACAAAACAAAGGTATATCAAACAAGAAAAATCGCCAAACTTGGTCAGCAGGGACTAGCAACAACTTCGGATCGGTTAAAACTCTGACTTAATTCTAAACGTCGGTGCCCCTTTGTTTACCCCAGCATCATAGTCCTACCCCGTGGTCACAACACAGAAGGTCGACCGCTAGGGAGACATCGAATCCTTCAAATTTTCGATCAACTTAGGCGCCCCCTGCTGGCATGTAAGATTCACTTGTCCGCTGTATCCCTAGCGCCTCACATACACCAGCTCATAGAAGTAAAGTACCTCTGTTACGGTTGGCCCTTCACAGCAGGACAAACGCCAAAGCGAGTTCAGTGCCATCAGTAACCGCCACATATTAGGGAAAATTTGCCTAAATGCAAGGTCGAACTCGCAAACCAAGATTTGGAGGTTTGGCAGCAGCGAAAATGTCGCTCCTTGGTTGAAGATGGCCTTGTGCACGGCGGCGTGCCCCTCTAGAAAAATTGACGCTCTCTCATCTCCCTTCGACTGACGGAGTTTCACTACGCCAGGGAGGCAGAATATCCTCTTCATGCGATTTACCGCCGACGCAGTCATCGCACCGCTCGCCTCGTCAACCGTGGTACCATCATGAAGGACCCAGGCTGACTTTATCTCTTCTCCGCCAGCCTCTCCCCCTTCAGTGGAACCTAGCGGCACTATTGCTCGCTAGCCTCTCCTCGCGCCGACTGCTAACGGCAGTGTCCTCCCTTGCCCTAGAACTTTCCGCCCGACCAGCACGAGCCATCGCTACATCCCACGGTATGGTTTGTAAGGGTTGGATGTTCAACAGTTCCGACGGTAGGGTTCCTGCAGGGGCAGGCAAATGCAACAAATCAATAAAGGCCCTATCGGAACCGCTGAGCGATACGTCAGATCCGGAATCCTCACTGCTAGAAATCTCTATGACTCTAGCCATCGGAAAAACCCTAAAACCCAGGTCAGTCAGTTCCAAAACGATCTAAACTATCCCTATGACAGACCTGTACCAAGAACACCAAGAATAATTACCCAGAAAACCCAGAAATAGCCAAGACAAGAACAATGTTTGTATGAATCCAAAAGCCCAGATTCGACCATCTAGCAAATCCATAAACCTCAACTCTCTATCAAACACCACAACCCATCCCCGAAACTCATCCTACACCCTCAGACCACACAAGCGAATAGCAGAAATCACTCCAAATACCAAACGGCAAAAAAAAAAAAAAAGAAACAATAAAACAGGATGAGGCTCAGATCAGATTACCAACCTGAAGTAGCAGAACCCTTGATGCGCTCGCAGAAGACTAACCTCCAGACGACGACTCTCTCTCTTCAAACAGCAACACTTGATTTGCAGAACACAATCCTTGGCTCTCAGAGAGCAAGGTTGAAGACAACGATTTGGGTTTGAAGTGAAGAAGATATCAAAACCACTGTGGTTTCCCTCTCTTTTATGTCAACGTCAAACAATTGTAAGTCGTCAGCTGGAAAACGACATCACACGACAACTATACACGTGCCCCACGATCAGACTTACTCTCCCGATTAACGCCTCGGTTACAAAATCCATAATTACTCACATTAATGGCGAAGATATGGGCGTGCTGAGGAGTCGTTATCCCACACGCTAACCCAATGCTTAACGGTCGGGCGCCGTCAGACGAAGCGTCTATCCGAAGTAACCGTCAAAAGGCAAACATACCAATCATCGACAGTCTCCGCCAAGCGCAACACCGCTAGCGAAACTTCTCCCTTTTCGTCTTGCAAGCGAGACAGTCTCCGCTAAGTGCATCACCGTTAGCGGAACGGAATTTCTCCCTTTTTGTCTTGCAAGCGAGACAATCTCCTCTAGCGGAACTTCTCCCTTTTCATCTTGCAAGCTAGACAGTCTCCGCTAAGGGCAACACCTTTAGCGGAACTTCTCCCTTTTCGTCTTGCAAGCGAGACAGTCTCCGCTAAGCGCAACACCGCTAGCGAAACTTCTCCCTTTTCATCTTGCAGTCTCGGCTAAGCACAACGCTGCTAGCGGAACTTCTCACTTTTCTTCTTGCAAGCGAGACAATCTCCCTTTTCATCTTGCAGTCTCGGCTAAGCACAACGCTGCTAGCGGAACTTCTCACTTTTCTTCTTGTAAGCGAGACAATCTCCCTTTTCATCTTACAAGCGAGATAATCTCAGCTAAGGGCAACACCACTAGCGGAACTTCTCCCTTTTCGTCTTGCAAGCAAGGCAGTCTCCGCTAAGCGCAACACCGCTAGCGGAACTTCTCCTCTTTCATCATGAAAGTGAGCCTCCACTGAGCAGTAACCAGCCAGGTCCCTGCGACACTTCTTGCCGCTTACTATCAGAGGGACTTCTGCCAACGGCGATTCCCGAGGTAATGCCTCGTTCTGACAACGACCGCCACACGACAGTGTAGTCAAGCTACATCCCTCCTGGATAAGGGGACACGTCAACAGTCTACGAAGGCCCTGATCAGGGACGTTGACCCCACCACTCGGGTATAAAAGATAAGGCTCGCTACCTAACACCCTCTGCTCAGCGCAGCTCCCCTCAACAAACAATACACCGACCAAATTGAGGTCTATCTTAGCCGGGGAGTGGGGGACTCCCTGGGGGACCTAGCACGGGCCCACTCGAAAGGGTATAAAGTGTCTGCTTAGTAAGTCCATGGTTGACAACGCACTGACGCTAATTATGCTTTTGCAAGTCTAGCGGAAATAACGCTTCAAACCGCTAAGTAACTCCCCAACCAAGATTGCCCTCCTTGACTGGGGACTTGTACTTACATAAACATTTGGCAACCATAATTAGCTATAATGAGCCACGCTCATGCTACCTCCAGTGGTACCAACTCCCACCAACGGAGTGACCTAAGGAAACACAGCCAAACAGGTTACCGCCTGAGCCCTGGCTCACCCCCAGATCATCGCTGATGTGCTGCCACACACCTCGCCAAGATAGCATCAGTAGCTTCAGAAGCTGGGAATTGAAGCATATCAGTCCCACATCAAAAACATGGAAGAGCTCAGCCTCTTCCTCACCTATAAAAGGTTCTCTTCTCTCTCTTCATTAATTACGCATTTACTACTTACCTACTATTATTCTATCAACACAAATACATTGACTAACTTAGGCATCGGAGAAGAGAAGACCGCCCAGCGTGGTCTCCCTCTGATACCCTTTGTATTTTACTTGATAAGTATCGGAAGTATCGATCACACCACAAGTAGCGGTCCGCCCATCGGACCAGTGTTAACCAAGGTTTAGCCACCGCTAAATCTTAGACATTAACAAGTAACATTACACTCATTTCATTACATCCATTTACCATCATCTCCTGTAACCAAATCCCAACTTTTTGGTTACAAATCAACTACCACCTCTCCCCTTTTTACCATACCATCTCTATTCCCCATGTTAGACCAAAAGTCCACTCTATCACACACAAAAATCTTCCATGTTTTTCTAGGGGTCAATCACCATGTTTCTTAATCATTTCCCTACTCCAATCACACACCTTATCTCCCATGATTTTCCCCTTGACTTTAGTGACCTAAACCTACTCTAACACTCCATCTCCTTGCCCATTTCATTTCCTTTAAGAGATATAGCTGCACCCTTTGCCTTTCTTCGTCATTTTACACCTCTATCTCTCCTCTATATAAGTATCCATTCATTACACTCTTGAACCATCACCCATACCACTCCATTACATCTTCTTTCTCTCTCAATGTCCTTCACAAAACCTCTATAGCCACCTCTCAAAAATCCAAACTCATAATATCCATACTCCTCAACCTCCATCACCACCATCACAACTACCATCTTCCACCACCATAAACTCTATCACCACAACCACTACTCTATCACCACCACTTAAAGTTAGCCAAAGGAACATCATATCTTCATCACTGTTCCATTCACCATCAACAAGAAATTCATCATCCATCCATCCATCTATTCCACCATCAAGGAGGACTCAAGGAGCATTGAAGGAGAAAAACGAAGGAGAAGCTACCCATTGATTTGTCAAGCTCCAACTAGTTCATTCTTTCCTTAACTCTTTAATTTACCTTGATGTACTTTATAGATTTGATACTAGTTTGTATGATTTTGAGTGAGTAGTTACTTTGTTGGGGCTAGGTTCAACCCTAGCCAAACTTGTATGAATTGATATTTTAATTTACATTTGATGTTATTTGTTATTTTCATCTTCAGATGCTAATTCAAGAAGTGAATGCAATATTCATTCAAACTTAAATACTTTGAATGTGTTGTGTTTGTTATCTCATAAAATTTTTTTTAGAGAGTAGTTAACCTTACCTTAGGCATTGATAGCATGATAACATTCTCTATGTGCATGTGAATGTTGTGAGTTAAAATCATCTATATCTAGGATTGGTTTGCTTGCATGATTATCTAAACTCAAAGCTTTATGCATCTAAGAACAATGAATTGAGACTTAACCAGTAATAGGATTTGTTCTTCGGTAGTTAATTCTAGACTTATCCAGTTGGAATTGATAACATTAATGGAGTAGTTTAAGCCTTTGTAGTCTTATCTGGATGCAAAGAGGGTGATTGGGAAATTATAATAGCATCACTTGTATTTGAATTTCAATATACTTGCAAGGGAAGTTAGTGGTAGACAATCCAACCCCTAACTTCATCCATTATATTACTAGTTTAGTTTGCATTTGAGCATTTTAATTTAATTTGGTTAACTACTCTATAAAACAAACAATTTTACTTCCATCACAATGCACATATTCACCATGAGCCTAGATTTCCTTGTAAATTTAGGTTTGTGATTATTCATTTGCATATTCTAACTCTCCTTAGGGTAATACCCTAGCTAGTGAAAGGAATCAAATCCTTGTGGGTTTAACAACCTTTCTTAAATCCCTATATTATTACTTGTACTTGTTATACTTGAGGGTGGCTATTTGGCTAACATAGACTAGGTTTTATCTTTATATAGAGAAGTAATAGAGTGTGGGCAAGTTTACTATAATATGATAGATATGGAGGCATAAATAATTTCAGCATCCCATACAGAACCATCAAGAAGGGGAAAATGACTGAACTAGCATCAAGATACACCCAAGCTTCATGACTAGCCCACTAAAGGATCAGGATCCATCAAGGGATACAACCCAAATGGCCCTAGAAGACATATAAGCTACATACAGCAGAATGGCTTCATCCAAAGGGAGTCTCCACGAGTAGATGTATGCTACACAATGGGCTTCGGAACATGTTCATTAGCCCAGTTGTGGAAGCCATGTATCTCACTTACCAAGTGAGTATTCGAGACCAATGATGATATGACCAGAATGCCCTCATGGGGTATGGGCTCTTGTTATGCCCTTTACCTAAACTTACATGTTTACTTGTCATTGGACGGTAAACGAGAATTATATTTACTTTTTACCTTCGTATCAAAGTTTTTAGGGGTTTCAAGGGTTGACTTTTTGTTCGGCTCGATTTTTTAGAAAACTTCCTTCCAGAAAGTTGTAGGGCATGTTAAACCGAGTTCGTAGACAGGCGGTACGTTAAAACTAAAGTTGTAACGAAGAAGTTATAAAGGTCAAAACTATCTGGCAGTTGTAAATTTTGAGAAATTGGTTTAAGCATATTTAGATGTTTCTTGAAGGGGAAACTTGCTATTTTGGGGACTTCCATTTTGAGAAGTTAGAGAGAGAGAGAGAGAGAGAGAGAGAGAGAGAGAGAGAGAGAGAGAGAGAGAGAGAGAGAGAGAGAGAGAGAGAGAGAGAGAGAGAGAGAGAGAGAGAGAGAGAGAGAGAGAGAGAGAGAGAGAGAACTTGAATCCGGCGAACCTTCTCAGCCTCACCGGCGTAGATTTCGGCCACCTCTAGCCGTGAAACAAGTCCCATTTGAACCGCCTTCTCTCCCTCTTCCTTTCAGTGGTGGCGGTGTACAACAATTCCGACGGTGGACGATGCAAGGAGCAAAAATCTTGCCGACCAGTTTTAGGATTTCTGGCCAAATTCTTGATTTTTCTGGCCATATCCGGCTACCCCACCACCCACATCTTGAAGCTCTCTTCTTCATGGTCTAAACCCACCCAGTTGCTAGCTCCAATTCAGCCGGAGGAAGGAGAATCGATGGTGAGAAGAAATCTTGGGTTCTTCTGGGTTTCGAGGTAAATTTCAATCTATACACTTGAAATTGACCAATGTTGTAGTTGAGAAAGTTGTTGAAGATTTTTTAAAGATAAATTTGGTATAGGTTTGGTGACCCAAATCGGGGTTGGAATTGGCGACGCATAGGGCCCACGCAAAGTTTCTTGTGGCAGCTCGTGGGTGCGCGTTCGGCCATTTCTGGTGTCCTACTTTGGTTTGTTGGGTTGAGCTCATTGTTACGAGCTTGTGGATGTAGTTTGGAAGCCATACGACGAACCTTGGGATTGTTGGGAATTTCTGAAATTTCAAAAATTCGGGTTCCGCTTCAAGAAGATCCGATCGTTGGATCGACCCTAGCTTTCGATGGTTGTTATAACTATTGAGTCAACATGGCATATGAAGTGTAAGCTCCTTCTGACATGATTTCGAGGTTTCGATGAATTATCGTTTATAGGAATTTGATTTTATTATCGTCAATTTAATTTCGATTATCGAAAAATAGTTATTTATTATATCAATTTATTTAGGATAGCGTGTAGACCGAGTTCGAGGAAGAAATCATTGGACGGCTTTCATAGCTGCAAATCTGTGAGTAGACATTTGTTTTTAAATTATTATGCATGCAGTATTACTGTTGGGCATTATTTATTATGAGATTTAATTTATGATTTAAATTATTGAGATATTGAGTTTTATGAGCTTTGATTTATCGAGATTTCTTTATTTATGCTTTCGAAGATTTATTGATGATTTACAGAGTTAATATTGACTTATATTCGAAAGCATTCACTTATATTCGAGTATCTTGAGTATCGAGATTTTGAGAGAATAATGGAGATCTAAATATGATCGATTTCTTGATATTTCTTGAGTTTCAATATTATACGAGAAATTTTATGTGTTCAATTTATTTGGGGAGGTAAATATGTCAGCGCATGCATGCATTACCTGGTCTACAGTACCCTCCAGGTAATAGTCTGGTCAGCAGTACCCTCCAGACAATATTATGGTCAGCAATACCCTCCAAAATATAATTCCAGTCGGCAGTACCCTCCGATGCGTCATTTGGTCGGCAGTACCCTTATGATAGCATGAGGTAGTTAGTCGATAGTACCCTCTAACTATTTATATTTAGTTGGCAGTACCCTCTAACCATCACCTCCTTATCCGGTCGGCAGTACCCTCCGATGCTTCTCCAGTCAGTAGTATCCTTCAAGTGGCATGAGATGACTGGTCTGCAGTTCCCTCTAGTCATTGCCTATTTTACGATATGAGTAATTTTAATGGGATTTTTGAGACTCCTAAAGTGATTTGCGATATTTCTTTATGAGTGGTTTTCAAAGGATTTTGAGATGGTTTACAGAGGATTTGAATTCATGTTGAGATATCAGTACTAGAGAATAATCAAGAGCATTTTATCGATTTTCATTTTGCACTGCAGCACAGTTTTTAAGAGAATAAATTTGGGAAAGCATTAAATATTCATTTTACTTTATTTACATTTACTTTTTTGTTTTTTGTCCACCCACTCTAAAAATTTTAAAATGCTTTTTCCTGGGCTTTTCGATTTCTCGTGCCCAATCTGCAGACTAGTTGAGATCGAGCGTTCGTAGGCGTCGAGGCATAGTGTCCGCCACCTTTATCTTCATTGTAAGTTATTGTTTAACCTACGCATATATATATATATATATATATATATATATTATGTGGTTTTATATTCGTAGAATTGCTCTGATCACCAAATTGTTTAAGTATGTTTTAAAGTGGTGTACTTGGAATGTGTATATTTGGAATGTAAAAGTAGTTGGTGTGCTGATGATTTAAGTTTTATGTTCAGGTTTGTTTATTTGGGCAGTCCACTTTTATGGGAAGTTCCACCTAATTTTTGGTAGAATTTCTTTTAAGGTAAGTTCGGGTTTCAGAGTGAAATTCAATTTGGGTCCTGTTACCTCCGGCCCATGGCCAGCTCAATGTAGACTCGGATCCACGAATCTGGAAATCGACTACCTCCAAACTGAGTAACAACCAAGTCCAACCTACTCCACGCACTAGCCCAAAGACCAAGAGGAATCGCGGCACCACTCCGTCCAGAACAGACAAAAGGCCCTCGTCACATGTTTGAGTGTGTGGTGACCCATCTACATGGGTCCACTCTACCTAAGGGACATTGTGTGGCTTATGCCCTCACAGCTAAACAATTGGAGAGCCTAACTAGCTTTCCATGGATGCCAAGTGCATTAGGGTTTCACGAATCCTAAAAGGTCCTCTATATAAAGTATTCTTATACTTTGTCTCCGGATAACCAACGTCAGGAGAGCTAAACTAAGCTTAATCAAGCTTTACTAAGAAAACCCTAGAGTTCACTCCACCACCATGGTAAACGAATCATTCCGACTCACTTCTTTATAATTATCTTTCTTATGATCATTGCTCACTTGATCATCGGAAGACCCTTACCAGTACCACACAGGTCCTCTCACAAGCTTAGGGCTTCTCTTTTTTATTGTTAATGTAAGTTAGCTTTACCGGACCATAGGTGGAGAAATGGTGCTGCAACAATAGGCTTGTACACTCAAACATTGTCACCCAATTAAAGAATATACTTAATATATATACCATCAACTTGGTTCGGGTAAACCGAAATTTGAAAATCAGGATCTCAAGATCGAACTGACAAAATAAGCATATGGTCTGAACCTAAATGGAATTGTAAAACTAAGAGAAAAAATCAAATCGAACTGTCGATTTTGGTCCCGTTCAAGCCAGTTTTTCGATTTTTCGGGTCCAAACTGTAAGAAATAATTATGAACTCATCACTATCATGAAGGAAATCTGCATTGATTGTTTGCTTTACTTGAAGGTTAAGTAATGGGATTGTGATATGAGTCGAATCTTATAATCTATTGTGTAATCTGGAGCAATAGATATTTGAGAATCCTATTGCTACTTGTTTTAGGTAAGTAGCATCAGATATGTTTAAGGAATTAAAGGCAGAATATCTATGTAGGTTATGTTTAATAGATTCTCTTTATGGGAGGGGGCTACATACAACTCCTATATAAAAAATGCCTCGGTCCCTGCTTCCACCATCACTGAGTATACAGAACTTTGACCCATAGAGAGGAACTCGCTCTTGGTGAAAAGCAGAAGACCTTAGCCATCAACGACTTGATCAACAAGAATACTCAAGGTTAGTACTATTCAGTTCACATAAGCATGTTTTGTATCTATAGACTTTGTGATTGTGATCCTTGTCTGTTTGTATTAATATTACATTTGGTATCAGAGCTTCTTTCACAGAGTTTTAGATCAATTTATTACATGCTTGATTGTTGAATGACTTGCATATTTTTGCTCAAGAAAACACCACGCAGATCAAGTTTGTTGTATCATGTTTTAAAGCCTTTTGACCCAAATTGGGCCAAGCCCATCTTAAATTAAAAAAAGAAGAAGGGAAATTATTGTTTTACAATGGATATACAGCAAGCATGTTTTCATAACTCGTTTTTTGGGTTTTGGGTTCTAGAGTTCCATGAGCATGAAAATTGGGGTTTTCTTTCATCAAGGTTTTGGAATCAAATTGACATGTGAATTAGGATCAGAAGGTTTCAAAAAGCTTTTCTACATATCTATTTTGCTTCCGCTAACTCTCTTATGCAGCGCCTTGGAGATGTCCAGGTTAGTTTTTCGAAATAGCCTCATATTTGGTATCAAATTTGTTGAATTATGTTCTGGGTTGAATGGAATAAGTATGAAGTTCCTATATGTGATGCGAAGATTGTGATTAAAACAATATTGCTATTATGAAAATTGATGCATTACTGTTGTGAATTAGATGCAAAATATTCTCCATAAAAATATTGCTTAAAGATATTCACAAGCATCTTAATTTGGCTTTTCAGAATGAAAAGATGAAGAAACCAATTGTAATTGATCGATGGCTGGATGATGGACTTAATGAACATGTTGTACCCATCAATTCTTCATTGAGTTGATTGTGTAATCATAAGGTTAAAGATTGATCAAAGCCTGTACTTTCATGCAATAGAATTGTGATTGTATCTCTTACAGGAGGTTATAAACTTTACATAATTAAATGTACTAAAGTAGCATATGATAGACAACTGGAACATATATAGACTTCTACATTTTTTCTTCAACCATGCAGGTCATGACTAATCTGGAACAACCATGTTTTACTTGTTTTAGTCCTATGAAAAGGAAACTAAGGAATATTTGTCTTATGCTCACATATTAGGCTGGTATTGTTAAACAAAATTTTCCCTATGGTTTTGAATGCAATATATATGTCTGATATATTGTGTTTGTTTTTGCTGAATTTATATGTTCTGTGTATATGATGTTCTTTTGTTATTTATTCTCATAACTGAACATAGAATTTTAAGAATAATTTCTTAATCTTAGCAAAACTAAGGATATACTTATACATAAAATTTTATTTTGCTCCATAGGAATGCCAGTTTTCAGCCTAAACTAGATCCCAATGCTAGGAGGTTCTAACTATAATGACTGGAAAGATCAACTGATGCTGCATCGATCTAAGAATGCAGAATTTAGATGTGTGTCTATTGCAAAACAAACCTGTTGAACTCACCCCATTAAGCACTAAAGATCATAAAGACGAATATTATAAGTGGGTTAGAGCAAACAGTATGGCTCTCAACATCATAAAACTCTCCATGTCCAAAACTGTCAAGGGTAGTTTACCAAAGAAGGAGTTGGCAAAAGAATACCTCGAAGCTGCAGCCCTGAAATTTAAGGAAAATGAAAAAGCTGAAGCCTCTCAACTTATGCACACTTTTGACACTAATAATGGCACTGGGAATGTGAGGGAATACATAATGAAGATGATAGATATTTTAACCAAACTGAATGACCTTGAGATGCCGCTAAAGGATGACTATGTCATTCAACATGCACTCAACACCCTGCCAACTAGCTTCAGCCAGCTATTTTTCTCAGAAGGACAAGTGGAGCCTTGATGAGTTTATTGTCATCTATATACTCAAGATGAGAATAAAATGAGGAGGGAGAAAGAGTTGACTGTGAATTTGGTCAACAAACCTAAGTGGAAACATACTAACAAGCTGAAACCAAAGAAAACAAATGGTGCTGCTGTGGTAAAACCTGACTAGAAATCCAAACCTTTCTGGTTTACATGCTATTTCTGCAAGAAACATGGTCATTTGAAGAGGGATTGTAATAAGTACAAGAACTGGGTGTCAAAGAAAGGTATTCTTAATTTCATGTCTGAACCTATTTGTTCAATAGAAGTCAATCTATTAGATGTAACACCAAGTAATTGGTGGATTGATTCAGGATTGCTATTCACATCACTAATTGTTTACAAGGTTCACAAAAAGGAGGGCACCAAGGAATAGTGAAGTCAACATCTGTGTAGGCAATGGCATGGGGGTAGCTGTGAAGGCCATTGGCAGTTTAAAGCTAGACTTAGGATTTAGAAACTTTTTGTTTTTAGATGATGTCTTTTTTATACCTTCCATGAGAAGGAATTTGTTAAGTGTTTCTTGTTTAGTCAAACTTGGTTGTAGTTTCTTGATTGATGATTCTAGAATAAAAGTTTCAACAAATTCTCAGCAAATTGCTTCTAGTTCTTATATTGATGATTACTTATTGTTAAATTGCAATTTTTCTAAACCTGTTTTGGCTATTGAAAACACAGAAATGACAATTGGTGTTAAAAGACTTTTGTTTAAAGAAAATTCCGCGACACTTTGGCACCGAAGATTAGGACACATTTCAAAAGAAAGAATGAATTTGTTAATAAAAGATCGTGTTATACAAAAATTGGATTTTTCTGATTTCAATGATTGTGTCGAGTGCGTTAAGGGTAAATTCACCAACTTTAGAAAGAAAGGGTCAACTAGGAGCACTGAACTTCTTGAACTCATACACACAGACATATGTGGACCATTCGGAATTCATACAATTTGTGGGAATAGGTACTTCATTACATTTATAGATGACTTCTCTAGGTTCTGTCAGATTTACCTCATCTTTGACAAATCTCAATCTCTTGAAACTTTTAAAATATTTAAAAAAGAAACTGAAAAACAACTGGGGAAGCAGATTAAAGTAGTTCGATCTGATAGGGGAGGAGAGTTTTATGGGAAGTATGATGAGTCAGGGCAGCATATGGGGCCATTTGCACTCTACTTGCAAGAAAATGGCATTAAGGCTCAGTATACCACACCTGATACTCCTGAGAAAATGGGGTCGCAGAGAGAAAGAATAGAACCCTACTGAACATGATGAGGAGCATGATGTGCACCTCAAGTCTACCAAAATTTCTTTAGGGAGAATCCCGGAAAACAACTAACTACCTTACGAACAGATCACCAAGCAAGTCTGTGCCTAAAATACCTCTTGAATTGTGGAACAACAGAAAACCTAGCTTGCATCACACACATGTTTGGGGCTACAAAACTGAAGCAAAAATCTATTACCCTCAGTTACAAAAACTTGATCCCAAAACTCTCAACTGCCATTTCATCCGGTATTGTGAAAAATCAAAAGGGTTCAGGTTTTACTCACCACATCACACCACTAGAATCATTGAAACCAACAAACCCAAATTCCTTGATGAGATGTATTTCAACACAGAGCCTGAAAACTTTGAGTTAGAGTTGGAAGAAGAAATTACTAAATCACAAAACTCCATAATACCACTACCAGCTGATTTCTCCTTGCCCCAAAACCAAACTGAAAACCTTGAAATTGAAGAAATTGTTGCTGAGCCTATAAATGCAGAAAATTCAATGCCTCACATTGCTATTCCAGAACCCCCAGCACCACAAATACATATTCCTCCACTGCAAAATGTTGAACCATAGCCTAGAAGGTCATATAGAACAAGAAAACCAACTGATTTTGGTGACTATGAAGTGTATTTGCAGGAGGCTAAATATGATTGGGGGGAAGATAATGATCCAATCACATTTAGACAAGCCAAAAAGAGTGTTCAAATTGTTAAATGGAGTGAGGCAATGGAGTCTGAGTTAGAAACCATGTATAAAAATGAAGTTTGGGAACTTGTAAAGACAACAAAAACTCAGAAACCAATAGGCTGCAAATGGGTGTTTAAAACTAAGAGGAATGCATATGAGAGTATTGAGAGATATAAAGCAAGATTAGTAGCAAAAGGGTTTACACAGCAAGAGAGGATAGACTACACAGAAACATTTTCGCATGTCTCCACCAAAGATGCTTTCCAAATTGTTATGGCTCTGGTTGTACACTTCAACATGGAGTTGCACCAGATGGATATCAAAACTGCGTTCTTGAATGGTGAGCTTGAGGAAGACATTTACATGAAACAACCTGGGGGATTTGTTGAATCGGGGAGTGAACATTTAGTCTGTAAATTAAAGAAGACAATTTATGGACTGAAGCAAACCTCTAGACAATGGTATTTGAAGTTCGACTCTGTTATAACTTCTTTTGGCTTCACTGAAAATTTGGTTGATGAGTGTGTTTATCTTAAAACCAGTGGGAGCCTTTTTATTTTCCTAATTTTATACGTACATGACATCCTCCTTGCCAGCAGTAACTTGAATTTGCTAAACAACACTAAGAAATTTCTATCAAAGAATTTTGATATGAAAGATTTGGGGGAAGCCAGCTATGTTTTGGGAATAGAAATTAAGAGAGATAGAAGCAAGGGGTTGTCTCAACAAAATTACCTCACAAGAGTGCTTAAAAGATTTGGTATGGAAAGATGCTCATCTGGTGATGTACCAATGTCGAAAGGGGATAAATTGAATAAACAACACAATCCTAAAACCCTACTAGAAACTGAAGTGATGAGATCAAAACCTTATGCTAGACTTGTGGGCAGCCTTATGTACACTCGGGTGTGCACAAGACTTGATTTGTCTTATGCAGTAGGCATGTTATCCATATTCCAATCAAATCCAGGCCTTGAACACTAGATTGCTGGAAAGAAAGTACTAAGGTACTTACAAAAGACAAAATACTATCTGCTAGTATACAGACAAAGCAAGAACCTTGAAATTCAAGGATACACAGACTCAGACTTTGCTGGAAATTATCCTGAAATTTCCAAGTCTACTTTAGGCTATGTGTTCATGATGGCACAAGGTGCTATAGCTTGAAAAACCATGAAACAAACTCTCACAGCCACTTCCACCATGCAGGCAGAATTCATAGCCATATATGAGGGTGTGTGTTAAGGTCTGTGGATAAAAAACTTCCTCACACAGACTAGAGTTGTTGACAACATTATCTCTACACCCTTGATATTTTGTGATAATTCTGCTGCTGTGTTCTTCACCAAGAACAACAAGAGGTCGACAAATTCAAAACATATTGATTTGAAGTATTATAGTGTTAGAGAATGCGTGAAATATGGAGATATCAATATTGTGAAAATTGGCACTGATTCACAACTTGCTGATCCCTTTACTAAGGCATTGCAAGTAGCAGTTTTCCAGAAGCATGCAGCTAATAAAGGAGTTCTACCTACATTAGATGCATAGAATCAGTGGGATCAAAATTGAATTTTAAGAAGTTTTGTAAGTTTGATTTTCAGTTTTCACTTGTAATAAAGTTTCAGTTTTCTGAGATTTTGTTTTGTAATCTTTGACATATTTCGATAAAAGACCATGGCATTATTCAGTTCAAGTTGATTTTGCAGTTTACTGTTTTGTTTTGTTTCTGCATTTACAGTATGAAATAGCTATTTTGATTGATTGTGGATTGGTTTGTGATTATATTCATGGGAAAATTCTAGTATATGTTGACGTATGCCATACATCAAGTTTTTTGAATATTTTAGACCGTTGGATTTAATTAAAAGTTGAATATATTTGACGGTCTGGAATATTTCAATAGTGGTAATCTACTTACCAGGTAAACCTATATCTACTTTTTTTCTTTCTTTTTTTTTAAGATTCCCAATTACATATATAAAAAATAAAAAAAAATTTAGAAAACCCTAAATTGAATAGGAGAAGAAGAAGATTAAAGGAAGAATATTGTCCCGTCCAAATTACTCGTCCATTTTTTCCAATAGTCATTCAGTTTTTGTCTAATTTTGTTCTAAGAGAAAACCCTAATTTGAAGAGGAGAAGATGATAGGAAGGAGGAAGAGCTTGATCTAGGAAGGATATGTCGCAGCACGCCGGTAAGTTTTTTTTCAATTAACCTTGTTTGCTTCCTGTCAACCTTAAGTAATCCTTGTTTGCTTCAATTTAATGTTCGGACCTGATTCGAATGTTTTAAACCTATTTGGTTCAAGATTAGATCCCAATCATGACTTTGATATATGCATCCCAAATCTCTCGTAGCAAGCCAATATTCCCTTCCATTCCAAAATTCAAATTGAGTAGAAAACTTCATAGTATTGAGCCAAGGTAACATGACTTGAATAATCGTCCAAGAATTTGTGCTAAGAGTATAAACCTCTAGCTGCTGTTTCAAGTATCATAGAAAAAGAAATTGCAGAAATTGTTGTAGTATCATAGAAAAAGAATCCAGGTATACTCTAAAGTTCCATGTACATATAGAATATTATATCTGCCTCTCACAATTGTAGGAATTCAACGGAGGAGGTCTTGCAACACTATGTCTGGTTTGTTGTTGTTACTTTCTTAAGGTTTCTGTGTTGTACATATCCAAAATAGCAATTTTCTCAGTCTCATATTGATGTGTTTGACCCAAAGATATGGAGTACATTTTTAGGGTAGATCTATTGGTTTTGGAGGAGGGACTCTGGAAATTAAGACTTATCTTGTTTAGGCTTGTTGTTACTTTTTTTAAAGTTTCTGTGTTATTTCTTTCTTTATTGTACTACAGCTACGCTTTTATCTTGTTCTATCTTTTCTCAGCTAGTTCTAATTTTCATTTTATTTTTCTTTTGTCTTGATTTGTTCCAGGTTTTGTTAATCTCCAGACTTCAACTTAGAACTTGCATTAGTATTACACAAAAAGTGTCCAGGTATGCTCTAAAGTTCCACATACAGTATATTATATCTTTCATTTTTCTTTTTGTCTTTTTTTTTTGGCATGGTTTAAGTATCTAAGACCAGTACTCCAGTAGTGTCAAAATACAGTGGTAATGGACATGTATATAAAAGAAAAATAAGCAAAAACATTCACTACTAGAAATCTGTTCATTTACATCAGTCCAGAACTGATGTAAAACTAAATTTTGACCGATTTCTTTGTGGGTGATGTAAAAAATATAGACATCAGTATAAGCGCGTTTTAAACCGATGTCCCAGACAACAATCAACATCGATTCTTAAAAACAAATCGATGTATAATCATTATAATCATCATAATCTTATATGTTAACTATATTTAATTCTTCATATTTTCACATTTTATGCTTAATAAAGTATATCTCAAACAATACCTAAGTGAACATTTAAATCGATTACAATTTCAGAAATGATGTCTAATACACTCGTAGACATCAGTCTCCAAAAAAATTTGTTTGTTCGTGTCCATTTTTACGTGCATCTTGCCTCCTTATTCTCCTGAGAACGATGTATGTACCTTTAGACAACATCAGTTAATCTATTAAGAATGATGTTTTATGTTACTAGGAACATCGCTTTTCGTTAGTTGAAACGATGTCTAGTAGTTTTGTAGACATCATTTTTGGGTGACATTTCGATATGTTCATAATTATGAGACATCAGTCCACTTTTAGGTACTGATTTGTAATTTCTGAATTGACATCGTTTTCTTTGACATTAGTGTTTTGTTTCCCATTTATATACATAAGTTCATATATATAAGAATGATGTGCAAATAATCATCTACCTGCTGGTGGTTGGAAAAGATCTAGAAATACATTTCTCATCATCCAAAAATTGGGGCTTTCCATTAATTTTCTCATCTTCATTCATGATTCTACATAATTCACAAAATAAAACCCTAAAACCTACAAAGGCTAGCCCATAAACATAATAGCAACAAACTATATCAGTTCTACATATATACACCAAACTTTCCTTCAAAGCAAAAACTAGCTAGCCTTACTCAAAAATTTCTTCGTAGCCACAGCTACACCCAACTCTGTATATAATCAGCTACTTCAATGCGCACCTCGTCAATTTGAGCTTGGCTATATGATTTGCGCGTCTTTATCGCCCACTAGAAATGTATTAAAGAATATATAAGTTACAATAATGCATATGCCACTAAACTATCAAAGGAAAGCTAATCAGCATGACAATATAGCTAATTAGCAAATATACCCCCAGTTCAAAGTTTCAACTTCTCAGCCACAAGCAGATTCCAAATGATTCAAAGGCTCACTAACATTAATAATCAAATTCTCAGCAATCTATATAATTTCCTAACTCTACAAAGCATTACCAGCTATATATTCAATCCAAAATGCATGAACATCACCTACAAATTCTTATTTTCATACTCTTAGATGCAGATAACCATCAATATTTCCAAAGGTAACGAGTATATAGTACCTGTCTCAATCACAAAAGTTGCAAGATCTTCTTTGTCTTTGGATCAATGGCATTGATACTGAAAATATAATAATTAAAAGTATAAGGAAAAGAACCACAACTATAAAGATCTCAATATATAAACAAATTAAGGATCATGACCTACCTATGGATACGAATGATAAACGAAAGCTTAGACTCTGGCTTGACATAGAATCCTCCTTTCAGCCTTGCTTCATGCTTCAACCGGACCAACTCATTGTCCTATATAATGCACACAAGTAGTATGTTAACATGAAGAATAAACATAGAGGGCAAATCAATTCAAAGCAGAGTGAAAATTAATATAATAAATAAAATAGTATTATCATATACTTTAAATCTGTAATGAAACGTACTTACATCTAGAGCCCTTTGAGCTTCTCTCTCTATCCAAATGATGGCATGATCTGAAGTGGCATTAAAGAGAGGAACTGAAATATAAGTTTCTGGATTTAGTCAAGCAGATATTTGCCAACATTTATTTCAAATGAACAACACCTGCAAGGCTTTATCTCAACAATATGATAGAGACGGCCAGGTGCATACAGCCTCCTTGGATTAAGCATCTTCTTATCAGGTATACATGTGTCCCGCATACATCTTAAGCATAGTAGACACGGCAAACTGTAAAATAAATCCAACTTTCATAATACAGTGAAAATCTAGATACGTAATGGCAGAAAAATGATGTTATCACTTAATTAAGTCTTGTTATACTAGTCTGCCCACTCCTAAAAGTAAAGTCTCCATTAACCCCTTTCTCAGATTGAACAGTTTGATGGTGCAGTGACTAGTGATATATATTAGCAACACAAAATGATATTGTAAAGGGCATTTTAATTTCTATCTTGTTCTGCACTCTTGTATTATCTTTACTATCCATCAGCTCAAAGAAACAGTTGAAGACAGAGGATAAGACATAATCATACCAGAAAAATGACTTGAAAATGTCTTCCAAGGGTGTGGCCTTCCGTGGTAAGAAGTCATCCTGGTTCAACATAATGATCACAATCAAATGTATCTGAATACAATCACCAAGCCAGCTGCAAATTAAGGCAGATTAACTTACCCAGGAAAGCATTCAACTCTCAAGCTTTCAACTTTCAGATTAACAGCCAATCTCATTGTAAACATAATCGGTAAATCGGCAATAGCACAATATATATATATATATATATATATATATATCATCAAGACATCAACAATTCAACATTCAACAACTAGAATTCTGGAAAAAGAAATAACTTAAGATTTCAATTTTCACTGAGGTGATTGTCCGGTCGAGATTGACTGAAGCAATGAAGCATCATAGCAGATCAATGGGATCGATTTTCCCGATCTAGTCATCTAGATTCTGCTGGCCGCCTGACAACAAAGAACACCACAATATAATTAAAACTTAATCAGATGATATAGCGAAGAGTTCCCATTTGATACTTAATAATATCATCCTATACATACAACTCTTCTCTTCTCTACTGTCTCTCACAAGAAAAGAAAAGAAAATTATATAAATAAAATAAATAACGGATATGACTCCAATAAACTGAACTATCTGATTTGCTATGAAAATATACAAGCTCTATAAGAGATGTTCCCTAAACCTGTTATTCTGTTTGACTCATAGAAATGTTCGACAATGAAATGATCCTACTGTAAAAATAAACCATATTCTCAGTCTTGTCTCCTTTGTTTAGTCATCTTAATGTAATTGTTCCATCTCTTTTTAAAGTTTCACATTTCTTTTTCAGGATAAATCCCTTTGACTTTATTAACGGAAACTCTTCCTCCAAAGCAGTATCAGTAAAAAAAATAGTTAAGACATGAAGTCTGATGTAATAGAAAGAATAACTAAAACTTTGAAGAGAGAAAATCCTTAAATGAAAGAGTCAAATCATCATCAAAATTTGCATTTGTTTAAGGTCCACAGGATAAAGTGAAAAAGCACTGGCAGCAAGTTAAAAAGAAAATAAGTAACAAGATAACACTAGTTCATCAGAACTAAATATAACGAAACAAATTCAGAATAAGCAGTTGGAACTTACTCGACAAGTTTCTCGCATCCTTTCAATTTGATCCGGAGTTTTGATCTTCAAAATGAATATATCATTAACGATTTTCCAAAATAAGAAAAAAGAACACCTAGAGAGCATAAAAGTCTAACTTGATTGCAGTCATAGAACATCAACCTATACCAAACTGTGAATTTTATGATGTTATCAAGTACATCCTTACCTCAACAACACGCTGCAGGTCACTACTGGGTTCCTCTTTTGGGGTTCCTTGCAATTTTTTAAAGGTCAAAACCATGACGACATATTTGCATCTAGAAGTACCAACACAATGCAACATCTACATCCAATTGTTTACAGCAAAAGATGCAGTGCATCTATGCAAATAAACCATGAGGATTACATAGAAATGATTCCAAAACTTACATCAGCTGCCCAATCAGGTAGATCAATATGAGAAGGTACCACACGCTTACTAGATATAGGATATGGTCTCAATGTCCTGCACAAGATAGATAACAGTTTCAGAAACTCCATAAGCTGAGCAATTCTTGTGATTTATAACAATTTATATGATGTCATAGCCATGATACGTAACTTTTCACACCATAAGACTAAGAATATATGCCAAGAGTTAGACCCGTCCAGCATGATTAACATTAATGAAAAGGCAGGCAAAAACATAGAAACATACCCTGTCCAATCAAAATAAGGAAGTTTTGGAGTTCGACCCTGTCCTTTCTTCATGCAATATTGCCAGCCTTCGTTCTCTGGATTTCCCGCCCCATTGGACTGCTTGGCCTTTAAATGTACCAATTTATGCAAGCTCCACGAAGCCTTAAAACAATCTTGGGTGCTGATAAGAGTCCAAATCTCCATAATCAGTCAAACTTACAATCATTTTCAAACTTCTATCAACATACGGTATGGATTCTAGTCAAATCAAAACCGCTAATGTGTTCTAAATCCTGATCAAGCTAAACCCAAAAAGCTCAACTCACTATAATTTCTACAAGGCACCCTAATAATCCACTATAAACTCAAAGAAGGAAATCATTACAAACCAGAAAGGGCATCTTCACGAGGAAGCTTCAATTCCACACACTTGGGACACCTGCAAATGGAAAATTAAAGCTTAATTCAACAAAAGTTCCAATCTTTCAAGCCATGAACATTCAAGAATTCTCAGAATCAAGTATTTCTGATTCAGTAGCATCAAGATTATAGCTTTATTAATAAAAAAATCATAAAGATTAGCGAAATTGAAAAAAAATAAAAATTGAGAGTGAGAAATTGACATACTGAAGATTGGCGGGTTTGCTGCAATGAGCACACGACAAGGTGGCGACGTCGGCCATGATGGCATTCAGTAGCCTCAGGCGAGCTGTGAGACAAGAGGAGGAGGGGCTAGGGTTTGAGTTGAGAGGGAAATCAGTTGAGAGGGAAAGTAGCTCCAATCTGGGCCAGACCAACATATTCAGATTATCAGGATACATTCATACATACAATTTCATTACTCTAAGGAATTCAATTTCAATTTCAAATGGGTGATTCATGATTCAATCAGATTAAGAAGAAGAAGATAAGAAGAGAAGAAGAAGAGGAAGAGGAGTAGAAGAAGACGGAGAGGGAGACTGGGAGAGAGAGATACCTAGAGCTCGGAGACGGAGACTCGGAGACGGGACATCAGAGAGGCGGAGACGGAGAGTCAGAAACGGCAGAGACGGAGACACGGAGTCACTGAGAGAGTCAGAAACGGCGCAGTTAAGTGCAACTGGGTTGCTGTGTTCGGGTTTAGGGCTCCAACCCCGAATTCGGTGGGGCTTGAGAGGAAAGAACCATTCCTCTTTAATTTCTTCAACTCTGCAATTCTCAGATCGAGGCCGGGCTCGGGATTCAGAGCTGTTACTTCAATTTTAGATCAAGATTGGGATCTCGGCGCTTCAGATTCATCCTGAGAATGGAGGAGGGAGGATTGTGATGGTGAGGAGGAGGAAGAGGAGCTCGAGTTTAGAGGAGCTCGAGTCTGGGTTGAGAATGGAGGTCGACACTGAGCTTAGGGTTTGTTTTTCAGTTTTGGGGTCGGGCGCAATTTTTTTTCTAAGTGTGAAAGTTTTGAGTTTTAGTCCCCGCTTCTTCATTTTACTTAAAATACTTAGCGCTTTTTGCAAACATAGGTTCCCGCAAATTTTCAAACTAAATTTTTAACATCAGTTATTTTAAGAACTGATGTTAATGACATACATTTAAATCGGTATTTTCGTAAAACGATGTTAGATTACTTTTTTATATCGTGGGCAAGTATGACCGATTTAAAACATGCGATGTAAATGAACAGATTTCTAGTAGTGATTATATGATTTGGAAATGTAAAGTGTTTCTTATTGAATTGCATATTTATTAGTTGGATAATGATTATTTTGCTAACATGTATTCAGACTTTAAACTCTTGAGGAGCTTGGACTTGTCAAGGCTTCGGCATTACTAAAGTGGAGACTATATTCCTACATACACTTGTCTGTATTTGTGACTTAAGATAAGCAACCTTGTCGTTCTTATTTTTCATTTGAGTTGGTACTTTCAGTCTTACTTGTCAATTTATGTTACTGCAATTTTCAAGTCCTAGTATGATATGTTGCTTTTTCTTTCTCTTCTCTTTGGGTCTAGTTGTATGTTCAGATTACTTGACATTTGTAGCTCAAATATTTTATGGACATCATTTTAATATTCTTATTTTGTAACTACTGATCTCAATAAATTGTTTGCTGAACTAATTTGAGCATGTGATCTTTTAGGTGAATGATAACTCTCCTGCGTTCATCTCTGATAATGCTTTTCAAGCTTCTATTAGAACCGAAGACTACTAGTCTCTTAATTGAAGAACTAGATGAACTGTAATTAATAGTGCTAGTGCCTTTCAGACCATATAGAAAGCTTATGTGCAAAAAATTGTGTCGAATAGTTTTATTACTTGGTTTTTGATACATTCTTGTAACTTACCATGCCGCTAGTACGTATGTTTAAGCCCTCTAATTTTTTGCATTCCAAATATTTATTTTGATGAGATAGCTAGAAGTTCCTGTCTCTGTGCAGATAGATATCTTGGCAAATGAGGTTGAGGTCAAGGTCATGAAGAGCAGAGTCATTCATTATTTGGGCGATGGTGATAGGCGCAGGGATAAGGATGAGGTTGAGGTTGTGATCGAAGAGCAGAATCATTCACTGTTTGGGGGATGATGATATGCACCGGGATACGGATGAGGAAGAACATGAAGATGAGAATGCAGATAATATGTATTAGGAGCTACTGTTTCTAGGCCACATATGCTAGTATCATTTTAGTCCTTAGTTAGAGAACTTGTTTATGTTGTCGATTTAGTACATTGAAGTTGGATTGGAGGCAAATTTGTTATCTTTTATTGGAGTAGTGAATGTTTCAATTTGGCTACTGCTTATTTCAATCTTGTTTATTATATCAAGTAAACTGATATAAATAATCAGTAATATTATCTATTAATTAAAAAATAATAATGTAATCAGTTTCTTTTTGTATGGTAAGAAAATGGGCGACAAAATCTGTTTATCACCCTTAATCAAGTTACCCCGATTTAGAGTTTCTCGGGCAATCGTGAAAGATTTTAGGAGACAAAATGCAGGTGTATAGGGGACTAAATGAATTTTGTCACCATTATGAATGGGTGACAAACTTTACCGTTTGTCACTAATGAGAATCTGTCACGCTGTTTTAGAGACAAAATTAGTGACAAAATCATTTCATCACCCATACCAGTTAGTGACAAAATTGTACTAATTGGCGACAAAACAGTTCTGTCTCTAAAAGGGCTTTTCTTGTAGTGGAGGAATTCAATACGCAAGTAATGAGAAACTAATAAACTAAAAGTAGCTGAAAATTATATCGTTGCACAGAACAGCTAGCTAGCCAAACCAAAAAGAGTAAAGATGTGCAAATCCAGTTCTTGTAGCTAGCATAACTACCTGGTGCAAATCCAACCTCAAGATTTCACATCCGAGCCGGTAGTTGTGTTGCCAAACCCGAAAGAAGACCCTCCTCCTCCTCCAGACTTGACATATCCACATCGCTGCCACGAGTCGCGCCTCTGGAAGATAAAGAAGAAAAACTAGTAGTGAAGTAACCTTGAGACAAAACCAATCCTTATGATGAGGAGAATGTGATGGTGAAGAGAAAAACCAGAAGGGAATATTGGTGAAGTAATGAGTCAGGGAGGGAACAAAACCCCAACGGATTGGACATTACTGGAATTGAAGTTCGAATTAGTCGGCTTCTGGCTCCGAGGATGACTAAGAGAGATTGAAAATTTTAGGGTTTGGGAATTCTGATTTGGGGGTTTTGGGGCTTCTTCGATTAGATTTTTGTAAATTCAAAGACAAGAGAAACTAAGGATGGAGAGAATTGCAACGGAGAAGTGATAGCGGAGCGATGTTCAGGCAGCCATGGATCTGACACAGTAGAATTTCAACTATGGACCAAGAAGAAAGAAGGAAGAAGGACACTGGAAGAGAAAGGTAAATAGAGAACCCCAATCCTCAATTCGAAAAAAAAAAAAAAAAAAAAAAAAAACAACTTGATTAACCATGTTCTCTTTTGATTTTACGATAATAGAGGTCAATAGTAGTAATTAAAGTTGTAATTTTGATAATGCTTCGATATTCCAACCCTGTGTCATAATTAAAATTGACGATAGACGAATTATTGTAAAAAGTGGTAGTCAAGTTGTAATTAGTGTTAATATTTCAGTATAACAAGTTTGAGAACCGTTTTACCAATAAAACAACGAATTGTGGTACAAAGTGGTAATTTAGTTATAATAAGTGTTAATACTTCATTATTACAAGTTTTCAGAACCACTTTACTAATAAAACAACGAATGTGTTGCTACAATAGTAAAACTTCATATATTTAAGTAAATTTGCAGTGAGTCCTTTATGGTGTAATAAGATTGTTTATCTTGTAACTATTGTTCTTTATGAGTTATTTACTTATTTGACGATGTTTTTTTCCTGATTTTACGATAATTGAGGTTCAAAGTAGTAACTAAGGTTGTATTTATGGTAATTCTTTAATATTACAAGTTTGAGAACCATTTGACCGATGAGACAACGAATTGTTGTAGAACTAGTAATCAAGCTCTTATTTGTGGTAATTTTTTATATTACAAGTCTGAGATCCATTTTACTAATGTGACAACGAATTGCTGTTAAAGTGATAAAATTTTATGTATACGTTGTAAATGAGATGCGAGTCTTTACTTGTGTATTAAAGTTCTATATTTTGTAATTTAATATTTTTCTTGTGTAAATCTCATCATCCATGAGATAATTACTCGTTTGACAATGCATTTTACTATAAATTACAACAATTGAGGTATAACGTTGTAATTATGGTTGTTTTTATGATAATTACTTGAAATGTAATTCTATTTACAAAAAAAAAGGATCAGTTTACCATTACTACAACAAATGTTTTGTTTATGTGGTAAATAATCATATTAGACCTAAAACTTTTCAAGTCCTTATTCTTGTAATCCAGTTGTTCTTTTTATAACTAGAGTCCTTTCTTTTGTAAATTATATCATCAATGAGACATTTTACAACAAACAACCACATTGGACGTATTTAGTGATAATTATAGTTGTAATCAAAGTAATTACTACATTTACGATCTTCATTACAAGTTTTTGAACGATTTACATATAAAACAATAAATGAGTATACTTAGTATGGTAATTTTTTTTTTTTAAAGTACACATGTCAAATTATAAGTGGATAACCTGTTGACCTATACAGCATGTTTCACCAACTAATTTAATTTAATATATATTTATTAAAAAGTTGATGTATGACAAACATCAACACACCTTAGACTTCCCCATATTCATGATATCAAATTTCAGAAATCAACACCTACAGGTTATGGAATCCACTTGAGGAATTGTGTTGTTTTCTAAGTTTTGAAATTCAAAACTATACAGTTTGGACCAATTTGTAAATGCCTACAGTTTTTAGATTTCATGACTGCATATGCTTACTGATAATTACATATCTTGTTGGTAGCATATATGGAGAGCAGTTGTTATTTTGTAGTTCTGAAGTGGTGTATTCTATTTATAATGCATTCTTTCCTTAACTCAATGTAGTATATTGTTTTTTGACCATGCTTTGAAATAGGATCAGACAAATATTACAATCCATTTGTGCACACTAAAGTTATTATTTTTCCTACTTTTTGTTTTTGTTTTTGTTTTTTTTTTAAAGAGGATCAAATGATTTCATTCCTACCCCCATGGTGACTCGAACCCATGACTTCGTCATTAGATAGTGGGTGCTCTAACCACTGAGCTAACACCACTTCGTCATTAGGTTATTATTTTTCCTACTTGTAATGCTTAGAATTTATGTAGATGACAGTGATGGTTCAAATGGGAGAATGTAAGAAATAATTATGTACTCATCACTATCATGAAGGAAATCTGCATTGATTGTTTGCTTTACTTGAAGGTTAAGTAATGGGATTGTGATATGAGTCGAATCTTATAATCTATTGTGTAATCTGGAGCAATAGATATTTGAGAATCCTATTGCTACTTGTTTTAGGTAAGCTACTTGTTTTAGGTAAGTAGCATCAGATATGTTTAAGGAATTAAAGGCAGAATATCTATGTAGGTTATGTTTAATAGATTCTCTTTATGGGAGGGGTCTACATACAACTCCTATATAAAAAATGGGGTTATTATCACAAATGGTACCTGAACTATACATCAATCTTATCGATGGTACCTGAACTTTAATTTTGATCACAACCAGTACCCGAACTTTTCGATTTCAATTTAAATGGTACCTAGAGCCACCTCCGGTCACTATTCCGACTAAAAACGGCATGGGAGGCCATCATAGTGATGATTTTTAATGATTTCGAGGGTTGCAATCATATATAGTGATGATTTTTTGGTAATAGACTTGCCTTGAACTTGTTTTTTTATTTTTTGTTTTCTTAGATTTGGCTTTTTTGGCCTGAATAGTGACCAAAGGTGGCCTTAGGTACCATTCAAAATGAAATCGAAAAGTTCAGGTACTGGTTGTGATCAAAATTGAAGTTCAAGTACCATCGATAAAATAGAGGATAAGTTCAGGTACCATTTGTGATAATAACCTTAAAAAATGCCTCGGTCCCTGCTTCCACCATCACTGAGTATACAGAACTTTGACCCATAGAGAGGAACTTGCTCTTGGTGAAAGGCATAAGACCTTAGCCATCAACGACTTGATCAACAAGAATACTCAAGGTTAGTACTATATATTCAGTTCACATAAGCATGTTTTGTAGCTATAAACTTTGTGATTGTGATACTTGTCTGTTTGCATTAATGTTACACAAACGCCCATCCCTAATAATGGGATTGGTCCTCCATCATTATGAGACTTACTTGAACTACTAGACAATAAGATTTGAGTGATTGTAGTGGAAAGCTCAACTTCAGAGTTGAGTTTGGACTGGTGTGTAATCATGACTACTAATAATGAAATTTCATTCAATAAAGAAATCTAGCAAAATCGAAACTCAGCAAGACTCAAATATTCCTCATTAGTAGGCCTGGCATTTAAACCCGTAACCCGCAAACCCGCACGCTAAAAACCCGTACAAACCCGCCCGTTTATTAATCCGGGCTAAAAAAAGCCCGCACGCAAAAAACCCGTAAATTAACGGGTTTTGCGGGTTAAACCCGTTGGAACCCGTAAACCCGTTAACGCAAATTAATGAGTCATTACAGATATACAAGCCAAATAGGAGCTAAATCCACCATATATACAAAACCAATGAAGATGGCCAACGAACCCGCGACACGATTGTGTTCACAAAATATATATAAGGGAGGAACGTGCATTTAAGAAATGCAATACAAAATTTTCTAAATTGATTTAGAAATGGTCAAAGTGAAAAAGACTATACAAAGTCAAGAACAAAGAAATCAAAGAATAACTGAATATGTTTTAAATTCTACCCAAGCTAACACAATTACTTTGATGACTAATATCACATCCGCGGCAACTGAGCTAGAAATTTGTAAATAGGAAGCACATGCAACTCCTTAACTAGCATGGTATATGTGTCATATTGCTCCAAAAACACCGACTCTGAGAGTTAATTTGGAATGAGTTAAATTGAGAAGTTTCGTAACCTGTTTTAACTTTGAATATTCAGTAAATACAAAACACTAAAAATGAAAATCAAGCACTGTGATTGTTTTCTTTGGCAGAACCAGTTACTACTCGTACCAATCGCACAGTACCTTGACAATGCCTTGAGCTTCTTCCAGATGACACATATCATGTTCTAGAGTCCCCCATGGTGGCCACAATCTTCCTAATAAAACAACACAACGTTCACGGGTGCAACATACCCATATTCACGAGACTGCCTTCTTTAATCATACACACACATTATATAAATGCCAACTGCGCTTGCAAAGAAAACCAGAATATAATAACTACCAAGCCAACAATGTACTAGCTTCTTCAAAAGATTCCAATCATCTCTACCCAAACTCCTCCACCAACTACCAAATATATAGGCTCTGTGGTGTTCCACACTCGTTGTAGCTTGTGGCTCTTCGTGACCCTCATATCGTCTCGTCCATCCATATATCTGAACAACAGTCCTCGTTATAAGCACTGTCACAGATTAAACGACCTAGCTAGCTAGTAACTAGCACAGAAAATGAAATCACTTTTGCCCTTAATTCTCTTTGCTCTCTGCACTTCTCAGGCATATTCTCTAACACCTGAAGCACATCCGCAAAAGCCCAACAACGAGACCATTCTGAGGATCTCCAAGCAACTATGCTGGGGCTGCATTGGAGAGTCACTCCAGTTCTTGTTCCAACACAACATGGTTAGGGCAGCAAAGTGGGAGATGCCACTCATGTGGGACTTCCAGCTCGAGAGGTACGCACGGTGGTGGGCCGGCATCCGAAAAGCCGACTGCAAGCTGCAGCATTCATTCCCGGAAGACGGGTTCAAGCTGGGAGAGAACATATACTGGGGCAGCGGCTCGACGTGGACTCCGATCGACGCAGTGAATACCTGGGCCGCTGAGGAGAAGTACTACACTTACGCAACGAACACCTGTGAGGCGGGTCAAATGTGCGGGCACTATACTCAGATTGTGTGGAAAAGTACGAGGAGAGTCGGGTGTGCTAGGGTGGTGTGTGATGATGGAGATGTGTTTATGACTTGTAATTATGATCCGCCTGGTAATTATATTGGTGAGAAGCCCTATTAAGTTAAATATGCAGGTGGTTTTCATCGTAGTTATATGGGGGTTTGGACATAAATCACATAATATATAGTCCTTCTGTGTGCATCTGTCTGTCAATATGTGTATGGTCAACTGCTCATGATGAAGAATCAAAAATAGGAAATTCCATTGCAAGAATGTATGATCCGTAATGCTACTGCTACCAAATATCGTATGTTGGTTTTAGTGTCATCTTCCCATGTCCTTTGTCTTGCACTGAAACTTTTCAGAAAGAATCATAAACAACATGTACAATTCAACAACTTGTACAATTATAGATTTTATTTTATTTATTATTATTATTATTTTTTAGGCCAAACCCTTTGGGGACGACCAAACACCCACAAGTACTCGAATATAATTGGGTGCAAGTATAGGTGACAAAAACAGAGGTAATTAAAAAAGGGCTAACCAGGCTACTTTCCGCGGGTTGGCTGCACAAGATTTGTTTCCGGGTTTTTATTTTGGGTCTTTAACTAAAATCACCAAAATGAACTAAAATTATCTCACTTACTCCAGCAACAAATTTTTATTTCCATTTACTCGATTTAAAGTAAAATAACAACTTTATCCTCGACCTAATTAATAAATTACATCTATCCCACTCTCTCCGATCATCTCTCTCTCTCTGTCTCTGAAAATCATGTTTGAGCCCAAAAGTAATTTTGGCAAGATCCTTTAGTGGATTTAGCGTAACGGGCCGATACCTGCGGCCCAAAAATAAGCCTACTTGGGTTTGGGTTACAGCTTCGCCCATTCCGTAATCCATAAGGAAAACGAAACCTTATTGGAGTCGAGTAGCAGAGATTGAATAGGAAGCTTCAATCAATAATCCTTCGGTAGCAAGGAACAGTCGAAGACCTAGGTATAAATACTAGGGTTCAAGGACACAGAAAAGACCTCTCTCAAATCAACCAATCCCAGCGATTACAAAGCCTCCTTGGAGCAAACCTTCAACCTCGTTGAAACCCGGCGATCGTGCTTCCAGTCCTAGTCTCCTCGCGAGCCAACTGCCAGTACTACTGCCACCGATACAACCCAGCGAAGCAAGGGTAACGCCCTCGCAATCCAGCGAAGCTAAAGTCACGCTTTAGCAAAACCCGTGCTTTCTCACAACTTCCCAGTGATTGCTCTGCTCAACCTACAACGTTGAGTATCGATACGGTGAACGCAAAGAGATCACAACCAAAGTCCTTATCCGTAAGGCAAAAGTCCTTTCCCGAAAGGCAAGAGAAGAACCCTGTGACGAGGTTGGTGCTCTCCTCGTCCACAACGCTTGAAGAAGAAGTCAGGTCAAGGGACTACTCCAACGACTGCACCCCGCGGTGCTGGCACGCCTACGCAATCACTCGCCCAAAAGAGACAGTTTGCAAGCCAACTGGTTTTAGAGCCAAACATTTTGGCACGCCCAGTGAGACCACAATAGTGTTTCTTTGTGAACGCAACCATTGGGAAGTCTAGCGATAACCCTTACCAAAAGGGCTACGCTAACTGCTCAAAGCATAAGACCTCCGGTTACAGACCGCATTCTCGTGCGGACTGTCGTGGTCTCTCTGAAGAACAAGTGACGCAGCGATTCTCTCATCAGCCACAATCACCCGATATGTCAACTGCACAAGGTGAGAATCGCTCGACCGCTACTGAGGGTCAGAGCGTCAATGTCAATCAGACCAACGAGTCTGTTATCCCTGCCACTGTCAACACTACAGTGGGAGGCGGAGAAGAAGAGGCTTTTGTCTCGAAGCCTATTCCGGAAGGAGCGACCGCTGAGGTCAAGTTCGCGATCATCATAGAGAACGTCGAAAACCATCGCAAGAAGATGGATGCTGACTTTGCCAGGGAAACCGCAAAATCGGAAAAGCTTCTTCGTTAAATTGAGCAGCGGATGACTCTACATACGGAGAGTACCCGGCAGCAGATCACACAATCAGAAAGTGCCTTGAAAGCGCACGCTGCAGGTATCGCTAGAGAACAGGATCAGTGTCATAAGGCAATTTTGGATGCTATAGCGGATCATACCAAGCAGACCGCGTCAAACATAACAGATCTGCGCAAGGACGGGGCCAACTTGGCAACTGAGGTGGCTATGCAGAGAGCCGAATTGAATCAGGCGAGAGGTGTACTGAATAAAGCCCTAGGGGATCCTAATGCTATCCTTGGCTCTCTTGGCCAGCCGTCCGGTTCAGGCAAGTACGTGCCACCAAATCAGCGCGAAAAAACTAATCAAAATGCTGTGTCTTCCTCAGCTACTGTTGCTGCTGCTCCAGTGAAGAATAAAGAACAAGCCTTGGTTATTAATGGCAGCAAAGAAAAGACTGCCTCATCAAGCGGACATGCCACCAAGAAACACCAAGTCTCGAAGAGCGCAGGAACTGCGTCGGAACCTGTGACTTTCATCCAGTACGACAGCGATGGAGCAGAAGTGGTATATCAGGAACTGCCGGGGAGTTATTATGCGCTCGACCAGACTGGCGCCCCGGTCAAGATAACAGCTTTATCAAAGGAAGAGGTTATACCTGCAGTAACTCTCCAGCAACAGGCTACTACCCGCACTATGCATGTTGGGG
Source organism: Rosa chinensis (assembly GCF_002994745.2). Taxonomy (NCBI): domain Eukaryota; kingdom Viridiplantae; phylum Streptophyta; class Magnoliopsida; order Rosales; family Rosaceae; genus Rosa; species Rosa chinensis. The sequence goes on along the minus strand of NC_037091.1, from coordinate 22,810,976 downwards.
CAGGATCAGCAATAGCAAACCAGGCAGGCTCCGGGCAAGTTACCCACCGAGCCGCAATGGCGCCTCCTCCGCCTCCGGGACCAGATTACGTAAGACGTGATGAGGTAGAGGAGATGATCAGATTGGCAAACCCTAGAGCCCAGCCAGATGGGGTTTATGAAGGACCTTTCCCGCCACACATCATGCTCGCACCTTTCCCCGAGATTATAAGAACATTATCTTCTCTACGTTTTCAGGGGAGGACACTGAAGATGCGGCGACTCATCGGCCAGGTTTAGGGTACAATGTGGCCAATACCAGAATGATGATGTCCTCAAGTGCAGGATCTTTGGCACTTCGCTGTCGGGCGCTGCCTTTAGATGGTTTTCTAAGCTCAGACCAGGGACTGTGACGGATTGGCCGGCAATGGAACTACTTTTCCGTGAGACATTTGGGACTATTGAGCCTGAAGTAGACCTCACCTCTCTCACTCAGATGGCCCAACAGCCTACAGAATCGGCAGTCGCTTATCTTCAGCGCTTTCAAATCCAGAAAGCCAAACTGAATGTCATTCTGCCCGAGAAGGAGTTAGTCAAGTTGGCAGTCAAAGGTTTGGAGCCCCGACAACGAAAGAAGCAGCATGGCAGCATGATTCAGTCAATGGGAGAGCTCATCACAGAGGTGGGCAGTTTCGAGCATCTCCTCAGAGAAACAGATGCGAGGAAGAATGCCTCCAGAGGGACGTACGTGCCAGGTAAACACTGTACAGTAGCGGCCATGAGCTACCAGCCGGCCACCTACGACCCTTATTACAATCACAGTACTGGAGAGGCGGCCCAGGACAATGAAGAGGACGAGGATAATGACATAGCAGCCTATGAGCTAACCGGGAAGAAGACCCCGTCCTTGAAGCAGTTGAAGATTTCAAAGGAGCCTGTTAAGCTCAAATCAATGGCCTTCACCAAGCCGGAGTTCGCGACATATACTTATGACGCCAATAAAGCTCACGAGATCCTCGACGAGATGATCGATGCGAAGATGGTGAAGACTGATTTTGGGCCTTTTCCGCGGCCAGAACAGTTGAAAGGAAAGAAGTACTGCAAGTTCCATAATCTGTGGAACCACAATACCGCGGACTGCGTCAAACTCAAAGACCAGATTCAGGTATGGCTTAATAACGGTAGTTTGCAGGTAGAGGCTCCGGGCACAGCGGCGGCCCTAGTTGACGTGGATCCCTTTCCTGACACCGGGATCAATATGGTCAATGTGGATTGGAACAAGCAGCAGCGACGGAAAACAACTCTGGATTTGGCTCCGAGCAAGCAGAATGATAAGTCTATCGCAGATGAAACGCCAGCCAGGGGTAGAATTGAGTCAACCAACCAGGCTTCACCCGTGATCCTATGCTCGCGATGTAAAAAGGAGTGCGGTATCCAAATACCGCACGAGGAGGTCGAGCAGACATTTCACTTTGGCTCCCTGCCACCAATCAAGTGGGCTTCCTCGTCACGGAACTATCAGCCTTCCAGTCCAAGAGAAAGGGAGAAGACGAAATCACCACCATCCCCCAGAGACTCTAACTTATTCATGAAGCTAAAAGCAGCCGCGGTTGGTCCAAAACAGGAAGAGTCCAGGAGCGATTGCAAAGATGTGCTGACCAAGCCCTATATACCACCTGCGTCAGCTAACCCTATCAAGGAGGGCAGATGGTACACCAGGGAAAAGGGGAAGGCGGTGGAGATTAGCCAGTCCAGGAAACGGAAACTGCAGCGCAGATTTGGAGAAGCCAAACTCGCTCTAGAGGCTTTAGATCAGGGCCTGATCAAACCGTCCCAACTGGTCAAATCGCCCGAACAATACCAGAAAGAGATGGAAGCGCTGGCTGCTAAACCATTAAGACCTCCCTGTGGTTTTAACAAACAAATAAATTCACTAACAGGGGCCTCAAAGCCCAGTGTGTTTTGCAGGATCTCAGAGGAGCGGTCACCACCTCTTGCGCGAACGGAGAGCTCGCTAACTCGGCGTCCGCATGTCAGGCGCCGGCTATTCCGTGAAGCCCCAGTGGTCAAAGCTTCAGTCTTCGAGAGGCTGGGGGGCAAGGACAGAACTGGTGACACCTTGCAGTGGCAACCTAAGAAAGTCCGAAGTATGGTCATCCCTGCCTCAGAGGAGCGCTTGGAACCGGAGAGCGCTAAGCCGGTTGTTGTGGAGCAGGAACTGGAATCACAAGAGCTTGAACATTGTGAGGTAAAAGGACTCACGGAAGAGCCGTTGGTAGATCGTTTGGCTAAGCAATTCCAAACTGATATCCCGGGCGAAGAACCCAAGCTTGAGTTAGACGATGACATGGAAGGGACCGAAACCGCTGATGTTTCTTGCAACATGGTTTATGTACTCCCCGCGAGATATGCATTGCCAGTCGCTGCTCAGGATTGTGTGGGGATGGAAGAAGAGGGTGTACAGCCGTTGCAGGTCACTTCAGCAGCGGCGACGCCTGCAGAAGAAGAAGTCCAGCAGGAAACAGAAGAGATTCCGAACAAGGGGTCACTCATGCACTTCGCCAAGCCAACGCCAGCTATGGTCCAGCACATGCAACCACTATACATTACGGCAGACATCAAAGTCAGCAAAATCATGATCGATACCGGAGCAGCCGTGAATGTCGTCACTACTCGGACCATGCACTTGCTTGGGATTAAGCGGGAGAAAATCCAGTCCACGTCTCTTGCACTCAAAAATTTCGCAAGCACAGTAACAAAAACCTTAGGGCTATTGTTCTTGCGCATTAAGGTCGGCCCAGCAGAGGGGGTCTATGCCTTCTTCGTGACGGATTGCTATGCGGCCTACAGTGCCATTTTGGGCAGAGACTGGATCCACAGGAGTTACTGTGTACCCTCGACACTTCACCAAGAGCTGGTTATGTGGAATAGGGGAACAGATACGGCGGAGGTGGTCAAAGCAGACCCCCGCCCATTCCCGGTCTCCGCAAATTATGTAGATGCCAGATACTATTTGGAGCCTATCACTCCATTGCAAGTTAGTGGCATCGATGATAAGGGCTGCCCCACAGGGGTGACGGCCTCTGAACTGGAACAGTGGGGGCTCACGCTCGCAAAAGAATGTTTGGAAAGGCCTGGCCACGCTGTGCCCAAACCCTTAACCGATTAATGGATTACGACCTCTCGAAGGAGGGGATAGAAGCCTTCCACTCGATACATGAACGACTGTCATCATACATGGTGGAAAAAGAGGCTTATGATCGCATCGGGACCTTAGAGGTCGTTAATGAAGAACTTTCTGATCCGGAGGACGAAGATGAAGTCCGCATTCAACTTGCCCCGGCAGCGTTGGGCGATACGCCTCCTAAAGTTAGAGACCCTATTGAGAAGGTCAATCTGGGCACAGCGAGCGAGCCTATGGAGGTATCTATCAGCGCTTACCTAGAGCCTAGCGAGAAACAGAGGCTCATTGACTTGTTGCTAGAATTCAAGGATTGCTTCGCGGAGAAATATGAAGACATGCCCGGCCTGTCACCAGATTTGGTTTGTCATCAACTACCAACTCTCCCTGACAAGAGGCCCGTCAAGCAGGAACCTCGACGAATGAATTCGGAGACCCAGATTCTCGTTAAGGAAGAGGTAGAGAAAATGCACAAGTCGGGTATTATAAGGGTCGCCAAGTATAATCAGTGGCTATCCAATATAGTGCCTGTCCGCAAAAAGAATGGCAAGATGAGAGTCTGCGTCGATTATAGAGACTTGAATCTCGCTACGCCTAAGGATGTTTACCCCATGCCGGTCTCAGATATGTTGGTAGATGCTGTGGCAGGACATGAGTTGTTGTCCTTCATGGACGGTACTGCAGGATATCACCAGATTCCGGTTGCTGAAGAAGACAGACATAAGACCGCTTTTCGCTGCCCTGGCTTCGTGGGAGTTTTTGAATATGTGGTTATGCCGTTTGGCCTGAAGAATGCTGGTGCGACGTATCAAAGAGCCATGAACTTGATCTTCCATGACATACTGGGAAAGGTTTTAGAGATATATATCGATGACGTAGTCGTCAAGTCTCAGAAGAAGGAGGACCATATCGCGGATCTCAGGAAGGTTTTCGAGCGCATGGGAAGACATAGACTTAAGATGAATCCGGCCAAATGCGTGTTCGGGGTCCAGGCAGGAGACTTTCTGGGGTTTATAGTTCATCAGCGAGGGATTGAGGTCCCCGAAGACAAGGCGAGCGCAGTTATCAATGCGTCTCCCCCGCGGACGAAAAAGGAATTACAGCGTCTTTTGGGTAAGATCAATTTCCTAAGACATTTTATCTCTAACTCTGCAGGCAAAATCCAACCGTTCTCGCCATTACTAAGGTTACAAGGGCAGAATGAGTTTGTGTGGGAGGCTAAACATCAAGAGGCTTTCGACAGTATCAAGGCCTATTTAGTAAGCCCACCAGTCCTGGTTCCACCCAGAGCCGGGGTCCCATTAAAGCTGTACATTTCAGCAGCAGAGGCCTCCATTGGCAGCCTGCTCGCTCAAGACGATGAGGGAGGTGTCGAGCATGCTATATTTTACCTTAGCCGCACATTGACAGACTGCGAGACAAGGTACACCCCTATGGAGAAGCTGTGCCTCACTTTGTACTTTTCAGCATGCAAATTACGACACTACATGCTATCCTTTACCACTTGCATCATCGCTCAAACCGACCTGGTCAAATACATGTTGTCCCGGCCTATCTTGAGAGGCCGCATTGGCAAATGGGTGTTGGCTCTCTCAGAGTTTTCGCTCCAGTATGTGCCACAGAAAGCTGTTAAAGGGCAGGCCATCGCAGACTTTCTTGCACATCATCCTACGTTAGAGATACCCGCGCTGAAGGAGTTAGAGATTGCATGCACTAATACAACTCAACCAGATTTGGCATGCATCCCCGAGTACGCGGTTTGGTATCAAGCTACGGTCTACCTGCAGCCTTGGGTTTTATTCTTTGATGGCTCAAGAACGGACACACTGGCTGGCGCGGGGATTGTTCTGGAAAACCCGGCTGGTGACCGCTTCTCTTATTCTTTCCAACTAACATTCCAATGTACTAATAATCAGGCTGAATATGAAGCTCTTATCATTGGACTCGAAGTCTTACTGGAAATGGGCGTACAGGACGTTCAGATTCGCGGCGATTCTCAACTCGTTATAAACCAGCTCCAGGAAAAATATCGTTGTGCGAGTTGGTTGCTCATGCCATATCTGAATCGCGCCGTCGAGCTTCTGGACCAATTTACCGATGTCGATCTGGAACATATACCACGCGAGCGTAACTTTGCGGCTAATGAGCTCGCTCAGTTGGCCACAGGAATCACATTGAAGTATGGAGTGCGCGAGCGCATTTTGAAAGTTGAGCGTCGCACATTACCTTCGTGGCTTGCCCGACCTGACCCACCAGATGATCCCGTAGTCGCGATACTAGAACCTATTGATGTGGATTGGCGAATCCCGCTGATTGAGTACCTCAAACAACCAGATCCCGGCGCTGACAGGAGGGTTCGCTTCCTCGCATTGAACTACTTCCTTCGAGGCGATGAATTGCGATGACGTGGGGAGGATGGTATAGATTTTCGCTGTGTCTATGGTCGCGAAGCTAAACGATTGATGCGCGAGGCACACATGGGGATATGTGGAGCCCATCAAGCTGGACCTAAGATGCGCTGGCTTCTGCGCCGTCATGGTTATTATTGGCCCAGCATTTTGAAGGATTGTATCGCCTTTGCCAAAGGTTGTGAGGACTGTCAAGCGCATGGTCCAGTCCAACATGTTCCTAACATTCCAATGCAGCCTATTATTAAGCCTTGACCTGCGCGAGGCTGGGCACTGGACTTGATTAGGATGATCCATCCTCCTTCTTCCCTTCAGCACAAGTTTATCATCGTCGCCACTGACTACTTCACTAAGTGGGTTGAAGCAGAGCCTTTGAAGGAGGCGTCCGGTGCCACCATTCGCCAGTTTATTTTCTGTAACATTCTCTGCAGGTTTGGTATCCCTGAGGTGCTGGTTTCGGACAGGGGGGCAGCGTTCATGGGAGGCCCCGTCGAGGAACTGGTCAGTGATTTTGGTATTCAATTCATACATAGCACTCCGTATTATGCTCAGTCTAATGGTCAAGCGGAAGCTAGCAACAAGACAATCATCACCTTACTAAAGAAGATGTTGGTAGAGAACCCTCGCCAATGGCATGATACTTTGTATGAGACACTTTAGGCCTATCGCACTTCTAAACGGAATCCCACCGCCACGATGCCGTATGCACTTATGTTCGGTCATGACGCTGTCTTACCATTGGAAATTAACGTTCATTCTCTACGCGTGCAAGAACAGCATCATTTGATCGGCGAGGATTACGTTCAAGCAATGTGGCAGGAGCACGAAGATTTAAGCGAGCAGCGCTTGGCAGCTTTGGACAATTTGGTGCTGGAAAAACAACGTATCGCCCGCGCCTATGATAAGCGGACGCGTGGTCGTAGTTACAAAGAGGGTGATCTCGTCTGGAAGGCCATTTTACCCTTCGGCGAAAAGTTACACGGTCGCGGTAAATGGACGCCGCGATGGGAGGGGCCCTTTGTTATCCACCGGATCTTGGAGCGCGAAGCTTTTCACCTTCGAGACGTCGATGGCGACATCCATCGTAACCCTATTAACGGCCGTTTCCTGAAGAAATATTACCCAAGTGTCTGGGAGTTCGAAGATCCACCTGATCCTGTTCTTGCCCCGGCTGGGGGGCAACCTTAATCTTCATCGGCTCGCATCATTCGACCTTTTCTCTGTGGCCTATAATTCTTATATCCGCCTCCCCGATGAACATTGGGGGGCAACTCCATATGTAACAGCCTATACATGAGGCGTTATTATGTAACAGCCTATAAATGAGGCTTTATTTTATCATTATTGTATTATCCAAGTTATACCAGTTAACCTCAAATTTTTTCAATGTCTTGACAAAGTGTGTGAAGAATAGGAGCCTATACAAGAGGCTTTGTTTTAGACTAACAAATTTTGCAGATTTCTGTTTAAAGCAGGAATTTCATACATAAAGTGGCTTTGCGGCCAGAAGCATACAATAGAATAGAGCAATACAATTTCGCATGCAATTACAAGGCCAATAGTGGCTTTGACAGGAACGTAAATTTAAAAGTGACCGGATCGGGTTGCAAGGAGAAGGATCTGGGCGCTACCTCAGAGCACTCTTTCCCCCTTTACTCAGATCCTCCTCCGATCTGAGTCGCCACTGCTGTCATCGGTACTAGAAGAAGGGGGAAGGAAATAATCCATCATTTTCCTTCCTTGAGCCTTTCTTCCAGGCAGGAGTTGGGGTCCGGAGCGAGCGCGACTCACAACCACATCTACCTCCTGGGGAAAAACAGAAGCCTCGCACCCAGGCCCCGGAGGTAGACCGCGGGAGAAGAGCAGGCGGCCTCAAAGTGGCCTTCCGCCGTTCTGCCCCATGCTCCGCGCGGACGATCTGAAGAGACAGCCTCTTCAGAATCTGGTTCTGCCGCGTTAGGAGCGTGGCGTGTTCTTCGGTTTAACTGAGACTGGCAAGTTCATCCAGATTTTCAGAAACCAAAGACATGCCACTGGACCTGAGATTAGGCCATGAGGCCTATCCAGGTCTTGAGATTAAGCCATGAAGCCTAAGAATATTGTGGCTAAGGTTGAAATCATGAAGGGAAGATTTTAGAAACTGAAGAAAGAGCAACAGGTCTTGCGAGGGTATCTGTGGGGAAGACATTTTGGTTTGGTTATCGCTTTTCTTTGGAAACCGGTATTTATAGGACCAACTCTACACCGCGCGATAAGCAGTTGAGGCATTTTCAATGCCATCAATGAGAGAATCAATGCAGTTAAATGCTATAATCTCAGAAATGGAAGATATTGAAAACGCGTGGGAGGCAGGACAGTCTCCAAGGAGGTAACCGCCCAAATTGGGCTTATCCTTTCAACGGTTTTACTTATCATTAATTGTTAGACTGTAAGTGATATTTGGGCCGAGCGAAGCGGGCTAAATATTAAACATTAAATATTGGTTTGTTCATACAAAGCAAAATGGGCCTGAAGTAAGAGGCCTAAAGTTTACAACCCGCATGGGTCAAGCGAAGTAAGTGTTCATCTAAACGAAAACTAGCGTCAGCAGCAGCTCGTTCCGCTTGTTGGACTGCTTCGCGTGCTTCAGCCAAGTTCTGAGTCATCGCTTCGAAGGCTGCTAAGGGTTGCTCTATCTGAGGTTCTTCCTGCTCAAGTTGGGCCGTCACCACCACCAACTGGGCCTTTGCTTCGATCAGTTGGGCTTGCAGATCCTGAATGTGGGTTTGAAGGTGGTTCTGCGAGATCCCTAGGTCCCTGACTCGAACAGCTCGATCACCTAAGGAGTCGCGAGATGCCTCTGCTTGTTGCGCAAGGCCGCGATAGTGAGCCTGAACTTGCCTAGCCTGCGCGGCCGCGGTCGTTCTCTCATTAATCCGCGCAGGGAGGTTTTGTAGGAGCTCGTATACCTCAACAAATTCAGCATCAGTGATAGTGCGCTCGCGGCGAAGCACCATCAAATATTCTTGAGCTCTGGCAGACGCGCCCGGTAGTAAAATGTCAGGGCCCAGAAGTCGTTGTAGACCTTCCCTCGCTTCGTCTATGACTCCTGGAGGAGCCACTTCGAGTACGCGAACAAGCCTTTCCAGCCTGTTAGGAGGTTCGGGAGGCGGAACAAGGGCAATAGCGCTAGCATCAACAGCGGCCGAGGCAGGGACTTCTTGGGGCTCGACGATTTGGGCCGCTACAATTATCTCAGCTCCTACTTCTGGAGCCTGGGGGGCAGGTTCTTGAGCCACCGTGCTTTCACCAGCGGGCTCAGCAGGATCAGCGACAGCGATCTCCTCAGCAGGAACGTTACTCTATGATTGGGGAAAGTCTATTAAGATACACAGGGTCAATCAAGAGATGAGGCAGGGATTTTGGAATGGGGGTTACCTGTGCAACTGAAGACTCGTCTGTAGTTGGTGTTGTTGCAGGTTCTCCAACTGCCTCGTTGGGGTCAAGATTAAGCGATACGTCTGCTGGGGGTTGTACAGCGAGCGGCTCCTCGGGCGATGCATCTGGAGGGGGTGCATTCCCTTCCGGCTCGGGTGAACTGTCCTCTATGATCTGCACAGGAATTGCAGCCGAGTCGCCAACGGTGTTGATAGGAGGTGGAAGGTTTTCGGGGCCCACTGGCGCCGGCGCTTGTGAAGCAGTCGTTCCTTGACTGGCAGCTGAAGAGCCCTCCCCAGCGGTTCCAGACGGCCGACGACGAACCTGCAAAAGAGAAGGTTACGGAAGTCCGGGCGAAGGTGTGGATAATGCTTTGAGTGAGCTCATTGCTTCTTACCAATCGGTCAGCCGGTGGTTTGTCTTCTGCCCAGGGGTCAGCACGAGGGTCTGAGCGGCTGCGCTTGCGTGCTAGAGCAGCTGCGACCTGTCAAAATCAAGGAGTTAGGACTTAACCCACAGAACGAAATCCTGAGGATAGAGGATTTCTTATGGTTTGTGGATCGTCGTCATCAGAAGAAGAAGAATCTCCGGCTGCAGGTTCAGCGAGCACTGCTTTCTGTTTTCTAGATTGTCCGGCGGCCGGGGAAGCACTGATTGTGCGGCAGCCAGGGCGCAGCGCACTCCCCTAGTATGAAGAAATGTGAGTAACCGGAGTGAACAACGAAGGAACTTGCAGAGGGTAAAATTATAATACTTACCTCCGGCGGAGGTTCGCGAATTACGATTCCAGCCTGGGCCGGGCGAGGAACTCGCACCGGAAGGATCACTTAAAGCGGTCGGGGCCCAGTAATGTCTTCAGAAAAGCGAGCGAGCAGGTCGACATCGACAGGATAAGGATTCCTCAGCTCGCCAAAGATAGTTGCAAAGAGTTCATCGTCTGGAGGGGTCCAGCAATTGACGGAGACTTCCGCCCACCAAATCTCATAGCCTTCCTCAGTTCCGTCTACAGCATCAATGACCTGGGCCCAATCAGGGAGATCGACTAGCGCGAGTGTGCTTTGTGCCGGCGAGGGCCCTGAGGGGGGCCCGAATCTGCGCCAAGAGGTGTTGAAGTTCCAGGCGTCGTATAAAGGGACCGGGACCAATTGGATAAGGCCGAACTGACGGGCGAAATGATTAGGAGCATAGAGCTCGTAGCTGAGTTCTTCGGCGGCGAGCCTAATATCCGAACAGGAAACCGCACGGCGAAAAGCCAGGCGAGCGCGGTCGGAATAGCGAGGATCGCCAGGAAGAAAGCCATATTCGAGCACAGATGGGAATCTTCTACTCAGAATTAGGTCACAGTACGGCATATCATCCAGCAAGTACAGATAAGAAAAACATTCAGAATAAGGAGGAGATGAGTACTTGTCCTCGCGGCAGAACCATCGACCTAAGAGTTGGTCGGCCGGTGGAAGTAGCGGGATATCTTCGCGGCGGAAGAGTTGAAAGTAGGTCTGGATCCAGAAATCTAGAATCCAGAAGGACCCAGATATGTTGGTCTCAAATGGGTGCATCGTCGCTTGGTACAACATGCGGTAGAGGGCTCCCAGTACCGGTTGACCGAGCCCAATGTTGCGGCCGTTGTAGAGGGTCGTTGCTAAGAAGGTCCAGGTGCCAGTGGGCTTACAGGAAGAGGTGCAGAATATGAACTTACACAGCCAGTACTCAAGGAAGGCGATTCCACCGGTCGCGTTGTGTTCCCGGCTGTAATACGCCAACCAGCGAGGGTAGGAGCCACTGTGAGCGCTGCGACCGTGTTGGGCCATAGTTGAGGTGAAGTTGACAGAGTCAAATTGGCCGTGCACATAAGGCTCACCATCGATGGGCAAGCCAGTGATGGCGAGGATATCCAACAGAGTGATGCTCATTTGACCAAATCTAAAGTCAAATGTGTTGGTGGCGGTGTTCCAAAAACAGAGGAAAGCAGCGAGCGGCGAGCGATTACCACCGCGAGGAAGATGGAAACACAAATCGATAGTATGGGTGATACCTGCCGCGTTCCAGCGAGCTAGATCTCGTGCCCGCGTCTCGCGATACCAGGAAATCTCCTGTGCACTAATGGAAGATGGCCAATTCCCTATCTTGGCTCGATGGTTCTGGGCACCCCAACCGCTAAAGTCTCCGAGGGTCCTTCGGAGGACTGGAATGGGCCGGCGAATGGGAAGGCCGTATAGAGCGATGGCCTCGTCCGGAATAACGCCCTGCGGTGCTGGGCCTAACCCGGCGTGATGATCGGGAAAACGAAGGAGTAGGGGTCGATGAATTGAGGTTTCAAGATGAATGCGGGCACCGATGCTGGTGCCTCAAGTCCGAGCGGCATTTTCATTTAATTCTTCTTCCTGATCAATGATGATTTTCTTAGGGGGAGCCATTTCTGGTTAGTGTGCAGAGAATATTTTGGCGGAAATGGTTTTTTCTAGGCTTAAGAGACTGGAAGGGTTTCTGAAGTGACAAGGTTGCGGCTGTGAGTTTAAATAAAGGATTTTGTGAGGGAAACGATGCGACAGAAAGCGTTTCCAGTACGAAAGGACGCGACCTTCAGTAATGGCATCGTTTCAAGCGACCGGCACGTTTTCTAAGTCCCCTTCAATCAGTTACACTCCAGCGGGCCTGATTTCGCGGCCTGGGGGGCAATGTTTGAGCCCAAAAGTAATTTTGGCAAGATCCTTTAGTGGATTTAGCGTAGCGGGCCGATACCTGCGGCCCAAAAATAAGCCTACTTGGGTTTGGGTTACAGCTTCGCCCATTCCGTAATCCATAAGGAAAACGAAACCTTATTGGAGTCGAGTAGCAGAGATTGAATAGGAAGCTTCAATCAATAATCCTTCGGTAGCAAGGAACAGTCGAAGACCTAGGTATAAATACTAGGGTTCAAGGACACAGAAAAGATCTCTCTCAAATCAACCAATCCCAGCGATTACAAAGCCTCCTTGGAGCAAACCTTCAACCTCGTTGAAACCCGGCGACCGTGCTTCCAGTCCTAGTCTCCTCGCGAGCCGACTGCCAGTACTACTGCCACCGATACAACCCAGCGAAGCAAGGGTAACGCCCTCGCAATCCAGCGAAGCTAAAGTCACGCTTTAGCAAAACCCGTGCTTTCTCACAACTTCCCAGTGATTGCTCTGCTCAACCTACAACGTTGAGTATCGATACGGTGAACGCAAAGAGATCACAACCAAAGTCCTTATCCGTAAGGCAAAAGTCCTTTCCCGAAAGGCAAGAGAAGAACCCTGTGACGAGGTTGGTGCTCTCCTCGTCCACAGCGCTTGAAGAAGAAGTCAGGTCAAGGGACTACCCCAACGACTGCACCCCGCGGTGCTGGCATGCCTGCGCAATCACTCGCCCAAAAGAGACAGTTTGCAAGCCAACTGGTTTTGGAGCCAAACAAATCTAAACCAGGAAGCAAGCCCCAGCTCTAAGCTTGAGGCTCGGAGACGAGGATCCCCCTTTGTAAATTTAGCCACACTAGTGTCTCACTCACTCTCTCACTCACTGACTCACCACAACAACCAATCGCATGCCCTAACTCTGACGCCGGAATCCGCAAGATCTGAACAGGCCAGCACCAGATCAAGCCCCGACGGAGGAAATACTTGAACTCGCACGCACCAAGGACACCAAGGAGCGCATGGCCAGAGTGGACCGCCTCCACCAGCTTCTCGAAGCTTCCAGAAAGAGCCTCACTACACCGGAGCTTGGAGGTCACTACGCTTATCGATTGCTGCACGAATCTTCTCAAGGATAGCAACTTCCGAGTCTCCCAGGGTGCTCTTCAGGCCCTCGCCTCCGTCGCCGTCCTCTTCGGTACCAACATAACACAGTTCTTCCTTCAAATTTTATACCCATACTGTTTCTGTAAGTATCAAACAAATTCTAAAATTATCACTCACTAACTCTCTTATTGGCTTGTCGCACCAAACACGTGGCAGGTGGCTACACGGAATGAATAATTTTTTGTTTTTGGTTTTAAACAAAGTATTTCACAGTAATTTTGTCAACATGTGGATAAAATATCATGTACGTGATCCTGTATGTAAATGTGAAAGCTGTCAAGACTTATACATACCACCTCTTTCTAGAATATATGCTTTATTTAGGTTTGACAATTAGTTCACCAAGGTTCAAAGCCTTCGATGAAGATAACCGAATACATATGATTGTTTCTTTGCAATAATGCAATGGGAAAGGGCATACATGGGGTCATGAGAATGTATATCGATCAAGACTGTATAGATATAAGCATGACACGTTTTGTAACTTTACAGTCTGTGCATTGTCTTACTAGTCATTCAAGCGGCCAATATCTAACTATTTGGTGCACAAAATATATAAATACAAGATCAGAAACCAAATTAAAGGAAACTGATCCAGCCATGCGTGTACTCATCCTCAGGGCTTGTACAAATTATTATATAATTAATAGTACTAATCTCTGACTATAGATTGGCAAAAATCCACAGCACATCACAAAATAATGGAACAAGTCAACAAACTCCACAAATTAAGTAAAAGGCATAAACCTAGCATGCAATTTCTCAGAACAACATTTAATAAGGCCTTTCTCCAATATAGTTCCCAGGAGGATCATAGCTACAAACCATGAACACACCCCTCCCACCAAAACAATCAACTCTAGCGCACCCAACTCTTCCTGTACTCCTCCACACAATCTGCGTATAATGCCCGCATTCCTGTCCTCTGGCACAAGAATTTGACCAGTAACTGTACCACTTCCGTTCCGAAACCCAAGCCGTCACCGCCTGAGCCGGCGTCCACCCCTTGCCGCTACCCCAGAATATATTCTCGCCGTAAGGCCCGTTGGAGTGCCTCAAAGCGCAGTCGTATCGCCTCTGGTTGCCGTACCACTGTGCATACCTAGCAAGCTTTGCATCCCACACCAAGGGCCTCATTCGGACGGCAGACCGAGCAGCATTTTGAGGAGCCAAGAACTTGTATGCAAGGCTTAGGTACTGCTGCGTTTGCTTTGAGGGCGCAGAATATGTATATGTGGTTGAGATAAGGAGAAGAGAAATTGTGATGGTGAAGCAGTACAATGTGGGCATTGTTCTATGGATTGAGTCTTTCATTTGATGAAATTTAAGGGAGATTGTACTTATAATTTAGAGGCTGCAGTAGTTGAATTTTAGGGGTATAATAAAGTGTCAAACTGTGGGGTGGCACCCATGTTCGATAATGATTGCCACATTTGTTTTGGTGGGGAGACTATAGCTTTGGAACTATTAAAAATTAATTCCAGGGTACATGGTCTGCGCTTTGTTTTTTATAAATCCGAGTTTATACTATAGATTCGTCTCTGCTCTCTCATTTTTCGTCTTAGTAATCAAGTTTTAGAGATTGCGAGAAAAAAGAAAGAAAAATCAAGTTTTGGAGAAATGCTAGCTAGCTTGCAAGAACAGTTCTCAAAATTCTGAATCCTAAATGATTTGCTAATATATACTTTGTTTATCGGGGTTCGTTATTTAATTATTTGTTGTTTACCCCCAAATTTCTAAACTAGTAAAACTAAAAGATGACCTCCATTCAGGCCTGACTTCACATTGTGGACTAGCTACAGCCCAACACACAAGGTTTGAAGAATTTCGAGGCCCTGCCAAGTAATACTAAAGTGAACTAATGGGGGCTGGTACCTCCACATTCCACGTAGATTTTTTTCCACTTCAAGACATCTACGGGAGCTCAAGATGCTACCTGTACCGCAGAAAGTTATCACCTGAGCTTCTCAAGAGCATTTCCAATAGTGAAGTTGTTTTGTTAGCTATATTTGGCTAGAAGAGATATATATAGGTAGTTTAATTTTTGAAATATGCTACAGCAAGATAAGCTGAGAGCATTTTTAGCAAACTCTCTATTTTGGTTGCTTAGCTATTTTCGAGAGCATGTTTAGCTTTTTATCTATTTTAGTAGTTGCACCAGACTCCTAAGTAGCTCTCCATTACAACTTTTATCTATCTTGCTCCTAAATATAGAGAATGAGATGAGACTATCTATAATTTAAAACATTGCTTTTAATTTTATGTAATTTATAAATATATTTAAACTATTTAATCTTCATTTAAAAAATATATAAATTTAAAAATAACTAAAATAGAGAGAACTGATGCATATGTATTTTTAAAGTGGCTAGCTAAAATGACTTTTTAGTTACTTTGGCTAAAATTTGACTAAAAAATGGCTAGCATTGCTAAAGATGCTCTAAATCCCTAGCTAAATGTGATGCCCCGGAAATTCGTATTTATTTTCCCAAGATTTTCCAGAATTTAATTAGTGGTTAGTGGTCGGTTTCGTGGCTCGTGGATGGAGCGGAAGTATTTCGGACGAATTTTTATTTGGAAAATATGACTTTAGGGGGGTTGCTAGGGTTGACTTTGGATACATTGAGTTTCTTCTAAAACTTCCTTCACAAAAGTTGTAGAGCGCGTCGATACGAGTTCGTGAACATGTGGAACGTGAAAATCGGAGTTAGTATGAGGAAGTTATGGATTTCGGAAAAAGTTTCCGTTTTAGTATAAATAGGGAAAATCCAAAAATCATTTCATAAATTCCATTTCCTTTTCCGGAAATTTATTCTCTCTCTCTTCTCTCTCGGTTGACACCTTCAGTATCTGAGTTTTTCGTCTGACCCGACCTGAACCCTGCCAACCCGACCCGGATTTTCCGGCGATCTCCGGCGACGAAACTTTCCAGATCGGTTTATCGGTGCTGTCCGCTCCTCCCTGTGGTTTCCTCTAGCGGCGATTCGCGGCGGTCATGACGCTAGAAGGTGGCGAAGTTTGGTGTATTCGGACCCGGTCAGAAAACGCAGCTCCGACGACTTCGTGGCTTCATGCTTCCTTGGTTGAGTTCAGAGAAGGCTCCCTGATCGATCTGTGGTGGTTGTTTGGATCGATTTACGTGGAAATCGGTTCAACTAGGATTGAGCAAAAATTCAAAGCTTGTGAGGTAGTTTTCGACCCTTTATGCTTGTTTTCTGACTTCGAGCTAGTTATGAAAATGCACAAGCATGCTTAGATGAACAGCTTTGATGTTGGGAGTTTTGTGAAATATTGAGTTTTGGCCGGCGCGGGAGGGGTTCTGGTGGCTTTCTGGCAATGTAGGGAACTGTTTTTGGTATTATATATGTTCTACTCGTTGATACGAGCGTTTTGATATATAATATGCAAATTTTGGAGTTCGTATGGATTTGTTATGATTTTTACGGTTTCATACCGATCGATTTATTCGATCCGTGAGGATTCGAGCTTTCGATTGACTTGTGGGTTGGTCATATCGATCGTGGAAGTATTCCGGAGACTTTGGGAGGTCTCGGATATGGTTTTGCCTCGATTGGCGCCACTTTGGGGATTTTAGTTCAAAACAGGGGTTTCGAACTTAAATCAAATGTGAATCGTTACTAAGTTGGAACCGTATGTGTTAGGTACTTGACGAAATACTTTGGACGGTTATTTTGTGGATTGGCTGCTTTGTACTATATTGAAGACGCAGCGGGAGTTTCGAGGTTGAGTCACAGATGGTGACTAGGATTGGATTACAGATGGTGATCGAGATTAAGTCACAGATGATGACTGGGATTGGATCACAGATGGTGATCAAGATTGAGTGGATCACAGATGGTGATCGAGATTGAGTTACAGATGGTGACTGGGATTGGATCACAGATGGTGATCGAGATTGAGTCACAGATGGTGACTAGGATTGAATCACATATGGTGATCGAGATTGAGTCACAGATGGTGACTGGGATTAGGTCATAGATGGTGATTGTAATCAGTGTAACACTTTTAGGTCCATTGCGATTTCTTTGAGATGTTTTGATCTGTGAAGTTCGGGGTCTGACAAGGAGTCGGGAATCATGCCTGTGGTAGGGTGAGTGGTTACGATTAGTCAGAACTCTAGTCTGTGCCAGTGTACATCATGGGGGGTAGCAGGGAGATATCTGATGCTCATGAGTACGTGTTTTAAAAGGGAGTTTCGGAGATTCTTTCTTTTAAATGTCCGGCGAGGACTTATGTATCATATTCTATTTGTTAGGTTAACGATAGATATGATTGATGGTGTTGATGTTTTGTCCAGGTTGGACCGATTGTTGTTGTATCCAGGTTGGATCGACTTATCATATTTGAATTGTTAGGTTAACAATTATATGATTTGGGTCACGGGGTAGCTCGTGTTGTTTTCTTTGGGGAAAAGAATGTGTTGTTTTGGGAAAACAGAGTGTGTGATTCTTACTCACAAGTTGATGGGATTCCTTGTTAAGTGAGTTGTGCGTGTGTGTTTGAGTTACTCATACGGGCTTGCAAAAGCTTACCGGGTTTGTTGTGTGGCAACCCCAAACGGTGTAGTTGTTAATTTTGCAGGTCAGGATAATCGTGGCTGATGCTGAGGTGGCGCCATTTGCAGCTTTACGGTAGGAAGCCATTTTTGTGACTTTACCGTTATTAAGACTTCTGCTTGTGGTGAACTCTGAGGAGTATTTACGTTTTATTTTTTTATTGACAATTTAATACATAAGCTCATGTAATATATTGACATTGAGGGTTCAGGGCATCAGTATGTACTTGGTTGAAAAGGAAAATGATTCAAGGTATTTTGTTTTGATGACTAAACGATCACGCATGTATAATTATGAGATTATATATCTATTTTTATTGTGTTAAAAATCAGGGGCATAATACTAAATTAAATTGAACGTAGGAAGATATAACTTTTAGTTACATTCTTTCTTCTCTCTAGCTAAACATAGCTAGAGAATTTAGCAAAAATTAAATTTAACTTTTTTTTAGCTATTTTGCTAGAGTGAAATATTATTTTAAAATTAGCTAAAATTTTAAATTACTTTGAAATAAGGAGTCTGTTGGAGATGCCCTAAGCTTTTAATTAGAAAAAGACACATGTCCATCGTTAGATCTAATGGTCTACAATTTCTCCTCTTATTTTTTTTCTTTTTTCTTTTCCCTTTCTCTCTTTTGGTCTTCTTTCTTTTCTCTCCTGACCCAAAATGCATAGAATAAATTTCATCTCTTTGTAGTAAGTTCACTGTCAACACTATAAGACGCAGTGAAAATCCCACTTGAACAATCTTTAGCTGCAACAACTTTACCGTCAATGCTTTGATTTAGGGCTCCATGTGGCAGTCATTGAAGCGGACATGGTCCAGAATGTGCTCAGGTCAACCAGGCTGAAGGATTAATATGGAGGCTAAAGCCAATGACAACATCATTTTTGTTGAAATCTTTCAATTTGTTTGATTACTTTTAGTTGATTATATCCTCGATCTTTATCTGAGCTTCTTCTTCATCCATTGAATTTCGGGATCTGCATTTTGGATTGATTCATGCTTTTCTTTTCTGGGTAGTGGTGAAGAATTGAAAGTGTGTGGTATATGAGCCATGACCAATTTGAGTGTAAAGAAGAAATGGGATGACTGACCCAGGCTTGTTTTGTCTCGTCAATCATGTCAGTCAAATGGGCTCTTGTTAGAGATGTAATTGAGCAGCCAACATGTATGATCAAAGCTCTAATGTATAACTCAGCTATCTCTCTCTCATCCTGATATTTTCATGAGTTTGTTAACTTTCTCCTTCAGATCTTCAATTGTTAGAGAAATGGAGAGAGGTTGGGGATGTGGTGATGATGGTGTGAAATTAAACTGGTGATTTATTTTTTTAATCCAACATTTTGTTTCTTTGAATTTATGAATCAATATTGAATTCAAAGTTTGATGCTTGTTTAGCTTTGTGCGTATTCATTTATGGAGTATGCCTCTGAGCAATAAGAAGACTAGTGAAGTAAAGAAGAATAGAAAAGAGAGAGTAATCCTTGAAGAGAAGAACAAATCAAGGGAGAAAGAAACAAAATAGAAAAAGACAAGCTAAGTTTTGTTGTAGACCATTGGATTCCAATGTTACCACGTGTCTTCATCTAGTTGAAAGCTTAGGAAGCTCCGGTGAAAACATTGCTCAGGAGAGGATCCTATCTCCTGTACTTCCTCTATTAACGCAATAACGCTCCATTCCATGTTCTCCTCAAGTTTGTTTTATGCTTATTTTTTATTTTGTAATTTTTTTCTTACGTCAATTACAAGGAAGACCATTTTGAAAGATTTATGACCCATCCGGCTAGTAGGGCTAAGGAAAGGACCAAAAGGTGGGACTACTTTTATGTATTGACTTCTATATCATAATGCTGATGTAAGCAAAGTTCAAAATTTCTTATAAAAACTTGTTCTAAGCTTTGAAATAAAAATAAACTAGCCTTCAGCATGCCACAACTTCACCTAACGACCTCGTGCCTTAGATGTTACGTACAAAAACGGGAGGAATCATTTATGCTTGTTTTTAAAACAAAGAAAGAAAGGTTTTCTTTGAAGCAGAGATTCTAAAGTTTAACTCACAAAAAATATTGACGAAGTGGACGAGCAATCTGAATCTATTTATTTAAACATAATTATATACTAAGAAGGGCAATGATATAGGGCCTCAATGAAACTTAAGATTTGTGGCCTCAAATCTTAAGTGTCATGCCATGCAAGCAAATACAAATTTTATTTTCAATTCCACATAAGGACAATTCTTAGTTTCACCCTTATGTGAATGAGCATATTCACCATCTCTTGCGATTAAGGCATAATAACTTTATAATTTTCTAATCCGACCATTAATGTTGTATAACATAATACAAAGATTAGCTCTGTAAAAAACCAATTAAATTGAAGACCTTTTAGTTATTCATTTCTATGAAATACATGGACGGTTCATCATAATAGTAGTAAGTCACTATGCCAGAAAAGCAATCAGACGACAGAGGAGATCTGTCGTCTGATTAAAAAAATTTCTGTTGTCTAGTACGGTGCCGTCTCTTGGGCCATCAGACGACAGATTTCCTCTGTCGTCTTATTTATCAGACGACAGAAATTTGTTAGGTCTTCTGTTGTCTGATGAAATCGAGACATGAGGCTAGTGAATTCAAACGACAGATAAATGTCGTGTGATCTAGAAACAAATAACAGTTCCTTATAATTTGTATGATCTAATGCTTATTCCAAAGACAGAAAAATGTCATTTCTGTGGTTTGAATGCACTGAAGTAGAAGATATGAAATCCTATCTGTTGTCTGAATGGACTTATAATAACAGTTTAGTGTTGTTTTATTCAAATTCCAATAACAGTTAACTATCATTAGCATTCAGTTCAGAATACATTTATCTATGGTCTTTAGTAGCCTACAATAACATTTATCTGTTGTTTTAGTGCACAAGTAACAACATATTTTTTCTTGTATCTGTTGTTCTTAGATATGTCCAACAACATATTTGGATTTCATTTTGTTGTTGCTTTTTATTTCATATGATAATTTTCTATTGTTTGAGTGCACAAGTAACAACATATGGTTTCTTGTTTCTGTTGTTTTTAGATATGTCCAACAACATATTTGAATTTCATTTTGTCGTGGTTTTTCTATTTCAGATAACAATTTTCTGTTGTTTGAGTGCATACGTAACAACATATTTTTTCTTGTTTATGTTGTTCTTAGATATGTCCAACAACATATTTGGATTTCATTTTGTTGTTGCCTTCTAATTCCAGATGACATATTTGTATTCTAGTTGCACCACAATTATGTAAATCTGGAAACTACCCAATGCATTCATCAAATATGGAATCCATTTATAAAAATACAAATATTTGATTAATCTGTTACTGCAGCTATACATACATCCATAATAGAGCTAAACTTAATAAACATCAGTTCAATAACCCACCACAGTTGGCATGATCAACAAATGAAACCCAAAAAACACTGATATCTCATACTATTAATCATGTTTGGTGAAGGCAGATTTAGGTGGTGCATTAGTCTCTTCAACAGCTGGTTTCGACACTGTTTTTTTTTTTTTTACCTCTTTTCATTTGCAGTGCCTTCATCCTTAGTGCTATTGCTTTAGCTTTGGCTGTGTTGTTAGACCGGGGAGCCGAAAGAAACATATCAATAGTTAGCAGTATGTATCAATAAATGGTTGAAAACACACAAAAGTTAAGGAACTTAACAGCCACATCAACTCACCAAGTAAACAAATATCAAGAAAAGAAACACAATCCAGACAATAGAAGCCACTCACAAAAAAGAAACTGAACCCAAGACCAAGTTCTTGCCTTTTAACTTCAAACAAACTCTCATCTCTCCTTCTCTCTCGTTTTTAATCCCCTCCGGAAAAAAAGTATTCTTCTTCCCTCTTCCTATTCTTTCTTCTTTTCTTTCTTTCTCCTCTTCTCTCTGTCATCGACTTTCCCATCTGCTCCTCTCTTTCTTTCTGACTTTCCTCTTTCTTTCTTTCCCTTGTTACTCTTTCTTTCTCCACCTCCCTCTATTTCCTTCTTTCTCACCACTTTGCCGATCCAACTTTCATTTCTTTCTTTTTTCTCTTTTTTTTTTCTTTTTCTTTCTTCTTCTCAGCCACCAAAAATTGAACTTCTCCTTTTCAAATAAAAGCCCACACCCCAAAACAAACTCTAAAAGAGAAATAAACTTAATATCTAATAATCTAAGTAATTGACAAACTGAAAGACAAAACCAACTAACCAAGTAAAACAATAGCACCTAACTAAATAAGTAAAAGAAATAAACCTTTAACAAGGCTTATGAAAATGTAAACCCAAACACAAAAGAAGAGATATTTAAATTGGATGAGGGATATCACAAAAACTGTGAGTTAGACTAGCAACATGGCATTTTTTTTTTAATAGACTAGCAACTAAATCCATATCCTTGCAATCATCCACAGGGAAGTCATGACTCAAACACACTACTCAGCTCTATCAACTGCAGTAAAAGTGCAGTATCATAACTATAGAGTAGAAGTTAACTAGAAAACCCAAAATAGTTTTACAAGATTTACATGGCTAATAAATCAAAGTAACAACAACTAAACACCATCAGTTCTAACTTGAAGTCACAACCAATTGGAATTCAACTTTTTCACCAACATCAAATCAATAAAGAGCCAACATAAGACTCAAAAGTCCTCTGACCCTACAAATATAATCACAACACTAAGCTTTTTGCAATAAAATCTAAACCCCGTAAGAATTGAGGGAAAAGAAACAAACATTCCCTTAATCACTTAATTACCGAACTCAAGAACTGTCGCACCAACCTAATTTCAAAGGCTAAAATAAATTGAAGAACACTTCTAACAAGTATAATATCCAAAACTAATCCCAAAACAGTTCACATCAGTTCCAAGTACAAAAGAAAATAGAGGATTAATACAATACATTTGATAGGCATCGTAGAACCAAAAACACCCAATTTCTAACACTAAAGTGTCAGAAGGAAACAGAACAAACTTTACGGAGCAATTACTTACCCTTACTCCCATTCTCCTTCATTCATCTCTTTCTTCTTCTTCTTCTAGCACCCACATCGAAACTCACACCATTCTATAGCTTTACTCTCTACACACCTCACTACTCCCCAGAACAAGAAAAACCAAACAAAGAAAGCCAGACAATTAAACACAGAGAACACAAAGATATAGCAGCACAAAATAAATGAAAATAACAAAGCTTTAATCACCTAGAACAAAGAAAATTAGTTTGACTTGAAAGCAAGAAACAATGGAAAAAAATTAAATGAAGAACATCAAACACCAAACCTGAAAACACACCACAGAGCAAACCAAGTACAATTTAACAAAAATGTGTAAACTATAAATAAGGACCAAAACAGGCATCAAAAAGCAATGAACAACATTTACATGGAAAAACTTTTGCACTTCTCAAATATAAAGAACAACCATGAACCATCTTCTCGCAATGTTCCTAGTTTCACACCAAAACCTCCCAAATTCTAAATATGCAGTACCTGAAAAAATAAAAAATATATATAGAATAAGCATAACTAAAAACACCAAGTTAATTAAGATCAGATTTTAATGTTGTAGAGAGAGTTAAACAGCAAGTAAGATTGATTTGAGTTCCATATAATTTCAGGTTGCCTTAAAGTAATCCACAAAATCTGATGCATCAACAAAATCTTCCATGAAATCCACAAACAAACCATCTGTTCCTCGTCGTTGACATATGTCATCTACTGCCTGATGAAGCCTTCTTGATATTGTTGCTCGCATCTCGTCGTCCAAACATTTCTTTACCAAGTTTTTATGCCATGCATGACGAACCCGCCAGAAGCTTATCAGCACTGAGCACTGAAATACATCCCTGCGTTCAGTGAAAATAAAGGAATTCCATTAGCTTCAACTCATCAATTGAAACAAGAAAAAGAAATACAGCTCCAGATTATTTCAAGTAGTTGCCTCTATTGCCACTGACCCAAACCCCAAAAGGAAACCTCATTAAATAAAGAAAGAATATTTTTCAGCTTTCAACTTTGATATTAAACATCCTTTTACAGGGCTATATATCTTATCAATCTTAAATCATTCATTGTCAAAACCATATGCACTAAGCACACAATCCTGGTGTATCAACTAAATTTCAGATGTAGAGTCACTCACTTCTCAAGCAGAAACTTATGATATATGTTAACTGATCATAAGCCATCTCCTTAATACTGGTATTTCATGCAACATATGATACACTAAAAGTACTTATTAAACATTTTTCTATCCAAAATCAATGGATGCATCGATTAATTTGCTGATGGAAAAAAAAACACATTGTACCTCCCACGCCAAATAAAATAAATAAACAAATGAAGAATCAGCCTATGAAGCTCGCATTTAGGTTGGTGTGTGTGTGTGTGTGTGTGTGTGTATCCCAGAGATATCAAAGATACCATACGTACCATTCTTTGCCTTCTTTCCAACCGCTGCTTCTCCGCATTCGCCTTTTCATATTCTCCATTCTCTAGGTGCCGCTGGTCTGGCCTAAGTCTGGAATCTGTGGGTGGGAGCTTCTCCTTAATCCGTGATCAAATACCCAGGATCAGACAAAGCTATAAGAAACAATTAGAGATCTTCAACAAATCCATGGACCTATGTGGATAATATATACGTGCAATTAATCCAATAATTATCATGAAGAATGGCGCACAATATAGACCAACAGATGTGTGAGTTTCTCAGAGTCATCAGACGAATAAAGCAGTGAGCATGTGTCAACATTTTCTATGCTTGGCATAGAAACTACAGATGTCAGAACAGGTTCATAAATAAAAATTAACCACTAACCTGGTGAGGATTTCGGTCAAGAATGGATTGCTCTTTGAACTTCAGTTTGCATGAATACTCACGATTACCCCGTATGTGCATTGTACCATGGTGGTCACAATAAAGTTTACCGAGAATGAGATTATATATATTTGTTGTGACCTATCAAATGGCATGAAAATATTTAGCATGACTGGAACATATATAAAGAAAATAAATAAACAAATAAAAAAGATAAACCAAAAATTCGAATGAGGAGTCAGTATAAAGGGAAATAGAATCACACAGTAATCCCACCTTGCTCCACTGGAAAATTTCACCATCATCAAACTCCACGCTTATAACTCCAACAGGGTCAAGCTGAATTGATCGCCCCCAAAATTTTGACCGGAGATTGCTGTCAGCCCAGAACTTCCACCCTCTACCTTCACAGTGGCAAGCAATGAGTGTTGGGTGGTGACTGACCTCTTCCTCAATTCCATTGCTAAATTAAGGATTTCTAAAGTACAAGTATAGGAAACATAATGAAGCACATCACCCTTACCTCCCTTGCGGCTAAATCCCTCGCTTCTAGGTTTTCCTTCTCCAAAACTGTATTTCCTTTGTTTCCTACAATTACAACGCAAAAACTATTTCAGGACTCACAACGTAGAAGCAAGGAAGAAGAATTAATGACTAAGTGGATATATGGATTGGAAAACCAACAAGAGTAATCGATTGATTCAATTCAAAGCCCATCAAAAGTTCAAAACCAACTATATAGATGAATCAATTGATTCAATTCCCATTCACAGAGGCCAAAACAGATGCAATTCAATTAATCAACTAATTCAATTCCCATCCAAAATAGATACAGGCCAAATATCATCATCTCAAAACAATGCAGTAAGCACAGTCCAAAACAGCTCCAACAATCATGAATCAGAAACACCACAGTCCAAAATCCAAAACTTGACTATGAGATACACAACTACAATTCAATTAAGTTTATAACATTCACCGAGCTTGCAGAATGCTAGAATCACTTCAATTATTATTCAAATCAGTGAAATCACTCAATGCCCAGCAACTTAACAAGACTCACAGAGCTTGCAGAAACACTGAATCCAAAACCCAGAAATCAAGCTTGAAGAATCACCACTTGAACCCAGAAATCGAGCTTGAAGAATGAAGAATCACCAAGCTTCGAGGTTGAAGAATCACTGAGCTAGAAGCCTTGAACCCAGAAATCCAACCCAAAATCAAACCCAGAAATCCAACCCAAAATAAAACCTAGAAAGCCCTGAAAAGTGTGAACCCAAAAATTGTGAGATTGTGAGACTAAAACCTAGAAATTCGATTAAGAGTAAAACCCAGAAAGACTGAGAATCGAGTTTACTTGCGAGCTGGAGAGCTAAAGAGCTGGCCGGAGAGGGACTGAGAATCGAGTCAATCGACTGATCGAGAAAGAGCCTGTCGGATAGTGAGAGAGCGACTGGCCGACGGCCGACGGAGTGTGTAGAAAAGAGAGAGAGAGAGCGACGGAGCGACAAAACTCAGAAGAGAGAGCGACGGAGCCTTTCACGTTTTGATTTTCAACCCAGAAAATAGGGTTTTCTCACCTCTCTTCGCGTTTTGGTTAAGAGGAAAAAAAAAAAAAAAAAGCGCCCAAAACCCAGGCCGACTTTATCCCCAGCGCCCAGCTCGCTCGACTAAGGGGAAATCGAAACGGAACTGATGCGCCTAGCGCCTAGGCGACCGCCTTAGGCCGATTTTTAGAACCCTGGGAGAGATTAGTTTTGGGTAAGGATTCTTAGATTTGAGAGATGGCCGATTTTTGAGAGGTATAGATGGCTAAGTTTTCCTCCAGATGCTGTGAGCTTCGAGTTTCTGGTTGTTAAGAGAGTTTTAGACAGAGGTAATGTTTGTGGGAATGAAAAACATGAAGCTAGGTTTTGGCTATGTCAAAAGAGACTTAAACTAATAAGAAGTCAAACTCACTTTATTCAAACAACAGAATTTCTTGGCTCTGTTGTCTGAATAGTTTTCCATTGACTAGTTACCGATAGGGTGTGGGCATTTGGGAGGGAAAAGACTTAATTTTGTTGGAGGGAAATCTAAACTCTCTGCTAAGAAAATTTTCATCTTTTCAGACGACATTTAAGTGTCGTCTGAATCTGACCATATCTTCAAAATGAAACAAGCATGGTTTTTCATTATATTCAGACAACACATTTAATTTATGTGTCATCTGAGTTTAGTCTGAAACACTCAGACGACAGAAAATGACCATTCTGTAGTCTGAACTCTGTTGTCTGATAGCTTTTTTGGTATAGTGAGTATTGTTAGAACCATCCATTTTTTTTATTCAATTAGATAATTAAACGGTTTCTGATTAGATTGATTTTTTACAGAGAGGATCTTTAAAGGCTTATTTAAGATATGGACGGTTGGATTATAAATTTATGAAGTAAAAGTATGTTAATCGACAATAGGGGTGAATATGCTCGCTAGCAGTTATTAATTATCATCTACAATCTAAATATATGGCAAAAATAAATAAATAAATAATAAACTCAAATATAACGTTTAAACTCTAACTACATAAAAAGGAAAAAAATGAACAAACAAATATATATAATTATATGAATATGTAAAAGTAAATGGGAATTGTCTACTCATTTCATTTCATAATCCCTTTATATAGGGATAGAATTACAACGAAAATATCAATTACAATAATGATACTAAATGCTGATTGAGCTATAATTGCAATTCCTTGATTTTCTCTTGGTCAGTCACTTTGACAAAGGCACATAATGTGTTTTCCCTTTAACACTCCCCTTTGTGCCAAGTCAAAGGCGAAATGATGCATGAATTGTTGCCTCACTAAAAATCGTGCCAAGTGGGACAAAAAATACACCTTGGTTGAAGGAAAAGAGCACAACACACTTATTACATTTAATGATAACATGTGTGTGTTAGACTCCCCCTGATCCTTACATTAGTCAAGGGAGCTTGGAAAGTCTTCGCATTCCTATGTTTTTCACATGTCTCTCAAATAGTAAACAAATCCGCCACATTCTCCTCAGACTTTACTTGATTCACTTGAATCTTGAGGAGAGCCTGTTGTTGCTGATTGTAGAAAAACTTTGGCAATATGTGTTTTATATTATCACCCTTGATATAACTTAGTTTCATCTGTTCGATACAAGCTGCATTATCTTCATAAATACAAGTATGCTCTTTAGTGGTAGAACTCAAACCATTAGTCCCTTGAATATGTGTAATGATAGCTCTTAGCCATATACACTCACGAACCACCTTATGTAGAGCAATGATCTCTGAGTGGTTCGAGGAGGTAGCCACAAGGGTCTGCTTAGTTGATCTCCAAGATATCACCGTATTCCCAATGGTAAATACATAAGCAGCTGGGAACGACCTTTATGTGGGTCAGAGAGGTACCTAGCATCAGCAAACCCAACCAAAACATCATTTGGGGTTTCGGTGTAGTGAGTGACGCTTTTGCCATCTACATTTCCTTTAGGGATTACAGTTCCATCTGCGGTCTCTCCTATCTCTCTGTAGGGAAAGAACAGTCCCAAGTCAATGGTTCCTTTTAGGTATCGGAAAATGTTCTTGATACCATTCCAGTGACGTTGCGTTGGCGCTGAGCTAAATCTAGCTAACAAGTTCACTGAGAATGCAATGGTTGGTCGAGTACATTGGGCTAAGTACAATAATGTACCTATTGCACTTAGATAGGGAATTTCAGCTCCCAACACCTTTTCGTCATCTTCCTTTGGACGAAATGGATCTTTCTTTGCATCCAAACTTCGACAGATCATGGGAGTACTAGCAGGATGCGCTTTGTCCATGTTAAATCGCCTGAGCATCTTTTGGACATACGCAGACTGGCGGATTAGTATTCCAAAAACTCGGTGTTCTAGTTCAAGGCCTAGACAGAATCGAGTTTTCCCAAGATGCTTCATCTCAAATTCGGATTTCAATTAGCTCGTGGTTTCTCTTATTTCATCAAGAGTACCTATTATGTTCATATCATCAACATATATAGCTACAATTACAGATCTGAAACTTGTTTTCTTTATGAATACGCAGGGGCATAATTCATCGTTCTTATATCCCTTCCCAATCAAGTAGTCACTTAGACGGGTATACCACATCCGCCCGGATTGTTTCAATCCGTCAAGTGAGTGTTTCAACCTAATTGCAAACGCACTCCATAGTTTAGAGTCACTTGATTTGGGTAATGTAAGGCCATCAGGCACTTTCATATATATATATATATATATATATATCTCTAAATCAAGATCCCTATAGAGATATGCAGTAACCACATCCATGAGCTACATTTCCAGTCCTTCGGAAACTACCAAGCTAACTAAGTAGCAGAATGTTATAACATCCATTACGGGAGAGTATGTCTCATTGTAGTCAATTTCAGGGCGTTGTGAGAAATCTGGCACCACAAGGCGAGCCTTGTACCTTAGGACTTCATTCTTCTCATTACGCTTTCTGACAAAGACCCATTTATGTCCTACAGGCTTTTACACTTGGTGGGGTTAGTACTACTGAACCAAACACCTGTCTCTTTGCCAGAGAATCTAGTTCTGCCTAGATTGCTTGTTTCAGTTTAGGCCAATCTGCTCTTTGTTAACATTCTGCAATAGAGTGTTGTTCGATATCATTGTGCACTATGATTTCTTGAGCAATAGTGTATGCAAATACATCATCAATGTGTATGGAAGATCTTTCCATCAACTCATACGCACTCTCATAATCCATTTAGATTTCTTTATTCTCTGGAATCATTTCAAACATCGGAGTGTCCTCCAATATTGATTCATGGACATAACTATAATAAGAGACAATCTCATGAGAGGTATTCTCTACATTGATGATTATGTTTGAACCTATATTTGGCAAGGCTCACGTGGCAGAAAGGTGGGCTCGACCCACAAGGAGTAATGAATGACCGCGGCAAATTAGCCGTGGCACATTAAAGATTTACAAAGTTGATTCTCAAATTAGCCACGACACATTAAATGTTTATTGTCAAATTTATTACCGAAAATAACATGTGCAGAGAGTCGTTATTAAATCGGGAGAGATCAAATCAATGACAAGGCGTAATGAATGATTGCGGACCCACAAGTCATAATGAATGACCGCAATGAATGACCGCGGACAAGTAGTAATGAATGAATGCAGCTAATTGCTAATTAGCCGCGGCACATCAAAGAGAATTGATTGTTAGAAGAAACGTTACCGAAGTCATCAGATAGTGTTATTGCCAATCATCAGTTACAAGACCTGATTGGTTGCTCATGAAAGAATCAATCAATGATAACGTCAAAAATATCACAAACATGAATATTGTTCTATTTGTAATCAATGCGGTCTTAGCTGTAAAGGTTGAGATTGTTTCTTTTCCTTCATTCAGTAGTTTAGTTTCACTATAAAAAGGACCATAGGATTCATTGTTAGAGGTCCTCGACCAAATGCTCTATGCGATTACTCAAATTTTATCTCAATACAATTCAACAATTCAGCTACACTTATCCATCTTTACTTGTTTATCTTATCGCTTTCTTTACCGGTATTTATCTTTCCTACACCTTACTTTGTCTTTACTTGCACTTTCGTTTATGTTATTTATTTTGTGTTGTTTACTTTACGTTATTTACTTTATACAAAATACAAAATCACAAAAAGAATCATCATCACTTCACTTTCACCTCAATCACCAAGTTACACAGCACTGAGGCTAGATAAGGCCAATCTATGCTAAAGTCCTTGCATTCAAGGCAGAGAGAACCCCGCAGCTGAGATCGATCCTTCCTCGGCGCAAGATCTACAATTTAGAACAAAACCTCACTTGGCCTACTGGCCGCTAGTTGGCACGCCCGCGCACATGTCACCGCTCCAGAAGGACACGTGTAAGCCAAAGAAGCCCTCGACCAGGTGACACGCGGCCGAGACGATTTTTGAGTGAACAGATTAATGGATAGGTTTGTGTTTTACTCGCCCTCTTCTTTATTGGGTGAGTGTCAGTCGAACCAAGTGGCCTCCCCCTCTTCCTTTGGGGAGCCACTGCCTCAACCACATCTCCACTAAGTGTGGTTGCAGTGCCTCTATCTACAGTGACGTGCCCCTTGTTGGGGACTTCTAACCTTGCAAGCACATTTGTAGCTGGTATATGTGATCTCGTCACTTTTGCGATATCAGGAAACGCATCAGGTATCAAATCTGCTATGTTCTGAAGATCGATTATTCTTTTCACTTCACTTTCACATTGTGAAGTGTGGGGATCAAAATGAGACAGAGTGGGGACAAACCATGACAATTCCTGTCGTTCCCTTGGAAAATCCTTTTTCCTATCTCCCCTGAATGACTGGAAGACTGTCTCATTAAAGTGACAATTCTCAAATCTAGCAGTAAAGAGATCGCCTGTCAAGGGTTCCAAATAGAGGATAATAGTTGGAGATTCGTATCTAACATAAATACCTAATCGTCTCTGAGGACCCATTTTTGTGTACTGTGGAGGCGTAATAAGCACATATATTGCGTAACCAAATATGCGTAAGTGTGAACTGTCAGACTCATATGCAGTTACCAACTGGTATGCAAAAAATGGTTGGCTAGCAGTGGGTCTGAAATGAATAAGTAAAGCTGCGTGCAATATTGCATAACCCCAGGCAGATATAGGCAGGTTGGTGTGCATAACCAATGCCCTAGCCACCATCTATGGCCTTTTGATGGTGGCTTCTGCGAGACCATTTTGTGTATGCATATGGGGTACAGGATGCTCTACATCGATCCCAATAGACATGCAATAGTCATCAAATGCTTTTGATGTAAACTTTCCAGCGTTATCAAGCCTTATAGACTTGATGGGGTGATCAGGGTGATGAGCACTTAAACGTATATCTATTCTAGGAGTTTTGCAAATGCAGCATTTCTTGTGGACAATAATGCGACATGTGACCAGCGTATCGAAGCATCCACCAGAACCATAAAGTACTTGAATGGTCTGCATTCTGGATGGATAGGTCCACATATATCTCCTTGTATCCTTTGTAAGAATGGAATGTTTTGTTTTGTATCTTTAGCATAGGAAGGTCTCAATCCTATTTTTGCTAAAGAGCAGGCTTTGCAAAACGAGTGATGTGCCTTTGGAATAGTCAATGAGGCATAATGGGAGGGAGGTACTGCTTCTGGTACTTCAGAAGGCAATGGCTGCATTTGAGCAGTACTAGGACCGACACCTTGCAGTGTGGCGGATTTTTCTCCAATTTTATTTTTCACTCGAAAGAAGGGATATCCGTGTGAGTTCTTTAAAATTCGGATTATCATGTCACGACCAAGATGCTCTAGGCGGTCATGCCAAAGCCTGTATGAGTCAGTGTCCCACATTTCATTGTTGGTGACAGTATAGGACTCAATAATCCAAATGGTAGTGAGGTACAGTCCAATAGACAGACTCATTAGTTTCTCTAAAATGTGTTTACTTCCACATTCATTAGAGGTAATATAAAGGTATTTGGTTCCATTCTAGCAGTGTGTGTCTAGATGATAATTGTTGGCACGAATATCTTTGAAACTTAACAATATTGGATTAGCTCTTGGTGCATACAGAGTGTCTGTGACTTTAAACATTGTGCCGCTAGGCAACAAAAATTTGGCAGTTCCTCTCCCTTTTATTACTTGTGATGATCCAATCATCATAGTCACAGAGGAATTATAGGCTATTAATTCAATGAATAATTGCCTATTCCTTAATATGGTGTGGGTAGTCTCACTATCAACTAAGCACTCAAGTTCTCCTTGATTCATTCCTACAAATAAATGGGAGGTATTATTAATTAATTCAAAAAATATATCTCATATTCTTTAGAGTATTTCTATTTAGGTAGAATGATAATCTTTTCATTCTAATAATTTTTTTTCTCTAGATGTATTGCTTTACATCTTTATAGTGCTATTTCGAACCATGTAAATATGTGTAGTAAATAAAATCGAATAAATTCAATGCTTCAGAATAAAATCCAAATTTTATTAATAAGCCAACGATAATTAAATCAAGGTCTTGTTCAGAAATCTAATTCATCAAACCATTATTGAAATAAACTTTAAGACCAAGCAATAGTCTAATTAAAAATGAATGCATTCACAACTGTTTTTGGAAAATAAAATAAATAAAGCAGATCAGTCAAAATCTAGTGCATCCATTGACTGAGCAAGCTCCTCGTTGCCATTGAAGTCTGTAATTGTGAGGTTGACGTCTGGGTCATGGCCTCATTCTTCCATATAGTGGGCCTCTTGTTCTTTAGACTCCCTATACCTCTTGTAATTGGTTGCTACTCTGTTACTTGCTTGACAGTTCTTGTACCAATGCCCAATGACTCCACACCTATAGCACAGTTCATTGCCAACTCTTTCCTGTTTTTCTGAAGGGTTCTTAGGTGCCTTTTGCACCTTGTTTCCATGACCACTAGGGCTAGCATCACCATCTCTCCGCCATACATTGGGAGGGCCTCCACGGCCCATACCACGACCCCCACATCCCTTGCCACGTGGTGCATTGTTGCCACGTGGGTAGGGATCAGCACGTCCAACTCTCTTTGCATTAGGGTTCTTTCCACCTTTCATTTTGCCATAATTAGCCTCGGAAATTTTCTTTGTCCCAACGGGTCTAGCATTATTGTTCAAAAGAACCTCATTATGCCTCTCAGCCACTTGCAGTTGATCAGTTTATTGAAGGTTGTGATTCTTTTGTTGTCATACTCCAGCCTTTACTGGTTCGCTAGTATAAGTGCTGAAGTAGGAAAAGTGGAAAGAGTCTTCTGGATAATATCATCTTCTGTGAGTTCCCTTCCACAGAAATTGAGACATGCTTTTAGGCACAACATGTCCTGGTTGAAGTCATTGACCCTTTTGTAGTCAAGCAAGCATATTTCATTCCACTGAATGGTCAATTCTGGGAGCAAAGTGTCATGAATGTTCCCCAAACGTCCCTTAAGGGCATCCCACAGTTCTTTGGGTGTCTTCAACTGAAGGTACTCCCAGTGTAGGCTAGGATCAATATGTCCCCTCAAAAACATTAAGGCACTTGCTTTCACCATATTAGACGGTACATCGTCTTTGGGGTCGGTAATGGTGATAGTGTAGTCTTTTGCCACAATGGTTGTTTCCGCATCAGAAACCCAATGATGGTACTCAAGTCCTTCTGAGTCCAAAATGTCAAATTCAGGTCGAGTTGGATTAGCCATTTGGTTTCGAGAAAATAAAATGATCCTAGCACACGCGCGTGCTGATGCAGGGGTGCGTAGCGTTGTTTTGGGCATGAGAAAACTGGGCCGCTTCCTCTGTCTTTTCAGCAGTGGGCCTTGTTCTTTTTGTGTTTTTTTCTTTGTGCCAGGTCACCCTTTTTTTTTTTTTTTTTCTTTTCTCTCTCTCTCTCTCTATGTTTTTTTTTCTCTTCTTCGCGTCTTCTTTCCTCTCTTCTTCTTCCTCCACCTGCTTTTCTTCCTTTTGGTTTACAGATGGTGGCTAGCCTTCTCAGGTCATGGGCGAAGGAGCGGGTGGGCAGCGCAGGCGCTAGGCGCAAGGCAGTTGGGTCTGCATATCAGTGAGGATGCGCGTTGGTGATGCAGGTGCTGAGGCGCGGTGAGGTGGATGGGTGCGCGGTGATGGACGGTGTCACGCCCCAAATTTTGAATAAAAGAATTCAAATCCGAAATGCGAAAACTCAACAAGCACAAGAAAACGCTTAGGAAAATTTTCAATTAAATTAAACAACTAAACAACTGAGCTCACAATGCAAATACTAACTCGTTTTTTAGAGTCACATATTACATTACTGAGAGTTTACAAATTAAACTGAATGACAATTCAATAAGTAAACACACCCACCACAACTCACTACACAGCGAAATACTTAAAACTAAGAGTACCATTCGACGTCCACGCTACCGAACGTACATCTCAACTTCGACGACGATTAATCGATATTCTAACATGCACAATAAACCCTACACCATAGAATAGTGCACCGGGTTGAAACAACAAACCCAGTAAGCTTTTGCAAGCTCATGTGATTAAACTCAATTAAAATGACTCACGTCACACATGCTTATAATTTCTCAACTCGTGAGATAAATTAAAGCAACAACATTTAACTTCACCAAACACAACCAAATATACAATCACACTTGGTAAAAATTAGTAATCCCTGCATAGAGAATTAGTTCAGGAGATCACCTATTATCACACAATTCAAATCATAGCAACTCCTGCTGCATATAATTTAGTTCAGGGAATTACATTAAAACAAACAATTCAAAAGGCAGTAATCCCTGCATATAACTTAGTTCAGGAGATTACATTTAAAATCACCTCCACAATTCATTCGAAATCAAGTCCCACATGAATGACAAAAGAAAGGACACCGACACTCTCTTTTAAAACAAATATACCTGTGGGCACACGATAACTCAAAATTATCCCCCAAGCAGTACATTGTACTCAAAGACATACAATAACTCAAAGTTATTCCCTAAGCAGTACATTGGCAGACAGACTAGAGCTCTAACTGAATCGTAGCCTGTCACCTCGGCCGAGGTTCAAACCTACGATAATACTTGCCTTGATCACCAATGTGATAAACAATACTCAACTGAACATTTGAAAGTCCACTTGACTCAAATACTTTCCTCAAGCAAAACACACTTTTACACGATAATCAACACATCATGATAATTGTATGCTCGTAAGAGAAATGCTCGAAATAACAATTCAATCAACTCACAATCATTACTTCACCAATGTCACACCATCTAATATATATATTCCACGTAAATATATATATATATATACACACACACACACGTAGTCATTCACGCAGGAATGACCACTAATACCAACTATAGTTCATACATATTAAAACCAAGAAATTCATTTTATACTTAAATTCATTTGTTTACCTGTGAGTCGTAGCCCTATGAACCGTAGTTGATCGAGTTCATATTATTTCAAACAAATCTTTATTTTCGAAAAAAATTTACAATTATCAATTAATTCCGACAATTAAATAACTCGGTTCGTAAATGAACCACGTGAGATTTATTCACCTCAAAATCCCGCTGTGTCTTCTCTTACAGCAAGGATATGGTATTGACTAGTCTCAATCAATCACCTAAGGAATGTACGACACAACTTAGTACACAAATCGAAAACAATTAATTGTCGAACTCCCATTTGCTCTAAAATCTCGAAAGTAAAGCCAATCGAGGCGAAACTTCATCCGAGACCGCCCGAGGTCTCCGGAATACTTATACGATCAACATATCAAAACTACAAGTCAATCAGATGGACGAATCCTCTCGGATCGAAAACCGATCGAACAGAAAACCCTAAAACTTTGAAAATTCATAACTTGCTCATACGATTTCCAAAAAATACAAACCATATATCGAAATGATCGTATCGATGTGTAGAATAAAAAGAGAAACAGAAACTGTTCCAGGGTTGGGCGGGAGTGGTCGGAAACCTTCACCATAGTGGCGGCGTTGCCGCCGGCCCAAAGTCAAAATTTGAAAAAACTTCCAACACAAAAGTTCTTCATCTCAACTCCAATTACAACTTTCATAACTACACCAAAGTCGAATTTCAACTATAGAGGCCGAAATTTACCTCAAAAAGAAAGAGGCCGAAATCGCCCAAAATCGCTCAAATCCGAAATTCGCCTTCCTCGGGTTGAATTGAGATGTGAAACTTCGTGAGTTTGTAGAGCATGGAAAGACGAACAAAACCCAGTTGCTCTCCCCTCATAATTTGGCAGGAGTTGCCGGAATAGTGAGTTCCAAGATGCGAAATGTTGCAGCGCCGCCACCGGCCACTTCTTGGCGTTGCTGCCCTATGCACGGGCCGACCCTCGTCGTGAAACTTCACAAAGTTGTAGATTTCACAGAGTTGTAGATGGGAGTGTGGCGAAGAGATAGGGACAAGAATCGTGTCGATTGGTGGTCAGAGCTGAGAGATATCGCCCCCGCAAGTTGAGAGGCCGAAATGGGGTCGAGCTAGAAGAGAGAGAAGGAGTTTCCAGATTTGGAAATTCTGATTTTCTGATATTTTTTTTTGGATTTTTCCTCTATATCTCAAAATGGAAATTTTTTTGCAATGGCCATAACTTCTTCATAAGAACTCCGATTTTCGCGTTCCGCATATGCACGAACTCATATCGACGCGCTCTACAATTTCCGTGAAGGAAGTTTTCACATAATCCTAACGTATAAAAAGTCAAACTTCGTAACCACCCCCCCCCCCTAAAACGTGTATTTCGAATAATTAATCGTCCGAAACAATTTCGCTTTATCCTCGAACCACGAAATTGTACTAACGAACACTTTATTAATTCCAGAAAATTTCAAGAAATTAATAACGAATTTTTGGGGTATTACAGGCAGTGAGCTAAGTGAGGGGCCACTGGGGGATGGGCGATGCGCTGGGCGAGACTGGGCTGCAGGCTGGGCAGCAGTGCAGGTGGGAGGTGCGCAGAGGGGGAAGGCCGGTCTGGACAGGAAGCAGGCGCGGGG
This sequence comes from Rosa chinensis, assembly GCF_002994745.2. NCBI lineage: Eukaryota > Viridiplantae > Streptophyta > Magnoliopsida > Rosales > Rosaceae > Rosa > Rosa chinensis. The sequence goes on along the minus strand of NC_037091.1, from coordinate 22,774,167 downwards.
GCTGGAGGGTGCTGAGGCTGCACAGGGCGGGGAGGAATTTTTTTATTTATTTATTTTTTGTTTAGGATGGCAGTAGAAGAAAAAAATTTGGGTTTGGGTTTTTTTTTCTTCGAAGTTAGAGCTAGAGACTCATGCTGATAATGTGTAAAAGTAAATGAGAATTGTCTACTCATTTCATTTCATAGTTCTTTTATAGAGGGATAGAATTACAAATGAAATATTAATTACAATAATGATACTAAATGTTGATTGAGCTGTAATTGCAATTCCTTGATTCCCTCTTCGTCAGTCACTTTGACGAAGGCACATAATGTGTTTTTCCTTTAACAATGAATATGCATTTTTCACATTATATTTTCAAACTTTACAATAACCCAACAAATGTTGAATTCATATACATGTGTTATGCAAATCTATTGTGATCGAATATATGTGCAAATCCATTGACTAAATTACATGAAAATTTTCTATTCTTGATTGGAGAAAGAAATTGTTAATTTAAATCTAAGCAAGAGTGTAATGAAAAGAAAAAAGAAAAAAAAAAAAAAAGCCAAAATAAATTTTCTTTAGAAAGCCAAAATAACTTAGAGTCATAGATTTTGGAAGGATAAGATGGTATTTTTCTCAAGAGTTACATGGCATGATTTGACAAATAGGTGATGTGTGTAGGTGACATGGCATGACACCTAAAATTGAGGCCACAAATCATTTTCCTACTAAGAGTTTAGAGTCTCATTCTTAGGTAAACAACTAAAAACTATTTAATTCTCCATAATTATAATTAAAAGCACTTACTTGAAATAAAAGTACACCACTCTACACAAACTTTACAGGAGAGAAGGCACACTACACTCACACTGCTATTCTGGCTATACTACATGCACACTCTCTATTCTAGCTATCTTACTTCTTGAGAGAGAGAGTGTGTGTTTCTATCTCAAGTTTTTGATACCTTCTTAAAGAACTTTTTAAAGAAGTTTTCTAGCAGGTTTGTTCTATGTTCATTCTTTAAAATAGATTTCACTCATGTTTGTCTTTATATAAAACTAAATGAGGTTAGCATTTCGAAATTAATTAATGACTATATAAGTTCCAAGAAGGATCAGCAAGTCCATAACCTTGTTTGACCAGCACTACATCTTTCTTAAGAAAGATAGATATCATTTTCATATAGACAAATTATTGAAGATATTTTGGCATGAAATCTATAAACTTAACGGCCATTCTATATCTCCACCTTCTATCTCCTAATAATTTTAGTGCATACATATAAGTTTACATAATTTATATCTTCTTGGTTTCCTACCTAGTATAGCTAGGACCACCTTCCTCATGTTCAAGCTAGTTCTGCTTCACCCAATTTTATTGATACAGGTTGTGTGAGTCTTTCAACCAAGCAATAACCTCTTTTTTCCAATTTATCATTGGGTTGATGTTACGTCCCGAACCTAGAATTAACAATTTACTCACTATGTGGATGGTAATTGTCGAATACTTTCAATTTTTACTTTTTATCGATATTTTAGTGGCCCTAAAAGTTGACTTTTTATTTGGGTCAAAATTTGAGGAAATGTTCTTCATGAAAGTTGTAGAGGACTTTAAACCGAGCGCGTGCATATGTGGTGCGTAAAAATTGGACTTAGTATGTGAGAGTTAAGGCCAAAAATGTAGAAGTTACTGTTCATGGTAATATATATATATATATATATATGGAAATTACTGTTGGTAGATTTCCATTTTCGGAAATTCTACCTAGCCCCCCGGTAATTCTCTCTTCTCCTTCCCCGACCCTTCCTCCCTTTCGGCCCGATCTTCTCCCTTCGATTTCTTCCCCCTTCGGCCGACCCACGACGAAATCCGGCTATCCCCAAGCTCGTCTCCTCCCCTTGACGCATCTGTGGTGGTATTTTGTGGAGATTTGGCCGGAGGAGCCCGATTTTGAGCTGGGAAGGTGACTGTAGCAGTTCGCGATTTTTGCCGATTTCCGGAGATTCCGGCCATCTCCGGTCACCAAACCGGCGTCGAAGGCTCGGTTTTCGACGGAGATCATTTCCCCTAAGGTCTTGCATCCCAATTTGCTGTGTAGAGGCCAAATCGACAACCTAGGGTTCTTGAATTTCTGGGTTATCTTCACCGACCGGATTCGACCATTTTCAGGTAAAATTTGGATGTGTACAGTTGAGAAAATTAATCAGTGGGTTGAGTTGTTGTTGTACATGGAATTTGGTAGCTAGTGGTGGAATTTGGTAGCTAGTGGTGGAGGTTGGTAGCTAGTGGTACATGGAGTTGTTGTTGAGACAGTATCTGGCCGGACTTTAACTTTTGTTGTTGAGATAATTAGTCAATTATACATTTAGTTTCATAATTGCAGATTTGGGATAGAATTGAAGATGGAGTGAGTATGGATTTTGATGTTTGCTCAAAGGTGGAAAATGTTAATTGAATTACGAGGAATCCATCCATCGGATTTCCTTGATTCGGCCCTAAAGCCCATACATTAAGGGAATGACACTAGTGAAGAAGATTGGGAGGTTTTGGGCATATAAAGATAACGTTAGGGTTTGGTTTTACTTATCATAATTTAGTTTTCCATCCAGTAATTATAGTTGACGAACGTTATATGGTACAGGACGTGAGGAGGATTCCCTCAAGGAGGGTTCGGATCGACGGCAGGCTTAGCCGTACACTGTGAGTGGACCTTTGTTTTCAAATAAATGATGCATGCATTTACTCATTAAAGTATGTTCTATTAAATTGTCATAGTTCACTTCGAACATATGATTTATTTTTGGGGATTGATTCCATTTTATCCCACATATTTGTTTTCAATAGTGATTTGTTTCCGAAGTTGGTTATGATTTATAATCCTATTCAACGAGTTATCATTTCTGATGTAATTTCCGGATTTATACTATTTATATTATATTTATATTCATCGATTTGAGACCTTATTTTCGAATTGAGTTTTGATGGAGTAAATCTTTATATTTGTTTATCGACTTTCGATTTTTGGCATTGGGAATGCCTATTTGATAATCTATTTATCTTTTAGCATGTGGGACACGCTATTGGTTTATACGACTTTTTACGAGAATTTCCGGGCACGGTTGGGAATCGTACCCGTGTTTTCTTTATTCGTGGGACATGGGGAAGCCTTATAGATTTATTGGATTTTAATAGTTTTTACCCACCATACCTGGGTCGCTTTATTTTATTGCTAGCTAGCCTATTAGTACTCCTCCCTGCTTACTATGTGTTTGTGGGTGAGTAAGAGCAGAGCATGGGATGCTCCAGAGTGTGGGACACTCCGACCCAAGCCTGGGAGGCTCCCTTCTTTCGTATGGTGAAATTTCTTCCCCGTATTTTATCACTACTTGACTAGCGGGGCTAGTCCGATTTCTTTTAACCAGCGGGGCTGGTATGTTTTACATGTGTTTTTGAATTTAAAGAAATACGTTTTATAAGCGTTGCATGCATCGAGATTGTTTAAATTTAAATCTGTGGGAAAGTATAAACTCTTCTTCCGTTATGCTTATTTATTTTGTCCACTCACGCTAATGTTTTTATGTACTTTCCCCTGGGCCCTTTGGTTTCAATTGCCCAGATCGCAGCATTGCTGACCGGCTTAGGAGTGGAGGCTAGCACCATCTTTACCTTCTATCCTCAGTAGGTTATTTATTAACCTACTTTATGTATTATATTTCGAGTGTGTTCTCTAGATTGCTCTGATTACCTTAAAACATTGGATTTATACATTTGTATAATTATGAGTGTATGGGAGTTGTATAATATTGGAGGAAGTTGAAAGATTTGATTTGCTGGGTTGTAATTTATATAAGTGGTTATGTTTATGTAGTACGATGTTAGTACTCGGAAATTTGCGAATTGTTGCTAGGAAGCAGGGTGGCTTCAAGCATTGAAATTTATATTACTTAGAAGTGTTTTCAGCAGGTTTAGGGTTGTCCACTTTTAGGGGAAGTTCTGTCGAATTTTCTCGAAAAGTGGGCCCCGCAGGTCCATCTTGGAGTTAGGAGGGTAATTCCGGGGTGGGTCCTGACAGTTGAGAAGTTCAATCAATTATGTGTTTGGTAAATTGTTAAGTTGCTTTCTTTGAATAGGAGAAGTACTTTGATTTGAAAGTTAGTTTACGTACTTGACATTAGGTATGGAGTGCTTGCTATTGAAGTACTTGACATTTAGTGATTGGACCATATATCACTTGAGAAAATGTAAGCTTTGAAAGATACGTATTAGGGACCCTGAACTTTTCTTTGCTTTCATGGTTTCTTGGTTTTGATTTAGTTACAATTTAACCAGAGTTGTTTGTAACATGCAGGGTTTGTAACCTGTTCTTAAGGATGCTATTGGAAAGCATGGTGAAATAATTGAAGGTAATTGTAGGAGGCTGCCAACTACATTTTAGGTCTTTATTTTCTTGTCACTAGCCATCTATTTACTTGTGAACTGTGTTGTCATATTCCATAGTTAAAGTTATATGTGATCATGTGAGTGGGAAATCCAAATGATATGGGTTTATGAAGTTTATATACATCTGAAACTGAAGCCAGCACTGCTCTAAAAGAAATGGATGGCCACTTGGTCAGTCATATGTAGAAATTGTACAATGTGCTGTTTTGTTGCACGAAATGCATTTAGTGTTGTCTTGTGGAAAAATATCAACATGTGGGGTTTTCCTAAGAACTTATTGATCACTTTTAGGTTACTTTCAATGATAAGATAACTTGTAGACTAGTTTTTGTGATCCATACGTTGTTTTATTTTGAATAGCTCTTGTGATTAGTCTGCAAATTGGCTTCTTGCCCAATGAGGGAGCATTTTCAATAAGCCCAGTATTGACTTCATTATTGTAAGTACTACAAGGATGTTGCAAGCTTGGATGAAGTGAACAAGAGGTTGAAGGAAGAGTAGTTGTTCAGCTTTTAGTAATATTGTTCTCAACATCATTCTTGTATCCTAAGTATGGATGGCTGAGAAATACTACATTTATAGTATATTTGATACTTTAATGTATGGATTAGAGTACTTCAATTGATCAATTGCATTTAGATTTCTTTCTAATATGGATTAGTACTATTATTTATTTCTAATTAGAATTGCACATAATCCAGGAAATGAAAATGATCATACTACATATTTTATATAATGGCAATCCAACGTTGTTTGAATACACAAAATTTAGGTATCCACACAATGCATACTTATATATCACACAATAGTTTTACAAAAACTGTTGTCTCATTTACAATCACACAACTATAAAAACTGAACTACGTTGTTCAAAACTAAGTCAGAGAACAACCATACTCTCTAACTGAAGTGTGAGAAGAAATCAGAAGATAGTGAAATTAAAAAAAAAGATTCTCTGACTAGGTTTTCCAACAACAGCTTGGAAGCAAGTTCTAATGTACGAAGGATGCACTTGCCATGTTGTGTGGCAGCTGTGCCTGGCATCTGCTGAGAGAAGGCACAACGTTGATAACAAAAAGATATCAAGTGTTTGTATATCATACAAAGGTGCACCACCGTTGTCCAAATTTTTAACAAACAACGCTCCGATAAACAACTGTGTTCGTCCAAATCAGACAATGAATTAGGCTAGTCGTGTGTTTTATTTTGTGGTGTAGTGGAACTTCTTGATTAGTTCACTACTACACAAATTGCATCAGACAATGGTGAAAATCCGTTGTCAGATTTAGGACATGTCTGTCGTCTATCTCGGTGTTGTGTGATGAGCATACTCCAATAACGATAAAACATCGTTGTGTGATGATTATAGAGTTGACGGTTAAGTTATAACCGTTGTGCCAATTTTATGCATGCCAATGCTAGAAATTGGATGCGCCGCATTCAATTTTTGTTTCAATAGCACTCAGACAACAGAAGTAAATACCAAGCTATTATTGGTTAACTTCTCATACAATAGAAAAATGACACTCAGACAATGAAAGTAATACCAAACTGTTGTCGGTTAACTTCTCATACAACAAAAAAATATAGAAATTTTTGTTGGTTGTTCCTTACCACTAAATATAGGGAGAGGATCCTCTCCTGAGCTAAGCTAAGTTCTCACCTGAGCTACCTAATCTTTAAAGGAGATGGTGACACGTAGATATAATTAGATCCAATGGTTTACTAAAGCTTCATTATTTCATTCTTTCCAATCTTAGCCTTATCTTTAACGAAGACATTCAAGCGAGCTTCCTCAAAATTTGGCTCCCAGTTTTCAATTATACAATGGAAATAGCTATACCGTTGTACCTACTAGCCCAAATTTCAGTGTTTTAAGAGGCAATTAAGATTCCAAAGTGGGGGGAAATCTGCGGCTAAATTTTGTAAGACTCAGACAACGGACAATGCTTAATTGTGTTGTGCAATGTAGCTCTGAGAAAAAAGTTATCACTTTGCTGACATTCAGACAACAGAACATCACTAACACCGTTGCACAATAGAGTTCACTCAAACACACAACAATCAAGTTATATTCCGTTATCTGATTGGTCTTGTGTGATTACTTTTTGTAGTAGTGGTTATGCCGAGTTAACCATCTGTCACACTGAGGTATAGGGTGGGAATTGTCAATAGGTACTTGTGAGTATCGATAAATTGAAGGATAACTAATAAGAAGGGATGATGTGATGTGATGGTATTTGGGATATTATATATTGTTTTTAGGATATGTGTAGAATTGCATGACTTCACTAGCATATTACATAGTCTACTCTCTGGGAGAGCATGGTTTTGCTCACCCATCCATCTCTAAGTATCTTTTGCAGAGAAGTCCAAGAGTTTGTCGAGCCCAAAAAGAGTTAGACAAGCATAGATGAAGAGCCTAAAAGAAAGAGCTTATTTACATTATGATTTGTAACACTCACATACCAAATTCGACTTCAGATGCTTAAAATTCACGTACACCAAGTACAGGACTTGACAACCCTCATGACTAAATAATAGGAGAGCCTGTTAAACATCGTTGGCTCTCCAAGGCTGTCAACCACATTAGGGTTTACGTACTTAGGGACGGCTCTAGGCTTATGGCCTCCAATTTAATGGACCTAATTTCAAATTAACTACACACACACACACACACAGAGGCTCATTTTAGAGAGAATCTCCTTACTTTTAAACTTGAGGATATTTACTAATTTTCACTAGTATACGACCTAATTCAACGATTTCAGCCATTGATCCTTTATATTCCTATGTAAGAATTGTGTTTACAAAAAATCAACTAAATCATAATCCTTTGGTCATTGAAATTTGTTTAAAAAATATAGTCAATTAGATAAAATTAGAACGAACGTTGTGCTAATCAAATGGTTAAGTATTTTCCGATTTGGATAATTAGAATTCCTAGCTATGTGTATATAGAACTAGATTATGAGTGGTTTTAATTATTAAACTACATGATAAAAATAAAAACATCTTCCAATTTCAAGTTTAAGGAGGTCATCTCTCTCTCTCTCTATGTGTGTGTGTGTGTCTATATATATATATATATATATTTATATATATATATATATATAAAATTCTGTGACAGTGTAGCTGTAATACTATTAATTGCTTTGTTTATAGATCCAATTAACAAAGTTTGAACCTTGCGAGCCTGTTTTTAGTTTAAATCAGACTATTTATTTTTCACTAAATTATAACACCGACCATAAAAAAAAAAATAAATAAAAATTATCTTTAAATTTTTTATACTATAGAAATTTATATCTATTCAAAAATATAATATATACTTCTTTTGGTTATTAAGTCTATAGCTAATTTTATTCAAACACATTATTTTGTAGTTATCTACAAAAAAAAAAAAAAATTTGTTTGGATATTATGTGAGGCTAATTCTTCGCCTCAAGCCTCTAGATTCACATGGCCAGGGTTTACTCCCTCAAAGTTCTTTATATAAAGAATTTTTATGTTTTGCCTCCGGTAAGTTACAATCAAACTATTCTAGGGAAACTCTAGAATCCACTCTGCCACAATGATAAACCCATCCATTTCCAACTTATTCCTTTATAATTATACTTTCTGAGCATAACTGACATGACCGTCAAAGAACCCTTCACCAGTACCACATCCGTCATCTTACAAGCCAAGAGTATCTCTTTCTTTATGTTTGCGCGGGTTATCCTCGCCAGATCCGAGGTGGAGAATTCGTGCTGCAACAGCCTAAGAAATTAGAAAGTCTAGGAAGAGAATTCTATGCACCGACAGTGCACTTGTACTGACGAATATTTTAATATCAAAAAATAATCACAGCCATTCATTTGCAGGCTCGGTTATCTATGTAATCTGAGCCGTCTACACATGCAAACTTTTTACTAATAGATGTTAACTTTGTTGAGATTGAATTAAAAAAAAAAAAAGTCAAGAAGGTAAAATTTATCAAAAGAGTAAAAACTATGGTAAGTTTTGGCTTGAAACCAACAAAGAGAGAGAGAGGGAGTAGAACAGTGGGTCGACCGTCGACGACTAATTAAACCAACAGAGAGGGAGTAGAACAGTCGACCGGTGATATCATTATATTTGAGGTTTTGGGAATGGACGAATTGCTCTCTTTCTGGTTTCAATTTCAAAACCCCAACACTGCAAATTCACAGAGAGAGTGAATTATGGCGGGATTGCTATCATGGGCCACAGACTTAGTCGGAGCCGGCGGCGGTCAAGGCGACAATGACAACAATCGCAATTCAATCCCACTGATATTCAGATCGGAGCAACTCTTAACTTGTCCCATGGACCTTCAAGTTGAAGGAAGTCGTCGAAGAAGAGAGGAAAAGTTCCTGGGTATTTATGGGCATCGTGGAATCTGATAATCAGAGAGCTGCCTTATATACAGAAAGAAAGCAATATTTCTCGTCAACTGTAATTGGTACAGCGGTAGATGCACATAATCATCATGTGGGTTCGAACTTCGACAACGTCAGAGACTTCTTTTTTTGTTTTCATTTTATTTTATATTTCTTGCGTTTTCACCTTCTTTTTTCTTTCTTCTTTTTTCATAATTACAATATTTTAAAAAGACCTCAAAATATATAAACAAACTACATTAATTAGTTTTTTAATTTTGTTTTGTGTTTATCTTTTTTTTTTTTTTAATAAACCATAGATACTTAGACTTCGAAATACATAAATAAACAAACTACATTAATTACAAAAATATGAAGTAAAAATATTTCACGGACATTTTATTTAACTTTGAATATCATTTTCCCTCTCTAAGTTCAGGCTGCTTCGACCTCAAACTCTATGTTTGTTGTTTTTTCTTTAATAAAGAATATACTTAAATAAAATGTTATTGTTTCAATCATTAAAAAAAAAATTATATAATTGCATTACTTGCTCGTCCTCTTCTTAAAAAAAAAAAAAAAAAAATCCTTCTTTAGAAACCTATGGTGCTTAAATAAAATTTTGGTTACGGGCATTTTAGTTTAATGGAATATAGTTGACAAATTTGGATTGATATCTAAACGAATACTGAAGAGGGTAAATTTTTTACCGTAGCCATTTTATACCATAGTGATCACATCCAACTGTCAAATTAGCAAATTTCTTTTCCATTCACGTTGTTTATCTTGGAAGATATACTTTTGTATATAAGTACTAAAAAAGTTTGACCACACTAGTAGGCATGTAGAGATTTTGTGCGATTTGAAACATTGATAATGACATAAAAGAGATTTGGCATTGTTTATATATTCAGCACATGCATAGTAATATGCACCGTGCGAAACAATTAACCTTGTTTGTCATCATTTAGGCCATGATTGAGATAGTCAACCGTTAATTACGGTTTTTTACGAAATATTTTTTTTTTTCTAAAATATTAACAAAACATTGAGAAAACAATTTTTAAAAAGTTTATGACCACAAGCTTTAATATCCAAGCTTCAACTATTATTGTACAAATTTTCAACCGAGGAGCTCATATGAACTAAATTGCTTGTTAAAAATTCTAATGAATTAATACAAGGGTATAAATTAATGAATAGTAGGTATGTTCTAAAAAAAAAAAAAAGAGTATAGTAGGTTGGATCGAGATCAAATAGAGAATGAATATGAGCAAGCGTTGTATAATTATCAATTCTAAGGAGGCCTCCGGAGATTTCAGAGCGACCTCGCTTGCGAAACCTAGGGTTTCGATAGCTGGCGGCGGCGATCTCACGGTCCCCAGACCAGGCGGCGACGGGACAACAACGGCGAGGGGAAGGAGTGGCGCTGCAGTCCTCTGATTTCGTCGGCGGAGTTGTTTCTAGATCGGTGTTTCGATAGGAAAGCTTGAGACGGCTCCGATCGGTGGCGGTTTAGGCTGCGGTGGTTGAGGTTGCAGACCGAAGGGAGCGGAGTGATCCTTCTCGGCGGCAGGGGTTGCATCAGGGCTCTATGCTTTTGTGCGGTGTTTTGATCGGTGATCTGTGGGTTTGTTATTAGCGGAGAGGAGGCAGCGACCAGTGTGTGTCCGGCTCGGTTGATCTAGGTCAGGGTACTGGTCGGGGTCCAGGCTTGACCATGGCCAGGGTGGAGGTCCACGGTCGGCAGCCAGACTGGTGATTAGAGACTGCTCTCTCGAAGCCTGGGGTGGCCGGGTCTGGGAAGGAGAGGGGTAAGAGTTGGGCTTTGGCCAATGTTGGGCCTCGGCCTGCCTGGGCCGCTCCTTGTGGTCTAGCTAGGCAGCCCTTTCTCTTATTTCCTTTTCTTTTTGGATCAGGCCTGTTTTAGGCTTTTGGGAGAGTGGTATCTTTTCCCTTTTCTTGCTTTGAATAATTGAGCATGGCTCGACTCATCCCCTTGTTGCCCTTGATCATTGCTGTATGCTGATTTGATGAGTGGCGATGTACACCATAAGGGTCTTAGGCGTCAATGCTTGTTATATCAGTGGCTTTGATTGAGGGTTTGGTAGGTGTTGGGTGTTTTACTTGTTGCTTTTCTTTTCTTGTTTGGTTAGTAATAATTTGGCTGCTTTTTGCAGTTTCATTAGGAGATTTTGGCTGCTTTTCGCAGTCTGTATTGTGCTTGTACTTTGATAGGAGCATAATTATACGATATTAATAACGTTAATCTCTATACTTTCTTTGTTAGTTTAGTATATTTTCTCGTTATCTACTTTGTTTACTTGTTTTATAGGTATTTTGTGCAAAGAAGGAGAAAAGAAGTAAAAGAGGGATTGAAAGGCAAATTCGGCAAATCTGCCTGTGCAGATCAATCAACTTCAACAGATCACTGAGACTAGCTCACAATGAACCAGATGTTGATCTTTATATTGATGGAAAGCTCCAGATGTCTAGTTTCCAGTTCTTTTTACGGCTCATCAATATCATTTTTCTAGAAGAAGTTATGGCCGATTTAGTACAAGAAGGTCAGGCTGCGCGTGAATCTGAGGTTGAACGGGAAGTTATGTTTTGAAGCCCAAATCACACCGAAAAGCCCGAGGACGAGTTTGTGCATCATATTCTGACTTAATGGGCGATGTGAATGGTTGGAATAAGTCATTAAGTTCAAGAGCCAATAGGAAAACTCCACCTAACCACGTGAACCCTAATTCTTTTAGGTTTTGGATTTCCTACACAACAGAAAGATGAAGGCAATCACCTCTAAGGATATAAAAGGAGATCAATCTGCAGCAGCTCTGGTCTTCTCTTCTCTCCTCTCTCTTCCTCCCCTTCTTTGTTTTGTTTTCTTCTATGTTGAACGAACTATTTTTTATTAGTTAGGAGGCTGCTTGAAGCCCCAAATCATGATTGTAAACTTATTATGACTTTCAATTAGTTTTGTTTATCTATTGGATGAGAATCTAATTTCTGTCTTCACATTGATGATTCCTTTGCATGTTTTCTTTGGTGCGCAACTTAGATTGCATGTTTAGGATTCTATTGCTAAGAATGATCATTGCCTGTGCCTTGTTTCGAGGGTTCCGTTGAGAGTTCTAGAGTAGTAAATCGTCTATAAGGCGAGTGATTAGGTTCCTAGATTAATTGAGACGCGTCGTACTCATGATGTCTTGTGATGTCTCGTTTTTCTTAATCTTAATGATTTTTATGTGTTAGATCTAGAGTTGCGTCAACCTAGGTTGCATTTTAGAAAATAGGTTAGGTGTAGAGCGTCTCTCACCTAACATACAAGTAAGGAAGAACAATAGGTTAATTCAGGCGTTGGGTTAACTTGAGCATCTTCATCCATAAATAAATGAAATTAGGTTGAACATGATTAGTTTACTATATTGATTGGTGGTGGATGCAATTTCTCTAACTTGTTTTATCTTTGTTTTTCAAAACCCTGAATCAAGTTTTTTTATTTTCGGAGTCATTTAGTGTTTCGTTTTTATTTAATTAGTTCGTCAACCAAAACACCTTCAAAAATTATCAAACTTTGTCAGTAGTTAGTTTATCATGTCTAGAGTCTGTCTGTAAATTTTCGTGACATTTAGAATAGTTTAGAATCGTCTGCCAGTCAGATCTTTATAACTGGACAGTTTAGGTTTATTTTGTTTTGAGTCTTTAGATTAGTGATTAGACTACAATCTCTTGCGGGAACGATCCCTACTTACCTATACTATTTTCGACATTCTTGTAGGGTTAAGTTATAGACATTTTTGTGCATCTATTTAGGTGTATAGAAATAGCTTATCATACTTGTACTATGAGTGGTTTCTTGAAACCCTCTAGCTTGACGCAGTGACGTCGTAATATATTGGAACCTGATTCCTTTTCCCTCAAAAAAAAAAAAAAATAGAGAATGAATATGGCTAAGATTTTTACCATATGCATGTAAAATCACGATCAATCATCACATCCAATGGTTAATTTCTCACCAATTGTAATTGGTACAGTGGTAGAAGCACACACTACTACAAAAACTGCATCACACAACGGTGGAAATCTGTTGTGTGATGTGCACCATGTCTGTCGTCTATCTCGATGTTGTGTGATGAGTACACTCACACAACGGTGAAACACCGTTATCTGAATATCATAGACACAACGCATTGCTTATAACCGTTGCACCAGTTCTGCGCATGCCAATGCCAGAAACTGGATGCGGCGCATTTTCGATGGTGATCAGACAACAGAATTAAGTACACGTTGTTGTTGGTTAACTTCTCACACAACAGAAACATAACACTCAGACAACAGTAGTAAGTACACACTGTTGTTGGTTAACTTATCACACAACAGAAAAATATGGCGACTGTTGTTGGTTGTTCCTTCACACAACAGGTATCATAAGTAATTGTTGTATGTGCTTCACAAGTCATACAACATCTTATTTCTATACCGTTATGTGATTTAACATTGGACAACGGATATGTATTCGTTCTGTTGTGTGAGTTTTAATTGGACAACAGATATGTATTCGTTCTGTTGTGTGAGTTTTAATGAGACAACAAAATTTGGTTGGTACCGTTGTGTGATTAAAATTGATTTGTTGTGTGATTAACGATATATACGTATTCATACAACGTAATGTAATTGACTGTTGTCTGATTATTTTCAATTCTTTACCTGAAATATTTCCACAAAAATAATGCACAATATATAAGATTGAGGCATTCAAATACTCTAATTCAACAATCTAATGTACCAAAAGAGGTAGCATTCATATATATATATATATATATATATATATATATATATATATATATATCCATCCATTCCATAAAACCACAGAAAGCATTGTAGCTAATTACATTGAAAGAAAGCAAAAGCTAATTACATTGAAAGAAAGCAAAAGCTGATACAACATGTAAGTTCCAAAACATGCACATATGCTGCATGTGAATATATATGTATCAGCATATATATATATAACTGAACAAACTGCCCTCGATCTCCTTCAACCAATTACTTGATGGCTCCTACATATATGACTTGACAACAAATTTTGCCCACTCATTCCGGATTACATCAATGTCCTCTTGGCTATACATGTAGTTGCTTCTCCTCTCCCACTGAAACCGTTTTAAGTTAACAACCCAACATTACCATACAGATCATTCAAACAAATAGAGAATATCAACTTTAGTAACACAAGTATATATATATATATATATATACAGCTCATTCCTAGCGCGTACCTTACGAACAAACGATAGATCCTTATCTTCAATTATATCTCGCATGTATCTCATCACGAAGTAGCCACACTCCGTAGAGCTAGGTTGTGGAGGAATACCCTAAGCAAGGCAGATACATTTAACAACAAAAGAACATAATCAAAATCTGCAATAGTTTAAAAGGTAATTCAATTCCAACCTAGCTCAAACATACTTACCGCTAAATTCTTCCACAAAACTGAACTCCTGCCTTTCTTGCCTCTGTGTGCATTATACATAGCAATGGCACTAAAGAAAAAAACAAGCACATTATCACTTGCACACATGATTTTTCCCAACACCATGCAAACAGTGATGTATATATTGGTTCAAGTATAAATAAATTTTGGAGACTATAAACATGAATTTGAAATAAGCAGGTACTATATATATATGGAGACTAGCTATGACTTACGTATCAACAATTGATCTCCATTCTCCAGTGGGTAACCGCCTCTTCAACGGATCCATGAAATAGACAGTGTTTTCCTCCGGATTCACAACAGTAAGCATCCAATGATTACTACATATAATGAAATAATCAGATTTGTGTTCTCCACCCATGTTTATCAATACTTACACACAAATGCAAAGTTTTACGTATATAACAAAGAACCTTAATGAATCACTTACTCTGCGTTATAAGGCAGCAAGAAAATCTGGTTTGGTTTTGCAGTTAAAAGCCTATCCTTGATATGCTGGGACTGGGCATGACCATCCCCATACCGGATTGCACCGATCATTGAAGGGTCAACAAAAGCAACCATATCCAGCATTTTATATCGAGTCAATAAATCAAGAAGGTACCTAACATTCCAATATACCAAGTTTGAATTGAGCAACAAGAAATTCACATCTATACATGTAAGGAAATAGCGTATATTACAAAGAATATAAACATCAGTTTCTATTTACCTCTGGTATACCACTATGCAGTTTCCAGTAACTTCCCTCATGCTAGCAATTCTTTCAACATCTGATCCTAGTATAAACGTCTTTCGTTGATACCCAAATACTTCAGACTCCATTTCGAACGTGATAGCACGCCCATCTTTAAATGCCTCTTCACCCCAATTGCAAAGTATCTTCAATGGAGCTGGCAAGGAAGGTGCTAAAGACTTTAAGCTAATTAGTACCTTAGCATTTTCGTCTTCTTCCAGTACCAATTTTTTTCTCTTCCTCTTCTCAGCTTTATCCTTGGTAAATTTCTACAACAAATTGAACTCAACTGATGTAAGATTTTCAAATCTTTATAGCTACACAATTAAGCAAATAGGGTTCAAAAATGAAACCTATTTGTTATCAATTATAATGAGAAATTACCTTGTCATGTGACATTATGACCAGCTCTTTTGGCCATGCTACCCAGCTCCCCATGGCTTGCCTAACAGTTAGTATTTCATCGGCCATAGGAAATGGAACTAAGGCTTTCTCATCTATAACACAATAGACTGAAACTCGCACATTATTATCCCCTAGTGGATAACCATGACAAGTTTGAGAGGAGTCATCGCATTCCATAACAGTAGCTAGAGCTACAATATGGTCAATTGACCCTAATGCCAACTTGGCATCAATCTCAACTCCCATAACCTGAAACAAACAACAATACACTCGGTTATAACAAACAACTCACACCATATATTCATTCATAATTTCCAAGTCATATATAACTATACTACTTTGCACTAGTTTCATATACCAACATATATACCTTTGATTTTTCTTGCTTTGTTGTCAAATCTATATACCCTATAGGGTCATCATGCACCTGAGCTTGATCTTCTTCCAGTTTTGCATTATCTACCACCTCAGCCAACTTGCCCTGGTCATTATGTTTGTGGTTAATGGGGACAGATTTGGCATCCTTCTCCTTCTTCTTGGAAACCTTTTTAAGCACCAGCTTTTCTTCCAATGCAGCTAGGACTTTTTGAACTGATTTCCCATCAAAACGAGTCGCTGTTTCTTCCATCACATCACATCTCACTTCACCAACACCGGGAATATCGGTTTGTGAACAACTACCCACAGAACCATGCAGATTACTTTTGTCGCTTGTCCCACTACGCCTTCCATCTACCTTTGCTTCTAGCTCTGCAAATTTAGCAATCCAAAATGCCCTTTCTTCTGCAATTATCTGCTCCTTAGCATTTTCAATGATCTTCTCTTTGTGCTCTTGTAAAATCTGCTCCTTGGCCTCTTCAATGATCTTCTCTTTTTGCTCTTGTAGAATTTTCTGCACACTCACTTTCACCGCCTCTTGGATGCTCTCCTTTCTACGTTTAGGGAAGTGGAAGTAAATGGAGGGGTTCACATAACCTCCCACGCCTCTCACTCTTCCAGGATGCTCAGGAGTCCCCAAAGCCAACGTCAATACATCATCACTTCCGCTAGTGTTTAGTTCTCCAATAGCAACCTTCTCCTTCAAGGTAACCTGACACATTTATAGTATAGAACTTAAGCGGCTCAGCAACATAACATTACATATAGGCATTGATCTGAATCTTGATTGCACTCACAATTTTTCAGCGCACTGCTTTGTCTCTTCATCCTTAAAGGTCCCCTGCTTGGTCTGACGTGCTTTAATCCATAGTGTTGCTCTATCAATTTCTTCCTCCTCCATTGATTCAGACTACCAAAAAGAATAGTTAATAACAATCGAAGCTCAAAATAATCAAGTACCTAACTTGGGAGAAATATTGTTAACTAACCAGCTCATCCTCCAACCCAGCATATCCCTTACGGGACATTCGATGCTGATATTTGTTCTTGCGGCGCCGCAATTGTTGGGTCTTACGCATTTCCTGCAAAACAAATGAACTTAACTAAATATCTTTTTATATTCATCCATTACAAAATTAGGCTGTAACAACTATAATGTAAAACATACCAGAAACTTTTCGTTTGTCCGTTCGGCCACAAATGCAGTCCAATGATCTGCATTAATAAATCTGTAATCATCTGGAGGATACTTTAAGGATTCTGGGTCATCCAAGAAAGGGATAATGTAATTTGTAGTGAGTCGAGACTTGAACTCCCTCCATTTTGATGCAGCAGATTCAATTACCATTTTTCTGTTTTCAGGACCAAGCACAAATGGCACCTGTTTACACAAAGCATACAACAAAAGTCCCTATAAGTTTCAGCTCTTCCTTCAATATATAATGAATCACCGACTGGTCTTACGCATACGGAGAGACCAATTTTAATAAGCACCGCATAAACATCACATATCCAACACTATATACCTGCACACGTTGCCATATTTTCTCCTTCTCCTCGGGTGTCACTTCTCTCCATGTTTTCCTTATTAATGGTATCTTTCTGCGAGCTAACACACCGATGTACGATTGCATTTCCTTTGCCACTTTCCCACATGGAGTCCCTTTTCTGTTAAAGAGAACTATTTTCTTTTGTCTTAAGCTTTAGCGCTTTGAAATACGAGACATTGTGACACAATGCCGCTTCAGAAGTTTTAATCCCCCCGTCTCTTGATCATCCTTCTTCTTCTTAGATTTCCTCTTCTTCGAAATAGATGCTTCAGAGGATCTTGATGATGAAAAGTCCCCTAACTTGGACTTTGTCTTTGTCTTCTTTGGTTTCAATGTCTTATCCTTGGACTTGCTTGGTAATGGGGCAGATTTAGATGGCGCCATTTTCTGCACAAACATGAAGCACATTAGGGACTTATAACAAAAGCAATTCATCAATTACCAATGATCATAAAAAAAACACAAATATACCTGGACAGAGTTATTTAAGGCACACACCATATTCAAGAAAGGTAAAGCAAGTACAAGATCTGCTAAGCAACATGCACTATAATATATGAAGCTTAAGTTTCATTCAATGAAGTTTAAACACAGATCAGAATTCATTACGAAATAAATAAATAAAACAGCACTATAATAAAAGCAACTGCCATATTATCCATCGACAACTATATCTTCTTTTCCAACTCGCAGGTAGCCCATTTCTTCCTCATCAGCTAAGTGACCAGAGAAGTCAATAGATGGCATCGCAGCAGCGACGGGATGGTGATCAATTAAAATGTTACCAATCTCATCATCAGTTTCAAAGTCATAGTAATCTCTTGTTGGGATTCTAATAACAACTGACCACAATGGATCAACAGGGTCTTCAACATAGAAGATCTGCTCAACAAATCTTCCCAAAACAAAAGTGTCATTTAGGTGACCCTTCCTATTCAAATTCACCAGTGTAAATCCAAGATCATCTACTTGAACACCCCTTCCATTCTCTGCCCAATCACACTTAAATATGGGGATCCTAAATTTTTCATAGTCGAGCTCCAATATTTCATTGATCACCCCATAGAAGCTCATGTCATTAGTAACTAGCCTTTTATCCCTAGCACTTGCAACTTGTGGTGTCTCAGCAAGCAAGTATACACCACTGTTTTGTGTCGATCGAAGATCATCACGAGCCTTTGTGTTATACTGAACTCCCCTTATTTTGTAACCACTAAACTTTGGAATTTCATTGCTTGGTTTATCTGCAAGCCACCTCACAATCTCGGGGATGTCACAACCTGGTTCACTGAGTTGACCAGCAACCTGCATAATTAGCAACATAACAGTTAATGTCTTATAATTAGCAATTTATATGAGGTAATGTAAAAACAAAAAAAAAGGGTGATTTAAGGTAAAGCTGATTGAACTACTGAAAACATTTACCCTGTCTTTCAACCAATCAGCAAATGTTTTGTTTTGCTTGTCCGTAAGCCACTTTTTATTATTTCCGAATCTTGGAAACTCATTCTTCAAATATTCCATGTGTTCACTGCAACAACGAACAAACAGGGTATAGTTAGTGAATATAGTGTCCACTTTACTTAAAATTTTAACATAAATCATAATATTAGATAGAGGGGCAGTAAATTACCTAAAGTAGCTTCTGATTTCATCTGTGTTTTGAAGCACACAGAGATGAGCTTGGTCAAACAACTTGCCATAGACACTAACAACCGTAGCTCCTGAGGTCGGCTTGTCTTCTCTGTTTGGGGCAGCTGGGATGCCAACAGTATTATCATTGAAAAAAGTTTCTGCTATAAATTCAACCGCCTCTTCCGCAATGTAACACTCGGCAATACAACCTTCCGGCCGATTTCTATTGCGAACATATCCTTTACACACCTTCATATACCTCTCGAATGGATACATCCATCGAAAGAAAACTGGTCCACATAACTCCACCTCTCTAACTAGGTGGACCGTTAGATGAACCATTATGTCAAAAAAGGATGGGGGAAAGTACTTTTCCAGCTCACACAATGTTTCAACAAGATCGCTTTGGATTTTTGGCAGCCTTGACACATCGATAGTCTTGCTGCAGATTTCGTTGAAAAACAGGCATAACCTGATCACAGCAATTCTCACCAGCTTTTCAAGCACACCTCGGATGGCAATAGGGAGGAGTTGCTGCATTAAAGCATGACAATCATGGGATTTAAGTCCACTAAGCCTTAAATCATCCATGGAAACCAGATTTGATATGTTGGAAGAATAGTCTTCAGGAACCTTCATATTAAAAAAAGACCCACACATACATCTTTTTTCATCTAGAGTTAAGTTCCAGCTTGCCAATGGCAAGCGGTGTTTTTTGGGACCTTCAAAATTAGGCTGCAGTCCTAATCTAATACCCAGTTCCACTAAATCCAACCGAGTTTTCACCCCATCCTTTGTTTTTCCAGGAATATTTAGC
The DNA here is from genome assembly GCF_002994745.2 of Rosa chinensis. Lineage (NCBI taxonomy): Eukaryota > Viridiplantae > Streptophyta > Magnoliopsida > Rosales > Rosaceae > Rosa > Rosa chinensis. The sequence goes on along the minus strand of NC_037091.1, from coordinate 22,754,333 downwards.
AAGGTCCCTATTAGGCTATCACATACATTTTTTTCGATATGCATCACATCAAGGCAATGCCGAACCGGTAGAAATTTCCAATATTCAAGTTCAAAAAATATAGACTTTTTCTTCCAACAAGGCCTATTTTCATCCTCGGCACCCTTATACGGAGGTTGAGGATATTTCTTTCCAAAAGGCCACTTCAAAACTTCCTCCTCTACCCTACACAATACCTCTTCACCAGTCAAAGGCACAGGAGGAGGTGAATGCTCAGGGAAGTTGTTGAAGGTAGCCTTTTGCTTTCGATACGGATGGTTTCTGCCCAAAAATCTTCGATGCCCAATGTAGGCCATTTTCCCTCCATTAACTAGCCTTGTAGGTTCGGTTTTTTCAAGGCAAATAGGGCATGCATTATACCCCTTAACAATACTCCCAGAAAGGTTACCATAAGCTGGAAAATCATTTATTGTCCAAAATAGTAAACCCCTAAGAGTAAAGTATTCACTTTGTCTTGCATCATAAACTCCCCTAACTCCTTCCCACAACATTTTTAAGTCATCTATTAGAGGTTCCAAGTAGACATCGATGTCATTTCCTGGTTGTTTTGGCCCGGATATCAATAATGTTAACATCATATGTTTCCTCTTCATTATTAACCATGGAGGCAGATTGTAGGTCACAAGAATTACCGGCCAACAACTGTACTTGCTACTTAATGAACTATGGGGATTGAACCCATCAGATGACAATGCAAGTCTAAGGTTTCTAGGGTCAGAACCAAAGTCCGGCCATTTTTCATCTACTAACTTCCACGAAGCAGCATCTGCCGGATGACGCATCAAGCCATCATGTTTTCTATCAGTAGCATGCCAAGTCAAACTCTTACATGTTTCACTTGATTGAAACATTTTTTTGAACCTAGGAATAGGGGGAAAGTACCATAATACCTTTGCAGGCACACCGTCCCTCTCTTTCGAGTTTTTACCTATTTTCCACCTTGAAAGACCACATCTAGGGCATTCAGTTTCATCAACATACTCTTTTCTATACAGAATACAATCATTTGGGCAAGCATGAATTTTAGTGTAATCCATTCCTAGAGCACTCAAGGTCTTCTTTGCGTCATACACAGAGGCAGGTATCTCATTGCCTACTGGAAGAAACTCTGCAAAGGCAATCAACCAATCAGAGTAAGCGATATCACTCATACCATGCTTGGCTTTCAAGTTGTAAAGTCTTACAAGGACATTCAGCTTTGTGTGCCTATCACAACCCGGGTATAACGGTTTATTGCCATCATCAACAAACTGTCTAAACTCGTTACACTCATTTGAAAGCCCTTCATCCTCATCATCTTCCAACTCCACGTCACTACCTAATTCTACTTCATATTCTGCCCCCTCATTACACTGCACAGAATCAGATTGATCTGAATCTGTTTCCATGCTATTGGTATCTTCATCTGTTCCTGAATCCACGACAGCCTCCCCATGATCAGTCCATTTATCATAACTCTCATCAATTCCATTTACAAATAAATGGTCCCTAATTACCGAAATCGAAAAATATTCTACATTTCCACACTTCGTGCAAGGACAGCTAATGTGATTTGGGTCTCTAGCATTATCCAAGGCAAACTTACAGAATTGAATCACCCCTAACTTATAATCACGAGATCTCCTATCTGCAACTATCCATGTTCTATCCATCTTTACTACGCACAAACAAAAAAGCAAACATGAAGACAAGCTTAATCAATGCTATATCAAGAAAACACAAAAGCAAATTGTACCTATTATAAGCCTTGTACTAGAACCAGTTTTACTCATACCTTCCGGAACAGTTCCTATTATAATTAACAAGTGATTCGCAACAATTATACAATATTACATGACTTAACTATGTTTTAACAGGCCAACACACTGCACAATTACAAAAGTAAGAAAGAGATGCAGACAAAATTATTTCACATCAAACAATACACTTAGAATTAATGATCATACTATATCATAGTAATGAAACTAGAAGCACAACATGTTAAAGCAACTGTAACAACAGATGATTAAGACAAGCTATATACAACAATAGTCCAATAAATTTAAACCAAACAAATCAATCAAAAACATTGATGTTCACCTGCAGCAATAGTCAACACCTTCTCTAATAATCAACACCTTCTCTAATAGTCCGAAACACCCTCCAATTAAGAAATCCCTGTGACAGAAAGACATTCATTATATAGGAGTGCATGTACCTTCAAACCCTTAAAGCTATCAAGCTGAAAGACAAACAAACACCATGACTCAAAGTTTCTATCTCTAAAACAAAAAGGAAAACAGAAAGGAAAACAAAAAAGCAAAGTACAAAATTGTAAAACCTTAAATCTGTAGCAAGTACCAAGCATTAGTAACTAGCAATATTTGGTCTTTGAAATGAATATACTTCCACAAGTACAGTAGGCCAAAACATTTTCATATTCATGAATGGAGAAGTTATGATGTTTAAAACAATAACCATGAAATACATAGAGACAATTCATGAAGCACTTATCAGGGCACACAAGCCATAACATACATAGAAAGTACTGTAGCAGATGACGAACAATTATAGGAATCAAAGCCATTAAGAAAACCAGACACTTGATTCAGACTTCAGAGTATGAACAAAATAGTCCAGAGGAAAAGGAATTTTACACAAACAAACATGAAAATGAAGAAATAGAGAGCTTAAAACCAAACATGAAAATGACAAATAAAAAGAGCAATGAACAAATACTAGAAAGAACATATAATAATCCAATATTCAAGAAAAAGAGAAGGAGAACGTACTAGGTATTATCTCTAATGTGAAACATCATTCAATGTTCAAAACTATATATAGCTACATATAAACCAAAAACCCCTCTCTTCTTTCTATCATACAAATTAATCCCCCAACATAACCCCAAATCAAGCAAGCAATATAAGTAGTTAAGATTTTAAGTCCAAGAACTATAATTAAACATTTAAACTACAATTTGTATAAAGGACAAGCCTTTAAAATTTCGTATGGGAAGCAAGCATGTATAATTGGAATACTATATCCAACCATTATTACCATTTTTCACGGATCTAGCACAAGTTTAATAATTTACTATGAAGTTGACAAATATTCATCAACAAATATCTTGTAATTAAGAACTGCATTGTCAGAATTTCATTTTCTAACCCTTTCCTGATCTTAACTCCGATCCGAAGAAATCTCCCAACAACACAATTTCAGTACTTTCTAAAATGGTCAAGGTGTCCTACAGCATTACAAACAATTAGCTTTACTAATCAAGCCTTGGGCTTATTCCAGTCCAAATAAGTCTACAGCATAAATTCAGTGCCTAATCCAACAAAGCATATTCAATACCGGTACCTTTCAAAGATTATAACTTTCAATACCAAATTTAAATCCATATAATGAAAGCAATAACTAATAGTCTTCACGATAGATAATCAATATCATTCACCACTAAAAGCACATCAAAGATCTTCGTAAGAACAACACACCTTTATTCTTTGGTAGACGTAAGCAAACTGTTATAATAACACAAAATAAAAAACCCAGAAATGGAAAACAATATCAAGCAGCTAAAAAGAACCTCAAAAAATCCAACAATTACCTCAGATAATTGCTATTGTCTGTATCACTACAAAATGAAAGTAGCCTAGAATGACCAAAACTCAGATTTGACATCCACCCATCTTAATTGCTATTGTCTGTCTCTGAGCTAAATATTCTCAGTAGTAATCTGACACAAGTGTAAAAACAAACAACAATTATATAATCAATGTGCCCATACTTGACATTCAAATCACTAATCAAGTATAAAGTCGTCTACTCAACCAAATCAGCATTTCACCATCCAATTGTCAATCTTTTAGGAAAAAATCCAAAATGAAAGTAGCCTAGAATGACCAAAACTCGCAGAGACACTTAATCAAACACTTAATCAAACACTCAAGAAGAAAAGAATGGGCTGAAAACTAAGAAAGCATACCACAAATCAAACACTCAAACAAACAGAAATTGAGTCGCCTAGACTTGTCAATCGTTTGTTTCTATAATCCAATCTCTCTTCTGTATGTAAAGCTTTGAGATTTCCCTATAATCACCAAACCCAGTAAACAAAATTTCAGATTAAAGAATTGATAGAGGGATCGAATTTAATAAACAAACCCAGTAAACTAACCCAATGGCGTAGCGACACCCTCCCCCACGCCGGAGTCGGCGTCCTTGAGCCTTTGGTGAGATGGGTGGTTGTCAAATCGGTGTAGACTCAAAGACTGTTTCTTGACTGCGGGTTTGGGTTTGCCGAAGGCATCGTAGAGGCAGTTGAGGATGACCGGGAGGACGTCGGCGGCGAGGGTCTGGATTGTTTTCTTGAGATCTTCGACTGCAATTTGGTAACAGAAGTCAGACTAGAAACCCGATATCTGGGTTTGGAGAGCGATTGAGAGTGTTCTGACTCGGGCTAGAAAACCGGCTATCTAGGTTTTGAGAACGATTGAGAGTGATTGAGAGTGTTCTGACTCGGGATAGAAAGATTTGATAGTGATGGAGAGTTCTGATAGAGTGATAGTGATCGAGAGGGGAAAGAAAGTTTCGAGAGGGAGAGTTCTGATAGTGGGTTCTTTTTTTCTTTCTCTCGACAGTTTGCTTGGTAGGTTTGGCTGGTGAGAATATTTGCTTGGTTTGGTAATAAGACCTGAATACTTCAATAAATTTGTCATAGAAGAATTAAGTTCATCACACAACAGATAATGAAACAACTGTCGTACAAGAGTATATAATGTCAAAGTAGAGAGGGAAATTTGGCTGCCTGGCTAGCTCGGTTTGGAGGGAGCAATTCAAATAGATTTGAGCCTTCACACAACAGAATGTCTACATTCTGTTGTACCATTTGTTATATCATTCACTAGATATACCTAGTAGAAGGTGCCAACTTTTTACAACATTGGCGCCTAGTCGAAATTTGGAGCAAAATTTGGCGCCCAGCTCTAATCATACAGCAGATATAGCAATACTGTTGTATCTTGCAATATTCACACAACAGAACATGCATAATTGTGTTGTGTGATTAAATTGGTGAACTTGTCTTGGGTGGGAATTTTGAGCTCAGTGATGGCGGGATATATGCCGCTAAATTTTGTGTCATTCAGATAACGGAACATGCATAATTGTGTTGTGTGATAGAACTCTGAAGAAAAAGTTCTTAATTTAGTAGTATTCCCACAACAGAACTTCATTAATAGCGTTGTAGGATGGAATTCACGTTATCAGACGACGGTCAATTTTTAATCTCTTGTCTGATAGGTGTTGTGTGATGCATATTTTGTAGTAGTGACATAATCATGCACTATCTTATGCTGGTTCGAATCACGACAGTGTCTGAATTTCTTTTTTTGTTTTCATTTTGTTTTATATTTCTTGTGTTTTTACTTTTTTTTTCATAACTACAATATTTTAAAAAGACTGCAAAATACATATATAGACAAATTACTTTAATTAGTTTTTCAATTTTTTTTTTTTTTTTTGTGTTTATCTTTATTTTTTAATAATCTACGATACTTAGGCTTCGAAACACATAAATAAACAAACTACATTAGTTACAAAAATATGAAGTAAAAATATTTCATGGACATTTTATTTTAACTTTGAATATCATTTTCCCTCTCTAGGTCGGGTTGCTTCGACCTCAACTCTATGTTTGTTGTTTTTACTTTTTTTTTTTTAATCAAGCCCACAGGGCGAAATAGTATATTCATCACAAGCTAGAATATGCCGTTACATACCCTTTCGTTGTCATTTAAGGACATAAACAGACAAGAAGGTAGTAGTAGTACCCACAGTGGTACATAGAAATAGACTCACTCATTATACATTTCAGATCGTAGAGATAGCGGAGATCCTCCTTTGGTACTACGCCGGAGGCGCTAGAGACTAGGTTCCTAATACAAAAACATTATTGAATTTAGATCAAACTAAAAACATAGGCTTGGGCCAAGAGCCTAAATCCTAGCCCAAATAGCAATGGATTAGGGCAGAACCCCAGCCCAAAGGTTCGTGGCCCAATAGGGTAGTCTACCAAGGGAAATTGCTCCAGGCCTGTCATGTTGGTTCGATCCAGTCCCCCTTCCCTCGCATTCCAGTCGTACATCATCGTCCGGCAACGTTCTGTCCGACCCACATCGCCCGACCCCCCTCTTCCCGATCCACCCCACCACCACCACCGCAACCTGCATTAGCACAGAACGACCATCCCGGTGATCTAAGTCGTCCCGAGTCCACGCCACCGCCGCGACCTGCATCAGCCCAGAACAACCATCCCTAAGCCAGGCATCGCAACCACCCTCCGCCATCAATCCATGGCACCGTCGATCCAACAAAACCCAGCATCGGGGATCGACAACCAGACCGTAAAGCACAATCTCCCCTTCACCACCATCCCAGCCGAACGCTCTGACAAAACCCAAGCAAAATCCTTCGACAACCCCACGAACAGTATGTCTCCCTCCCGTCCGGCAGCAAACCATATGACAGCGGTGAGGCCGGAGGCCAGCCCCGACGTCCGAGCGCCGCCGGACGAGAATAAAATTGCAACCGGAGGCGGCCTTTAGGGTTTCTCGAGGTGAGAGAGAATGGTAGGTTGTTGTTTTTACTTTAATAAAGTTCATACTTAAATAAAATGTTGTTGATTTAATCATTAAAAAAAATATAACTACATTACTTGCTCGACATCTTTTTTTTTAAAAATAAAAATAAAAAAATAAAAAATCTAGAAACCTATGGTGCTTAAATAAAATTTTGGTTACGGGCATTTTAGTTTAACAGAATATAGTTGACAAATGTGGATCAATGCCTAAACGAATACTAAAGAGGGTAAATTTTTTAGCGTAACCATTCTATGCCATAGTGATCACATCCAACGTTCAAATTAGCAAATTTCTTATTCGTTCACTTTGTTTATCTTGAAATATATACGTTTGTATATAACTACTAAAAAAGTTTGACCACACTAGTAGACATGTAGAGACTTTGTGCGATTTGAAACATCGATAATGAGATAAAAGAGATTTGGCATTGTTTATATATTCAGCACATAGTAATATGCACCGTGTGAAATAATTAGCCATGTCTGTCATCATTTAGACCTTGGCTGAGATAGTCAACTGTTAATTATGTTTATTTATATAAAGAAAAAAGGTAATAATTATTAGAAATTGAGTCTATAGTCTCTATCCTCGGAAATATTTTCTGAATTTTTGTTAATGCAAAATCACGAATTTATGGACTCCATAATAAAATACTCAAGGAGATGAATCTGTAAGAATTTTAAGGAAATTTTTCGGACACTCAAGCTATTAATATGCACCGTGTGAAATAATTAGCCATGTCTGTCATCATTTAGGCCTTGGCTGAGATAGTTAACTGTTAATTATTATTATTTATAAAAAAAAGTAATAATTGTTAGAAATTGAGTCTATAGTCTCTGTCCTTGGAAATATTTTCTGAATTTTTGTTGATGCAAAATCTCTAATTTATGGGCCCCATAATAAAATACGCAAGGAGATGAATTTGTGAGAATTTTCAGGAAATTTTTCGGACACTCAAGCTATTAATATGCACCATATGAAATAATTAACAATGTCTGTCATCATTTAGGCTTTGACTGAGATAGTCAACCGTTAATTATGGTTATTTATAAAAAAAGTAATAATTAATAGGAATTGAGTCTATAGTCTCTGTCCTCGAAAATATTTTCTGAATTTTTGTTGATGCGAAATTTAAAATTTATGGGCTCCATAATAAAATACTGAAGGAGATGAATTTGTGAGAATTTTCAGAAAATCTTTCGGACACTAAAGCTATTTATTACGATTCTCTGAAATTTCAAAATTATGAAAATTATTTAAAGATAAAGAAATTTATTGATGTAATCTGAGTCGTCCACTTGATCTGAACCGTTGTTTAAAATTTAAATGTGGGATATAAATACTTGATTCAGATCCAAGGGTTTAGAAGCAAAGGGCCGCTCAACCCGTTTTTTCTATTCGCAAAGCGCAGACGATGACCCAACTGTATCTCCGCCATCGAGCGCCGTCGCTGCGGTGCACAGGTCCCATCCGACTCGTATCTCCATCCCCAACGTCCCATCCGACTTTATTTTTATTTTTATATATGTATAGTGTCGATGTGTGTGTGTGTTTTTTTTTACTTTTCTTTATGTTTTAATCTCCACTCTCTCAATTTTCAAAAAATTAAAATTAAAATTCTCCACTCTCTTCTCAGAGCGTTATGACTGTAATTATATTAATTAGTCTAAGGGCATATTTGTCATTTCAGATGTGATTAGAAGAAAGATGCTTCGTGAACCTCTCCCATCTTTCTCTTTGCAATCGCGTTCTCTACCTATCTCTGTCGTCATCCTTGCTCTTCCTCTCGCCAAAATTGATCTATCTGTCACGCCCCTGATTTTACACATATGAAAATCGATATATAATCCCATAATTACATATGCGTGAACGTTCAGCCATCAATACAAAATACCTAGAAACTTTTTCCCTTTTAACCCAAGTATATATTGACACCCTGAACCAACTATCTCAATATTGACCCGCTCCATAGAGTCATATATTACATAAGCTTACAAATTAAATTGTCAACAACAAAATAAAACGTAAATGCTGATCAGAGTAACTATACAACGGAAGTCCTTGTCAAAGGTAAAGTCACAAAGATGGCTTCCTACCGTAAAGCTACGAAGGCGCTACCTCAGCTTCAGTCCCGATTATCCTAACCTGCAGGATTAACCCCTACACTGTTTGAATAGTGTACCGGGTTGCCACACAACAAACCCGGTAAGCTTTTGCAAGCCCGTATGAGTAACTCAAACCACACATGCACAACTCACGCCAAAATGAGGAAAACCTTTCAACTCGCAATTAAAGAAAACATACCATGCTTCCAAAACTATATTTTTTTTTTTTTAAGAAACAACGAAAGTCACACCGTGACAAAATCATATAAATCGTTAACCTAACAATTCAAATATGATAAATCGATCCAACCTGGATAAAACAATAATTAGGTCCAACCTGGACAAAACAGCAAATAGGTCCAACCTGGACAAAGCATCAACACAAATAAATCATACCTATTGTTAACCTAACAAGTAGAATATGATAAATCGATCCAACCTGGATAAAACAATAATTTGGTCCAACCTGGACAAAATTGCAACTAGGCCCAACCTGGACAAAATATGTACCCAGGAGTCTTAAGTAACCTACTTAAATCCCTGAAGTACGATGGCAGACAGACTAGAGCTCTAACTGAATATATCGTAACCTGTCACCTCGGCCAAGGTTCAACCTTACGATATATGCTGCCTGAGGATGCAACCTGCAACCCCGGATCCTTAGGCCAACCTGACCCTCAGATCAAAACGTTAAATCAACCCAAAAGGAGAAATCACAACCTGTGACTCTCAAATCCTCAAACACTTTTCAAAACAATAGAAATACCATTTCCCACCATTTGTTTTCCAAAAGCCACAACCCAAACAATAAAAGCATCATTTCATGCATATTGTTTCACAAATCCACAAACCACCAAAACATATATATTTCATGTAAATATATATCTACTAATACATGAATACGTATGTATATATATACATCCCATAATATATATATACACACACATAGTCATCTACTCAGAAAAGCCACTAATACCATCTATAGTTTGCAGTTAACTAAATAACTCTCAAAACAGTATGGTGAACCCGTTCGTGATATGAACTTCGTGAGATTACTCACCTCAGAATCCCGCTGCGTCTTCTATACAGAACCGAACTGACACTATCAGCAACAACTCGTCCAATTCACCTTTAGAAGCACCTAATCACCAATGATCTTAAATCAGCAACGATTCACATCCAGTTTAAGTCCGAAACCCCTGTTTTGAACTAAAATCCCCAAAGTGGCGCCAATCGAGGCAAAACCACATCCGAGACCTCCCAAAGTCTCCGGAATACGCTCACGATCGATGTGACCAAACCACAAGTCGATCGGACGCTCAAATCCTCACGGATCGAATAAATTCACCAATATGAAACGGCAAAAATCATAACAATTCCATACGAACTCCAAAATTTGCATATTATATATCGAAACGCTCGTATCAACGAGTAGAACATATATAATACCAAAAACAGTTCCTTAAGTGGCCGGAACACCGCCACAGACGGTGGTGCACCGCCGCCGGCCAAAAACTCATTATTTCACAAAACTCCCAACATCAAAAAGCTTCATCTAAGCATGCTTGTGAATTCTCATAACTGGATTGAAGTCAGAAAACAAGCCTAAGGGATCGAAAACTACCTCACAAGCTGTGAACAGTAATCCCAACTGAGTTGATCGAAGTTTCACATGAATCGATCCAAACAACCACCAAGGATCGATCAACGACGCCGCTCTGAGCTCAACCAAGAAGACTTGAAGCCTTGCCGACGTCGGAACAAGGATTTCCGACCGGGTCCGAAAACACCAACCTGCACCGCCTTGCAGCGCCGCCGTGGAGGAGAATCGGCGCTAGAGAACACCAGAGGGACGACCAGACGGAGGAGACGATCCTATCTGGAAAGTTTCGTCGCCGGAGATGGCCGGAGCTCGCCGGAAAAGCCGGGTCGGATCACCGGGTTCCGGTCGGGTCGAGCACGGGTGAAGAGAGAGAACGGAGCGTTTCTGGTTTCCGGAAAAGGAAAATGCAAAAATGGAAATAGTAAGTTTCCGAAAATGGAAACTCCTATTTATAGAACTTTCCCAAAACTTCAAACTCTCATAACTTTCTCATACGAGCTCCGATTCTCGCGTTCCACATGTCCACGAACTCGTATCGACGCGCTCTACAACTTTCGTGAAGGAAGTTTTCAGAGAATCCCAACGCTTCAAAATTCAACCTTTGCAAACCTCCTAAAGTCACACTTTCCGAATAAAAATTCATCCGAAACACTTCCACTCCATGCACGAGCCACGAAACCATCCAACAACCAAAAATTAGATTCCGGAAAATCCTCGAAAAATAATTACGAATTTCCGAGGCATCACACTATCAAACACCCAAAATCTCCGTTGTCTTCACCAAGGAAGGTCCAGTCATCTATCAATTGATAGTTTTGGTGATCAGACTTAAGATTCAAATTTTGATCCTTGGCTTTCTCTCTCATCAGGTTCATCGCCGGAACCACCACCTTCCAATCAGATAGCAGGCGATCCGGCTCAGATGACTCTCCATTCAGATCCACCACCACTGGCTCAGATGACTCTCCATCCATACTCTATCTTTGAATTGAAATTCAGAGTTGGTTTCTTTGATCTTCGGGTTTGAAGCTGAAATTGGGTTTCTCCATTTTTGATGGTATAAAACCCCAAATCAGCTTGTTCTTTGGTCTGTGAATTTGGTTATTGGGTTTTGATCTTATAATTTCTTCACTGTGATTTTCTGGGATAATAGAAAGAAAGGAGGAGAGAGGAAGAAAACTGAGGGCAGTAAATTTTGCTCAGTAAATTCGTTAGACAAACTGTGATACCCCGGAAATTCGTAATTATTTTCCGAAGATTTTCCGGAATTAATTTTATGTTTATTGGACGGTTTCGTGGCTCGTGGACGGAGTGGAAGTGTTTCGGATTAATTATCATTCGGAAAATATGACTTTAGGGGTGGCGCAAAGGTTGACTTTTGATAAGTTGAGATTCTCCGAAAACGAGTTCGTGGACATGCAGAACGCGAGAATCGGAGTTCGTATGAAGAACTTATGGGCTTCGGAAAAACTTTCCATTTTGGTATAAAAGGACGAAAATTTTCAGAAATTGCAAAAGAGCCCAGATTTCCCAAAATGGAAACCCGAGCTCGATCTCTCCCTCCCGAGCCCGTGCGCAGCCTCCATTTTCGCAGGCGTCGTTCTCCTTCGTCCGGCCACCTTTGGATGCGATTCAAAGTGGGTTCTCGTCGCATCAATCCCCTCTAGAGGTTTGTGGAAGGATTTATGAGAGATTCAAGCTGTGGAGGGAGCTACATCGACTGGAAGAGGCTTCTTCGGGGACGAAATCGTCTTGATTGGAGTCGGAGATTCCGGCCACCACAGCTGGTGGTTCTTGAGGGCTTTTAAAGCCCATAGGACGTTGATGCTTCTCCCAAAGCGGCTTGGGACGATGTCACTTGTGGACGATAAATCGAAGCTTTGAAATTCTAGGGTTCATCGAATTTCAGATGTTGCGAGGTAAATTTCGGCCAAACGGCTATGATTTAGACTTTGTGTTAGTTATGAAAGTTTAAATTGGAGTTGAGATGAAGAACTTTGGTGTTGGGAGTTTTGTCAAATTCCAACTTTGGTCCGGCGGGGGTGCCGCCACTGTGGTGGTGTTTTCCGGTAGTTTCCGGCCACCTCAGGGATAGTTTATGTTTCTGAGTTCAATCTACTCGTCGATACGAGCATTTCGATATATTGTTTTTAATTTTTGGAGATCATATGAGCATGTTAGGGTTTTTACGGTTTCGGACCATTCGATGTTTCGATCCGTGAGGATCCGACTATCCGATCGACTTGTGGTTTTGGCACATCGATCGTAGAAGTATTCCGGAGACATTGGGTGGTCTTGGATGTGGTTTCGCCTCAATTGGCATCACTTTGGAAATTTTTGTTCGATTTAGGGTTTCGAACGTTATTCCTTGTGTTTCATTGACTGAATCAGAGCTATAATTCCTTAGGTACGTGACGTAGTACTCCTTGGACGGCTATTTTGTGGATTGGCTGCCTTGTTCTGTATTAAAGACAGAGCGGAAGTTTCGAGGTGAGTAATCTCACGAAGTTCATTCACGAACGGGCTCACTATATCGTTTTGAGAGTTATTTAGTTAACTGCAAACTATAGTTGGTATTAGTAGGCATTCCTGAGCAGATGACTACGTATATATATATTTATGTGAAATATATATGTTTTGGTGATTTGTGTGGGTTTATCCCGTGCTTTGTTTCTTGATTGAAACGTGATTTGTTTATTGATTTAAACGTGTGAGTTTATCTCGTGATTTGTGTGGGTTTATCCCGTGCTTTGTTTCTTGATTGAAACGTGATTTGTTTATTGATTTAAACGTGTGCGTTTATCTCGTGATTTGTTTATTGATTTAAACGTGATTCGTGTGAGTTATTCTCGTGATTGGCGTGAGTTGTGTGTGGTATGAGTTACGCATACGGGCTTGCAAAAGCTTACCGGGTTTATTGTGTGACAACCCGGTACACTATTCAAACGGTGTAGGGGTTAATCCTGCAGGTTTGGATAATCGGGGCCGAAGCTGAGGTAGCGCCTTTGCAGCTTTACGGTAGGAAGCCATCTTTGTGACCTTACCGTTGATAAGGACTTCCGTTGTATAGTTACTCTGAGCAGCATTTACGTTTTATTTTGTTGTTGACAATTTAATTCGTAAGTTTGTGTAATATATAACTCTATGGAGCGAGTGTATATTAACTTTGAGGGTTCAGAGCATCAGTATGTACTTGGTTTAAAGGGAAAAAAGATTCCAGTTTATTTGTACTGATGACTGAACGTTTCACACATGTATAATTATAGGATTATATATATCGATTTTTATTTGTGTAAAAATTAGGGGCGTGACACAAATGGCGCCTGGTTTGCACGCGCTGTTAGTTTTTGACAGTGCAAAAACACTGCTGGTGCATGGAATACGCTCCCGATTAAGTTTTATTGAGGCTGCAAGGTTGTTGCAATCCTTAATAACTCAAATATTAATCGAGTTTATTCACCTCCTCTAGGCTTAACGTATATCCATCCTATCACTTTTAGTACACAACAGCAATGAGTTAATAGATTATATTACGAAATCCAAACTTGTCCAATAATCACAAATTTGGTCTGGATCTAGATCAAATCCTTATCATTGATAGGTCTACAAGTAATGTTCTCAAATGTATAACAATCATTTTCTTTAGTTTTCTAAATTTGAAATTAAATATCACGATAGGTTACATTTATATTGTGAGACATTGACTTGATATACATTTACGCAAGCGTACGTATCATTGTCAAAATAGGGAAGTATTAAGCCCAAAATTATCGTACCACGGGGATTAGTGGCCAACCCACAATCCTTAGGTGGTCAGAACTAAAGTCACTAAGCAAACAAAATAAAAAGAAAGAGAAAATAAATAAAAATGTTATTCCAAGGCACCAAGCATTGCTTAAAATTATTGTACCACGGGGATTAGTGGCTAACCCACAATCCTTAGGTGGTCAGAACTAAAGTCACTAAGCAAACAAAATAAAAAGAAAAAGAAAATAAATAAAAATGTTATTCCAAGGCACCAAGCCTTAGCAATGCTCGGCTTTGGTTTTCACCAACCCCTAATAAAAACTAAGACCCCGGTGATGGCTATTTATAATGAGGTAGAAATTGTCATTCGAAATTGTGATTGTAATTTTCTAATAATTAAATTGCAAGAATTTAAATGAAAACTTTAGCTAACAACTAAAGTAAATAAAGGAAAGAAAAAATAAGAAATTGAAATTAGGTCACTAGAGTATCCTCCTAGCCAAATTCAATGCACAAATATTGTGATGCCCCGGAAATTCGTATTTATTTTGCGAGGATTTTCCGGAATCTAAATTATGGTTTGGATAGTTTCGTGGCTCGTGGATGGAGCGGAAATTTTTTGGACGAATTTCTATTCGGAGCGGAAATGTTTTGGACGAATTTCTATTCGGAAGTGTGACTTTAGGGGTGGCGCAAAGGTTGACTTTTTATTCGTTGGGATTCTCTAAAAACTTCCTTCGTGAAAGTTGTAGAGCGCGTCGATACGAGTTCGTGGACATGTGGAACGCAAGAATCGGAGTTCGTATGAGAAAGTTATGGCCATTGGAAGGAATTTCCATTTTGGTATAAATAGAAGTTTCCCGAAGGAGAAACTTACTATTTTCATTATTTCCTTTTCCGGAAACTATTCCTTTCTCTCTCTTCTCTCTCGGCTGCTACCTTCAGAATCGAAGATATCCGGCTGACCCGACCCGGACCCGGTCGATCCGACCCAAATTTTCCTGCGAACTGCGGCGGTCTCCGGCGATGAAACTTTCTAGATAGGATCGTCTCCTCCGTCTGGTCGTCCCTCTGGTGTCCTCTAGCACCGATTCTCCTCCACGGCGGCGCTGCAAGGTGGTACAGTTTGTGGATTTCAAACCCGGTCGGAAATCCTTGTTCCGACGTCGGCAAGGCTTCAAGTCTTCTTGGTTGAGCTCAGAGCAGCCTCCTTAATCGATCTTTGGTGGTTGTTTGGGTCGATTCACGTGAAACTTTGATCAACTCGGATTTGATTACTGTTCACGGCTTGTGAGGTAGTTTTCGACCCCTTATGCTTGTTTTCTGACTTCGAGCTAGTTAGGAAAGTTCACAAGCATGCTTAGATGAGGAACTTTGATGTTGGGAGTTTTGTGAAATATTGAGTTTTGGCGCCGGTGTTCCGGCCACTTAAGGAACTGTTTTTGGTATTATATATGTTCTACTAGGTAATACGAGCGTTTCGATATATAATATGCAAATTTTGGAGTTCGTATGGAATTGTTATGATTTTTGCAGTTTCATACCGATCCATTTATTCGATCCGTGAGGATTTGAGCGTCCGATCGACTTGTGGTTTGGTCACATCGATCGTGGACGTATTCCGGAGACTTTGGGAGGTCTCGGATGTGGTTTTGCCTCGATTGGCGCCACTTTGGGGATTTTAGTTCAAAACAGGGGTTTTGGACTTAAATCGTTTGTGAATTATTACTAAGTGGAAACGATTGTGATTAGGTACTTGACGAAGTATTTGGACGGCTATTTTGTGGGTTGGCAGCATTGTTCTGTATTGAAGACGCAGCAGGAGTTTCGAGGTGAGTAATCTCATGAAGTTCATTCACGAACGGGCTTACCTTTATCGTTTTGAGAGTTATTTAGTTAACTGCAAACAATAGTTGGTATTAGTAGCCATTCCTGAGCGGATGACTACGTATATATATATTTACGTGAAATATATATGTTTTGGTGGTTTGTGGATTTTGAAACAATATGCATAAAATAATGCTTTTTATCATTTGGAAAACAAATGATTGTGGAAATGTTAATTTCGTTTTGTTTTGAAAAGCGTTGAGATTTGTGTATTTGAGGAACATTTTAGTTCGTGGGTGGTTTATTTAAATATGGGGTTTTACCGGGAGTAATTGATAGGGATCAATTACGGGGAATCTTTCATTTTAGATTCGTGTAACATTTTGGGTCCACTGTGACTCCTTTAATGTTTTGGTATTTATACCGCGGGTCTAAAGACTTACGAGTTGAGGATCGTGGGTGGGAAAATCGGGACTTCACGCCTTTGGCCGGGTTAGTGAATACGATCAGTTAGAGCTCTAGTCTGTCCGTCGCGTTTGTTTATTGATTTAAACGTGTGAGTTTATCTCGTGATTTGAGTGAGTTTATCTCGTGCTTTGTTTATTGATTTAAACGTGTGAGTTTATCTCATGATTTGAGTGAGTTTATCTCGTGCTTTGTTTATTGTTTTAAACATGTGAGATTATCTCGTGATTTGAGTGAGTTTATCTCGTGCTTTGTTTATTGATTTAAACATGTGAGTTTATCTCGTGATTTGAGTGAGTTTATCTCGTGCTTTGTTTATTGATTTAAACGTGATTTGTGTGAGTTATTCTCGTGATTCATGTGAGTTATTCTTGTGATTCGTGTGAGTTATTCTCGTGATTGGTGTGAGTTGTGTGTGGTTTGAGTTACTCTTACGGGCTTACAAAAGCTCACCCGGTTTGTTGTGTGGCAACCCGGTGCACCATTCAAACGGTGTAGGGGTTAATCCTGCAGGTCAGGAAAATTGTGGCTGAAGTTGGGGTTGCATACTTGCAGCTAAACGGTAGGAAGCAAATTTTGTGACTTTACCATTATTTGGACTTCCGTTGTAGTGAGCTCTGAGGACCATTTATGTTTTATCTAGTTGTTGACAATTTAATTCGTAAGTTTGTGTAATATATAACTCTTTGGAGCGAGTGTATATTAAGTTTGAGGGTTCAGGGCATCAGTATGTACTTAATTTAAAGGGAAAAAGATTCCAGGTATTTTGTATTGATGACTGAACGTTCACGCATGTATAATTATGGGATTATATATATATCGATTTTCTTGTGTGTAAAATCAGGGGCGTGACAGTTTGGTATCAGAGCGTAAAGTACATATTTGGTGATAATCAGTACTACCCGAGTGATGGCCCGTCTGCAGCGGATCCCCATCTGATGCTCTTCAGTATTGATATAATCACTGGGTATGTAGGAGTGCTAGTTGTGAGTTAGAGTGTAGAATTGTCAGAGCATTGGTTTGCTCTGTTGGTGAAGTTGTGAACCTAGGTGTTGGTTCTTTGAGTTGCAGTCATTTGAGGAATGGGAACCTCTGGATTGAACTCTGGTGGGGTGATAAGGATTGTTTTCGGAGAAAACTGTATCCTTTCATACGAGCTTAGTTGTTAGATTGTTGAAGTCATGTTGTTTGACTTAATGTGACCTCCTGAACTAAATTATATGCAGGGGTTACTATGAATTGTTTTGCTTGTTTTAAATTGTGATCGCCTTGTTTTCTTCTTGATTTGATTGATTGTTGGCTTGATTTATCTTGAAGACCATAGTGGTGACGATTTTGCTCTGTGTGAGGATAGAAAGGTGATTCATTGTTTTCACCTTTGATGTCATGTTGATGACAAAGGCTCCTAGTGGGGAGGGAATGAGCGTGGTTTGGGATTCGCCGTAGGGCGTTAGAATGGCATCAAACATTTCTTGAGGAAGTCTTGTTTGATTGAATTTGTGAAATGGAACGCTAGTTGAGAATCTAAGCATGAGGTTGTAGTCACCAGTTGACTTATGTAGGCACGATATGGAAGATTATGGAATTGATGGCCGTAGGTGTGAGCTATGTGTATATCATGTCTAGGTTGAGGTGACTGATCACAGATGGTGATATATTGAGTCACATATGGTGACTGATCACAGATGGTGATCGATATTGAGTCACAGATGGTGACTGATCATAGATGGTGATATATTGAGTCACATATGGTGACTGATCATAGATGGTGATCGATATTGAGTCACAGATGGTGACTGATCACAGATGGTGATCGATATTGAGTCACAGATGGTGACTGATCATAGATGGTGATATATTGAGTCACATATGGTGACTGATCACAGATGGTGATCGATATTAAGTCACAGATGGTGACTGATCACAGATGGTGACTGATCACAGATGGTGATATATTGAGTCACAGATGGTGACTGATCACAGATGGTGATCGATATTGGGTCACAGACGGTGACTGATCACAGATGGTGATCGATATTGGGTCACAAACGGTGACTGATCACAGATGGTGATCGATATTGGGTCACAGATGGTGACTGATCACAGATGGTGATATATTGAGTCACATATGGTGACTGATCACAGATGGTGATATATTGAGTCACAGATGGTGACTGATCACAGATGGTGATCGATATTGAGTCACATATGGTGACTGATCACAGATGGTGATCGATATTGAGTCACAGAGGGTGACTGATCACAGATGGTGATATATTGAGTCACAGACGGTGACTGATCACAGATGGTGATATATTGAGTCACAGATGGTGACTGATCACAAATGGTGATATATTGAGTCACAGATGATGACTGATCACAGATGATGATATATTGAGTCACAGATGGTCACTGATCACAGATGGTGACTGATCACAGATGGTGATATATTGAGTCACATATGGTGACTGATCACAGATGGTGATATATCGAGTCATAGACGGTGACTGATCTCAGATGGTGATCGAGATTGAATCACAGATGGTCACAAATGGTGACAAAGGCATGTTATCAGAAATCACGTCCTTGGCCGGACGAGTGGTTACGATGTCAGTCAGAGTTCTTGTCTGTCTGCCATGATAGTTTATGGGAGTAACGGTCGAGGTTGCTGGAGACTCATAAGTATGTAATTATAGGAGACTTCCGAGAGTATTCTTCCTTTATTGTCTAGATAAGACTTGAATTGCTTCTTGATGGTTAAGTTAGCAAATAGAACATTGTCACAGTGGTGATTTATGTTGTCCTTTCGGTGGAAAGGATATGGAATGTTAAAAGGAATCATGGTTGCATGGTTTCCTCAAGCTGATGTGTGTGAGGATAAGAAGGTACCTTATCTAATTCTGCTTGTGTGCTAGAATAATGTGTGATAGTTGTGTACTTCTTTCCATGTGTTGTGTTGTGTTGGGTTTTCCCTGTTGTCTAAAGTTAGACTTTGAGTGTGGTTTGTGGTGTGAAGCATCCTTCATTGTTGTGGTAGTAGAGGCCACTTTGATTTTGATTTCAATGACAGGTGATGATGTGTGTGCAGGTCATGCGGGGCCAGACCTTAGCTTGATTTTGTGTTCTCAGGTTGGGTAGACACTTATTAAGTTGTGATGCATAGGTTCGAGGTGAGTTGAAATGAAGGTTTCATTTTCAATTCTTGTAATGCAAGGTTTGCATTATTGGTGATATGATGCAGATACTGTTGTGATAACAGGATTCTGGACTCTTGTGTGATCTGTGTGTAGTGCTGCAGTCACAGAGTCTTTGTTGGATAGTATACGAGGATGAGATCCATGAAATGATTGGGTTACCACCGAGCGGTGTGGTAAAGATTCCTAGTGTTGTGATACTAGGTAGGGTACCTGTATCCATTATTGAGCTAGGGTATTGTACAGCGAGGTGAGAACAAGTTGTTGAGGAATGAGAATTGGATGTGGGGATGAGTTTATCCGTACTTGTTGGTGTGGTACGTTTAAATTTCAGGACGAAATTTCTTTAAGGGTGGTGGAATGTGATGCCCCGGAAATTCATATTTATTTTCCGAGAATTTTCCTGAATTAATTTTATGTTTATTGGACGGTTTCGTGGCTCGTGGATGGAGCGGGAGTGTTTCGGACGAATTTCTATTCGGAAAGTGTGACTTTAGGGGCGGAGCAAAGGTTGACTTTTTATTCGTTGGGATTCTCCAAAAACTTCATTCACAAAAATTGTAGAGTGCGTCGATACGAGTTCGTGGACATGTGGAACGCGAGAATCCGAGTTCGTATGAGAAAGTTATGGCCATTGGAAGGAATTTTCATTTTGGTATAAATAGAAGTTTCCCGAATGAGAAACTTACTATTTTCATTATTTCCTTTTCCGGAAACCATTCCTTTCTCTCTCTTCTCTCTCGGCTGCTACCTTCATAATCGAAGATATCCGGCTGACCCGACCCAGACCCAGTCGATCCGACCCGACTTTTCCGGCGAACTGCGGCGGTCTCCGGCGACGAAACTTTCCAGATAGGATTGTCTCCTCCGTCTGGTCGTCCCTCTGGTGTCCTCTAGCACCGATTCTCCTCCACGGCGGCGCTGCAAGGCGGTACAGTTTGTGGATTTCGGACCCGGTGGAAAATCCTTGTTCCGACGTCGGCAAGGCTTCAAGTCTTCTTGGTTGAGCTCAGAGCAGCCTCCTTAATCGATCTTTGGTGGTTGTTTGGGTCGATTCACGTGAAACTTTGATAAACTCGGATTGGATTACTGTTCACGGCTTGTGAGGTAGTTTTCGACCCCTTATGCTTGTTTTCTGACTTCGAGCTAGTTAGGAAAGTTCACAAGCATACTTAGATGAGGAACTTTGATGTTGGGAGTTTTGTGAAATATTGAGTTTTGGCCGGCGGCGGTGCGCCACCACCACAGGCGGGGTTCCGGCCACTTAAGGAACTGTTTTTGGTATTATATATGTTCTACTCAGTAATACGAGCGTTTCGATATATAATATACAAATTTTGGAGTTGGTATGGAATTGTTATGATTTTTGCAGTTTCACACCAATCGATTTAGTATATCCGTGAGGATTCGAGCATCCGATCGACTTGTGGTTTGGTCACATCGATCTTGGACGTATTCCGGAGACTTTGGGAGGTCTCGGATGTGGTTTTGCCTCGATTGGCGCACTTTGGGGATTTTAGTTCAAAATAGGGGTTTCGGACTTAAATCGTTTGTGAATTATTACTAAGTGGAAACCGATTGTGATTAGGTACTTGACGAAGTATTTGGACGGCTATTTTGTGGGTTGGAAGCATTGTTCTGTATTGAAGACGCAGCAGGAGTTTCGAGGTGAGTAATCTCACGAAGTTCATTCACGAACGGGCTTACCTTTATCGTTTTGAGAGTTATTTAGTTAACTGCAAACTATAGTTGGTATTAGTAGGCATTCCTGATGATAGGAGCATTTTAATGCGATGTTTTAAGTGTTATTTCCTCATATTTACTTAGTTATTTCCTTAAATAAATCTTTCTTGTTTCGAAAAGTTACTATTTTTAGAAAGTTTCCATATTTAGTAATAGTTTCTATTTTCAGGTCCTTGGAGCTAACTAGCTTGAAGGAGCTCAAGGACTGCAAAAATGAGCAGAAATGAAGAAATAAAGTTTTCCTGTTTCAACCAGGAAATCCTGTCCAGAAGAGGAAACCCTGCCAAAAAGAGACTTTTGCGTCAACCAAGAAGAGGAAATCAAGGGAGAGCTTTAAGGGAAAATATATTTTCCTTGGGGATTTAATTTGCCGTGAATTACTTAGAGGAAAAGGAGGTGCCAACATGAAAATCTGAAATATAATTGAAAATTTTGATTGGAGTAATTCAAGGGAGAATTTTATGGAAGGAAATATTCTTGGAAGAGTTAATTGTGTGATTGCTAAGAGAAAGAGAGAGAGACCAACGTGAAAATCAAAGGGAAATCAAGGAGATGACTCAAGGAGAAGAAATAGGGAGATTTTTAAGGAAAGAAGATATGTGGACACCAAGAAAAAGCTCAAAACGTGTCTAGGTGCATCCCTAAATTCCCTAAAGGAATGTTGGCCGAAATTCATGAAGAAAATCAGAAAATCCTTATACAATTTTGGCAAGGATATATTAAAGGAATTTAGGGAATTAATTTGGAGAGTTTTGATTGGTTGGATGACACACCAAGGCTTACTTGGCATTCTACGATTGGTTGGACCACATCACAAGGCTTACTTGGCATCATACCATTGGTTGAAGTGATGTGGAAATTTCTGATTGCTTGGAGAACCCTAGCCGTGCCCCTGTATATACTCCTTCATATTTGAAGTTAAAGGAGGTTCCACACTACACAATTTTCAGAAAATCACATAGTTAACGTCTAGTATCTCCATTCTCTAGTTCATCTTTGGCGTTTCAAGCAAGGCAAGGAAGAAGGAAGAAGAAGCCGTGAGCATCCCTCCACCCCCCACCTTGGAGCCATGAAGCTTGAAGGTTTGCTTTCAAAGTTCAAGTTCAACGTCCAAATTCTTCATCACCATCTCCATTCACGGTGTAATTCGACCTTTGACCTTGTAACCTCTTTTGGTTTTCCTTGCTTGAATTCGTTGATTATGTTCTAGTTAACCTTAATGTTTGAATAAAGTTTAATTCCAGATTTTTATGATTGAATAAATTTCAGATTCCTATATTGTGATTCTTGGTTGCTTTTGTGAGATTGTTTAATTAAATTTGTTTGATTGAAATCTTTTATGTATTTTTCTTATGTGGTTCGAAACATATAGGGTTTATGCATAATTGTTGCTAGATTTAAGAACATGATTCAACTTATTGTTTTGTGAACTTGAATCAAAAGTAGCAAAGGTTTTGGACAAAAACCGAATTTAATTGAAAAGGATTGCAATTAGATGGACTTTTTCATACTAAGTTGTACACTTGAGTTGATAGCCTTTCTATATGTTCTTCATGCATCTAACATGTTATGATTGCCTAGCTTTCTAGAACTTGAATGCATGTTTGATAGGATTAATCTTTGTGCTTTCACTTAGGTTAATTAGCATTGGAAAGTAAAATATGGTAAATTATTTGCTTTGAATATTTCACATGATCAACTCTTTCTCATGACTTAAGATGAATAATAATAGGGTTGAGTCGAATTTGATTATGAATTTGGTTTTGATCTTTGTTTCATTTGTTCCATTCTTGTATTTGTGTTTATACATTTTCTTTATTTTGTTTCTTCACTTAGTTAATTTTCGGAAACTTAAACCAAAACACCCCCCTTAATTTCGTAAATTTGTGTGTACTTGTAAATATCTTTGTAAATATTATACTTTGTTTTAATTTTAATTGTTTATTTGTTTGACAATGACAGGTGTACCCTCAATCCCCGGAATAGAACGATCCCTACTTGCTTATACTACTAATGATATTTTTAGGGTTAAATTATACGCTTGCTTTGGAGCGTATTACCTGAGCGGATGACTACGTATATATATATATATATATATATTTACGTGAAATATATATGTTTTGGTGGTTTGTGGATTTTGAAACAATATGCATGAAATGATGCTTTTTATTGTTTGGGTTGTGGCTTTTGGAAAACAAATGATTGCGGAAATGTTAATTTTGTTTTGTTTTGAAAAGCATTGAGATTTGTGTATTTGAGGAACATTTTAGTTCGCGGGTGGTTTATTTAAATATGGGTTTTTACCGGGAGTAATTGATAGGGATCAATTACGGGGAATCTTTCATTTTAGATTCGTGCAACATTTTGGGTCCACTATGACTCCTTTAATGTTTTGGTATTTATACCGCGGGTCCAAAGACTTACGAGTTCAGGATCGTGGGTGGGAAAATCGGGACTTCACACCTTTGGCCGGGTTAGTGAATACGATCAGTTAGAGCTCTAGTCTGTCCGCCGCGTTTGTTTATTGATTTAAACGTGTGAGTTTATCTCGTGATTTGAGTGAGTTTATCCCGTGCTTTGTTTATTGATTTAAACGTGATTTGTGTGAGTTTATCTCGTGCTTTGTTTATTGATTTAAACGTGTGAGTTTATCTCGTGATTTGAGTGAGTTTATCTCGTGCTTTGTTTATTGATTTAAACGTGTGAGTTTATCTCGTGATTTGAGTGAGTTTATCTCGTGCTTTGTTTATTGATTTAAACGTGATTTGTGTGAGTTATTCTCGTGATTCGTGTGAGTTATTCTCGTGATTCGTGTGAGCTATTCTTGTGATTCGTGTGAGTTATTCTTGTGATTGGTGTGAGTTGTATGTGGTTTGAATTACTCATACGGGCTTGCAAAAACTTACCGGGTTTGTTGTGTGGCAACCCGGTGCACCATTCAAACGGTGTAGGGGTTAATCCTGCAGGTCAGGAAAATGGTGGCTGAAGTTGGGGTTGCATACTTGCAGCTAAACGGTAGGAAGCAAATTTTGTGACTTTACTGTTATTTGGACTTCCGTTGTAGTGAGCTCTAAGGAGCATTTACGTTTTATCTAGTTGTTGACAATTTAATTCGTAAGTTTGTGTAATATATAACTCTATGGAGTGAGTGTATATTAACTTTGAGGGTTCAGGGCATCAGTATGTACTTAGTTTAAAGGGAAAAAGATTCCAAGTATTTTGTATTGATGACTGAACGTTCACGCACATATAATTATGAGATTATATATATCGATTTTCTTGTATGTAAAATCAGGGGCGTGACAAATATGTTCCGACAATGGTCATTCAATTCATAATGGCATCAAGAACCGTACCTAAGGGTTTTCAAGGCTCATGGGTCATTAGATTCCTTATAGGGTATTCCTACTCCTGATCAAGGGCCATGGAAACTCAATTGGGACAATCTAGAGCTTTATTAGGGCCTCTAGTTGCACCAAAAGGTGAAGAATCATAAAATCAAGGCTCCCAAGCAAGCCAGCACGGCAATAAAAATTGGTATTGTAACTAACCTTGTTCTAAACAAGTATCCTAGCCATAACTTAGAGAAGTGATTAGGTCCCCTAATTCGTTCTAGACATGCTCATCTACATATTCAAGAATTAATCAAGCTCCTAATCATGCATCTAAGCCAAATATTATAATAGAACATATGTCATACATGAAATTGAAAATCATTGAGTCAAAACATATTTATTACATTAAATCCATGCTAGGGCTCAAACCCTAGTTTCCTAAATAAACTACTCACAACCCATCAATAAATCAACAACAATATACATCCAATTACAATAAATTAAAGAGAGTAAGGTAAAGAGAACTGAAAAGTTGCAAGGGCAAGTCACAATTGTTATGGAGCAAATACGACAAGCCTTGATTTATAGCTTCTCACTTTTATCCAAATTCAAATCTTGATGCTCATTGACAAATTGATGAAGATTTGTTGGTAATGATGTGAGAAAAATAAAAGAAATTGAAAAATAGAAAATGGGAGTGGTGGTCTTTGTGGGTGAGAGGAAGAATGAGGAATAGGTGGTTGGTCTGATGGGAAAGGGCAGAAGCCCTTCCCCTTTGTGTTGCGGCTACTCTCTGTTAGTGTCCCAAGGAATGAGAAGAGAGAGAGTATATATTGGTTGGTCGGCTATATATATAGAATGAATGATTAGGTTTGGAATTAATCGATTCAGACCAAAAAAAAAATAACAAATTACATATAAGTTATTGACAAAAGATGACTTAACAAATACATCATTTAAAGATGAAATTAAACACATAAGGACTAAATCTTACAAATAAGGACAATGTGCTCTCCACTTGCCACATGTCATGAGTTAATTTACATTTTTACCCTTAACTACCTATTTTAACTTCTAATCCCTTTATAAGGATTAAATCTTACAAATAAGGACAATCTGCTCTTCACTTGTCACATTTCATGAGTTAATTTATTTTTGTACCTTTAACTAATTTTTTTAACTTCTAATCCCTTTATGTCACTTTTTTTTTCTTAGAATAATCTCTTTTATGTTACTTTTTTTTTTGAAGAATAATCCGTTTATGTTACTTTTTTTTTTCTTCTTCTGAGAATAATCCTTTTATGTTATTTTTTTTCCTGAGAATAATCCGTTTATATTACTTTTTTTTTTAAGAATAATTCGTTTATGTTACTTTTTTTTTTTTTTTTTTTGAGAATAATCGCTTTATGACACTTCACAAAACCTCACTCTCCTACTACTCTCATCTCATCGCCTAATCCTACTACTGCACTTGTCCAATCCTGCTACTGCCCACGTTGCACTCATACTCGTCCAACACTGCTACTGCACTCTTAGTCTTGTTATGCTACTGCACTCATCATCACCTAATCCTGCATTAATTCAATCTTGCTACTGCACTTGCTGTACTCATACTCGTCCAGTTCTGCAACTCGTGTTCTGCTACTGCACTCGTCATTGCCTATTCCTGCTACTGTACTTGTCCAATCCTGCTACTGCACTCATACTCGTCCAATTTTGCTACTGCATTTGTACTCGTGTTCTGCTACTGCACTCGTCATCGCCTATTCCTGCTACTGTACTCGTCCAGTTCTGCTACTGCACTCGTCATCGCCTAATCCTGCTACTGTACTCTTTCAATCCTACTACTGCACTCGCAGCAGTCATGCTCGTCTAGTTCTGCTACTGCCCTCGTACTCATGTTCTGCTACTGCATTCGTCATCGCCTACATTATCTTCTTTCTTGCCCTTTTTGTTTTTGTCTTTCTTTGCTTCCAAGTACCTGAACACAAAAAGCTGGTCATTAATCCATAGATCATATCATTGACAGTAGCCGATCATATCAAAGTAAACTACAGAACCTTAGTGATACTAAATTCATGAATCTGCTTTCAATAATAATAAACTGCACAGTAGCACATAACAATAATAAACTGCACACAGTAGCACATAACAATAATAAACTGCACAAATAAACTTCAAATAAACTGCACACAATAGCACATAACAATAATATGTACTTCACACATAGCAAGATAAGAACATTGATATAACAAAACTAGAAGCCAGAACAATAATAAACTGCACAAATAAACTTCAATTGAACACAGTAGCACATAACAATAATAAACTGCACAGTAGCACATAACAATAACAAACTGCACAAATAAACTTCAAATAAACTGCACATAGTAGCACATAACAATAATATGTACTTCACGCATAGCAAGATAAAAACATTGATATAACAAAACCAGAAGCCAGAACAACAAAAAGCCATAACCCAAAATGGGGTAAGTTCCAAAACTGCAATAGAAGATGCATAGATAATCAATATACATGGAAACTATATCCCTTCAAAGATTTGACATAAGCTAATAACTAATAAGCCTTATGCCCTTACAGCCAGAAAGCAGACCATCAACATACTCGACAAAGAAACCATTGTCCATTTGACAGAACAATATCTGGGCAACTAAAGCAGTCAGTATTCATTTCAGGTGTCCATTTGACCTCAGTCAACACACCATCGTCTTTCATTTCATGTTAAAAGCAGTCATAATCTCAAACAACTAAAGCAAGATCAAATCTTCAATATCAATAGTTCAATACTAATCTTCCACCAGATATGCACACACATAAAAAAAAAAACAGTAAGAAACAACACAGAGCAATATAATCAATATACCATTTTCAAAAGAGGCTACTGCTTCCCCACACTCCAAACTGACTGCTACTGCTTCCCCATACTCCAAACTGACTGCTACTGCTTCAAACGCCACAATCCTAAAAGTTTTCTGAAAATTTTCAAGGTCATGTCAGTCATTTGTATAATTAGCCATAGTGATTTCCACATCCAAGAACCAACTGAAACTACAGTCAACTATGAAAACACTACCGGAAGATTGGTATCAACTATAAAAGAAAGGAGTAGTCGACTTTACCATAGCATTTGAGACAACTTCCTCTTCTTCAAGCTTAAGAAAGCTGCACAATATCATCAATGGCCTGGTTCAGCAGCACATCAAGGATCAGCCCCTCAACTTCCACATAGATCTCTTCGATTTCTTCTCGAAGAGCTCCGTCACCCTCGTGGATCAGCAGCGTTGCGTCACCGCCGTCATCGACGATCAGATATGGGCCTCCGCCGGGACCCTAGTGCAGATCGTACCTCCGATCTTCAACTCCTGGTGTACGGCATCACAGCGATTCTGAACCTCTCGCTCTGCGACGAGAATAAGGAGCTCATAGCTTCGTCGGGATCAATCAAGCCCTGGTCCGAGCGCTCGAGACCGGAAATCCAACCACGAAATAGAAGCTCGAACCGGAACCCGAACAATTATTAGATCGAAGCAATGCAGGTTACGCCGGCGACGGAGGAGACCAAAAACGAAGGGTTTGATCTGAGAAAGGATGATGAGAGAATAGAAGAGAGGCTCGTCGTGATTTACAGAGAAATCAATTTTGGATTTTTTTGGTTTTTCAGAGGTTTGGGGTCAGTGGCATACGCGTAAATATTTCATCAAACTGAGCATTTTGGTCATTTTTCATTAAAACTGGGAGTCAGACTAGCATCATGTAACTTTTGGGCCTGGGCTCATGTCCTTATTTGTATAAATCTTTTTGAAAGTGAGTTTTCTGTGTATACATCTTTGGTCATGTGCTACTATGTAATTTTCTAAAAAAAAAAAGGTTTGGAATTAATTGATGCTCGGTGGTGTGGGGCTGGAAGAAGAGAAGAGGATGGACACGTGTCATACCGTGATAGGAAGAGAGGAGAAAGGAAAGGATAAAAAAAGAAAAAAGATGAAGGACGTGCACGTGGGGGGAGAGGGGAAGGATTCTGATGCTGACGTCATCATGACGTTAGCAAAGTCATTATATATATATATATATATATATTTTTTTTTTTTTCCTTTTCTTTTCTTGTCTTTTTTTTTTCTTCTTTCTTCTTTTTGCTTTCTTCGGTCCATTTTGAGATTGCTTCATTTTAAAAAAAATCAGTTTTTGTTCAAAATTTTAGATTTTATTGAGTTTGGTAAATAAATAAAAAACAGCTTTAATTGAAAGTTATAGGTCACTGATAGCAGATTTTAGAAGCAGTTCAGAGGTTGCTTTTAGCAGCTATTGTGGATCAAAACACGCTCTGCAGGTGTTTTATGTACTGATAGCACTTTTAAAAATATTATTTACCAAACACGAAACTGTTTTAATTCACAGCTAATTATTCTCACAACACAGCAGCAGCAATTTTTTTTTTAAAATTACAGCAATCCCAAACTAGCTTCTCTCTTCTCAATGCACTTACGCATATGCTATCGGAGACAATTGGATTCTACTCCCTTGATGGTGTTGACCATGGTTGACCCGCATTGACAATTTCGTTCTTTTGTCGGAAACTTCATTTTGCTCCAATTTCACATTTTTTTATCTCATTCCCGCGATTCCGCGTATTTTCTACACAATAAATAAAATTGGATTAATTACATTATAATTGGCTCAAAGATTAGCTTATTTCTAGTGTTTTAGATACAATTACATGCATATAATCAGACATCATCTCATAAAACAAAGTTTAGAGTCATATTGCTAGATTCGTATGTTTTTTTTCTAGTCTCAAAGAGTGTAAAAATAAAAAGAAATAATATTGTACGAGAGCTCGAGTGTTGTTCCCATTTATCCATAATATTGATTAAATTATGATTTGGTGAGTGAAAATGACATTGTTACTTGTAATACATCGTAGTACTATCTTTTTTACATTTTTTTTTTTTTGACGAATTTTTGGTTACATTTATTAGCTATTTTAAGATGTGATAACTTCCACCTCAATTTCCTTACTTTTTGTTAAAACCTACCCTGTTTTTTTTTTTTTTTGGTAAGTTAAAACCTACCCTGTTGTTCGTTTCACAGCCAACCAATTTCCCGCTCAATCCGTCTGTTTGCGTCGCATCATTAAACTTTCACGTACATTTTTCCCACAACCACAAATCTGTGAACTTTACGAAAAATAAAAATAAGCTGGAATGGTTGTCCTAAATGAGTTTTTTCCCCTCCACCTTTCTTCAACCTACCCACCAGTCTCGCTGTCTTTTTCTGTCTCTTCCTCTTCCTCGTATAAATAAATCACCCTACAGCAAACAAAAGTTCTACATTTCAACCAACTATGGCCGGCCAAAACCGTAAACAACCCTCGACTAAGTATCACCACCATGTCGCCGCTTTGGCCTTCCCCCTTACGGAACCCATGCAGGCCCTCTCTAGACCTCGTTCTTCTACTCGCTGCCGCCGCACCAGACACAATCTTCTCCTTCATTACTACTTCTAAAGCCAACAGCTCCCTCTTCTCGTCCACCTCTAAGGTCTCGGCCTTCCTAAATGTGAAGGCCTACGACATCTCGGATGGGTTGCCAGAGGGCACTACAACAGGGACCATTTTTTCTGGCAACTAAATTAGGTCAGAAAATGCATTATTTCCAACCAAAAATTTCCGTCAGTGGTGGTCGAGAATATCCCCTCATAAATGCCCTACTATGGACCAGTCGTTGGAATAACAAGCATTTTCGACCACATTTTGCCGTCGTTGAAGTCAGAAAGATTATTTTTTCCATCGAAATATTCGGTCAAAAAGCCGTCAAAAATACATTATGTAAACGACGACATCATGTTTCCGACAACATATTTCCAACGACTTACTTCGTGAGAATAATTATTTCTGGCTAAAATATTTTATTATTATTGACCAAAATGTTCGTCAAAACTAATCATTTTTACCATCCAAAAAATAATTAATATTTTAACAAAATAATAATAATATTTACAATGGGTCGGAAATGAGTTTTCTAACCACTTTTGGTTGTTGGTTTATTTTTATTTTTATTTTTATTTTTATTTTTATTTTTACATCCAACTACCAAAAAATAATTTTTTGAAGCATTCTTCTTGAATAAAAATATATATTAAAAATATAAATACTTGAAGAGTACAAAATAAAGAAGATTAAGCTACATTTTATTTGAAACAAGACATTCATCATCAAGTCTTACAAAATAGGAAAAGTCATAACAACTATGAGCGTAAAACTTGTAGGGAACTAAAAATAGGACATAAGCATATAGTACTAATTTAACATTAGCAAACAGCAAGAAAGTAGTATTTCATGTAGCTATCATTTGTCTTCATGATTTGCATCTGAGATCCCTGTGAAACCTCAACATTCAGGTATTACTTGTCCTAGAGGCCGAGTTTTACTAGCTTGGTTTTATCCTGGGAAAGACCCTCGTTATCCTATTGATCTCACTGCTGATGATCCTGAAGTAAAGTTTCGTGTTTCACATACTCGAATGAAGATTGAAAAACCAAAAGTCGGCCCATCTTGTCCAAAATCTACCATTGCTATTGATGACTCGTCTGATTCATCTGCCGAAAATTAAGAAAGTTGCTGTTTTATAATAAGGGCATATTCTATTTTATTTTCGTGTCATATAGCAATAATTATTTGTAAAACTGGTTAGTTTTTGTGTATCTACATTTGCTTGCATGCTAGTGATGCACAAATAATTTTTTTTTATTTCCTTATTTATATTGTGTTAACATCAAGACGTTCACTACAAGTTTCACAATTTATTAATGAATTCATTAGAAATATTGGACGTATGCTATATCATTAACGAATCTCACTATTTTCGACGGTGAACGTTTTGGTCGGAAATATTACATATATTTTCCGATGACAAAAAGATCTCGTCGGAAAATGATCTATTATTTTCCGACTATATCCAGTGTGGTCGAAAAAGTAATTAGCGGGAAGTCTTCCCGCCATATAATAATTAGTTCCAACCAAAATCTATACTTTCTTTGAGAGATTGGTGGCCGTCGGAAATAATGGCTATCAAAACAGTGTATTTCCAATGGACAACTTTTTTTGTCTGTAAAAATGCTATTTCTGACCAAAAGTAGCTGCCGTTGAAAAAACATAGTCAGAACAACCATTTCTCTTGTAGCAAGGTTTTCGTGCCCTTAGGCCACCCAAAGTAGCCTATTGGCTTCTTTCTCAAGGCGGCCCCTGCCAACTTTAGGAGCGCGATGAATGAGTCTGAGTCGGGTTTCGAGCTGAAGATAGGGTGTCTGGTGATGGATGCTTTCTTTTGGTTTCGCGGGAGATATGGCGGAGGAGATGAAGCTTCCCCGGGTACCACTCTGGACGGCTGGTCCTCGTTCCCTTCTTGTTCATGCTGCCACAGACTCAATACGACAAAGGGTACTTGGAACCGATGGTAAGGATCAATTTTGCTAATTAATCTTAGTAGGTAATTATGGCTCAAATTAGAGAATCATATTGATGCATACTTGAAACTGGATTTATATAAAGTAGTTTTGCCATTAGGAAGTGCTTTTGATATTGGTTCTATTTGGTTCTTACTTTCTTTTTACTGAATCCTCCCCCATATACAATAGCTTCATAATAAATTGGTCCCCGACTGTCCTAGCAAGGTACGTATAACCTTCAGTGTAAGGTCTATAATTAATGGACATCATTAATGAACTTCACCCTTTCTTGATCTGACAGTGATAATACTGACTTAGATATTATGGTAGGTTGAGATACTTAAATGTTTGGTGAGCATAACCGTGAAAATGAACTTCTAGCAAATTAAATGTGGTAGGCATTTACAAAAGTATAGCCTTACCGCTGGTCTTAATGCATTTTTTTTTTCAGGAAATAGAGAGAAAACCCTCGAGTTTCTTCCCGGATTTTCCAAACTTGAGGTAGCTGATTTACCTGATGGAGTGGTATCAGGGAATTTAGAGTCACCCATATCATCCCTGATACACAAAATGGGACAAAAGCTGCCAAAGGCCACTACTAGAGAAAACTCATTCAGGGGCAAAATCAATTTGTCTCCAAAAGTTGAGAATTCGTCCCCCGAAAAAATTAGAGACGAAACCGTTTTGTGGCTAAAGTCATCTCCTAATGGTCATCCCTAATTATTAAAGGCAACGGCTGATAAATTCCGTCTCCTAGTACATTTGGAGAAGAAATTAATATTGTCCCCCTATTCAATAAAATTTCATACCTAATTTTTTGAGATTGGCGGGAAATTTAACTTTAAATAGCGCCAATGAGAGGAATATGGGACAAAACTCAAACCGTCTCTTTTTAATTTTAAACTTTAAATTTAATCAAATATAATTTTAATTTTCAATAAATTATTGAATGATAATAGGCAACAAATCTAGTTTGTTGCCTGTTAAATAGAACTTTTATTAACAAAAAAATTCAATTATTATGGATAACCTAGTGATAAACAAAGGCATAATATCAATTTTTTTTCAGTGGTTAGAGCACCCACTACCTAATGACGAAGTCATGGGTTCGAGTCACCATGGGGGTAGGAGTGAAATCCTTGGATTCTCTTTTTATAGTTAGTATAATAAGTGTCATAATATCATATATAGTTAGTATTAATGCACTAAGTATTAATAAGTGTCATAATATCATAGTTAGTAAAAACCAGGACGTGTATAGTATGTGAAAAATACGTACGTGTATTATTTGGACATTTTATCATATAGTAATTAAATTTTTTTAATTAAAATATTAATTTATATTCATTTTTGTTCAATAATATGTGTAAAATCCGGAAAAAAAAGTAAAAATCGTGTATAGTACGTGTATAGTACTTTTGGCTTCAAAAGTACAGGAAATTTAACGAGTCCCTTTAAAAAATACGAAGTACAGAAGTATTTTTGAAAAAAACGTAAGTACGTGTTTTATTCGCATATAATACAAAAAATTACTAACTAGGTATAATATTAACTAAACAAGAATATGCACATAGACATCAAGAATGAATATCAATTCAAAAAATTGAGTAACGTACTATATCTATCTATTTTTTTTTTTTTACAACTTAGGATGCACATAATGAAAGACCAACTAACACATTCATATATTCAAAGATATGCCATAAAACGTATTAAAAAGAACAATTATGCCATAAAAAGTAAAACCTGTAAAAAAGAACTCTACCTTTCCATTGTGCAATTGATGTGTTAGTTGGACTTAAAGCAACACTAATTCACTACCTGCAATGAAACAACCACCACAAGAGTGACAAGACTCCCCCTTCGAACTCGCCTCTCCGAAGAAACCCAAACCACACAGCAAGCCACGCCAAACTGCCGGCCTGTTGTCCAAGAAACCGGTTGGAAATCACCATGCCTTGTCGCCTTAGAGCCGAGACCCTCCACCCGTCTGTGTCCATAAGCTTAAGAGCCCAAAACCACCGCTGCAATCTCCATCCACCGACCCACCATACAGAAGTAACCAGCGCCATATGATCCATTGCATACCGCCGCCATGATCTGGCTACTGACCACCCGCTCTACACCCAGGCCGTTGTCGATCGTCGATCACCAAATACCCACACCGGTGTCACTGCTTGAGAAGCAAGAAGAGAAGTACCCAGCCTAGGCCGATGAAGAGAAGCCAAAGCTGGGAGCCCCCAGATCCCAAGAGCCCGTCCGACAACACCCGTTGTTCGTCGATGAGGCATGGAGCCATGGTCAACGCGGGAGCTCTAGGCTGCAAAATTTCCTTTGCTTTTTCCAAACCCTAGTTCACTCGCTTGTTTTCTCGGAGCAACTTTGTTTCTCACAAGTTTTTTATATAAGCTATTAGTTTGAGTCGGGCCTCACACCAATATTCATGGATCAACAAGAAAACTATTTTCAAGTTTTTCCAATTATTCAATAAAAAAAAAAAGTTTTGCCAATTATAATTG
The DNA here is from genome assembly GCF_002994745.2 of Rosa chinensis. Taxonomy (NCBI): domain Eukaryota; kingdom Viridiplantae; phylum Streptophyta; class Magnoliopsida; order Rosales; family Rosaceae; genus Rosa; species Rosa chinensis. The sequence goes on along the minus strand of NC_037091.1, from coordinate 22,719,663 downwards.
TTATCGTTACAATTTGTAATCGTTACTTCCAAGAACACAAAAAATTTCAAGAAAATGAAGTCACATGTATTCCTTAATACAACTAATTCTGTCACCTCAAGTTTATTTGTTATTCTTTTGGTTTTGGTTTAAATGTTAATCAATGAATGACTACAATAGACCATCTTCAGTGCAAACATGATAGTTGGGAAATAAAAGTATATTCGTTGCTTTTTTTTTTTGGTGAATCAAGGAAATAACTTTATAGATAGAAACTCAAATAGAGTTGGTTACAAGCATATCATAACATCTCCATATAGCACTAGTGGAGTATTATCACATTACTAGAAATTTGTGTTAGTATAAGGTTAGAGTGGTCATTATATATATACCCTTTCGCTGCCATCTACAGACATAACAAGAAGATGTGGTAGTACCCACGGTGGTACATAGAGATAAGTTCACTCATTTGACATGTCATGCTCCGCCATTACAGAATATCTTGAATCCTCCTTCAGTACTACTCTAGAAGATTCACTGGTACTCCATTTATCAGACCTAAAAGTAGTTTGGTGAATCAATCATCCGGGATCCCAAATACTTTCCCCTAGAGAACTAGAGCCCATCATTTTGGTCCACAAATGGGCCCTAATCCGATAAGCATCCCCAAATAATATGGACACCCAAAACATCTCCATAAATTTGAGCCTCCATGTTGACATGGGCCACTCAATTGATCTGGGCACCACTCCATCTGCAACAACAGCTATCGCAACCATGTTCGCGTCGTCACAATCTAACCACTGCATAGAGGATTCCATCGCTGCGACCATAGACCGGAGCCGAATGCAACAACGCCCCACCAGTAGCGCCTTCCCAGAGTTTGGCACCATGCTTCATGACACACCTCCTCCGGATTGAGCAACGCACATTCTCTTTCGCCGTCACATGTGAACCACAATGCACCAGAAGCGTGATGCATCAGGAAGCTTGCCACCGCTAGTGTGCAACAACCCCTCACCACCACTCCAGAAAAATGAAGCGCCGCCTCCTTCATTGCCTTGTTATGGGCACAGGGCACAGACCACAGCCATGAACGCGTAGCAATCCGTATCCCTCCCCCTTCAACCCCCACCTACAAATCTCACTATTCCCGCAGATCTATAGAAGATTTTAACCAGCCTCTGCGTGGTTGGATCCGACCTTCATCATCAAAGCTAAGCCCTGTTAGCGTGCCCAACACCACCATCCAACGCCGGAGGCCGGCTTCTCCCCAAAGTTTTGACGCTCCCAGATTGGAGCGCAAAACCATTTGAGGCTCATTTGATTGCATAAGCTGTGCTTCGAAAATCGACGAAACAACACTGGTTGAGGATTAGCGCCCGAGTCTCACCCGTAAAGGCCAGCCCTCGACACTAGTTGGGTAGAACACAATCTTCCCCTTGCCGGGCAAAGAAGCAGCACCGATTAGAGAAGCTATTAGTGATAGAAATCGCCATTAGAGCCCTTGCCGAAGGCAGCTAGGGTTGAGAGAAAACATTCTCCCTTTAAGTATATTCATTGCTTAAAAGATACAGTACAATTATAATTCTTGGAATATATATATATATATATATATATCGCTTTTAGAAATGTAATTTTGTGAAATTCTAGCTGTAATACTATTGCTTTGTTTCTAGATCCAACAAGACTTGTGTAGAATCGCTGTAAATCTGTATGTAATTAGGATTTATTTAATTATGATATCCTGTAATTATGGAAAAATTGTTTCCTATTAGAGTTAGACTACTCCTTTGTACTTGTATATATACCCTCACTGTGGGATGAATAGAATCATCGAATTAACCCTGAATTGAAGTATTCTTTTCTACTTGGTATCAGAGCATGTTTAATCCTTTGAACTTGCACTGCATTCTTTGAATCTTGAATCCCGAAAAAAACCACAAACCGCTACGTACCACCACCATTGAATTCCAAACCACCATCACCTTACCTTTTTTTGAAAAAAAAAAAATTCAGATCCATCTTGAAACCCTAGAAAACCCAATCCTGCAAAAATCTTGAATTCCTTAATGGCCGGACCTATAATTGAAGGTGAACAGTCAAATCCCGAGAAGGCAATGATGCCATCCTCACAAGTCATCCATCACCACTACACCACTACACCACCCAACAAGACAACTCTGCGTTCCCAACAAGTGTTGTCTTGAATGAATCCAACTACACCATATGGGCTCCTCTCATGCGGATGCACGTTGGAGCACGAGGGAAGGTTGGTTATCTGACCGGAGTGAAGGCTGAACCAGCCATAAATTCTGCAGAGTATGAAGCTTGGGCCACTGACAATGAAAAGGTGAAAAGTTGGCTCATTGACTCCATGGAGTCTTCTCTTATGAACATGTATATTCATCTCCCTACTGCAAAAGATATTTGGGAAGCTGTAGAGAAAACTTTTTATGATGATTATGATGAAACCCAGATCTTTGAATTGAACAAGAAGTGTTTTGAAGCAAAGCAAAATGGACGGCCTATTCCTACCTACTATAATGAGTTAGTGGCAATGTTCCAGGAGATTGATCAAAGAGTGGCCTCTCAGAATGATAATGTTGCAGCTGTAGTTCAAGAGACCTCAGCGATGTGCCGGATGCGTGTTCACATGTTTTTGAGTGGACTTGACCTAGAGTATGATCAGTTGCATGGAGAAATCCTGCGCAAGGAACCTAAATTCTCTTTGGAGCAGAGTTATGCTTACATTCACAAGGTGCAATAAGAGAAACAGGCTATGGGGCATTCGATACCTACCGAATCTTCTGTTATGGCTGTCCAACACAAACTAGGTCCTCCTCCAGGCTTCTCAGGTCCTTCTTCATGTCGTCCTCTAGGTAAACCAAATCCATATGCAAATAGAAAGTGCATTGTGTGTGAGGAACTAGGTCATACCAAGGAGCGGTGCTATGAAGTGATTGGTTACCCTGATTGGTGGGACTTCACCAAGAAACCACGAAAGAATCTGGGCAAGGCCGCATTGCTACTACAGAGGAAGAGCGTCTAGACAATGCCTCCGCTAATGTAGCGCAATCAAGTATGAATGGTAAGGTTACTTTGAATAATACATGGATAATTGATACAGGTGCATCTGATCATATGACCAATGGCCCTAATCTTGTGAAAAACCTTAGACATTCCCCTCAAGTTGTTGTCTCTACTGCTGATGGTACTCCAACTCCGGTCACCGGAGAAGGTTCTATTGTTTTATCTGATACATTAACCCTTGAATCTGTCTTAGTTGTTCCATCACTAGCTTATAATCTCCTGTCTGTTGGTCAAATTATTTTAGCTCTTGCATATATTGTGACCTTCTATCCGTCTTTCTGTGTGTTTCAGGACATTCTGACTCGGCGGATCCTTGGTTATGGTGTTAGAAGGGGGAAATTGTACTACCTGGATCTGACAGAGACTAGAGAAAACCAGAAGCATCTTTTGGGGCAAGCTAATCAGATCAATAGGGTAGAGAATGCGAAGGAAGCTGTATGGTTATGGCATCGCCGTTTAGGTCATCTATCTTTTAGTTATCTTAAGAAGCTGCAACCTCATTTGTTTTCTGTTGTCAGTGATTTGGATTTCCATTATGACATTTGTGAACTAGTCAAGAGCCACTGTGTTTCATATTCACCAAGTCTTAATAAAAGTCTTGTTCCTTTTATGAAAATTCACTCTGATGTCTGGGGTCCTGCGAAAATTCCTTCTCTTTCTAGAGCTCGATATTATGTAACATTTATTGATAATTGTACTCGCATGACATGGGGTATCATTACTGAAGAATAAGAGTGATATATTTGGGATGTTGACCGAATTTCACAAAATGGTGGCAACTCAGTATCAAAAATCCATTAGAGTGTTTCAGTCTGACAATGGTGGAGAGTTTGTGAATGGCCCTATGATTGAGTTTTGCCGGTCACATGGAATTCGTCATCAAACCTCCAATTCTTATACTCCTCAACAGAATGGTTTAGCAGAACGGAAGAATAGGCAGTTGATGGAAGTTGTTCATGCTTCCTTGTTTGGCATGAATGTACCTCGGTCCTATTGGGGAGAAGCAGTAAAATCAGCAGCATATCTTATCAACCGTGGCAAAGATTATGAGGAGACTTTTGCACCTGTGGCAAAGATTAATACAGTCCGGATTCTAATCTCACTTGCAGCAAACAAAGATTGGCCCTTGCACCAATTTGATGTGAAGAATGCGTTTCTTAATGGGAATTTGGAGGAAGAAGTGTACATGGATGTACCCCCAGGTGTTAAGAATTATCCAAGTGACGTTGGCAAAGTGTGTAAATTGAAGAAGTCGTTGTATGGCCTGAAGCAATCTCCAAGAGCTTGGTTTGGAAGATTTTCAAAGTCCATGAAAGTCTTTGGATACAAACAGAGCAATTCTGACCATACCTTGTTCATCAAGAGCAAGAATGGTAAGATTACAATTCTTATTGTATATGTTGATGACATGATTTGTCACGCCCCTGATTTTTACAACAATAAAAATCGATATATATAATCCCATAATTATACATGCGTGAATATTCAGTCATCAATACAAATACCTGGAACATCTTTCCCATAAAACAAGTACTTACTGATACACTGAATCATCCAAGATAACATACACTCGCTCCACAGAGTTATATATTATACAAATTTACGAATTAAATTGTCATCACAAAATAAAGCGTAAATGCTCCTCAGAGCTTACTACATAGCGGAAGTCATAACAATGGCAAAGCCAACAAAATTTGCTTCCTACCCGTTCAGCTGCCAACAAGCTGCCTCTGCTTCAGCCACGATTTTCCTGACCTGCAGGATTAACCCCTACACCAAAAGAATGGTGCACCGGGGTTGCCAAACAACAAACCCGGTAAGCTTCTTCAAGCTCGTATGAGTAACTCATGAACATCAATCAACAACTCACATCAATCTACTTAAGGAAACATGCAGCCATGAATCCTTCTAACATTCAATATCCTTTCCACAGAAAGGACAACATGAGTCACCGCTATGACCATATCCTATTTGCTAACTTAACCATCAAGTAGCAATTCAAGTCTCATCTAGACAATTAAAGAAGAATGCCATCTGAACTCTCCTTTAAGCCGCGAACCTATGAGTCTCAAGCAACCTCGACTGTTACTCCCATAAGCTATCATGGCAGATAAACTAGAACCCTATTGAAATTGTAATCACTCGTCCTAACCAGAACGTGATTACCTATTTCCTGCCTTGATCACCATCTGTGATCTATCACCATCTGTGATCTGTCACCATCTGAGACATATGATTTCAGACTCCGTCTAGTCAGGAAATCAACATCAAGGTCGCCATCTGCAACCTGTCACCATCTGTGACCTATAATCATTAGACCCCATCTGGTCTCATCTCAACCATTTATCACCATCTGTGACTCGTGATCTTCAGACCCCATCTGGTCATGAAGTCAAACATCAAGGTTACCATCTGCAACCTGTTGCTATCTATGATCTATCACCATCTGTGACGTAAGATCTTCCTCGACCCTATCTGGTCTTGAGATCAACGTTAAGTAAGTCGCATCTGACTTAAGAACGTACAACATCTAGTTTTGGTTTTCCTAATCCCTGCTCACCATCTGTGACCCTTGATACTAAAACCAATACATCTAAAATGAGTCACGCTTGACTCAAAATGTAACATCAAGCTCAATACTTTCCAAACAATAGAAAACATCTTTTTCTATAATATCGTTTCTTGAAAAGTCGCATTTAACAATAATATGAACACCATCATGCATATTATTATTCATCAAAATCATTCACAAGGATATATATATATTTCATCTAAACATATATATGTAGTCATTCACTCAGGAATGCCTACTAATACCAACTATAGTTTGCAGTTAAATAATTAACGCCAAAACAATAATGGTACTCCTGTTCATAAAGGTCCTTGTGAGATTTACTCACCTCGAACTCCTGCTGCGTCTTCAATACAGAACCGAACCAAACTATCACCAACCACTCGTCTGAATACTTCGTCAAGTACCTAATCACATATGGTTCCAACTTAGTAATGATTCACATTTGATTTAGTTCGAAACCCCTGTTTTTGAACTAAAATCCCCAAAGTGGCGCCAATCGAGGCAAAACCACATCCGAGACCTCCCAAAGTCTTCGGAATACGTCCACGATCGATGTGACCAAACCACAAATCGATCGGACGCTCGAATCCTCACGGATCAAATAAATTGATCGGTATGAAACTGCAAAAATCATAACAAATCCAATCGAACTCCAAAATTTGCATATTATATATCGAAACGCTCGTATCGACGAGTAGAAGACATATAATAGCAGAAACAGTTCCATACATGGCCAGAACACCGCCGGAACGCCGCCACAGACGGTGGCGCACCGCCGCCGTCCAAAACTCAATATTTTACAAAACTCCCAACATCAAAAAGCTTCATCTAAGCATGCTTGTGAACTTTCATAACTGGATCGAAGTCAGAAAACAAGCTTAAGGGATCGAAAACTACCTCACAAGCCGTGAACAGTAATCCAATCCGAGTTGATCGAATTTTCACGTGAATCGATCCAAACAACCACAAAGGATCGATCGGCGAGGCAGCTCTGAGCTCAACCAAGAAAACTCGAAGCCGTGCCGACGTCGGAGCTGTGTTTTCCGACCGGGTCCGAAAACACAAGGCTGCACCGCCTTGCAGCGCCGCCGTGGAGAAGAATCGGCGATAGAGACCACCAGAGGGACGACCAGACGGAAGAGGCGACCCTGCTGACCAAGTTTCAAGGCCGGAGACCGCCGCAGTTGGCCGGAAAAGTCGGGTCGGATCGGCCGGGTTCGGGTCGGGTCAGTCGAAAATCTTCGATACTGAGGGAGCGGACGAGAGAGAAGAGAGAGAGAGGGTATGGTTTCCGGAAATGGAAAGGGAAATAATGAAATAAAAATTCTAATTTTCCCTTTATATACTAAAATGGAAACTTCTTTCCATAGCCATAACTTCCTCATACGAACTCCGATTTACGCGTTCCACCTGTCCACGAACTCGTATCGACGCGCTCTACAACTTTCGTGAAGGAAATTTTCCGAGAATCCCAACATATAAAAAATCAAACTTCACACGACCCCCTAAACTGTGAAATTCAATTATTATACGTACGAAAATCATTCTACTCCATAAAAAAATCTACGAATAAAGCATGATAACAATTATTCGTACAACTGGTCCATTATTAAATACCAAATTTAAATAACAGAAAACCAGGTCATCACAGTCTACCCTCCTTAAAGGAATTTCGTCCCGAAATTCACGCTTGCTCATCAACAAACAACTGTGGGTACTTCGCTCTCATATCTGACTCCAACTCCCAAGAAGCATCACCCTCGTCATGGTGACTCCACAATACCTTGACCAAGTCAACTTCTTTCCTTCGAAGTTGCTTTGTTGACCTATCCAAAATTCGAACAGGTTCAACAACAAAGGTCGTATCCGCATGCACCTCAATCGTACCATAATCAATCACATGTGACTCATCCTGAACATACTTCCTCAACATAGACACATGGAAAACATTATGCACGCCAGACATAATAGGAGGCAAGGCAAGCCTATAAGCCAAATCTCCTACCCTTTCCAGAATTTCAAAAGGTCCGACAAACCTTGGCGATAACTTCCCTTTCTTGCCAAATCTCACCACACCCTTCATGGGTGAGACCTTCAAGAACACATGATCACCCTCTTTAAACTCAACCTGTCTCCTTTTCAAATCTGCATAACTCTTCTGTCTACTCTGTGCTGTTCGAATCCTGTCCCTGATAACCGAAATCTTATCAGAGGTCTCCTGGACAATCTCAGGACCCAATAACACCTTATCTCCTGCCTCTGCCCAGCAGATCGGAGATCTACATGGCCTACCATACAGGGCCTCATATGGTGCCATGCCAATACTGGAGTGATAACTGTTGTTGTAGGAGAATTCAATCAACGGCAGATGATCCTCCCAGCTTCCCTTGAAGTCCAACACACAGGCTCTCAACATATCCTCCAACACCTGATTCACTCGCTCAGTCTGCCCATCAGTCTGAGGGTGAAATGCCGTACTCATATCTAAATCAGTTCCCATGGCCTTTTGGAAACCGCTCCAAAATTTTGAAGTAAATCGAGCATCACGATCAGAAACAATTGACACAGGCACACCATGAAGTTTCACGATTACCTCGATGTAAAGCTCGCACAACATGTCAACCGAATACGTCATTGACACCGGAAGAAAGTGCGCTGATTTCGTCAAACGATCCACGATCACCCACACTGCATCGTGACTTCGTTTGGACCTAGACAGTCCAGTGACAAAATCCATTGAGATCTGCTCCCACTTCCATACGGGAATAGGTAATGGCTTCAACATACCTGCAGGTCTCTGATGCTCAGCCTTCACACGTTGGCAAGTAAGACACTTGGAAACATACTCTGCCACGTCCTTTTTCATTCCATTCCACCAGAATTGCCTTCGCAAATCCCGATACATCTTAGTGCTTCCAGGGTGCACAGTATACCGCGATCGATGCCCCTGACGAAGAATCTCTCCCCTGAGGTCAACACGATCCGGAACATACAACCTATGGTTCAACCTCAATCCATCATCTACTCCCACCGTCCACTCACCTGGAACATCAATGGGTACGTCTGCAGCTAACTCTGCCAACTTCGCGCGTGAGAACTCATCCTCTTTCTGATCTCGAATGATCCTGGAAATCAGGGCAGGCTGTACCGTGATACTTCCAAGGAAACTTCCATTCTCAACTCTTGCTTGTACAAGGTCAAACTCAGATGCAGTCTCCAACATAAGCCATTCCTGAACCATAATAGAAGCAACAATACCTCCGGGCTTTCTACTCAAAGCATCCGCCACCACATTGGCCTTTCCTGGATGATACTCCAAAGTAAAATCATAATCCTTTATGAGTTCCATCCACCTTCTCTGTCTCATGTTCAACTCCTTCTGAGAGAACAGATACTTCAAACTCTTATGATCCGAAAAGAGTTCGAACTTCTCCCCATACAAGTAATGCCTCCAAATCTTCAAGGCAAACACAACAGCAGCCAACTCCAAATCATGAGTGGGGTAATTACGCTCATGCACCTTCAACTGTCTAGAACCATAAGCGACAACACCGCCATGCTGCATCAACACACATCCCAAACCCTGATGAGACGCATCACTATAGATGACTAAACCGCCACCGCTTGTGGGAATAGTCAACACTGGGGCTGAGGTCAATCTAGCCTTCAACTCGTTGAATGCTCGTTCACATTCCTCAGTCCACACAAACTGGACATTCTTCCTTGTCAACTTGGTCAAAGCCGAAGCAATACTAGAAAATCCCTCAATGAATCTCCGATAATAACCTGCCAAACCCAGGAAACTACGTACCTCAGTAACTGTAGTGGGTTGGCCCCAGTTCATCACTGCTTCCACCTTAGAAGGATCCACAGAGATTCCATCCTTCGAAATCACATGACCAAGGAACTTGATCTCCCTTTGCCAAAATTCGCACTTCTCGAATTTCGCAAACAACTTCTCTTCTCTCAAAAGTTGTAGCACAATCCGCAGATGTTGATCATGATCCTCCAACGTCTTGGAATAAACCAAAATATCATCCACGAACACTACCACAAACTTATCCAAGTACGGACTGAACATACGGTTCATCAAGTCCATAAAGGCTGCAGGTGCATTGGTTAAACCAAAAGGCATGACAACAAACTCAAAGTGTCCATACCTAGTCCTAAAAGCAGTCTTAGGAACATCATCATCTTTCACCCTCAACTGGTGATATCCGGATCTCAAATCGATCTTCGAGAATACAGCAGCTTCCTTAAGCTGGTCGAACAAGTCATCAATCCTAGGTAAAGGGTACCTATTCTTAATCGTCACCTTGTTCAACTGCCGATAATCCACACACAACCTTAGTGAACCATCCTTCTTCTTCGCAAACACCACAGGTGCACCCCAAGGAGAAGCACTAGGTCTAATGAACCCTTGCTCAAGTAAACCATCAATTTGCTCCTTCAACTCCTTAAGTTCAGTTGGTGCCATCCGAAATGGTGCCATAGATACAGGTGCAGTACCTGGTATCACATCGATAGCAAAATCCACTTCCCTCCTCGGAGGTAATCCTGGTATCTCCTGAAATACATCACTGTACTCGGAAACCACAGAAATCTCTGCCATAACCGCAGTACAACTCATTGACTCCACATGAGCTAAGAATCCTGCCCTTAAAGCAGTATCTGACCTAAGACACCGATAACGAAACACCGGCTGCCCAGGTATATGAAATGATACTACCATTTCAAAGCAATCAATCATAGCATGGTTTGGCCTCAGCCAATCAATACCCAATATGACATCATACTTATGATCTGCTAATACAATCAAGGCCGCGGTAAACTCCTTACCACCAATCACAATTGGACAAGCATCACAAAACTTATCAAGCTCAAGGGAAACACCAAGTGGGGAAATAACACACAAGGATCTAGCAAGAGGCCTAGGAGTTAAACCTAACATATCAACCACAGAACTAGATATGAAAGAGTGGGACGCTCCCGTATCAAATAACACCCTAGCAAAGAAATCAAATAAGGATAAGGTACCTTCCACTCCGGCATTCTGCTGACCAATAGCAAACACCCTAGCATTTCCCGGAGGTAGATGCCTCTGCTGATTTCCTTGTCCCCTACGCTGCTGGGTACAATCCCTTGAGAAGTGCCCCGTCTGGCCACATGTGAAGCATGCCAAGTTCTTAGGTTTCGTGCAATCTCGAGCAACATGGCCCATCTCATTGCAATTGAAACACTTCGGGTTCGCCACTGGCCTATTAGGTGCAACCCTAGCAGGTGCAGCTGCAGCCCTAGCTGGTGCCTGCTGATTAGTCCTCTGTCTTTTCCAGAAACCACCTCGATTCCCAGATGCCTTACTGCTCCCCGCAGTTGCCTTTCCCTTTCTTTGGAAATCCCTCTCAGCCGATTCGTGTTCTTGGAGAGTCAAGTTCTCTTGCTCAATGGCCATAGCCTTAACGAAAATGAGCTCCACTGTCTTCAGTTCCAGAACAGCGACATCGCGCCGGATTGAAGCATTCAGTCCCCACTGAAACTTCATAGCTAAGCTCTCAGCATCCATCTGCCTCACAAAGCGATACAACCTTGAGAACTCAGCTTCATACTCCCTCACACTCTTAGTCCCTTGGACTAACGAGATGAATTCCCTTTCCATCTGCTCCCTCACTGAAGGCGGAAAGTACTTCTTCCTGAACAGTTCCACAAACTCATTCCAGGTCATGGTGGACACGTCCATCACCCTCTGTGTGCCATTCCACCACACCCGTGCATCGCCTTGGAGCATAAATGTGGAAATCTTCCTCTTCTCAATGTCGTCACAGACGACCATCTCGAAGTAGGTCTTCATATTCTCAATCCATTGGTCTGCCAACATGTGATCCGTACCTCCCTGAAATGGAACTCCTCCCAATCTCGAAATCTCCTTTGCCAACTTCGACAAACGAGTAGGATCTACAACATTAGCAACCTCCACCACAGGTGGAACAGGCAACTCAACATTTGATGCCTCCACATCATTCTCAAACATCTCCTCAACAGGAGGAGGAATCCCGCCTCTACCTCGGGCTCTACCTCTGCCTCTGGGTCTACCTCGACCCCTAGCTCTGCCTCCTCGAGGGTCCATCACCTAAGGAGTATAACAACATGTGGTTAATACATGTATAACTCTCAAACACAAGTATAAGTCAACGCTATGACTCAATCAACCACAATGCTACGTCAAGGATACAATTCCATCCCCTACGTAAATCTTGAGTTAGACTAAAGGTCATCATTCCTTAAAAGTCTATAACTCATAGAAGCTACATCTAGCTCCTACACTTCATCCCCTGAGCCGACACTACCTTGACGACTCACATCCTACCGTTCACTACATATCCAATGACTATATCAATACCGAAGAGCACATGATGGGGATCCGCTGCAGACGGGCCATCACTCGAGGAGTATTGATTATGTCACCAAATATGTACCTTACGCTCTGATACCAATCTGTCACGCCCCTGATTTTTACAACAATAAAAATCGATATATATAATCCCATAATTATACATGCGTGAATATTCAGTCATCAATACAAATACCTGGAACATCTTTCCCATAAAACAAGTACTTACTGATACACTGAATCATCCAAGATAACATACACTCGCTCCACAGAGTTATATATTATACAAATTTACGAATTAAATTGTCATCACAAAATAAAGCGTAAATGCTCCTCAGAGCTTACTACATAGCGGAAGTCATAACAATGGCAAAGCCAACAAAATTTGCTTCCTACCCGTTCAGCTGCCAACAAGCTGCCTCTGCTTCAGCCACGATTTTCCTGACCTGCAGGATTAACCCCTACACCAAAAGAATGGTGCACCGGGGTTGCCAAACAACAAACCCGGTAAGCTTCTTCAAGCTCGTATGAGTAACTCATGAACATCAATCAACAACTCACATCAATCTACTTAAGGAAACATGCAGCCATGAATCCTTCTAACATTCAATATCCTTTCCACAGAAAGGACAACATGAGTCACCGCTATGACCATATCCTATTTGCTAACTTAACCATCAAGTAGCAATTCAAGTCTCATCTAGACAATTAAAGAAGAATGCCATCTGAACTCTCCTTTAAGCCGCGAACCTATGAGTCTCAAGCAACCTCGACTGTTACTCCCATAAGCTATCATGGCAGATAAACTAGAACCCTATTGAAATTGTAATCACTCGTCCTAACCAGAACGTGATTACCTATTTCCTGCCTTGATCACCATCTGTGATCTATCACCATCTGTGATCTGTCACCATCTGAGACATATGATTTCAGACTCCGTCTAGTCAGGAAATCAACATCAAGGTCGCCATCTGCAACCTGTCACCATCTGTGACCTATAATCATTAGACCCCATCTGGTCTCATCTCAACCATTTATCACCATCTGTGACTCGTGATCTTCAGACCCCATCTGGTCATGAAGTCAAACATCAAGGTTACCATCTGCAACCTGTTGCTATCTATGATCTATCACCATCTGTGACGTAAGATCTTCCTCGACCCTATCTGGTCTTGAGATCAACGTTAAGTAAGTCGCATCTGACTTAAGAACGTACAACATCTAGTTTTGGTTTTCCTAATCCCTGCTCACCATCTGTGACCCTTGATACTAAAACCAATACATCTAAAATGAGTCACGCTTGACTCAAAATGTAACATCAAGCTCAATACTTTCCAAACAATAGAAAACATCTTTTTCTATAATATCGTTTCTTGAAAAGTCGCATTTAACAATAATATGAACACCATCATGCATATTATTATTCATCAAAATCATTCACAAGGATATATATATATATTTCATCTAAACATATATATGTAGTCATTCACTCAGGAATGCCTACTAATACCAACTATAGTTTGCAGTTAAATAATTAACGCCAAAACAATAATGGTACTCCTGTTCATAAAGGTCCTTGTGAGATTTACTCACCTCGAACTCCTGCTGCGTCTTCAATACAGAACCGAACCAAACTATCACCAACCACTCGTCTGAATACTTCGTCAAGTACCTAATCACATATGGTTCCAACTTAGTAATGATTCACATTTGATTTAGTTCGAAACCCCTGTTTTTGAACTAAAATCCCCAAAGTGGCGCCAATCGAGGCAAAACCACATCCGAGACCTCCCAAAGTCTTCGGAATACGTCCACGATCGATGTGACCAAACCACAAATCGATCGGACGCTCGAATCCTCACGGATCAAATAAATTGATCGGTATGAAACTGCAAAAATCATAACAAATCCAATCGAACTCCAAAATTTGCATATTATATATCGAAACGCTCGTATCGACGAGTAGAAGACATATAATAGCAGAAACAGTTCCATACATGGCCAGAACACCGCCGGAACGCCGCCACAGACGGTGGCGCACCGCCGCCGTCCAAAACTCAATATTTTACAAAACTCCCAACATCAAAAAGCTTCATCTAAGCATGCTTGTGAACTTTCATAACTGGATCGAAGTCAGAAAACAAGCTTAAGGGATCGAAAACTACCTCACAAGCCGTGAACAGTAATCCAATCCGAGTTGATCGAATTTTCACGTGAATCGATCCAAACAACCACAAAGGATCGATCGGCGAGGCAGCTCTGAGCTCAACCAAGAAAACTCGAAGCCGTGCCGACGTCGGAGCTGTGTTTTCCGACCGGGTCCGAAAACACAAGGCTGCACCGCCTTGCAGCGCCGCCGTGGAGAAGAATCGGCGATAGAGACCACCAGAGGGACGACCAGACGGAAGAGGCGACCCTGCTGACCAAGTTTCAAGGCCGGAGACCGCCGCAGTTGGCCGGAAAAGTCGGGTCGGATCGGCCGGGTTCGGGTCGGGTCAGTCGAAAATCTTCGATACTGAGGGAGCGGACGAGAGAGAAGAGAGAGAGAGGGTATGGTTTCCGGAAATGGAAAGGGAAATAATGAAATAAAAATTCTAATTTTCCCTTTATATACTAAAATGGAAACTTCTTTCCATAGCCATAACTTCCTCATACGAACTCCGATTTACGCGTTCCACCTGTCCACGAACTCGTATCGACGCGCTCTACAACTTTCGTGAAGGAAATTTTCCGAGAATCCCAACATATAAAAAATCAAACTTCACACGACCCCCTAAACTGTGAAATTCAATTATTATACGTACGAAAATCATTCTACTCCATAAAAAAATCTACGAATAAAGCATGATAACAATTATTCGTACAACTGGTCCATTATTAAATACCAAATTTAAATAACAGAAAACCAGGTCATCACATGATTGTTACAGGAGATGATCCGAAAGAGATAAATGAATTGCAAAAGTATTTGTCAAAGGAGTTTGAAATGAAGGATCTGGGACAACTGAAGTATTTTTTGAGTATTGAAGTTGCAAGGTCTAAGAAGGGGATTTCACTTTCACAGAGGAAATATGTTCTTGATTTACTTGCTGAAACGGGGATGCTGGACTGCAAACCCATCCAGACACCCATTGAGATGAATCACGGACTTGCTATCTATCCTGGTCAAGTTCCAACTGATAAAGGAAGGTATTAACGTCTTGTAGGAAGGTTGATTTATCTTTCACATACTAGACCTGATATTGCTTATGTTGTGAGTGTTGTTAGTCAATTTATGCATTGTCCTAGTGAAGAGCGTATGGATGCAGTCTTTCATATTTTGAGGTACTTGAAGATGGCGCCAGGTAAAGGGTTACTATTTCAGAAAAAAGATGAATTGGAAGTTGTTGTATACATAGATGCAGATTGGGCTAGTGATAAAACTGACAGACGTTCTACATCTGGGTACTTCACTTTTGTTAGAGGGAACCTTGTCACTTGGCGTAGTAAAAAGCAGAAAGTTGTTGCCAGATCAAGTGCAGAAGCTGAGTTCCGAGGTATGACACACGGAGTCTGTGAAATGTTGTGGATTCGTAATGTCTTGAAAGACCTAGGTTACAATCTTAAAAAGCCTATGGATTTGCATTGTGATAATACAGCTGCCATTGAGATCGCACATAATCCAGTTCAGCATGATAGAACAAAGCATGTGGAGGTTAACCGTCATTTTATTAAAGAAAATCTTGACAGAAAGGTTATTCACTTTCCATTTGTAAACTCAGATGAGCAATTAGCTGATGTTCTTACTAAATGAGTGTCCAGAAAGGTATTTGACAGCTCAGTCAACAAGTTGGGCATGATAGACATCTATGCACCAACTTGAGGGGGAGTGTAGAATCGCTGTAAATCTGTATGTAATTAGGATTTTATTTAATTAGGATATCCTGTAATTATGGAAAAATTGTTTCCTATTAGAGTTAGACTACTCCTTTGTACTTGTATATATACCCTCATTGTGGGATGAATAGAATCATCGAATTAACCCTGAATTGAAGTATTCTTTTCTACTACGTGAACCTTGCAAGCCTCTTTTTAGTTTAAATCTGACATTTTATTTTTCATTGAATTATAACACTGACCATAAAAAAAATAAAAAATCTTTAAATTTTTTATATTATAAAAATTTATATCTATTCAAAAATAAAATATATATATATATATATATATTTTTAATAAAAGTTGATTGTTATTCAATAACCAACAGCTAAATAGTCATAACTTACAAAGCTTACACAAGAATTCCGGCAAGAAATCTAATAAAACATATCCAAATTAAAGCAAACTAATTAAAAACATTGGAAAGCTCACATTTAAGCAAGCATATCCAAGAATGACAAAGCTTTGCTTTCTACCGAAAGAAATCATTCAACTAGGCCTCACTTGTCAATCACCCAATTGTGGTACAAGCAAGAAAACTAGAAACGTCATAGAAGACTTATAGAAATTTAATCACACTCACACAGGCTGAAACCCCAGCCAGAACAACTAAACAATAAACAACTCCTTCCTTGTCGAGTTAGAGCTCATATCCGAACCTGCATTAGTACTAACCTTCAATTTTCTTTGCTAAAGTACTTTTGCGAGGGAGACCCCTTTTCTTTGGAGCTAACCCAAAGAAACCGGAACATCCACCAAACCACCCAGCTGAAACTCTCGAGGTATAATCGCTAAACTAGGCTTGAACTGCTTCCTCTTCACACCCAAAGCTACCTTTGAATGATTTTCAACAGAAACAGGCCCAACAGCAAAGCCCTCCATGTTGGCTCCATCAGAATTGAGGCCCAGCCCAACCATATGCATCTCTGGCCCAGTCAACCCAGCCAACCTAGCGGTCAACCCTAATTCAAAATTAAGGTTTCCCGCCGCGATTTTAGGAAGAGCCTGTGTTGCACTTGCAGCAGCTGCCGATCCTAGGTCTACCACTGTAGCCGCTTCAGCCACTTCTAGCTTTGCTAGTCCCTTCGACACTACATAAGGCATCCCCAACCCTCCAACCACCGCCACAAAAGTCGGCAAACTAGGTGCCAAATGCAGCCCCGCATGATCCGAACCATCACAGCCCAACACTACCAGAGGGAGCATCTCCATCTCCAATCTCCTGTCACAACCACCACCTCCATGCCGGAAGAAATCACAAGCTGCACAGAGACCATGACATTTCTCATATTGAAGCTCAACTATCACTGAGACCACCGGTGAAAACTCAAAACATCCGTCTTGCCCGGATCCTCCGACAGACATCTTGAATCACACTGACCTTCTGAACCGGGTCCTTCCACTGCACCCCCCCTTCAACCCAAACGAAAGTCCTCAACACCCGTCCGATCAGAGTTAAAGCCTTTTCATTGCGCATAGCAAGGAGCAAACCCTTCACCGCTACCCATACCTTAAGGAGGTGCAGCGGAGCTGCCTTGAGATCAGAAATGCAGTCATTGTCGGCCAGCATCAACATGAAATTGTTGTAAAACCATGGACCCCCTGAGAGAATTCTATCCTTCACAGCCCTATCCTTGAATTGGAAGACAAAGATTCCTCCTCTTCTTTTGGTTATTAGTTCTATAGTTAATTTTATTCAAACACATTATTTTGTAGTTCTCTGCAAAAGAAAAAAAAATTGTTTGGATATCATGTGAGGCTACATTTTAATTATTTGCCTCAAGCCTCTAGATTCACATGGCCAAGATTTACTCCCTCAAGGTTCTCTATATAAAGAATTTTTATGCTTTGCCTCCAGTAAGTTACAATGAAACTATTATGGGAAAACTCTCGAATCCACTCTGCCACAATGATAAACCCATCCATTTCCAATTCATTTCTTTATGATTACACTTTCTGAGCGTAGCTAACTTGACCATCAAAGAACCCTTGACCGGTACCACATCGGTCATCTCACAAGCCAAGAGTATCTCTTTCTTTATGTTTATGTGGGTTATCCTCCCCAGATTTGAGGTGGAGAAGTCATGCTACAATAGCCTTAAGAAATTATAAAGTCTAGTTGTTTACCTCAGTTTGAGATTTTATTGTGTTAATAATATCCTCTGTGTTTATGTTCTTATTTTTATGATTTTTGTTGTGTGTTTAGGGAAAGAAAGATTATGTATTTATTTTTAAGATTAGGTTTTATTGAGGCTGCAAGGTTGTTGCAGTCCATTGTAACTCAAATATTAATCGAGTTTAATCACCTCCTCTAGGCTTAACGTATATCTGTTAAACAGCGACAAGCGTGGCCTGTGTCCCACCATTGTACCGATATTGTCTCAACTTAATCACCGATTAGGTATTGGATTTTAATCACAAAAGGCCTCGGTACAATTGGGTAAGAGCCACCCACTTATAAGTTATCTTTTATCTGTCACTTTTCCAATGTGAGATATTTCCTCTTCAACACGCCCCCTCACGTGCACCTTACTCTAGGTCTGCACAAATTAATTAACAATCCAATTCCCACATTGGAAATTGGGACAAAAGTCTCATATCGGAGACTTGGCCAATATAACAATCCAAGGCCCACATCAGACACTTGGTAACAATCCAATCAGAATTTTGTGATGGCAATATAAGGAAAGATCATAAGGTATCAATCCTATCATTTTTAGTACACAACAATTATGAGTTTGTATTTTGAAATCCAAACTTGTCCAATAATCACATATCTGGTTTGGAGATCTAGATCAAATCCTTGTCATTGATAGGTCTACTAGCTAGTAATGTTCTCAAATGTATAACAATCATTTTCTTTAGTATTCTAAATTTGAAACTGGATATAATGATAAGTTACATTTGTATTGTGAGACATCATTTCATAAAACAATGTTTAGAGTCATTTAGCCAGATTCGTAATTTTTTTAAAAAGAAAAAATATTGTATGAAAGCTCTAGTGTTGTTCCAATTTATCCGTAAATGTTGATTAAATTCTGATTTTTTTTTTTTGAATAACATCATCATAGAGATTTTTATTAATAAAGGTCAGGCCAGAGCAGCCATTACATATCCTCCCGCTGCCATCTATAGACAGACAAGGAGTTGTGGAGGTAACACTGTGGTTCATAGGATAGGTCTACTCATTCGACATGTCTTGCTCACTTATTTAAAGTAAGTCTATTCAACTATGAATCAGTTAAGCATAGTAATAGGCTAAGTCTAAACAAACTAAAATAAAAATGGGTTAAACAACCCAATAGTTCATCTGGACCCAAGAAAACCATGGCCAAGTCAAATTGCAAGGTTCGACGCCTAGCGAGCAGCGCAAGAGGCCCATCTTGACCTTGTGACAGATCTAGTACCATGTAGACGCTATCGTCACCTTCCAAATGGCAGGTAGCCTCACCGCCACTGTTGCCCTCAAGATCACTGAACCTGGAATCGAAATTGGGTCCAAATACTGCTCAGGTACACAGCTGGCCACAATGATTTGGACACCCATAACAATGGCACCCAAACGTAGACCACCATCAGCTCCGACATTCCCTGCAAGGCTGCATGACAGGACCCGCCTCGAATTTCACCCTGAAATCAGAGGTGGCCCTGTAGGGCCCACCTTAGGGATAACTCTACTAAAAATTCGGCAGAGTCACCCCTAAAATGGACTACCCAAAAACCTGTAAAACACACAAAAACACTTCAAGCAAACCAACCTTATACTCCTGGAGCCACCCTGCTCCCAATTACCAACAACTCCACTTTCACAAAACACAAAACTCAACAATACTAATCCCAAAGGTTATCAGAGCAATACTACTAATACACAGGGATATAAAAAGAAGAGTAAAGGATCAAGGGATCCTACACTGCGGAAGTAGTGACAACTATGCCTCAAATGCCATGTACGCCCGACCTCCACTAATTCGCCTGCAAGCTGGGTATTTGAAACCGAAGGGCCCAGGGGAAAGTAATGTAAAACACGTTAGAGTGAGTGGACAAAAATAAATAAGTAAGATAATTCAAACGAAAGAAAAAGCTTTAATACTTTCCCATATTTATTCCTTTAAAAACTCAATGCATGCAACGTGGATAAAACATATTTCTCGCAACACAAAAATTCGTGAAAACATTCCAGCCCCGCTGGTCAAAAGAAAATCGAGCTAGCCCCGCTAGCTGAAGGTATCAATCAAATGTGGGGAAGAAGTTCTCACCATACAAATAAGGGAGCCTCCCAGGCTCGGGTCGGAGTGTCCCACACTCTGGAGCATCCCATGCTCTGCTCTACTCACCCACGAACACATAGTAAGTAGGGAGGAGTATTAATAGGCTAGCTAGCAATAAAAATGACGACCCAGGTATGGTGGTTTAAAACCACACGAAAACTCGAAAATCAGTAAGGCTTCCACAACACCTCACGAGAAAGTACATAATTCAACAACG
Source organism: Rosa chinensis (assembly GCF_002994745.2). NCBI lineage: Eukaryota > Viridiplantae > Streptophyta > Magnoliopsida > Rosales > Rosaceae > Rosa > Rosa chinensis. Next base: position 22,699,228 of record NC_037091.1, on the reverse strand, counting down.
TGACCCCGCACGCCAAAATATTCTCGAAATCATAAACCATTAGGTGAGAAATAATCGATAAATATAATTCTATCGAAAATCCCATTTTCGAAAAATATTCCAGAAATCTCAATATTGACGAATAGAAATGTATTATAAATTTCCGAAAATCACCTCGGAAAATAATCCATCGAAAATCATGATTTCCAAAAATAAATCATAAATCCAAACCCGAGCATAATAGATTCGTAACCGAAATTCATATAGAAAAACAATGTCAAAATTATAATCCAAGGCAAAATATTATGCTCGATAATAAAATAATAAATAAATTATTATTTTAGGGAAAAATAAATGCATGCATCATTCTTTAACTATAAAAGTCCACTCACAGTACTATTGGGCGACCACACATACGAGTTCCTTCATTTAACCGTAGCTCGCGACATCGTCCTGTACACAATTATATTTCCATAAACGGTAATCCGAAAAAATAAATACGAACCTAAACGAAACCCGAAAATCCCAATCTCCAATACTTCTCAAATTCCACCCAAATCTCTCCCACAACACCAATTCCCCAATTAACATATTCCACAACGAAAACGAGGGAAATCCGACCGTCGGATTTCCCACAATTCAATCTCAAAACTCCAAACTTCGGAAAATCACAAACAATTCCAAACTCCTCCAAAATTCAACAAACTTCACATACAAGCTCTACAACATTTCTACAATTTAATGGGCTAAAAACTGAATTTAAAACACTGCCTTACACGCCTCCATGCGCCACCAACAGTGGCAGCGCGTGGGCCCCACGCTCCCGCGGCCACCACTTCCGATGGCCACCAAATTTTGGCAGCACCACCTACTCAACAGTCCAAGCATTTTTCACAACTACAAGAAGTTCCAATTTTACCAGTAAGTGATCCAAATTGGCCGGTGAATTTTTTCCAGAAAAACCCAAGAACCCTAGAATTTGAAATCGTCGATTCGACCTCCACACTGCAAATTGTGGCTCAAGGCTAGGGGGGAAATGATCCTTGGCAAAAACCGCACCTTCGACGCCGGTTTGGTGGCCGGATATGGCCAGAATCGCCGGAAATCGACGAAACCTCCGTTTAGCTACAGTAATCTTCACGGCTCAATTCCGAGCTCCTCCGGCTGAGCCACCGCAAAACACCACCATAGGCGTGACAAGGAGGAGAAGGCGAGCTTGTCGGTGCCCAGATTCAGTCGTGGGTCGGCCGGAGAAGGGAGAAATCGGAGGAAGAAGAAACCGGACCTAAGAGGAAGAAAGGGTCGGGGGAGAGGAGAGAGCAAAGTCAGTAGGTTTCCAAAAATGGAAACTTACCACAGTAACTTCCTATATTTATAGAAACTTACCGTGAACAGTAACTTTTACATTTTCTCTTATAACTTTCGCATACGAACTCCGATTTTTACGTACCACATATGCACGCGCTCGGTTTAACGTCCTCTACAACTTCCATGGAGAACATTTTCTCAAATTTTGACCCGAACGAAAAGTCAACTTTTTAGGGCCACTAAAAGTATCGAAACAAAGTAAAAAGTGAAAGTAATTGTCGTTTACCGTCCAAATGACTAGTAAACCGATAAATTTAGGTTTGGGACGTAACACTGCAACTCCAGCCAAGATTGGAGCCCGCCTGACAATATCAACGACATCAATCATAGCAAACCGGTCGCGTCGACATCACTGCCGCACACTAGCACTAGTGGTGCACCTTCATTTGTCGCAAGGCCTAGTGATCCTGGCACCTTCATACAGCGACATGCCACCATCATCTCCGACTTTATCTGCAACGACGGCAACTTCTCGACAAAGCAAGGCCACCACTGCTACCATAGTCAAGTAAAGCCCCACCGCCATTATAGGCTTTAAAAGACCAAAAACAGCGCCTCCACCCAGAATTGGAAAACAAACCTTCATCACATGTCTTGCTGCACCATACCACCTGAATAACTCAGTTGGGAACAAGACCGGCCGGTGACCAAGGCAGACAAGGCGGTGGCCTTGGGCCTCAGTTTAGGGAAGGCCTCGTATCAAATTGCACATCATATATACATACATATAAATATATATATATATATATATATATATATATATATCCTATCCAGAGCGATGCCTTGCTCTGAAATTTCAGAACGAGGTTACGGTTTATGGTCACTTTTCGGTCGCATTTCCACATATCGATCGTTCAGTTTTAAGCTACTAATGTATAGATCATCTTTGCAAAATTTCAACCAAATTGATGGTCGTTAAGGCATTGAACTGTCTTAAAGCTAGTACGGTTTAGGTTGGACAGATTCAATTCGTCCACTGGTTTAAGTGAGTTAGATATCTTAAAGATCATCAATTTGGCTGAAATTTTGTATATATGATCTATACATTAGTACCTAAAAACTGAACGGCCAAGATGTGGATATGAGACCAAAAAGTGACCATAAACCCTAACTTCGCTCTGAAATTCTCACTCTGGATAAATTATATACATATATATATATATATATATATATATATATTTGGAGGGTCGGCCTGCAGGCATGCGGTGGTCTTGTCGTCTTGATATCGATGCAGGCATGTGGTGCTCACCAATCAACAGTGAGATTGTGAGAATGTTTTGATATATATATATATTAAAAAAAAAATCCAAAACCTGCGTCTTACAACTGCACTGCATTCTTTTGGACCGTGGGACTGAAGACGCTCCTTTGAGGGCTTGAGGCCTCAAAATTTCATCCTTTTATTTTGTACTGGTAAAACAATAAACACCCAAAAAGTCTCCCATTTCTTCATCACTCTGCTGATTCTATTGTTCTTTATCTTTTTGAAAAGGTTGAATACTTGAATTGTTCTATTTGTTTTTGGTTGGAATTTGCTTGTTTTTGGTTGGAATATGAAATTCTTGTTCGGACTCGGGAATTTCACTCCACTGCCAGGATCTAGCAGTGACCAAATAAAAGGGGAGTCAGAGCCTCCTGTATAGCCAACGGCGCCAATGGCAGTAGCCTCTGACCGTTGTAGGGTGCTAGGATTATGTTCTGATTTGCTGAGTGAAAAGGACGTTATATCTTAAGAGCAAAGAACTTAAATGTGGGTCAACATTAAAAGATATTTTTATTAGTTATTTTTCTTTTTGTTTACATTTATTTTTTATTTTTTGAGAAATATTTGGTTTACATTTATTAGCTATTTTAAGATGTGATAAGTTCCACCTCAACTTTTAACTTCCCTGTTGTTCGTTTCACAACCAACCAATTTCCCGCTCTATCCGTCTTCCGCCGCGTCATTAATCTTTCACATTTCCCAACAACCACAAATCCGTGAACTTTACGAAAAAATAAAAATAAGCTGGAATGGTATTGTCGTAAATGAGTTTTTTGAGGGCATCTTTCTGCAACCAACCTACCCGTCTCGCTCTCTTTCTATCCCTCGTATAAATAAATCACCCTACAGCAAACAGAAGTTCTACATTTCAACCAACTATGGCCGGCCAAAACCCTAAACAACCCTCGACTCAGTATCACCACCATGTCGCCGCTTTGGCCTTCCCTTTCGGAACCCATGCAGGCCCTCTTCTAAGCCTCGTTCTTCGACTCGCTGCCGCCGCACCCGACACAATCTTCTCTTTCATTACTACTTCTAAAGCCAACAGCTCCCTCTTCTCGCCCACCTCCAAGGCCTCGGCATTCCTTAATGTGAAGACCTACGACATCCCCGATGGGTTGCCGGAGGGTTTCGTGCCCTCCGGCCACCCAGAGCAGGCAATTGGCTTCTTTCTCAAGGCGGCACCGGCCAACTTTAGGAGCGCGATGAAGGAGGCTGAGGCGGATTCCGGGCTGAAGATAGGGTGTCTGGTGACGGATGCTTTCTTTTGGTTCGCGGGAGATATGGCGGAAGAGATGAAGCTTCCCTGGGTACCACTTTGGACGGCTGGTCCTCGTTCCCTTCTTGTTCATGCTGCCACAGACTTAATACGACAAAGGGTACTTGGAACCGATGGTAAGGATCAATTTTGCTAATTAATCTTAGTATGTAAATATGGCTCAAATTAGAGAATGGATGCATACTTGAAACTGGATTTATATCAACTTATCAAGTAGTTTTGCCATTAGGAAGTGCTTTTAATATTGGTGCTATTGAGAATCTGACAGTGATAATACTGACTTAGACATTATGGTGGGTTGAGAAACTTAAATGTTTGGTGAGCATAACCGTGAAAATGAACTTCTTGCAAATTAAGGCATTAACAAAAGTATAGCCTTACCGCTGGTCCTTCTGATCGATCATTAAATGCATTTATTTTTTTCATGAAATGCAGAGAAAACCCTCGAGTTCCTTCCTGGATTTTCCAAACTTGAGGTAGCTGATTTACCTGAGGGAGTGGTATCAGGGAATTTAGAGTCACCAATATCATCCTTGTTACACAAAATGGGACAACAGCTGCCAAAGGCGGCCGCGGTTGCCATTAACTCATTAGAGGAAGCAGAACCGGACGTTGTGAACGAGCTCAAATCAAGATTCCAGAAGTTCCTCAATGTTGGACCCTTCAATCTAACATCGCCGTCGCCGCCATTACTGAAGGACGACAGCAGCTGCTTGGAGTGGTTGGACAAGCATAAGCCTGCATCCGTGGTATATATTAGCTTTGGAAGTGTGGTGAGACCACCACCTCATGAGCTAGCAGCATTTGCAGAAGCCTTGATTGAAAGTGCGTTCCCATTTATTTGGTCATTTAGGGGCAACCCAGATGACATATTGCCCAAGGGCTGTGACAAGAGTAGCCTAAATGGAAAATTAGTTTCCTGGGCTCCGCAGGTACAAATTTTAGAGCATGCTGCAGTTGGAGTTTTTGTGACACATTGCGGGTGGAACTCGACTTTGGAGAGTATTGTTGGTGGTGTGCCTATGATAGGCCGGCCATTTTTTGGAGACCAAATCCTGAACATGAGGACTGTGGAGACTGTTTGGGGGATTGGTGTGGGCATTGAGGGAGGGGTCCTTACAAAACATGGAGCAATCAAGGCATTGGAACTAATTTTGAGGGGCAAAGCCGGAAATGAAATGAGAGAAAAAATAAAAGTTCTAAAAAATCTAGCTCAATCCGCTGTTGAAGGTGATGGTAGCTCTTCCAAAGCTTTTAATAGCTTGGTTGACATAGCAACCAAGCATGAAGAAGTTTGATGACCAGTAAGTGTGGACACTGCAGTTTTTATTTGAGATTTGTCTGAATCGTGTTTCCTTTCTTTCTGTTTGCAAAACTTAAGCTTGTAATTAAGGCGTGAAAAAATGGAACATTCATTGAAAAACAAAGAAAGAAAAAGATCGAAACGAAGAGTGATCATTCAATAGATGAAGATCGACACCAATATTGGATGTGCATGATCAAGCATCAGCATGTAGTCTATATCCATTAATTCCAATTACCTGGCCTGTACTTGACTTTCTAGCAATGCTTCTACTCTTATGCACTTTCATTGTTAAGTTCTCATAAGCCTGTAACCACTTCATATCCATTATTTAGGTTTTAGGGTTTAGGCGCGCATCAAGAAAAGAGCTTTTATTGTTGATTACTTAGCCAACTAAGCTATTCGTTTGAGTCGGGCCTCCCTTCTTCTCTTGTAAGGTTTTTGGCGTTGTTTTGAGTCTAGCTAGGATAGGGGATACACTTTTATAAGTTTCTTTTGTGCTGTAGCCCTTCATTCTACCCAAAAACAAAAACAAAAAAAAATCACACCAATATTCATGGATCAACAAGAAAACTATTTTCAAGTTTTGCCAATTATAATTGTTACCGTTACAATTTGTAATCGCTAATTCCAAGAACACAAAAAATTTCAAGAAAATCAAGTCACATGTATTCCTTAAAACAACTAATTTTGTCACCTCAAGCTTATTTGTCATTCTTTTGGTTTTGGTTTAAATGTTAATTAATCAATGAATGACAGGAATAGACCATCTTCAATGCGAACATGAAAGTTGGGAAATAAAAGTATATTCCTTGCTTAAAATAGCACAGTACAATTATACTTGTTCGGAGCAAATCTATCAGTATATGAGCATATATAGTACCATTTGATTCAGTGTCATAAGTCTCGTCTTTATAAATGAGATGTCTTGTATTGTATTGACCTCAATTAGTTGTATTGTACTCTTCAGTTTTAGATTATAAAATAAAATACGAAGTATTCAAATATTTTAGGTGAAGAACTGCAACATGCCAAGTCCACTTCCACAAGACAGTCTTCAAAAAAAAAAAAAAAAAATCTCCAAATTTTGCATTTTTTTTTATGGGAAGACAACAATGTATTAGGAGTTAGGACCAAAGATTACACAAGACATCACACCATCCCTTCCAAGACTCAACAATAAAAGATGTCAGCTAAGTAACATTAGTTTTGTTTAAACAAAACTAGTAACAAAAAGTACAAAATCTTAGAACTTATGCATGGACCAAGAAATTGCCTTTTCAACAGTATTCGGTTCAACGAGAGAGAGAGACTTCCCAACAATGTATTAGGAGTTAGGACCAAAGATTACACAAGACATCACACCATCCCTTCCAAGACTCAACAATAAAAGATGTCAGCTAAGTAACATTAGTTTTGTTTAAACAAAACTAGTAACAAAAAGTACAAAATCTTAGAACTTATGCATGGACCAAGAAATTGCCTTTTCAACAGTATTCGGTTCAACGAGAGAGAGAGAGAGAGAGAGAGAGAGAGAGAGAGAGAGAGAGAGAGAGAGAGAGAGAGAGAGAGAGAGAGAGGACAGTTCAACTCAAAATCTGATACTATTATATGACCTTCCATGAATGGCTATCACTCACTGCATGTTCTTCTAGTTTCAAAGAAGGTGAGAACAGAAAGGTGCTAGAGTGAGCCTAAAGGAGCAAATATACAATTGATATTCACAACTATAGTCAAATCATCATATAAAGGCAATTAATAGAGTGAGGAATTGGGTAGGAGGTACTTGTTATTGTCAGCATTTGTATAATAATCTATCAAACATATTAATCCAATTGTTGTATTATTTTCTATGTGAGGGTCAAAATGAACCTGGAGATGTATATATGAAGATTGAAACCAAAATATGGACTCTATTCTGATCCATATATCCACTTTACATCAACAATGTGAACAACTGGTGGCATGCATCAAAGGTGGGCGATATGATAGAGGTGATGCAAGGATGAGGTAGATGGTGGTAGATTTAATGAATTGACGTAATCCTTTTAATTGTTTTAAAAGATGAAGTTTAAAAGGAAAATTGGATAAAAACATAAGAAAATATATAGAAATGTGTAAATAAAAGTTTCTTAATAAGAAAGAAGGGCAAACGAGGAAGTTTAAGGAAGATGATGGAAAAAAAAAAATTATGGGTGTGAATTTAGTAAATGGGGATGTGTATATAAAACTTCTCCTCCAAGAATCAATTGTTGGTCTCGCCACTGGATGAAAGTACACAAATAATGTAGACAGTTCCCTTACAAAATTTTTCGTGATTGAATTAAAAGAGATAAAAAATAAAAAAGAACAACAAATTGTTGTAGATACCTATTTAATTGTTCGAGGGTGTTTTGATAAAATTAAGGAGATGTACTTAGCTTTTAGCTTTTTAAATAGGGAAAATTTCACAAATGATCACTCAATTATGACTCATTCGACACTTTGGTCACTGAAGCTTCAAATATATCACTTTGGTCACTCAACTTGTGATGACCTGGATTTCTGTTATGTAATTTTGGTAATTAATAATGGACCAGTTGTACGAATAATTGTTATTATGCTTTATTCGTAGGTTGTTTGTGAAGTGGAATGGTTTTCATATGTATAATTATTCGAATTTCACAGTTTAGGGGGTTGTGTGATGTTTGACTTTTTATACGTTGGGATTTTCGGAAAACTTCCTCTTGAAAGTTGTAGAGAGCGTCGATACGAGTTCATGGACATGCGGAACGCATCAATCGGAGTTCGTATGTGAAAGTTATGAGCATTTGAAGTTTTGGGAAAGTTCTATAAATAGGAGTTTCCATTTTCAGAAACTTACTATTTACATTTCACATTTACCATTTCTGAAAAAATCAGAAATGCTCTGTTCTCTCTCCTCGCCCCGGACTGACCCGACCAGAACCCGGTGTCCCGACCCGACTTTTCCGGCGAACTACGGCGGTCTCTGGCAGTGAAACTTGGTCAGCTGGTTCGCCTCCTCAGTCTGGTCGTCCCTGTGGTGTTCTCTAGCGGCGATATCCACCGTGTGCGGCGCAGCAAGGCGGTGCAGTTGAGTGATTTTGGACCCGACCGGAAAACGCAGCTTCGGCGACGGCACGGCTTCAAGTTTCCTTCCTTGGCTTCGTGGGGGTCGTCTGAGTCGATCTATGGTGTTTGTTTGGATCGATTTACGTGGAAATCGAGTCAACTCAGTTTGAGCAATAATCCAAACCTTGTGAGGTAGTTTTTGACCCTTTATGCTTGTTTTCTGACTTCGAGCTAGTTATGAAAATTCACAAGCATGCTTAGATAAAGTTTTTTGATATTGGGAGTTTTGGGAAATATTGAGTTTTGGCCGGCGGCGGTGCACCATCGTCTGTGGCGGCTTTCTGGACATGTAGGGAACCTTTTTTGGTATTATATATGTTCTAGTCGTTGATACAAGCGTTTCGATATATAATATGCAATTTTTGGAGTTCGTTTGGAATTGTTGTGATTTTTGCAGTTTTATACTGATCAATTTATTCGATCCGTGAGGATTCGAGCCCCCGATCGACTTGTGGTTTGGTCACGTCGATCGTGGACGTATTTCGGAGACTTTGGGAGGTCTCGGATGTGGTTGTGCCTTGATTGGATCCACTTTGGGGATTTTAGTTCAAAACAGGGGTTTCGAACTTAAATCAAATGTGAATCGTTACTAAGTTGGAACCGTATGTGATTAGGTACTGACGAAGTACATTGGACGGTTATTTTGTGGATTGGCGGCTTTGTGCTTTATTGAAGATGCAGCTGGAGTTCGAGGTGAGTAATCTCACAAGGTTCTTTATGAATGGAATTACCATTATTGTTTTGCCGTTAATCATTTAACTGCAAACTATAGTTGGTATTAGTAGGCATTCCTGAGTGAATGGCTACGTATATATATATATATATTTACATGAAATATATATATCCTTGTGGATGATTGTGATGAATAATAATATGCATAATGGTGTTCAAATTATTGTTGAATGTGACTTTTGAGGAAACAATATTGTGGAAAAAGATGTTTTCTATTGTTTGAAAAGTATTGAGCTTGATGTTACATTTTGAGTCAAGCGTGACTCATTTTAGATGTGTTGGTCTTTGTACCAAGGGTCACAGATGGTGAGCAGGGATTAGGAAAGCCGAAACTAGATGTTTGTAACGTTTTTAGGTCGGGTGCGACTTACTTAATGTTTGGCTTTAAGACCAGACAGGGTCTAAAAAGATTATATGTCACAGATGGTGACAGGTTGCAGATGATGACCTTGATGTTTGATTTCATGACCAGACGGTCTGAAGATCATTTGTCACAGATGGTGACGGGACATAGATGGTGACCTTAATGTTGATTATGAGACCAGACGGGGTCTAAAAAAAACCACATGTCACAGTTGGTGACAGGTCGCAGATGGTGACCAAGGCAAGAAATAGGTAATCACGTCCGTGGCTGGACGAGTGGCTACGATTTCAATAGAGCTATAGTCTGTCTGCCATTATAAATTATGGGGGTAACGGTCGAGGTTGCTGGAGACTCATAAGTATGTAGTTAAAGGAGAATTCCTTGAGTATTCTTCTTTTATTGTCTAGATGAGACTTGAATTGCTTCTTGATGGTTAAGTTAGCAAATAGAACATTGTCACAGCGGTAATTTATGTTGTCCTTTCGATGGAAAGGTTATGGAGTGTTAGAAGGAATCATGGTTGCATGACTTCCTTTAGCTGATGTGTGTGAGTTGTTGATTGATGTTCATGAGTTACTTATACGAGCTTTCATAAGCTTACCGGGTTTTGTTGTGTGGACGGTGCACCACAATATTGGTGTAGGGGTTAATCCTGCAGGTTAGGGTAGTGGTGGCTGAAGCTGAGGTAGCTTGTTGGCAGCTGAACGGGTAGGAAGCAAATTTTATTGGCTTTGCCATTGTTATGACTTTCGCTATGTAGTAAGCTCTGAGGATCATTTACATTTTATTTTGTGATGACAATTTAATTCGTAAGTTTTGTAATATATAACTATGTGGAGCGGGTCAATATTTGAAATTGTGGGTTCAGGGCATCAATATGTACTTGCTGTAAAGGGAAGATGTCTCCATGTATTTTGTATTGATGGTTGAACGATTGCGCATGTATAATTATGAGATTATATATCGATTTTTATTTGTGATAAAATTAGGGGCATGACACAACTATTACACTCTCAATCACTTTAGTCACTTTGTTAATTTTTTTCATTAAAAAAAATTACTCTTTGGGTGACTAAAGTGATTGATAGTGTAATAATTGAGTGACTAAAGTGATATATTTGAAACTTCAGTGATCAAAGTATCGAATGAGTCATAGTTGAGTGACCATTTGTGGAATTCTCCCTTTTAAGTATTTAAAACAGTGAATTTGAAATTCAATAAGTAGGAGATGTTTAAATATCAAATTTAGATATTCAACTAAAACCACCTTTAATCTTTTACTCAAATTTTTTTTTTTCTTTTGGACCCATCGATGATGGGATCGTACTTTAGTAAAAGGAGATGTAATTAGGCCTTTAGGAGAATGAATAACTGCTTTAATTACCCAACAGCTCACGTGAAAGGATGAGGGAAAAAAACCGAAAAAACCGAAAAAGTAATTGATCAAGAGCCTTAAGATCAATCCAATGGTCAAAATATTTGTTGACTAGTTGAGTATGGAAACTGAACACCTGAGAACCTTCCGCGAAGATGACAAAAAGTGGTCTTATTAAAACCTTATCCAGAGAAAACCTTACGAGTCAAAACTCGATAGGTGAGGAAAGACCGCGAGAGAGAGGAATCGCTAAACGAGTGCATGTAAAACGGCTCAGTCTAAAGACTCGTGAGCTAGCAAGTATTGATGATCATCAAGTACCTTGTAGCTTTATTTGATTGGTTCAGATTCGGGGACTTGAAGAGGCCAGTGTTGAAAATCTCATCAACGATCAGAGCATCTCCTGAAGGATAGTATTCACTATTCAGGATCGACAGTTGTTCTCAGCTAGCAATCCTACGCACTAATCTGCCTCCAATTTTGACTATAAACAATTAGAAATACCAAGAAATATTCCAAATATCCTACTATGCATGACCATGGCTGTATGATGGAGCTTTAAAATTGTATATTGCTTTTCTTGATTTCTTCCCACATAAAGGGATTAAATTTCCTCAAGTTATAAAGTGACATAGGACATAGGACATAGGACAGTCCGGTCCAAAAAATCAGCATTCATTATATATCTCTGTAGGCGGAAGTCTCTGCTCTCAACTTGAACACTAGTCTTTGGAAAACAAGAACACAAGCAATGGCTGACGAAGAACAATCTGCTGGTCTTGAATCACCCTTGATTCCAGTTCAGCCCCAACAACATGCAATACAATCAACAAGGGGACAATTCACGAAAGGCGAATTGTTCGGGGAACTGAAGAAGCAGTTATTGTTGGCAGGGCCGCTGGTATCATCAAATTTCTTGTTGTTTGGTATGCAGGTTATTTCAGTCATGTATGTTGGTCATCTTGGGGAGCTATCACTTGCAGGTGCTTCTATGGCCACTTCATTTGCATCTGTGACTGGTTTGAGCTTGATAGTAAGTTGTCTTTTTCTTTCATCTTACATAATAAAATAAAGCCAAAAAGGGAATCTGATGAATTTTTTCTTATATAGAATCTCTAGTAGTTTCAATATTGGGAGAGAACAGAGAAAACAGAGCGAGCTTGAACCCCCAATGAAATACAATAGACAAGTAGTCTACTACTCTACTTAATTAGCCCTTGCACTTATTTAGAATCCTTATGTATGGACAGTAACTGAAAATCCATGCCAATAAACAGTTTTCCCCTCTCAGTTTAACTATTTTGACTTACTACAAATGATATAACTCATCTTTCTACAAATCTTCCTCGCTTTCGGAAAACCTGTTTAGTCATTTTGATTACTATAGAAATCATTAGAATGGTTTGTTGAACTTAAAACACTAATCTCTATGTTGTTTCACTTTGCTTGTTCATAGTTGCCTGACTAAACAATTGCTTGATATTTGATAAAGGTGTTCTTCAAAACAAAGGGGTGTTTTGCAAAATATAAATCGTTGTGTACGGCAATAACAATAGTATCTGCTATCTTAAATTGGTGAACAGATAGGAATGGGTAGCGCATTAGACACATTTTGCGGGCAGTCATATGGAGCAAAACAGTATCATATGCTTGGGATACACTTGCAGAGGGCAATGCTTGTTCTTCTGCTGGCCTGCATTCCTATTGCAACTATATGGTTCAATGCGGGCTACATTCTTCAATCCTTGGGTCAAGATCCAGAAATTGCTGCAGCTGCTGGAAACTATGCTCGTTTCTTGATACCTTGCATTTTTGCTTACGCAGTCCAACAATGTCATTCTAGATTCTTGCAAACCCAAAGCAATGTGGTTCCTATGATAGTTAGCACTGGCACAGCAACACTAGCACACTTGCTTGTCTGTTGGCTTCTGGTATATAAGACAAGCCTTGGATATAGAGGAGCTGCTGTCGCAATCTCCATCTCATATTGGATCAATGCGTTGTTCTTGGTTGTTTATATCAGAGTTTCTCCCTCTTGTAAACACACATGGACGGGATTTTCAAAGGAGGCATTTCATGGAATTCCCAACTTCATAAAATTATCTATCCCTTCAGCTATAATGATCAGGTAATTTTCATTTATGTCGCTGACGTATAACATTGAGCTGATTAGAGCACTAGAAGCCAGTACCAGATTGTTTGAGCAAATCCAAATACAAAGTTCCTAACCCATTTCTTACTCTCTGTGTGTGTGTGTGTCTGTGTCTATATATATATGTGTGTGTGTGAAGTTCTCAAATGTTTGTTGTTTGTTGGTGTTATTTCTGCGAGCAGCCTAGAAATCTGGTCATTCGAATTGATGGTTCTCTTATCCGGTTTTCTTCCAAATCCACAGCTTGAAACCTCAGTGCTATCAATCAGGTTTGTGTTTTGACATTAACGCGAATGACTAATTGAAATCAATACAACTCTGATAATAGCTAACTAGCAGTGAATTTGTCACCTGTTTTCAGCCTTAACACATGCTCCATGATATACATGATTCCTCTTGCATTCGCCGCTGCAGCAAGGTTTGTCTAATGCATGCCTCCCTTGTTCATATTTGTCTCAGCAGTTCTTTCCTGGTCTTTATATCCATATATTAATTGTGTCGTAGCACAAGAGTTTCAAATCAACTGGGTGCCGGGCAACCACGACTTGCTCGTCTAGCAGTAGGTGTTGCACTATGCATTGTTGTTACCGAAGGTATTATGGCTGCTGCTATACTGATACTGGGTCGAAAAGTTTGGGGATACTGTTACAGCAGTGAAAAGGAAGTGATCAATTATGTTGGACAAATGCTTATTTTGGTTGCGGTATCCCACTTTTTTGATGGACTTCAATCTGTGCTTTCAGGTTTTTTCCCATTTTGCTTAATTACTTCTCCCATAACAACCATTTTTTCAACTGAATTATCTCGTTCTGAATTTTATAGCATCCTCTGGGTTGATTAGGAATTTCACTTTCAAAATCATGTCCTATCTACTCAATATTGCATGCGAACCATGTTTTCTCTTTTTAAAGAAAAGACTTTAAAACTAATTTACAAATTCAGGTATCATAAGAGGAAGTGGACAGCAGAAGATTGGGGCATATGTTAATTTGGGAGCTTATTATCTTATGGGAATTCCTACGGCAATATTATTAGCATTTGTATTCCACATTGGAGGAAAGGTGACGCCAAATCCTTTCACTCTTCGTCTTAAAATTTTAATGCGTTCTTAATCCTTTTGGGAGGGGAATATGATACTACTTATGTCATACTAATACAAAGTAACATGTTCTTTTATAGGGTCTTTGGATGGGAATCATTGTTGCGCTATTTGTGCAAGCACTGTCTCTTGCAATCATAATCTTATTCACAGACTGGGAAAAAGAAGTAAACTAGCTACTTTCATATATGTTTCATTTGTCAGCCTCTATTACAATAATCTCATGCTTTTTTTTATTTTTTATCATTCTTCGTTCTGTAGGTGAAGAAAGCTTCTGATAGAGTATACAACACACCAACCGCTTCTGATGCATAGAAAATAAGAAGATGCGTATCGGCCCAATGGCGGACGCAGTATAGGACAAGTGGGGACTACTGCCCTAAGTGAACTAGTGAATTTCTATCAATAGGGCGCCACAGCGATAGCTTAGGCAGTTAGGCATGTATAATAATATATGTTATTTGATAAGAAGCAAAACTTTGATTGGATGTGTAATTTTTAATACATATATATATATATATATATATATATATATATATATATATGCACATGCATACAGGCTGATCACTGACGTCCACACAAATGCAAAAGTGCGGATGTCCCTCCTTAGGCCTCGATCACACGGTGATGGTGTTGTTGTGGTTGCCGGTGCCAAATCAGGCATCGATGTCAAGCATTTGCTTGCCGATGGAGTCGTCGATGAAGAGTTTGAAGTCGACCTTGATGGGCTTCCATGGTTTTAGGCGAGCTCACCGTGCACACCATCGATTCCGATCAGCTGAGTCGTTGCCTTGATAGTGACACTGTCCGGGATGCCCAAAGTGTTCGTTCCGCAACCGCAGCGCCTGAAACCACTGCCTGATCGAGGCCTGAGGAGGAATATTCACACTTTTGCATCTGTGCGGACGTCTTCTTTTGAATGGCTCCTTCTATATCACTTGAAACCACTGCCTGATCGAGGCTTGAGGAGGAATGTACACACTTTTGCATCTATGCGAACGTCTTCTTCTGAATGTCCACACACACACACACAGTCTTTCTATGTTAAGGACCTTCTTAGATTTTAAAATCTAAGGATTTCTTTGAATAGACTGACTTTTTTATCGCATATTCACATCTCAACTGTTCAATTTTTAAGTCCTAATGTATAGATTACTTATGCAAATTTTCAGCCAAATTAATCATTAAGACATTCAAAACTACGATTTACAATTATAAACACGAATGGTTCAGGTCGGACATATTCGGTTTGTTAATTGATTTAATCTAGTTCAATACCTTAACGATCATCGATTTGGTTGAAAATTTGCAGAAGTATTTTATACATTAGGACCTAAAATCTGAACGGTCGAGATGTGAATATGCGATCGAAAAGTGAGTCTATTCAAAGAAATTCTTAGATTTTAAAATCTAAGGATGGCCTTAGCATAGAAATACTGTGTGTGTGTGTATATATATAGGATTTTTCTCAGGTGCGGACGTCTGTACCGAAATTTCGATACGAATTTTCTGTTTTCACCCACTTTCCGATCACATATTTTGATCTTAACCGTTTAGTTTTTAGGTCCTATTGTATAGATCATCTCTACAAAATTTAAGCCAATTTGGTGATTGTTAAGGCATCCAAAACGGCAATTTACACGAACGGACCGAATCTGTCGAACCGGAATCGTTCGGATACATCGTTGTAATTTGCAGTTTTGGATGCCTTAACGATCACCAAATTGACTGAAATTTTGCAGAAGTGATCTATACATTAGGACCTAAAAACTGAATAATTAAGATGTGAAAATGTGATCGGAAAGTAGAAGAAAACCGGAAATCCGTACCGTCCGCACCGTAGCCGGACTGTATACACACACACACACACACACACACTAGATAGATAGCCCGTGCTTTGCTACGAGTATTTTTATTATCAATATATGTTTTCAGTTTAGTAGAGTACATAAACAACAATTATCTTTTGGTAGTTAAATCGTAAATGAAGCTAGATAGCCTGTGCTTTCTTTCTCGATTTTCTGAGTCAAAAGAGCAATAGTAGGTTTCAATGCAAAACCAATGGCAACTGTAACTACAATTCCCGAAGGCTTGAACCCATATACAGTAGAAAATTCAACTAAACTTGACTGCTTGATTACACTGGTGATAATTGTAATATAATCCCCAAAGGTTGAGCATAAACACCATGTCGATACACCAACTTGGAAAGCTAACCCAAAAACTCCCTGAAATAGTGTCATTGAAAGTTTGAGTAAGTTTTAAAGTAAGCAACATATGATGGTTAATGTAGGTTATTTACTTAGTATAAAACAGGTGACAACCTTTAACTTAGGGTTTAAGCTGTTAACTATTGGCACATAACTGAAAAGGAATGAGAAATAACATTACTGTTTCCTATTGCTCTATTTTGGATTTAAAGTCTACCAAATACTTGAGGAAATACTGATAAATTGGTATTTAATACAAAAAGAAGGGTTTGTAATGAGAAACTTGAAGTGATAATAACCATCAATAGTTATAGCAGCAATACTAATAACTCTAAGTAGAAAACATATTTCAATTTCTTTTTTGACAAAAAAGGTATAAATACTGAGCTATAATAACTGGATAACCAGATTCTGTTCATTTTTTCTCATTCAAAGTACTTGCTTGCTCATTCATTAAGCCTGTTTAAACTTGAATTCAACTCAAACAAAAGATGCAAACTTTATAAAAAATCTAACTTAGACAAAAAATACAAAAGAAAATGATTCATAATTATATTGAAATTGAAAAACTACCTCAGGAACAGTTGGAGTTGATTGAAAAAACCTTTGGCAATCTGAAAGCATATGACAAAGTTAATATCTTCAAAGAACATCTAGTTTGCAATCAAAAAGAGGTATATACCAAAATCACTGATATATATAATCATATGAAAAAACACTAAATCAATCAATCTGAAAAAACACAGCCAATATATCGAAAATGCTATGATGATCTTAAAAACAATGAATCAGAAGCCAAAATATGTCAATGAATCATGTTGAAGCAAACATCAATGTGATTTGCGCTAACTGTCTAATAAACTTCTAATTACCAATATCAAAGGTTGCAATTAACAACGATTCCTATAGTAGACAAAAAAGCCAACAAAATATTAGGCAAGGTTTACCCATGGTATCGCAAATAGTAGAAATCAAAACCGAGAACAAAATCTCTCTTAATTTTTACTCACCATATGTTACCATGAATTCGGACCCATCCAAATACAGATTGCAGAAATTAAAATCAATATGGTATGAGCTGCATAAAAATAAAAAAAATAAAATATCGTATATTACCTTATTATTACCAGGTATGATCCAAATCCAATAAAACTTGGCTGCAATATTGTATTAAAAAAAAAACAAATAAATAAATAAATAAAACAAAGGTTAGCAATGCCAAAAGTCTTCAAAAATACACTAAACACAGAAAACTCTGTACATATATCACAAACACTAAGCCAACACTTCCATAAAAGCTGAAAGTCTATATTTTCATTATCAAACTTTGTCCGGCTCAAAGTGTGTATTGTCATCCTAAGTATCTATACAATCAAATACATCACTTTTTGAATTCAATCAATAATACTACATAAGAGAGAGAATTTTCGTTTTAGAAAGAAAGATGAAGCACCATAATTAAAAACTCATTACGGCAAACCTAGCCAAATACAGAAAGTAACAGAAATCAAATAACCTAGTAAGGACATGAAATCAAAGTTTGTACCTTCAAAGAAAATAGTTGACAATAAAAGCCATAGTTTCTGGTAAAGTAATAATAAACGATTAGGGTCTGTATCTTCACATTGAAATTTAAACACAAACTACCCAACAATCCTCAAATGAATTAATAAACAAACAAACACCCTTATCACCCAAACCATGAACAATGAAGCAAAAACCAAACCCCTAATTCTCATTATTCTCATTTTCCACAATCGAGGATCAAACAAACCAAATCAAAAACCCAATTTCACCAAAAAAAACAAAACAATGGAAAACCCAGAAATCCCTCAATTTCCATCCAAAGACCACAACTTTAAACAAAACCCAGATAACCGAGCCCAGAAGAACTCGAATCGAGACAGTATTCATATCCAGGTGCAATTGGACCTGAGAATTAGGTGAGAGAGTTACCGGAATAAAGGTTCAAACTTCGGAACCCTAGCTTGAAATTATCGGATTCAATTGGATTGACTTGGCGACGACTCTAAAAAACGCTTTAGAAAAAAGCAGCTAGATTATTGCTTTGAACAATAGAGAGAGAGAGAGAGAGAGAGAGAGAGGAAGTGGAGAGGGGCGAGAGAAGAGGGACATGAATTACAAAAAAAAGAGGGACAAAATCGTCTTTTCTGTCTATTATAAATGGTAGTAACAGTACCTGGCCTTTAGTATATTAGTAATATACATATTTTATCCAGAGCAGAGCTCTTTGAAATTAACGTGTGAAGTTTGAATTTTGGGTCACTTTTCGTTCGCATATCCACATCTCAACCGTTCAGTTTTTAGGTACTAGTGTATAGATCATCTCTGCAAATTTTCAATCAAATTAATGATTGATAAGATATCTAACTTGCTTAAACCAATGGACGGACTGAATTTGTCAACCTGAACCGTACTAGTTTTAAGGCAGTTATTCATGCCTTAACGATCATCATTTTGGTTGAAAATTTACAGAGATGATTTATACACTAGTACCTAAAAACTGCCCCGGGGACTAGGTAATTTTCTTATTTTAAATTTTATTTTAATTTTAACAACATATATTTATATAATAAAAATATAAAAGGTATTGATTTCCATATATATATATATATATAGATTTTAAAGTAAAAATGAAAAGAGGTATTTTAGAATACCTCGTCCAAAGCATTTGACTGACTGCCCGATATGCCCATTGATTTCCATAGTTAGGGTATCTCCAATAGAGTAGCTAAATTCAATTTTTAGCTATATATAACAATTTCTAATGCAAAATTCAGCTCCAACAGGCTAGCTATAGATAAGTTAAATTTAACTATAACTAAAATGGTTAGCTATATTTAGCTAGAGTATCCTACATAGCTAAAGCAAAAGTTATATTTCTCTCTCTTCTTTCGTCCACATGTCAGTTTACAATTTGGTAAAATATAGTAATTATTTACAAATAGCTACTATTGCTGGAGTAACATTGCTAAATCAATAGCTATATTTCACAATTTTAGCTAAATTTAACTAAAAAACAATTTCTACTGTTGGAGATGCTCTTAGTTAGCATATATATACTAATTCATCACAGCCACAAAAATATTTCTAAACTAATATCCAGAGTCAGTTAGCATCTAAGCATCATCAATTTCCTCCCAGTAACTGACCCATCTCCACCAGCCCAGTAGCGTACTCGTATGCGCATAAACCTCATTTGTTTCTTGTTCAGCCTAAATTTCCAGAAGAAAAGAAACGGTAGGTTTCTAGCAAAACTGCAAAAGTACACAAATCTCACAAATTATTCACAACTCTATTGCTTTCCAAGAGCAAGAAATTGAAAGTCATATTTTCCCAACTACAAAGTCCAAGAATTCCAATTATGCCGACTCCCTCATAACAAAGCTACAAATCAAGCTGATCTAACTTTCAATTTTCAGGAATCGGAGTTGAAAGGTTTTACTAGAACAATACTTCAGTGTCTTAGTAACCAAGAACATTGATTCTCGAAGAACATAATAAACAACACTAAAGCATTTCTGCTAAATCACATCAAACCAAGAACGTGACAAACACCACTATTTCAATTTTGATTGAAGTGAAATAACAATAAGTACATAACAGGGGAAATTGAGAAACTAAGAACTGGGTTTCAGATTTTAGATTTTCCAACAGATTTGAGTTTTGAGAGAGAGAGAGAGAGAGAGAGAGAGAGAGAGAGAGAGAGAGAGAGAGAGAGAGAGAGAGAGAGAGAGAGAGAGTGAGAGAGAGAGAGAGAGTGAGAGAGAGAGAGAGGACAAGTCACTGACGGCCAGATTGGGTTTGAGGAGAGGGCCGGATCAAAATCAGATTCAAGGATAAACTGAGAGAAGATTGATGTGTCGCCGGCCCACGGTGCCCGTGCGGTCGACCGTCATCCGTGGAGGAGATTAGGGGATAGTGAGTCTGAGAGTCAAAGATAGAGAATTTGAGATTCTGAGAGTTAGAGTCTCGTTTTGTGTTGAGACTTGAGTACGAAGTTGTCATTTTGACGATGACTAGAACGCCAAAACGCTCAAGCGCCTAGCTCCCAATATCACACGCCTAGAAAGCCTAGTCGCCGCCTAGGACTGCTTATGTAACACCCTAACTCGGACTAATAGGAAATAAACCCGGATTTCTAAAGGGAATATAGAACATGAAAATGTGAATTGGAGTCAATTCTTCATTTTATCTCAACACTGAAATTTGTATGAAGAACCATTAGTTTTACCTTGATAAGGGCAGATCCAACCATTGGATTTTCATAAAATTTGAACACGGTTTAGAAGACACAATTCTAAGAAACTTTCATGAAGAAGTCAGGATCACCTGAGTACCAGAAGATGGAGCGTTTAGCCGTCGAAGTCAGCTGACGAGCAGAGTTTCGTGAAATTCAGACTTGGCAATCAGAATTTGCCCTGAAGGTACCATAGATCTTCCACCACCGCAGGGTAATCCCAAGGGAACTAATCCTGCTCTGATACCATTTGTAACATCCTGACCCTTTTTATTTAATACCCGAAACCTTCTCTCTCTCTCCCTCTCCATCTATCCTCTAAGGAGAGCTGGTACGGAGTTGCATATGGCTACATCCATGGGGTTCCTGATCGCTCCCAACTCCGTACCAGCTCTCCTTAGAGGATAGATGGAGAGGGAGAGAGAGAGAGAAGGTTTCGGGTATTAAATAAAAAGGGTCAGGATGTTACAAATGGTATCAGAGCAGGGATTAGTTCCCTTGGGATTACCCTGCGGTGGTGGAAGATCTATGGTACCTTCAGGGCAAATTCTGATTGCCAAGTCTGAATTTCACGAAACTCTGCTCGTCAGCTGACTTCGACGGCTAAACGCTCCATCTTCTGGTACTCAGGTGATCCTGACTTCTTCATGAAAGTTTCTTAGAATTGTGTCTTCTAAACCGTGTTCAAATTTTATGAAAATCCAATGGTTGGATCTGCCCATATCAAGGTAAAACTAATGGTTCTTCAAACAAATTTCGGTGTTGAGATAAAATGAAGAATTGACTCCAATTCGCGTTTTCATGTTCTATATTCCCTTTAGAAATCCGGATTTATTTCCTATTAGTCCGGGTTAGGGTGTTACAAATGGTATCAGAGCAGGGATATGATTGATAGGGTATAAACTGGGGGGAGAAATACGATCGTGGTTTGGGAGCTTGATACTGTTGTGATTTATTTTCGGTCAAGGTCTAGGCTTTAAGTGAGTTTGATTTAAGTGAGTTTGCTTATGTTTGATGTTTTGCGGTTGCATGTAGTGTTTGAGATGATGATAATGATTTCTTTTGGTTTTGGTAAAGTGGTGTAGCTACTGTTGGTTTCTGGCGTCAGTACAATTATTGGCTTCTCTGAATTGTTTATCCTGTTGGATTTGACGAATATATAGTCTTAGAGTAAGACTTTGGTGTGGTTTATCCTTCTTGAAGGACAATACTACTTCAATGTCAATTCGGCTAGGGTTAACAATCATAAAGATTGTTAATGGTCTTCTGACCTTGTTTTGTCAAGAAG
Organism: Rosa chinensis; assembly: GCF_002994745.2. Lineage (NCBI taxonomy): Eukaryota > Viridiplantae > Streptophyta > Magnoliopsida > Rosales > Rosaceae > Rosa > Rosa chinensis. The sequence continues at coordinate 22,677,422 of NC_037091.1, read as the reverse complement.
CAAAAGAACTGTCCTCTTTCATTTTGTATGTCTGATCGATATCATTTACAAGGAGAAGTTAAATAGAAGCAAAAGTTACTGGGCACAAGATGCTTGAAATTGAGTAAATCTAACATACTTTGCATGAATTTTATGTAGTGTGATTGCAGATCACTAATACCTTTGTAGAGAAATTGTGCAGAAGTTTCAGATTCGCAGGGAGTTAAACTAGCTCCAAACTTGGTTTTGAAGACTTTACATATTTTTCTTTTCTTCATTTGTATTTATTAGTACAAGTGCATGTTTATTATTCTTTTCATTGTGCATTAATTTGGTTATGTAATTATCTATATATATTCCGCCAACGAAGCCAGGGAAGGATCCATCAGTCTCTGCTGCAAGTATCTATCAGGTGAACTACTTATACTTAGTTTACTTTTACCAAGCATTTATTGCTGGATTTACTTGCATATTGGATTAATTTATGCATATACGACTTCGGCATTAATCCAAACAGTTGGCATGTTTCCAAATCCAATATTGAGATTGCAAATTTCAGGTTATGATTTTATTTCAAAGGGGACAGTATGTGACACGAATGAAAAGTGACAAGTTAACAAGTTAATGGATTGAATCCGGTTAGGCCCGGGATATAATTAAGGAGGGACCAAGTTCCCTTGGGTGGAAGACCCTAAACCTGATTGGGGCTTGTGGGATGAGCGGATAATTAAGTAGGGATTGTGCTTCCCTAGGGTGAAAGACCCAAAACCTAATCGGGAATCCACTTAGTACGGGGTGTGCTCGGTGGCCTTAATACGAGCAATGGGCTCTAACCGGATGATGAGAATGAATATGCAACCATGGACGGCAATAGTTGGTTTGAATTGCAATTGGTTTGAATGGCCAGACCAGGTATGATCAAATGTTTGTGGCTTTATGGTACAAAGACAAGGTATGGTCAATTTGAATGGCAAACTCTCTGGAACAAGTTGTAGATAAGTAAATAATCGAATTATTGAGATCGATAAGTAAATAATCGAACTATGTCACTTAAGCTCGATATCCGGGGCTCATAGATTCTTATTCACTGCTCAATGCCGGGTATTACAGCTTAAATGGCTGCCAAGAAGCCCACCGCCTACCAGCATCACCTAGGCCATAATCGAATAGGGGAGGCTGCACCCAGGCTGCCACCTAGGCCCATTTTTAGAACATTATATATATAGGACCCTTTCTGATAAGAGATCCTTTTTTTTGGCTATTCTAAGGGATTGATTATTTGACCAACTTTTTGATCACTTATAAACATCTTCACCGTTCAATTATTAGGCCTATATGAATAGATCAATTATGTAAATTTTCAGCCAAATTAATATTAGTTAAGGCATTCAAAACTGTGATTTACAATTATAAAAATGAAAAGGTTCAGTTTTGATAGATTTGGCTTATTAATAAAATGTTGAGTTCATTCAACTCCATTTGAGCTTTTCTTTTAGGAATGGACACTGGAGAACTTCAATGTCTCGCGTATAGTGTGACTATGCACACCATTCTCCGTCATAGACAATTATTCTTAGAGATGTTGCCTACATATTCCTATATCACTATGATGACTGGGCCATCAAGTTTAGTTCAAGGACATGGAATGGCCCAATTTCTTTTGCCCAATGGCACCTTGATCACAGTCGCAGAAGCTCTCTACACTCCTAGGGAAAATCAAATCCTATTGACCTTTAAAGATATTCAAGCCAACGGATTCCATGCAGAAATGCATACTGAGAATGGAAAAAAGTTCTTTTGCATTACCTCTAATGATTACGGATGAAAGCGCATCTTAGAGAAGCTTATGTGTCAATCTAGTGGACGTTATGTCACTACTATTCGACCTATTGAATCCAATAACATAATGAGAGAATATCTCTAGGATTCAGACACATATTGGCTTTGGCACGACAGGTTATGTCATCCTCATCATGATATGATGGTCCGTCTAATAAAGACTTCACAGGGACATCTTCGAGTGAAACAAAGCAAGAATTAGAAATTGATTCCCGAACCATGTGAGACAGCCGTTGCCATTCCTGGCCATGCCACGGTCTATCGTCGGCCCCTGTAATGACGCAATAAGTGGCGTAATTATCACCAATTTTGCTTCCACCATCATTTGTGACACACAAGCCCAACCAAAATCCTCATTGGTTGCTGCTAAGGTCCCTTGCTAATTCTACAAAGCCTGTTCCTTAGGGAAATTAAGACCAAGACTGTCCTACGCAAATGATACGAAATTTCTCATTCTGTTCTTACATAGAATGCGAAGGGATTCTGTGGACCGATTCAACCAACTTGTGGACCGTTTATGGTATTGTTTGGTTGACGCGTAGACATGTTGGTCACATGTCGCGCTACTGTTCATTCCTAATGCTGCTTATACTAAACTCTTAGCTCTAATCATAAGGCTACAGGCTTACTATCGGGATCATCCTATTTAGTCAACTCGACTTGACAATGCTGGAGAGTTTACTTTGATGACTTTCGGTGATAATTGCATATCATTGGGACTGATGTTGGACATCATATTCCCATGTACACACTTAAATGGTCTTGTGGAAGCCGTCATTAAACGAGTATGATGGTCCCCCGGATATTGGTAATGCGCACCAATCTTCCTATATCCACTTGGAGTTATTCAATATTGCATGTAGCTATGCTAATTTGTCTACGACCCACCGCCACTCAATCTATCTCTTCATTACAGCTAGTTATTGGGTACAAGTATCTTGTACTTATGCATATTTGAGTGCGAGATTTATGTGTCAATTGCGTCGCCACAATGCACCAAGATGGGTCCTCACAGACGAATGGGTATATACATTGGATTTGAAGCTCCAACGATCGTCCCCTAGTTAAATCCTTGTCAGGCGATCTCTTTATAGCTTGTTTTGTAGAATTGTCACTTTGATGAGACAGTATTCCTGTTGTTATGGGGAGATAATAATATAAATGTTTAACAGGAACGATAGAAATTGTCGTGGCCTGTCTCCACTATGTCTCATCTCAATCCCCGCTGAAGTGATGAGATCACACAGAGGTAGGTATGGCCCCAACGCTATAGATTGCGGCACTCTGGCATCACAGGCCATGGCCTCAGCTAGGATGCATGGGAGGCTTGTGGGTTTGAAGGATACTTTGCCACAATCCAATCCTTTGATCATCGACATTTAAAACCAGTCTCATAAGAATATTCTAGATTATGGTTATCGTTGGGGGATGCCTTAACTTCAGAGTCTATTCTTGAGAATATAGAGATCTCTGAAAATTACACTAGTATACATGAGACATGGGATAGAAACTCCATTATCATTGATGATGTATTCGTGCATTTCATTGCGCATGAGATTGTTGAGTCTGATGATATCAAACCACGCTCCTTTGATGAATGATGAATGCCAGCGTAGAGAAAATTGGCCTAAATGCAAAGAATTGGATTCTCTAACAAAGAGGAATGTTTTCGAGCTTGTGATACCGACATCTCCTAACATAAAATCTGTTGACTAATGGATCTTCATTAGAAAACGTGATGAGAAAAAGAGATTGTACACTAGCCTCATGATGCAAGGCTTCTCACAACGCCTTGGAATCAACTACAAGGAGTCATATTCTCCGTAATGGATGTCATTACACTCCACTACCTTGTCAGTTTGGTAGTTTCAGAATAACTGAACATGGAGCTTACACTCCACTATCTTTATGAGGATCTAGATACGGAATATACATGAAGGTTCTTGATGGACTTCAGTTGCCCAAGTCAAGTAGCTTTAGATCACGGAGCCCATTTATAATAAGGTTGAAACGCTTACTAAGTGACTACTTGATTAGGAAGGGATATGTCAGTGATGAACTATGTCTACACGTATCAATGACAAGTTTCGGATTTTGTCGAGATTCATGTTGATGACATGAACTTCATTGGAAGCCCTTAAGAATTAAAGGAAACCACTGAACACTTGAAATATGAGTTTAAGATGAATGATCTTGGAAGAACATGGTTCTGTCTCGGTTTGGAACTTGTGCACCGTGTTGATGGTATCCTAATTCATTAGTCAGCTTATACCCAAAAGATACTTAGGAATTTCAATACAAATAAAGTTAAGCCTACAAGCACCCCCATGGTCGTTTGTAGTCTTGATCCTAAAAAGGATCAATTTCATCCTAAAAGATTATGACAAAGATATGCTGCAGGTAGAAGTGCACTACCTAAGTGCAATAGGCTCATTATTTTACTTAGCTCAATGCACAAGACCAGACATCTTATTTGCAGTGAACTTGTTAGCTAGATATAGCTCTATTTGATTGGTTTATATTTGGGGAATTAAAGAAGCCAGTTTTGAAAATCTCATAAACGATTTTTTAGAGCATCTAATATAGGATAGTATGAAAGAATACTTAGAGTACATGAAACTTGTAATATAAGAAAACTAGCATAGATATTAGATCAAATGTACAAGAATAAGAAGCAAGTTTCATGAACTGACTCAGTTGGTTGGTGTTAGAATCCATTCGATCTTCTCCTAGATCCACACTGAAACTTTTTGATTGCTTGATGCGATAAAACAAAAATGAGAATGTTGTTGTGTTCTAGCAGGGATCAAAATCAAAACTGAAATACATACTTAAAATTTCTTTTGAAGAAGAAGAGTAGAAGATGAAGGCTTTTTGGAAGAAGAATATTAGAAGACTAGAAGACGAATTCCTTGATGTCTCGGCAAGATGGCTGAAAATCGTAGTCGCAGTGTCGTACTGAGGGAGTGAGGTCTGAGAGTTCGACTTCGGATAATCGGGTGGGCTTAACCAAGAGACAATACATTTACAATAACAAAAAATAGCATATATATAGTTTTTTTTTTCATCCCACAATTCAAGCCCTACCAAGAAAGGCTTGGATCCGCCCCTGTGCTACATCTTTTGGAACTCCAACCAAAACCCGAATCAGAAGTTCTATTGCCCAAATATGAAACCCCAAGTTTTTAAATCACACACAGAAACTTGAAATCGAAATGAATACTAGGACATACCTAAGTTTCTAAAATTTTATTGACCCAAGCTGAAAGAGAAATTGAATTGAGATATCGAAAATCAAAAAAGAGAAACTAGCTTCTCCTCACCAGAATTCTCCTGTAGTAGCTCAGTTGAAGAGAGGATGAAGAGTATCTCTTCTCAATCTAAAAAACAAAAGTATAAAAAGCCCTAAAATCAAAATTTGGAAAATATGGAAATCCAAAGATGGTAGAATGGGCAAAAAGACCAAATCTAGAGAAGGAGAAAAGGGAATTACCTTGGTGGTGATGTTTCTTAGAACCAAAAGTTTGAGCTTCTCCCTTTTTGGTTTGCAGGTGATGAGGGGAGATGAGAGGGTAAATGTGTCGACCTCTAAGAGATAGACAGAAAAAGAAGAGGGATGAAAAGGCAGAGTTATTATGTGTAAGTGATAGGAAAGCTATTTTGTCCAAGTGGGGAGACAAAGTTGCCCTAATGAAGCGGTCAAATCCTGGCATTTGTTTTTTTTTTTTCCAATTTTTTATTCACGAATCACACAACACAAAAATAAGTTGTGGATGTCTGATAATGTACATATTAAATTTGAGTTAAGGGAGCAAGGAGGGAAAAATCCCACCTGTGTGCAATCAAAGTATTAGTTTTGGGGCTAGGGACAAACATTTCTCATTCAGACAACACAAATGACGTATTTGTGTTGTATGAGCTTACAGTCATCACACATATGTCGATCAAAATTTGTAGGCTTTGGGGGCAAATCCAAACTTTCCCAAATTATCTTCCTTGATCACACAACACAAAAGTAAAAAACTGTCATATGACATTTTATAAGTTACACTCAAACAACAGATATAGTTATTCTATTGTACAATGTAGTAATTTGAAGCCAAATTTGAGCAAGCTAGGAGGGAAATCTACCGCTCATTTTTTTTCATTCACACAATAGACCATTCTTGTAAGTGTTGTGCAATGACCTTCTAGCTAAAAACTTCTTAATTTCAACAGCCTTATACGACGTAAGTTCTTTAAACGTATTGTCTGAAGCCATTTTCATCAACACACAACATCATTTTTTTTCATTGTGTGAAAAGCATCGTCTGATAAGGATTTTCCCATAGTAGACATTAATTGAATAGAAGCATATAGGTTAACATTGTTTAAGTAAATCCAGAATATGTGTCTGGCCCAAACTCTGAGTTACTTGACCTAGTTGTAATAGAGTTAGGAATTAGAGATATTCTCGGAAATCTTCATAGATATCCGATTAATTATACTATTAACTTTCCTTGTACAACTCTGATTCTATGTCCTGTAATCCTCTATATAAAAAGGCCCATATTATCAATGAAAGCATGACTCAATTCTCTCCCATTTTCAGTTTCCCTTAAACACGTTATCAGCACGAGCTCTAACCCTAGTTTCTAGAAGCCAAAAACCCAAAAATCCTTCTTCCCATTCGCTGCCATTTGCTGTGCACCTCTCATACGCGCCCGTGCACCTACTCCTGCGGCAAGCCTCTGCCGCTATTCCCATACCCCTGCAACGCCGCATCCACCTAGCACCGGCTTCGACCAGGATTGCAAACCAGTTGCAATCCTAGCTTAGGATCAATAGAACATCTTTGCATCCAACGTCGCAAGCTAGCAAGCAGCAGCAGCCCCGCGCGCCTTTCGTCGGTCAGTTTCAACAACTAGGATTGATAGTAGTCTGCAATCCTATAACAAGGATCGAAACCACGCTGCAATCCTACAAATCGGTTCGCCTACACTAGGACTGAAGTTTGTCTACAATCCCACAAGTCTGGTCACCTAGGACTGAAGCTCATCTACAATCCTACAACAAGGATCGAATACTCTCTGCAATCCTAAAAGGTATGTTTTACTAAAGGTTCCCGTTTTTGAATTTTTTATTATTTTTCTCTTCTTTTTCTCGGGGACTTGCAAACTCCCTTCTTCTACCCCCCTTTCTTCTTCATAGGGGAGACCTAATTAAGCCGAACTGTGAGGGTTCGTGCTCAGTCAAAGCTTGGAGTTTGTTGAGATCTCCAAACTTAGAGTTTGTAGAGAATTTATGATCGACCACTTACGTCAATACCTCTTGGAAGCAATTACGCTCATAAATTCCTAATTTCTTAGAAGCGACTACGCTCAGAAATTTTATATGTTTTCGTGGTAGCTTTTTCCGCTCCAAAACTAACCCTTTTTCTTGTTCTCTTTCAGGATGAGTAACCTAAAAAAATTGGACTTTGCTCCATCTGGAACAACTGGCTCTGGATATCACAGGTTGGTTTGTGATATCCGCCAGCATCTCAAGGCTGATGGAATCCTGGATACAATTCTCGACCCTAGCCAGGACGTGCTAACTATTGAGCAGCCTTAGAGGAAAATAAGGCGAAAGCCATCATCTTAATGACTCGTCATATGGATGATTCACTCCAGTACGAGTGTATGAATGAAAAAGACCCCAAAAGGCTGTGGGACTCACTCGAAGTAAAATTTGGCAACGTCTGTGACTCCCTGCTTCCTGACCTAGAAGTGAGATGGCATAGCCTCCGCTTCTGTGATTTCAAGTCAGTTCTTGACTATAACTCGGAAGCACTTCGCATTAAATCCTTAATGAAATTATGTGGTAAAAAGATCACAAATGCGATGTTGATTGAGAAGACTCTCTCTACCTTCTCGGTCTCTGCATTTATGGTTGCTAAGAACTATCGAATCGATGTTACTGCAAGACGAATCACAAGGTTTCATGAGCTCATTGGAGCTATGAATGTTGCTGAAAAGCATGACAACATCCTTGTGAAGAATTATAATTCGAGATCTATGGAAACATAGCATATTCCGGAATCTAATTATAGTTGCGCCCCTAAGAGAGGGTGCCAAGAGAGAAACCCTAATATTAAGGATATTTTTAGACGTTTTGGTCCATATAATCGCTCTATTTGGGAAGGTAACGCCAAAATAGGCAAACACGGAACCAAAGAGGTCAACGTGGAAAAAGAGAGGGAGGCAACACCTCTGGCCATGTTGATGGCGCCACCAATACTAAGAACCATCTAAATGACGATTTCAAAGTGCCTCAATCAATGGAGTCTGAGCAAAGAGATGTATGTTCTCGATGTGGAGTATCCGGTCATTGGGCACACATTTGTAGAGCTCGTGAAGAAATTATCACAGCCTACAAAGCATATTGTGATGCCAGAGAAGCTCACTATGTGGAACAAGATGATCGAGGAGATGATCTAGAGTGAAGAGTTGACGACTACAAATCTGGCTAGGATCAATAGATCGCCAATTTTGTTTAAGTCTTTATTTTTCCAAGAGTTGTAATTGGCAATTGCCATATACTTTGTAGTAAATGTCATTGGTTTAGTTTTTCTTCACATACGCTCATCCAAAGTAAGTATGATGTCTAGGAAGGTTTTGAGATAAGTGGTACTTAAGCGAGCTTTGCTCCACCGACATCTCTCTACTCACCTGGTCATATTTGTTTTGGAGTTACCGAAAGAAGTCAAACGACTTCCATTGTTTTGCATTAGCTAGCATTTGGATTAGATTCTCCTAATTGTTAAGAGACAAAGATGTACTCCGTTGGCTTATGAATACAATTTCGAGTTCTTTTCATTATGACTTCATTTTAATTCTGAGCATATTACTTTGTGACTACAATGGCTGGGCCATCAGTATTAATTCAAGGACATGGAATAGCCTAAGTTTCCCTTGCCAAATGGCACCTTGATTACTGTCACAGAAACTCTCCACACTCCTAGAGCAAATCACACCTATGAATAGCCAACGGATTCCATGCGAAAACGCATGTGGAGAACGGAAATAAATTCCTTTGCAATGCCTCTAACTATTGCGAACAAAGGTGCATCTTAGAGAAGTTTATGTGTCTCTCTAGTGGACTTTATATCATTATTCGAACTATTAAATCTAATAAAGTTATGAGATAAAATCTCTTGGATTTAGACACATATTAGCTTTGTCATGACATGATAGGTTATCCTAGTCATGATATGATGATCCGTCTACTAAAGACTTCACATGAACATCCTTTCTCTCGAGCAAAACGAAGCATGAATCAAAAGTTGATTCCTGGACTAAGTGTGACCGCCGCCACTGCCTCTGGAGCCACCGCCATCCACCACCAGCCTAGGGCTGGCACAGTCCTTATCCATGACGCCATGGATAGCGTACATCATGGTGATGATGTCCTAGGTGATGCTGCAATCACCCACTTTGCTTCAAATAGCATTTCAGACGCTCAAGCCCAACCAAAATCCTCATTGGTTGCTTCTAAAGCCGCTCGCTCGTTTTACAAAGCCAGTTCCTTAGGGAAATTAGGACTGAGACCGTCCTATGCGAAGGATATGAAAATACTCATTATGTTCTTACATAGAATCCATGGGGATTCTATGGACTAATTCAACTAACTTGCGGACGTTTAAATATCTCATAATGTTGGTTGACACGCAAACACGCCAGTCACATGTTGTGCCATTGTCTATTTGTAATGCTGCTTATGCTACACTCCTAGCACATATCATATGACAACGGGCTGACTCCCCGAATCATCCTATTTAGTCAATTGGATTTGACTATGCTAGAGAGTTTACATCAAAAACTTTCGATGGTTATTGCAATGTGACTGATGTTGGACATCATATTTCCATGTATACACCCAAATGGTCTCGTGAAAACAACTACAATGGTAGTCCAGACATTGGTAATGTGCACCAATCTCCTTATATCCACTTGGGATGATGCAATATTGCATGCAGCTATGCTAATTCGTCTGCGACCCACCACCACTCAATCTACCTCTGCATTACAGTTAGTGACTGGGTACAAGTATCGTACTTACTCATATTAGAGTGTGCCATTTATGTGCCAATTGCGCCGCCACAACGCTCTATGATGGGTCCTTACAGACGAATGGGCAACTACGTTGGATTTGATATTCCAACAATCGTCCACCACTTAATGCCCTTGTTAGGGGATCTCCTTACCACTAGATTTGCGGATTGTCACTTTGATGAAACAATCTTCCCGTCATTAGGGGGATATATGAACACAGATGTTCAGCAGGAACGACAGGAATTGTCATGGTCTGTCCCCACTGTGTCTCATCTCGATCCCTGCTAAAGTGACGAGATCACACATATCTACTGCGAATATGCCTACAAGGATGGACATCCCTAAGAGAGGACGTAACGCCACCCTACATGGAAGTAGGCATGGCACCAACGCCAAAGAGAGTGGCACTCTGGCATTACAGGCCATGGCCCTAGCCAGGATGCGTGGGAGGCTAGTGGGTTCGAAGGATGCTTTGGGACATTCTAATCCTTTGATCATCAAGACTCAAAATCCATCTCATGAGAATCTTCTAGGTTATGGTTATTGTTGGGGGACGTCTCAACATCAAAACCTATTCCTGAGAATATAGAGCTCTTTGAAAATTACACTAGTGTCCATGAGACGTGGGATAGAAACTCTGTCATGATTGATGATGTAATCGCGCATTTCGTTACGCATGAGTCTGTTGAGTCTGATGATATCGAACCACGCTCCGTTGATGAATGAATGCCAACGTAGAGAAATTTGGCCTAAATGGAAAGATGCGATCCAGGTTAAGATGGATTCTCTAACGAAGAGGAAGGTTTTTGAGCCAGTGATGCCAACACCTCATAACAAAAAACCTATTGACTAATGGGTCTTCGTTAGAAAACATGATGAGAAAAAGAGATGGAAATCTAGCCTTATGGCGTAAGGCTTCTCATAAAAAGCCCTGGAATCGACTACGATGAGACATATTCTCTCGTAATGGATGTCATTACACTCCACTACCCTATCAGTTTGGTAGTTTCCGAATAACTGATCATGCAGCTTACAAATGTGGTCACTACGTATCTATATGGGGATCTAGATATGGAATATACATAAAGGTTCATGGTGAACTTTATTTACCCAAGTCAAGTGGCTCTAGACCACGGAGCGCGTTTACAATAAGGTTGAAACGCTCACTAAAGTGACTACTATTGATTGGGAAGGGATATGCCCATGCGTTTCCATAACAAGTTTCAGATTCTTTCGCGGTTCATGTTGGACATGATCTTCATTGGAAGCCCGTAAAGAGTTAGGGGAAACAGCTGAACACTTGAAATCCGAGTTTGAGATGAAGGATTTTGGGAGAATACGATTATGTCTTAGTTTGGAACTTGAGCATCGTGTTGATAGATGCTTAAACATTTTGACAAGGTCAAACCTTCAAGCACCCCCATGATCGTTTGTAGTCTTGATCCTAAAAATGATCCTCTTCGTTCGAAGGATGATGGCGAAGATGCGCTAGAGGTGGAAGTGCCCTACACAAGTACAATAGGCGCATTATTGTACTTAGCTCAATGCACAAGACCGGACATCTCATTTTCCATGAACTTGTTAGCTAGATATAGCTTTGCGTTTACGCGACGCCATTGGATTGGTGTATAAGATATCTTTCAGTACTTGAGATGTACGATTGATATTGGCTTGTTCTATCCCTACAAAGAGATGATGGATTCGGACCCATCACACACCAGGAACACCGCCAGCACTGGCCTGCGTCCACTATCCCCATCCTAAAATGACATGTGTTTTGGAAGGTTTTGCTGATATTGGGTATCTCTCTTACTCACACAAAAGTTATTCCCAAACTGGTTAAGTGTGCACCATGGGTAAAGACCATGATATTTTGGAGGTCTACATAACAGATCCTAGTCGCTATATCTTCGAACCATGCAGAGATCATTGCTCTTCACGAAGTGGTTCGAGAATATATATGGATTGGATCCATAATTACGCATGTTCAAATAATTGTGGTTTGAAGTCTACCACAGATGAGCCTACGAGCATTTAGGATAATGCTACTTGAAGCAATGCTACATCGAAAGCGACAACAACAAAGATAATCAGCAACAACAGACTCTCCTCAAAATCAAAGTGAACTAGGTTCGATATGAGGATAGTGTGGCAGGCTTGCTCACTAAGTCATTGCCTAAATTCCACTTTCGAGAAACATGTTGGTAGCATCGTTTGCGGAAATTATCCGAACTTTCATGACCGTAGTCATCAGGGGGAGATACAGACATCAGGGGGAGGTGTCTACATGTATCTTGAAACGTGAAAGGTGTGTTGTGCTCTTTTTCCCCTTCAACCGAGGTTATTTTTGTCCCACAGGGTTTTTGTTACTTGGCAAGGTTTTCAATGAGGCAACGAGAGGAGCACCACGTTTGGGCGACACATGGGGGAGTATTCAAGTAAATCCAGAATATGTGTCTGGCCCAAACTCTGGGTTACTTGACCTAGTTGTAATAGGGTTAGAAATTAGAGATATTCTCGGAAATATTCATAGATATTTGACTAATTGTACGATTAACTTTCCTTGTACAACTCTGATTCTATGTCTTGTAATCCTCTATATAAAGAGGCTCCTATTATCAATGAAAGCATGACTCAATTCTCTCCCAATTTCAGTTTCCCTTAAACAAACATATCTTAGATGTAATCATTGTCTAGTGGTGAGAAGTAGTTCCTAGCTAACCTCTTATCATTGATTTCAAACCCCTAAAATAAAAACCCAAAAACAGTTTTCTATTTTCGTCACCTTTCTGTTCTTCGTTTTCTTTTATTTTTTGACATACCAAATAAACCCCAAAAATCGTGGAACTTTGTCAGCCTTTAGTTTAGTGTGTCTAGATAGTCTGTGTAAATTTTTGTTGCATTTAAAGTAGTTTAGAGTCATCTGCCAGTTAGTTCTTTTGGATTGGACAAATTAAGTTTTTAGTTTAGATCGAGTCATAGATTAGTGATTTAGATACAAATCCTCTGCAGGAGACCCCTTTTTTCCTATACTGCAATTGACTAAAAAGTGTGATGTAGGGTTAAATTATTATGCCTATTTTAGGTGTATCAGACATAGAGTCTGAACCCCAAATTACAATAAGCATCCAGAGAACATTTTGAAATAATACCAAGAGTCTCCACTAAATCTATGTATTGTAACATGCACTAATTAGTAAAGAGTTCTCTACTGGTTACTCAATTTACTTTGATATAACGGTGACATACCGGAAAAATAACTCTAATATGAAAAAACATCATTGCAAATAGCACAACACATATTCAAATCTAGCGACACTCTGTTTCATCCTGCCACTCTGTTGGCATTAATTTCAAGAGTTGAGATTGAAACCCTTAAAAGTATATTTTTAAGTTTAAACCCTTAATATTAAGTTCAATAGTTAATAACCATAAATGGTAACCATCTAAATATTACTGAATGAGATATTCAAAATAATTATTTTAGTAAAATACAAAAAACGGAAAAACATAAATACAATTTTTTTTTTCTAAAGAAGTGGGTGATAATTAATGGGTTTTCACCAATCACACGTGCATCGCACTGAGGTAAGACTAATTATTATCAAGTGAGAATGGCATTATAATATTTGTCAAAACACCTTGATGAAACAAAATTACTTCTAATAATAGTATAATATACATACTATAGATCCAAACAAGAAATACCAAAAACACTTTTTTTTTTTGAATCAATCCATCAATGATTGTGTTACTCAATGCTCAAGCCAGAATAACCATTACATACCCCTCCACGACCATTCAAAGATAGACAAGAGGTTGTGAGGATAACACATGGTATATAGTGCTAGACCATTCATTAGACATCTGGTGCTCACTTATTAAAGCAAACTGATTAACTATGATAAAACTAGGACATAGGAATAGGCATAGTTCAAAATTAAAAACTAGACTTTCTCCTTGCCCTTTATGCTAGGGCTAGGAGACTTCTTCGAGTACAAGACACTCAAAACTTCTTCCACAGGGACCTTCTTTGCTTTAGATGGATTTTTGTTTTTTGAGCCTAGAGGTCGGCCCCTCTTCTTCTTGCTGCTGCTTTGCTCCATTTTAGCAGCTTCACTTGCCATTGTTGCAAGAGGCATCATCACTTCTTTTGGTACCAGCAAGCCTCCCGGAGTCTCAATGAGTCCCAAAGATTTGCCAGTAAACTTTGAAGGAAACTCCGGTACCTTGACTTTCTTGGTTGCAGCATCACTTACTTTGTTGTTCTTTAGCTCATCAAAGAAGAACTTGAGCTTTTTCGGGGATGCAGGTCTACTCCTCTTCACAGTGTGTTGCTTGTTGTCTACCGGTACCAGTGCAAAGCTCTAATTCCCTTTATCTTCCTCGTGCTGCATGTCATGACGCAATTATGCATGCTTGATGACAATAGGCCGGCGGCCTTTAGGGGTTTCCATGTGCCAAACAGGTTCCTAGCAACCAGAAGCACAAGCATTTGTGTTCCTGTGGCGACCCGAATGGGCATACCACAGCGCCGTAATATTAAGCTAATTGGAGCTCGATACGTCGTAGATATACCATAGACCTACCAACTTAATACTACAAGGCCTTTTTGAAAATACAATTTTTAGAAAATAGGAGACCAAGAAAAACTTTTAAGAAAGGACTTTAAATCAACAACCCAATACTCAAATTAACAAGTCTAGAAATGCTTAAAAATAAAGTGGGCAAGTGCACTGTGGTGCCTTAGGGCTTACATCATAACTGAAATGAAAGGAGTTCAATAATAACAATAAAACAAAGGGGTGAGGCGCGCTCCCAGGTAGGTGGACCTCATAGAGTTCAACATTGAAAGAAAAGCGAGTAAATCAATGGAATACCAAAAGGGAAGAACTTCAAGCAACAGGAACAGCAAAACACGAACTTGGCCAACGACCCACTTCTAATCCAAATCGTCCGGAATGACCTCGTTGTAACTTGAAATGTAGGGGTGAGCATTTCGTCCTCACTAGCCCAATAGGGGCCGACCCAATCTTAGTTAGGTTTGAAAACTATAAGTAAAACATAGCTACTAAAATATAGGTTGCGCGCATTTGTAAAATCAAGTAAACAAATGCAAGCAAAAACAATCATAGTTGTTTCATTTCAGGAAATCATATGCAACATGCTTCACACAACTTGGAGCTCCGAGATACTTACTTGCTGGCTAAACTAAAATAAATCAGTGACCGACTTGGTTCGTCATCCTTCGAGAACCGGCCAACTACTTTATAGTCTTTATGGCTACAAGTAGCGAAAGTGTCCATTTCCTGGCTCTGAGTCTCCTATGATTGGTTCACTGTCTGTACTCACCTTTCCTCGACAAACATAGGAGCACAGCCCCCTCTGGAGGTTCACGGTTATCGACACTATGAGATCCCTAGGAATCTACGCGTCTAGGTCCGATTCACTTTCAGGTCACAAACACAAACATACAAAAGGGTACAGTATCTCAACATGCAAGTCTAGCCTTGGTTTTCGCAATCAACAATCACCAGTTATGAAAACATAGGTATCACGAGTCATCGGCTAATGAACAACCAAAAACATAGTTGCAGGCAACATAATATTATACTAGAGCATTCCACATATCGAAAAGCCTCTAACAAGGAAGGGACAGCTCATCCTACCTGGAAAATGCTGGCGTACTCCACACTCTGATGCTTTCCGCTTAAGCTTCCTTAACGATCGTGTTTCCTGAACCATTACTTAGTTGGTAAGTAATTATGCAAGTAAACATTATGATCAATTTTAAGTAACCGCGCACACGAAATCCTTTTTATTTCAATAAGACCATTAATTATTTCTTTCAACCTTTACCAATTTGGGAAACTAACTTCTTTCTTAAAAAGGAAAACGTCCTTATCGCTCCGCTAAACTTTCGCCAATCCGAGCGACCAAAGTCGAGTCTATCCTCACGTTTTACGAGGTCGGTCAACCATGCTCAACTCTCAGAGTTGACTTTTGACTATTGACTTCTGACTTTTGACCAAGTATTCCTTTATTTACTGTTATTTATTATTTATTAAAAATAAATAAGTAAATAATTCTTATTTATTAAAAATAAATAAGTAAATAATTATAAATAGAGTTTTACTTTTACTTTTACCCATTTACTTCTCCTTTTTCACCTTTTAACTTTTATCATGATTTTTACCTCCACACTTTCACTTTTACCTTTTACCTCCTTTTTACCGAATTTACCTTTACTTTCACCTCACTACTACAAAAAAAACATTTAAGGACGTTCAAAAAACGTCTTTAAAAACTTTAGATGACACGCAAAAAAAGCGTCATCTATCAAGGAGTCATTGTAAGTCATTTTTTAGGACGTTTAAAAAACGTCATAAAATGTCTATTAAAACGCTTAAAAAACGTCCTTGGAGCTCTAAAAGAGTGTCATCTAATGTCTACTAAGACATCACAAAAGCGTCCTTAAAACTCAAAAAAACGTCATGTAAAATTTACTATGACACATTTTAAGTGTCCTTAAATCTTCAAAAAAAATGTCCTCAAATATTTACTAGGACATTTTGGAAATGTCCTCTTAGCTAAAAAAGATGTCATTGTACATATTAGAGGACTAGCAAAAGATGTCTTTATAAGGTAAAAAACTGTCATATATTACATACGAGGACACGCAGTGTGTCCTTAAATTAAAAAAAAAACCATCATTGTAGACATTATATGATTTTTTTTAAAAAGGACAAATTAATGTCCTCTATTAACTATTAGGATGCACTATTTTTGTCATGGAGATTCCAAGCAATGTGTACAAATTATCCCAAGACTCGTGGCATCCAAAATACAGATTGCCAACTGCGAGTCTTGGTGAGATTAGATTACATGTACTTCTAGTGCTTACAAAAAGCTAGCTAATCTAAAACTTTACATGGGCATGCACAAAAACTCAGCTTAATATATACTTTGCAAAATATACCAATTACCAAACTATTCTACATCATCTTGGAGTAGTGTTTCAACAAGGTCAGCCCGCTCTACTCGAACATCATCTATCTCTTCTTGATTGTAACTTTAGTTGTTGAACTGCAACAACAATCAATATAAAGCAATAAATTTCCTTTCATTATTTGTTTCCACAAGTAATACCAGCAAGCATGTATAATATATAGTCTTGTTATTTTTACCAAAACCAACATAGAAACAATTTTTAATTGCAATAGGAATTACGCTAGCTATTCTTATCATTTAAGAGCTAACCTTGCTTCTTGTTAATATGGTTGGATCCTCAATGATTGCTTTCATGAACTTCATTACATAATATCCACATTCTACTTTTCCAGGTTGAGTAGGACACTACAAAGTTCAGTTAAGTAAATCGTAATAAGCATATCATTAGTGGAACCTCTCCTGTCAATTGATCATTCCACATATAAGCAACAAACTATATAAATCAATTATATAACATGGTCCTTGCATATTTTGGCATTTATTATCCATCTGATCACATTTGCATTTGCTATAACAATAACAATAATAGATTCAACAGTCAGATGCTATAACAACACATCTAAAACTGAAAGGAACAAGCACTTGAAGAGAGAGAGAGAGAGAGAAACAGAGGGGTGTATTAGCATACCTTTCCAATCCAATCAAAGTTTGCTCCAGAAAAATTTATGGAAAGATTCACGTAATCTAAATCAAGCGTCTCTCAATGCCACTGACCTGTTATCATAAGCAGCAATGCTAATCATAATCTTACTATATGGCATTCAAGAACAATAAGGCCATAAAAAAAGTGTGCAGAACTTACCTATTTACAAAAATAACTGTAAAATTTACATGTATGGAGGAAAGTTACAAGAATTTATCTTCAAAAATAGTTACTTTCTTTTTTGGGCAAAAGAAACTCAAAACCTTCTCTATAATGTCATGTGTTCTAGATACTTGATGATTCAAGGGTAGTTACATGTTGCAATTAATTGACAAAAGACTTGCTTCCTCTCTTCTTTATTTTTGGCCAAAAACCAGCTCAAATTTTCAGTATCCTAGCATGAAATTTTGACTTAAAAACACAACAAAGCCTGAGAGTGCATTCTTATTTCCATATTTTCATGAACCCTACTTCTTTAGTCATATACAACAAACTAGTTGGGGCATTCATAGAGAAAACAGATACTAACAAATCCCATACTCCATAAGAAATATAAGAGCCAGCAGCTTAGCCAAGCTTACAACAATAAAAAGAAAAGCATGAAGAAAACATTAATTCCTATCTCTGCCAACATACTATTTGGGCCATCTCGCAGGATATGCACAGTATATAACATTTAGCTACTTTCTAAGTATGTATCCGCAGTACAGTTGGTTGGCTATGTTTATCATGCTCCAAGGCTTCATATAGTTGTCTTTTGCTTAGGGAAAATGACAGCTAGCTAAGTAATAATGAGGTTCTAATCGAGGTGCGTCTATTGCTTGTTACCGTACCCCTCCACTGCCTCGGCTTTAAGCCTAGTACCCTTGAGAATTTGGAAGGGCACGCTCCCTTTCGGATAAAGCCCTACAAATCTAATTGCAAAACTTTGATTGTTATGAGTTCATGACAAACTTGTTACATCTGCTCACTGCTTGCATATTATGGTTTCTAGAAAGATCATTATATACGCAGCTGTTATGAACTAATTAGACAGCTAGTGAGGAATTTGATCTGGTAATGAATATAAGAATCAAAATAAACAATCAGTTAATAGCTAAACTATCAATTACAAAGAAGAATTGGGTGCTTTGTTAAATTTCTCATTAACCAAAACAAACTATATATCCTTCTTTGACAAAGAAAAAAAAGAAATTATCTTTCTCAACACAAGAATAATTGTTGTTCTGATTTCATTACATTTTCACTCAAAATCCTTTTGACTTTAAAACCTTAACTTAGCATTGATTATCCTTTTCTCCGATTGATGCAGAATACAGTATGAAAGTTAGTTACTCATGCATTGTTAGTTGTCATACATAGTTCTCGTTCACCTACCTGCACATCTGCCTTTTCTGGAAACTCACACCACGAATACGCTAAATAATTTTTTTTTCTTACCCTTGATTAAGAAACATGTACAGTACATATATACTATTGTGGTCTAGTACACTTAATAAAAGACCCTATCTATAAACCAATGCCTCTTAATGATATTTCTAGATATAATAGAGCTAGCTCAGTTGGTTCTTGACTTACTTGCAATTAGAAATTCGTTTTACCCCTCACTCTTGTTCAGGTCATGCTTTTCCACAGGCTTTCTTGAACTTCTGTTCCTTGTCTTAAGCAATCTCTCAGGGGGCACATATTGATGATCTGCATGGAAGTACAAGAAAGTTTTGAAATAACATGGCCAGCCAAGACTTATTATGCGAATTTTTTTTATTTTTTTTTATTTCATGTTGGGGCTTCGGTCATAATGTTCATTAACAACTCATGAGTAGAACTCAATACTATCGAATTATACTCGTCAATATTTCACATTGAATTCTTAATTTTTTTCTGTTATATATGTTGGTTTCATAGACTATAGGCTATGTTAATGGTATTGTTTTTTATGAATTTGCAGACCAGGACAATTGAACAAGCATGAGAATTACTACTAGTCTGTACACAAGGTATGTTGCCTGCCCACGTGTCGATTATGCCTAAACCCCATGTTTCATAGTTAATATGGAACCCTCAGTTCCTGATATCAGTATCATAACAACACATGCAACTTAAAACCACCATAATAATTTATGATTAATGCAGAATACCTTCTCTGATAACTAAACGTTTGTACCTAGGATCAATGCCTTATACAATGCAGCTTTGCTCTGAAATTTGATCTGAAGAGTTTCTACTGCATTAGCCAATCTATCAACATATTTACCTTAGTAAAGAGATATAGAGAGACAATAATAGCCTAATGCTAATATACATTTGGGTTATGTTTGTGTCTGTGTGGACTTTACAAAATTTTGGATTAATATTTAGCTACTGTTGAAATTGATTTGGCATCCTATTGATGGAGTTGGAATGCATATATATTTCTATTTGGTTTATGTTAAGAAGTGAACCAAACCTATTGCTGATAAAGATTGACTACCACTGCATGCATTTCAAAAAAAAAAAGAAAAAGATTGACTACCACTGAAACATTCAAAAGCCTTTTAGCTGAACTAGAATTTCCGTCAAAAGAAGAGATGCTTATTTCAGTGGGTCTCTGAAAAGTTTGTTGATGAGATGTGGGATTCATCAATCCCAAAAAGTAAATGAACATGCATGACTTTTTGTAGTTTGTTTCTGATCAATAATTCATTTTCATGAAATCGCTATAGAATGTCCGTATTGTCTCTGGGCGTAGTCTGATTTTAGATCTCAATTAAGTTCCATGAAAGGAAACTATGTAACAAAATTGAAACCTTACACAAAACTCCATGCTAAATATGTATACTTTAAATCAAGGAACCACATTAGGACTGCACAAAATAACAAATCCCTAAACTCTATTCCATAAGATTGCTATCTTATAACTGACATTGAAACTGAAATGTTGCCCAGAAGCTGTGAAATTTAACACCATGATTATAAATTTTCTAAATGGATCATCTCAGAATAGAAGAAGAAAAGAACATGTCTTTAGCTACCATATATCCATGAGAAGAGAAGACTTACCAAGATGCAAGTTCAAAATTGATCTCACAAACTACTTCATCTTTCCAAGCTTGGTCACCAGTTCTCAACAATCAAGTCATCTCTAGATATTAATTGTAAAGTCAATATTAATTCCCAAACAAAAAGAACAGTAATGAAATATAACAAAACCTAAAACGAAGATGGAGAAAAGTAAACACGAAATCAAAATACCCAATCCAAATCATGAATAAAGAGATAAACAACCCAGAAAGAGATTCAAAGCAATTACTTAAACAATAGAGAATTGGGAACTCGGTACCTTACGAGAACTTTGCGTACTCAAAGCGGCAGTAACTCGGAGGCTTGGCAATAACATAACCACTAAAGAGCAGCGGAAGAAGACTATGGAAAAGATGACAATATCAGTGATGGATGGACAATGGGTGTTCGTATGATTAGAGAGGAACACAGGTTTTTTTCCTTTCTGCCGACTAAAACGAATATTAGGTTTGATGTAGTGAATATGATTAGAGGGAATGTGAATTTGGTATATTGCCATATCGGTATAAATCTCGACTGTTGCAGAGAGAAGATTTGGGGATACTCAAAAATTGTAGAGGGAAATTTTAGGGATACTCCAAAATTGTAGAGGGAAACTTTACACGAACAGGGAGGATTTGGCGCTTTGGAGCTGACAGAAGTTTTTGTTTCTTCAATCGGTGAGTGATTTGGGGATAAAAGTAAAAAGTTTTCAAATTTCCCAGTTCTTTTGGATATGTAGGGAATCGAACTCTAGTCCTCAAGACTAGTTTAATGTCAGCGTGTTCTGCTCGTTTTAAATGTTTCAAGACTCTATCACTGCTTTGTCCTTATACATGTATAAGGACGTTGATTTTGATTCAAGGAGTGGGGGCCTTTGCTTTAATTAAAAGGCAAACAGCCTATCATGTCATAGTAGATAAATAAAGACAGTTTTTAAATTATGTGTCATTGTAAAAATTAAGTGGGTGTCCCCAATCAAGGTTTGTGTAGTAGTGCCTTCTTCATTTTTTACCACTTTACCACAGTAAAAACTCATTTAATCCAACTTTTACCATTTTCTTTATTTTCCTTTTCTTCCAAAAACAAATCCATTTCTTTTCTTTTTCTTTTGGCCAAAACTACACAACAACAATCACCAAATCTTCCACAACAAAATTTCAACACTATGAAAATTAGGCTAATAAAATCCTTCTAATTAAACCATCCTCAAATCTCTATTTTTCACAATTTTTCCAACAACAACAATAGCTCAACATAATCAAAATCAACCAAATAAATTCCAAAAATTCTAGGGTTGAAAACCCATTCCTTACCCTTTCTTCTTCAAAAATCACGGCCTATTCCTTCTCCTTGGCCTTCTTCACCTACAAATCCGTCCAACATCATCATCTCAACCAAAAAACTCGAAACAAGGTTGCATGGATAGATCCTTACCACAAATCCTTGCCAAACCCGTAGCCTAGCTTCATGGTTTAAGGAGAAATCGGGTTCATGCAAACAAAATCACAAATCAAAATCAAAACTCGGATTTAGGAAGAAATAGGCGTAGATCGGATGAATAGAGGCTAAATTAGGAGGGATATTACCTTGATTTAAGCTTGGAAAGAAGAAATCACAAAAACCCCCAAATTAGGTTCAGGTTCTAGGGTTTTTGGAGGATTGAATGGCCAAATTTCTTGATTTTGGTTGGAGAAATGGAAAGAGGGGATGAAGAGAAGAAAATCTAGAAATTTTGGTTGAAATCCGGGTTGCGACCGCCGGCGGGTGCGGCGGCTAGGCGGCGATTTCCGGCGAGGATGAGGAGAGAGAAGCTCTCGGGTAGAGAGAGAGAGGAAAGGGAGAAAATGAGGAAGAGGCTAGGGTTTTGGAGAGAATGAGATGTTTAAATACCTCTCCCAAATTTAATTGTGAAAAGTCGAATCTGCCCCTCCTTTTGGGCCAATGGGCTTGGGCTGTTCCATTTTCATTTTCCTCTTAATTTTCCTTAAGCCCACTGTGAAAATACATCATCAAACATCCTTATTTCTCCGACACTTCATCGAATCCTTTCGGGAAAATTTTCCGGGCTTGTCCTAAGCCTTGATACTTTAAAAATACTTTTCTAGACCCAAATTGGATTTTTTTTTTCTAATTTCTTAATCCTTTAAATGGCCTCAAAGTCTTAACCTAAGCGCAACTACTTGTGTACCTTACGAATACGTAGTTTCATACGTTATACGACAAATTAAAATAAACAATAAAAAGTACGGGGGTCTACAGTTCCCTAAAACTTAAACATACCATTACTAAAAAGGGCCTCCTTGAAGCTAGTAAAAGGGCTCACCAGATCCAAACTTGGAGGAGCAGCTATGGCTAGATCAGTTTTGGGTGGAGTAGCAACTAAACAAGAGTCCCATTTTCATGGAAGATGAGATTGCATTTGCGGCATCTTCCAATTAGGTTTTCAAAGAAGAAAGCGATTTCTTCAATCACACCTAGAGCCAGCTTGAGAGTCTTCTTGAGAATGAAGGGTTTTGTGATATTGTCACACCCTGACCTGGGGTAATGACTAATAAATAGTCTAATAAATCCCACAGATCATATAAACAATTTCACAAGGTAAAATTTCGTACTTAAACCAATTCAACTTGAGCAAATTTTCATCCGTCCAGTTTCCTTCAAACTTTTAACAAATCGTCATTTAGTTTCCTCTTTTTCCACGATTAGGCCCATTTCCTCTCGAATTAAGGCCATCGAGAACAACCCGTAGTAAGCGGACAACCTCAGATTAAGGCCACCGAGGACACCCCGTACTAAGCGGATTCTTTGAGTCTTTCACCTTAGGGAGGCACAATCCCTACTTAATTATCCGCTCGAATCCACGAGCCCCAATTGAGTTTAGGGTCTTTCACCCAAGGGAATTCGATCCCTTCTTAATTATATCCCGAGCCTAACCGGATTCAAGTTCATTGACAGAAGTTCTTTCAATTTGATCATTTCAACTCTCAGAACATGTTAACATAACAACAATTCATATTCGTATTTATATAATCATTCTGCATAGTAAACATACTCATACATGAAATTATATAGTTGAAGTATAAGGAAGCGCACAGACCTTGCAGGCCATCAAAATTAAATTGGGTAAACACAAGCAATTACCCAATTCTAGTTCTACAATCGAAGGAGAAGAATAGACGATGCGTCTCCAGTTTCATCAGATCATGCATCAACAGAACGTCATCTCAAGATGAAGGAGATCATCTTATTCTAAAGTATAGAGGAAAGAAACCGTTAGATACTTCAAGAACTCCCCTGTTGGGAAGGTTCGATCTCTTCCTTTTCTTGTTTAACCCGAGATGATAGAAGACATGCATGGAGGTGGATTATGGTGGAGCAAGATGAGAGACCGAAAGAGAGAAAAACACCAGTTTCCTAAAGAGAGTTCTAGACTCTCTCTCTCTCTCTCTCTCTCTCTCTCTTCTGAGTTCTCTCTCCCTTTCTAGACCCTCCTTTTCATCTTTTATATCTTGCGTATGTCGGTGTAAGCCGATCCTTCTAGACCTCCGATCCTTATCTTTCCTCTATTTGTTATCTATAATAATTATTTATTTATATTTCTAATAATGCTCACGTATTCCCTTAGAACTTTCAACACCCATTGGTATAGATATTTATATTATTTATATATGTATATATTGAGCCGTATGTTGAAGTTGGTACAAAACAAAATATGTTGCCGGTCACAAAATTAAACTCTCCGATTTAATAATTGGCTGTTCACATTGCTAAGGTATGGTTAAAAATACGGGTTATCACAGATATTATGTGTGAGCCCCAGAAAAATGTCTCGAGCTATTTATAGCGATTTTCCTAAGTTTTGAGATTTTTGGAAATTAATTAAGGAAATAGAAAATGGGTGGAGCGATCCTAGTAATCCACCGTCTCCACCTCTTGATCCTAGCCATCCCTTATTAATTGGACAACTTTATAGGCCTGTGAACAGTAAGATTAAAACCTGAAAGATTGAGAGAGCTGAGGTGTGTATCTGGGAATGAAGCACGCGTCTAGACTTCTGGTTACCCGCCTAACCACTGACCCACTCTCACCTATTTCATCTTCCTCTCTTCTAGTCTGCCCCAAAACCATGCACTGAGAGCAAAAGCTAAATGCTTTGGGTCTGGATTCCTTCACTGAATCGGTTTACTCTCCCTTGCGTTCCATTAAAAGTTTCACCAATCTCACTCCTCTACCTGTGTAATCGTCGACAACCACCGTACTCCCATCTATGATGGTTACTACCTGAAGGAAAATAGGGGTGTCTAACCCATTATTTGAGGATGCCCGTCTTAAGCTTGGATTTGGAATCAATTAAGGTAAGCTTCCTTGAAATCAGGTTATACAACTTTGATAATATTGGTCTTGTTGGAAATTGAGGTTGTACGAAGGAGGAGATAAGAATTGGAGAAGTGGGTTCAAGTGTTCAGTGCCGAAATTGGAGTTAAGAGGACTTCGGGTGTTGGGCATTAGTGAACCCATTCACTAAATTGGTCAAGGAAGGTAAGCTGGCAATGAATGGTATAATTATTTGTGGTTTTTGGTTCATGGATGATGTCCTTATGAAATTCAAGAAGCATGCCTGGTTGGTTTGATAACTTTGATTCTCTAATAACTAAAGAAAGATGAGTGGGTCTGCTTGTTTGTGAGCCCAGGAAAAAATGTATCGAGCTTAATGGAGATCCTACATGAAGTTATTCAACGATCTCGATAAATGTTAAGATGCTTGAGGAAATTTTCAGACATTTTCATAAAGTGAAATCCTCAATTTAGGAGTTGGATAATAAAGTACACGACACGGCGAGTTCGTGAAAATTTTCAGGGAATTTTTCGGATACCCGAAGTATTTATAATGAATTTCCGAAGTTTAGAAATTATGGAAATCCATTTAAATTCCGCGATGCAATCCTAGCCGTTGATCTCACCATCGCTTCATCCCAGCCATTGATCTACCCACAGCTTGATCCTAGCAGTCCATCATTAATTGGGTCAAGCTATATACATGAGTTTTGTTAGTGGGAAGAACCAGAAGAATCGAGAGAGAGGGAGAGCTCGGTGCTCTGACCCGAGACGTAGCACGACCCGAGAGAGAAACCTGACCGGAGGGACAACGTCTGACCACCCTACTACTGCGCACAGCTACCTTTCCCTTCGTCTCTGCGTCGCCTACCTCCCTGCATCCTCAGATTGTCCATGCATCGATGATGAACGGAGAAACAACGATTGGAAGCTCTGGGCTGTAGTTGGTATGAAACTTCATCTCCTCGTCAAGCTCTACACCCCAGTATAATTAGATTTTGATTTTGACCGCGTGTTAACGATTTCGTTTCTGGGTTTGATTTTGAGTTTACTGTGTTCCTCGACGCCAGTAGTTTTTCCAGTCATGTTGGGCTTGGTTTTCATCTTGGCTGCGTTGGTGGACCAGAAATCAAGAGACTTGCTGGGTTATTGGCGTCAAAATCCTCAGTTCATCATTAGCCCAGTTCAGCTAGGAATTCCGGAAAACCGAGTTGGGTTGTGAAGGTATAATTCAAAATCTTGAATTGAAGTTTGGTTATTGTCATGAAAATCTGAAGTTGGTAGCTTGAGTTGGTTTATCTGTTGCTGGTACTGAAACTTTGGATTGGAATCGATTGTTTGTATATGAAATGAACTGTGGAGTTGTGGTAGAGCTCAGATTACCTTGGTTGTGTGTTTAGTTTGTTAAGTTGTTGTGAGTTACTATTCTGGTATTTTTATTATGGTTTATCAAGTAAATTGTCAAGGAAATGGATTTGAAGGGTGGAATTGGTCAAGTTATGATCTTGGGTGTCCTTAGTATTTTGGGCACACCTTAATTGAGAATGGAATAAGCTTGGTTGGGTGTCCATAGAAATTCCGATTACTATGTGATGAAATTGTTAAGGATACACGAATTCATTTGTTCATGAAGTTGGGAATTTGTTATAACATTGGTTTGCATAAGCATTTTGTAAAAATGATAGTGAGTAAAGAAAAGAAATGTGTATATATTGGGTGGCCTTGATAAAATTTGGGTGCACCTAATATATATGGTCGATATCGTGATTCAAGTAAAATATTCGGTAATTTGGGTTAATTATCGAACCTATTACAATTGATCAAACGTTGGTCAAACAATGGTAAAAACGGTCAATCCTGGTCAAACCAAGAAAGGTTGGTCAAACCTTGGTCAACTCCTGGTCCAACCAGGAACAGTTGGTTTAGACGACTTATTAATCGTCGATATTTCATATAATTGTTCAATAGATTATTAATGGTCGAAATGTCAGAATCTAGGATTCCAGTTACGCGAGGAACAGAAGGTTCGTGACTCTCGGAGTACATGAGAGAAAGTATCAGAATCCAGGTAGGGTTTCAGGACTCTCCTCGGTTAGTGATTTTCTTATATTGTTATTAAATGATGCATGTTAGTTGGTATTGTTTGGTCATGCTCAAATGCAATGCATACTAACCAAACCATGTGAGAAATGTGATGGCTTGAGAGCGAAGGGTGGCTCTGACTTCCTTGGGTTCGATCCCCAAAACCTCCAGAGGGTTAGTTACACCGGTCGGACAGTGAGCGATCGCAATGACGACCCGATCTGTGTGTGTAGCTAGGTAGCGGACGCTCTCGCTACGCTTACCTAGTGATAAATTAAATTGAGGTAAGGTCGTGTAGTGGGTCTATAGGACCGGCCATCAGGTAAAACTTGGATTTGGCGCCGTATTTATTTAAGCATCATGCATCGGTTTTCAAGTTGAAAAACATTAAAGTTTGTCGTTCCTTTAAATAATTTGGTTTAAGCATGTGTTCATACTGGAGCTCCAACAGTTATCTGTTGATTTTCAAACCTAGTCGAGTTAGAGTTCCTGTTGAGCAGCGAGGATGAAAGCTCACCCCAACAACAGTATGAAAGCAGGTACTGTGCACTGGTGACGGGACAATAGCGGATGGAGCTGGGTGTGCAGAACAAGTTCGATAAATTACCGTGTGAACCTTATTCTAAATTCTATTTCTCGAACTTTGTGTTCTGGAACTTGTGGTTATCTAGTCTCGTGTCATCTTTTAGTTGAATTCTCTTCAAGTGAAATTCAACCTTGTGTGAGCCTTTATCCAAGTTCTGGACGAATGAAATAGATTTCAGCAACTCAAGTTTTTCACCTCAAGAATATTTGTAGCTTCTGCTGTGTTTGTACAAAAAGTTTTTCAAACAAAATGCCTAGCGGTTCTCGAGGATATAAATCGAGCGTTCGGTTTATGTTTTAGAGACTTGCGGCACTGTGACGTGCTTAAGCTGGTGAGGTGCAGCTTGGGGCGTTACATTGTTGACAATTATAGTGCTATGAGTTGATTTAATCATGGATGGGTATTAGCCATAAGCATTGTCTGGGAGTATAGCCACTCCTTGTTTGATAGCTTTTGGCAGAAAAACGGAAAGGTCTTTGAACCATGTTGTTGTCAATACTTGAATTAAATTGGGTTACCTTGATTTGCGTTTCTCGTTAAGAATGGTAATTGATGTTTAGGTGATGTATTTATATAAGGAGTCTTGATTATGGTGGCTGGATCTTTGTGTCTCGTAAAGAGATGAGTAATTGATTTGGTACTGATGGTTTATGATTTGCTTAATGTGGGTGTCCAGAGTAAATTAATTAGGTACACCTATATTGAGTCGAAATTATGTTGGGAAAATATTGGGTGTCCTTAGTAATTCCATTGAATTATTATGCGACACAAATGTTAAGTAAAGAAAAGAAATTAACTATTTGTATATATTGGGTGGCCTTAGTAATCGGGTACACTCAATATATGTTTGGTCAATATTGGTCAAACGTGGTCAAAATAGTCAATCCTGGTCAAACCAAGAAAGGTTGGTCAAAACCGGAAAAGTTGGTTTGGACGATTCATTAATCGTCGAGATTTCCTATAATTGTTCAAAAAGTATTAATTATCAAAATGTCGGAATCTAGGACTCCAGTTACCAGAGGAACAGAAGGTTCGCAACTCTTGGAGTACCTGAGAGAAAGCATCGGATTCCAGGTAGGGATTTAGGACTCTTCTCGGTTGGTGATTTTCTTATATATTTTTATTTAGTTGGTATGGTTTGGTTATGTTCAAATGCAATGCATACTAACCAAACCATGTGAGAAATGTGATGGCTTGAGAGCGAAGGGTGGCTCTGACTTCCTTAGGTTCGATCCCCAAAACCTCCGGAGGGTTAGTTACGCCGGTTGTCCGGATATTCCGATCGTAAGGACGGGCTCGGTACGTGTGCGTAACTAGGTAGCGGACGCTCTCGCTACGCTTACCTGGTGATAAAGTAAATTGAGGTAAGGTCGTGTAGTGGATCTATGGGACCGGCCATCTGGTAAGATTCGGCGCGCATATTCAATTTAGTATCATGCATCGATTTTCAAGTCAAAAAGCATTCTTATAAATTTTGTCGTTCTTTTAAATATTTAGTTTAAGCAAGTTTTCATACTGGAGCGCTTAAATACTTATCTGTTGATTTTCATACCTAGTCGACTTAGAGTCCCTGTTGAGCAGCGAGGACGAAAGCTCACCCCTACTATAGCATGGATGCAGGTACTGTGCACTAGTGACGGGACAGTAGCGGACAGAGCTGGGTGTGCGGAACAAGTTCGGTAAATCATTGTTTGGTTTCCGTTCTAAATTCTACTTCGCAATTTTCGTGTTTCTCGACTTGTTGAAATCTAGTCTCATGTCAACTTTAGTTGAATTCTTTTCATTGGGATTCATACCTCATGCTAGCTTTTATCCAAGTTTTGGACGAATGAAATAGGTTTTAACAACTCAAGTTTTTCACCTCAAAAATATTTGTAGCTTCCGCTGTGTTTATACAAAAAGTTTTCAAGCAAAATTGCCTAGCGGTTCTTTAAGATATAAATCTAGCGTTCGGTTTATGTTTTAGAGACTCGCGGCGCTGTGACGTGCTTAAGCTGGTGAGGTGCAGCTTGAGGCGTTACATTATGGGTGACATGAACTCGGATTTTTCTGGTTGTGTCAAACACTTCTGATCGAGTTTCAGAAAACGACCCGCAATGGAAGCAACATTGATAATAGTTTCTTTGACCTCCAAGTCGGTGGGGTGTTTCTTATCTTCAGGGTGAAGATAACAGTGTTTCCATCTTGATAGCTTGAAGCGAGGATAGCCCATCATAATCCTATGATATCACCGGGGCTTTGTTGAAATACCATGGTCCACCCTTGAGTACCTTGTTCTTGTCTTTCCTGAGATAGAAGGAGATCACAAAATGATTCTGGGTTCTGTCTTGGATCTTGAAGCTTTTCTCCAATACCCGAATGCACTAGAAATGCCTCTGAAGATCTGCGCCACCGAAGGGTTTCGCCATTAGGGGTCGCGCTAACAGGTAGGCCTAGGATCCTCACCTCACACAGGCTCCTGCCATGCGAGAAAGATCCACCACGTCTCTGCAGGCGAGGGCTAGAGACGTAGCAAAACTGGTGGTTATGTCATCAATGGCTAACATGATCAGAGGAGGTCGTACTGTAGCAGAATGCCTTAGGGTTTTTTTTTTATGACTTTAGGGCGCTCTGTTTATACTAAAAACACTTGATTGTTTGGAGATTGGTGCTATATAAATAATGCTCTAAGGAGTAGCCAAAATCAGTTTAGCATCCCACATGAGATTTTACCATTTAAATGTAGGCCGGGTCATATATACAAATGATAGGGTTGCACTAGGTTCATCACATATTTTTCATCAAAAAAAAAAAATATCTTTTATTCACTAGGGTGAGGAGTCGAGTTTGAGTTCGGGTCCGAGCAGATTCAGACCATTGGGTTTTGGGTTGATGGGGTGGGATGGGATGGCTCAGAGGCGTCAACAGCCATTGTGATCGTGCCTGCTGGCCAAAGAATGGCTGGGTTTTTTTAATCGGGTGGCACGTTCAACGAAATCTTGTTGCCACTGCTCTCAAACGTACGCCAGCCACGGCGGCAATTTTAGTGGACCACACTAGCTAGAATGTGAAATGGAGTGGTACTTCGCTGACTTGTTGCCTTGGTGATCAAGCTTTTGGACTTGTAGTGTCGCCACCAAGAGAGTAGCAAAAACAATATTTTCTTCTTCAGCTCCCATTGATTTTTACTATTTTAGTCCTCGCTATAAACTTTGCAGTTAAAAGAAGTGATAGGATTAGTAGTTGCTCCCAAGTAGTCATACTCACCAATCTACTCAATCTGCTCTAGTAGTTGCTTAACTCAGTAAGCCTTCGATTTTGACTACAAGTAGTTGCATTATTTTTCCACACTAAACAAAAACAATATTATTAGTATGCATAAGCATGGTTGCTGTACACGTAGCTCTAGATACATTATTTAAATTTGAGTGCTCCCCACGATGTAGGGACCTAGGAGCAACCCACAATAATGTTGGAAGGTGCCAAAGACCATTTTAGACAAGAAAAGCTGGGCCCAATAAGAGTGCTCCCCACGGTGTAGGGACCTAGGAGCAACCCACAATAATGTTGGAAGGTGCCAAAGACCATTTTAGACAAGAAAAGCTGGGCCCAATTAGAGCAAGTTCACCGGTTGAGGTTAAAATGTCAAATACTATTCACAAAATGTTAGATAATGAACATTGCTTTTTGCCTTTCATTTCCACCATCTAGCTCAAAATGTCAAATACTGTTCACAAAATGTCACCAAATGTTAGTTGGCAGGTCACAAAATTGACTCAAAAAGTGAACCAAAGTGACATTTTGTGAACAATATCAGACATTTTGATCTCAACTTGCTCTTAGCACTGGATGTCTGGAACTCTGGATGCATTGAACTAAGACGTGTTTTTAGATTATAAAGTCGATGCTAGGTTGAACACTCTCAGTGAAAACAAAGAGCATAACTAATGGCTAACGAAGAACAATCTGCAGATCTCGAATCACCCCTGATATCGGTGGTACTGCCCCAAGAACATGCATTACGCTCAACCAAGGGGCAACTTATGAAAGACTAGGGGAACTGAAGAAGCAGCTATTGCTGGTAGGGCCGTTGGTATCATCAAATTTCTTGCTATGTGGTATGCAGGCTATTTCAGTCATGTATGTTGGTCATCTTGGGGAACTATGACTTGCAGGTGCTTCTACGACAACTTCTTTTGCATCAGTCACTGGTTTGAGCTTGATTGTAAGATATATAAGCTTGCGTTATCCTATGAAATCCTTCTTTATTACATGATTATTGACTACATTAGTTTTTAAAATGTAACATAACAAAGGCTTACTTGTTTTTTTTCAAGGAAGCTACTCAATCCCTTTTCCTTTCCCCTCTCTCTGGGTTTCCTCTCTACTCTCGTGAGAGTCGGTGGCGAGAACCTCCGCCTTTCATGGGCGCTTTTGCTCAGGCGGTGGCCTCTTTTTTAGGCTTTTTGCCTTCTTTTTTCAATTCTATTCTTCAATTTTGTGTTTCTTTTTCATTATGATCAATTCTGTTTTCGACTTCGGTGCCTCCCTTTCCTGATCCAAAATTCGATTACCACTCAGATCCAATTTGGGTGTTGCTGTTTCCAGTGACTCTCCTCCGATGCCTTCAGTCACACTTTTAAACGAGGTTTGCCCATTATCGCACATGGGTTGGATCCCAATTGTGCAACACAGGATTGTTCATCCTTTGGGTGGCTGTCCGATAGATCCCTTTGTGGTTCTGTTTACTATTCGTCTTGCTTTGGCTCTTATGGTTTCTACTTTGGTGATGGAAGATGTTCTCCGTTCCAGAGATGATCTAAGATTTGTGGCTTCTTGTGTGTTTGGAATTGGGATGTTCCGGTGCTGTCATTCGAGTTCGTTGTTGGCTCTTTCCAAGCTTTTCGACTCTGGGCCGATGATGTTCTTCAAAATTGGTGCGAATTTTGTTCGCGGTGGCTCTATCGCTATGGCAGCGTCCGTTGCTTGCCTAGATTGGGCTCGATCGCCTGGTTTGAGGCCTTCTTGTTGTTGTCTTTGTCTCTGTGTTTATGTTGTAGTTTGGGTTTGCTTTATGTTGCTTTGTTCTTTCTTGTTCATGTTTGTTTTTTGTTCCAACCCAGTTTCTGGGTTCACTTCAATTTAATGTTAGACTGCATGTACTGAAAAAACAGAAATTTCATATTTCTTCGTGACTATTTTACCATCAATTTAACTGTCCCTATGGTTATGTTGCTAAGATTTTAAATTTGGGTGATCTTATTATTATTTTCAAATAATAAAGGTCCTTTACAAGAATGCCCCCGGCTGGTATTTTATGTGATCATAGTATCTGCTAAGCCCAAAAGGGTATTTTGCAAGATAACCTTCAGCTTTTTCATGATTGGTATGGGATAATAGTGTCCATTTCTCTCTTGAATTTTTGAACAGATAGGAATGGGTAGCGCATTGGACACATTTTGTGGGCAGTCCTATGGGGCAAAACAGTATCATATGCTTGGTGTACACATGCAGAGGGCAATGCTTGTTATTCTTTTGGCCTGCATTCCTCTTGCAACTATATGGTTCAATGCAGGCCACATTCTCAAATTCTTGGGCTAAGATCCAGAAATTGCCGCAGCCACTAGAACCTATGCTCGTTTCCTGACACCGTGCATTTTCGCTTATGCAATTCAACAATGTCATTCCAGATTCTTGCAAAGCCAAAACAATGTTGTTCCCATGATAGTTACCACAGGTAGTGCAATACTAGTGCACTTGCTTCTCTGCTGGCTTCATGTATATAAGACCAGCTTGGGATATAGAGGTGTTGTGGTCGCGATCTCTATCTCATATTGGATCAATGCATTACTCTTGGCTATTTATATCAGAGTTTCTCCTTCTTGTATACACACATGGACTAGATTCTCAAAGGAGGCATTTCATAGAATTCCGAATTTCATAAGACTATCTATTCCTTCAGCTATAATGATCAGGTAATATTTTGTTCTTTTACTAATGTTAAATTAAGACTTTCTAGATCGATGATTTGAAGGCAAATTCATATTGTTTGTGCAACTTCCAATTGCAGTTTCTAATATTCTAACCATGGAATACTGGGAACCCATTACTTAGGACTTCTGGATGTAATTGTTGCATTCAATTCCATTAATAGCTTGGAAATCTGGTCATTCGAAATGATGGTTCGCTTAGCTAGTTTCCTTCCAAATCCACAGTTTGAAATGTAACATCCCGAACCTAAATTTACCAGTTTACGAGTCTTTCGATCTGTAAACGACATTTACATTTACTTTTTGGCTCCGTTTCGATCTTTTAGGGGGCCCTAAAATTGACTTTTTGTTAGGGTCAAAATTTGAGAAAATTTCTTCATGAAAATTGTAGAGGACGTTAAACCGAGCATGTGCATATGTGGTACGTAAAAATCGGATTTCGTATGCGAAAGTTATAAGCGAAAAATGGAAGTTACTGTTCATGGTAGATAGTATAAATTTGAATTTCTACAGTGGCCGGGTAACTTTTTCTTTCTCTCTCTCCTTCCCCGTGTATTCTCTCTCTCTCTCTCTCTCTCTCTCTCTCTCTCTCTCTCTCTCTCTCTCTCTCTCTCTCTCTCTCTCTCTCTCTCTCTCCCTCCCTCTCTCTCTCTCTCTCTCTATCTCTCTCTCTTCGGCCTCACCTCTGCAACTTCCTCCTCTGGCCGCCTGGGAACGTGAGGTGGGCACCGTTGGACTCCTCTGCCCTTACCCAACCCCCCACGGTGGTAGATCATGGCGTCTTGGCCAGAAAACGAAGATCCAAGGCCGAGAACACCACGGTGCCAATTTCGGTCAACGCTTCATTCTTTAGTTTCCGACCACCAATACCAGCCAAACTGGGCCGATCAAAAGCGACTTGAGACATAGACCATCCTCCTCAAAACTTTTGCCGAGAATCGAAACGTGGAGGAAGAACTGACGGCTGGAAGCTACGGGTCACTATTCACGATTCGGGTTCAAACTTCTCCTTAATTGTTGAGGTACTTCCTGTCGTTTTCTAGATTTGTTGTAGTTGAGAAATTTGTTCATATGGTTGAGATAAAGCTACTACCAAAATTTGGTGGCCATCGGAGCTGGTGGTGGCGGCGACGTCAGAGTGTGGGGGAGCTTTTTAATTTCAATTTTTCGCCTATTAAATCCTATAAATGTTGAAGAGCTTATATATGAAGTTTGGTGAAGATTGGGGAAGTTTTGAATCGATTATAAATTTCTAGAAATTTAGAATTTCGATTATCGATTTACGAGAATCCGAACGTCGGATTTCTCTCAATTCTGCCCTAGAAACTTTGTATTAAAGAATTAGTGTTAATGATGAAGTTTTGGTTAAATTGGATAAGAAATGGAAAGGTTGATTTATGAGGATTTGTGTGGGAATCGTATTTAATTTCCGGATTGTTATTCACGAATTGTAATTGTATACAGGGCGATGTGCTGAGTTACTGCTCGACGTAGGAAACCAGTAGCGTGGTTGCCTAAATAGTACTGTGAGTGGACATTTGTTTTTAAATTAATTATGCATGCAGTATTATTATTATTATCCAATTGAGATTTAAATTATGATTTGAATTATTGAGTTTTATGTTTTTGTGAGCTTTGATTTATTGAGATTTATTTATTAATTACGAGATTAGTATTGAAATTCCTTCCCGAGGTCTTTTCGTAGATTTTTGAGATATTTATTTATGGATTATTGAGTTGGAAAACAATTTTTTGGGAAGTGATTGATTAAGAAAATATTATGAGAATTATTGATTTCGAATATCGGTTTATATGATGATATACGAGTACGAAGCATTTAGCAAATATTTGAGCATGATTGAATTATCGAGATTTCTTAAGTTTTGAGCTCCGCACTTATCAGCCTTGAAGTTAGATTGAGATTTTTTTCCGAAAGCATTTATTAATTTACCTAGTATTTGATTTATGCTTTCGAGGATTTATTGAGATATTGGCCTTGAGTTATCGAGATATTCTTAAGTTATGCTTTCGGCAATTATTGATGATTTATTGAATTAATATCGGGTTTCTTTCCGAAAGTAATTATTTTAAAGAGATTGATTCCAGTTCATTGAGGAGGTAAATAAGTCAACGCATGCATGCATTACCTGGTCGACAGTCCCCTCCAGGTAATAGTCTTGACGGCAGTCCCCTCCAGATGACATAAGGTAGTTAGTCAGCAATCTCCTCTAATTACCTATGGTTAGTCGGCAGTCCCCTCCAACCATCACCTCCTCGTCCGGCCGGCAGTCCCCTCCAGGTGGCATGAGATGACTAATCGGCAGTCCCCTTTAGTCATCGTCCATTTTGAGATATGAGTAATTTAACAAGATGTTTGAAATATGATTACTTATATGAGAGATTAGAGATTTAAAAAGATTGCAAGATGTTCTATTTTACGTAAGTAAGATTGCAGTTAGGGGTGGGCACTGGCCGGAACGGGCCTGTTATTGAGTGATATCGAGCCCGATACTGAAAATATGATTCGGGACAGGCCGGGACGGGACTTGGTTTTTTCAAAGTTGGTACCGAGGGTACCGAAACCGATGGGGATCGGGTCGGGCCCGGTCCCAATTCGGGATCCCATACCTTTTTTTTTTTTCCCCCTATACACACACTCACAAGTACTTAACATTCATCCAAATTTTCCATATTTCAATCATTACAGGATGCATATGTTCTCCTAGAACTACAACTTATGAGTCTACACATTCAATTTTGCCTTAAAACAAATCAAACAATGTAAAATGACAAGAAGAAATGATCTAATGTAGATGGACAATATGTACAAACTGCAAACAACGAAACTCAAAAACTGAAATTTTGGAATGCAGGAATTTAGTAATGCAGTATTGCAGATTATGCAGTAATGCAATAACGCAAGAATTTAGTAATGCAGTATTGCAGATTATGTATTAATGCAGGAATGCAGAAATGCAGTATTGCAGATTATGCAGATAATGCAGGAATCCAGAAAATGCAGGAATGCAGATAATGCAATAATGAAGATAATGCAGTATTGCAGATTATGTAGAAATAACAACCAAGTCAAAAAATGGAATGAAGGAATGCAGTAATGCAAATTATGTAGCAATGCAGTATAACAACCAAGTCAAAAATTAAAGATTTAATTTAATTAATTTAAACGGGACAGGACGGGCCCAAACAATAAATTTCAGATTTTGATCCAGGCCCGTACCGACGAGTTTCGAGACGGGACCGGGACTTCGGTTTTGGGTGCCCAACCCTAATTGCAGTAAAGATGATGATTAAGAGTGTTTTCAAGATTGTTACTACATGCGAGGTTTTAGAGAATAGCTTGGGGAAGCATTAAGTTTCACTTGTTCATTTGAAATTATTTATTTTTCGTCCACTCACTCTAACGGATTTCAAATGCTTTTCCCCTGGGCCATTCGGTTTCAAATGCCCAGTTTGCAGGCCAGGTTAGCTTGAGGTCGAGCGTGCATGAGGTTGAGGCATAGCTGTCATAGCTTCCGCATTATAAAAAGTATTGGTCCTTTATCTTGTATTCTATTCTCTTGTACACCTGGTGCATTAGATTGCTCTGATAACCCATGAGATTAATATATTTTTTAAGTTCTGAATTGTTTTGTGAAATGGGAGATGTTGTGATTTAGGGCGCAGGGTAGCTCTGGAAGAATAAGGTTGGATTGTTTGGCAGTGTTTTGTCTTTCTATAGGTTTTGGGCAGTTCACTTTTAGAGTGAGTTCTACTAAATTTTTGGTAGAATTTCTTGGATTTCAAGATGAAATCCGGGGGGGGGGGGGGGGGGAGGGTCCTGTCAGTTGGTATCAAAGCGTTAGGTTGACAGATTTTGTAGACCTGTCATGAAACCTCAGTCCTATCAATCAGGTTTGTATTGGAGACAGTAACTATAATGACTTGAGATCAATATATATGAATTCCTAGGTAGCTAACTGACTTTGAATTGATGACACATTCCCAGCCTTAATACATGTTCAATGGTATACATGATTCCTCTTGCATTCTCCAGTGCAGCAATGTTAGTCTGGTGCTTGCCTCTTATGTGAGTATTTTAATTTCTTAAAAGTTCTTCCTGTTCTCATTTTCAATATATTCTCTCTTAGCACACGAGTTTCAAATCAATTGGGTGCCGGGCAACCACGACTAGCTCGTCTAGCAGTAGGTGTTTCACTATGCATTGTTGTTGCTGAAGGTGTTGTGGTTGCTGCTGTACTCATATTGGGTCGAACAGTTTAGGGCTACAGTTATAGTAGTGAAGAGGAAGTAGTGAACTATGTTGGACAAATGCTGATTTTGCTCGCGGTATCACACTTTTTTGATGGACTTCAATCTGTGCTTTCAGGTATCCATTCTGCTAAACAATTTCTCTCATAGAAGGCATCTGTATTATGTCATAGCATCTTATGTGTTTGTGTCAGACCAAATAAAAAGGTTCTCTACGGGGGGTGTATACGTTTGTATTGATTTTTTAAGATTTAAAATCAGGTCAACATATATACATTACTCAACCTTAAGTTTTAACCTTGTACATGTCACCTTTTAAATAATTTAGGATTAAATTTTGCTTACTACCTTGTACTTTTAAGGGTTCATCAGTTCAGTCCCTGCACTTCTAATTTAATCAGAAAAGTCCTTGCACTCTCCAATTTCATCAAATTAATCCAATCCGTCACTATTCTGTCAATTTTCGATGTTAAAATGCTGACGTGGGACCTTCTCACAGAGAAAATTCCCAAACTACCCATCGTTAGGCAGTCCGCCGATGCGTTAGTGTTGTGAATGCAGATGAGTAGTTTGAAAATTTTTGCCCGAAAATTGACGAAGTGGTGACGGATTGGATTGATTTGATGAAATTGGAGAGTACAAGGACTTTTCTGATTAAATTATAAGTGCAGGGACTGAATTGATGAATCGTTGAAAGTACAGGGTAATAAGCAGAATTTAG
This sequence comes from Rosa chinensis, assembly GCF_002994745.2. NCBI lineage: Eukaryota > Viridiplantae > Streptophyta > Magnoliopsida > Rosales > Rosaceae > Rosa > Rosa chinensis. The sequence continues at coordinate 22,638,874 of NC_037091.1, read as the reverse complement.
TCCAATAATTTATATATAGTAGCTTATACTTTATAATTCAGGTATCATATGGGCATTCCTACTTCAATATTATTAGCTTTTGTATTTCACATTGGAGGAAAGGTGATATACTAAATCCTTTTACTTTCATATTTTGAGTTTCCCTTCATACTTTCTTTTGCTTGAATTTGGTACAATCAACTGTTGGTGTTTCGTTCAAAAGAATATTTAGTACTAGGTACTCATATTAATTTCAAAATAATATAATATGGTTCTTCGCAGGGTCTTTGGATGGGAATCATCGTTGCACTGTTTGTGCAAGCACTATTTCTGGGAATCATAATCTTATTCACAGATTGGGAGAAAGAAGTAAACTGCTTCTTCAGTTGACGTTGTGTATGTTTCATTTCTCAACCTCTATTACAATAATCTCAAACATTTTTTTTATTCGTTTTGTAGGTCAAGAAAGCTTTTGATAGAGTGTACAATACAATGAGCGTGGCTGATGCAACATCTATAAACTGATGTAACGTCGACATGCAGGATCATATCTGGATTTGGTCCTGAAGAGGAATGATTAGAATAAGATAGTCTGTTATTAGAAAACAAGTGGAATGGCTTAATTAATCCTTAATTGTGTGGGTAAATGCATGATTCATCCTTTTTTTTTTTTTTTGGCCAACTCCAATCCATAAAGTGATAAAACTACGTGGAAGAAGAACCCTTGACAGAACAAACAAGAGTCACGACCAAGCCAACGAAACTAAATGTGGACTTGGAAAACCATTATACAACAACATTTCAACTTGATGCTTTATCTCCTTGTGGGTCTATACCGTGGACCTTAACAAATTTAGGTTTAAACACCCATAAACCACAATCTACATGCTTCAACAAAGCAAAGTTTGTCAATACTTAATTCTCCAAAAAAAAAAAAAAAAAAAAATTTGTCAGTTCTTAAATATGTCATTCATTACTGTCTGGGAACATGAGATTAGGATCCAAGCGGAAACTAAATCCAATTCTAGTAGTATAAAAGTTGGAGAGCAAAAGGGTAGTAGAAAACATTCACGGGTATAAAGTCACAGTATTTGGCTATTTGCCTATTTGGTCCAACCTTCTAATACACAATAATCCAACCAAACTGATGTAGCAACTTTCTTTCAATTCTAGATTTCTTATAAAGCAAACATATATAAATGGAGGTCTCAAGTGTCTTCCTAAATCACAACAACAGTGAATGAAAACAAATAAGAAAACCTAGAACGAATGTCCATCAAATATATCGAGCGGGACCAAAATCTATAGCTTTTTTTTTTTTGAGAATGAAAAAGTTTTATTCAAACTAACCAAAATTACAAAACATGGGAATGACCGGTGGTGGACAAGACCTCCCCACTCTCCTCCCTATAAAAAGAACCAGTTACGGGTCCGTCATTACCAATGACATCCATGAGCCAAGAAGGCCCAACCCCTAACCAACTACTCCGCCCATTACCCCGGGCTACAACTCCAGCAATAGCATGAGCCGTCATATTAGCCGCTCTAGGAACATACTGAATATTGTGGATATCCAATGCCACTAGTAACTCTCTGATGCGCTCCACAATAGTACCCTCACTCGCTAGGCATTCATCACTTCCATTTACCATTCTCACAGCCTCCAAGCAATCTGTTTCAACCACGAGGCCAGTCCAGCCTTGTTCCATAGCCCATTCAACACCCCTCATCACAGAGAACAACTCAGCTGCACATGGCCTTAATCTTCCAACGACCTTCTCCCCCATAGCTGCTACCATATTCCCATCGCTAGCTTGGCACACAATACCAATCCCAACCTGTTCTCCATTTGCAGCCACCGATGCGTCACAATTTAATTTTAGACTAACACCAGAAGGCGGAGCCCAATGTACTTCATTCCCATCTATGACGCAATCATCCACCTGACCCTCATGGTTGCGATGTCGTGCATTCTTTATACTCTCCCATATGGAAAGACCCATTTCATATATCACCATAGTAGGTTTGACTTGCTCACCATGTTGAACAGCATTTCGTTCTTTCCAATTAAGCCAAAGAAGCACAATTAAGAAACATACCTCATCCACTGTTAACATCCTTCTAGCAACTTCTAGAAATTCCAAAAAACTTCCCCATGCACCATGACCCAACTTAGAGAAAAAAACTCACCTTTTCCAACACCGCAACACTTTGAGGACAACAATATGTTGCGTGTAAAGGCGTTTCATTTGCTTGTTGGCATCTAGTACATAGAGGAGTATTCACAATACGCCTCGTACATAAAGCACTCATGCATGGCATCGTACCGGTTGAGCACCTCCAAATGAAATGCAGCATCTTTGGAGGGAGTTTGAGCTTCCAAAGATGGCGCCAATAATCAGAATCCCCTGGTACCGAATTTTGATGCCCACCACTTCCTCTGTAATCCCTAAGGGCCAGCCAGTACCCACTCTTCACTGAATACTTACCATGCCGATTTTGATTCCAGATGAGCTGATCTCGACCTCCCAATCTCACAAGTGGAATACTTAGAATTGCATCTACTTCTTGAGCTGTACCAATCTGCTCCAATTTTGAACTATCCCACACTCTTGAATCCAAAATCAGTTCTGAAACCTTCATAGACATATCCAAATCACTTTTGTAAGTTACACTAAAGCCTTCCAAATCAGGGACCCACGTATCAAGAAAAACTCTAATGTCTGCACCACTACCTACTCTCCATATCAACCCTTGCTTCAGCAACTCGCCACCCCAAACAATGGCACGCCACATAGAAGAAGGGTTCTTACCCACCTCAGCCTCAAGAAAGCTAGTTCTTGGAAAATAACGAGCTTTGAGCATTCTGCCAACTAGGGAATCCCGACACCGCAATAACCTCCATCCTTGCTTTGCCACAAGGGCTTTGTTAAACTATTAGAACTCCCTGAAGCCCAAGCCCCCCTCATTCTTACTCATACACATATGGTCCCAGCTCCGCCAATGCATTCCTTTACCACCCGGCTTACTCCACCAGAACCAGGCTAAGTGTTTATTAATATCCTCACATGTACCAATTGGTAGCTGAAAAACACTCATAGTATATGTAGGGATCGCCTGAGCAACTGCCTTAATGAGTATTTCTTTACCACCTTTTGACAGGATCTTGCCTTCCCAGCCCTGTACTCGTTTCCAAACTCTATCTGCCAAGCCACGGAACGTCCGTTTCTTATCTCTACCGGTAATCGTAGGCAGACCCAAATATTTTTCATGGCAAGGGACTATCTTCATGTCAAGCACACCACTACATTCCTCCTTCACCCAATTAGACGTCCGCGGACTAAAGGAAATAACAAATTTATCTGTGTTAATCTTCTGCCCCGAAGCTAATTCATACCTCCCAAAGACCTCCTTCAACCTCATACAATCCTCCTTTGTGGCATCACAGAATAACAGGCTATCGTCCGCAAAGAACAAATGCAAAATGGAAGGAGCCCCTCGAGCAATAGTAACCCCGTGAATATGATTATCAACCTTTGCTTTGCGTATCAAGGAAGAGAAACCCTCTGCCACAATAATGAACAGATACGGGGAGATTGGATCACCTTGCCTAAGTCCACGCCTAGGAGTCACTTTCCCAAAAGGTCTACCCTTGAGTAGAATAGAGTAGGTAACAGTCTCAAAACACTCCATAATAAGACCCACAAATCTGCTGGGAAACCCTAATACTTCCAACATCTTCTTTATGAGATTCCATTCCACTCTATCATAGGCCTTGGCCATATCCAACTTCACCGCTACCTTTTGTCGACTCTTTTTACCACGTCTTTTCAAATTATGAATCACCTTAAAAGCTGCGATCACATTGTCATGAATAGACCGATTGGGTATGAACGCACTCTGGTATTCCGAGATGACATCCAGAAGCACCAACTTCAACCTATTTGCCAAAGTCTTCGACACCAACTTATACATCACATTACATAGACTGATCGGCCTAAACTCCACCACCTTTTTTGGCCCTGCAACTTTTGGTATCAGAGCAATCAAAGTGTGGTTAAGCTCCTTAATAGAGCCTTGCCCATTAAGAAAGTCCAAACATCTCGTTACCACATCCGAGCCCACCACATTCCAGTACTTTTGATAGAAAATAGGAGGCATTCCATCCGGACTCGGTGCCTTCGTAGCTCCCATTCCTTTTAAAGCCCTTTCAATCTCTGTTCTTGTAAATTGCTTAGAAAGTGCACTCACATAAGCTTGAGACACTCTTGTACTTACAGCTTGGAACATGTCATCTGTGAATTGCCCACCACTAGAAGAGAACAACTGCCGAAAATAAGATACAAACTCACCGCCAATATCCGTTGTACTAGTTCTCCATCTATTATCCTCCCCTAAGATACCAACAATCTTATTAATACAACCTCTCTGCCTTGCATAATTATGGAAAAATTTGGTATTACAATCCCCATGTTGTAGCCAATTAACTCGAGATCTTTGGCACCACATAATTTCCTCTCTCTCCAAAACTTTGTCTAAATTAAGCTCCACCTCCCTTCTTTGCTGCATGGTTTCAGGAGAGGGAAATTGCCTTTGCAAAGCATCAAGTTCCTTCCTTAGTTCATTCACCTGTCGCCGCACACTCCCAAATTTTTCTTTTCCCCATAATTTTAAACGCTCAGCCATCCTTCTAATTTTAACTACAACTCCACCATTACTTCCTTCAGACCATGTTTGTTGTATCAAGTGCCCACACTCCTCTTCTTTAATCCACATCTCCTCAAACAAAAACCTTCTACCACGTTTTTGATTACCATCTTCATTACTCGTTGGGGGTTCACACTCAATGAGGACAAGAGAGTGATCAGAGGCCATTGTGACTAGATGATGAGCCAAGAAGCCCCCACACTGCTGAATGAGCTCAAAATTATCAAATCCTCATTCAATTCTTTCCTTCATATTATCATCACCTTCACGTTTGTTATCCCAAGTAAATTCATACCCCGCTGCTCCCACCACTTCAGGGATACTCAACAATAGCATCACCTTCTTATTCATCTGTACATCACCTGTCAAACAATTCTCCTCTAATTTCCTCTTCCCCCCTTCCACCTCAGACTCAGGTATGGTATTAGCATTCTCCAACTGTAACTTCCTTCTAGCCGTCACTGACACCATTTTCCGCCCTTTCAGATTCTTCTTTCCCACCGAAGATTTCCTATTTGCTCCCAGAGAGAACTCTAATGAGGCCATACTACTCTTGCCAGCTCCCTTAAAATTAGACAACACAATAGAGCCACTCTCATCAAACCTCGTACTGGAACCAAAAGCTTGTCTAAAAGCATACCTGAGCCGACGAACTGCATCACAATCAACCAGGTTCATTGTTGGTTGGATAGTTATCCGCATGGTATGGGGCTTACCAACGTCCACCAACATATCCTTTTCTTTCCTCACTGCAGCCTCCACCATTGGGACTTCATTGATCATTACCTGACCAACATTCAAATTACATTGCTAGGCTGAAAATCTTTCTGCAATCAGCACACCATTTGACTTGGGCTTTAAAGGTAGTGACTTCACTGGGGAAGAAGCCGTATCTTGATCGAGTCCCTCAATCTGCAGCGGCTTCGATAGATGTGACGATCCTCTACTTAGCGACCGCTTACTCAACTCTGTCGATCGACCTGACCTAAAACCACTTCCATCACCACTGACATCCCCATCGCTATACGCGGCCTCCCTACTACTCCTCCCTACCCTAGGGCCTATTCTTCTCCCATGCACATCCTTATCTGCCCTCAAGCTTAATTGGAAAGGACGTTCCCACTCTGGCTTATTCTTTATACCCAACTTCTTAAAACAAATTCTTGTTGGGTGTCCTATTAATCCACACTCTTGGCAAAACTCCGGTAATCTTTCGTACTGGAATTCAATTAGTTGATCCCCAAACTCGGGAAAGTTTACAACAGTACGCCGCAACAGAGCCAAGGAAATATCAAAGAGAACCCTAATACAAACACATCGTCCCACACAACACCCCTTCTCATCAGCTTTAACCTCCTTATATTCTCCCAGCATGCCACCAATATCCTCAGCAACTTCAGGTGTGCGAAACTTCCATGGAACTCCATGAGCTCGGACCCAAAATACTGCAGAACCCAGGCTCACCTCAGTAATAGCTCGTGCATCACCCATAGAAGCCATGACAATCAATGAATTATCAAAGTCCCAAGGCTCCCGATTCAACACCCTTCGCATATCTCCTTCACTCTGGAAACATGCCAGAAAACGATTGCCTTCGACATCACTGATGGTAACTCCCTTATCGCCCCCCCCCCCCCCCCCCCCCCACAATCGTGAAAACAGATCTACAAAACTCTGACGTCGAAAAGTTCTGTCCGTCAGAACTTTACAGACCACCACAAATTGATACTTGAGAGCCGACCTAGCTGCAGGTCCCCCAATTCGCAACCCCTTCGATTCCATCTCTGAAAGAACCAAGGAACCTGCAAATCGCCGCTCAACTTCCTCCATATCACAGAGCACAGAACAAACCCCCAGAAAGCTAGATCCAACGTAGAAAATTACTCTAGAACCAAGGCTTTGGGTAAAAAAACCCTATAAACCCTAGGAGCCACCAAAGAAACCCTAGCAGAGCCAAACCCTCGTGACGTGAGTCAAAGGGACCTCGACCAAAATCTATAGCTAATTAGACCAAAAATAAAAACAAACAAACAAACAAACACACTCATAACCAATCCAAAACAAACCCAAATGCCAAATCCTAAAGAAAACCCAGATCCTTCTTCTTTTTATGTGTCGGCGAAACCATAAAACCCCAAATAAATCCCCCAGATTAATGGTTTTCTTGAGAACTTCTTGTCCCTCTTTTCCCTCTTCCACCCCCCTTCTTTTTTTTTTTTTTTTTTTTGCCTAACAACCAAAACCCGAAAAATTGAAGCGGTGGAACCGAGAAAAACCAGGAGGGAGGGGCAAAATGGAGAAAACACTTTTCATAAGGCGATCACTGTTCATGAGCTCATAGGGCTTTAGAGGTAAGAATTCGATGTATCGTCATTTTAGAAAGGGAAAATCGTCCGTACAGTACCTGACTTTTACCTCATTCTAAACTTCAATACCTCACGTTAAGAAAATATCAGAACGGTACTTGGCGTTCTAACCCGGACCGAAGATTGGTACCTGGAGCCGTTAGCTCCGTTACAAAAACTAAGAGTTAAAGGATATTTTCGTCCTTTCATATTTTAATCCATTTTTGTTTTATCTAATTCATTTTTTTTCTATTTTTCTCTCTCTTCCCTACTGTTCATTTTTTTTCTTTCTATTTTCTTTTTCTCTTCCCTTCTCTCTCTCTCTCTCTCTCTCTCTTTCTCTCGTCTGCAGCCTCGACTCTATCTCCATCGTGGACCTGCCTCCTCCGCCGTAGTTAAATCCGCTCAGACCGTCGCCGATCTAGGGAGAGACCATCGGGCCATGGACCGCCCCAGAAAGATTGGGATCCGAAACTGGGAAGGAGTTGACGGCGAAAGTGGCGGCTATGTACTGGGTCTGACCGGGCTTGATTTTGCTGGGAGGGATGAACATGAAGCCAATTTGGTGTTGTGGTAGTGGTGGAAGGCGGCGAGCGGTTGGGGTTGTGGACGACGACGTATTGGGAGAAGGTGAAGTTGATGGTGGAGTTGAGGATGGAGAAGGAGGGGAGCTGGACGGAGCTGATGGAGATTTTGGGGTCTTTGGGTCAAACCCACCAAACCCAAAAATAATTTCAGAATCTAGAAGAACCTTTCTCTGCATTCGACAACATGTCTCCTCTTCTCCTAAATCTGTTATTGATGAGAACCCTCTCCAGCAGCTTTACCCCTTGCAATAGCGACCCTAGTAGCCGGGTTTGTTTTTTCGGTGAACCAGTTTAATCACCAGACCCACCATCCTCTCATTCTCCTCCACTATCTCCTCTAGTAGCTCCACTTTCTTGTTGCTTTGCGTTGAATCAGAGTCAGACCCAACTTTAAACCTGGCCAAGAAGTAAACCCAATGACTTGCTCAAGGACTTGGCTTTGTCTAGATTTCGGGAAATCAAAGTGATCAAGATGGAAATCTTCTCAAGTTGTTTTCCTTTAACCACTTTGGTGGTGTTTTGGGTTGAAATTTGCTATGGGTGTTGTTTGAATCAAAAAGTTTGGGGACGGGGTCGTGTGGTTGTGGTTTTGGCTGTGGTGGTGGTGATGGTGGCTGATGGATGATGACTTTCCAATTCCTCCGCTACCTTCTAATGAAGCCAGCCACTCTTGCCTCTCGAGCGACTTTGTTGGAGTGTTGTTGTGCTGCGCCGCTGCCTTGAAATTGCTGGGGGCAAATCACGACTTGAGCTTTCCCGCCGTCGCCGCCTGACCCCTTCCCACCTACGGCCCTCCTCAGTCCTCACCCTTTCATTTTGGCATTTTCGTAAAACAAAATTTTTTTGCTTTATTTTATTATATGAGAAAAAAGGGTAAATTGGTCATTTAATGATCAAAATATGGCAGCTGTCAATTTTTGTAACGGAGCTAACGGCTCCAAGTACCAATCTTTGGTCGGGGTTAGAACGTCAGGTACCGTTCTGATATTTTCTGAACGTGAGGTACTGAAGTTTAGAATGCGGCAAAGGTCAGGTACTGTATGGATGATTTTCCGTTTTAGAAATTTAAAAGAGGTGTATTTTTTTTTTTAACATGAAAATAAATATTACAAAAATGATCCCTTGGGATCATATACAAAGCTTTATTAAAATGTACATATGGAATAACTCTAGTAAGGAAATTATGAAACCAAGCACTACTATGGGCCACATTTTGACCTAAAGCTGCACATTGATCTGCTACCATATTGACCACCTCAAAGATATATCAGAAAGAAATGTTTAAAAAACTAGTCTTAAGATGCTGAATATCATTAAGAATCAAAGAAAATCTTCAGGGAGCCTTGAAAATACCTCTGACCATCTTGATTAAAAGAAGAGAATCTCCTTCGACTTGAAGCTGATAAATACCAAGTCGTTTAGCCCACAACAGACCTGCCATTAACCTTATTGCTTTAGCATTGAGAACAGAGGAATAACCAATGGGAAGAGCACCTGCAATAATAATTGATCCATTGCTATCGCGAGTCACAAACTCTGTAAAATCCAACTATGACTCATTCGATACTTGGGTCACTGAAGTTTCAAATATATCACTTTGGTCACTCAACTATTACATTGTCAATCACTTAAGTCACTTTGTTAATTTTTTTCATTAAAAAAAAATTATAAAAAGTACTCTTTGGGTGACTTAAGTGATTGACAATGTAATAGTTGAGTGACCAAAGTGATATATTTGAAACTTCAGTGACCAAAGTGTCGAATGAGTCATAGTTGAGTGACCATTTGTGAAATTCTTTCTTTAATTTATAACGATTATCATTAGATGAGTTCCGGCCAATCAGTTGTTTGTGAGGATTTCTAAATTTTTTTGCGGCAATGTTATTAGCATTCCTAAAATTGTTGAAGAAATTATTTAATATGAAAAACAACATGATTGATTGTAGGTGAGTCTTGTAATGCCCCGTACCTTAAAGTTTTTACTAGTTACTTTTTACCGTGGTTGACCGAAAAGTGACTTTTCTTTAGTCCGGTAAATTAGGAATTTTCCTTGAGAATGTCGTAGAATACGTAAAATCGAGTTTGTGGACACGAAGTTTGTTTTAATCGGAGTTTCTACGGAAAAGTTATGATAAAAAAATAGAAATTTACTATTCAAGCTTGGTTATATTAAAAGGGTAAGTTTTTATTTTTTTGGAAAGAAGAAACAAAACAGAAAGAAGAGAGAGAACGGGACGAACCCGAGCCACCCTCCCCCCTTTCATTTTTTTTTTTGCCGCTGCACTCTCTCCGGCGATTTCGTCGCCGTCCGGCCACCCCAGGACGAACCATTTGGCACGGCGTGATCCTCTCTTCCTTCTCCTTCTAGCCATGTAAGTCTTTCACCTTGGGTAGCTTTGGTTTTGGAGATTTGAGGAGAATTGCAAAAAGGGGAAAAATCGGGGTTTGGCTCCGATTCGGTTTTTCCGGCGATTTCCGCCGGATTTCTTTGGAGTTTTGAGTTGCTGGGGTGATGTTAATGATCATATCTAACTTTTGCAGCTTGTGTTGGCCGGTGGAGGAAGAATTGAGGGTGTTTGGAGACGTGAATAGTAGCGTGAACAGTGCTGCCGAGTTCTTGATATTTTTGGGTTTAAATTCGGCTATTTCTGCTTGTTTTGGTGGCTGTTGCAGGTATAGAAATGGTTGTGTGGGTTATGAAGTTGATTTTGGAATAGATAGGTTGATTGAAATTGGAATTAATCTTTGAGTTTTGTGTTAAACTTGAGATTGTTGGATATTGAGTCTTCTTTGGATTTTGTTGTTGAGCATGGTTGTTTGAATTGTTATATTTATAGTGTTTGGGTGAAATCTCTTGGTAAAGAGTTATTGTTGAATTATTTGTTAGGAAGTAGAGAGAATTTGAGATTGTTGGAGTTGGAATTGTGAATTAAAAAAAAAAGGAAAAATTAAGAGAGAATGTGGAAATTTTGGAAAAGGATTTATATTATAAATTGGTGGTCAATTGTGATGAAGGAAATGGAATTAAAATTGATTGAGTTATCGAACGGTCCTTGTGAAGGTTTAGATTAAGCGAGGTCATTGAAGGGTTGAGGAATGGAATTAAAAATCGGTTGAGTTGTTATGAATTGGAGGGCATTAAGATGGTAAGGAATTATAGAATTTAATCCCAAATTGAAGTGTGGGAGTTTTATAACAATTTATGAATAACGGATGCTTTTCCGAGGGGAATGAGTTGATTTTGAGAGTATTTCCTTTTTATGGTTAATTATATCCTATTCAATTGTGACAAGACGTACTGAGCCCTCGAGCGAGGAGGTCACAGACAGGCAGCATGATTATCTGCGGGACTCACTTGTGAGTGGACCTTTATTTTTATTTAAATAATGCATGCAGCATGGTATTAAGTATTGAAATGGATTGTTATTTGAGTAAATGTGATTTTATGGAAAGAAAAGGATTAAAAAGGAAACAGTTGACAAGGAGGCCAGTTTTGGCGCATGCGTATCTTACTTAGTTGGCAGTCCCTCCTAGGTAATAGTCTAGTTGGCAGTCCCTTCCGGACTACAGCTCGGTTGGCAGTCCTATCCGATGCGTCATCTGGTTGGCAGTCCCTTCCAGATAACTTGAGGTAGTTAGTCGGCAGTCCCGTTTACTACCTGTGGCTAGTTGGCAGTCCTAACTAACCACCGCCTCCTATTCCGGTTGGCAGTCCCTTCCGATGCGTCATCTGGTGGCAGTTCCTCCCAGATGACATGAGATGCCTAGGAAGCAGTCCTTCCTAGTCATCAAATGATTTTCTTGGAAAAAATATTGAGTTGGAAATTTTTATGGAGTCTCGCTGCATGTCTGTTTTGTTGAAAAGAGAAATGGGGAAGCATACCATAAATTGTTATGATTCTCGTTTCGGTTTTGTCCACTCACTCTAATGGATTTTATATGTTTTCCCCTGGGCCCTTCGTTTTCAAATGCCCAGATTTCAGATTAGCCGAGATTGCGTCCAAGCTCAAGGACTTTGGAAATCAGCACTTCCGTTTTTGTCCGTAGGTTATTACTTAACCTACCTTGTATGATATCGGCTTAGTTTTAGTGTTGCTCTGATAACCCTGTTCTTTTAAATTTGATGGATGTTGTTGTTCGGATTGTTGTTGCTTACGGAAGTTATGTTGGGATTTGAAATTTCCGAATGTAATATATGTGCTTGGATTGTAAATATGTTATTGTATGTTGAGTAGAAGTTAAAGTTGTAATCATGACCAGGTTTGTGAAACTTTTGGGTAGCCCATATTTAGGGGAGGTTCTGTCGAATTTTCGGTAGGATTTCGCTTAACGTGGGCCCCGTAGGCTCGTATCCAGGTATTTGGAGTGATTCCGGGGTCGGGTCCTGTCAAGTCTAGTGCTTAGAGGTTGAGGTCGAAAGGCTTCTTGTCTTGTTTTTCTCTTTTGTCGAGGATGGCTGCTTTAGGGATTGGTTGGTGGTTGAGGGGTGGGATCGGTGTTGGGTTGATCAATGACACTGCGGTGGGACAGGTAGCAGAGCCACCATGGGGAAGTGGAAGGTTGGTGATGTGCGGTGTTGGGATAGACCTTCTCCCTGATTAGGAATTGAGATCTAGGTTAAGGTAGTGGGAGACTGGGATTGTGGTGATGGATGGTGTCTTTTGCTGATAGTCCGACGACGATGACATTGTGATGTGCTCATATTATCCTATATTTCTATGCCTCGTAATCTTAATTTTTATGTTTAGTTCTCTTTATTTAATACTCATTTACATCTTTTAATGTTTTGTAGGTTTGTTTCATAGAAAGAAGAAAAGAAGCTAAAATGAGCTAACTAGGATTGAAAGACAATGTGCAATCTGAGACTGGGAATCTGCCAGTGCAGAACATCCAACTTCTCCGAATTACTGGAAAAGTACCAGATCGAATTAGACAATGAACCTTATATCATTGGAAAGCTACAGATGTCTACTTTCTGTAGAATTTTACAGATCTTGATTTCGATACTTTTGGAGAAAGTTATGATTGTTTGAGTGAAGATAGGTTAGACAGGAAACCTGCTCAGGAATTTACAAACATTCTTGGAGAACTCAAGTTCCGTGGCACAAGATGGTCAATCCTAATGTTTCAAGGAAGTTAATTCAGATGAGGATTAAATGATGAACTTATTCCTACTTCTACAAGAGATGTTTCAAGGTTTTCCCATTCCAAATGAAGAAAGGAATCTAAACCCAAGTTTTACAAGGAAACATGAAGCCAAAGATGAGCAAAAATCTTCCCTATATAAGGGAGAAAGAATTTACATGAAGAGGAGTCTCGGGAGCACATTGAAGACTCCTAAGGAGCGGAGACGACTCACCCATCTTCCCCTTCTTTTCCCTTTCCATTCTTTTCATGTTTTTCCTATGTTTTATTTAGTTTTATTTCTCTAAACCTCTTTTCTAGAGCTAGGATGAGGCCCTAGCAAGATTGTTTACATGTTTTGATATTCAATTGATGGATTAATAGTTTCTTTTTGATAAATTCTTAATCTCTACTTGAATTGTTGCTTATGTTAAAGTTCTATTGATTCGCGACTTTTAGGGCTTTGCATCTAGTTATATCAGAAGATGAATTTGAGGTGTACCTGCAATATAATTCAAATTAGCTTCATGAGATAAAGAATTGTGAATTACATTATTGTCGTACCTGAAGTAATGGTTTGCATGATTCCCTTGTTTTCTAGAACGTAATGAGTCCTATATGTTAAATTTATGTCGTACCTGGATAGACTGCATGCTAAGATATACGACATTTACCGTACCTGGAGAGAATCATACACTTAAGGAAAACTATATGGTCTAAGTGTCATACCTAAACTTAGATACGGGAATTGTTATCTAAAGAAATGAAAGAATTCATTGATTGGTTCAAAACGTAGATAAGATTGCTTGTGGTTGATTCCGACACCCTAAGCTCATCATCATCATATTCTTACTTTCAATCATTATAAACTCTTTTCAATTTTAGTTTATTTAGGTTCACTTTTTAAGTTTCTGTTCATTATAAACAAGAAATTTTCTCATTATTAACAACTCTTTTCAAAACCGTGAAAATCAATCTTAGTTTGAGTCATTGTGTGTGTCTCAGTGTTCTAAAAAACGGCCGCCTAGGTGGCACCTAGGCGCTAGGCGTCCACTGACCGCCCCGATTAAGGGCTAGGCGACAAGGAAAATCGTTTTACAGTTAGGCGAGCCGTCAGGCAGTCTGGGCGGGCGGACTAACGTAAATCATACCCACATCTCTCTCATCACCTCCAACTTCAGCTACACTAACCTCTCCTCCTCCTCTGAATCGTTGTCATACATCCACTTCCTCCTTTTATTGTAATCTTCTTTTCGATTTCACCAGTGCATCATCACTTAGCCTCTGGTGCAGCCAGTTCTTGAAGTTCCATCAGAGTTGGTCTTTTCTAGCAAATCGGACTCCAACCTAGATAAGTTGTTATTGGGGTTGGGTTTTCGGGCACAACTGAAGCGACTGCAAGAGTAGTGGTTGAGTGAGGATGATCAGGTCGTATTGGAGTGGGAATGGAGTGGAGGGAGTTGAAAATGGCGTATGGGGTTGTCATGGGAGAGAGAGGAGGGTCTTGGTTCTGAGAGAGAGAGAAGGGTCGTATTGGAACCCAGCAAGAACGTGTCGTTTGCTAATATAACAAATGTGTACTTGCAGTATGGGAGACGTGTGGTTTGTTCAATGATTCACTATATAACAAACAAACCCACTAGTCTGAGACATATTTTTAGCCAATAATATGTAAGATTGTTAAATTCTCAATCTTTTTCTTTAATTTAACTATTTTGACTATTTTAATTAATTGTTAGACTCTTAATATTTTTATTTATATAATTTTATGTCAAAAAAGTATTTTAAAAATTAAAAAAATAAAAACCGCATAGTCCCCACCTAGGCCCCTAGGCGCTAGTCCCTGGGTTTCCGCCTGACGTTTTTTCAAACCTTGGTGTATCTTAATCGATTTGTGTTTTTGGTTTTAATTAATTTAGGTTTTCATATTGTGAATTGACTTAATATCCTCGTGGGAACGACAACCCTTTCTCTTCCATTACTATACTACATCCACCCTTATACTTGCAGGAATTCCATCACGTTGTGATAATGGTAGAGGCCCAACAACGGTAGTGGATTGGCAAGTGCGGTGGCGTGAAGACACAGTTGCATACCTGGGCTGGGATTATGAGATGGAGCCTTACTGTCTTGGCTTTTTGGGCCCAATCTTACTGTCTTGGCCTTTTGGGCCCAATTTGATCAATGAGCCATTATTGGCCTGGCTTTGATTTCTATGTTTTTTTTTTTTTTTTGATATTTGCTAGTGGGATGTGGCTTTATGCTGGAATATTTCCCTACCGATATGTGATAGGGCAAGAAGGGTTTGATCTCGAGCTACACATCTTGTGTGCCTTGTCTGCTCTAGGTAGATGGAAAGTTCTTTGCTTCGTCAACTGATCGCTATTGCCTAGTGGTAGGGTGAGACTAATTGTCACTAGATTTATATTCTGGTGGCAACATAGTGGAAAAATTGATTCCATTAGATTATTAGGTAAAAACTACAAATGGTACCTAGACTACTATGAAAGGTATTTTTTGTACGTACAAATTATTGTTACCCCAAATGGTACCTAAAGTATTGCGTCATTACCAAATATAGTACTTGATATAACATTTCTATTAAAGTCGCCTATGGCATGTATTTTTTGGTTAAAAACTCTAAATAGTATCTGAACTATTACAAAATATATTTTTTGGTACATATAATTTTTTTTATAACTTAAATGGTATTTCAAGTATTGCAATGTAAAAGTGGCATACTAAATATGTTTTGGATTTTAAGTGTTTATAGTCAATATATATCATATATTGTGTAGTTTAGGTTTATGATCAATATGTACTAGATTAGTATGTATCATATGTTTAGAGTTTTCATCTTAAATTTGTGCTCAATATGTATCATATAAACTGTAACTTATTTTTTTTAAAGACAACCAAGAGATTAGTTGAGAATGGGAAAAAACAGGATTTAAAGGAATGAAGTAAGGAATTCTTTAAACTTATTGATAAATCTTGTAAAAAGAACAATTATTTATAGTAAAGTGACTTCTATATCCTATGCTCACGTAAGCAAAGTCCAAAATTTATTTTTTCTTAGAAAAACATGTTCTAAGCCTTGAAATAAAGAAAGATAGCCTTCAACATGCCACAACTTCACTTAACGGCCTCCTGCTTAGCGGTTACTAAAACGAGTGGAATCACTGCTGCTTGTTTTTAAAAGGGGAAATTACTGGTCACTCCCTGTACTTTTAGGGCGTCGACAGTTCAGTCCCTGCTATCCTAATTTCGACAAGTTACTCCTCAGACTTTCAAATCTCACACAATTTGGTCCAAAATGACTATTTTGCCCCTCCCTTCCTCTTTTTGTTTTTTATTTTTCTCTCCTCTCCCCTCCTTTCTTCTAAAATTCATAATTAATTCATACGAACTCCGATATTTGCGTTCCATATATGTACGAGATCGTATCGATGAGCTCCACAACTTTTATGAAGAAAGTTTTTCCAAATTTTGTATGTATAAAAAGTCAATTTTCACGAGCGCTCCAAATAACATTCGTTTCGAAAATCCACTTTCTTCTAAAATTCATAATTAATTCATACAAACTCTGATTTTTACATTCCATATATGCACAAGATTGTATCAACGAGCTCTACAACTTTCATGAAGAAAGTTGTTCCAAATTTTGTACGTATAAAAAGTCATTTTCACTACCCCCTAAATAACGTTCGTTTCGAAAATCTCCTTTCTTCTAAAATTCATAATTAATTCATACAAACTCCGATTTTTGAGTTCCATATATGTACGAGATCGTATCGAGGATCTCTATAATTTTTATGAAGAAAGTTTTTCCAAATTTTGTATGTATAAAAAGTCAATTTTCACGACCCCCCCTAAATAACGTTCATTTCAAAAATCTCCTTTCTTCTAAAATTCATAATTAATTCATACAAACTCCAATATTTGTGTTCCATATATGTACGAGATCGTATCGATGATCTCTACAATTTTTATGAAGAAAGTTTTTCCAAATTTTGTATGTATAAAAAGTCAATTTTCACGACCCCCCCTAAATAACGTTCATTTCGAAACTAAAATTGATACGAAACCGAATTTCTCGTACAACTACTTATGAAATAGTCTCAATATTCATAATTCAAATATTTGATATTTCTTGGGTTGAAATGTGCATAATGAGAGAGAGTGTGTGTGTGTGTTATTTTGTGGTTTGGGGGGGGGGGGGGGGGGGGGGGGGGGGTCGTGAAAATTAACTGTTTATACATACAAAATTTGAAAAAACTTCCTTCATAAAATTTGTAGAGCTCATCGATACGATCTCGTACATATATGGAACGCAAAAATCGGAGTTTGTATGAATTAATTATGAATTTTAGAAGAAAGGAGATTTTCGAAACGAACGTTATTTAGGGGGGTAGTGAAAATGACTTTTTATACGTACAAAATTTGGAACAACTTTCTTCATGAAAGTTGTAGATCTCGTTGATACAATCTTGTGCATATATGGAACGCAAAAATTAGAGTTTGTATGAATTAATTATGAATTTTAGAAGAAAGTGGATTTTCGAAACGAATGTTATTTGGAGCGGTTGTGAAATTGACTTTTATACATACAAAATTTGGAAAAACTTTCTTTATAAAAGTTGTGGAGCTCATCGATACGATCTCGTACATATATGGAACGCAAATATCGGAGTTCGTATGAATTAATTATGAATTTTAGAAGAAAGGAGGGGAGAGGAGAGAAAAATAAAAAACAAAAAGAGGAAGGGAGGGGCAAAATAGTCATTTTGGACCAAATTGTGTGAGATTTGAAAGTCTGAGGAGTAACTTGTCGAAATTAGGATAGCAGGGACTGAACTGTCGACTCCCTAAAAGTACAGGGAGTGACCAGTAATTTCCCCTTTTTAAAACAAAGAAAAAAAAGATTTCCTTTGAAAAAAAAATCCTGAACTTGAACTTTATAATACTAACTTAATAGAAACTTAAAAAAAATAAATATTGACGAAATAATGGAAATTTAAACTAAATAAAGATTGATAAGGTGGATGAGCATTTTAATTTTTTTTTTTTGAAGGGGTTTGGAACCTCGCTAAGCCTGGGAGGCTTATTCCCACGCCTGACTATTATTATTATTATTATTTTGAATAAAGGGCTGATGTCTGCAATTCTTGATTAATGAAACAGTCGAATACAAGGGGGGGGGGGGGAGGGACATTGAGTCTAAACCCTTGATTATGATGCTTGAGTATTTCTTGAAATAATATCAGGAATCTCTACATAAGACATGTATTCTAACAAGCACCACCTAGCAAAGAGTGCTATACTGGCTACTCCATTTGCTTTGAGATAGCCATGACATAACAGAAAGATAACTCAATATGTAACTTGATTACAACATAGCATAATTACCATAAACACAGCTTTCCTACTATATTGACTCGCCACCTACCTAGAGAAGAAAAGGCACTTTGAGTGCACACACAGGCATATAGCCCGACTAGCCCTATACAATATGTGTAGGGACTTATTATACGCAAAAAGCACAACAAAACTAAACAACATCAAAAAAATAAAAACTAGAAATAAAATAAAAACCAGAGCAGAGCCCAATAAGAGAGCCTAAACCCAAGCACCATCAAAGAGGTCAGAGCCATGTAAGGCCCAACCCAGTTCAAGCAAAGTCTCCGCCAATTGGCCACTGCTCTCGTCGCACCACCACCAGTTTCGAGCCGCCTGACTTATTTTATTAGAATGACGAAAATGCGTTAAGGGGGACATAAAACCTTGACCTCGAGCATCAATACAAGAGTCCTCATGGAGAACATCCTGAATAATAAACTAAGAATTCATAGCCTCATTCAAAAGTAAACAGCTAAAAGCTGTTTAATTATCCAAAACTTATAATTACAAGCACTTATTTTGAAGGGATATCTTCACAAATGATGTATGAAATTTAGGCGATTCTACATTTTGGTATACCAACTTTCATAACTATCAGAATGGTGTATCAAGTTTGCTCAAATCTTTCATTTTGGTGTACGCCGTTAAATTTTCCGTTATCTTTGGCAAAAAAAAAAAAAATTCCGTTATCTTTTCTTTAGCTTTGTCAGATTTTTTTTTTTTTTTTTTTGGTAAAGATAACGGAAAATTTAACGCCGTACACCAAAATGAAAGATTTGAGCAAACTTGATACACCATTCTGATTGTTATGAAAGTTGGTATACCAAAGTGTAGAATCGCCTAAAGTTCATACACCATTTGTGATGTTTTCCCTATTTTGAATAAAAAGCACACCACTCCACAAGAATTTTACGGGAAAAAAAATATTTATAAGCTGGTAGTTTCTTTGCAAATAGAAGGTAACTGTTTTCTAGTATGCAACGAAATTATAAATAATGAAAATTAAATGTTTACCTTCAAATATAGAGGATGAATTCTAGCTGCAAAAATGTATAGAATTCTAGCTACAAAAATGTTTAAATTCATAAATCTAAGATATGGGTCCACCACGCTCTATAAATATATATATATATATATATATATATATATATTGTTCACAGTAAAATTAAAAGTAAAAATGTAAAACAATAAATATGGGTAAAAATGGTAAACTTAGGTAAAAAAAGGTACTAGTGGTATTTCAATAACTAAATTAGTTTTTTTTTTCTTTCAAAAAACAGAGGCTTCATCTCTCTCTCTCTCTCTCTCTCTCTCTCTCTCTCTCTCTCTCTCTCTCTCTTCAAAGTTTTCTCTCAAAACCCTAGCGCATCTTCCGGCGTACTTGAACAGTGCTCGTCCGGTGGTGGTCTGGCATCTTGTCGGCCTTGGTCACGTGATGTCAGGGCTGCTGTCGGACAGGCCTCAAAGGCTTGCTGATAGTTGTTCTCAGTTTGTCTATTTGCTTGGAGTTTGACAGCATCGCTGCCGGATCTTGGTCTGTTGGGTACTATAGCATGTGGGATCTACGACGACATGGTGGGTCGAGGGACAATGTACAGGTGATGGCTTTGATGAAGGCGTAGGCAACGAAGTTGTTTGTGGTGACTTGGTACGGTCGCGATCAATCCTGGTGGGTCGGGTCTTCTCTTGTTGGGTTTCACTGAGGGTTCCGGTTCGCCGCATCGGGTGATAATGGTAGTGGTGTTCCTTGTGGCAGCGGCGGGGCTTCTGTGTTAGACTATTGGCAGCTTGACACAGTATGACAAGTGTTGGATTGGACTGCTTGCTGTTAGGCTTGAGATAGGAAAAACTGTGGGCTATTGGGCTGTGGCCTCTATTTTCAGTTTTTATTTTTTGTTTTAGTTAAATAATTTCTTATTTTTTTAGGGCCCTATGCTTGTTAGGTTAAGTTACTTAATGAGCCCTAACGAGTTTAGTTTTGCTTGTCTATTCACTATGTTTTTTTCATAGCTTATAGGCTCGCTTTTAAGTGAGCGATAAGTTCAAATATAGTTGGTCTATCCTATGTATCACTGCAGTTTCACAATGAAGCCTTGTTCTGTTCATTGTGAGGCAGCGGGTGGATATGTAATGCCCTTCTTGGTATGAGTTTTATTAATGGAATTACCATTAATTCAAAAAGATATTGGGTTTATTTTTTATTTATTTATTTTTATAAGAAACATAAAGCAAGTTTACAAGCAGGTGCCTCTAGGACAGCCAGAACCTAGCCTATCAAGCAGAATTGCTTTAGAACTCTTGGTGGTAAATGGTTCTCCCAGACTTTTTTGCCTCTTAGTTCATGGCCTAGATGAGCACAAGCATCAGCCGCAAAGTTTGCTACCCTTAGGATATGATTGAAAGTGATTGAAATGAAGCTTCTTGAGATCTTCCTGATGTCTTCAATGATTTGTAAAATTCTCCAAGGGGGCTGGATGTTGTTGTTAACTGCGTCAATGACTAGTTTAGAATCTCTTTTGACTTGAAGCTCTTTGATTCCTCTTCTAAAGGCTGACCAAATGATATCCCTTAAAGTAGTACTTCAAAAATGGGCATAGAAGATCTTCTAATGTTTCTTGATATTGCCCAGAGAGGATTACCCTCAGAATCTCTGATGATGAAACCACAGGTTGCCGAGTGATTACTGACTGAATTATCAAAATTGATTTTTACGGAGCGTATTGGAGGAGGGTGTCATTTGATCGCACAAGACTTTGTTTTAGTTGGTCCTCTTTGCTCCTTGGTATTGTGGTCGTATAGCTTTTTAAGACTGCAGCTGCTGCTGCTAGAACTGAAGTTGGATGGGTATTTACCTCTAAAGAAGAGGTCATTCTTGGCTTTCCAAACTTGCCAGCAAGTGGTAAGAAGTTTCATGAACAGATCAGTATTGCAGTTTCTCCCTAGGAATAGGGATTTATTTAAACACATAAATATAACCAACACTCCAGTTCATAGAAGTATGAATGTTCATAAGTTTCCAAATCTCCATAGTGTAAGGGCAATCACCAAAAAGATGATTTGCTGTTTCATTATCAGTATTATAAAGAGCACAGCTATTATCATTTCTGAAACCAAATCTAGATAATTTGTCTTTTGTTTTTAGCCTTCCCCTAAGAAGGAGCCAATTGAACATTTTGATTTTAGGACGCAAATTAAGTTTCCACATTTTATTAATAAGCAAAATCTGAGGATGTTTTTTCTTGTTCTTACATTGTAACCAAGTAGCAGATTTTATAGAAATTTTACCATTAGCAGTAGGTCCCCAAACAAAGGAATCTCCCTGGTTGTTGAAAGGGATAGGGATTCCCATTATTTGCTTCACAATCTCTTGGTCTAGGCAACTTAGCCTTGTTCCACTGATTTCCTGCGATGAAATCACAAACAGTAGAGTTCCAATCAATACTATTCTTTCGAGTGTCAAAGATGAGATTAATAAGGGGGAAGGGGAAAATCCAGTTAAAAGTCCAGAAGTTTATAGTTTTACTATTGCCTATAGTACACCTCATGCCTTGGTTTATAAGGTTTTTGCAATCTAAAATTCCTTTCCAGGCAAAGGAAACATAAAGTTTTTTCTTAGCTTGGAAGAATGAGTCTTTCCTAAGGTACTTCTTCCTAACAATTTGAATCCACCAATTGTCAGGTTCAGTAATTATTTTCCAAGCTAGCTTAGCAATAGCAGCATTGTTAAAAAAGGCTGCAGGTCTAATCCCTAGTCCTTCAACAAACTTAGGAGAGCATACTTGATCCCAGGAAATTGGGGTGTTCCTTTAACTTAATCCCCAAAGACAATCTTGATTTCTTTATCTATTGCTTTTGAGAATTTAATAGAGCACTTAAAGCAAGGGCAAAATAGCTAAATTAGCCCCTAACTTTTTCCATGACTATCGATTTATCCTCTGGCGTTTCAATTTCGATTATTTACACTTTGACTTTCCTAATTATGGCCGATTTACACCATACGGTTAACTTTTAGACTTTATATATAATTTCTCCTTTAACTTGACCTCACATGTTGGCCATTTTTGTCATTCCAAATGTCACCAATAAAAAAATAAAATAAATTATGTTAGAAAAGAAAGAATCTTCCCCTCTCCTTTAACATATGTTTCAAATTGTCATATGAATTGGTGATTGTTTGCCTACCATCTTTAGGTCAATTATCATTTGAATTTGTGCAACAACGTCATCTTGATATAAACAAGATTTATCTTATAAAAAATAGTACATATTCTACAAGCAAAAAAAAAAAAAAAATTAAGACAGATGTTAAGAGAGAGAGAAATTCTCTTTTAAAAAAAAATTTGTGACAAATGAAAAGATAAAAATGGCCAACACTTGAGATCAAGTTAAAAGATGAATTGGATATAAAGTCTAAAAGTTATCGATCGGGTATAAATCGGCCACAATTAGAAAAGTCAGGGTGTGAATAATTAAAATTGAAATGTCAGGGGGTAAATCGGCAATCATAGAAAAAGTCAGGAGGTAATTTGCCTATTTTACCTAAAGCAAGACATAACATGATTTGGCATTCCTGTAATATTAGCCTTGATTAGAGTGATCCTTCCAGCTCTAGACAAGGTTCCTTTTTTCCAACATGAAGTATATTTGTAATTTTGAGCAAAAGCCCTTTTGCATTAATGGAGTCCTTCCAAAAGACCACATTATGAATGTCAATGAGAAGGAAACCACAAAAAGTTGAGTGAGAAAGCGGATTTGTTGGTGAGGTATTTGGGAAGTATTTTTGTATAAATGGAGTAATGAAGCATTTTTCTAATTTTGTACTTTTGATTGAGACAAGGTATAAGGTTTTTCTGATTAAATACAGGGTATAAGTTGATGATTGACAAGTCAAATTGATTTGATCTCTAACTAGGGCTGGGCACGGGCCGATTACTGACTGATATCGAGCCCGGTACCGAAAATATTATTCAGGACGGGACAACGTTTTTTCAAAGTTGATATAGAAGGTATCAAAACCGATCGGGATTGGGTCGGGCCCGGGCCCAATTCGGGATACTCAATTCTTTTTTTTTTCCCCCCCACACTTAAGTACTTTTAACAGCTTTCCAAAATTTCCAGATTTCAATCATTCTAGGATGCAGTTGTCTTCTTAGCACTGCAACTTGTAAGTCTACACAATCAATTTTGCCTTAAACCAAATCAAACAATGTAAAATACTAAAATGAATTGAAGACTTCTTGAAAAGAAGAAATGAACTAGTGAAGATGGCCAATAATACAATATGTGCAAAACTGCAAATTGCAGATTGCAGATTATGAATTCAAATTGCAGTAATGCAGATTATGATAGGAAAAAAGTGCAGTAATGCAAATTGCAGGTCTAACTGTCTAAGAGTAACCTTCTCCTCCTTGGGCTCTCTGACCTTCCTCTTCGACTATAAACACAATCCAATCAACGGATACATAAGCAAGGGTAATTTACGCAGCAACAAAACGATTAAAATACTAAATATATAAGCAGTAAATTCCTATCAAATTCGGCAAAAGAACATATAAACTACCAAAGCTTATTGCACTACCGGTTGGCGAAGAATCTAAGTGTGTATAAATCCAATTTACCACACAGCAAACCCGGTTGGCGAAAAATCTAATAGTGTATAAATCCAATTACCACACAGCAAACTAAATTTGGAAGCAACAACCATCGTTCCTACCATATGATTCAAAATACATATCGACAGAAATAAATGATTAAGAACAGGAAATTTCCGATCTTTTTTTTGTGAATTTCAATTTCTAGCAAACCCAACAAGAAACACAACAAAGTAAGGTTGAGGCTACTAACTAAGAGAGTTAGAGTCTTGGATGGTGCTTGAACAAGCTTAAGTTGAAAATCAAATCCTCACAATAAAGTAAGGTTGAGGCTCTTCATGCTTGCTGTGTGAATGGGAAAGAAATTGGGGATCGGGAAAATTGGGGATTGGGGAAATTGGAAAGAAATTAGGGATTGGGGAGCAGAAGAAGAACCGGAAAGTGGAGAGTGGAGAGTAGAGAAGAGAACTTAGAACAGATGTTAGTGAATAGGGGATCGACTGATCGAGGTTTTCGTTTAGAGGCTTAGGGCCTTAGGCCGTTTAGGTCAAAATGTTTTGATCAAGTGTGCTCATTCCTCTGTGTTCTCACATAGTTGACTAAACTACCCAATCAAAACCAACCAAGTAATATAAAAAATTAAAAATTTACTTTAATTAATTTAAACGGAATGGGACGGGATCAATCGGTTTCAACTGGGCTAGTACCGGTATCGGGCCCATTTCCACGGGACGGGCCCAAATAGTAAATTTTAAATTTTGGTCCCGGACTGTATCGGCGGATTTTGGGACGGTTTCAGAACGGTACCGGGACTTCGGTTTTGGATGCCCAGCCCTACCTCTAACATTATGGTAGTCATTTATTATCACGTAGGGCTAGGATTTTAGCCCGGAAACCCGGAACCTGCCCGAAAGGTTCGGGCTTTAGTTTTTCCTTTACCTATTTTGCAAGGCCCGGCCTGAAATAAATATAAAACGGTTTAGGCCCGGGCCTCAGAAATAAGAAAGAAAAAAAAGCCCGAAGGTTGTGTTCTTTGACACATGTCTTTATATTATTGGTAGGATAATAGGCTTACAATATGTATGCTGCAGGGGATTATGATCCCAACTAAAGACCTAACCCTAACCCTTGTTCCCTCAATGCCTCTCCCACACTTTGACTCACCCTCGGCCTCTCTTCGACTCACCCTCAGCCTCTCTCAGTCTCCCACCATGTCGCCGCCAAATCTCTAACTTCTCAGTCTCACTCTCTCTATCTCTCAGCCCAGTCTTCTACTCACTCCCTCAACCTCTCAGTCTAAGTCTCGCACTCCCCCTAATCTCTAACAGCAAAACCGCCTACCCATGGCTTTGCTTCGACGGTTCGACCCATTGTAAGTAATTCTCTTTGTACTTGATTGTTGGGATGTTGAATTTGAATGTTCGATACCACCTCTTCTTTGACTCACCTCTCTTATGCGATTTCCTTTCAATCATTCATGGCAGGAGAAGATTAATCTGTGAGGAAGATCTGCTATCAATTTTGGTGATTTGGATTGCATCAATTTTGGGGGTTTCTAAGCTCACAAGCTAAAAGGGCGAGGAAGGTTTGCTATCATAATTTTGGTATTTTCTGTTAATAGTTTTGATTGATTTTGAAGAGATTGATTCTTTATATAAGTTAATACTTAATAGTTCTGCTAGTTGCTTTCTCATTGTTTTGATTCTTTATTTTTTTTCTCAGCTTCAGTCAATTCATAGTCTCATACTTTGAATATGGCCACTGATGATTTGAGGATGGGGAAAGAAATTGTGCCAGCATTTGAAGGAGAAGGAAAAGAAGAAAAGCAGCCTCCAACATCATAGAAGATGAAGAGAAAGCGGGTAGAGAAGAAAAAAGTGAAGCCATTGAAGCCAAGTTCAAGGAGTTGGGTCTGGGAACACTTCGAAAAATTTGACAAGCCGATTTACAATACCGTTGATGGAAAGCAGGTAAAAGTTGGCCATGAAGTATCAGCTAAGTGTGTTTATTGCTTTACTGAACTTGCTGGTGATTCTAGTTTTAATGGCACTAGTACACTTAGTCGTCACATTGAGAAAGGAAGGTTCTAAAAAACGCTAGGCGCTAGTCGGGCGGTGACCCGAGGACTAGCGCCCAGGGGCTTAGGCAGGGACTAGGCGGTTTTTATTTTTATATTTTATTTTTATTTTTATAACATATAATTATTTAAATAAAAATATAAGGTATATATAATGTTTGAAAATAGAAAGAATGGCATGGACAAAGAGGTCAATTGAGCAATAACTCACCAAGTATAATAATAAAAAATATTAAAAAAACCCAGCTTGAGTCTTCGACATTCCAATCCAACCTATCCCACTAAAGTACTAATTAAACCAAACCAACTACCTCTCTCTCTCTCTCTCTCTCTCTCTCTCTCTTCCATTTCTGTGCATCAAAACCAAAGGCAAGCTCTTCCCTCTCTCTTCCATTTCTGCAATTGATGGGCATTTCTGTGCGTCAAAACCCAAGGCAAGCTCTTCCATTTCTCTTCGTCAAGACCCAAGGCAAGGCCACCACAGATCTGAGACCTCCAAGATCTCCACCTACAATTTCCAATCTTTAACAGTAAGCTATTACTCTCTCTCTGTTTCGTTGCCCAGAAAACGTGGTCAAGAAAATTGAGGATTATAGTAAAGATTGAAGCTTTTGCTTTTCTTGAACCAAAGAGGGAATCCCATGTTTTCTCTGCACCCAAATTGATGATTTTGATTTTGAATTGTGATTTGTGTGCTTAGTATACGGATTTTTCAGTTCTGGGTTGTCAGCAAACTAAGAGAGTGAGAGAAGACAATCGTAGATTTGACGAATGAGGATAAAAAAATAAAAAATTCAAGCGCCTAGCGCCAAGCCTACTCCGCCCAGCCTTCGTTCAGGCCGCCTAACCTCCGCCTAGCTCGCCTAGGCGGGCGCCTAAAAGGCCAGCGCCTAATACCTTCGCCCAGGCCAAAATCGGAATGGTACGCCTGCGACTAGAGCCCAGGCGCCGCCCAGGCCGATTTTTAGAACCATGTGAGAAAATATGCAAGAAGTATCCTCCTAGGATGGAATTAGACCAGTATGTTTTAAGTAGTGATCAAACAAAAAATGCGTCTTTAGCTATGAGGAAATGGTGTCCTGATACTTGTATAACAGCTTGTTGTAAGCTGATTGTTATGGATGAGCTTCCATTTTCTCAAGTTGAGAAAGCTGGATTTAAGCATTTCTGTTCAGTGGATGTGCCTCAGTGGACAATTCCTTGTAGGAAAGTAATTGTTAATAGGTTTTTTGAAATGTATGAAGCACAAAAAGAAAAACTGAGGTTAGAATTAGCTAATCACAGAGTCTCACTCACAACCGATACATGGACATCGGTTCAAAATGTGAATTACATGGTTGTGACGGCACACTTTATTGATAGTGGCTGGAGAATGCACAAAAGAATTCTAAACTTTTGTGTCATTCCCAACCACCAAGGCACAAGCATAGGAAAACTTTTAGAAGCATGTTTGGTTCAGCGGAAGATTGATAAGTTTTTGACTGTGAGTGTGGATAATGCATCGGCGAATAAGGTGGCGATAGATTATTTGAGGAAGAAGATGGGTAATTAGGCTACTGCCCCTTTTCTGGAAGGCAAGAATTTGCATGTCAGATGCCTTGCTCATGTTTTAAACCTGATTGTGAGATCAGGTTTGACCATTTTAGATAGGTCGGTGGCTGCAATAAGAAATGCTGTGAAGTATGTGCGGAGTTCTCCGTCGAGGTTGGATGATTTTAAGCTGTGTGTAGAAAAAGAAGTATCGAAAAGCAAGAAAATATTTGTGCTTGATGTTCCAACTAGATGGAACAACACCTTTTTTTATGTTAAATACAGTTAAGGAAGGATTTTGAAAGGATGGCAGAAGAAGAGGAGCAAAAATTCTATAGTTATTTCGATGAGGATGATGATATTGTTGAGGACAATGAAGAAGTTAGGGAAGAGGACAAGAACAAGAAGCATAGGAAGAGGATTGGGCCACCAAATGATAGTGATTGGGAGAGGGCAGCAGTATTTGTGCAGTTTTTGAAGGTATTCTACGATGTAACCCTCAAGATCAGCGCAACGACAAAGCCCACTACTCATATGGCATTTCATCAGATTGTGACTATAGAAGGAGAGATAGATTCTCTGTTTGTAAGGACTGAAATGGCCGAGGGCAGTGAAGCAGAGAAAGTTTTGGTTAGTATGGCAATGAAAATGAAGTCCAAATTCAAGAAATACTTTGGTGCCCTTGAAGATTTAAATCAACTCCTTCTAGTGGCATTAGTTTTGGACCCTCGATACAAACTTAGAAACTTTGAACATGTGTTAGTGAAGTATCTAGATTATGATACATTCTCTATGAACGATAAGAGCAACCAACTCAAGGATCTTTTGGTGAGCTTGACAGATTTGTATGCAAGCTCCTCTACTTCCCAGAAAAAAAGCAACAAAGAACTTGTTCAAAGTAGTGGCTGCAGCTCCTCGACATCAAGAACAATGACATGAAAGATGGCTGAAATGCTTGTTGATTGGGAGAAGAAGCTTCAAGACAGTTGTGAAGTGGTTGTTGAGAGTGAGGTGGATAGGTACCTCTTAGATCCTATTGAGTTGCCTCCAAAGAATGCTGAATTCAATTTATTGTTGTGGTGGAGCTCAATGGTGGGAAATATCCAAACCTACAAGCTCTTGCAAGGGATGTTCTCGCAATTCAAGTATCAACAGTGGCATCGGAGAGCTGTTTTAGCACAGGGAAAAGGGTTATTGATCCCTACCGGAGTTCATTGACTCCAAAATCTGTTGAAGCATTGATATGCTTGCAGAATTGGATCAAGGAGGAAGATGCATCTTCGATTGAATGTTATCCATCAATTGAAGAAATGGAATTTTATGAGCAAGCTGAGATAGGTACTGATGTAATGGTCTGCATATCTTTTTTAATTCTTTTCTTTGTTTTCAGTTTTTTCAATGTTTGTAATGTCATTAACTCTGTACATTTTTCCACAGAATTTGCAGACAAACAAAGTGGAGACAAGGCTGCAAAGGCTTCAAAAAAAAAAATGCAAGAAAACTGTTGTGGCAAACCAAGGTTAGTGTTGAAAGTTTTTAAATTGCTGGTCATGTTTGTGAATTGCTGCAAGTCACGTTTTTGAATTGCTGCTGGTCATGTTCTTGAATTGCAGTCAACAATCCTTCTGTCCAAGCTCATTAAGGCTATATGCATCTTTGAATCACTGCTAGGATGGAACTTAAATGAAGCCGCTGGAGCTGGAGTGCTGGATCCATGTGAAGGAGTTGCCTCATTGCTTAATTGTTTATTTATGAACTTGTTTACCTTTTTTTTTTCTTTCAGAATTATGAACTTGTTTGGTTGTTTATTTGGAACTTGCTCGGATTTGTTGAGTTGTTATGTTGGAATTTGAAACTTGTTCAGCAGGTGGATTTATTCATTTGGTTTGCCTTGAATTGTGATGAATCACTGAATCATTTGCTTGAATAGATTGACATGTTCATCAGTGGATATTTGGTGTTGTTATGTTGGAATTTGAAACTTGTTCAGCAAGTGGATTTATTCATTTGGTTTGCCTTGAATTGTGATGAATCATTTGTTTGAATAGATTGACATGTTCATCAGTGGATATTTGGTATTGATCTTGTGAAAATGTGAAGTTTTGATAGTTTGTATGTTTTTTTTTTCCTCCCTTAATCAGCTTGTTGGGCCTAAAAACCCGGCCCGTAAAAATCGGTCCGAGCCTAACTCAATCCCTAAAATTAATAATCATTAATTTAGCCCGACCTGCAGAATAAATGTCATAACCCGGGCCCACCAAATTTTACACGGGCTCGGCCCGATCCTAGCCCTATTAAATATCACGTTCGGTGTGCCATATATTTTATAATATTAGAAAGCATATATATGAAAGCTTCTGTAGCCGGTCGATTGTCTGTTTCAATTGTATTTGGTAAATTTGTCATATATTTGGATCCATAAGATTCTTCATAAGTTGATTTCATTAATACTACTGCTCCCTGCAGAAGAGATATACAACCAATTAATGGATGCAGAGGAACAGAGAGGCGGTCTTGAATCGCCCTTGATTCCTGATCCACAAGAACATGCTCTACAATCAAGAAAGGGATTGTTGAATAAAGATGAAATCGTCGAGGAAGTGAAGAAGCAGCTGTTGTTAGCAGGGCCACTTGTGTCATCAAATTTCCTGCTATTTGGGATGCAAGTTATTTCAGTCATGTATGTTGGTCATCTCGGGGAGCTATCACTTGCGGGTGCTTCAATGGCCACTTCATTCGCTTCGGTCACCGGTTTGAGCTTGATAGTAAGATGGGTCCTAGTCTTGTACATGTAGAAAATTTTTATGCAATGATATGTACATGAGTTTTGATTATGTTTCTAGCTTGTTGTATATTGTTTCCTTTAACTTCGACGTTGTTAAATAGATGGGAATGTGTAGCGCACTGGACACTTTCTGCGGTCAATCCTATGGAGCGAAACAGTATCGGATGCTTGGTATACATATGCAGAGGGCAATGCTTGTTCTTTTGCTGGTGAGCATTCCTCTTGCGACTATATGGGCCAATGCAGGAAGGATTCTACAGTTCTTGGGTCAAGATCCAGAGATATCTGCTGCTGCCGGAGATTATGCTCGTTTGATGATACCATGCATTTTCGCTTATGCAATCCTACAATGTCATGCTAGATTCCTGCAAACACAAAACAATGTGGTTCCGATGATTGTTAGTACCGGAACTGCAACACTGCTACACTTGCTTATCTGTTGGCTTCTGGTATACAAGACCAGCCTCGGATATAAAGGTGCTGCTGTGGCAAACGCCATCACCTATTGGATCAATGCATTGTTATTGTTTCTTTATGTCAGAATCTCTCCATCTTGCAAGAGCACATGGACTGGATTCTCAAAGGAGGCCTTCCATGGACTTCCCACTTTTTTAAGACTATCGATTCCTTCAGCTGTCATGCTTAGGTAAACTTTGGTTGACATGAGACTGTATCAACTTTGGAGATTATATAGGTTGCAATACCATGATTCTCACACAAAGGCACTAATATCTCAAAAAAAAAAAAAAAAAAAAAATGCTACCACTCTGTGTTATATTTGGTAATATACAATAGTAGTACTTAGTATGGTTTGTTGCTTTCATGTCTTTGACAGCTTAGAGATTTGGTCATTTGAAATGTTGGTTCTTGTATCTGGTTTTCTTCCAAATCCAAAGCTTGAAACCTCAGTCCTGTCAATCAGGTTTGCAATGCTTAATATTGATTTGTGAACAATATAAGTTCTTATTGGTAGCCAACAAAAATGTAGCAAAAAATGATGATACTAATCGATTGTTTCATACCGCAGCCTTAACACATGTGCAATGGCATACATGATTCCCCTTGCATTCAGTGGTGCAGCAAGGTGAGTCTGATTCTACATGCAGTAGATTCATACCTCTATCAGGAATCCTTTTCTTACAAGTTCTGTTCTGTTCTTTGTAGCACAAGAGTATCAAATCAATTGGGTGCCGGGCAACCTAGACTAGCACGTCTAGCTGCATGTGTTTCACTATGCCTTGTTGTTATTGAAGGCATTGTTGTTGCTGCTGTCATGATATTGGGTCGAAAAGTATGGGGATACTGTTACAGCAATGAAAAACAAGTTGTGAATTATGTTAGTGAAATGTTGATTTTTGTTGCAATATCCCACTTTGTTGATGGACCTCAATCTGTTCTCTCAGGTTTCTCCATATCTACAGATTCCCCTTATACAAAAATAATTTTTCTCATTTTATTTATCTTGTTACTCATTTACAGATTTACTAAAAATAAGTTGCTTCACTTTGTGTTTCAGGTGTCATAAGAGGAAGTGGGCAGCAGAAGATTGGAGCATATGTTAATCTGGGAGCTTATTATCTTCTAGGCATTCCTATTGGACTAGTATTTGCTTTTGGCCTCCACATTGGAGGAAAGGTAACAACAAGATATCCTTATGGTTTCTTGGAAATATGATACTAGTCAGTATTAACTTGGGACAGTTTCTTAGTCTTTCTTGGAAATATGATACTAGTCAGTATTAACTTGGGACATGTTCTTCACAGGGTCTCTGGATAGGAATTGTCGTCGCGCTATTCGTGCAAGCACTATGTCTTGCAATCATTGTCATATGCACAGATTGGGATAAAGAAGTAAAGTACCTTGTTACCTAGTTTTCATGTACCAGTAGTGATCTGTTTTATTGTTAGATTTTTCTCATTGTCCAGTTTGATTCCGTTTGTAGGTGAAAAAAGCTTCTGATAGGGTGCACAATGCAGTCAGCGTGGGTGATGTGTCGTAAACATCATGCTAAAGTCATGATCATATCTAGATTTGGGGACCTAATTACCAAGTCGATACTAGAAAATTTCGAGAAAATAAATTATTCAAAGGGGAAGACATTAATTTGATCTCCTCCTCTCAGAGACTGAGGTAACAAGCCTCATATGATTTTGCACTGGATGTATCTGGCTTGTTATATGCCAGTTTCTTCATATGATATGTTGTTTAATATGAGCGTCCTATATATATACACTTTTTATTTCTTCCTCACTGAAGAGAAGCAAGACAGGAGAGCCTTTTCTGCTCTGTAGATAGATAAGATATACAGGAGAGTATTCCATCTTTTCATGTGACTAAATTAATTAGATTATACATATTAGTTCAGTTCAAAATGGCCATCAGCTGCCTCGTTGGACTCCTCCCATTTCTTCCAAGAGCAACTTTACATCAAGAACATAAGAACAAAATCAATCAATGTCAGCAAGCTGGCAATATCAGCTTATCAAAAATCTAAAATCTTTTCACTGTCATACACATACAAATCAGTGTATATAATACACATCTGTTCAAATATCTTGACAGTGATATATATTATATATAAATGTATATATAAAAGATAAATAAAGTACATGCATCTTGACCACGTTTCTTCACTGCCTCATTGCCTCGAAGAGGAGTGCTGGCACTAGTCGCCTAAGGCGTCTTGGACTATTGGCTAGACTACCATTCTTGGGCAAACCACTCTCATCCGGTCCAAAGAGAAACGACAGAACTGGAACAACATACCAAAACGAATCAAAACAAAACTTGCGTTGACCAGTCCAAAACCCATTTGGAGGAAAGAGGCGTGTATGATTAGAGTTATATATTGGGGTTTTGTCCTTTTCCCCAAAATCACTATGTATTTTGCCCAATCGATCCAACAAGTTGGTATTTTGCCCAATTACGTACACAAACCTTAGGGGAAAAGACTCATAATGGTAGTTCTTTTTAGGGTAGTGCCAAACATATCCTATGCTAAACAGGTTAGAAAAACCTGTTCAAACTTTTGAGAAAAATAAACTACCCTTCAACATGCCTAAGTTTTTCACCTAATTGCTCCCTACCTAACGGTTACTTTAACAGGCAGAATCACTGCTGCTTTTTTCTATCCTAAGCTAACGCAAATCTTTCTAAGAAACAAAAAATCTAAACTTAAAGATAGTACAAGATTAAGGCTGAACACAAATATAAAACAACAATGTAAAACTGAAATATTGAAATATTGACGAAGTGGATGAGCAATTTGAAATTATTTATTCAAACATAATTACAAGCTATGAATTCGGAGTCTCATTCTCAAGTAAATAGCTAAAAACTGTTTAGCTATCCATGAGAGCGATTACAGATACTTACTTGAAAAAGAAAGCACACCACTCCACACTAGACAGGAAGGAAATGACACACTGCTACTATGACTTTCTTACTTCCCGTGAAAAGACTATTCTGCTCAATTTTCTAATGCCTTACAAACTGAAACTAAGACTGCTTATATAGGAAGCGGAACTCAAACTAGAATTCAAAACATAAAAATGTACAAAACAACTCCATTATTTTCTACTCTCGTGAGTGCTCCTGATGATTAAGCTCGATTGACGAAAAGCAGATTTCTTTATGTGAAATGTTTTTCACCTTCGTCTTTTTTGAAAAGCAAAAGGCATCTTTAGAAAAGACCAAAGTTGCTTTCGGTGCTTTCTACACCTGCTGCTTCACATGGTTTCATCTGTTTCAGAATTATGGCCAAGGACAGAAGAGTTGCTTTCCATCCTGCTTTACTGGCATATTAGTTTGGGTCCGAGCAGATTCAGACCGTTTGGTTTTGGGTCTATGGGGTGGGATGGCTTAGAGGCGTTGACGGCCATTTTGATTGTGCTTGGCCAAAGAATGGCTGGGTTTTTTTAATCGGGTGGCATTCAGTATGTTCAACGACGTCTTGTTGCTGCTGCTTTCTAACGTACGCTAGCCACGGCGGCGATTTTAGTGGGTCACACTAGCTATAATGTGTAATGGAGTGGTACTTTGCTGACTTGTTGCCTTGGAGATCAAGCTTTTGGACTTGTAGTGCCCCATGCACGTCTTGCATTCCACGTCTCCTGTCACCAATAAGAGAGTAAGCAAAACAATATTTTCTTCTTTAGCTCCCATTGATTTTATTCCTCTCTGAATACTGCCATTAAAATAAGTACTAGGATTAGTAGTTGCTCTCAATTAGTGATCCTACTCGATCACCAATCTACTCGATCAATATGCTCTAATAGTTGCTTAACTCAGTGACGCAGTCGGAAAGATCACCTAGGTTTACAAGCAATAAACCTAAAAGAAAAGGTTTTGAAGTCCACCAGAGATAAAAGAGACAAATCTCAATTTGATTGAAAATATGATAAAAAATAGTTCTGCTACCATTTAAGGTTGCTTATATATGAGAAAAGAAACCCAGGGCGACTAACAATGAAACCCTAAAGCCCATGGGTAAAAATAAAAACAAACCCAAAATAAATTAGGAAACCGAAATTTTGAAAAAACAGTAAATTGCAGTTTTGAGGCCCTAAATGATCCCAAAATGCCGAAAAAGCCCACACATCATGGCATAGCGACGAGTTTTGTTCTTGGCACAATTCGCTTTCCGGAAAGCTATGGCGCGCTCCAATCGGATACCGAGCTCCGTCGTGACTACTAGTAACTTTTCGTTTTCCTCCTTTTGCACGATCAAACTGTTTTTCGAATTGGGCTGCCATCCGTTTTGCATCACTCAGTAAGCCTCTGATCTTGACTACGAGTCATTCGGAAGTATAAAGGAGGAAAGGAGGTGCATTATTTTTCCACACTAAACAAAAAAAAAAAAAAACAATATTATTAGCATAGGCATGGCTGCTGTACGCGTAGCTCCAGATACATTATTTATATTTGTGTGCTCCCCACGGTATAGGGATTAAGGAGCAACACTCAATAATGTTGGAAGGTGCCAAGGACCATTTTAGACAAGAAAATATGGGCCCAATTAGCACTGGATGCATTGAACAAATAGTGTTCTTAGATTATAAAGTCGATGCTCGTTGAACACTCTCTCTGTAAAAACACACTTTCTCTGTAAAAACAAAGAGCATAGTTAATGGCTGACGAAGAACAATCTGCAGATCTCGAATCACCCCTGATACCGGTGGTACTGCCCCAAGAACATGCAGTACATTCAACCAAGAGACAACTTACGAAAGACGAATTTCTCGGGGAACTGAAGAAGCAGCTATTGCTGGCAGGGCCGCTGGTATCATCAAATTTCTTGCTATGTGGTATGCAGGCTATTTCAGTCATGTATGTTGGTCATCTTGGGGAACTATCACTCGCAGCTGCTTCTACGGCAACTTCTTTTGCATCAGTCACTGGTTTGAGCTTGATTGTAAGATATATAGATTGCGTTATCCTATGAAATCCTTCTTTATTACATGATTGATTATATTAGTTTTTAAGTTGTAACATAACAAAGGCTTACTTGTTTTGAAACCCCAACGAAATATAAAAGACTTACTGAAATTCCATATACATTAACTCGTTACTATTTCACCGTCAATTTAACTGTCCCAATAGTTATGTTGCTAAGATTTTAAATTTGGGTGATCTTATTATTATTTTTAAATAACAAAGGTACTTTACAAGAATGCCCCCGGCTGGTATTTTAAGTGATCATAGTATCTGCTGAGCCCAAAAGGGTATTTAGCAAGATAACCTTCAGCTTTTCATGATTGGTATGGGATAATAGTTTCCATTTCTCACTTAAATTGTTGAACAGATAGGAATGGGTAGCGCATTGGACACATTTTGTGGGCAGTCCTATGGGGCAAAACAGTATCATATGCTTGGTGTACACATGCAGAGGGCAATGCTTGTTATTCTTTTGGCATGCATTCCTCTTGCAACTATATGGTTCAATGCAGGCCACATTCTCAAATTCTTGGGTCAAGATCCAGAAATTGCCGCAGCCGCTGGAACTTATGCTCGTTTCCTGACACCATGCATTTTCGCTTATGCAATTCAACAATGTCATTCCAGATTCTTGCAAACCCAAAACAATGTTGTTCCCATGATAGTTACCACAGGTAGTGCAACACTAGTGCACTTGCTTCTCTGCTGGCTTCTTGTATATAAGACCAGCTTGGGATATAGAGGCGCTGCTGTCGCGATCTCTATCTCATATTGGATCAATGCATTACTCTTGGCTGTTTATATCAGAGTTTCTCCTTCTTGTATACACACATGGACTGGATTCTCAAAGGAGGCATTTCATGGAATTCCGAATTTCATAAGACTATCTATTCCTTCAGCTATAATGATCAGGTAATATTTTGTTCTTTTACTAATGTTAAATTAAGACTTTCTAGATCGATGATTTGAAGGGAAATTCATATTGTTTGTGCAACTTCCAATTACGGTTGCTAATATTCTAACCTTGGAATACTGGGAACCCATTACTTAGGACTTCTGGATGTAATTGTTGCTTTCACTTCCATTAACAGCTTAGAAATCTGGTCATTCGAAATGATGGTTCTCTTAGCTGGTTTCCTTCCAAATCCACGGCTTGAAACCTCAGTCCTGTCAATCAGGTTTGTATTGGACACAGTAACTATAATGACTTGAGATCAATATGAATTCCTAGGTAGCTAACTGACTCTGAATTGATGACACATTCCCAGCCTTAATACATGTTCAATGGTATACATGATTCCTCTTGCATTCTCCAGTGCAGCAAGGTTAGTCTGGTGCTTGCCTTTTGTGTGAGTATTTTAATTTCTTAAAAGTTCTTCCTGTTCTCATTTTCAATATATTCTCTCTTAGCACACGAGTTTCAAATCAATTGGGTGCCGGGCAACCACGACTAGCTCGTCTAGCAGTAGGTGTTTCACTATGCATAGTTGTTGCTGAAGGTGTTGTGGTTGCTACTGTACTGATACTGGGTCGAACAGTTTGGGGCTACTGTTATAGTAGTGAAGAGGAAGTAGTGAACTATGTTGGACAAATGCTGATTTTACTCGCGGTATCACACTTTTTTGATGGAATTCAATCTGTGCTTTCAGGTATCCATTCTGCTAAACAATTTCTCTCATAGAAGGCATTTGTATTATGTTATAGCATCTTATGTGTTTGTGTCGGACCAAATAAAAAGGTTCTCTACGGGGGGTGTATACGTTTGTATTGATTTTTAAGTTTTAAAATCAGGTCAGCATATATATATTTCTCGACCTTAAGTTTTAACCTTGTACAGGTCTCTCCTTTTAAATAATTTATAGTAGCTTATACTTTATAATTCAGGTATCATAAGAGGAAGTGGACAGCAGAAGATCGGAGCATATGTTAACCTGGGAGCTTATTATCTTATGGGCATTCCTACTTCAATATTATTAGCTTTTGTATTTCACATTGGAGGCAAGGTGATACTAAATCCTTTTACTTTCATATTTTAAGTTTCCCTTCATACTTTTTGCTTAAATTTGGTTCAATCAACTGTTGGTGTTTCTTTTAAAAGAATATATAGTACTAGGTACTCATATTAATTTCAAAATAATATAATATGGTTCTTCGCAGGGTCTTTGGATGGGAATTATCATGGCACTATTTGTGCAAGCACTATTTCTGGGAATCATAATCTTATTCACAGATTGGGAGAAAGAAGTAAACTACGTCATCAGTTCACG
The DNA here is from genome assembly GCF_002994745.2 of Rosa chinensis. NCBI lineage: Eukaryota > Viridiplantae > Streptophyta > Magnoliopsida > Rosales > Rosaceae > Rosa > Rosa chinensis. Next base: position 22,601,046 of record NC_037091.1, on the reverse strand, counting down.
TTGTATATGTTTCATTTCTCAACCTCTAATACAATAAATCTCAAACCTTTTTTAATTCGTTTTGTAGGTGAAGAAAGCTTCTGATAGAGTGTACAATACAATGAGCGTGGCTGATGCAACATCTATAAACTGATGTAAACGTCGACAGGATCATATCTGGATTTGATCCTGAAGAGGAATGCTTAGAATGAGAAAGTCTGTTATTAGAAAACAAGTGGAATGGCTTGATTAATCCTTAATTGTGTTAGTAAATGCATGATTCATCTGTTTGTTTTTTTTTTGTTTTTTCTTTTGTTTTTTTTGGCCGACTTGAAACACCCAATCCATAAAACTACGGGGAAGAAGAACCCTTGACAGAACAAACAAGAGTCACGACCAAGCCAACTAAACTAAATGTGGATCTGGAAAACCATTATACAACAACATTTCAAATTGATGCTTTATCTCTTTGTCGGGGTCTATACCGTGGGCCTTAACAAATTTTGGTTTAAATACCTATAAACCACAATCCACATGCTTCAACAAAGCAAAGTTTGTCAATACTTAATTCTCCAAAAAAAATTAATAATAAGTTTGTCAGTACTTAAATATGTCATTCATTAATGTTTGAGAACATGAGATTAGGATCAAAGCTGAAACTAAATCAAATTCTAGTAGTATAAAAGTTAGAGAACAAAAAGGTAGTAGAAAAAGTGGAAATCAAAGAATAATGACCCAGCAGAGCACTCTGTTAGGGTTTGTGGTGCGGCGGCACTAATGTTCGTTGTTATCTATACCTAATCCATTCATGGAGAAACCTTTAGGCTTTGGTTTATTCATCTTTGTCTTCGGAGGCAGTGCATCTTTGGAGAGGAGTTTGGGCTCAGCTGGGGCGGTGTCGGCGGGCCAAGTTTCTGTTGGTACAAGTTCAGAGGTAGGCAGTGATTACTAGGAGAAGTGGGATCCAGATAGAAACTTTGGTGATCTCAGTGGGCCTCCTCTTCCCCGCGGTGCTGCTGAAGCGGTGGAGATTCGGTGGGTGCGAAACAGGATATCCTCTGGCCGGATTGCATGATGGTGCGGATGTCGTACCCCACTAGTTGATCTATCCTAGGTGGTGTTGGAATCCGGTTTTTGGTCCACGATGTCCTTCGATGCTAGGGTGGTGTGGCAGACAACTAGCCATCGTTTAACGGCTTAACGGATATGGGGAGTGCCACCAGCGGCAGGGTTGGTTGGCCAGATGCTATGGGGACTAGGAATCTGTCACGCCCCTAATTTTTAACACCAATAAAAATCGATATATAATCCCATAATTATACATGCGTGATCATTCATCCATCAATACAAAATACCTGGAAACTTTTTCCTTTAAAACCAAGTACATACTGATGCCCTGAACCCTCAAAATCAATATACACTCGCTCCACAGAGTTATATCTTACACAAGCTTACGAATTAAATTGTCAACAACAAAATAAAATGTAAATGCTTCTCAGGGATCACTACAACGAAAGTCTTTATAACGGTAAAGTCACAAAATTGACTTCCTACCGTAATGCCACCAACACACCACCTCAGGTTCAGCCACGATTATCCTGACCTGCATAAATAACCCCTACACCGTTTGAATGGTGTACCGGGTTGCCACACAACAAACCCAGTAAGCTTTTGCAAGCCCGTATGAGTTACTCAAAACCACACATGCACAACTCGCCCAACTCGGAAACCCATCAACTCGTAAAAAGGAACACACACCCTGTTTTCCCAAAACAACACATTCTTTTCCCAAAACAAAACAACTCAAATCACCCCGTGATGGAATCATATTAATTGAAACTCTGACAATTAAATATGATACACAAGTCCTCCCCGGACATTTAAAAGAAAGCATCCCCGAAACTCTCTTTTAAAACACGTACTCATGAGCATCAGATAGCTTCTCGCTACCCCCCATGATGTACCAACAACAATTCAGTCCAACCTGGACAAAACAACACATCGGTCCAACCTGGACACACAACATATAAATCCAACCTAGACACACAACACATCAACACACACCTCAATCATATCTATCGTTAACCTAACAAATATAATATGATTCACAAGTCCTCCCAGGACATTTAAAAGAAAGAATCCCCGAAACTATCTTTTAAAACACGTACTCATGAGCATCAAATAGCTCCCCTCTACCCCCCATGATGTACAGACAACAATCTAGAGCTCTAACTGATCATACCCACTCACCCGGCCAAAAGCGTGAAGTCCCGATCGTCAGACAGATCACCAACAGATCACTCCCAGCAACCCCGAATCCTCAGACGTCCCCAGGTCGTCAGATCAGAACATTAAACAACCCACACAGATCTTGACACTTCCCAAACAATAGGAATTCCCAATTCCTAACACATTGTCCCCCGAAAAGTCAAACCTCAAGCAATAGAATGAAACCCATCAATCCCTATTGCATAAATCACCCATCAACCCAAAAGAATATACATATTTCATGTAAATATATATATACACATGTGGTCAGTCAATCATGAATGCCACTAATACCAACAATAGTTTGCAGTTAACTAAATAACTCTAAAAAATAATATGGTAAACCCGTTCGTGAATGAACATTGTGAGATTACTCACCTCGAAACTTCCGCTGTGTCTTCAATATAGAACAAGACAACCACACCACAAAAAAACCGTCCAAGGATACCCCGTCAAGTACCTAATCACATACGGTTTCAACTTAGCAACAATCCACAAACGATTTAAGTCCGAAACCCCTGTTTTGAACTAAAATCCCCAAAGTGACACCAACTGAGGCGAAACCACATCCAAGACCACCCAATGTCTCCGGAATACTTCTACGATCGATATGCCAAAACCACAAGTCGATCGGATAGTCGGATCCTCACGGATCGAAACATCGAACTGTCTGAAACCGTAAAAACCCTAACATGTTCATACGTTCTCCAAAAATTACAAACAATATATCAAAATGCTCGTCTCGACGAGTAGATCAAACTCAGGGACATAAACTATCCCTGAGGTGGCCGAAAACTGCCGGAAAACACCAACATAGTGGCGGCACCACCGCTGGCCCTAAGTCAGAATTTGACAAAACTTCCAACACCAAAGTTCTTCATCTCAACTCCAATTTAAACTTTCATAACTACACCAAAGTCCAATTATGAACCAATTGATCGAATTTTACTTTAGAACAAAAGAGCTCGATGGAAACCCTAGAATTTCAAAGCTTCGATTCGTCTTCCACAAGTGAAATCGCTCCAAGCCACTTTGGGAGAAACATCTACGTCCTCCGAGCTCCAAAAGCCCTCAAGAATCACCGGCAAAAGTGGCCGAAATCTTCAACTCCGATCAAGGCGATTTCATCCCCGAAGCGACCTCTTCCAGTCGATGTAGCTCCCCCCACAGCTCGAATCTCTCTTCAATCCTTCCACAGACCTCTAGAGGGGATTGAGGCGATGTGAACTCACTTTGAATCGCATCCAAAGGTGGTCGGATGAGGGAGAACGACGCCGGCGAAGTGGAGAGGCGAAACCAGGCTCGGGGAGAGAGAAAACAGAGCTGGGTTTCCGTTTTTGGAAATCTGGCCTTTTTGCAATTTCCGGAAATTTTCGTCCTATCATACCAAAATGGAAAGTATTTCTGAAGTCCATAACTTCTCCATACGAACTCCGACTCTTGCGTTCCGCATGTCCACGAACTCGATCGACGCGCTCTACAACTTTCGTGAAGGAAGTTTTTGGAGAATCCCAATGAATAAAAAGTCAACCCTTGCCCCCCCTAAATGACGCTTCCTGAATAATTATTTGCCCGAAACACTTCCGCTCCGTCCACGAGCCACGAAACCATCTGATGCCCACAATTTAAATTCTGAAAAATCCTTGGAAAAAAAATAAGAATTTCCGGGGCATCGATATCCCGGAGCATTGGGTCACAGATGGTGATCGCTATTAAGTCACAGATGGTGACGGATCACAGATGGTGATCGATATTGACATATCGATCGTAGAAGTATTCCGGAGACATTGGGTGGTCTCGGATGTGGTTTCGCCTCATTTGGTGTCATTTTGGGAATTTTGGTTCGATTTAGGGTTTCGAACGTTATTCATTGTGTTTCAGTGACTGAATCAAGGCTGTACTTCCTTAGGTGTTTGACAGAGGGCGTTCTGTAAGAAGTCTAGTGGTGTGAAGACGCAGCGGGAGTTTTGAGGTGAGTAATCTCACAAGGTTCATTAATGAACGAAATTATCTTTATTGTTTTGGTGGGTTTGTGGATCTATGGAAACAATATGCATGAATGATGCGTTTTATTGTTTGTGATGTGACTTTTCGGAAAACAAATGGTGGGAAATGGTATTTCTATTGTTTTGAAAAGTGTCTGAGGATGTGAGAGTCACAGGTTGTGATTTCTCCTTTTGATTTGATTTAACATTTGGGGTCCAGTGCGACTCATTTAATGTTTTGATCTGAAGGTTAGGTGGGCCTAAGGATCCGAGGTTGCAGGTTGCATTCTCATGGCAATATTATATCGTAAGGTTGAACCTTGGCCAGGTGACAGGTTACGATTCAGTTAGAGCTCTAGTTTGTCTGCTATGGTACCTCGTGGATCTAAGTAGGTTACTTACGACTCTTGGGTACGTATTTGTCCAGGTTGGACCAAAGATTCATATTCGATTTGTTAGGTTAACAATTAATATGATTTGATTATTTTGTCCAGGTTGGACCGATTTGTTATTTTGTCCAGGTTGGACCGATTTGATTATTTTGTCTAGGTAGGACCGATTTATTATTTTGTCCTGGTTGGATCGATTTATTGTTTTGTCCAGGTTGGACCGATTTGATTGTTTTTTCCAGGTTGGACCGATTTATTGTTTTGTCCAGGTTGGACTGATTTGATTGTTTTGTCCAGGTTGGACAGAATTGTTGTTTTATCCAGGTTGGATCGATTTATCATATCTGATTTGTTAGGTTAATGATTTATATGATTTTGTCACGATGTGACTTTCGTAGTTTTCTTTTGGGAAAAAAGTATTGTTTTGGGAAACATGGTATGTTTTCCTTATTTTCGAGTTGAAAGGTTTTCCTCCTTTTTGGCGTGCGTTGTGCAATGTTTTGTTTTGAGTTACTCATACGGGCTTGCAAAAGCTTATAGGGTTTGTTGTGTGACAACCCGGTACACTATTCAAACTGTGTAGGGGTTAATCCTGCAGGTTAGGATAATCAGGGCTGGAGCGGAGATAGTGCCTTTGCAGCTTCACGGTAGGAAGCTTTTTTTGTAACTTTACCTTTGATAAGAACTTCCGTTGTAGTAAACTCTGAGGAGCATTACGTTTTATTTTGTTATTGACAATTTAATTCGTAAGCATTGTAATATATGACTCTATGGAGCAGGTCAATATTGACATAGTGGGTTCAGGGCATCAATATGTACTTGGGTTAAAAGGGAAAAAGTTTCTAGGTATTTAGTATTGATGGCTGAACGTTCACGCATATATAATTATGGGATTGTATATCGATTTTTATTTGTGTTAAAAATTAGGGGCGTGACTCAATATCGATCACCATCTATGACTCAATATCGATCACCATTTGTAACTCAATATCGATCACCATCTGTGATCCGTCACCATCGATACCATTCGTCACCCACTGCTCTTATCTAATTCTGCTTGTGTGCTAGAATGATGTGGGATAGTTGTGTACTTCTTTCTGTGTGTTGTGTTGGGTTTTCCCTGTTGTCTAGAGTTAGACTTTGAGTGTGGATGATGTGTGAAGAATATTATGCATGATGGGTTCATATTATTGTTAAAGGTGACTTTTCAGGAAATAATATTATGGAAAAAAATGTTTTCTATTGTTTAAAAAGTATTGAGTTTGATGTTACATTTTTGAGTCAAGCGTGACTCATTTTAAATGTATTGGTCTTTGTATTAAGGGTCACAAATGGTGAGCAAGGATGGGGAAAGCCGAAACTAGATGTTTGTAACGTTTTTAGGTCAGGTGTGACTTACTTAACGTTTGACTTTGAGACCAGACAGGGTCTGAAATCATGTGTCACAGATGGTGACAGGTGGCAGATGGTGACCGAGGCTGGAAATAGGTATTCACGTCCTTGGCAGGACGAGTGGTTACGATTTCAATCAGAGTTCTAGTCTGTCTGCCATTATAGCTTATAGGAGTAACGGTCGAGGTTGCTGGAGACTTATAAGTATGTAGTTTAAAGGAGAGTTCCGAGAGTATTCTTCTTTTATTGTCTAGATGAGACTTGAATTGCTTCTTGATGGTTAAGTTAGCAAATAGAACATTGTCACAGCGGTGATTTATGTTGTCCTTTCAGTGGAAAGGATATGGGATGTTAGAAGGAATCATGGTTGCATGGTTTCCTTAAGCTGATGTGGGTGAGTTGTTGAGTTGAAATGAAGGGTCCATTTTCAATTCCTGTAATGCAAGGGTTGCATTATCGATGAACTGATGCAGATACTATTGTGATGATAGGATTCTCGACTCTTGTGTGATCTGTGTGTAGTGGTGCAGTCACAGAGTCTTTGTTGGGTAGTGTAGGTGGATGAGATCCATCAAATGATTGAGTTACCACCAAGCTGTGTGGTAAAGATTCCTAGTGTTGTGATACTAGGTAGGGTACCTGCATCCATTATTGAGTTAGGTATGTTGTACAGTGAGACAAGAACAGGTTGTTGAGGAATGAGAATTGGATGTGGGAATGAGTTTATTCTTACTTGTGGGAGTGGTACGTTTAAATTTCCGGACGAAATTTCCTTAAGTGGGGTAGAATGTGATGCCCCGGAAATTCGTATTTATTTTCCGAGGATTTTCCGGAATTTGAATTATGGGTATCAGACAGTTTTGTGACTCGTGGATGGAGCGGAAGTATTTCAGACAAATAATTATTCAGGAAGCGTCATTTAGGGGGGGCGCAAGGGTTGACTTTTTATTCGTTGGGATTCTACGAAAACTTCCTTCATGAAAGTTGTAGAGCGCGTCGATACAAGTTCATGGACATGCAGAACGCAAGAGTCGGAGTTCGTCTGAAGAAGTTATGGGCTTCGGAAAAACTTTCCATTTTGGTATAAAAGGACGAAAATTTCCGGAAATTGCAAATAAGGCCAGATTTCCAAAAATGGAAACCCAGCTCTGTTTTCTCTCTCCACGAGCCCAGTTTCGCCTCTCCACTTCGCCGGCGTCGTTCTCCCTCGTCCGACCACCAGTGGATGTAATTCAAAGTGGGTTCTCGTCGCCTCAATCCCCACCTTTGGCCGCCTTGATCGGAGTTGGCGATTCCGGCCACCATTGCAGTTGATTCTTGAGGGCTTTTGGAGTTCGGAGGACGTAGATGCTTCTCCCAAAGTGGCTTGGAGCGATTTCACTTATGGAGGACGAATCGAAGCTGTGAAATTCTAGGGTTTCCATCGAGCTGTTTTGGTCTAAGATAAAATTCGATCAATTGGTTCATAATTAGACTTTGGTATAGTTATGAAAGTTTAAATTGGAGTTGAGATGAAGAACTTTGGTGTTGGGAGTTTCGTCAAATTCTGACTTTGGGCCGGCGTTGGCACCACCACTGTGTTGGTGTTTTCCGGCGGTTTCCAGCCACCTCAGGGATAGTTTCTGTCCCTGAGTTCGATCTACTCCTTGATAGGAGCATTTTAATGTGGTATTTTAATAGTTAATTCCTCTCATTTTGCTTAGTTAATTCCTTAACGAATCGATTTTTAACTCAATTTCTATTTTTTTAGGTACATTGGAGTAGATGATGATGAAATGAGCTGTTTGGCCCCAAAATGAGCATTTTGGCCTGACAAAGCATGTCTTGGAGAAATTGAGCCAATGAGAAAGCGAGCTAGACAATAAATGAGGAGTGGCAGACTAACCATCCGAACTCCAAATAAGTTGAAACTTTCTAGATTAATTCTAGAAAGCCCAAGGATCATTTCTTATGAAGAGTGCCAGAGCAAACTATGAGTGGAAGGCCTTCAAACAATCAGCCTAATTTTCTACAGAAGCAAAACTGGAAAACTGGACCTGTAAGAGGTCCAGCAGCATTTTCGGCCCAACCGCATGGAATAAAAATCTGAAAATTTGTCAAGATGATCTACACTCATAGTGGAACATTTCATATGCAGAAGTCGAAGGCATATAATGAAGTCTTGTTGGAGAAATAATTGAAGGAATAAAGGGGCAGAAACTGACCTAAAACCAGCTCAATATTCACATGTTCATGTTTCCTACCCACATGAAGAAAGCTAGATGCTTTTCTCTTTTTCCTTGGATATATTTTTCTTCTACAATCTCTTTAATAGATCATCATCACTTCCATGTTGCTGCACCTTCATGCTTTGCTTTCATTTCATCATTTCTCTATCTTTTCCATATTTTACAAGTGAACTTAGATCCACTTTCATTATTTTTCTTCCACTCATCATTTCACTCTTCTTTTTCTTCCCTATATAAACACCTTCTCCTCTCATTCTAACACACACATTCCTTCATCCATTCCATCTTCTTTGTCTCTCCATTTTCTTTCCATTTTCCTATACACATTCCTTCATCCATTCCATCTTTTTTGTCTCTCCATTTCCTTTCCATTTTCCTATACACATTCCTTCATCCATTCCATCTTCTTTGTCTCTCCATTTCCTTTCCATTTTCCTAAACACATTCCTTCATCCATTCCATCTTCTTTGTCTCTCCATTTCCTTTCCATCCTCTAGTTTCAAGTTTCTGCATTTCCAAGCAAAGAGAAGAAGAGAAGAACAAGCCATGAAGCCTCCTAGCCGTCATCATCCACCTTGTGCCGTGATAGTGACGTCTTGCTTTCAAGATTCAAGATCAACGTCTCAAGCTTTTCATCATCCACTCCCTTCATGGTGTAATTCTATCTTTTTCCTTGTAATTTCTTTTGGTTTTATTTTTTTTTGGATTTCCAAACTATGAGTGAGTAATTTTCTTGTTGAGAACTAGTATGAAATCCTAGTTATGTGATGGATATTTAGCTTTTGAATCTCTTTTTCGATTACAAGGGTTTGTGAATGCTTTGTTTGGTTTTGTTTTATAAAATCTTTTATATGTTTATGTCTTAGATTGATCACCTAAAATATGAGCATGTAATTGGAGCTAGTTTTCAGGTGCAGTGCGTTCACGGTCTTAAAACACTCAAGTAGTAAAGCCTACATGTTAGGTGAAATCAAACAAATAGAATGCATGCTAGGATGGCGTTCCTCACTAGTTTTGTACTCTAAAATCAATCTTTCCAAAGAGCTTAATGTGTTTATGTGTGCTTAATGAGTTAATTTGATAGGGTAGCGTTCTACACCTTGATTGCATATAAGCAAGCTTAGGATGCAGTGCGTTCACGGTTCTAAGTAATTTTGGGAAAAATAAGGCTTTAGCGGCGATCCTAAAGTTCTTGATTGGTTTCATTCACATGCCTTAGTAATTGAAGATTAGGTTAAATTGTCTTTCTCTTATCTTAGCTAGTGGTGGATTACGAAGTTCTCAACGTCCATACAGATGATTTGGAATCCCTAAAAATTGAAACATTTTCTTTCTTTTATTATTGGTTGCGTTTTGAAAACTCCAATCCCCCCTTTTTACATTAACTTGTATATATTTCTATTCTTTGTTTTATTTTTGTACATAATACTTTTTACTTTATTATTTTAATTCTTTATTTGTTATTTTTGTACATAATACTTTTTACTTTTATTAATTTATTTTTGCAATTACAAGTGTACCCTCAATCCCCGGACTGAACGATCCCTGCTTATCCTATACTAACAATTGTCTTTTGCAGGGTAATTTTGTGCGCTTAATTCAGGCGTACCAATTTTTAGCGCCGTTGCCGGGGATTGAAAAATCACTTGCTAAATTGTGTCATTTATTGTATATATTTGTTGTATATAAATTGTTTAAAACTTAGTTTAAATATTATTTATATTATTGAACACGAATTTTAATTGTAGGTTGTAAATTGAGAGGAATAGGTGAAGTCTCTTTTATTAATATTGGCCTAAACCCCTTATTGGTACCTAGCTCAGGTCCCTTAAGGTTGAGGGCGGCCTTTATTAACACTTGTTGAACTGTCTTCACACTTATGAACTTTTTCATCTTAGTAAGTATAGCCTATGTGGAATGGTGTCTAGGAAGGGGACAACGTTCATGACGGGTTTTTGAATCCAGAAGTGCTTGCAAATGGGCCTAAACCACTATGTGGGAGTAGCTCATGCCAAAATGGATTTTTCCTCTTGTGTTCGTCCTCCCCCACCTGGCCATTTCAGTAAGGTTGCCCAAATGATTTGAAAGGGAGTTTGTGTCTAGGCGACTATACTTGGGCCGCACGTCCACTTGATTTACCGCTTGGAATTTGATTCGATATCAATAATGTTAATAACAAAAGAAATACTTGTAAATACTATATACGTGTAAATTATTTGTTGTTTCACACTTTAAACTTGTAAAAATAGTTTTCACGTTTTATACTCACTTGTGTACTTAACTTGTGTCTTATGTACAATATACTTGTTAATTATACTTGTAGTTTGTAATTAATAGTTATACTTGTTTTTATTTTGTATTTCTTTGTTAATTATAGTTACTAACTTTATTGTAGGTACCGTCTGGCTGCAAGACGTAAAATACAAGCGCTACTTGGGAGGCAACCCAATTCAGAATATAATCAGATTTGCTTTCTCTTTCCCTAATTCTTTTTATTTATCAGCTTTTCCCTTGTTTTTATTTTAGGATTTATATTTTTGTCTTTCATTTTGAGTCCTATAAATATTTTTTGTCTTTCATTTTTGAGTCCTATAAATTAAAAAAAAAAAAAAAACTGCATTCATTCAGTCTTATTAAATTCAGCTATTTACAAAAAAAAATAAATAAATAAATAAAAAAATTTTTTTTTAATACACTATACTAAGCCATGTCAGCAGCTCTGGAGGAGTTGAGACTAAGCTCAAGAGAAATGCAAGAACCACCATTGTTGTCGTCCCAGCCACCGGAGTACCAACCATATGCGCTACCTTCCTCGGAAGTAGTCTTCGGGTTACCAAGGACGTTCTCACCGTGCATGGGGAACAGTGGAAGGGTTTCAATCTCCTGGTGATATTCTCCTCGTTATTCCATGATCGATCCATCAACACCATAGCCGACACGTGACCCAAAATTTAGATCAATGGATCTGTCAGTACTAGTAGAACCAGTGGAACCAAAGTTTAGGTCAATGGACCTACCATCATCAGTGGAGCTAGTGGATCCAAAATTGAGATCGAGAGATCCACCGACCCGAACTTTCCGAATTGGCCTCATCAGCTGCCTCTCTCGAGCTTTGAGGTTCTGGAACCAAAAGAAGACGTTCTTGTCCTCGATCTGCCCATACTGTTTCAGATGAAGGCAGATCTCTTGAATCTGCTTAAAACCCTTATCATAGTAAAGGCCCTTGAGGATTCTTAGTTGAGGCGGTGTAGGAGCCCACCGGTTATTAGTCGGCCTGATAGGCGTGTTGGCACTACTCCCGGCTGCTTGGTTGTTTCCTCCATCCTCGATTTGTTGCTGGGTCTGTTGCTCCATTAGTTGCAGAGTTCGTGGTTCCATGGTGTTGGGTTGAGAGGAAGTGAAAATTGAAGAACGACGTTGTTGAGTGTTTGAGGGAGATTGTTGTTAGAAGGATTGAAGTTGATGAAGTGGTGTTGGAGATCTGAAAATCTCAGAGGAAGGAAGGGATTGAATCTTTCAGATGGGAGTAAAGATCTGAGAGAGAAGGATTGAAGATTGGTGAGGGAAGGACTGAAGAGTTGAGAGAGAAAGGCTAAAACTCAGAAGAAATTTCTTTTCCTTTGGAGTGAACAGTCGTTTCCTCAGAATGCACCTATTTATAGAACGAGTGAGCAGACCTCCACCGTTGGATGGACGATCTCTGAGATTAAATCTACGCGTTGGATTAAAGTCACCCGAAAACACGGAAAAGCTGTTGGCGCGTGGAGGACACGTGGGGGAACCCAACGAATCTCGAGGAGCTGTGACAGACAAGCTACAGCCGAAAGCAGGTCTAATTGCCATAAATCCAGGAAAAGAAAGGACACGTGGGGGAACCAAACGAATCTCGAGGAGCTGTGACAGACAAGCTACAGCAGAAAGCAGGTCTAATTTCCATAAATCCAGGAAAAGAAAAAAAAAACTTCCCCACGTGTAAATATTCCTTTCTTTTCCGTAATTTACGGTAATTAGATCTGCTTTCGGCTGTAGCTTGTCTGTCACAGCTCCTCGAGATTCGTTTGGTTCCCCCACGTGTCCTTTCTTTTCCTGGATTTATGGCAATTAGACCTGCTTTCGGCTGTAGCTTGTCTGTCACAGCTCCTCGAGATTCGTTGGGTTCCCCCACGTGTCCTCCACGCGCCAACAGCTTTTCCGTGTTTTCGGGTGACTTTAATCCAACGCGTAGATTTAATCTCAGAGATCGTCCATCCAACGGTGGAGGTCTGCTCACTCGTTCTATAAATAGGTGCATTCTGAGGAAACGACTGTTCACTCCAAAGGAAAAGAAATTTCTTCTGAGTTTTAGTCTTTCTCTCTCAACTCTTCAGTCCTTCCCTCACCAATCTTTAATCCTTCTCTCTCAGATCTTTACTCCCATCTGAAAGATTCAATCCCTTCCTTCCTCTGAGATTTTCAGATCTCCAACACCACTTCATCAACTTCAATCCTTCTAACAACAATCTCCCTCAAACACTCAACAACGTCGTTCTTCAATTTTCACTTCCTCTCAACCCAACACCATGGAACCACGAACTCTGCAACTAAGTTTTTTTTCATTTGCATACGTGTTTCTTGGGCCGTGAACTGTCATAACTCTTCTCCTTCCCGGAGAAACTTTGTTTAAACCGTGTGCCTGTGCAGTTTCAAATTCCTTCTACTTCCTCATGGCTCGAACCAAGGTTACCCCTCGCAGGGGCGTCAATCAACGCCGTGTTCTCTCTTTGGAGGAAGAAGGTCGTCAAGCGGCCACTAGAGCTGGACTTACTCGTCCAGGGGACCATCGTCCTATCCGTGAGCGTACCCGCAGTCCCCCTCCTCTGCCTCGTCGCTCTCCCAGACTGCATCCCGGAGAGTCCTCTTCCTCACCAGCTGCTCGTGCTCCTCGGCCTGTGGCCACCCTGGAAAGCTAGTCGGATTTGATTGATGATTTGCGCTCCTCTCTCCGCGATGGTATTATGGTGACAGATTGGAGAGTCACATGCATGATCGATTACATCTCTGAGATGAACTTCTCTTTGATCCGCTGTCACACTGCAATAAACAAGCTTGCTCAGGAAGTCAATAACTTGCAGAGTTATCCTCCTGGGTTTCCTCGCAAGGACGCTACTGCATCACACCATGAGGACCCTCCTCAGGAGGCTGAAACCAGCAAGAGGGCTGCCACTCGCATGCATACCACTCCTCCAAAGGAGTAAATGGAGGTACAAGTCTAGGCTGAAAGACTTTAAACATTAAGCGCTGCATGGGAGGCAACCCATTTCAACTGTAGCTGTGGTGGAACCATCAAACGCAGATTTTCTTTCTTGAACTCTTCCTTCTATTTTATTTTCATGAATTTTAAGTTGTTTTAGGTTTCGTTGTGTTAACTTTCTCTTCTATGCTTGATTTATGCTTTGCATGCTTTATATTTGTTTATACATTGAGGACAATGCATGAATTAAGTATGGGGGACGGATTATTGCTTTATTGTGTTTTTAGTAGTTAGTATATAAAAAAAAAAAATGTTTATAACGAAATAAAATGTTGTGATACACTAAGGTATATTGGATTAAACATAGTCTTGAAAAAGGGTTGCTGTTTCAGTCCCATTGCACATCGAGACTCCCTGTTCCCGTATCTAAGTGTTGAAATTAAATTAAATTGTTGAAAAAAAAAAATGAAAAAAAAATGTTGGTTTTAGAGTGTTTTTGTTTGTTTGAGTCTTAGGATGCTCTTAACGTCTAGGATGAACATGTCTCTGAATTCATGGCTGAAGGTTTTCACAATCGAAATAGGACTTAATTGAATTCTGTGGTTAATCAACATTGTGATGCTTGTATGAAGATTTGAGATAGGATTGTAACTTGGTTCATTAAGCATGCTAGGATTAAGTCTGATTCATTTGACCCTAAGTGAGCTGTTGAGCTAAAATACTTTCTTTTCGAGTGCTTACTGATAAATTTAGAATTTCATGGCTATATTTGCAAAACCTCATCATTCTTTGGAAATTCAATGATCATGTGCCATAGATTTTAATGGACTAGAGAGTACTAGAACTCGGCTGTTGTGACTGTCAAAACTTGTATGCCATAATATGCACTGATCCTGGATAGGATAGAAGGCATTAGGGTAACCACCATAGCCAAACAAGCATGTGTCCCCAATTGTGCCCGTCGTGGGACTCCTTAGAATGAACCCCTTTGAGCCTACGTTGAAAACCTTTGTTTCATCACCCTCACTACCCTACCATGAGCTTAGTACAGGATATCTCTACCCTTGTCTTAGGGACTTAGTAGAGCATAACATGGTATGTAGGGGTGACGATGAAAGACAAGTGTGGGGTGGGGAAAATCCAAAGAAAAAAAAATGAAAGAAAATGAAAATGAAAAAGAAAGAAAGAAAAGCGGCAAAAGACAAGAAAAATTGAAAAGAAAACTCTTGGGAAATTGTTGAAGTGTGGTTTTGGACTTTCAAATTTGTAAACTCAAAGTTGAAAATTATGCCTTTGTCCATTCCCATGTTGGTTAGAGTGAAGGTTTGGCCCAAAACAATGATATTTGGTCTACAAAAATGATGACATAAGGTGGTCCATATATGCTCTGCTAGGTCCTTAGGATTTTTGTATCCTTAATCTTCATTTCAAAAACCCTAGCTTAGCCCCATTACAATCTGTTTTAAGTGCTGACTTGATCCTTGAGATGGGCAGCCTTTGGTTAGTGGAGTCAGTTACGCAGTCGAGCTTATGGTTTAGGTCCATTTGTGCACTTAGTCATTTCATGAGGTCTTTAAAAATTCTTCACAAAATGCTTTTATTGATGAAATATGCAAGCTGTTTGTTGCCTTACAATTTGTTCTCTTGCATATACTTGAGTGTGAAGCTTTTAAGCATAGCCATTTCTGAGAGAAAAATCGAGAGTATGCCTTGTGAGTTTGGATTGGACTTGTCGAAACATGCTATTATTCACTGTATAACTTAAGTTCTCCATATCTTACTTAGTCATATGAGTGTCACATGTTTATTAACCTTGGAATTATCTATGTGATTTTGATTAAGTGTTTTACCTGAAAGCCATGAGTTTGATATCTCTGAGACAACAGTTAGGAGTAGTAGAGTCATTTACTTGCTTTTTGTCAAGCCTTTGTTCTGTTTTGTACTTTTGTTTTGCTAAGGGACTAGCAAAAGCTAAGTGTGGGGTAATTTGATAGGAGCATTTTAATGTGGTATTTTAATAGTTAATTCCTCTCATTTTGCTTAGTTAATTCCTTAACGAATCGATTTTTAACTCAATTTCTATTTTTTTAGGTACATTGGAGTAGATGATGATGAAATGAGCTGTTTGGCCCCAAAATGAGCATTTTGGCCTGACAAAGCATGTCTTGGAGAAATTGAGCCAATGAGAAAGCGAGCTAGACAAGAAATGAGGAGTGGCAGACTAACCATCCGAACTCCAAATAAGTTGAAACTTTCTAGATTAATTTTAGAAAGCCCAAGGATCATTTCTTATGAAGAGTGCCAGAGCAAACTATGAGTGGAAGGCCTTCAAACAATCAGCCCAATTTTCTACAGAAGCAAAACTGGAAAACTGGACCTGTAAGAGGTCCAGCAGCATTTTCGGCCCAACCGCATGGAATAAAAATCTGAAAATTTGTCAGGATGATCTACGCTCATAGTGGAACATTTCATATGAAGAAGTCGAAGGCATATAATGAAGTCTTGTTGGAGAAATAATTGAAGGAATAAAGGGGCAGAAACTGACCTAAAACCAACTCAATATTCACATGTTCATGTTTCCTACCCACATGAAGAAAGCTAGATGCTTTTCTCTTTTTCCTTGGATATATTTTTCTTCTACAATCTCTTTAATAGATCATCATCACTTCCATGTTGCTGTACCTTCATGCTTTGCTTTCATTTCATCATTTCTCTATCTTTTCCATATTTTACAAGTGAACTTAGATCCACTTTCATTATTTTTCTTCCACTCATCATTTCACTCTTCTTTTTCTTCCCTATATAAACACCTTCTCCTCTCATTCTAACACACACATTCCTTCATCCATTCCATCTTCTTTGTCTCTCCATTTTCTTTCCATTTTCCTATACACATTCCTTCATCCATTCCATCTTCTTTGTCTCTCCATTTCCTTTCCATTTTCCTACACACATTTCTTCATCCATTCCATCTTCTTTGTCTCTCCATTTCCTTTCCATTTTCCTATACACATTCCTTCATCCATTCCATCTTCTTTGTCTCTCCATTTCCTTTCCATCCTCTAGTTTCAAGTTTCTGCATTTCCAAGCAAAGAGAAGAAGAGAAGAACAAGCCATGAAGCCTCCTAGCCGTCATCATCCACCTTGTGCCATGATAGTGAAGTCTTGCTTTCAAGATTCAAGATCAACGTCTCAAGCTTTTCATCATCCACTCCCTTCATGGTGTAATTCTATCTTTTTCCTTGTAATTTCTTTTGGTTTTATTTTTTTTGGATTTCCAAACTATGAGTGAGTAATTTTCTTGTTGAGAACTAGTATGAAATCCTAGTTATGTGATGGATATTTAGCTTTTGAATCTCTTTTTCGATTACAAGGGTTTGTGAATGCTTTGTTTGGTTTTGTTTTATAAAATCTTTTATATGTTTATGTCTTAGATTGATCACCTAAAATATGAGCATGTAATTGGAGCTAGTTTTCAGGTGCAGTGCGTTCACGGTCTTAAAACACTCAAGTAGTAAAGCCTACATGTTAGGTGAAATCAAACAAATAGAATGCATGCTAGGATGGCGTTCCTCACTAGTTTTGTACTCTAAAATCAATCTTTCCAAAGAGCTTAATGTGTTTATGTGTGCTTAATGAGTTAATTTGATAGGGTAGCGTTCTACACCTTGATTGCATATAAGCAAGCTTAGGATGCAGTGCGTTCACGGTTCTAAGTAATTTTGGGAAAAATAAGGCTTTAGCGGCGATCCTAAAGTTCTTGATTGGTTTCATTCACATGCCTTAGTAATTGAAGATTAGGTTAAATTGTCTTTCTCTTATCTTAGCTAGTGGTGGATTACGAAGTTCTCAACGTCCATACATCTGATTTGGAATCCCTAAAAATTGAAACATTTTCTTTCTTTTATTATTGGTTGCGTTTTGAAAACTCCAATCCCCCCCTTTTTACATTAACTTGTATATATTTCTATTCTTTGTTTTATTTTTGTACATAATACTTTTTACTTTATTATTTTAATTCTTTATTTGTTATTTTTGTACATAATACTTTTTACTTTTATTAATTTATTTTTGCAATTACAAGTGTACCCTCAATCCCCGGACTAAACGATCCCTGCTTATCCTATACTAACAATTGTCTTTTGCAGGGTAATTTTGTGCGCTTAATTCAGGCGTACCACTCGTCGATACGAGTATTTCAATATATTGTTTGTGATTTTTGGAGATCGTATGTACATGTTAGGGTTTTTACGGTTTCGGACTGTTCGATGTTTCGATTCGTGAGGATCCGACTATCCGATCGACTTGTGGTTTTGGCATATCGATCGTAGAAGTATTCCGGAGACATTGGGTCATCTCGGATGTGGTTTCGCCTCAATTGGCGTCACTTTCGGGATTTTAGTTCAAAATAGGGGTTTCAGACTTAAATCGTTTGTGAATTGTTGCTAAGTTGAAACCATATGTGATTAGGTACTTGACGAGGTATCCTTGGACGGTTTTTTTGTGGTGTGGCTGTCTTGTTCTGTATTGAAGACGCAGCAGGAGTTTTGAGGTGAGTAATCTCATGATGTTCATTCACGAACGGTTTTACCACTACTAAAAAGAATTGCTTTTGCGACGCCTATTTTGCGACGGCAAAATGAGCTTTTGCGACGGAAAAAACTTTTCGTGACGGAAAATTAAGCCTTTTGCGACGGAAATGTTGGCGTTGCAATAGGTGGCGTCACAAAATCCATTTGCGACGGTAAAATGCCGTCGCAAAAGATAATTGAGACGGTATTCTCTTGCCGTCGCATCAGTTATTGTTTTGCGACGGCTATTTGCTACGGTGACTTCCGTCGCAATGTCTGTTTCAGGATAATCTATGTGGAGGTATTTGCAACGGTTGCCGTTGCCGTCGCAAAAAAAGAAATTAAAAAAAAAAAAAAATATGGTGCAAAATTGCACCATATTTTCATTACAAGAACACGCAAAAATGAGAACTATTATACATGCATTAAAGAAGCACAATGAACAAAAAGCTACTACCCAAACAAGTTGAAAATCTAAACATATGATTCTCTGAATCAAACTGAAGTATGTACTATAGTGAAACAAACCAAGTAAGTTGACCTTGTGAATGGTATAATACTAGCAATAGTGCCCGCGCTTTGCTGCGGGGTTTGCCGTTGCTAATAATTTACAATAATGATAGAATGATAAAATGTGGCAAAATTTCATCTGTCTGAAATTGTTTGGTTTACATTATTGCAATTTACAATAACATCCTATGAAACCATTCTATGACAACATCAAGTATTGCCCATCATAATTGTAGCAGCTGCCCATCATTGTGCACATAGAAAAGCAAGGCCTG
Organism: Rosa chinensis; assembly: GCF_002994745.2. Classification (NCBI taxonomy): domain Eukaryota; kingdom Viridiplantae; phylum Streptophyta; class Magnoliopsida; order Rosales; family Rosaceae; genus Rosa; species Rosa chinensis. Next base: position 22,582,219 of record NC_037091.1, on the reverse strand, counting down.
CGTTGTTAACTAAATTGACAATACCATCTATAATTGCAACATACAAGTTAGCAATTTTACCTGCAACCTGATGGAGGAACATCATAAGGAATATTGGATGGAATAGTATCATATTAGACCTCCTTACAATTGAGCTTTTGAGAGTTTGTACCATTGAAATAGCATACTGAATCAGGCTATTACATACAGTTCCTAGTTGTGGCTGCAAAATTACACACCTTCATTGTTTCAGTAATAATAGAATAGGTGTTGGCTGTGGTCAGTGGTCTTTATATACATAACAGAAGAACCATATATATATTTGTAAAATAGATAAAGGGTAAGGTCATCAAAAATTTGGTGGAATAACACCTCCCTTTCATGGAAGATAGACTGAAACTAAAGGAAGAATAAAAATAAAATAAAGTGAACAAAACAAAAACAAAAAAACAAAGGAATGAACATTGGATCAGCCACCTGGCAATCAAGAAGGCGAGAAAGAAGCTGTTGCAAAGCAGGAAGATGCCTTAGTAAGTCTGGGGTTTCAAGTTCCTTGGTTCTCTGTAGAGATTGTATTGAACATGTGAGATCTTTTATTCTAAATGTCATCATGTTACACTGGTAATACAATATGAAAAATGTGTGAATTAGCAGTAAACGACTGTACTATATTAAAGAATATGGTACATTCCTAGTCCTTTTTGCATTGATAATTAAACATAATATAAAAGTTTAAAGAAAAAGCTAGAGGGGTGGTTTTTCCGTTAAATGATATAGAAAGAACAGTGTACATACAAGAAGCTTGCACATAAGTTCCAATTCAAACTGCATACCAAGTGATCTTTCTGAACATCGTACTTCAGGACACGAAAACAGTCCAGGCGTTCTTTGAGATATGATGCATATAAATGAATGCAGGTACAATAGTCCATGCTTCGTCTCAAAGAATCATCATCGTCATTATTCTTACTGAAAAGAAAATGAGATATGTTCAGAATATGACCTCTACTCCAGCTATACTTAGCATCACAAAATGTACCATCAACTTCCCTCAAAGTGTGGTGTATAACAGTCATGGTTTTCAGTGCTACCTAGGCATACACTGTAAGATCTGAGATTGTTTATGTGTATGTACTAAAGGAATAAGGGTGCAGTTTATTATAAAGAAGAATCATAAGGGTACAGATTCTATGAAACCATTCTACGACAATCTAATTCAAAATTCCATTTGATCATAGGCTTTGGTTTGTAGGGAAGCTTCCAGTATTTTATTATTTAAAAGATCACCATAGTCCACAGTCTGGAAGTTGACATTATTGTAAAACTGAAGAGCTGAATCAAGTTCCAAACTATTGTAAGAAACATACAGAGAAGTCATCCAAAAGAACAATAGAATTCATTATATGCTACTAAAAGATGATAAGCTAACAATATTTCCTATTATACTGACCAGATAATATTTCCTATGATAAGCGAACAATATTTCCTATCGGAGTTTATTAGGGCAACAAACTGCCCCCTTGTTTAATGTTGCTGAAAGCTATCTGATGCTAGAGAAGCCACAGGTAAGAAAAAGACCACTTACTATAGAATGTGTTAACATTCGAGAAGGTTCATTTAGGTTAAAGCCAAAATTTGATTAAATCCGATGGACAAGGAGTGACACTAAAAGCAAGACCATCTTGGTAACAACAAATGCAAACTTCAACGTGAGAGGGCATTTTATTAGATCTACTAAAATACCTCAGAAGACATGTATCTATAATTACAAGTAGTCAGCTGATGAAGTCTAATGGTTCGATAATAAGAAAACACATAACAATGCAAGCGCAAAGGCGGCAAAGCCAAGTAACAACGGATGTGCACAATTCCAACTTAAAGTGTAAAGGAAACTAACAAACGAAAACAAAACAGCAGCTATAGTACCGTACCTTGAGTAATTAGAGTTCTTTTCTACAACTCTGGGGTCATGGTTGGTGCAGGCATGTCAAACCTGAATAACATAGGTTACCAAAAGACACAGGCAAACATAACAACTTCAATCACTGTGCATTCCCTAATGGTTTCTAAGATAATACAAGACCCAAATCACACAAAGGGCTGACAAACCAATTCAAGCAGTCGTGTCTTTGAGTTTCTTCCTCTGCAACTTGTTCAGCGTTTTCAGGTTATTTGGTGGCACAAAGAGGCCATCCACAAGCTGGGTGGCCGGTTTTCAAAGGTGATTGGTTTCTTGAGGTTTTGCATCAACTCCAAGTCTAGGTTTGGTTGCCGATGAAAAATTCAGAATCTTTGGCTCCCATGAGAGACCAACTACTGCTTTGATATCCGCCATTCCAAAAACACAATGCATGGAATCAACTCAAAACCCCAAAACCCTCATTCTTTGTCACCAAACAGACCATCAAAAACCTGCAGCTGCTTAATCTGCATCAGAATTGCATCGATTGCATCTTCGTGCTTATAGTATCACTACCAAGTTACAAATGAACAATTAAAGCTAGCAGGAACCATCTGACCACATGTGCTATAGACAGTAGATCTACAATATTACCAACCAGCAAGTGTTTGAAACTTTGCTCCCAAAGATAACACATATAATAAACAAAAAGATACTGATAACGTCCACTACAAATCGCGATCAAAACGTTCAACATAAAAAAATAAAAATAAAAAAAACAAAAATCAAATCAGATCTGGAAGCAAAAGACTCAAATACAAACAGTAAACGAGCTATCAATTCCATCCAACTCAGTTCATAACTATCAGATCGACAGTGATGAATCCCTAATAGTAGCCAAATCAAACCCTAGAAATTGAGAAATTGAGAGAACTGAAAATGGAGAAACTAAAGTAAATGACGTGTTTGGAGAGCATTGAGGCGTGGGCCTTGCTACCCATGATGTCATGCTTGTAGAGGGCTTTGTCGAAGGAGATGGACTCGGTGAAGGGCTCGACGGCGCGGTGAAGCGCTCGATGGCTTCGGTGATGCCCTCCTCGAAGCGGCCTCCCTGGAGCTTGGCCTCATTGGGCTCGGTGGCAACGCAGTGGAGGTCGAGCTTGGGCATGGATCTGTGAGAGGAGGGTGTGATCGACAGTTAAGGTTTGGGAAGGGAGTGGTGGTTAAGTGAGGAAGATGAGCGATAGGGAGGTGGGTTTTTAATAAAATAGATTTGTTTGCGACGGCGACATGAAAATGCGTCGCAATTAATAACTAATCCTACTACGGTAAAGATTTATCGTCGTTAATAATAAAAATTATTTATTACCGAACATTTGCCGTTGCAATTGATATCAATTGCGACGGAAATCGCTGCCAAAGTAAAAAACCGTCGCAAATGCAATTTTTTTTAGTAGTGTACCATATATATTGTTTTTGAGAGTTATTTAGTTAACTGCAAACTATTGTTGGTATTAGTAGCATTCATGAGTGAATGACCACGTGTGTATATATATATTTGCGTGAAATATGTATATTCTTGTGGGTTGATGGGTGATTTATGTAATAGGGATTGATGGGTTTTATTATATTGCTTGAGGCTTGACTTTTCGGGGGACAATGTGTTAGGAATTGGGAATTCCTATTGTTTGGAAGTGTCAAGATCTGTGTGGGTTGTTTAATATTTTGATCTGATGACCTGGGGAGGTCTGAGGATTCGGGGTTGCTGGGAGTGATCCGTGTGGTGATTTGTGTGATGATCTGTGATGATATGTGTGGTGATCTGTCTGACGATCGGGTTTTCACGCTTTTGGCCGGGTGAGTGAATACGAGCAGTTAGAGCTCTAGATTGTTGTTGGTACATCATTGGAGTTAGCGGGGAGCTTTCTGATGCTCATGAATACGTGTTTTAAAAGAGAGTTTCGGGGATGCTTTCTTTTAAATGTCCTGGGAGGACTTGTGAATCATATTCTATTTGTTAGGTTCACGATAGGTATGATTGAGGTGTGTGTTGATGTGTTGTGTGTCTAGGTTGGATTTATATGTTGTGTGTCCAAGTTGGACCGATGTGTTGTTTTGTCCAGGTTGGACTAATTTGTTGTTGGTATATCATGGGGGGTAGCGGGGTGCTATCTGATACTCATGAGTACGTGTTTTAAAAGAGAGTTACGGGTATGCTTTCTTTTAAATGTATGGGAAGGACTTGTGTATCATACTTAATTGTCAGAGTTTTCAATTAATATGATTTCGTCACAGGGTGATTTGAGTTGTTTTCTTTTGGGAAAAGAATGTGTTGTTTTGGAAAAACTAGGTGTGTGTTCCTTTTTACCAGTTGATGGGTTTCCTTGTTGGGCTAGTTGTGCATGTGTGGTTTTGAGTTACTCATACGGGGTTGCAAAAGGTTACCGGGTTTGTTGTGTGGCAACCCGATACACCATTCAAATGGTGTAGGGGTTATTTCTGTAGGTCAGGATAATCGTGGCTAAATCTGAGGTGGCGTGCTGGTAGCATCACGATAGGAAGTTAATTTTGTGACTTTACCGTTATAAAGACTTCCGTTGTAGTGAGCTCTGAGGAGCATTTACGTTTTATTTTGTCGTTGACAATTTAATTCGTAAGCTTGTGTAAGATGTAACTCTGTGGAGCGAGTGTATATTGATTTTGAGGGTTTAGGGCATCAGTATGTACTTGGTTTAAAAGGAAAAAGTTTCCAGGTATTTTGTATTGTTGGCTGAACGATCACGCATGTTTAATTATGGGATTATATATCAATTTTTATTTCTGTTAAAAATCAGGGGCGTGACAACTGCAGTGGGTGACTCAATATCTGTGAATTAGATAAAAATCAAGGGCTCTGGGCTCAAGTTGATTTGGACTTGGGTTGGAGCTGCAGGGCGTGGACAAGAGCAATAGGTTTTGGGCCTCCGCAGTTTTGGATTCAGATTTGGGATCCGAGTGGTGTTTGCAAATGGTTTCGAATCTGGGATCCAGGTGGACATTGGGCTTGGACTTCAACCTGTTATCTTTTGTGGGCTTTTTGTCTTTTACATTGGAATGGGGCGCTTGTGCTTTACTGGTATTGGATCCAGGACCCTATTCTATGGTATTTATTCGTGAAAGATCGTCTGCCAACATGGCCATATTCTGACAACCTTAGCCGGCTTCGATCTTTAGGTGGGAGAGTGCCTTCATTCCGGCGCCAAGTTGACTTTTGTCAATTTTTTCATTGGAGTTCGCTGGGTAGTCAAACCACCGAGAGTATTCACTACACAGCTGCAATCCGTAGTGTAAAATCAGCGTGGCGTTGATGTTGCTGCTCTTGCGTTATTAAGTTTTTCTATTTCATATGTATTTTTCTTTTCGTACTATTTGCTTCTATTCTTGATGTCTTTTGGCATCATATCGTTGTAATATTTCAATTTCAATAAATGGTTGACCTCCTTGGATTAAAAAAAAAAAAAGGTAGTAAAAAACAATCTTGAGTATAAAGTCACAGTATTTGCCTATTTGGTCCAACCTTCTAATACACATTCAATAATCCAACCTAACTGATGTAGCAACTGTCCTTCAATTCTAGGTTTCATATAAAGCAAACATATATACATAGAGGTCTCAAGTGTCTTCCTAAATCACAACAACAATAAACAAATAGGAAACCTAGAAAGAATCTCCATCAAATGTATCGAGCGGGACCAAAAAAAAAAAAAAGTTAAATATTGTTTACTCCCTGAACTTTTATCTAAAAAACACTTAAGTCCTTATCCTTATAATTTCAAACTTTAGTCCCTGTACTCCAAAATTTTAGACCAATAGGTCCTTGCCGTTACTCTCCGTCCAAAAATCTCGTTAAAGTGCTGACGTGATAGTTTTTCAGCGATAAAATAACTATTATACCCTCACTTTATTTTTTTTAATTAATTAGTTAATTCTTTTTTCTTTCCATTTATTTATTTTTTGTTTTTTTAAGGGTTGACATCAGAGCTTTCTGATATTACCCTATTCCTTCTCTTCTTCTTCTCTCTCTTCCTCCATCACTTGTCACCATGCTGCTGCGCCGGAATCACTTACCTAAACCCTGCTCTCCTCTACTCAATCACCACAGTCCCCTTCTCCACTCCTACTCCTCCATCGTCAGGATCTGAACATTGAATTGCTCTACATTTCCAAGCCCAGATCCAAATTGCCCATGGCTTCGGCGGCAAAGCCATCGTCTCTATTGTCGTCGCCTTAAAGCTGGGACTCCTCACCTACCTAGCGACCTAGAGCCACCAAACCAACCCGACCCACCCCGACTCACCCGCTGGTGCACCCATCACAACTTCAACCCCTTCGTCGATCACATCGATTCCCGCAGCTCTGACACTGCCTCCGATTTCGACGGTGATGTCAGCTACTTCGTCACCGGTCTCTTCGACCCAATGAATGTGTCCCCCTCTGTTCCAGAGCACCTCTTGGCATGCCTTATCTCTTCTTGCTGTGCTGAACATGGAAGATACGAAGCCGGAGGTTTCTGCATTCAACAATTCGAATTCGGGAATTAGAGATTTGGACCATGTTAGAGCTAGATTTACCGATTTGTGCAAAAATGATTGTCGTTGGACGAGAATACGGTGATGCAAGCTATCAAGCTAGAGACCGAGAGTGTGACTATGTCACTGTGAGAGAGTTCGGAGGACGAAGGCGAAGCGGCGACAGAATCATTGCTCTTCCTACAGAGGTATGCCAAGGTCGGGGACTGATAAAGTTTGGGAATTTAAGGTGAGCTACTGGGTTTTGAATCGAGAGATGAGTTTGATTGTTTGAGGCTTTGAGTCATCTGACACCACCAAATCGACTCAACCCCACCAAATTGACTGATTCCAATTCATAGCCTCATCCCTGAAATGAATTGGGCTTTCGTTGCATTGGGTTAATTTTGAGGGAAAATTGAGGTTTAGGAATTGGAATTTCTTAGTTGTGTTAGGTTGGAACTTGGAAGAAGGAGAAGGGAAGCTGCTGTTGCCTTTTCTGAGAACCAGGGAAAAGATAGATAGAGATCTGAGGAAGGAGGAATCGAATAGATGAAGAGACCAAAAAAAACAATAATAATAATAATAATAATAAATTAAATTAAATAAAAAGGAAATGAGGGTAGAATGGATATTTTACCCAAAAAAGTCTACCATGTCAATGATTTAACGAATTTTTTTTACAGAGAGTAACGGAATGGACCTATTAGTCCAAAATTGAGAGTACAAGGAGTAAACGTGTGAAATTAGAAAGACATGGACTAAAGTGTTTTTTAGGTAAAAGTTCAGAGAGTAGACAGTATTTAACCAAAAAAACAAACAAACAAACAAACACACACACACACACATAACCAATCCAAATCCTAAAGAAAACCAAGATCCCTCTTCTTCTTTTTACATGTCGGCGGAGCCAAAAAACCCCAAATAAATCCCCCAGATTAATGGTTTTCTTGAGAACTTCATGTCCCTCTCTCTCTCTTAGTATCGAGCAAACAACCAAAACTCGAAAAATTGAAGCGGTGGAATAGAGAAAAAATAGGAGGGAGGGCAAAATGGTTAGAGACCAAACAGGAGGCAGTAGCAAAATGGGGAAAACACTTTTCATAAGGGGATCACTGTTCATGAGCTCATAGGGCATTAGATGTGAGCACCTGATGTTTCGTTATTTTAGAAATTTAAAAGAGGTGTATTTTTTTTTAACATGAAAATAAATATTACAAAGACAAAGCATTATTAAAATTTACATATGGAATAACTCTAGTAAGGAACTTATGAAACCAAGCACTACTATGGGCAACATTTTGACCTAAAGCTGCACATTGATCTGCTACCATATTGGCCACCCCAAAGATATATCGGAAAGAAATGTTTAAAAACTAGTCTTAAGATGCTAAATATCATTAAGAATCGAAGAAACTCTTTAGGGAACCTTGAAAATACCTCTGACCATCTTGATTAAGAGAAAAGAATCTCCTTCGACTTGAAGTTGATGAATACCAAGTCGTTTAGCCTGCAACAGACCTGGCATTAACCCTATTGCTTCAGCATTGAGAACAGAGGAATAACCAATGGGAAGAGCACCTGCAATAATAACTAATCCATTGCTATCGCAAATCACAAACCCTGCAGAATCTTTTCCAACAGCAAATACTAAGCCATCAAAATTTAATTTATAACGATTATCATTAGGTGAGTTCCGACCAATCAATTGTTTGTGACGATTTCTAAATTTTTTTGTGGCAATGTTATTAGCATTCCTAAAATTGTTTAATATGAAAAACAACATGATTGATTGTAGGTGAGTCTAGTGCTTAGAGGTTGAGGTCAGGAGGCTTCTTGTCTCGTTTTTCTCTTTTGTCGAGGATGGCTGCTTTAGGGATTGGTTGGTGGTTGATGGGTGGGTTCGGTGTTGGGTCGATCCATGACACTAAGGGGGGACCATGGGATAGGTAGTAGAGTCACCATGGGGAAGTGGAAGGTTGGAGATATGCGGTGTTGGGACAGGCCTTCTCCCTGATTAGGAATTGAGATATGGGTTAAGGTAGTGGGAGACACCATACCGTCCATACAACCCCTCCGAAGGTTTAGGGGATCGAAACCCAAGGTAGTCGCTATGCTCCGCTCACTCTTAGGTCATCACACGATATCAAAACAATTGAAAACAAATATGGCCATTAAGATATAAAAATCTTTAAATTCACAAAGAAATAACCATAGCCATGCAATCACTATTATATATATACGCTATGTATGAAAGCCACTAATCAAGGAGAGTCCTGAATCCCCTACTTGGTATTCCTGGAGTTTGATCTTTTACTCCACGATGCTAGGCAAACACCACCACTGCTTACACTCGGGTAACTGGAGGTACGTTCGACAAATCCGATATTAAATTCTCATTTCCACAAACAACATTTTTCCTCAAGTTCATTCATGCTTAGTACTTGACTACTTAAATCCCGAACTAATTAGCAGCCTTGTGGTCTTGATGTTGATCATGGAGTGATATCATAAGAGATGCAGAAGATGAGAGAAAGCGCGAGAGACAGAGAGAGTTCTTGAGAAGAAGAGTGATGAAAGGGAGAAGCTTCTGGTCATTCAGACCAAGCTCTTCATTTTGTAGTCTAACATGTGAAATCCAAGTCTTGCCCTCAACTTGACTCTGTTAGCACATTTGTGACCCAAAGTGGATTGGGCTGTTCCAAAGTCTTCTCCATAGGCCCAATTCTAAAATAAAAACTTTCGAGCCCAAACGATGTCGAGCAACGTTTGTACGTTCACAGTAACAATCGTCTACTAAAATTTATTCGGGACTTCAATTCAAATAACCATAAATTTACAGGGGTTTACCGGGGCTCACATTTACACAAAATCATCACGCAAATCACCACCTAGGATGTCACATAATATTGTTTCCTCAACTCTAATAACCTCAAAATAATAACGAAATCATTTCTCAAATATTGTTTCCTCAACTCGAAACCATCACCAAAATGATACTAACTTCTTTCAAAACTTAAAGCTGACAAAACCGTATTTTCTTTCCAAAATCATTTATTTCCTCAACATCACATTGCATAACGATAGGGAACTACACACACAATTCCACCAAGATATGGATATTTCACGTAAATATATATATATATATATATATATGTAGTCATCCATTTAGGGATGCCATTAATACCAGCCATAGTTCACAACTACAAAACCCGTGAAAAATCATTTTTATAATAAAACTTCATTTTACTTACCTATGAACCGTGGACGATTAAGTTCATATAATTTAAACAAATATTTATTTTTGAAAACAATTTCACAATTTAACAAATAATTTCAAATAATAAAGTAACTGCACTCATAAATGAACCTCGTGATATTTACTCACCTCTAAATCCAGCTGTGACTTCACACACCACACGAGATAAAGCTCAACTCGATCATTAAACTCCGCTCACACAATCCTCTCAAACACCCACATGTTTGTATTGACGAATGGAGGGTAACGAAGGAAAGAACTTCTCATGATCCTCACGCACCGCCGGATCAAAGTCAGAACCAGAAAAATCAACTCCACCCATCCTGTAGATTTCAGCACGATGAACAACTTTCATAACTAGCACCAAGGCAGATTCGGCCTAGATCGAGCTAGAACAAGCCCGAAAAATCTTCACTGTTGAACTTCAAATCGTCATTCCAGCCACCACACTTCGAATCGAGCTTCAAGGCTTCTATGGCTGTGATCAGGAGGAGGAGAGCTTCAAAACATGACAGGTTTCAAGTCGTGAAGTAGCCGGAAAACGAAGGTGAGTTCGAGTTCGCTGCTGACTTGATTTTTGCAGTTCGATCAGCCACTTCCGGTGCACCTCGGAGCAAAACAGTGACTAAGGGAAGAAGAGGAAGAAAATCTGAGCCAGTTGGCGACAGTCTCGCCGGAGGATGCCAGAGTCGGAAGATAATTCCGGGTTGGGTCGGCCTCTTCGCCAACGGGTCGGGGTTGGCCGAGAGAGAGAGAGAGAGAGAGAGACTTCCAGAATTTTCCAGAAAGTTTCCAAAATGGCAAACTGAATTTATTTTTTGATATTTTTTTCTATATATATCATAATTTCCAAAAATGCAAATAACTTCCGTTGACCATAACTGCTTCATACAATCTCCGATTTCCGTGTTCCACGTACATATCCACGAACTCGTGTCAACGCACTGTTTTCCGAAAAACTCAATAAATAAAAAGTCATCCCATTGACCCCTCGAAATAAAACGTTTTCGAGTAATTATTCGTCCGAAACACTTTCGGTTCACCACAAAACTAACGATCGCACTAATTAACCACTTATTAATTTCTAAAAATTCCAAGAAATTAATAATGAATTTCTGGGGTATTACAAACATTAACCAAAAAAAAAAAAAACAAGAAGAAGAAGAAGAAGATCAAACACAATCCTAAATTAAGATGTGTAGATAAAGTCGATCTTGAAATATGATAGAGGGTCTTTTTAACGAGTAAGGCTATGGTATGTTAATATTTCTCATACATCAACTTTTTTTATCACTTTGAGAACTCATTTTACCGTTTTGAGGACTCATTTTATCGCTTGAGGACTTATGTGGTAACTAAAAAAATTTACCACTTTAAGGACTCATATTACCACTTTGAGGGCTAATATTACTATTTTGAGGACTCATTTCACTACTTTAAGACAATTGTTTGCATGTCATACGTTAACACATTGTAGAATTTCTCCTTTTTAACGTTGAGGTTGATGTTGATGTAATATAAGTTGTTGCAGTGTTTTAGCTTTTCCTTTCTCTCTTATATGCGCATACCTTCCTTGAATTTTAGTTTGGAAACTTATAGCCTTGCCTAGTTTTCTTGAAGCCATAAACAAACACCGGTATGGCGTTATTAGTTTGCTATTTCTAGCTTGCTTGAATGATGCAAGAATTGAAGTGGAATGAAATTACTGTAATGGCTTTCACCTGAAGAGGCTAATATCAAAATTAAAAGTTTTCTGATGTTTTATACACAATTAAAACTTTGCTTTTTCTTGATACAATTAAAAATTTACTTTACTTCACGTCATGTTCGGTAAATTATGACGAGAAGTCTCACCTTTTCAATGCACAGTGCATGTTGACGCATGCGCGCGCATGCATGTATAAACTTTAGAGGATCGAAGTAGGTAAATGTGTTCAATTAAGAGGAACACTAACTGAAGACTAATAGAGCTCGGGTTCCCATCTGAAACTTGCTATGAATACTGGGCAGTAATGCACAAACCTTCATACAGTCACCAGCCTTCCCTATTCAGTGCAGTATTTACATCACTCTAGAGAAAAGTTCAAGTCCTTAAGCCACAATGTCGTGGTTTCGGAAGTTTGTTGCTGTTTTCCATTCGATTACACCAATTGTTTTAACAACTCTTGCAGTGCTCGGAACGATCATACCTATTCTTGCACCAGCTTTTGCCGCTGTCGGTGCTTTTTTTCCAAATCGCGGTGCTGGTTAATTAATATTGTATCTCTAATGATGTAGGGGAAATCATGGAAGTTTGTTTAGGTATGGGTGCTGGGACGTGGGAATAGCTAGCTAGTAGTAATATGGTATCTGTATCCCTGCTCTTTTTGTTATCTCTGTAATCCTTTCTGTTTGGTAATATTTTCATGAAGTTCTATTACTTGTCTTGACTCTTCTGCATCAATCTCTTTTCTTTATATGTTATCACATAAAGTATCTGATACATGGTAATTCAAGCAGTGTAGGATTTCATTTAATTTTTCAATGTGGATTAATCTTCTATTCATAGTGCGTTACAACTTAAAAAAAAAAAAAAAAAAAAAAAAGGAATCATGTTTTAGGGAATCAGAAATTGAGAGAAATTCGCTGTGTACTCTCATTGATAATAAGAGCCTCTTTATATAGATGATTACAATACATAGAGTCTAAATCATACAAGGAAATATAATCTCTAGATTCTTCTAATTAAATCCTATTACCTCTAGGTCAAGTAACCTAGAGTTTGGGCTAAATACAACACTAGTACAAAAATTGAATCAGACGACGGCTAAAAGCTGTCGTCTGATACGGAGCTAACTGTCGTATATCTCGCTGACGTCTGATGAAACATGATTTAGAGAACCATCGTCTGAAGAACTTGGCATCCATGTCGACAGCATTAACTATTATGTGAACGTTACTCAGACAATGGGCAACTTAAGAACCCGTTGTATGATTGTGATTTAGAAGTCGTTTTTTTTTTTTTTATAACCGTTGTGTGACTGTTATTCACACAACAGTTTTTTCATAGCATCCGTGATCTGTTTTGCATTCAGACGACAGTTTTAATTTTGAGGCTATTGTAAATATTGTGTACATATGACAGTTTTGTGTGGTTATTGTTGTACTAAAAGAATGATTCAATGCATTATATATGCTGGAAGCGGAATCAAAAATGACCAAATTAACAGTAAATGATCAATATATAGAAAATGTTATCATCTACATCATGCATCAAAATAGATTGTGCAAAGCTAATCTTTTATATACGAAAGGAGTACGTCTAATAGTACTCTCCTAGAAATATACATCCAGAAATTTACTTAAGGAGTCTAGCTTTGCAAGCTCTGCTGCTCTCATGGCCTCATTGGAACAAAACCTTGCTTTATTGCATATAAACACTTCCTGACACCTAACCTTCGCAATGCGATCTTTTCCTGCTAAGTCTACCATACAGCTGAGCGAGTCTGTTCCAAAGAAGTAACAGCAATAAGATGAATGCTTTTCAATCAACAGTACCAATCACTAAAGAAATAAAGTAATAGGTAATCCTAGATCAACAGTAGCAGATAATACTAACAAAGTTATAACCCATTACATGGAAACTTGACAATGTTATAACTTTATGATCCGAAACACAAAGAGCCATTAGCACACCTTCAAAGAGTAACTTTTGGCAGAGAGAGCTCCAGCTTTAGCAACCAAGGATTGTCCAACTCTTCTAGTGGAACAGAAGGACAATGAATAACAATCACAATTAGGAAATTTTACTCTTTTGAGAAGCAAATCAAAAGCAAATTACTGCATAGAGGAGTGACATATACACGTGCTGAGCATAAAAGTGGCTACACATGAAAAGGTTACATTAACTGACAACAGACAAAGAATTGAAGTGTAGGACCCCAAGAAGCAAGAGGTAAGGCATAGAATTATGAACTAATTGAATGAAATGTAAGAGTTGGAGTGAAAGAAAAGGAATTGAAATAGAAATTGAAAAGACAAAAAGTGTGGAAAGAGCATGCAATAGCAAAACCAAAGAGCGTCAAAGCAGGTGGAGCATGATAAAGTACACAGGGTTCAATATAAACTTAACCTGACAGCATAAAAATGCAGGAATCTGAATGATATCTGCAACTTAATTTGCCAACTTCTTCGCACTAGGAAAAGAAAACAGCATTGATAAATGTGAGAAACAACTTATGATCAGTGCGAATTTTGCTTGCTGAACATGGGAATCTAAAAGATGAACAAGGGTGCGAGCTCACCTGTATAAACTCGTGTACATTTGTAACTATAGGGAGGTCAAAAGCTATTTTAACCTTCTTAAGGATCTGAAAGTAAAAGGGTAAAATCAAGAGAAGTGATCACACCAGAAAAACAAAATAATAAATTAATGATAATTGTAGATAATTAAATGTATCCAGTTACTGTAACAAGAGAAAATCTACTTCAGAAAAATTTGGCCATGAGAGATTGCAGCTGAGCTATTACAAGCTCAAATAGATCACTAAATGTCATGAGAGAACTTTAAAGGGCAAGAACACATGAACAAACCATGATGGGCAACTGATCATGGATACTGAATTCAAAGCCTCAAAATCCAATTGTAGCTAATAATCTATCTGAATTTACTGATATCTAGCATATTCTCTATGTTTATTTGCATAGCAAAAAATGCAAATTGTATCTTAAAATGAATGACAACAAACGCTGCCTATCAGTTTATCACCTTTAATCCTTCAGCCATGCCAGGGCCCCGGAATGATTTTGAGGATGTACGGTTAGCTTTGTCAAAGCCTGACTTGAACACCAGTGGCAATCCAACTCTATAATATTGGAAAACAGATTGTCTATCTTAGCAAAAACCATCAAGATAGATTATGAATAAACTCTAATCTTAGCACATAGAAGATACATAGTAATCTCTTTACTTTTCTTACTTTTCTCAATATAATCAAACTGGAGAGGACAGAGTTCTCCCTTAAGCGTTAGAATAATTGGCCGAGTTTGACCTTCTCCTTGCTCTTAAAACTAAGATTATAAAAAACACTCTAACTGAAAATGCAACTGGTATGAAACCAATAATAGTTATGTATCTTCACTTTCAAACATTTCAAGTAATAGTTATGTATCTTCACTTTCTTCCTTGACAAACAATTTCATCGATATTAAAGCTATTACATGAAAACTGCATGGTACATTATCTTTTGGAAAGAAAGGGACTCACTTGACTTTGGAGGGGATTTGTTTCTCTTGAGATGAGCTGCTGCAATGCTGAATTGCTGATACTTTTAGTATATGCAGGTATCAATCTTGCTAAACTAACAAAACTAATTAAGACTAACATTGTGCAATTATCAACCTCCTGATAGCTTCTTATCCCTCCACAGGAAAACATCAGCCACTGCGTCATACAGTTCATATCATTAGACAACAAAATTCAAATTCTTTGCAATACAATAGGTGATGAAAAATAAACCAAGGTAAATAAATAGGTTCAGCAACTATAAATAACTAGAAAAAATACAAGCCATGCTCATAAAGATTGTGTACAATAATTAGCTTCAAAGCCTTGGTTCGATTAAAGAAACTAAAAAACCTACTATGAACTTGTAACCCACCATCAGTCCTAATAACATGTCTCCCTTAGAATAAATTACTCAATTAGACACTGAGCAATAGCTAGAGCTTCTCCATGTGTGGGCTTATTCCGAAAAGAAAACATTGATCAGAATGCATAGAAAACACTGGTTTGTAGTCACTTTTGAACAAAGACAAAACCTTTTCTAAACCTTTCAAACTGAAGTCAAGTTTCAGGGCATGCTTTGCATGTCTAATCTGACTCACTAAAAATCGAGGACAGAAAAATAAGTGTAAAGGTGCTCAAATCAATTGCTTGCAACAATAAGCTGCAAGTTTGAGAAAATTTCAGAAAACTAGTAACAAGCAAGAAAATTTCACCAACAATTAGTCTTTCAGTGATTTCAAGCAAAAATTTCCAGATCTGACGTAGACATGCAAAGCTACTATTTTGCAAAGTTTCATACAAATCGAAGTTCAAATGAAGGGTCAAACAAGAATCTAAAATTGACAGAAACGCTGATTCTGCAGAAATCCTGAAACAGTGCAGTAACTTCAAAATAGCACAAGTAACTCAATTTAACTCCCTTTTTTGTGAAACCAAGCTCAAAATTACCATTGAAGAGTCTACTTTAAGTTATTAAAAACTGAGAGTAAAACAAGGAGTATAGATTTTTCGAAAATCATGGAACAGCCCACTGGTTCAGCTTGGGTGTTGTCTTTGAGGCATAACATCAAACACTTGGAGTGCAGTAACTGATCTTTGATCTTTTCCAGTCCTATCCATCCTAATGGGCTTACCAAAACGTAATAATCAAAAGTGCATTCCATTACAACCTTGAATAGCTTTAAGAGCTGGAATTTAACTGAAAATAGAAGTTCTTACCAAAAAAAAGTAGATTTCTGGTATTGAAGCAAAATAGAGAGAAGCTCAGTGGTTTGAAATCTCAAAGTCCTCCATTTTTTATGTCATAGTGAAATATGTGAATTAGAGGAGGTTTACAAGACATGAAAGGCAATAGAAGACCTGGAGCTACGAAATTAGAAAAGTGCAGAAGCATATTTGATCAACCACAAGAACAATGAAAGAATCTTACTTTAGCTTCTTTCTCCACACCTTATTCTTGTATCCAGTGGCACGTCTCTTGAGCATCGAGAGATACCTAAGAAATCCTACCATATTTCAAGATTAGCATCACAGAAAAAAAAATTTAAATTAAACAAATCCTAACAATTTCAGCAAAATCAGAGGTACCCATGACTGAAAGGAAGGAAAGAAATCGAAAAGTGGAACAAGAATGAGAGAAGAAGAGCAAAGAAGGTACCCATTTTAACAGAAGGCGAGTTCCAAGGTTTCACTATTCCAGAAGTTGCTGCAAGGAGACTAGTGTTTGAGGCAACTGAATCGAGCGAGCTATGCTTTTAGTACATGAAACATAGAAAATGTCCAATCCAAACAAAGATGTTTCACAAAGTGCTTACCACAGATCTGAAAACAATGCGAAGTATCTCTAGATCCAACTCTAATAGAGAGATTGCGAAGCGGATAAAGATTTAGAGAAGCCTAGCCACAAATCTGAAAACGATGTTAGAGCCCTACCAGTCTACCACGATGTTGGAGAGGTGTGAATTGAGTCCTTTTGAATAAACACCAAGTACACAACTAAACCTAGATTACCTGAATGACCCATTTCAATGACCAGAGGCACGAACCCTTATCTTCCCAAGTACTCGAACTGAATGGTCGTAATCTCGCCATAGCTCAGCTTCTTCAAACCTGGAGCTCTGACAACGACGGGAACCAGCTATATGTGTACTCGCTTCACCTTCCCGGTGTTGGGCTTGTGGGTCTGATTCCACCCAACACGCTCGGCCGGCTGAGTCAGCTCCGAGCTATGAGTTTTCGCAGATTTCGCCAATAGTGCTTCCCTCCAAGGGAATTGGCTCGATCTGGAGAGGCTGAATCGGCTCGATCTCAGTTCTAACAACTTCACCAGCTCAATCCTATTCGCGGTCAACAATCTCACGCAGAGAGATGAGATTGGTTAGAGAGAGAATGAGGGTTTTGGCTAGAGAGTGAGGGTTTTGGTTTTGGGTCTGTTGAGACTTGAGAGTGAGGTGAGGTCGAGAGTGAGGCGCTATCGAGAGGGGGTTTTGGTTTTGGGTCAGTTTTGTTATTTTTGTTATTTTTTTTGCTTAAGTGCTAGGGTTTCAGCTAGGTTTGTGAGGCCCTGTTAAGTTGGACAAGGACTCAAATCTGTGTAAGAATGTGGTCTGAATGTAGCCATTTAAATTTAGGGTTTGTCTCCTATCAATATGACTCCTGACTTTTGGGGAGTTGGAGAAAAATGGTGGTGGGAAATCTCCCTCATTTCTGTCAAACTTTTGATCAGACCACGGTTATATCATTTCTCATCGTATGATCAATACATGTTGGACAAAATTTGGGGTTTCATATGGGGTTTAGCACCACTTACATGGTGAGAAACTTGACGCTTAATTTTTTTAAGGGACACACAACAGTTTTTATCTTAAACATCTTCTGAACTAATTTCTAAGTCCCTATCAGACGACTGCTCTTACAAAAACGACGTTTGAAAAAAAAAAAATCAATCACATGACAGATAATTGCATAGCGTCGTCTGATTTGATTTTTGTAGTAGTGCAAATTAGGGTTTTACTTGAACACTCCCCCTTGTGTTGCCCAAACGCGGTGCTTCTCTTGTTGTTTAGTTAAAAATCTTGCCGAGTAACAAAAACCCAGTGGAACAAAAATAACCTCGGTCGAAGGGGAAAGGGAGCACAACACACCCTTCACGTTTCGAGGTGAACATGTAGACATCTCCCCATGATGTCTGCGCCTCCCCCTGATGACTACGATCATGGGAGTTAAGATAATTTCCGCAAGCCAATTCTCCACATGTTTCTTGAACGTGGATTTAGGCAATGACTTAGTAAACAAGTCTGCCACATTATCCTCAGATCGAACCTGGTTCACTTTGATCTTGAGGAGCTTCTGTTGTTGCTGATTGTAGAAGAATTTAGGTGATATGTGCTTGGTGTTGTCACCTTTAAAGTAACATTGCTTCATTTGTTCAATGCAAGCAACATTATCCTCATAAATGCTCGTTGGCTCATCTGTGGTAGGCTTCAGACCACAATTGCTTCGAACATACGTAACTATGGATCGAAGCCATATACATTCATGAACTGCTTCATGAAGAGCAATAATCTCTGCATGATTCGAAGAGGTAGCGACTAAGGTTTGCTTTGTAGACCTCTAAGATATCGCGGTCTTTCCCATGGTGAAAACATAACCAGTTTGGGAGCGACCTTTGTGTGGGTCAGAGAGATACCCAGCATCAGTAAAACCTTCCAAAACACTTATATCGTTTTGGGATAGGGAGAGGGAACGCAGTCCACCATGTGTGGCATCTCAGGCACTTGATGGTTCCGAATCCATCGTCTCTCTGTAGGGATAGAACAAGCCCATATCAATCGTACCACTTCGGTATCGAAAGATATCTTTAACACCAGTCCAATGGCGTCGTGTTGGCGCAGAGCTATATCTAGCTAGCAAGTTCACAGTGAATGAGATATCCGGTCCTGTGCATTGTGCTAAGTACAATAATGCGCCTATTGCACTTAGGTGGAGCACTTCTGCCTCTAGCACTTCTTGGTTGCCATGTTTTGGATGGAATGGATCCTTCTTTGGATCAAGACTGCGGATGACCATTGAGGTACTTGAAGGCTTAATCTTGTCAGTGTTGAAACGCCTAATCATCTTTTGGGTATAAGCTGAATGATGAATCAGGATACCTTCTCTACGGTGCTCAAGTTCCAAACCGAGGCAAAACCGTGTTTTCCCAAGATCTTTCATCTCAAACTCGGATTTCAAGTGTTCAGTGGTTTCCCTTAACTCTTTAAGGGTGCCAATTATGTTCATGTCATCGACATAAACCGTTACTATTGCAAATCCGAAACTTATCCTTTTTATGAACACACATGGGCATAGTTCATTGGTGACATATCCCTTACCAATCAAGTAGTCACTTAGACGGTTATACCACATCCATCCGGATTGTTTCAATCGATATAGTGAGCATTTCAGTTTAATAGCAAATGCGCTCCGTGGTTTAGAGCCACTTGATTTGGGTAACTGAAGTCCATCTGGGACCTTCATGTATATTTTTGTATCTAGATCCCCATATAGATATGCAATAACCACATCCATAAGCTGCATGTTTAGTTTTCTGGAAACTACCAAACTGACAAGGTAGCGAAACGTTATTACATCCATTACTCGAGAATAGGTCTCCTCGTAGTCGATTCCAGGGCGTTGTGAGAAGCCTTGCGCCATAAGGCGAGTTTTGTACCTTAAAATATCGTTTCTCTCATTACGCTTTCTAACGAATACCCATTTGTGACCAACTGGTTTGGTGTTAGGCGGTATTGGCACAACTGGTCTGAATACCTTTCTTTTCGCTAGAGAATCAAGTTCTGCCTGGATCGCATCTTTCCATTTTGGCCAATCGGCTCTACTTTGGCATTCATCAATGGAGCATGGTTCGATATCATTGATCTCAATAATCTCACGTGCTATGGAATACGCGAATACATCATCAATAATGATGGAGCTTCGTTCCCACGTCCCATGTACACTAGTATAATTTACAGAGATCTCTACATTCTCAAGGATAGGTTCTGACATTGAGGCGTCCCCCAATGATGTCTCTTGGACAGAACATTCTCATGGGATGGATTTTGAGTATCGATGATCAAAGGATTTATTTGTGCCTCATTCGCTCTCTTTCTAGGGCGAGTATCCTTCGAACCAATCGGTCTACCACGCTTCATTGTGGGACCTACGGCCATAGACGCCACATCAATGGCACCATCTCCTGGTGTCACAGGAGTGGCGTGATGTCCAATATTCTAGACATCGATCCTTGCAGCAGATATGTGTGATCTCATCACTTTGGCAACATCAGAAAACGTATCAGGCAGAGTATCTGCTATATTTTGGAGCTCAATTATTCTTCGCACTTCAAGTTCGGACTATGCGGTACTGGGATCGAGATGAGACATAGTGGGGACAGACCACGACAATTCCTGTCGTTCCTGTTGAACATCTGTATTCTTATCTCCCCCTAACAATGGGAAGACTGTCTCATCAAAGTGACAATCCGCAAATCTAGTGGTAAAGAGATCACCTGTCAAGGGTTCAAGATAGCGGACAATAGTTGGAGATTCATAGCCAACATAGATGCCTATTCGTCGTTGTGGACCCATCTTAGTATGCTGTGGCGGCTTAATAGGCACATAAATGGCACACCCAAAAATGCGTAAGTGCGAGATATCAGGCTCGTACCCAGTCACTAGCTGTAACGCAGAGTAAGATTGGGTTGCAGTGGGTCATACAAGAATAAGCGTCGCTGTATGCAATATTGCATATCCCCAAGCAGAAACAGCGAGATTGGTGCGCATAACCAATGTCCGTGCTATCATCTGTAGTAGTTTGATAGCGGCTTCTGCGAGACCATTTTGGGTATGAACATAGGGAACTGGATGCTCTACATCAATCCCCAGTGACATGCAATAGTCATCGAATGTTTTCGATGTAAACTCCCCAACATTATCAAGTCGAATTGACTTAATTGGATGGTCAGGGTAGTGAGCCCGTAGACGGATAATCTGGGCAAGGAGTTTAGCATAAGCAGCATTTCGAGTGGACAACAGCGCAATATGTAACCTGTGTGTCGATGCATCAACCAATACCATAAAGTATTTAAAAGGTCCGCATGATGGTTAAATTGGTCCACAAATATTCCCTTGGATTCTCTGTAAGAACGGAATGAGTATTTTGGGATCCTTTGCGTAAGACGGTCTCGGTCCTAATTTCCCGAAAGAACAGGCTTTGCAAAATAAGCGAAGGGGCCTTAGAAGCAACCAATGAGGATTTTGGTTGGGCCTGAGCGTCTGTAGTGTTATTATAAGCAAAATGTGTGACTACATCTCCTATCATGACGTTGGAGCCATGGGAATTAGTATGTATCGCGTCATGGCCATTAGGAGGAACAGCCATGGCATCATGCTCATGGTTGGTGCCATTGATGGCGTCATCACATGGGACTTGGGTGGCCCTATGGCTCCCTAAGATGGCTGCAGTGCCAGATGATGCAATTGTTGCGGTCTTGCTAAGTCCAGGAATCAATTTTCGATTCATGCTTCTTCTCACTCTGAAGAATGGATGTTCGTGTGAAGTCTTTAGTATACTGAGCATCATATCACGACCAGGGTGTCCTAGTCGGTCATGCCAAAGCCAATATGTGTCAGAATCCAAGAGATCTTCTCTTATGACATTATTGGATTCAATTGGTCGAATTGTAGTGACATAAAGTCCACTAGATTGACACATAAGCTTCTCTAAGATGCGATTCCGTCCGCAATCATTAGAGGTAATGCAAAGGAACTCTTTTGCGTTCTCATTATGCGTTTCCACATGGAATCCGTTGGCTCTTATATCTTTAAAGCTCAATAAGATTCGATTTGCCTTAGGAGCATAGAGAGCTTCAATGACTTTAATCAAGGTGTCATTAGGCAATAGGAATTAGGCCATTGCATGTCCTTGAACTAAACCTAATTGCCCAGCCATCGTAGTCACAGAGGAATATGTAGGCAACATCTCTAAGAATAATTGCCTATGTTGTAGAATGGTATGCTTAGTCGCACTATTCGCAAGACATTGTAGTTCATCCATTCCTAAAAGAAAAGCTCATATTTAAAAAGGAGTCATAAAGAAAAGAACTCAACTTTTATTAATAAGCCAAATGGAATTACATCATCGTTTCTTTAACCAAAGAAAATCTAATCCAATAAACTAGCTAATGCAAAACAATGGTAGTCGTCTAACTCATTTCGGTAATTCCAATGCAAATGTGACCAGGTGAGTAGAGAGATGTCGGTGAAGCAAAGCTCACTTAAGTAGCACTTATCTCAAAACCTTCCTAGACATCACACTTACATTGAGTACGCCTACTTTGAAGAAGGACTAATACCATTGGCATCTACTACAAAAATAATATGGCAATTGCCTACATCTCTTGGAAAATAAAAAGACTTAATCAAAATCACCAGTTTCTGGGTCTTGATCCTTATAGTCTTCCACCCATAGATCGAGATCGCCATCTTGATCTTCTTGTTCCATGTAATTTGCCTCCCTTGCTTCACGATACGTCTTGTATGCGTTTGCAACATTCTGGGGTGCTTTACATGCTTTGACCCAATGTTCAGTTGATCCACATCAAAAACAAACTTCATTATGGTCAGGCTCCCTTGATCGAGGAGCCATTAGGGCGCGATTTGGACGACCATTGTTCTTGGTGGAGTTACCACCATGGTCGGAGGCTCCGCCTCTCTCTCTCTTCACACGTTGACCTCCATGGTTCTGTGCACGCCTCTCTAGGCAATTTCCTTCCTCTTTAGGGCTAGAATATGGACCAGAATGTCCAGAATTATCCCTACTCTTAGGGTTTCACTCCTTGCATCCTCCCTTGGGGGCACAACTATAGTTAGACTCCAGAATAGACTTAGTTCCCACGGGTCTAGCATTATAGTTCTTCACAAGAATATTGTCGTGCTTTTCAGCTACGTTCATGGCGCCAATGAGCTCATGAAACCTTGTGATACGTCCTACATTCACATCAATCCGATAATTCTTTGAAATCATTAGGGTAGAGACGGGGAAGGTAGAGAGAGTCTTCTCAATCAACATCGTATCAGTTATGGCTTGGCCACAAAACTCCATCAGAGACTTGATATGAAGAGCTTCTAAGTTATAATCAAGCACAGACTTGAAATCATAAAAGCGGAGGCTATGCCATCGCACTTCTAAATCAGGAAGCAAGGAGTCACGAACGTTGCCAAATTGCTGCTCAAGTTCTACCCATAGCTTTCTTGGGTCTTCCTCATTGAGGTATTCACTTTGGAGCGCGTTATTCATGTGCCTTGTCATGAGAATTATGGGTTTAGCTTGATTTTCTTAAAAAGCAGTAGCTTGCTCAATAGAGAGCACGTTCTTACTAGGCTCTTAGATGGTTTCCAGAAGTCCATCAGCCTTAAGATGTTGGCGCACATCTCAGACCCACCTATGGTATCCTGCCCCAGTTGTTTCTAGTGGAATAAAGTTCAACTTGTTCAGGATCCTGCAAAATAACACAAGATTAGGGTTAGTTTCGGAGCGAAAAAGGCTACCATGAAAAACTATTAAATTTCTGAGCGTAGTCACTTCCAAGAAATTAGGGATTTTCTTAGCATAGTCGCTTCTAAGAAAATCCGATTCCAAGAGGGGTTTTGGATTAGATCGAAACAACGATGTATGTGGTCGATCATTTTCTTCTCAACAAACTCTAAGTTTGGAGGACTCCACAAGCTCCAAGGTTGGAGTGAACATGAACCCCCACAGTTCAGCTTCTGGTCTCCCCTATGAAGAAGAAAGGGGGGTAGGAGAAAGGGAAGTTGCAAGTCCCCGATAAAAAGAAGAAAAGAATTAAAAAAACTTAAAAAACGGGAACTTTTAGAAAAGTTTACCTTGAAAAGTTGTCGGAAATCTTGACCGGAAAAATTGGCCGGAAAAATCCTCGGAAAGTCGCCGGAAAAAAGTTGACCTGCGGTGTTGACCGGAGTTGACCGATCTGCTGACGTAGCAGGCTGACTAGGTGTTGACTGGATGCTGAATTGGCTCGGGTTCTGGGCCAACGTCTGTGGGCTTTGGACCTGGTTCTTTGCTTTTGGGCCGAGGTCAGCTGCTATGCTTCTGGGTCGATGGGGCTTGGCTTCTGACTCTGGGCCGAGTCTGGTTCTTCTGGGCTGGACTGACAGAGGCAGAGAGGATCTCCAAGGATGATGATCAGGCGGCGGTTCAAGGCAGGGAAGCTTCTGATGAGCGGTTCAGGGAGCTTCAGGCCGGTTCTAGGGATGGGTTTTCCGGTTCCAGGGATCTGGGGTCAAGGAGCTTCTGATGGCGGATTATGGTTGTCAGATGCTTGAGCCGGGAAGGAAGACTTTCGTCACTTCTGGAGGCCGGTTCGGGGTTATTCTAGCTGGTTCTAGAAGTGGCGCAGCCGGTTCCGAACTCCTGGAGTTGAGAGCTTCAAGGTAGGCGGCGGTGGTTTCTGGGATTTGAAGGCTACGAATATTAGGTTTCAGGGTTAGACCTTCATGCTGATAACGTGTTTTAGGGAATCAGAAATTGAGAGAAATTCGCTGTGTATTCTCATTGATAATAGGGACCTCTTTATATAGAGGATTACAATACATAGAGTCTGAATCATACAAGGAAAGATAATTTCTAGATTCTTCTAATTAAACCCTATTACCTCTAGGTCAAGTAACCTAGAGTTTGGGCTAAACACAAATTATGGTTTTACTTGAACAAATCAAACAAACTAATTTCATCGCATGGAAGATGAGAAAGCGGTTATGAAACCGCAATTTGGTTACTTTACTTTTACTACGAACCGTTTATTCACACGAAGTTGTAAAAACAGCTGTTGAATATTTTCCTTACCGTGTACATCATGAGATGTGATTAAGCCACGTAAAGATATTTAACACCCACATGTTAGTCCTCTACCATTGTAAAAAATTTGTAAACAACAAGTGTGTGGCATGCACTATCGTTCCTGGTAGCACTTACCACATTCTAAATTACGTGCCGATTTATTTTCTGTACATTAGCTTGATGGATTAATAGGTAATTAATTAATTGAAAAAGATAGAATGGGAGAATTGGAAAAACAACCTTCCACTCCGTTCTTACCTGAAGAACTGGAAAAGTTAGATAGTCGGTCTCTTTCTAATTGCTAAGCACTAATGACAATTATCCCTTAATCAATAGGAGTTATCCAAACCAACGGATAGGCTTTTACACATTCCCCATTCTTACTTGTTGCCCTATCAATACATAATCCTCTCTGCATCAAATCATAGCCCGCATCTTCATAGTTTTCATACACACCAAACATATTGTAGAATGACGAAAAAGGCTTATTGCGGCGTCATAATTGTTGCTCCGGCGAGCAAAATCAATGTCTCTGACGAAGTGCAAAGCCAGGTCAAGTCTTCGTACAACGATAAGTACGGTGGGCATCAAGTAACTTCACCAAAAATTTCAAGGAAGGAGAGTTCATGGACAAGTGCAGTGGATGGTGCGGCTACAAGCAAGAGGCCAAGCACACCTCGATGGAGAATTATGTCGACAAGACTCAGGGCTATACCACCGAGTCTGTGTACACCAAGCAGGGCCGTCTCGTGACAAAGTGAGGCCTAAGGAAAAAGTTAGAGAGGCTTTCCTAAAAAAAAATAAGGTAACAATGTCGACAAAAACAAGAAGATAAATTTTCATTTGAAGATCACTCTTCTTGCCTTTTGGGATGCAAAAATGTTGATTAAGTTAGTGTATTTAAACTTTTTGAACAATTTTCTTTCAATAGATAACATGGTTAGTCCATTCAATCTTTCTTGTGACATGGTTGATCGTAAATATGATTTTATTAGTTTCAATTTTGAAAAGCTTCTTTCAGCAGAAGCAACTATACGTAACAGGAATAGTTAATAGTATTCTATAAGCAATCATGGTATTTGAGAAACAATCACATCTTTGAACAAAGTGCAGAACTTCAATTGGTGTTTCTACTTTTCGATCTGAATCTTTGTTTAGCATTTCAGTTAACAATCTTAATTCTAAATGCAGCTCTGAACCATCTATATCAGAAACATTATCATGAGTAAGAAACTCTTCAAGTTTGAGACACTTTACTTTCAAATCAGTATCAACTAATGACTTTAATTGTTTCACATCACATAAAAAACCAAAAACACTTTCATATAATTGAAATTGTTCAAATCTACTGTGACGGGAAGATATGACTTGATCTACTATATATAAAGAATACTCAGTCCTAAAAGTATCTTCAACAAATAATGTTGGTTCCTCATTTGCATTCTCATCAAACTGCTTTTTTCTACAAGTCCTACGTTTTTCACGAAATATAGGTTTTATTTCCATTTCAAGTGCAATCTCTCTAGCTGAAATCATAGCATATGTAAATCCATATTCTCTATACTTTATAAAAAAAGAAACCAAGCCTTCTAACAATTTAATAGCATCACCAATATCCATGTCTTTAGATTGTAACTTTTTACTAACCAAGTCAACAGCATATAGCATATCATACCAGATAATCATGCCTAATAAAAATTCAAAGTTTGCAAAAGCATAGTCTGCTAACATTTTAGCTTCACATTTTAGTGCACCATCTAAGTCATCTACATTTGCTAATTGTTGTAAAGCAGCTCTAATTTGTGGAGCTTGATATCTAATAGCCTTGCCACTTTCTACCCAACTTTCCCACCGTGTTGTAGCCAAAGCTTTGATAGTTAAATCATGTACATTATCTTCTAAAATTTTCCACCTCTTTGTTGAAGAAGAAAATAATACATATATTTTCTGTACAATTCCAAAAAAAAGTTTTAGTTTTAGGACAAGAGTTAGCCATGTCAGAAAGCACAAGGTTCAGATTATGAGAGCCACATGGTGTGTAGAATGCTCTTGGATTAATTTCTAACAACCTTTTCTGGAAACCTTGATGTTTTCCCTTCATGTTAGAATCATTATCATACCCCTGCCCTCTAGCATCATTAATATCAAGTTATAGTTTGGCTATAACACTTATAAGTTCATCAAAAAGTCCTTTTCCAGTGGTGTCATGTACTCTTAAAAACTCTAAGAAATATTCCTCTAATTTTGCTGGGGTTTTTGATATATTCACACATCTCAAAATCAAAGTCATTTGTTCTCTTTTACTAATGTCAGGTGTACAATCAAGAATGATAGAAAAATACTTTGCCTCTTTTACTATTCTTAGGAATTCAGTTTTAATTTCATAAGCTAAGAGATCTATCAATTCATTTTGTATTTTAGGTCCAAGACAATGACTATGAATTTCATCATCTTTTAAACGTCGAAGATGTTCTTTCATTATTGTATCAAACTCTCCAATTGTCTCAATAAAACTCAGAAAAATTCCATTGTTGTCCTCACCTATCTTCTCATTTGTTCCCCGAAATGCCAAATTGTTTTTAGAAAGACCTTTAACAACAACAATAATTCTTTTCAATACTTTTCTCCAATTCACTTTTTCTTTGTTAACTTGTTGTTGTAGAGCTCTATCAATCGTCTTATTTTTTAAGAGTCTCCCTTCTAACTCAAACCACCTACACATATTAGTGACATCATGACCTTTAAGCCTGTCACTAAGATTTTGCCAATCTCTAAATCCTTCATTAGCTAACTGACTTCTACTATTCTTTGCAGTAAATAACTTGCAACAAAAACAGAATACTCTATCTAGATCTTCTGAATAGACTAGCCATTTTCTTTCACGAATTTCACCATTCGATGATCTGTAAGTATAGTGTTTTGAAGAAAAATGTCTAGACGTTTCATCTTTGGGAAAATCTAAGTCCTTGTGCCTAACAGGACCTTTTTCTACTAATAAATTTCTTAAGTTTGCATCAATATTGTTTTTCCATTGGCTGGGATCAAAAATATTTGTGTTAACATCGTTGAATTGTGGCATCCTTTCTACTAGATTTGGTTCAACACTCTCTGCCAAATTTTCCTCCACACTTGGTTCAACACTCTCTGCTAGATTTTTCACTAAATTTGGTTCAACACTCTCTGCTAGATTTTCTACCACTCTTGGATTAACACTCTTTGCTACATTTACATTTTCAACTACATCTTCTTCTACAATTGGCACTGAATTCTCTACTGGACTTGCTACTGTCTCTTCTACTGATCCTGTAGCTTTTTCTTTGACAGTAACATACTTATCTAGTGCTCCTTTTTGGGATTGAATTAGGTTTTCTATCCTTCTCTTTTTCTTAAGTTTATCAAATCGACACTCAAACTTCCTAGTAGACATATTCAGTACTAAAACAATTAAAAAATCAAACAACTATTCAACTATTCAAGGCTTCCAAGAAAAAACAAAATGAACTAGCATTACAGATTCCAACCAAAAACAAGCAAATTCAAACCAAAAACAAAGAGAATAGTTCAACCTTTCCAAAAAGATAAAGACCAATAGAACCAGGTTTTATTAACCACAAACTTTGTGACTTGAGGCCTCAATAGCTTGTTACAATTGTATCACCTTTCTGATTACAAAATTAGAACAGAGAATGGAATTCAGAAATTGAGGAAGAGAAATATTGCTTCAGTGCATCTATGAGGGTTTGTCAGTGGTTTAAATAGACATAAAAGGAAGAAATATTACCGTTTGTCTTTGAAAGAAGCAGAGGGGAATCAGAAATTTCTGAATCAATAGCCAACGTTCCATCTTTGCCCATATTGGTGAAATCGAGAACAAGACTTTTGGTTAGCTTCTTTTCTAATCCTAGAATGATGAAGAAAGAGGAAATTTTGGGGTGTTTAACCCAATAACACTTACCAATACAAAAGAAAAGGAGGAAATTTGGAGGCCTCATGTAGTCATGGGTCTTTTTTCATCGGTCTTACGCGTCGTCTTCAGTCTAGAAGACTGCATTCTGCGTTTTATTTATTTTGGGATTTTTTTTATAACTTATATACATATATATATATATATATATATTTATATAATGAGCATTTTGAGATGAGGCCTTCCCCAAACTGAGGCCCAAGGCCACTGCCTTGGTCATGGGCCGACCCTGACACCAAGAAGAGCACTGATTTAGGAACCAAGTCCAGCTACAAACGTTTCAACTATTATTGATGAACCATGTTCTGTTAAATATATATGTTTGGGTATTTTACTTACTTGGAATGAGAGGGAATGATAACGGGGTAAATTTATTCCTGCTTTTAGTAACACATAAAGGAATTGGAATGATTCCGGGTAAAAGTATTTATACGTTTACTACCACATGAAGGAATTGGAATGGGTGTAGGTCTCTCCTGATAAGGAATCGATTCCTGAATACTCAGGAATTTGATTACGAAAGGGGGAGATGGGTTTTGAAATCAACTCTTCCGGAATCAATACCGATTCCTTTCTTCTCCCATTCCAGTTGTCTCCGATTCATAATTATTTCTATTCCAAGTAAGTAAACGTGCCATTAGGTTCTATATTTATCTAGGTAGCACCTTTGTTTTATGTTCTATCAACTATCATATTAGTTTATGCATGTCTACGTTTTATATCCTTCGATCGTCTTGTTGTATGTTTTATGTTCTTTATTTACTGTTCTTATCATCATATGCTTGGTTGTGTGATGATTTCTAGTATAAAAAATTATCAATGATTTATGTCTTTAGTATTGTATGTTCTGAAAATTTAGTATGACATGCATGTTGATGAGATGGGATCATTTCTATTGTTATCAGAAATTCAGAATGGGATTTAATAGTTTAATTTTCAAATGCATAGTTTGCAATGGTAAATTGGGTTGCTAGGGAAGCCACATAAGGAGAGACGGCCCTCGAAATGAAAAGAGTAGAGTCCCCCAACTGTAATACAATACAAATTGTGGCATGTCTCTTATCACCTTTTATATCTGCATAAAGAAGATCATACTTCAATCACTTTTTTTTCTTTCAAAATAAATACTTCGATCACTTTGCGTTGAGATTGTTACGTGATATTAATGACGTACCCATAAGTATCAAACTTGGCACTTCAAACCTGCGGTTAGACTGATATTATCTCCTTCAATGAAAAGATTGATGCCTTTGGCACATAGTATTGGGAAATTGTAACATGGTCCCGAATCATAGTACACGTGGTGGTCTGGTTGATGTTATTGGCGCATAGTACACGTGGTGGTCTAGTTGATATTATTGGCGCATGTGACCCGTTTTAATTTCTGATTGGTCTCTTAAATTAATTTTTCTTTTCTTTTTTCACCTCCCTTGTGATGCCTTGGAAATTCGTAATTATTTTTCGAGGATTTTTCTAAATTTAATTAGTGGTTATTGGACGGTTTCGTGGCTCATGGATGGAGCGGAGGTGTTTCGGGCGAATAATTATTCAAGTAGCGTCGTTTTAGGGGAGGCGCAAGGGTTGACTTTTTATTCGTTGGGATTCTTTGGAAACTTCCTTCACAAAAGTTGTAGAGCAGGTCGATACGAGTTCGTGGATATGTGAAACGCGGAAATCGGAGTTTGTATGAGGAAGTTATGGCCATTGGAAAAAGTTTTCATTTTGGTATAAATAGAAGTTTCCCGAGTAGGAAACTTACTATTGTCATTTGGTTTCCTTTTCCAGAAACTCTCTTCCTCTCTCTTCTCTCTCTTGACTCCTTCAGTGTTAAAATATTTCGACTGACCCGACCAGGATTTTAGGGTGGTTTCCGGCAGTTTCCGGCAGCGAAAGTTTCCAGATCAGATCGCCTCCTCCATCTGGTTGTCCCTATGGTGTCCTCTAGCGGTGATTAGTGGCGGTGATGGCGCTAGAAGGAGGCGGAGTTTGGTGTATTCGGACCCGATCGGAAAACGCAGCTCCGGCGACTTTGTGGCTTCATGCTTCCTTGGTTGAGTTCAGAGAAGGCTCCCTCATCGATCTGTGGTGGTTGTTTGGATCGATTTACGTGGAACTTAGTTTAACTCAAGTTGAACAGTAATCCACGGCTTGCGAGGCAGTTTTCGACCCTTTATGCTTGTTTTCTGACTTTGAACTAGTTATGAAAATTCACAAGCATGCTTAGATGAATAGCTTTGATGTTGGGAGTTTTATGAAATATTGAGTTTTGGCCGGCGGCGGTGCGCCACTGCCTGTGGCGGCGTTATGGTAGTTTTTCGGCCATGTAGGGAACTGTTTATGGTATTAACTATTTTTGGTAGTTCTACTAGTTGATACGAGCATTTTGATATATAATATGAAAATTTTGGAGTTTGTATGGATTTGTTATGATTTTTACAGTTTCATACCGGTCGATTTATTCGATCTGTGAGGATTCGAGCTTCCGATCAACTTGTGGGTTTGGCATATCGATCGTAGAAGTATTCTGGAGACATTGGGTGGTCTCGGATGTGGTTTCGCCTTGATTGGCGTCACTTTGGGGATTTTAGTTCAAAACAGGGGTTTCGGACTTAAATCGTTTGTGGATTGTTGCTGAGTTGAAACCGTATGTGATTAGGTACTTGACTAGATATCCTTGGACGGTTGTTTTGTGGTGTGGCTGCTGTCACACCCC
The DNA here is from genome assembly GCF_002994745.2 of Rosa chinensis. Classification (NCBI taxonomy): domain Eukaryota; kingdom Viridiplantae; phylum Streptophyta; class Magnoliopsida; order Rosales; family Rosaceae; genus Rosa; species Rosa chinensis. The sequence goes on along the minus strand of NC_037091.1, from coordinate 22,550,697 downwards.
TGATTTTTAACACAATAAAAATCGATATATAACCCCATAATTTTATATGCGTGAACGTTCAGCCATCAACACAAAATACTTAGAAACTTTTTTTTCCTTTTAACCCAAGTACATAATGATGCACTTAATCCACAATTCCAATATTGACTCGCTCCATAGAGTCACATAATACACGAGCTTACGAATTAAATTGTCAACAACAAAATAAAATGTAAATGCTCCTCAGAGCTCACTACAAGCGGAAGTCTTTATAACGGTAAAGTCACAAAATTGACTTCTTACCGTTAAGCTGCAAGCACGCTACCTCAGCTGACAGGACCCGCCCCGACTTTCACCCTGAAATCCGAGGTGGCCCTGTGGGGCCCACGTTAGGGATAACTCTACCAAAAATTTGGCAGAGTCACCTCTAAAATGGACTACCCAAAAACCTGTAAAACACACTAAACACTTCAAGCAAACCAACCTTATACTCCTGGAGCCACCCTGCTCCCAATTACCAACAACTCCACTTTCACAAAACACAAACTCAAAATACTAATCCCAAGGTTATGCAGAGCAATACTACTATACACAGGGATATAAAAGAAGAGTAAAGGATCAAGCGATCCTACACTGCGGAAGTAGTGACAACTATGCCTCAAATGTTATGTACGCCCGACCTCCACTAATTCGCCTGCAAACTGGGCATTAGAAACCGAAAGGCCCAGGGGAAAGTAGACGAAAAACGTTAGCGTGAGTGGACAAAAATAAACAATTTAAAGGAAAAAGGATTTCATACTTTCCCACATTTATTCTCTTTAATAACCGATGCATGCAACAATTAGAAAAATACATTTAGCTTTAAATCCAAGAATTCCAAAACGATAAATCGACTAGCCTCGCTAGTCACCACATTCGAAAACTATATCGTAAAACCGAAATCTCATTTCTCAGAAAAAATAAGACCAGCCCCGCTGGCTACAGTGAAAATCGGACTAGCCCCGCTAGTCAAGCAACGATAAAATATGGGGAAGAAGTGTCACCATACAAAAGAAGGGAGCCTTATTGGCTCGGGTCGGAGTGTCCCACACTCTAGAGCATCCCATGCTCTCCTCTACTCGCCTACGAACACATAGTAAGTAGGGAGGAGTACTAATAGGCTAGCCAGTAATATAATATATATATATAACGACCCTGGGTATGGTGGTTAAAAACCGATAAATCAATAAAGCTTCCCCATGTCCACGTATAAAGCCAACACGGGTACGATTCCCAACCGCACCCGGAAATTCTCGTAAAGTCGTATAAATTAACAGCGTGTCCCACACGCTAAAGAAATAAGTAGATTGTCAATGAGGCATTCCCAATGCCAAAAATCGAATAAATAAACAAGAATTTATTCCATCGAAATCCCATTTCGAAAATCTTTCAGAAATCTCAAATCGACGATTATAAAGATAATATAAACAGTATAAATCTCGAAAATCACATCGAAAATCAATTCGTCGAAAATCAACATCATTTATAATTTCGAATCCGAGCATAACAACTTAATAACCGAAACTCACAACCGGTATAAATCATAATTACTCGTGAGAATCATTACTTAAAAGCAAATCCATGAGATAATTCGCAATCAACTTTATATGCTCGGAAAATAGGTTAATAAAATAAAACAAGCTTTAATAAATAAATGCATGCATCACTTATTTAAAACAAACGTCCACTCACAGTACTATTGGGCAACCACGCAAACGAGTTCCTTCATCTAGCCGTAGCTCGCGACATTGCCCTGTACACAATTATATTTCCATAAACGGCAATCCGATAAAATAATTACGAACTTAAACGAAATCCGAAAATCCCTATCTCCAATACTTCTCAAATTCAACCCAAATCTCTTCCACAATTCTAATTCCTCAATTTACATATTCCATAATGAAAACGAGGGAAATCCGACGGCCGGATTTCCCATAATTCCACCACAAAACTCCAAACTTCGAAAATTCACAAACAATTCCAAACTCCTCCAAAATTCACCAAACTTCATATATAAGCTCTATGATAATTATAGAATTTAACTAGTTAAAAATTAAAATTTATAAACTACCCTAGCCGCCGCTACCGCCGCCCACAGTGGCGGCGCCGCCGCCACCATCTCCGATGGCCACCAAAATTTGACAGTAGCACCTTCTCAACACACTGATTCAACTTCTCAACTACAACATTCCCAAATAACAATTAAAAACGGCCGAAATCGATCAATGAACAAAAACCCAGAAATCCTCAAGAACCCTAGAATTTCAATTCGTCGATTCGGCATCTACACAACAAATCGTGATACAAGGCCATAGGGGAAATGATCAGTGATGAAAACCGAACCTTCGACGGCGAGATGGGGACCGGAGGTGGCCGGAATCGCCGGAAATCGGCAAAAGTACCCAACTGCCACCGCAGCTTCCTCCGCTCCAAATCGAGGTTCTCCGGCCAAATTGTCGTGAAATACCTCCACAGACGTGACAAGGGGAAGAAACCGAGCTTGGGGGTGGCCGGATTGTGTCCTGGGTCGGCCGGAGGAGGAAGAAACCGGAGGAAGAAGCAATCGGGCCGAAGAGGAAGGAATCGGGGGAGAGGAGAGTAACTCGGCTATTTATAGAAACTTACCATGAACAGTAACCGTGAACAGTAATTTTGTATTTCGCTTATAACTTTCGCATACGAGCTCCGATTTTTACGTACCACATATGCACGCGCTTGGTTTAACGTCCTCTACAACTTCCATGAAGAACATTTTCTCAAATTTTGACCCGAACAAAAAGTCAACTTTTAGGGCCACTAAAAGTACTAAACCGAAAGTAAAAGTGAAAGTAAAGGTCGTTTACCGTCCCAATGACTAGTAAACCGGTGAATTTAGGTTCGGGACGTTACAATCTCCCCTCCTTATAACAATTTCGTCCTCGAAATTCATACTGTTAAAGTAGAGGTAGCACACATGTACTAATCTGCAATGCAACATCCTCAACGAAGGTAGTACTCAGATCATAACAAAGTGGGGATGATATCGCACGATCGATATGCAAGTCTGCTCAACTCATGCAGAAACTAACTTTAGATCTAGTCCAAGAGGTGGCCAAATAAAATAAGGGAATCGACATATAAAAAGGAACAGTCCTCAAGCAGAAATATGACCAGTCACTGTAATCTTGAATACTGCATAAGGAATAATCGTCTCGCCCGTCAAGAAAACCAAGATATGGAAATAACGATATAACCCACAACCAGAATGAACTTCTTTTCACAGTCCCCAAAAGACTAACCAAAACAATATCTCATCCAATGTTTCCAAAACCTTGAAGCTTGTCGACTTATCCTTGGTCAAATTTTTCTCTTACAATCACAAGTCAACTACTTTGACAACCCCAAAGATTTTTCCTATAATCCCAACTACACAAGCAAATCAAAACATGATTATAATTCAGATAGCACGAGGTATTGACGTCACAAGCCACTTGACTGGAATAGACGTATTCATAATCTTGCATATAACTCATACGGTAAAGAACCAAACCGTTCACCAACAACATTGTTATAAGTCATTGACCCCACACACAATACCTTTTTCAAATTACACAGGTGTTAATGGGAAGCCAACACGATTAAGACATCACAACATGGTTACAGAAACCCAAAAGTCTAAAACAAGTAATCTTCGTAACTACCACACACAACAACACTTCCTTCCATTTATTTATATAAAAATTTATGATCGAATGTCGTTCACGTAAAGGTCCCACAATTGTCAAGCATAACAAAGGGTAGCCTCGGACAAACCCATAAGTTCTTAAGCAGGTAGGTTATGGAACCACTACACTTCCTCTTTGTTACCCAGACAACTGATTGGAACATTGATCACGCCTTGAAATGACATTCCCAGTCACAAGAAAACTCATTTAATAGTTATCCCGCTGGCCACACTTATAGTTCTCAAACGGGCAAATTAGCATTGTCCCTCGAAAGCTGCTTATAACTATAATGTGGGGATAAAATTCTTCTAAATCACATGCATTCCAAGAAGTCTACCAATTACCAATGTCTAAAATCGAAACTGCTCACATTATGTACTACATCTTCCGAAACCTGATGCAAAGCAAAATCCATAAATATTCACTCAATTCCAGCCCAAATATTCAAATCTAAGAGGAGATACATCACACCAAAGTTGTTCTTAGCTGAGGCTACACTTCTTAGTCATAGGTCAAAATTTAGTTGAATCCATGTCAATTTCGCTGGCCTCTATGCCACAAATGATAATTCTACTTCGTATGCCAATATAATTCTCACCACCGAAAACAATACTTGATTGGAATTCCGATCAAATTCAAATAAAATAGCATCCCTTGCTGACTCAACAGTTTTAAAGTATAGATATGCCCTCAAGCATTACCAATAACTCTTAGCCACTGCTAAGCAAAAATTCGTAAAAACTCTTTTGCTCAAAATAACCTGGAGAGAAAGTCGAATAAGAGCCCAAATAGAAAAACTTAAAGTCACTTAATTAAACAAATAACACGTGTGTACCACAGAAACGGAGTTCACTTCCCAAGATAGGAAAATATGATATCGAAGAGGTTCATTGTCTGATGTTACAAGAATCAATGGAAATCAGTTATGTCAAACCACGTTGAACTTGCAAGTACTAGAATATAGCCAACTCCTTTTATTTAACTTAAGGCCAAAACTGATAAACAACAATTGCCCTTACCAAAAAGAGGATAAGATAACCACAAATCCACTCCTCAATCGACACTTGACTTCTAAAATTTTAGTTACAACAAGGATCTCAATGACTTTCTTGTGCTAACCAAAATTGTACCAAAAACTTTCCAAATCTTTTCACCAAGAATTAATTCAATAACATAACCATAGTAGCTCAACAATTAGTACTTAAATATCTATTGAACCCTTGATAGAACATAAGCCCAATCAATTTATTTCAACTCACCTCCTACTTCCTGTTCAAGTCATCTTACCTATAGACAAGTGGTGACCGGATTTCACTCGTACCAACTTCCTATACATTTTCAATTAAGGGTCACCAAGATGGCAAAACTCGCTTAATCCCTCCAAAGGAATCCATTAAATATATTTAATTCAAGCAATAACTAATTCCTCAAGGTAGCTAACACAATTCACAAGCTCTTTCCCGAACAATCCTTAATATAAGACAAAGGACACCCGTCCAACAGCTTGGGCCACACCAATCGATATCCGGATCCGAACGTGGTCCCACCACAATAATGATCCAATTTGCTCAAATAATCATCACTGAAGTACATCACTTAAAACAGACTACAATACCTTCCACCCAAGATAACAAGAGTCTTGGTCAAGCCTTAACTTAAAACATTTCCAGAGCCAACAAAAAACTTATTTCCTTAAAGTTATTCCTTCCACCATCCACTAATATAATATCACAACCCATTCGTCCGGCAAACTTCCACTAAGAGTCTATCACAATTCAACCTTCAAGGCTCCGCGATTTAAAACTCAAATCAGATTCCGTATCACAAAGTAATTTCGTTTGAACTTCTAAGAACACCCAACTATATCACTATCACTATTCCCCAAATTTACGTACAACCGTTTCACTCATAAATGGATAAACAAAAGAATCCATTTGCATAATACCACATACGAAGAGTTGATTCCAACTCTCCCAATTATTTTCCGACCAAAGTCGTAACTCTATTATAAAACCTTAAGCATTCTTCCGATTCTCGAACTTCAAGCACATAACTGCAAAAGCCCATTCTTGTTAATCTCCCTACTCGCTACCATCCAAGACTCAGGTAGACAAAACTATAAGTCATGGTATCAAAAATCAATCTCTTTTATTCCGAGCAAAACTATGCTCATACACCTTGGTTAGGTCAACGACCCAAATCGACAATTGTTAAAAAATCTCATTCTACTTACAAGTCTCATTTACTATTATCACTTCTCACTTACCAACATCAGTGACCATAGCCACTTGAAAACACAACCTCTAGACATAACAACCCAGAATAATTATTTAATTTTCTCTATAAATGGTTTCCAACACTGAGGTTCCCAAAGAACCACCAAAAATTTCCTATAATATTTCAAATGTTACTTAACAACCAATCACATCACAAAATATCTTTCCCGAAACTTGGTTCAAAGTCAAAACCACCATTATTACCAAGTCCATTTCCACCCACAATCCTGATTTCCGAAGCAATCATATCATCTAGAGACAGCCCAAAGCTATTGTCGCTCGTCTCAAACACTCAAACACAACTCTAACTCTGATTTCCGCACCTTAATCCCTGCCCCAACAAACTTGTTGGCATCAAAGAAAAGACAACCACAACATTTTCCTCGAATCACATTTCGTAGCACAACTCGAAACTGTAGAGTAGTTTTACTCTACCATCACCAGGGATAGGCGCAAGACAGTTAACCAATGGAATACGCAAAGAAAACCCTAGGAGGTCGGCGTACAAGAGGCATAGCACCAGAAGAAAACCAACTGACTTTGTACCTTACACACTTGATGAATACCACAGCACCGAAGAGCACACGATGGGGAACCGCTGCAGTCGGGCCATCACTCGAGAGGTACTGGGCAACACCAAGTATATAAGGTAACAGAATAGAAACGAGTCTACAGAACCTAACAACCTAATGCTCTGATACCAAATTGACAGGACCCGCCCCGACTTTCACCCTGAAATCCGAGGTGGCCCTGTGGGGCCCACGTTAGGGATAACTCTACCAAAAATTTGGCAGAGTCACCTCTAAAATGGACTACCCAAAAACCTGTAAAACACACTAAACACTTCAAGCAAACCAACCTTATACTCCTGGAGCCACCCTGCTCCCAATTACCAACAACTCCACTTTCACAAAACACAAACTCAAAATACTAATCCCAAGGTTATGCAGAGCAATACTACTATACACAGGGATATAAAAGAAGAGTAAAGGATCAAGCGATCCTACACTGCGGAAGTAGTGACAACTATGCCTCAAATGTTATGTACGCCCGACCTCCACTAATTCGCCTGCAAACTGGGCATTAGAAACCGAAAGGCCCAGGGGAAAGTAGACGAAAAACGTTAGCGTGAGTGGACAAAAATAAACAATTTAAAGGAAAAAGGATTTCATACTTTCCCACATTTATTCTCTTTAATAACCGATGCATGCAACAATTAGAAAAATACATTTAGCTTTAAATCCAAGAATTCCAAAACGATAAATCGACTAGCCTCGCTAGTCACCACATTCGAAAACTATATCGTAAAACCGAAATCTCATTTCTCAGAAAAAATAAGACCAGCCCCGCTGGCTACAGTGAAAATCGGACTAGCCCCGCTAGTCAAGCAACGATAAAATATGGGGAAGAAGTGTCACCATACAAAAGAAGGGAGCCTTATTGGCTCGGGTCGGAGTGTCCCACACTCTAGAGCATCCCATGCTCTCCTCTACTCGCCTACGAACACATAGTAAGTAGGGAGGAGTACTAATAGGCTAGCCAGTAATATAATATATATATATAACGACCCTGGGTATGGTGGTTAAAAACCGATAAATCAATAAAGCTTCCCCATGTCCACGTATAAAGCCAACACGGGTACGATTCCCAACCGCACCCGGAAATTCTCGTAAAGTCGTATAAATTAACAGCGTGTCCCACACGCTAAAGAAATAAGTAGATTGTCAATGAGGCATTCCCAATGCCAAAAATCGAATAAATAAACAAGAATTTATTCCATCGAAATCCCATTTCGAAAATCTTTCAGAAATCTCAAATCGACGATTATAAAGATAATATAAACAGTATAAATCTCGAAAATCACATCGAAAATCAATTCGTCGAAAATCAACATCATTTATAATTTCGAATCCGAGCATAACAACTTAATAACCGAAACTCACAACCGGTATAAATCATAATTACTCGTGAGAATCATTACTTAAAAGCAAATCCATGAGATAATTCGCAATCAACTTTATATGCTCGGAAAATAGGTTAATAAAATAAAACAAGCTTTAATAAATAAATGCATGCATCACTTATTTAAAACAAACGTCCACTCACAGTACTATTGGGCAACCACGCAAACGAGTTCCTTCATCTAGCCGTAGCTCGCGACATTGCCCTGTACACAATTATATTTCCATAAACGGCAATCCGATAAAATAATTACGAACTTAAACGAAATCCGAAAATCCCTATCTCCAATACTTCTCAAATTCAACCCAAATCTCTTCCACAATTCTAATTCCTCAATTTACATATTCCATAATGAAAACGAGGGAAATCCGACGGCCGGATTTCCCATAATTCCACCACAAAACTCCAAACTTCGAAAATTCACAAACAATTCCAAACTCCTCCAAAATTCACCAAACTTCATATATAAGCTCTATGATAATTATAGAATTTAACTAGTTAAAAATTAAAATTTATAAACTACCCTAGCCGCCGCTACCGCCGCCCACAGTGGCGGCGCCGCCGCCACCATCTCCGATGGCCACCAAAATTTGACAGTAGCACCTTCTCAACACACTGATTCAACTTCTCAACTACAACATTCCCAAATAACAATTAAAAACGGCCGAAATCGATCAATGAACAAAAACCCAGAAATCCTCAAGAACCCTAGAATTTCAATTCGTCGATTCGGCATCTACACAACAAATCGTGATACAAGGCCATAGGGGAAATGATCAGTGATGAAAACCGAACCTTCGACGGCGAGATGGGGACCGGAGGTGGCCGGAATCGCCGGAAATCGGCAAAAGTACCCAACTGCCACCGCAGCTTCCTCCGCTCCAAATCGAGGTTCTCCGGCCAAATTGTCGTGAAATACCTCCACAGACGTGACAAGGGGAAGAAACCGAGCTTGGGGGTGGCCGGATTGTGTCCTGGGTCGGCCGGAGGAGGAAGAAACCGGAGGAAGAAGCAATCGGGCCGAAGAGGAAGGAATCGGGGGAGAGGAGAGTAACTCGGCTATTTATAGAAACTTACCATGAACAGTAACCGTGAACAGTAATTTTGTATTTCGCTTATAACTTTCGCATACGAGCTCCGATTTTTACGTACCACATATGCACGCGCTTGGTTTAACGTCCTCTACAACTTCCATGAAGAACATTTTCTCAAATTTTGACCCGAACAAAAAGTCAACTTTTAGGGCCACTAAAAGTACTAAACCGAAAGTAAAAGTGAAAGTAAAGGTCGTTTACCGTCCCAATGACTAGTAAACCGGTGAATTTAGGTTCGGGACGTTACATCAGCATCAGCCACGATTAACCTGACCTGCAGAAATAACCCCTACACTGTTTGAATAGTGTACCGGGTTGTCACACAACAAACCCGGTAAGCTTTTGCAAGCCCGTATGAGTAACTCAAAACCACACATGCACGACTCGCCCAACGAGGAAACCCATCAACTTGTAAAAAGGGACACACACCCTGTTTTCCCAAAACAGCACATTCTTTTCCCAAAAGAAACAAAAGAAACAATAAAGGTCACACCGTGACCAAATCATATAAATTGAAACTCTGACAATTAAATATGATAAACAAGTCCTCCCAGGACATTTAAAAGAAAGAATCCTCGAAAACTTCCTTTTAAAACACGTTCTCAAATCAACACAAATCACCCCGTGACAAAATCATAATAATTGAAACTCTGACAATTAAATATATAAACAAGTCCTCTCAGGACATTTAAAAGAAAGAATCCCCGAAACTCCCTTTTAAAACACGTTCTCAAATCAACACAAGTCACCCCGTAACAAAATCATAATAATTGAAACTCTGACAATTAAATATGATAAACAAGTCCTCCCAGGACATTTAAAAGAAAGAATCCCCGAAACTCCCTTTTAAAACACATTCTCAAATCAACACATGTCACCCCGTGACAAAATCATAATAATTGAAACTCTGACAATTAAATATGATAAACAAGTCCTCTCAGGACATTTAAAAGAAAGAATCCCCGAAACTCCCTTTTAAAACACATTCTCAAATCAACACAAGTCACCCCGTGACAAAATCATAATAATTGAAACTCTGACAATTAAATATGATAAACAAGTCCTCTCAGGACGTTTAAAAGAAAGAATCCCCGAAACTCCCTTTTAAAACAAGTACTCATGAGCATCAGATAGCTCCCCGCTACCCCCCATGATGTACCATGGCAACAGACTAGAGCTCTAACTGATCATATCCACAAACCCGGCCAAAGGCGTGAAGTCCCGATATATATGCCTGAGGTCACTCCCAGCAACACCAAATCCTCGGACCTCTCCGGTCGTCAGATCAAAACCTTTCAAAATGGTCACTCAGGACCCAAAAGTTACTCAACTCACACAAAAGGAGATGTCACCCCGTGACCTCCAATCATCAGACCTCCCCGGTCGTCAGATCAAAACATTAACTCAAACCAAGAGGAGAAATCACAACCTGTGACTCTCAGATCTTCCGACCCCCGGTCGTTAGATCAAAACGTTCAAATCACATCAAAGCAACTCACACCAAATCTTGACACTTTTTCAAAACAATATAAATTCTCAATTCCCACACAATGTTTCTCGAAAAGTCAAGCCCCAAAACAATAGAATGAAACCCATCAATACCTATTGCTTCAATTCACTCATCAACCCACAAGAATATACATATTCCACGTAAATATATATATAAGTGGTCATTCACTCAGGAATGCCACTAATACCAACTATAGTTTGCAGTTAACTAAATAACTCTCAAAACAATAAGGTCAACCCGTTCGTGAATGAACTTCGTGAGATTACTCACCTCGAAACTCCTGCTGCGTCTTCAATACAGAACCGAACCAAAAATTTCACCAACAACTCGTCCAATTGACCTTTAGAAGCACCTAATCACCAATGACCTCAAATCAGTAATGATTCACAAACGATTTAAGTCTGAAACCCCTGTTTTGAACTAAATCCTCAAAGTGACGCCAATCGAGGCAAAACCACATCCGAGACCTCCCAAAGTCTCTGGAATACATCCACGATCGATGTGACCAAACCACAAGTCGATCGGACGCTCGAATCCTCACGGATCGAATAAATCGATCGGTATGAATCATAACAATTCCATACGAACTCCAAAATTTGCATATTATATATCAAAACGCTCGTATCAACGAGTAGAACATATATAACACCAAAAACAGTTCCTTAAGTGGCCGGAAAGCCGCCACAGGTGGTGGCGCACCGCCGCCGGCCAAAACTCAATATTTCACAAAACTCCCAACATCAAAGTCCTTCATCTAAGCATGCTTGTGAACTTTCCTAACTAGCTCGAAGTCAGAAAACAAGCATAAAGGGTCGAAAACTACCTCACATGACAGGACCCGCCCCGGATTTCACCTTGAAATCCGAAGAGGCCCTGCGGGGCCCACTTTAGAAGAAATTCTACCAAAAATTTGACAGAACTTCCCCTAAAAATGGACAACCCAAAACCTGTAGAAAAACATCCACACTTCTAAATCATCCATCCTTATTCTCCTGGAGCCACCCTGCTCCCTATATCACAACATCTCACATCTCTCAGTTCATAAACAATTCTGAATTTAAGAATATTAATCTCATAGGTTATCAGAGCAATCCAATGTACAGGCGTACAAGAGAATAGAAAACAAGATAAATGACCGATGCTTTTATAATGCGGAAGCTATGACAGCTATGCCTCAACCCCAAGTACGCTCGACCTCAAGCTAAACTGGCCTACAAACTGGGCATTTAAAACCGAAGGGCCCAGGGAAAAACATTTAAAATCCGTTAGAGTGAGTGGACGAAAAATAAGTACTTTCAAATGTATAAGTAAAACTTAATGTTTTCCCAAGTTATTCTCTAAAATCTCGCATGCAGTAACAATCTTGAAAACACTCTTAATCATCCTCTTTACTGAAATCTCAATCACGTAACAAGAACATTTTGAAATCTCTTAAAATCTCATCCTCAATCCTTATAAAAACATCCTTTTTATGAGGCTCGTTTGATGACTAGAAAGGACTGCTGTCTAGTCATCTCATGCCATCTAGGAGGGACTGCCACCCAGATGACGCATCGGAAGGGACTGCCAACTGGAATAGGAGGCGGTGAATAGATAGGACTGCCGACTAGCCACATGTAATAGACAGGACTGCCGACTAACCACAGGTAGTAGACGGGACTGCCGACTAACTACCTCATGTCATCTGGAAGGGACTACCAACCAGGTGACGCATCGGATGGGACTGCCAACCGGGCTGTAGTCTGGAAGGGACTGCCAACCAGACTATTACCTAGAAGGGACTGCCAACTAGGTAAGATACACATGCGCCAAAACTGGCCTCCTTAATAAATTGAATAGCCTCCTCAAGAAACTGAAAATAACCTCAAAATCTCAATAAATCCTCGAAAGCATAAAATCAAATACTCTGTAAATCAATAAATGCTTTCGGAAAGAAAACTCAATCTAACTTCAAAGCTGATAAGTACGGAGCTCAAACCTCAGTAAATCTCGATAAATCAATCATGCTCAAATATTCGATGAAACATTCGTACTCGTGAATCCTCATAAAAACCAATATTCGAAATCCAAAATTCTCATAATATTTTCTGAATCAGTCACTTCCCGAAAATCATTCGTCAATTCAATAACTCATGAATGACTATCTCAAAAATCTACTAAAAGCCCTCGGGAAGGAATTTCAATACTAATCTCGTAATTCATAAATAAATCTCGATAAACTAAATCTCATAAAGTCATAAAACTCAACAATTCAAATTATAAATTAAATCTCAATCGGAAAAATGCTAATATACTGCATGCACAATTAATTTAAAATAAATGTCCACTCACAGTACTATTGAGGCGATCACGCATACAAGTTCTTTCGTCGAGCAATAACTCGATATATCGCCCTGTACACAATTATAATTCGTGAATAACTATTCAACAATTAAATACGATTCTCAAAATCAAATCCTCATAAATCATCTCTCCACTTCTTCTCTGATTCAACCCAAATTTTATATCTAATACCAATTCGTTATCTTAAAGGTTCTAAGTCAGAACCAAGAGATATCCGACGGTCGGATTCTCGTAAATCGATAATCCAAATCCTAAATTCTCAGAAATTCATAATCAATTAAAAACTTCTCCAATTCCAACCAAATTCACATATTCAACCTCTACCAAAATTATAGGATTTAACTAGCTAATAAAAAACATAATATAAATCACTGTTCATACACCGCACTATTCATGCGGTGACACTGTTCATGCGGCGGCCAACTCCTCCTCCGGCCACCAAATTTCAACCACAGCATCATCTCAACATTTCCAATAACTTTCTCAACTGTGACAAAGTCAGAAAATACCTTGAAGTGGCCGAACAATTAAGAAATCCGAAGTACAGTGAAATTTTCCAATTATGCTTTCTTCCTCCACGCTTCGAATCGCTGCAAGAGGTTTGGAGAGCATGAAGAGTGGCTCAAGGCGCTTCTAATGGACCTGGTTTTGTGGCCGAAGGTGACCGGAAATCGGCGTTGACCATTTTGCTACAGTAAAAATGTTGGCTTCGATCTCTACATTTCTGGCCAAATCGCGGTAAACAACTCCCACATGCAAGTTAAGGAGGAGGAGACGAGTCTATCTAGGCCAGCAGCTCGCCATTTGGTGGTCTGGAGGAGGAGATATGCTGGACGGAAAGAGAGTTGCAGAGGGATGAGAGTTGCAGAGGAGAGAAAGATAGAAAACCACGGGAGGGAGAAGAGAGAAGGAAAAAGAAAACTTACCCGGCTCAACAGTAAAAAAATTCAAATATATACTTCTTACTATAAACAGTAACTTTCCTATTTCGCTTATAACTTTCGCATACGAACTCCGATTTTTACGTACCACATATGCACGTGCTCGGTTTAACGTCCTCTACAACTTTCATGAAGAACATTTTCTCAAATTTTGATCCGAACAAAAAGTCAACTTTTAGGGCCCCCAAAAATGTCGAAACGGAGCCAAAAAGTAAATGTAAATGTCGTTTACCCATCGAAAAACTTGTAAACTGGTAAATTCAGGTTCGGGACGTCACATCACAAGCCTTGAACAGTAATCCAATCCGAGTTGATCAAAGTGACTTGGCTCATAAACTCTCGCAAGCGTACGAATCGTTGTCAAGTAAGGGAAATATTAAAACCTTGATTATCGTACCTCGGGGATTAGGTGTTGGACCTAACCGAGGTAATTGGCGCTAGAATGACTCAAAAGCATACAATGAAAAAGTAAAAATAAAAATAAAATAAAGTAAAATAAAATATTCACAAGGCACCAAGCCTCGGCAATGCTCGGCTTAGCTCACACTAAGCCTAATCAAAGCCACTAACTTGTAGCCCAAATGAGTTATGCACAAAGGAAGGTAGAATTTTGTTTGGGAGTTTTTAATTGGGAATTAACTAAATTAAAAGCAAACTAAAGTAAAAGCAAACAACTAATTATCAAACAAGAAATTAAATTTGGATTTTCAAATTAATGGGAATATGGGAGTGTCGGGTGATTCACACTAACTATCTTGCAAATATCGGTGCCAATTTCATAAATGCATGCATTTCCTATATGTGTTAAGTCCCGTATTTAGTACCGGTCAAGGCTACTAAACCAATTATCATTTCGGTGTATCGATTATGCTGGTTAGGGCCACAATCAACTCTCTAACTTAGGCATTACACAGGTTAAGGCCGCAATATCTAAAATTAGAGGCCTAGAGTGCAAGATAATAGAGACCCAAGCAAGCTTAGCTACAATTAAGCTAGCTAATGGTTACCACACTTAAATCCTAGATGCAACAAGACCAATAAGTTGTCAATTTATCAATCTATTCATCACAATTGCCCACAACATAATTTCAAAGGGGTGACAAAGCCTAGAAACATGCTTCTAAGGACCAATACATTCGGATTTAAAGCATACACAATGAAAATTGCATTTATTAAAATTAAAGCATCAATATTTATACAAGATGAGTTAGGGCTTCACAACTCTAACTCCCAAAATTGAACTACTCACAACCCATTAGCAAATACATCATCAAATGCATAAGAAATTAAGAGAAATGATAGAGGAGAGAGGAACACAAGCTAGGCTCACAATTTGCTATAGGCAAATATAAACCTAACTTGATATTAAGCTCCTACTCTTTACCAAGCCAAAATTTCTTTGTGGTGATGAAGCCTTGATGATGTGTAGTGAAAACCCCTTGAGTTTCCCTTGAAAGAATGAAAATTGGTGATGAAAATTTAAAATGGGAAGAGAGAGATATGGAGGTGGAGGTGATGTGTCTCGGTGAAGAAGAAGAAGAGTGGGTAATGGTGGAGTGCAGCTACTATTGAAGAGAGAGAGAGAAGAATAGGGTAATGGTGCGGTGTTGAGTGAGAGGAAAAAGCGAATGGATCTGGGGGTCTGCGGGACTTTCTAGGGTGAGTCCCTCGAAAGGGTGAATGGTGATGAATATATATGTGTGGCTGATGTGTTCCGTTCGTACTTGAGAGAATTAAGGTTAATTAAACAATGGGCTGGGCTGAGGTGATGGACTACGAATGGTTGGCACGCTGTGATGGCTGGGAAAGAAAGGAAGAGTGGATAAAATAGGATCTGCAGCTGGCACGTGGGTATAAAGAACAGCCCAAATATGATGGCTATTCAATTAGTTTAATTAACCCACACATGCAGATAGGCCTCATCATATGGCCCTTGGGCCCTAAGCCCGCCCTAAGCCCGCCCGACCAGTAGGGCCGAAGCCCGGCCCGGCCCTTCCATTAGGGCGGGCAGGCCCGACCCTTTTTTATTTAGGGTAGGGTATGGGTCACACAAATAAAGCCCGGCCCTACCCTACGGCCCGGCCCGATTGAGCCCATAAGGGCTAGGCCCGGCCCGGCCCTTAAAGCCCGGCCCTAAAATTTATATTTTATTTTTGTTATTTTCTATTACATGTGTTATATGTATAAAAGTAATAAAACTATGGAAGTGTAGAAAATTATTTCAATCTACCATATTAGGAAATGAGTCTTTTAAATTGAGCCATATTTTGAGAAGAAAAAAATAATTTTTTTTAAAGAATTAACCGTTAATTCGGCAAAAACACCGCCGTTTTAATATAATCTTATGGGTATTTTAATATTTACCAATAATTATTGTTAACTAATTAACTGTAATAATTACAAAGCTATTATTTCAAATTGGACAATATATTCATGTAATACCAATTTTGAAATAAATCAAGTAATCAACATAACTAAAAATAATCAATTGGTCGAGTTGAAACCTTTTTACCAATATAATGTTAACTTCTTAATGAGCAAAATGGGGGACGAAATGGAATTTTTTAAAACGAACCACTGGATGTTGTTTGCATATGAATATATGTTAGT
Organism: Rosa chinensis; assembly: GCF_002994745.2. Lineage (NCBI taxonomy): Eukaryota > Viridiplantae > Streptophyta > Magnoliopsida > Rosales > Rosaceae > Rosa > Rosa chinensis. Next base: position 22,534,239 of record NC_037091.1, on the reverse strand, counting down.
GGTAGAAATTTCAACAATTTCCACATTCGGTTGGACCTCGATCTACCCGGTCAACTCAATACCCTAAATAGAACATAAAACAAATATGTTCTTAACCAGTCCTTGGCAATTCACTTTTTTCGATCTTTCAGCTCCCACACTCTCATGGGTAGGGGGTCTAGTTATGGATGTCAAAATTCCGCAACGTTTGTCCGCGCATGGTGCCGCTCCCCTTAGGGAAGTTTGCTTGTGCAAAGCGTTGACCGCTCCATTAGGTGCCTTATTCACGGCGGATCGGCCTAATTTCTTTACACAATACCTATCACTATTGTATAAACATATAAGAATTTTCAGATTGATCGATTTTCATTTCAAAATTTTTGGATCGCACATAATCCTTATATGTCTTGTAATGTAGTATAACTAGTTTATTAGGCTTGTTACCCTCCATGAGCAAAATGAGGGACGAAATGGAATTTTTTAAAATGAACCGCTGGTGTTGTTTTCATATGAATATATGTTAGTGGTAGAAATTTCAACAATTTCCGCATTCGGTTGGACCTCGATCTACCCGGTCAACTCAATACCCTAAATAGAACATAAAACAAATATGCTCTTAACCGGTCCTTGGTAATTCACTTTTTTCGATCTTTCAGCTCCCACACTCTCATGGGTAGGGGGTCTACTTATGGATGTCAAAATTCCGCAACGTTTGTCCGCGCATGGTGCCGCTCCCCTTAGGGAAATTTGCTTGTGCAAATCGTTGACCGCTCCGTTAGGTGCCTTATTCAAGGCGGATCGGCCTAATTTCTTTACACAATACCTATCACTATTGTATAAACATATAAGAATTTTCCGATTGATCGATTTTCATTTCAAAATTTTTGGATCGCACATAATCCTTATATGTCTTATAATGTAGTATAACTAGTTTATTAGGCTTGTTACCCTCCATGAGCAAAATGGGGGACGAAATGGAATTTTTTAAAATGAACCGCTGGATGTTGTTTTCATATGAATATATGTTAGTGGTAGAAATTTCAACAATTTCCGCATTCGGGTGGATCTCGATCTACCCGGTCAACTCAATACCCTTAATAGAACATAAAACAAATATGCTCTTAACCGGTCCTTGGCAATTTACTTTTTTCGATCTTTCAGCTCCCACACTCTCATGGGTAGGGGGTCTACTTATGGATGTCAAAATTCGGCAACGTTTGTTCGCGCATGGTGCCGCTCCCCTTAGGAAAGTTTGCTTGTGCAAAGCGTTGACCGCTACTTTAGACGCCTTATTCACGGCGGATCTGCCTGATTTCTTTACACAATACCTATCAATGTTGTATAAACATATGAGAATTTTCAGATTAGTCGATTTTCATTTCAAAATTTTTGGATCTCACATAATCCTTATATGCCTTGTAATGTAGTATAACTAGTTTATTAGGCTTGTTACCCTCCATGAGCAAAATGGGGGATGAAATGGAATTTTTTAAAATGAACCGGTGGATGTTGTTTTCATATGAATATATGTTAGTGGTAGAAATTTCAGCAATTTCCGCCTTCGGTTGGACCTCGATCTACCCGGTCAACTCAATACCCTAAATAGAACATAAAACAAATATGCTCTTAATCGGTCCTTGGCAATTCATTTTTTCGATCTTTCAGCTCCCACACTCTCATGGGTAGGGGGTCTACTTACGGATGTCAAAATTCCGCAACGTTTGTCCGCGCATGGTGCCTCTCTCCTTAGGGAAGTTTGCTTGTGCAAAGCGTTGACCGCTACTTTGGACGCCTTATTCATGGCGGATCGGCCTAATTTCTTTACACAATACCTATCACTATTGTATAAACATATAAGAATTTTCAGATTGGTCGATTTTCATTTCAAAATTTTTGGATCGCACATAATCCTTATATGCCTTGTAATGTAGTATAACTAGTTTATTAGGCTTGTTACCCTCCATGAGCATTGTCAGATTGGTCAATTTCCATTTCGAAATTTTTGGCCCGCCCGAATAAGCCATATATTTTTTTCTATTTTTTAATTACGTTTCTCTTTTTTCTATAATATGCAATTTATCTCTTTCTTTGTAATTGATTTCATAAGTTTTGTTTTCTTTAATTTCTATTTTCTTTGTTAGACAACAATTAATATTGGGAGATTTATATAGATAGTTAATTGAATATAACCACCTTAAGTAAGATTAATAAATGTTATAAGTTACAAGTATTACATTAATATAAAATATGTTCAATAAAAAACAATGAGTCTTTTATCACCAATATATACCATTAAGCCATATTTTGAGAAGAAAAAAATAAAGTTTTTTTTTTGTTAAACAAAATAAGGCCCTTTTTGGCCCATTTCAGCCCTATTTGGCCCTATTTGAGGGCCGGCCCGACCCAGCCCTTTCGGCACTAACGGATCGGGCTTTTCGGGCGGGTAAGGGTTAGCATATTTAAGCCCTGGCCCGACCCTACCCGGCCCTAAATTTTGTTGACTTTGACTAGGCCCGGCCCGGCCCGACCCTAAGCCCTAAAATTTAGGGTAGGGCCGGCCCTAGCCGGGCCCATGATGACCCCTACATGCAGATGCACTTCCGTTTTCTTTAATTAAACCAAAGTTGGTTTAATTAATTGTTAAGCCATTATCTCCAATAAGCTTCAATTTGCTGCCCCATTTTCATTTTTGTCTCATTTGCTTATGAGTGATCAAGTTTTGTCCCTTTCAATGTATTGACTCAAGGTTGACTTCCGTCTTTTTGTCGAAAACTCAATTTGCTCCAATTTCGCCTCATTTTCTCACGATTTCTATAACTCCGCTTATTTTCTACAAAATAAATAAAACTAGATTAATTACATAATAATTGACATGAGGATTAGCTTAATTCTAATGTTTTAGATGTAATTACACATATATAAATGCGTGTAATCACACCCCCACACTTGAACTTTGCTTGTCCCCAAGCAAACTAAAAGAAAAATAATCCAAAAATCTATTAACTCACAAACATAAAGATAGTGTAGTATTAGCCTTTCCAACCATAACCCTCGGAGAACTAATTATGTAGATGACCATGAAGTAGATATAAGCACAACATAAGAATTTTAAATTTGTAAGGCAATTAAGATGCACATGTGAGAAATGCTCAAGTATATGTATGTGTTGACCTTGTGTCAAATCAATCTACCATAATCAAATAGACATATAGAAGACTCGATATAACCCACTAAACTCACATAGGTTCACTAAATATTACCGCTCAAGTGTTTAGGGGTTATATGTGTTTCACTCAAAAGCAATTTCACAACATGCGCCGCCATATGCTTGCTCTTTGATCTCATCTCCACTAGGTAGCCCATAACATTCAAGATCAAGAGGTCTTTTATTTGGTTGTAATGAGGCTAAGGGCAAGTGGTTAAGAGAAATGAAGGATAAGGAAAGACAAAGTCCATAGAAGTCGATGAAGCAACTCTCTCTTGTAGAGATTTAAGACTTTTGCTTTCGAATGCTAAATCACTCACTCTAATCCCAATGTACAACCCGCTAACTAAACTATGTGACACCCTTCTTCTTCTTTTTTTTTTTTTTTTTTCAAGACAATTTTTTTTTCTACTTTTCTTTTCCTTTTTCCTTTTTATTTTCACAACTTCTTCTTCTTCTTCTTTTTTTATTTTTTTTTATTTATTTTTTTTTAAGAACTTTCTTTCCTAAACATATCACTCACCCCCACACTTATTCTTTTGTAACCTCACACTTTTGACTTTTTCTTTCTTTTGAAGCACTCAAACATAAAGTCATTCTCTCGAATCGCTTCACCAACTACCATGGAATGGTAGGATAAAAGTGTATAGGCTAGGTAGGAATTTGTGGGGCAAATGAATAAAAATGCTAAATAAATAAATAGGCTCAAAGTGGCAATCTAGTGGTAAATATTTTTGGGCACATGCTTCTTTGGCCATGGTGGTATATAGTCCTAATGCCTCCATCCTTTCTATCATATCACAAGCTAAAAGTAGCCTCGAGAGGTCTCAAGCAAGTTCTAGATACGCAATGTCATGAAATTGTACACACATGAAGAAAAAGTGAATGAACAATACATACACTATAGATATTAGGCTCAAAAGCTCACAAATAAGGCATGCAAGTCAATCAAATCATCTATATGCTTCTCTAATTATGATGAACTAACCTAACCATAGGCTATGTGCTCACATATAGTCAAGCATAGATCACATATGCACTCAATTACAAAACAAATTCATAGTCCTAGATCATGCTTAATCTATCCACAATCATAACAAGTTAAGTCCATGGCTCGTCATTGGGGTTGGAAAAGGCATTAACCACTAAAATATAATTACATAAAGCTAATCTAATTTTTTTTTCTTTTTTTTTTTTCTTCTTTTTTTTTAGTCGCCCGAGCCCTCACCCCCACACTTAAAACCAACATTGTCCTCAATGTTGTAAAGTGAGATCGAAAGCTAAAATCCGTGTCGGATTTAGGCATGAGAGTGAAGTTTGGGCGAAGGCACACAAAAATTAACTATGAAAATAAAAATCTAAATGCAGAGTAAAGTTACGGAAAACCCCCTTTGTCGACCCTCCATTGCTCACGATCCTTGGAGAAGACTAACATGAGACACCAACCTCAAGGCACAAGGCCTTGACTTCCTTTATGCATGCTCCATACTAGCTCAAGGTGCTCGTGAAAAGATCAACTCCATTGAAAAATATGTAGTGTCCAAGAGCAATGCGTCATAAATAGGCCATCAAAGAATAAGGATAAGGTCTCCATTAAGCACATGACCTTGACCACCTCCCAAATAACTCACAGCTGCCCATAGATTATCCTCCAAAGATGAAATGAAGTGCGAAGAAGTCCAACCAACCCGAGTGAACAAAACTAGTGAGTGCAGAAAACTATCAGCAATGACCTTTTTGTCTTCAAATGCCCATATCTCATACTCAGAAAAAGACAAAGAAGTGAGACCACTTGGAATGGAAAGTAGACTCAGATAGCTTTCTATCCATGTAAACTAAGCCACCTATCGTCAATTGAGAAAACCAAAGCTGGTCAAAACTGCCAACCTGTAATGAAGTCTGCTGCTGACCCTCAGTCACCAAAACTGCAATAAGTCGGGCTCTAGAGGTGAAAAGAGGGTGAGACCAATGACATATGAAATTAGACTCATAAGGCTACTTGATAGTAAAATTTCACTTAAATATCTGTTCTGAGTCAAAAATCGTTGGCCTCCAAACTCACTGATCTGTTCTACAGTTTCTGCTGTGCCCCTGTTTCTGGCCTCTGTCACTTGGAACACTATATCTGAAGCTAGGAAGGTTCAAATTAAAAACTGTTTTTCCAGCATATAGAGGACATATGAAGATACATCACTGAAAAATTGTAGCTCCAAATTGCTTGATATGTAGAGGATGTAGCTTCCCAAAGTCACTCTACAGTAGCTGTCTCTGTTCTGAGCTTCATGTATTGACCATTAAATAGCTAGAGTTCCAGTGACTGAAAGGGATTGAAATTTCGGCACATGACAATAGACATATAGGAGAATATATCCAGAAAATTTCAGCTCAAAGCACTAAGTAATTCAGAAGCTATTGCCATCCAAAGTCAACCGAACTTTCTAGACAGAAACTGCACACTACTACATTCTTGCTTTCTTCACACTTCCAACTCCGAACACCTGTCATCCTCCCAAAAAGATGGCTAAATAGCCTTATTGATGCAAAATAAACAAGAAAATTTCAAAACTTCCTAGGGTTGCCTCCCTAGAAGCGCTTGTTTTTAAAGACCCCAAGCCGGTCTATAGAACTTAATCTCTTCAAGGTGGCTCTTTCTTTCCACCACCACCCACACAAGCCTTAGTCGAACTAGAACCTCCACAAGATGATGCAAGAAACTTGATGTTCACTGGAGCGTTCCACTCAAGATACCCTTTCTTCTTCTTCTTTTTCAACCCACAAATCTCCTCTATTGTCTTGATTTGATTCTTTTGCTCCTCACTCAATGCGAGATCCTCATTCACATTTATCTCATCAAGAGTAGAAATTGCAAACACTTGGCAAGGAGAGGAAGAATTAGAAACCAATGGCTCTTGGTTGTGGTGTGGGGCTTGGTTCAATGGGCCAAATATTCTATCTCTCTTTGCTTCATTGCCCTTGACCAAGTTAATAGAAAGCACACTTTTTACCACATCCGGAGGGTAAATGGGTTCAAGCCTCTTGAGTAATACTTTTTCTCCCAACACCTTCATTTTGATAGTGCCCTTTTGAACATTAATTTTTATCCCCGCGGTCGCCATAAAAGGTCTACCAAGAATGATAGGTATGTCCTTGTCACAATGAGGCTCATCATCCATATCTAATACCACCAAATCCCCCGGTAAGTAAAACTTGTCAACTTTGATTAATACATCTTCAACAACACCCATGGCTCTAATGATGCTCCGGTCCGCAAGTTGCAAATATATAGGAGTGGCTTTAATAGGTCCAAGGTCAAGTTTCCGAAAAGTCTCAAAAGAAATAATATTAACACTTGAACCAAGGTCCATCAAAGCTCTATCAAAGACTTTCTTTCCAATAGTGCAAGAGATATTGAAGCTCCCTGGATCCTTGAGTTTTGGGGGAATCCGTCTTTGCAAGATAGCACTAACCTCCTCACAAATTTCAAACCGCTCATCATTCTTTATTTTCCTCTTATGGGTGCATAAGTCCTTTAAAATTTTTGCATAAACCGGCATTTGTCTAATGAGCACAATTAAAGGTATATTGACATTGACCTTCTTCAAAATATCATGCACTTCGGACATCAAGCCAACTTTCTTCTTTTTCCCACCCTTCACATTTTCCTTTCTTAGCACATTAGGGTAAGGAAGTTGAGGCTCCGGTGTACTCAAATCAAGAGGTGGATCAAAGGTGAGGCTCCCGGTGGTGCCCCTAAGGGTAGTCACTGTCCCACTAGGGTTCTTAGCCCTCAAGGCCTCGCCTAGTGATGAGTAGACCGGACCACTCCTATCCCTAGAGCTACCATGCACATGTAGGTCTTCCTCCTTATTTCTCCCCTCTTTTTCGGTAGAAGTAGACGGCTTAAAATCATGAGTGGGTCTAATGTCATCAAGAACCTTCCTAGAGGTGTCATCGGCCTTAGATGGGTCCCTAGCCTTCATGGCCTCACCATCTAATCTTGAGGCCGAGATATCCTCATCCCTAGAAGTATTCTTTCTCAATAGAGCTCTTTCCTTGCCACTATCAATCAAACCATATTTTCTCACATCATTCTCAAAGGACAAGAAACCATAACCACTATCAACAATAACTCCTCCGGAAGGTACATTTTCTTCCCTTCCGGCTACCTTATCCACCCCCTTATTTCTTCCTTTTGCATTCAAAGTCACATCACCCACTCCATGTTTACCGGAAGGTATATTTTCTTCCCTTCCGGTCCCATCCTCCTTATAAATCATGATGTGTATGCAATTGATCATCAACAACATGGCCAAGAGGTACATTTTCTTCTCTCTTGGCCCCATATGAGTGCAAATCATCATCATGCACAAATAAAGGATTTGAATGGAAACTAGAAGATGAGGGCATGTATACATGATTATCATATACCTTTCCCGAACGTAAAGTGGTGATGGCATTGCATTCATGGACTTTTCTTCTTGGATTTGGCTCCGGTTGTGAAGGTAGGGCTCCTTGTGGATGTGCTCCAAGCTCTTTTGCCATTTGACCCAATTGAACCTCCAACTTTCCCACACATTGTGCAAGTGAACTTTGACCTTGAGCGAGAATATTAAGAGTTTGATCGGTCTTTGCTTGGCTTTGTGTAAGAGAAGTATGACTTTGAGCTAGGGTGGCCAATATATCATCCATATGAGACTTCTTTGGTTCCGGTTGTGGTGCTTGCCTATTTTGAAATCCGGGAGGAGCATTTTGTGTAGGATTGGCACCTCCAAATGATTGAGAACTTTGACCAAATCCTTGAGTATCATGTGGGGCTCCTCCATAAGCATGTGTAGCACCAAAAGATGGCCCTTGGCCTTGAGAATTGTAATTAGATGCTTGCTGCCCATAATGATTTTGTCCACCAAATTGTGTATTTCCATGACCGTGGGGTCCAAAAGATGAAGAATTAAGGCCTTGATTCCCTCCATATGAATAAGAACCACCTTGGTGTGCATTAGAGGACCCTCCACCATCTTTCCATGAGAAATTTGGGTGATTACGCCAAACCGGATTATATGTAGTAGAATAAGGATCATTTCTTGGTGGCCTTTGATAAGAATTAATAGCTCTAACTTGCTCCTCAACAAATTCCGGAAATTGTGAAGCTAAGTGACAATCATGAGTAGAATGATTAGGGGACTCACAAATCAAGCAAAGATGTGAAGAAGTAACACTCTTGACATGTGAAGAAGACGAACCACTACCCTTTTGAGCTTGAAGAAGCATCTCAAATTTCTTATCAATCTTTGCTTCTAGCCTCTCAAGTTTAGAACTCATAACTCCATCATCTCTAGAAATATGAGAAACATCATATAAACCTCTACCACGAGGCTCCTTATCAATTTGGCCTCTAGACTCCATAGGATCATCACGGCCTCTAGTACCATATGCATGTGAATCTCGACCTCTAGATATGGTGTGGTCATCTCTACCTCCTCTTCTCCTTTGATGATTATCCCATTGACCGGATTGGGTAGCCACTTCCTCACAAGTATCCCAAGCGGCATTAGGACCTTTCTTAAGAAAATTTCCACCCGATGCATTGTCCAATCTCCTTCTATCATCAATAATCAACCCATTGTAGAAAGATTCGCAAAGAAGCCACTTGGTGAGTCCATGATGAGGGCAACCTAACTCAATATCCTTGAAGCGCTCCCATGCATCATAAAAAGTTTCATTATCCTCTTGAAAGAACTTGGTCAAGCTATCCCGCATATAAGTAGTCTGATGATGTGGATAATAAGCATTCAAGAAGACTCTTTGCATATCGGCCCAAGAGAGAATGGATCTTGGCTTGAGCTTATGAAACCATGTGCGTGCTTGATCTTTCAAAGAAAATGGGAATAATCGAAGCTTCAAACCCTCCAAGGTTAATCCTCCCAAGTGCATAGTGAAACATATGGCATCAAACTCAATTATATGATCATATGGCCTCTCACTAGCCATGCCATGGAAAGTAGGTAGAATAGACAACATGTTAGGCTTGATCTCAAAGTTGGCATTTGTCGGAGGAAGCACAATACAAGATGGAGCATTCACAATGCTAGGACATGAATAATGGCTCAATGGAATCTCCTCCTCATCTTGTGGTCCTTGACGCTCGTCACCCATATCTACTACTCGAATAGGAGACCTAGAAGGTGCTTGTGAGAGATGTCTTGGTCTCCTAACTCTCCTTGTTGGTCTTCCTCTAGGTAGTCTTTGCAAAGCACGACCACTTCTCAAATTGATAGGTAGTAGAGTGTCGCTCATATACCTACGAAGAACCAATAAGAAATCGAGTATCTCAATAACCAAAATATAAGCAAGATAAGCAAGATAAGCACCAATTCAACTCATGAAAAATTGACAAGTAATTAGAGGGGTGAAGAGAAATTAAACACAAGTAGTACTAAATTTGACTAAACTAACCGAAGAAATAAAATAAAATAAAATAAAATAAATAACAACTAAACAAAGAAACAAGAGATAAAGATAAAAATAAAAATAAAAATAAAAGTATGCTAAAAGTGACCCTAAATGCCAATTACCAAGGGATTAAGATCCGAAGACCCTAATCCCCGGCAACGGCGCCATTGACTTGGCTCATAAACTCTCGCAAGCGTACGAATCGTTGTCAAGTAAGGGAAATATTAAAACCTTGATTATCGTACCTCGGGGATTAGGTGTTGGACCTAACCGAGGTAATTGGCGCTAGAATGACTCAAAAGCATACAATGAAAAAGTAAAAATAAAAATAAAATAAAGTAAAATAAAATATTCACAAGGCACCAAGCCTCGGCAATGCTCGGCTTAGCTCACACTAAGCCTAATCAAAGCCACTAACTTGTAGCCCAAATGAGTTATGCATAAAGGAAGGTAGAATTTTGTTTGGGAGTTTTTAATTGGGAATTAACTAAATTAAAAGCAAACTAAAGTAAAAGCAAACAACTAATTATCAAGCAAGAAATTAAATTTGGATTTTCAAATTAATGGGAATATGGGAGTGTCGGGTGATTCACACTAACTATCTTGCAAATATCGGTGCCAATTTCATAAATGCATGCATTTCCTATATGTGTTAAGTCCCGTATTTAGTACCGGTCAAGGCTACTAAACCAATTATCATTTCGGTGTATCGATTATGCTGGTTAGGGCCACAATCAACTCTCTAACTTAGGCATTACACAGGTTAAGGCCGCAATATCTAAAATTAGAGGCCTAGAGTGCAAGATAATAGAGACCCAAGCAAGCTTAGCTACAATTAAGCTAGCTAATGGTTACCACACTTAAATCCTAGATGCAACAAGACCAATAAGTTGTCAATTTATCAATCTATTCATCACAATTGCCCACAACATAATTTCAAAGGGGTGACAAAGCCTAGAAACATGCTTCTAAGGACCAATACATTCAGATTTAAAGCATACACAATGAAAATTGCATTTATTAAAATTAAAGCATCAATATTTATACAAGATGAGTTAGGGCTTCACAACTCTAACTCCCAAAATTGAACTACTCACAACCCATTAGCAAATACATCATCAAATACATAAGAAATTAAGAGAAATGATAGAGGAGAGAGGAACACAAGCTAGGCTCACAATTTGCTATAGGCAAATATAAACCTAACTTGATATTAAGCTCCTACTCTTTACCAAGCCAAAATTTTTTTGTGGTGATGAAGCCTTGATGATGTGTAGTGAAAACCCCTTGAGTTTCCCTTCAAAGAATGAAAATTGGTGATGAAAATTTAAAATGGGAAGAGAGAGATATGGAGGTGGAGGTGATGTGTCTCGGTGAAGAAGAAGAAGAGTGGGTAATGGTGGAGTGCAGCTACTATTGAAGAGAGAGAGAGAAGAATAGGGTAATGGTGCGGTGTTGAGTGAGAGGAAAAAGCGAATGGATCTGGGGGTCTGCGGGACTTTCTAGGGTGAGTCCCTCGAAAGGGTGAATGGTGATGAATATATATGTGTGGCTGATGTGTTCCGTTCGTACTTGAGAGAATTAAGGTTAATTAAACAATGGGCTGGGCTGAGGTGATGGACTACGAATGGTTGGCACGCTGTGGTGGCTGGGAAAGAAAGGAAGAGTGGATAAAATAGGATCTGCAGCTGGCACGTGGGTATAAAGAACAGCCCAAATATGATGGCTATTCAATTAGTTTAATTAACCCACACATGCAGATGCACTTCCGTTAGAAAAGTTAGTTTAATTAATTGTTAAGCCATTATCTCCGATAAGCTTCAATTTGCTGCCCCATTTTCATTTTTGTCTCATTTGTTTATGAGTGATCAAGTTTTGTCCCTTTCAATGTATTGACTCAAGTTTGACTTCCGTCTTTTTGTCGAAAACTCAATTTGCTCCAATTTCGCCTCATTTTCTCACGATTTCCGTAACTCCGCTTATTTTCTACAAAATAAATAAAACTAGATTAATTACATAATAATTGACATGAGGATTAGCTTAATTCTAATGTTTTAGATGTAATTACACATATATAAATGCGTGTAATCACAAAGTTTCACGTGAATCGATCCAAACAACCACCAAGGTTCGATCAAGGAGGCTACTCTGAGCTCAACCAAGAAGACTTGAAGCCTCGCCGACGTCGGAACAAGGATTTCCGACCGGGTCCGAAATCGCCCAACTGCGCAGCCTTCTACCGCTGCCGCCACCGAGAATCGGTCACCACAAGGACGACCAGACGGAGGAGACGAACTGATCTAGTAAGTTTCGTCGCTGGAGACCGCCGCAGTTCGCCGGAAAAGTCGGGTCGGATCGTCCGGGTTCAGGTCAGGTCAGCCGGATAATTTCGATTTTGAAGGTGCAGCCGAGAGAGAAGAGAGAGAAAGAAGTATTTCCGGAATTGGAAATAATGAAAATAGTAAGTTTCTCCTTCAGGAAACTTCTATTTATACCAAAATGGAAATTCCTTCCAATACCCATAACTTTCTCATACGAACTCCGATTCTTGCGTTCCACATGTCCACGAACTCGTATCGATGCACTCTACAACTTTCGTGAAGGAAGTTTTTGGAGAATCCCAACGAATAAAAAGTCAACCTATGCGCCATCCCTAAAGTCACACTTTACGAATAGAAATTCGTCCGAAATACTTCCGCTCCATTCACGAGCCACGAAACTGTCCAATAAACATAAAATTAATTCCGGAAAATCCTCGGAAAATAAACACGAATTTCTGGGGCATCACAGCTGCCTTGTTATGTATTGAAGACGCAACAGGAGTTTCGAGGTGAGTAATCTCACAAGGTTCATTAATGAACGGAATACCTTTATTTTTTAGAGTTATTTAGTAACTGCAAACTATAGTTAGTATTAGTAGGCATTCCTAAGCGGATGACTACATATATATATATATATTTATGTGAAATATATATGTTTTGGTGGGTTTGTGAATTATGAAAACAATATGCATGAAATGATGCTTTTTATGGTTTTGGGTTGTGGCTTTTGGAAAACAAATGATTGTAGAAATGTTGATTTCGATTAGTTTTGAAAAGAGTTGAGATTTGAGAAAAGCGTTGAGATTTGTGTATTTGTGGAACATTTTAGTTCGCGGTAGGTTATTTAAATATGGGTCTTATACCGGGAGTAATTGATAGGGGTCAATTACGGGGAATCTTTCATTTTAGATTCGTGTAACATTTTGGGTCCACTGCGACTCCTTTAAATGTTTTGGTATTTATACCGTGGATTCAAAGACTTACGAGTTGAGGATCGTGGATCACAAAATGTGATCGTGGGTGGGAAAATAAGGAATTCACGCCTTTGGCCGGGTTAGTGAATACGATCAGTTAGAGCTCTAGTCTGTCCACCGTGCTTTGTTTCTTGATTGAAATGTGATTTGTTTATTGATTTAAACGTGATTCGTGTGAGTTTATCTTGTGCTTTGTTTCTTGATTGAAACATGATTTATTTATTGATTTAAACGTGATTCGTGTGAGTTTATCTCGTGCTTTGTTTCTTGATTTAAACTTGATTTGTTTATTGATTTAAACGTGATTCGTGTGAGTTTATCTCGTGCTTTGTTTCTTGATTGAAACGTGATTTGTTTATTGATTTAAATGTGATTCGTGTGAGTTTATGTCGTGATTTGTGTGAGTTTATCTCGTGATTCGTGTGGGTTTATCCCGTGATTTGTGCAAGTTTATCTCGTGATTCGTGTGAGTTATTCTCGTGGTTGGTGTGAGTTGTTTCTTGATTGAAACGTGTGAGTTATTCTCGTGATTGGCGTGATTTGTGTGTGGTTTGAGTTACTCATACGGGCTTGCAAAAGCTTATCGGGTTTGTTGTGTGACAACCCGGTACACTATTCAAACGGTGTAGGGGTTAATCCTAGTTGAAGCTGAGGTAGCTTGTTGGCGGCAGAATAGGTAGGAAGCAATTTTGGTTGGTTTTGCCATTGTCATGACTTCCGCTATGTAGTAAACTCTGAGGAGCATTTACGTTTTAATTTGTTGTTGACAATTTAATTCGTAAGCTTATGTAATATATGACTTTGTGGGCGGGTCAATATTGACATAGTGGTTTCAGGGCATCAATACGTATGTAGTTTAAAAGGAAAAGGGAAAAAGTTTCCAGGTGCTTGGTATTGATGGTTGAACGATCACGCATATGTAATTATGGGATTATATATCGATTTTTATTTGTGTTAAATATCAGGGGTGTGACATCCCTGCATGGTCCCCACCACATTCGAGTAATATTATTGATTAGAATCACCACATGACACAGTACTACGGGACCATAGAATAATTCCTCCACATAATATTGGAATGGGGGAGAGCTCTAATCTACCTTTACCAATTCCTTCGTCGGCACACTATACATTTGAATTTTGACCCTAAATCAGTTTTACCAATCAAAGTAAACTAGAAAGCTAAATAAAGGGGAGATGAAAATTGCCAAAAAGAAGAAATTCTTTGTGAAGCAAAGAATTGCCAAACCAAAATGTCTGAACCTTCTCTCTTCTCGATTGTGCTATTGCGTTGCCATTCTCTTAATTATTCATAGAGCTTATCCAATGTACGATGAACAAATGAATTATGGTATAAGATTTATCTTAATCTGCCCAAAAAAAAAAAAAAGGAAAATATAATTTTTGGGGATCAAGTTCATTGGTGTGATGTAATAAGAAATTGATAGGTGAAAATATACAATAGCATCTAAGCAATGGGAGGAATTAATAAGCCCACAAAATATGACACAAGTTTTTACCCTATTATTATGGTGGTGACATACTTCTTGTGATTGCTGGAGGCCAAAATTTTATATTAATTTGATAGACGAACTTCTATTCCCTACAATTAAATTTATCATAAAAATGCTTGCAAGAATGTTTCTGACATGGTAGCTAGAAGTACATGAGAGAAGTTTTCTAGGTCAGCTTTTAGGCGGTAGATATTACTGTAGACCTGTAGTTGAGAAAGACTGGAATTTTATGGCTATTGATTGGTTTAAGAACATTAAACCTTGGAACCGATTTTGGATAGGGAGTTGGAATTTTTTGGTTTGCTTGAATTTTTCTTATGGAATGATTTTTTAGAGGTTCTTTAATCCCTTTAAAAGAAACAAAAAGCCTCAATTTATAAGCTAAAGGAAACTTGTTCATTTCTTGCATGCCATTTTGGGATAAGGAATAAAAACTCTAGTATGCATGTGAGTGAAATGAGGAAGAAAAGAAGTAGAAGGAGAAGAAAGTGAGAAATTATGAAGAGGTGAAGGTGAGAGTTTATAAGAAAAAATTAGGGAAATGGGCGTGACAAATAGAGGTGGCAACCGGGCCGGACCGGCCTTGCTCGGCCCATTTTAAGCGGGTCTATTCGTGTTTTATGCCGTGCTCGGACCGGCTCATTTATTATCATCCCGAACTCATGCTAGCCCATTTACTTAAACATTAAGCCCGGTCTGGCCCATGGCTTGAGCTCAAATCGTACCGGGCAGTGCTCGTGCCTGCCAATTATAAGGCACGATTTAAAAATTTTAATTTGAGTAAATAAAAATTGATTTTACTTAACTATTTAAAAAATTAAAATAAATAAAGTTCTATAACATTTTTCTTAATGTTAGTTTTTAAGATTAGTCTTATAATAATTTTTAATATTCCGCCATAAGAAAGAAAGAAAGAAAAAGTAACTCAAAAATTTATTGTTTTTTAGTTTTTTTTTTAATCACACCCAAATCGGGTGCCAATATATTGCATCACAAGGAAAAATATGCCGTTAAATACCCTTCCCCAGTAGACAAGAAGACCCACTCAGTTAAAGACATAGACATAGCGGGACTCCTCCTTATTTAATACTACTCTAGAGGTGCTAGAGACACATCAAAGTGCTTAGATCCTTAAAAACTTAGGGAATTATTAATTGAAAGTAAAAGGCTACTAACATAGGATCCCAAAAAGATAAAAAAGAGAATTAGTATGGGCCTAGGGCACAAAACCCCAACGCAAATCACTAAGTCCAAGAAACAGCCCAAATAAAATAGTGGGCTCAAAGCCCAGCAGACCGGCTTAACAGGCCCGACCCACACTATGTCAATAAACTCATCAGACAACAGTCATCGGCTATTGTCTGATTCAGAAAATTTCTATTGTCTAGTAGCCTAATATCTCTTAGGCCTTCAGATGACATATATTACCCATGATCTGTATTTCACTCAAACAACATAGGCCGGCCAATAATCTGTTGTCTGATTATGTCGAGATATGCCGAATTATGACTTTCTGAGGTTAAAGATGCAACAAAACGAAAGTTATATGTTGTTATAAAAGATTATGCACAACATCTTTTCATAAAACTCTATCGTTTATATTTCATTAAGACGACAGAAATCTGTTGTCTGAACATATGGAAATTTGAACTATCTTGGATTTTTTCTGTTGTGTGAATCAATTGTGGACAACATATAAATTAGAATGTTTTATTGTTTAATTTTGAGTAATAAGATAGAATTATGTCGTTTGAAAATATAGAGGCTTGAACTTTCTTGGGCCTTTCTATTGTGTGATTCAATTAAAAACCACAATTATCTGTTGTCTGACTAGCATAAATAATACAATTGGTCTGCTTCATCTGTGGTTTACGGTGATTTCAGACAACAGACATTTGCTTAAATTTTGTAGTTTGATGTTGGTTTGGATGTCAACTTTAATTGGTTTTGATTTCTGTCTTAGAAAGAGCATTTGCACGACACAATTTTAGAAAAATTGGTCTATTTATTTGAATATCATCATGAGTCATTACAACCACGAAAGTGAGTTCTAGATATGTGCACAAAATGATTCCTAACTACTGATCTACCACAGACATACAACACTAGTGATCTGAAACTTGACAACATGCTTGCCCATTCAACCCAGACTTGATCAATGTCCAAGTAATCTCCAACTCGATAGTCATCCTTCATAAGTAATATTCAAGTGTAAGAAAAGGTATAATAGAAGAAGCCTAAAAGGGAAGATCTGGGGAGGGGGAAAAAGGATAAGGGATTACCTCTTCAAGTTTGCAGAACTTGTACAATTCATCAACATATTCAACAACTGCTAGTTCCAACATCTGTATTGTCGTGACAACATGTTTTCCATGGATGTTGCACTTATAGATCATCACTTTCTGAGCCAAAAAGATCTCTTCTATTGGAATTTGGAATTTCCATTCAATGATCACCTCGTGCCACCACGAATGCATCTGAATTTGCAAGGATATCATCAAAGTTTGCGACTCCTGCCTGATTCTCCACCTATCAATAAAATTTTGGAAGTATAAAGAACAAGAACTAAAATTCGTTAACCATTTATACCAACCAGAGTATCATCACTGCTGACCACTATATCATATAAATAATATGATGCAAAAATAGAATGGTAAAAGTCCGGTTATAGAGCCTTTGAATGAAGGCCAAAGAAACAAGCATCGAATTTGAGTGGAATAATACAAAGCATGCAGGGTTATTGACCTAAATTTAACATAATACTTTACACCATCTGATAAATTGAGAGGTGCATGTTAGACAAGAATTCACCATCTCAGGTCAAATACAATCTTTAAAAAAGAATCAGTATAAACATGCTTTCTGTTTGAACACAAAATTAACATTTTTCTCGACGAGGGGGACTCGAAGAAATCGGGCCAATATCCGTGGCCCAAGTTATATATTTTCGACAAGTTCGGAAAATATTTTTTAGAGGCTGAAAAAGCCTACTTAGTGGCCAAGCAATTTTGAAGCAAAACTGGATATTTAATTATCATATATTAACTAATTAATGGTGGTTTATTGGGTTGATTACCAAGATTGTGCAAAGAGATAGCAATCACGTTGCCCATGCAAATATTCATATATTCCCATGCAATTAATGTGCAATGGCATATATAGGAGCATGCAATCATGGTTGATTGTGGTCATCAAGGAAGGTATATATATATATATATATATTTGCCCATGCATGTTAGGTCCTACGGTGGGCCAAACAAGGAAAGAATCATGGTTGCTCATGAAATTAAACATGGAGCATGAGGAGCAATTAATAATACATATCACATACATGGATAGATTCCTTTGCATGGTGGGCTATCATCCTTCTCTACCAATGGTAAGCAAGCAATCAAGGTCTCATGTAATTGAGGATGGCTGGACGTGGGAGAGATAGTAAGCATGCAATCATGCTCGATTGTTGTTAACAAGGAATATATATATATATATATATATATATATATATATATATAGGGCTAAATACTGGTTACTACCCTGTGGTTTAGGTCCAAAATCAATTCAGTCCATGGACTTCTAATTTCATCAAAAACACCCCTGCACTTTCAATTTTGATCTAATAGGTCCAATTCGTTAATATTTTGTTATGGGTTCAAGTTATAGTTGGATTATTTGTTGAAAAACTATTTATTTTTAATAGTAGGACTCACTCGTTAATTGACTAGAGGTGACCCGCAGACACCACATCATAAAACATAGGTCATAAATGAGCCACATTAACAAGTTAAATAACTCAATTGTCGGAAAACTAACAAATTAGACCTATTAGATCAAAATTGAAAGTGCATGGATGTTTTTGATGAAATTAGAAATACAGGGACTGAATTGATTTTGGACCCAAACTATAGGGTAATAATCTGTATTTAGCCCATATATATATATATATATATATATATATATATATATATATATAGGATCATGGACGTACAAAAGGTCAAAAGCCATGCATGAATCAAGGCTTCGTGGGGCTACACATATATATGCATGCAATTAAAGACTGTTGTAGGAGTCTTCGCGAAGATACCTTGCGAAGATATATATGAACATATATAGGTGCATATCATACTGTTCGTATCCAAGAAGATTACGTCCAGAACTCCAAAAGGTAATTAACCTTGCCTAGAAGGTTTGTGATGCCCCAGAAATTCGTATTTATTTTCCGAGGATTTTCCGGAATTTAAATTATGGGTATCGGACGGTTTCGTGGCTCGTGGACGGAGCGGAAGTGTTTCAGACGAATTATTTATTCGTAAGCTTGTGTAATATATAACTCTTTGGAGCGAGTGTATATTAACTTTGGGGGTTCAGGGCATCAATATGTGTGTAAGTTAAGGGAAAAAGATTTCAGGTATTTTGTATTGATGACTGGACGTTCACGCATATATAATTATGGGGTTATATATATCGATTTTCATGTGTGTAAAATCAGGGGCGTGACAGTTTGGTATCAGAGCGTAAGGTGCATATTTGGTGACAATCAATACTCCTCGAGTGATGGCCCGTCTGCAGCGGATCCCCATCTGATGCTCTTCGGTATTGATATAGTCATTGGGTATGCAATGAGTGTTGGAATGTGAGTCTTCAGGGTAGTGTGGGCTCAGTGAATAAGTTGTAGGAGCTTAAGGTAGTTTCTAGGAGTTATAGTCTTTTGAGGAATGGGGACCTTTAGATTTAACTCGAGATTTACGTAGGGGATAGAATTGTATCTTCTGACGTAGTAAGGTGGTTGATTTAGTCATGTTGTTGACTTATACTTGTAGTTGGAAGTTGTACAAGTATTAATCACAGGTTGTTATGCTTCTTAGGTGATGGATTCACAAGGAGGCCGAGCTAGGGGTCGAGGTAGACCCAGAGGCAGGGGTAGAGCCCGAGGTAGGGGCAGGATTCCTCCTCCTGTTGAGGAGATATTCGAGGATGAGGTCGATGCATCGAATGTTGAGCTTCCTGTTCCACCTGTTGTGGAGGTTGCGAATGTTGTGGATCCCACTCGTTTGTCGAAGTTGGCAAAGGAGATTTCGAGGTTGGGAGGAGTTCCATTCCAGGGAGGTACGGATCACATGTTGGCGGATCAATGGATTGAGAACATGAAGACCTACTTCGAGATGGTCGTCTGCGACGATATTGAGAAGAGGAAGATTTCCACATTTATGCTCCAAGGAGATGCACGGGTGTGGTGGAATGGCACACAGAGGGTGATGGACGTGTCCACCTTGACTTGGAATGAATTTGTGGAACTGTTCAGGAAGAAGTACTTTCCGCCTTCTGTGAGGGAGTATGAAGCTGAGTTTTCAAGGTTGTACCGCTTTGTGAGGCAGATGGATGCTGAGAGCTTAGCTATGAAGTTTCAGTGGGGACTGAATGCTTCGATCAGGCGCGATGTCGCTGTTCTGGAACTGAAGACGGTGGAGCTCATTTTCGTTAAGGCTATGACCATTGAGCAGGAGAACCTGATCTTCCAGGAGCAGGAGTCGGCTGAGAAGGACTCCCGAAGGAAGGGAAAGGCAATTGCTGAGTGCGATGGAGGGACTGATAATCTGGGAGGGTCCTGGAAGAGGCGGAGGACTCATTTCCAAGCGCCGGCTAGGGAGGCAGCTGCACCTGTAGGGGCTGCACCTGCAGGGCAGGTGGCACCCGTGAGGTGTTTCAATTGTAATGAGATGGGCCATACTTCTAGGTTTTGCACGAAACCGAAGAACATTGTATGCTTTAGATGTGGCCAGGCAGGGCATTACTCCAGGGATTGCACCCAAGCACAAGGTAGGGGACAAGGGAATCAACAGAGGCAACTACCTCAGGGAAATGCGAGGGTGCTTGCTGTTGGTCAGCAGGGTGCTAGGGAAGGAGGTACCTTATCTATTTCTACTTGGGTTGTTAGATTGATGTGTGATAATTGTGTACTTCTTTCTGTGTGTTGTGTTGGGTTTTGCCTGTTGTCTATAGTTAGACTTTTGAGTATGGCATGTAGCATGGTGTGATGCATCCTTCATTGTTGTGGTAGTAGGGGATCTATACCACTTTGGTTGTGATTACAATGACAGGTGATGATATATGTGGGGGTCAGGCAGTGCCGGACCTTAGCTTGATTTTGTGTTCCCAGGTTGGGTAGACACTTATTAGGTTGTGAAACAAAGGCACGATTTGAGTTGAAATGAAGGTTTCATTTTCAATTCTTGTAATGTAAGGTTTACATTAACGATAATGTGATACAGATACTACCGTGATGACAGGATTTTGGACTCTTGTGTGGTCTGTAATGTGGTGCTACAGCCACAGAGGCTTTGTTAGATAGTGTACAAGGATGAGATCCATGAAATGTTTGGGTTACCACCAAGTGGTGTGGTAAAGATTCCTAATGTCGTGATACTAGGTAGGGTACCTGTATCCATTAATGAGCTAGGTATGTTGTAATGTGAGACAAGAACAGGTTGTTGCGAGATGAGATTTGGATTTGAGCTTGGTTTATGCGTACTTGTGGGTGTGGTACGTGTAAATTTCGGGACGAAATTTCTTTAAGGGGGGTAGAATGTGATGCCCCAGAAATTCGTATTTATTTTCCGAGGATTTTCCGGAATTTAAATTATGGGTATCGGACGGTTTCGTGGCTCGTGGACGGAGCGGAAGTGTTTCAGACGAATTATTTATTCGTAAGCTTGTGTAATATATAACTCTTTGGAGCGAGTGTATATTAACTTTGGGGGTTCAGGGCATCAATATGTGTGTAAGTTAAGGGAAAAAGATTTCAGGTATTTTGTATTGATGACTGGACGTTCACGCATATATAATTATGGGGTTATATATATCGATTTTCATGTGTGTAAAATCAGGGGCGTGACAGTTTGGTATCAGAGCGTAAGGTGCATATTTGGTGACAATCAATACTCCTCGAGTGATGGCCCGTCTGCAGCGGATCCCCATCTGATGCTCTTCGGTATTGATATAGTCATTGGGTATGCAATGAGTGTTGGAATGTGAGTCTTCAGGGTAGTGTGGGCTCAGTGAATAAGTTGTAGGAGCTTAAGGTAGTTTCTAGGAGTTATAGTCTTTTGAGGAATGGGGACCTTTAGATTTAACTCGAGATTTACGTAGGGGATAGAATTGTATCTTCTGACGTAGTAAGGTGGTTGATTTAGTCATGTTGTTGACTTATACTTGTAGTTGGAAGTTGTACAAGTATTAATCACAGGTTGTTATGCTTCTTAGGTGATGGATTCACAAGGAGGCCGAGCTAGGGGTCGAGGTAGACCCAGAGGCAGGGGTAGAGCCCGAGGTAGGGGCAGGATTCCTCCTCCTGTTGAGGAGATATTCGAGGATGAGGTCGATGCATCGAATGTTGAGCTTCCTGTTCCACCTGTTGTGGAGGTTGCGAATGTTGTGGATCCCACTCGTTTGTCGAAGTTGGCAAAGGAGATTTCGAGGTTGGGAGGAGTTCCATTCCAGGGAGGTACGGATCACATGTTGGCGGATCAATGGATTGAGAACATGAAGACCTACTTCGAGATGGTCGTCTGCGACGATATTGAGAAGAGGAAGATTTCCACATTTATGCTCCAAGGAGATGCACGGGTGTGGTGGAATGGCACACAGAGGGTGATGGACGTGTCCACCTTGACTTGGAATGAATTTGTGGAACTGTTCAGGAAGAAGTACTTTCCGCCTTCTGTGAGGGAGTATGAAGCTGAGTTTTCAAGGTTGTACCGCTTTGTGAGGCAGATGGATGCTGAGAGCTTAGCTATGAAGTTTCAGTGGGGACTGAATGCTTCGATCAGGCGCGATGTCGCTGTTCTGGAACTGAAGACGGTGGAGCTCATTTTCGTTAAGGCTATGACCATTGAGCAGGAGAACCTGATCTTCCAGGAGCAGGAGTCGGCTGAGAAGGACTCCCGAAGGAAGGGAAAGGCAATTGCTGAGTGCGATGGAGGGACTGATAATCTGGGAGGGTCCTGGAAGAGGCGGAGGACTCATTTCCAAGCGCCGGCTAGGGAGGCAGCTGCACCTGTAGGGGCTGCACCTGCAGGGCAGGTGGCACCCGTGAGGTGTTTCAATTGTAATGAGATGGGCCATACTTCTAGGTTTTGCACGAAACCGAAGAACATTGTATGCTTTAGATGTGGCCAGGCAGGGCATTACTCCAGGGATTGCACCCAAGCACAAGGTAGGGGACAAGGGAATCAACAGAGGCAACTACCTCAGGGAAATGCGAGGGTGCTTGCTGTTGGTCAGCAGGGTGCTAGGGAAGGAGGTACCTTATCTATTTCTACTTGGGTTGTTAGATTGATGTGTGATAATTGTGTACTTCTTTCTGTGTGTTGTGTTGGGTTTTGCCTGTTGTCTATAGTTAGACTTTTGAGTATGGCATGTAGCATGGTGTGATGCATCCTTCATTGTTGTGGTAGTAGGGGATCTATACCACTTTGGTTGTGATTACAATGACAGGTGATGATATATGTGGGGGTCAGGCGGTGCCGGACCTTAGCTTGATTTTGTGTTCCCAGGTTGGGTAGACACTTATTAGGTTGTGAAACAAAGGCACGATTTGAGTTGAAATGAAGGTTTCATTTTCAATTCTTGTAATGTAAGGTTTACATTAACGATAATGTGATACAGATACTACCGTGATGACAGGATTTTGGACTCTTGTGTGGTCTGTAATGTGGTGCTACAGCCACAGAGGCTTTGTTAGATAGTGTACAAGGATGAGATCCATGAAATGTTTGGGTTACCACCAAGTGGTGTGGTAAAGATTCCTAATGTCGTGATACTAGGTAGGGTACCTGTATCCATTAATGAGCTAGGTATGTTGTAATGTGAGACAAGAACAGGTTGTTGCGAGATGAGATTTGGATTTGAGCTTGGTTTATGCGTACTTGTGGGTGTGGTACGTGTAAATTTCGGGACGAAATTTCTTTAAGGGGGGTAGAATGTGATGCCCCAGAAATTCGTATTTATTTTCCGAGGATTTTCCGGAATTTAAATTATGGGTATCGGACGGTTTCGTGGCTCGTGGACGGAGCGGAAGTGTTTCAGACGAATTATTTATTCGTAAGCTTGTGTAATATATAACTCTTTGGAGCGAGTGTATATTAACTTTGGGGGTTCAGGGCATCAATATGTGTGTAAGTTAAGGGAAAAAGATTTCAGGTATTTTGTATTGATGACTGGACGTTCACGCATATATAATTATGGGGTTATATATATCGATTTTCATGTGTGTAAAATCAGGGGCGTGACAAGGTTGCTACGACAGAGTTAATTTCTTATCGCCTACGATATAATATCAAGACTATTAAGAGTTTTGATTTGATTCGAGGCCAATAACTGTGGCCTAAAATATAGTATTTCATTCCTACTTGGAAAGTGAATCTGCAGCGAGTAGCCTATATATAGAGGCTAAGATAGAACAAAAAAAAAACAACTCCTCAATCAATCGCACAGATTATCAAAGCCTCCCCGGAGCAAACCTACCTGCAACCTAGTTGCAACCCAGCGAAGCAAGGGTAACACACTCGCAACCCAACGAAGCTAAAGATATGCTTTAGCAAACCCGTGCTTTCTCCGAACTTTCCAATGATTGCTCTGCTCAACCTACAACGTTGAGTATCGATTCGGTGACGCGAAGAGATCACAACACTAGTCCTTACCAGTAAGGCAAGAAGTCCTTTTCTGGAAGGCAGATAAAAGAACCTGGTGATGAGGTTGGTGGTCTCCTCGTCCACAACGTTTGAGAAGAAGTCAGGTCAAGGAATTTCCCGACGACTGCACCCCACGGTGCTGGCACTCTCGTGCACTCAAAAGAGACAGTTTGCACCCAGACTGGTTTTGGAGCCAAACACTTTCTTAAGTACATGTGTACCTACAAGAAATCACCCTATTTTAAAGGGTCAACACTCAGAGATAGATGTCAAACCTGTAAAAAGTAAACTTCCAACCACAATAAATATCAGACAAGATCAAATTATAGTTGGCATGGCTCAAAAATGATAAAGTTAATTGCCGATACGGCTAAAATAGCCTCACAATTTAACCCTGTAAAATGTAGTTGTCAATATAAGATAAGCAGGGATCCTTCAGTCTGGGGATTGTAGGGTACACCTACACAAAAAGGTCAATTAACAAATAAAAGAATAAAATGGGGGTTTTGAAATTTGGTTCCTAAAATCTACTTAAAATAAAAAAGAAACAAATAAAACTATCTACAATGATCGACTTCTTCACACTCAATCAGAATTTTCAAACCATATCAACATGCAACGAATTGTTTCAATCTATACAACCTAAAATCGTGCCAACACTAAATATCATAAATGAATTTGAAGTACAAGTCTGAAGAGATCGAGTACCACTCTAATTCTTCTTTTTAATCTCCTAAGTTAGGAAAAGTCCATAACTTAAAATATTTCATATAAAACATTACGTTAATACTGAAGAGCATCCGTCAACATTAAATATGAATCATTAAGTGCAATTAGAATTCTGAATTCAAACATGTATGCATCCATAAGAAGTTACAAACACACAAACATGTAGCATATATATATTCTCGACCATTGTGCATAGCCTTTACCACTTTAATTTCTGCCCTAAAATGATTAGGTGAATTAGAACACAAATTTGACTTTATTAACCTGCATATTAACATCATTGTTGAACCAAAATCATATACTTAAAGATATAAAAGTATGGCACAAAATCAGATTGTAAAAATATCATAAACAAATCAAGAACATAAAAAAAAAAATTCTGAAAATTACTAACATAAACTCATTCTTAACAAAAATCCAACTCCAATAACAAAGTTCATAAACAAAATCTGAAATTCAATACTAAAGAGTATGAAAACAGAAATAAGGGCCATGGATTACACTTTTTGATCTTCAAGGAAGCTTGGAGAACATCAAGAGAACACAAGGCTTGGCCTTCAAGAACACGAACAGCCTTGGAGAAGTCCTAAAGCTCTTCACGGCAAGAGGTTTTTTCTGAATTTTGGAGAGGGTTTTGGAGAGAAGAGAGCTAGGCTAATGAACTAAATTTTGTGTGAAGAAGTGATGCTCTTGTTGTCAAGAATTGTTGCTATTTATAGTGGAATTCTCCTCTCTTGTGATGCAATCATGGCCAATCATCTAAAGGTGATTTCTCCTCCAAATTTTCTTGATTTTCTCATGACAAAGTCTTGATTTTTCTGATCTCTTTTCCCCTTAATGACTCATTGTATATTCCTTAAATAGTGACCAGATACATCCCTTATTCCTCTCCTTTGAATTGCACTGATATCTTCTTCCAATTGTGCACATAATGAACTCCTACAATCAAGAAAAATTAGAATTTAATTAGTGTTATAATCAATAGTAAATAAGATAATTAGGAATAAATATTGACTATAAACACTCCATTTTATCTCCTTGAATTCTTCCTGATTTATGCAAGTTTTCTTTTCTTTTAAGTTTTCCTTAATTTCATCAGTCAAGAGTTCTTAATGTGATAGACTCTCTTTAAAATAAGAAAATCAGAAATAGGAAAGTCAAAAGGAAGAAAGTTTCCCTAAAGCAAAATAGGAAATATTTCCTAAAATGAAGGAGGAAAGTATCTAAAATGACTTGTCCTTAATTTATGCTCATTTCTGCTCTTTTTCTCCTATTTTCTCCATTTCCTTCCTTGAAGTACCTAAAAACAGAAACTATGTTATAATTAGTAATTTTAAGAGAATAACTTAGCCAAATGAGGAAAAATACATATTAAAAATGTCTCACTTTGTGCTCTTATCAATTGCCAAAAACAAAAAAACAAAAACAAAAAATGCTAAAGCTACTATAAACTTTGACATCAGCAGTAATACATAATATCAACAGTTCCTTACCTGCATTTCACGGTGGCCACAATTTAACCATGAAACTCCCTCGATAAGATTTGTTTCCTTCTCCAATTGACCACATGTAACCCAAAAAAAATCAACAAATTAGTGAGCACCCTTTCACGTCTATCATCCAAATCAAAAAAGCTATCATTCAGAGGCAAATATGTCTGCAGACATCTATATACATAACATGTTTCATAAGAAAACTAACCCAAAAAAAAAAAAAAAAACAATTGCAAAACACATGCAAAATGCATAGTGCAGGATGAAGAATTGTTTTCACTAAATTAATCTCATTTATCTACAAATCCTGAGTGCACAACCATCTGATAATAGTAGTATTTAATGGAGTAACTAAAGAAATATAACTACAAAACATTCCTTTACCTGTAATTTTGGAGGAGTGAAAGGTGTCAATTCACCAAATTATATCAAAAGAAAAACCTCATTACTTGAGAGCTGCCATGCGTCTAGGTCCAGCCATCACACCCCTACGAAACCAAGTTCGTAACCAAATCAGAGCCATATGTCTACCCTCCTAATAATATGAAAGGTAATAATTGCACTTGTATCTTGTTGAGAGTACCTTATACATATTCAACACAATGCTCTCTCACTAATTGTTCATGCCGCCATATGTTGCTCGCTAAATATGTTGGATCATTTACCAGCACCAGAAAAGCCACAAAAAAAAAAAAACTACACTATTCACATGACGAATCAGACTTATTTAGGCCAGATCACACAAGTTTTGTGAAATACTCTTATAAGAACAAATAAAAACCAAAAGAACCACATAAGCCAATCCCTAATTTCTTTCTCCGTCTTTGGCTTCTGCAGGTTGACTTTGATTTCCCAAACATGTACAAATACTATCTAAATTTCTAAACATACTAAATGTGAAAGCAACTAACTGATATAACTATTTAATCATTACCGGTAAAAAATGGAACAAATAGAAAACTATGAAGGACTTGTAGGAAATTGGCCCATTTTAACATTGATACTTCATGACTACAGAATGCTTTGACTACATGATCAAGGCAAGTGAGATTAACAAAACCATTGGCACAAGAATTGAAAAAAGAAAGCAAATAGCAAAAGAAAAGGCAACTAATAACTTCCAAACCCATTTTGTAAGAATTGTTTTGTTTATTCTGGTTGTTATTAAATTTGTTCAATTAAATCCAGAATATGTGTCTACCCCAAACTCTAGGTTACTTGATCTAGTGGTAATAGGTTTAGAATTAGAGATAATATCGGAGAATCTTGGAGATATCCAATCAATTGTAATATTACGTTTCCTTGTAGAACTCTGATTCTATGCCCTGTAAACCTCTATATAAAGAGGCCCCTATTATCAATGAAAGCATGTCTCAATTCTCTCCCAATTTCAATTTTCCTTAAACATGTTATCAGCACGAAACTCTAACCCTGAAACCCTAATATCATAGCTGTGAAGACCCGAAATTCTCAGTTAAATATTTTGTAATTCGATATTTGTTCAATTATATGAAATATGAATTGTGGGCGTGATTCGTATGTCATTGTATGAGAAATTTGGTTTCGAATGAGTTTATTTTCGAAATAAACGTTATTTAGGGGGGGTCACTAAAATCGACTTTTTGGGAAAACTTCCTTCACAAAAGTTGTAGAGCTCGTCGATACGAGTTCGTACATATGCAGAACGCAAGAATCGGAGTTTGTACGAAGAAGTTATCGCGTTTGGAAAAGTTTCCATTTTGGGTATATATACCTAGCTATTTTTGGAAATTTCCAAAATAGCTAGGGTTTCCATTTTTGGCAGCCACACGGTTTTTTCTCTCTCCCTCCCTCCCGAGCCCGAGCCGAAAACAGAGCAAGGAGTCTCTGGCTCCATTCTCCCTCCTTCGGCCACCAAACCACCTCCCACGGCTTCGTCCCGACCTTGCGCAGCTGCCAGTGGCAGCCTTGCGCCGTGGCACGGCTTGTAGCGGCGGTAGAAAGCTTGTTTCCATTTCTGGCCGTTTTGAGTGCGAAGTGAATATCTCGAGCTACCGGCCACCAAAACTCAATGTTCTTGGCTTTTTGAACTCACCTTGAGTTGCTGGACAATAACAAAGAAGGAAAGCACCTGAAGTGATCGATTTCACGCACGTCGAAGGCCTTGCCGTTTTCTGCAGATTTTCCGGCCAAACCGGATTGTTTTGGTAATTTTCGACCACTTCCACTCGTTTTCTGACTTCATGATAGTTATGAAAGTTTCTCAAAATGATTAAACGAATAGGAAAAGCATGTCCCCGACACCATTGGAGGTGGTCGGCAGCGGATCTGTCCCTAACTCCGGCGGCCTTTTCCGGCCATCTCCGGAGGTCCCAAGGGCAGTTTCTGCCCATTTTTATGTTCTACGTGTTCATACAATCATTTCAATATATAGCATATAAATTTTGGATATCGTATGATTTAGTTATGAATTTTACAATTTTGATCGATTTCGATTGTTCGATTTGTGATCTGTGAAGATCGGACTGTCTGTTGGACTTGTAGTTTGATATGATGATCGTAGGACTGTCCCGATGACCTTGTGTGGTCACGGGTGAAGATCCGATCGTTGGATCTTCATATAAGTGCGTTTTTGAATTGTACGCTTAGTTAATTATCGTATTTGGTTAGGTGATTGACAATGTGAGTTGGCGGACGATTGTGAACCATATTTTAAGCTGTTGAGAAGACGCAGCGGGATTGGAGGTGAGTAAATCTCACATGGTTTATTTATGAACTGAATTTCCTTATTGCACAATTAATTGCTATGCATGAAAAATGGTTTTAAGGAATGAGTTTTAAAGTATATAAAAAATGAATTCTTGGTTTTACTCCGTGTGAACTATAGTTGGTATTAGTGGTCATTCCTGAGTGGATGATTACGTATATATATATTTATGTGAATACGTGTTTATATATGGAATGGTGTGACATTGAGGTGTGTGTGTGGAATTGTGATAGCTTGTTATGATATGATATTGTTGTGCAATTGCCATGATTAATTGTGATGATGATGATTGATGAATGTTTGTGATAAGCATGTTGACCTTGTGAGTTGAATAGAAAGTAGAGAATATAGGGTTCCGAGGACCAAATGGTCTAAGGTTCTTCGGTTTAATGATAATGGGAGTGTATGTGTTCTGAGGACAAGGGAAAGTTCCAAAGTTCGACGGTTAAATGTTAACCGAAGTATCACTATGCCAAAAAAGCCTTCAGACGACAGATATAATCTGTCGTCTGATGAAGTAAAAATCTGTTGTCTAGGTGGCTGCTGTCTCTAAGCCATTCAGACGACAGATATTCTTCGTCGTTGATAATGCACTCAGACGACAGTAATCTGTCGTCTGAAGTACCTAATATTGAAGAATCAGAGTCTATCTGTCGTCTGAAACACCATACAACTACATATTAATGTTGTTGGAAATTCACTTCATCAACGGATTCAAAAAATAACTGTCGATGTAGTTAATGTAAGATGACGGAGTTTTTGTTGTTTCTGTCGTTTGATTGAACTAATATTAAGCTTAGTTGATGCTTCTGTCGTCTGATTTGAAGAACAATGACAGTTATATGTTAACTGATTTCGTATGCAACAACATAATTCTGTTGTTTGAAGTTGCTAGAAACAACATTAACCACCTACTTCTGTTGTCTGAGAGCTCTTTGAACTCTACTTTTCTGTTGTTTGAACGTGGTAGAAACAACATATCAACACCTACTTCTGTTGTCTGAGAGCTATTTGAACTCTACTTTTCTGTTGTTTGAACGTGGTAGAAACAACATATCAATCACCTTCTTCTGTTGTCTGAGACCTCTTTGAACTCTACTTTTCTGTTGTTTGAACTTGGTAGAAACAACATATCAACCACCTATTTCTGTTGTCTGAGAGCTCTTTGAACTCTACTTTTCTGTTGTTTGAACTTAGTAGAAACAACAGATGATCATTTGTTTCTGTTGTTTCTATTTTCTTGATACAACATAAATTGTGCTGTATTTTCTTGATATAACATAAACCTTCATATATCTGTTGCCTTTCAACCATTTCAACATCAGTCATTTACAATCATCATAAAATTGGACTAAAATTAGCATTGAAAATGATGGCTACCTTTCATTAATTGCATCAACATCATCCAAAATACAATCCATAGTTCCAACTCTAAACCTAGTCAATAGTTACATTATGATCGAGAGAACCAAAAAACCATCTTATCTCGATCATTTACCTAGTGCACCAAGTCAAAAACCTATAAGGTAAAGAAAGAGTAGCTAGACAGAGCAACTGCATGCATAATTTAAGTTCATCAACACTTTTCCATCAGTTGTATATAAATGCACAAAGGGGATATCTGCGAAGATAAACAGTTTCACCATTTTATCCAGAAAGCTTCTTTAAGCAGACCTGCACATAGGGGAAAAAAGTATACTAAACTGGAGAAAAAATTCAAAAAGAGAAATGGGAATGAATAATATTTTTCATGCTCAACAAACAGACGTATATCTGTTACCTATAGATAAGAGTTAAACAAGAAAGTTTAATGTAGTATACAAAACCAAAACATGAAGATGATGACAGCTGCCAAGGTACCAATTGCAATTAAACATGTATATTTAAATTAGAAAGTTGTATGAGCAGCAATACCTCTAAGAGTTGTAGAAATGATAATCATTTTACTAACTGAAACTCTAAGAACCTTGTGCTGAGAAAAAAATGAATAAAAGGATCAATTAAGACCTATACTTTAGGTGAAACTAGTAACTACCTTAAGTGAATATTCTAAACATAAAGTGCAAAATTGTAACAGTGCAGAAAAATATGCGAATGAAAGTTTGGCCTTATTCCCATGACTCACTCCCTTCTCACCTTCTATCATATACATTTGATCCCTCTGTTGCCAAGGCCGAATCCATCTCTCCACCAAGTCCTACTCTTCTTGATTCTCTCTGCAGCCCTCAACTGAACACAGTAAGTCCAAATTGACCAGCTTTAAATTAAAAACACCAAGTACCAAAGGGGAAAACATAAACTAAACCAAAGAGAGATACATGAGTATACGAATTTGAAAGGAGAAGAGTGGGTACTGACTAAGGCTGGCCTGAGTCGGTTCTACAGTTTTAAATCCAGAACCCGGAACCGGAAGTAGATCTCAGAGGCAGCAAGCTGCAAGCGTATGTACAACCTTAATACTTTCTGGCCCGAAATGAAGACACCAAGCAATTTTGTTAAGCAATATTTCCTGGCCTCAAAACAGATGCAATATGTTTTTTTCATTAACAGTTAACAAACAACAAAACTAAGCAAAACAGACACAGCAGAAGAAAACCCATTTACCAGTTCACCTCAAATGCATAGTAAGTACAGTACTTCCAGTAACCTTTCTTGATTACAACCACCAAGGTTCTGCCTTTAACAGCCCTTGCAATTAATATACCACCCGTGCTCCCAGACAATTAACACCAACGAAATTAACTCCCACTTTAGCTAAACAATGCTAAATAACATATCCTTTTCCACCGGACTCTAAACCATCACAATTTTGCTTCATGTTTAAATTCACAAGTCAACATATCATAAAATTCAAACATTGACAATAAAGTATAATCCCAAACTAGAATCGCTATTTGAGAACCAATTGGCATGAACACTTCCAACAATTAAACAAATCCATATTCAAGGTATAGGATTATACCTCTGTGAAGACTTCGCTGCTCAACTTCCACTCCAAACACAAATGCAATCTCTTTGCGGGAGACCCCTTCTTTCCTATACTACAATTGATTAATATTTGTGATTGCAGGGTTAAATTATTATGCCTATTTTAGGTGTACCAGTTTACTTAGAAAATAATCATAAATCATATATAAACCCAACACATGAGCACTTCCAGATCTGTAGTACACAGAACCAAAGTATAGCTCTTTAAAATATCAAGTCATTTGAAAGGGATTCTACTGACTTCTTTTTTTTATGTACAGTACCAAAGTATAGTCCCTTAACTAATCAACCCACTGTTTTTTTCTACGGACTTCCAGATCTTTAGTACACAGTACTGGTCCCTTAACTAATCAACCCACTCCCTTATAACTTGTACTTGTAAGTAGTAACTTCTCATGGACTAGATTTGTAATATGAATGGTTTACTTAGTTTCTTCAATCAGATAATTATCAATCATCATTTGTATTAATAGAAAGCCTAGATTTCAGTTCCTAGCGATTACCATAATTCATTCAAGAGTCAAGACAATAAGTCTTCCTTCTTGTTTGTTTAAGACCTGTTAAAGGAAAAAAAAAAAAAAAACAGAGTTTGGTATCAGTTTAGAATATGCACAAACTAAATGGTGTATTTCTTTTTGTGAAGCAGTACGAGTCTTGATATACATGTAACTGAGCGAATTACCTCAAAATTGTCCTACCTTGTGAGGTAAGACAGTTGGATATACAAGATGGTGGGAATCACTAGAGAGTAGAGACAGAAAACCCCACTGTTAAGATAGTCTAACGCACTCCATTGTTGCCATTGATGTACAGAATTACAGAATGATGGTTTCAGAAGCAAGACACCTGAAAGGTACCTACAAGTTGAATTGGATATTTATAAAGTTCAATCTCGTAGATGTATGAATTGACTCTTTAGCATACTCCACCTAATGGATGCAGAAAACTGCAGATATATAGAGACAAACGTATATTCACCCAACACTCACAACTCAATATTTTGATGTTTCCTTCAAAATGAC
Organism: Rosa chinensis; assembly: GCF_002994745.2. Taxonomy (NCBI): domain Eukaryota; kingdom Viridiplantae; phylum Streptophyta; class Magnoliopsida; order Rosales; family Rosaceae; genus Rosa; species Rosa chinensis. The sequence continues at coordinate 22,501,132 of NC_037091.1, read as the reverse complement.
ATGCAAGTCATGAACTTGTACCTTATTGTATAAAGTTGGCCTAGATTAATTCTACCTGTTGCATTAATAAGAATATAGTTAGAAACTGTTGCTGCTTACTGTGAAGAATGAAAATGAGGTACCTAAAGCACAAACGAATTGATAAAGGCTAAAACAGTAGAGCATTTTAATCATAAGAACTCATGAAAGGACAACTGGACAGGTAGAAGACTCAAAGTTGATCATAAGAACTCATGAAAGCATTTTAATCATAAGAACCCCAAAGTTGCTTTACATTAATTTGAAGATATATCAATGCAAGTTAACCTAGCCATGCTAACATGAAAGGACAACTGGACAGGTAGAAGACTCACAAGAGTAAATAACATATGTTCCTAGAGACAGTACCAAGAAATAGGCTAAAGGTGAGAGTCCCATATCTGGATGCAACGTGTGTAGTCAATCCCAGCAGTTGCTTACATCAAGAGGATATAAAACATTATTGTCAGTTGCCAGTTAGGAAGCTATAGAACTACAGACGTAATTTCATCTCTCACCATTTCGAACCTAAATCAATACTCAATCTTCCAATCTCTTCCTCTTTTTCCTTTGATTAGTAAGTAAAATGGACCTGCATTAGAGTGAACTGCATCGGAACTCGGAAACAATATAATTCAATTGTAACATTTGTTTCCAGAAACTAGAATATGATATCTCAAGTGAAAGTTGCTCGCAACAAATAAATGATCACCTAATAGCCCTCAAATGTTCTTTTTCTCATTATACATTTGATTAAATTACGCATACCTCGTCGAGAATGAACTCAGAAACTGAAAAGCATTTAAACCAAAATGTAGACAGTAGCACTATCTTTTTTCAGAAACATATGGATTTCACTACACAGCGAGAAGATTACCAGTGCAGTCTAGTAAATCTACTGAAAATTGAGTCTGACACTAGCTTGCTGATTGAGTCTTTTGTGCCATTCTAGATGAATCAGCAAAGACAAAAGGATTAAGGATCAGAACAAATGCATATGTATTTCAATCTCTAGAAATACTCGCACTTAGCCCAAACCCATCAAATACCCATCTCAATTCTTAACTTTCCGTAAACCAATATCAAGACAGATATGAAAATATAGAGACTCAAACCCAGTTATGCAGTGCTGCTAAAACTAAAACGAAACTAAACAACAGAAAGCAAACCCATTACAGATACTATAGATAGTTAAAGCTCTGTTTTAATCAATAGCAATACACACGAACCCTCAAACACAACCCAGAAAACCCAGAACAATCGCATCAAAATTGATAAAGAAAAGCATGGGAAGAATTGAAGAACTTTCAAGTATAATAAACACATAACCATAGATCGCCCAAATTAGTGATCGAAAAACGAAAAACTCAACCATAGAACCCTAGATTCACAGTGTAAGTGAATAAAATTGTACCTTGATTTGGCCAGAGAAAAAAACCATTGAGCAAGACAAGGCCAAAGTTCTCAACTTTCTCCAAAAGGGTTTCAGAAACTTCAAGACCCTGAAACCGGTGGCCCCAATCTCCGAGAGCGGCAACCACTTCAATGTTCTTTAATTCGTAGCTCAATCGATCCACGACATCTCGATGAGGAGCAGAGAACGTCGTCGTGGTGGGAGATACGCGGCCGGCGACTCAGCGGTGGAGCAAATCCAGTGAACGGCGACTTGGCGGTGGGAAGAGACGTGGAATGAAGAGATGGCGAAAATTGAAGCACGGGGGGGGGGGGGGGGGGGGGGGGGGGGGGGGGGGGGCGCGGTCTAGGTCTATTAGAAGATAGATAAGTTTTAGTTCAGCCAAAAAGAGGTTTTTGTCCGCACAAGAAGAAATAATTTCTTCATTTACTCAGACAACAGAATTGAAAAAATTGATCTAGTATTGATTTTGATACTATTTAGACAACAAAAATACTTAAAACTGTCGTCTGAAGACGTTCAAAAAAATCAGACAACAGAAAAAACCTCTTCTGTCGTCTGAGGGGTATGGTCTGAAGCATTTTTTGGCATAGTGTATATTGTTCTGAGGGCAGGGAGGTCCAAAGTTCGAGGGTTATTAAGTTAACTTGGGAATATGTTGTTACTTAAACCTAGGCTAAGGTGACTGGTACGACGTAGTTAGAGCTCTAACGTGTTGTGTGATGGGACCAAAGTGGTGATATTTGTGGTTAGGAGATTGTGGGAATGTATTCCTTGTTGTTTTCCCGTGAGTTGGTTTGACGTTTTCTTTGTGGATGTTGAGATTGTTCGTTGTTTACTTGAGTTAAAAGAATTGTGATTTAATAAATCAATCGTTCATTTCTTATTTACTCACACGAGCTTTCAGAAAGGTTACCAGGTTTGGTGTTCTTGCAATCCCGGTACACTATTCAAACGGTGTAGCGGATAATCCTGCAGGTCAGGATAATCAGGGTGGAGAGCGTGCTGAGTAGGGCAGCGGGGTTGACGTCAGCACTTGGTCTATTTTGGTGTGTTTTATAGACTCTTTTCAGCGTAACTTTTTATTTATGGTGGTATTGTAATAATAGACTCAAGAGATAGTTGCTATGAGGTTTGTGTGATGTTGGTTTATAAAAAAAATTTTCAGGACGTTATTTGTTTTATTTGTATTCAAGTTTCAGATTTGAATTTATTATTCAAAATTCGGGGCGTGACAATAGCTTTCAAACCCTAGCAACCTTTGCCGCACACCTAGAAGCCTCACACACTAAGCCAACCCGCTCAGGCACTTGCTATTATCTCCCTGAAGCAGCAGCAATCCCCACTGTCAAAAGAAAAGAAAAGAAAAACAGAAGAAGAAGAAAGAAGATGCTCTCGGCCAAAAGTCAATGAAAAAGAAACAAAAAGTTGGGAGCGGCCCACGTATTGGATAGAAGAAGAAGAAGAGGAAGAAAAAAGGAGGAAGCCTGCCCACTTGCCGAAAAGAAAGAAAGAAAAGAAAAAAAAGAGAAAGAGAAAAGAAGGGGCGTTGCCCACTGCCCGAAAAAAAAAAAAAAGAAGAGAAAAACCGTTGCTGGAAGAAGAAAGAAGAAAAGAAAAGGGCGGGCCCAGTAGCAGAAGAAAAGAAAGAAAAGAAAAAAAAACAAGGAGAAGCCGGCCCAGAAGCCCAGAGCCCACCTCCGGCGCCACGTCAGCTTGCCACGTCATCAATGGTCAACGAATTTTCCGGCCATTTTCCTACCACTTTTCCTGAGATTTTTTCCTACCACTTTTTCCTGTCAAATTTTCCGGCCACCTATTTCGAGGTATTTTTTACTAAAAGTTCCCGTTTTTGAGTTTTTATTTAAATTTCTCTTCTTTCTCTCGGGGACTTGCAACCTCCCTTCTTCTACCCCTTTCTTCGTCATAGAGGAGACCTAATTAAGCCGAACTGTGGGACTTAGTGCTCACTCCAAGCTTGGAGCTTGTAGTGTCCTCGAAACTTAAAGTTTCTTGAGATGTTATTATCGACCACAAACACATCATTGTTTCGATCTAATCCAATTCCTCTTGGAATCGGATTTCTTGGAAGTGACTACGCTCATAAATCCCTAAATTTCTTGGAAGCAACTACGCTCAGAAATTTTATGTGTTTTCGTGGTAGCCTTTTTACGCTCCAAAAGCAACCCTAATTTCTCGTTCTCTTTCAGGATGACTAACCTGAACAAACTGGACTTCGCTCAATTGGGAACAACTGGCTTTGGATATCACAAGTGGGTTCGTGATGTTTGCCAGCATCTCAAGGCCGATGGAATCTTCGATATGACTCTATTCTCGAGCCTAGGCAGGACGTGCTAACTATTGAGCAAGCTCAAGCTTTGGAAGCAAATAGAGCAGCCTTAGAGGCAAATAAGGCAGAAGCCATCATCCTAATGAATTGTCATTTGGATGATTCACTCCAGTACGAGTATATGAATGAAGAAGACCCTAGAAGGTTATGGGTCTCACTCGAAGAAAGATTTGGCAACGTCCGTGACTCCTTGCTTCCTGACCTAGAAGTGAGATGGCATAGCCTCCACTTCTGTGATTTCAAGTCAGTTATTGAGTACAACTCGGAAGCACTTCGCATTAAATCCTTAATGAACTTCTATGGAAAAGATATCACAGATGCGATGTTGATAGAGACGACTCTCTCTACCTTCCCTGTCTCTGCATTGATGGTTGCTAAGAACTATTGAATCGATGTTATTGCAAGTATGATCGCAAGGTTTCATGAGCTTATTGGAGCTATGAATGTCGCTGAAAAGCATGACAACATCCTTGCGAAGAACTATGATTCAAGATCCATGGAAACAGAGCATATTTCGGAATCCAATTATAGTTGCGCCCCTAAGAGAGGGCGCCAAGAGCAAAACCCTAATCTTAGGGATATTTCTGGACGTTCTAGTCTATATAATCACTCTAATTGGAAGGTAACCGCCAAAATAGGTGAACACAGAACCAAAGAGGTCAACGTGGAAAGAGAGAGAGAAGCAAAATCTCTGGCCATGTTGGTGGCGCCACCAATACTAAGAGCCATCCTAATGACGCTTTCAAAGTGCCTCAATCAATGGAGTCTGATCACAGAGATATATGTTCTCGATGTGGAGTATCCGATCATTGGATACACATTTGTAGAGCTCTTGAAGAAATTGTCACCGCCTACAAAGCATATTGTGAAACAAGAGAAGCTCACTATGTGAAACAAGACGATCAAGAAGATGATCTAGAATGAAGGGTTGAAGACTACAAATCTGGCTGGGATCAATAGATCGCCAATTCTGTTTAAGTCTTTATTTTTCCAGGAGATGTAATAGGCAATTGCCATATATTTTTGCAGGAAATGCCAATGCATGGTTTAGCCATTCTTCAAAGTAGGCTCACCCAAAGTAAGTGTGATGTCTAGAAAGGTTCTGAGATTAGTGGTACTTAAGCGAGCCTTGCTCCACCGACATCTCTCTACCCACTGGTCACATTTATTTTGGAATTACCGAAAGAAGTTAGACGACTACCATTATTTTGCATTAGCTAATATTTTAGATTAGATTTTCTTTGGTCAAAGAGACAATGATGTAACTCCGTTGGCTTATGAATAAAAATTTCTAATTCTTTTTATTATGACTCTATTTTGATTATGAGCATATGACTTTGTGACTACAATGGCGGGGCCATCAGTATTAATTCAAGGACATGAAATAGCCCGAGTTCCCTTGCCAAATGGCACCTTGATTATTGTCACAGAAACTCTCTACTCTCTTAGGGAAAATCGCACCTATGAATAGCCAACGGATTCCATGCGAAAATGCATGTAGAGAACGGAAATGTGTTCCTTGGCAATATCTTTAACGATTGCGAATAAAGGCACATCTTAGAGAAGTTTATGTGTCTCTTTAGTGGACTCTATGTCACTATTCGAGCTATTAATCCAATTAAAGTTATTAGAGAAGATCTCTCGGATTTAGACACATATTGGCTTTGTCACGACAAGATAGGTCATCCTAGTCATGATATGATGATCTGTCTACAAAAGACTTCACATGCACATCCTTTCTTTCGAGCGAAACGAGGCATGAATCAAAAGTTAATTCCTGGACTAAGTATGACCGCCGCCGCTGCCTCCAGAGCCGCCGCCGTCCACTACTAGCCTAGGGCTAGCACAGTCCCTATCCGTGAGGCAATGTATGGCATCCATCATGGTGATGACGCCCTAGCTGATCATCCAATCACCAACTTTGCTTCAAAGAGCGTTTCAGGCGCTCAGGCCCAACCAAAATCCTCATTGGTTGATTGTAAGACCTCTTGTTCGTTTTACAAAGCCCGTTCCTTAGGAAAATTAGGACTGAGACCGTCCTATGCAAAGGATATGAAAATACTCATTTTGTTCTTACATAGAATCTGTTGGGATTCTGTGGACTAATTCAACCAACTTGCAGACGTTTAAATATCTCATGATGTTGGTTGACACGCAAATACGTTGGTCACGTGCTATGCCATTGTCCATTTATAAATGCTGCTTATAGTACACTCCTAACACATATCATATTACAACAGGCTCAGTCCCCGGATCATCCTATTCCGTCAATTGGACTTGACGATGCTAGAGAGTTTACATCGAAGACTTTCGATGGTTATTGCAATGGGACTGATGTTGGACATCATATTCCAATAAAACACACCCAAATGGTCTCGCGAAAATGACTACGATGGTAGTCCAGACATTGGTAATGCGCACAAATCTCCTTATATCCGCCTGGGGTGATGTAATATCACATGCAGTTATGCTAATTCGTGTACGACCTACCGCCACTCAATGTATTTCTACGTTACATCTACTGACTGGGTACAAGTATTTTGTACTTAAGCACATTTGAGTGAGCCATTTCTGTACCAATTGCGCCACCACAGCACACTATGACAGGTCCTTACAGACGAATGGGCAACTCAGTTGGATTTGAGACTCCAACAATCGTTTGCCACTTATTGCCCTTGCAAGGCGATCTCCTTACTACTAGATTTACGGATGTCACTTTGATGAGACAGTCTTCCGGTCATTAAGGGGAGATAAGAACACGAATGTTCAACAAGAACGACAGGAATTGTGGTGCTCTGTCCCCACTATGTCTCATCTCGATCCCCGTTAAAGTGACGAGATCACATAAATATGCTGCAAACATGACTGCAAGGAAGGACGTCCCTACGAAAGGATGTAGCACAACCCTACACGGAGGTAGGCATGGCGCCAACACCAAAGAGAGTGACACTCTGGCGTTATAGGTCATGACCCCAGCTAGGATACATGGGAGGCCTGTGGGTTGGAATGACACTTTGGCACACTTCAATCCTTTGATCATCGACACTCAAAATCCATCTCATGAGTATCTTCCGGGTTATGGTTATCGTTGGGGGACGCCTCGATGTCATAACCTATTCCTGAGATATAGAGCTCTATGAAACTTACACTAGTGTACATGAGATATGGGATAGAAACTCCATTGATGATGTAGTTGCGCATTTCATTATGCATGAGTTTGTTGAGTCCGATGATATCGAACCACGCTCCGTTGATGAATGAATACCAACGTAGAGAAATTTGGCCTAAATGGAAAGATGCAATCTAGGTTAAGATGGATTCTCTAACGAAGAGGAAGGTTTTTGAGCCAGTGATGCCAACACATCCTAACATAAAACCTATTGACTAATAGGTCTTCATTAGAATGCTTGATGAGAAAAAGAGATGGTAATCTGGCCTTATAGCGCATATTCTCGCCTTATAGCCCAAGGCTTCTCACAAAACGCCCTGGAATCGACTATGATTGGACATATTCTCTCGTGATGGATGTCATTGCACTCCACTATCTTGTCAGTTTGGTAGTTTCCAAATAACTGAACAGGCAGCTTTCAAATGTGGTCACTACGTATCTCTATGGGGATCTAGATACGGAATATTCATGAAGCTTCATGGTGAACTTCATTGACCCAAGTCAAGTAGCTCTAGACCACGGAGCGCATTTGCAATAAGGTTGAAACGCTCACTAAAGTGACTACTTGATTGGGAAGGGATATGCCCATGTGTTTACATAAAAAATTTCAGATTCTATCGCGGTTCATGTTGGACATGATCTTCATTAGAAGCCCTTAAAGAGTTAAGGGAAACCGTTGAATACTTGAAATCCGATATTGAGATGAAGGATTTTGGGAGAACATGATTATGTCTTGGTTTGGAACTTGGGCATCGTGTTGAGAGATGCTTAGGTGTTTTGACAATGTCAAGCCTTCAAGCACCCCCATGATCGTTCGTAGTCTAGATCCTGAAAAGGATCATTTTCCTCCAAAGGATGATGGCAAAGATGTGCTAGAGGCGGAAGTGCCCTACATAAGTACAATAGTGATACGCCCAAAATAGGCGCTCAATTTAACCCTGCAATGATGTAGTCGTCAGTAGTAAAGGATAAGCAAGGATCGTTCGATGCCAGAGATTGAGGGTAACTATATTAATCACACAAAAGAAAACAAAACAAAACTAAACTAACACTAAAAGAAACGTCACACAACAAAAAGAATAGAGAGAAAGATGGAAGGACAGATAGGGGATAGAAGAGGGCACTGCAATCCTAAAAACGAAACTGATTTGGGGCTTTTTTTTTTGGTTTTTAATGAAAAATAAATAGAAAACAAAGAAAGCAATTCGAGATTTTTGAACTTAGGGTTTTGAAAGATAATGATGAAGATGTTAGGAACTCGGAAATCCACCACCAAAATATGCTAATTGAGACAAATTTATCATCCTAGTTTCAATTACTAAGTTGTGAAAAAGGTTTCAATCAAGAACAAACCATGAAGCATGCGTGAGTTCTTATTACTTCTCTAGATTACTTAAGCAAGGTGAACGCACCATTACTAAGCCTTTAGAATAAACAATCAAGGTATAGAACGCTATCCTTTCAACAATTCATTCTAAGCATTAATCACGTGTGGAAGTTGGATCGAAACAAGTATGCAAAACTAGTGTGGAACGCCTACCTAGCATGCAATCCTTTTTATTTGGTTTCTCCTATTGTCCTATAGGTTTTACTACCATTGAACCAAGCATTATTAAACGTTTAGGAGATTAAAATACCTATTTCTAGCCCCACTCACATGATCATAATATTTTATGTGCGCATTCATAAAATATAAACATGCAAGAGTTATCTGTAAACCAAAACCAAATAAACAATTTCACCACAAAGCAATCACGAAACTAGGAATCAAAATATTGTCAAAAACATATCTTAGGGGCTTCAAACCTTGCCCCTAACAAAAGTAGATTAGCCACACATTGTCTCAAAATTCACAACTAGAAACATATAAGTTTGAATTATAAGAAAATAAAAACCATAAAGGGCAGAAGATGAGAGCCATGAATTCACTTTTAGGCAGCCTTGAACGCAAGAACTCCCTACCAGATGGTACACGGCAAGGCTTGATGAAGATGGATGATGGGGTGCACAGTTTTTGCTCTTGGAGGACTTGGGAATTTCAAGACTTTGTGTGCTAGGTTTTATGGCAGAAGATGGCGCTGTAGGGTGGTGGTTTGCAACGTGTTCTGCTGCTCTATATATATGTGGAGCACCCCCAAGTTTCCTTTTCCAATTTTGCTTTGAAAACCTCCCCTAGTTGCTTGAGAATTACTCTGATTGGTGCACAATTAAATGATTTTCAAGGCTTAATAATCTTCCCAAAATATTGATGAATCATTCTAGGCTCTCCTTCATATTTGCAGCAGCAATAACCTTCCCAAAATGCCCAAGAAATCCGTCCATAGAAGATTTCTGCCAAACTGTCCTGTTTTGACTAGGATTCAATTTCTGACTCTGAAGCTTCCTTCTTGGACAAGGAACCACTTTGAATTGACAGGTTTCTGGGTGGTTCTTGACTCCCACGTGTTTTATGACATCATATATTCTAGATTGGTCAACAACTTCCTGGAAAAACTCCAATTAAATCGCCGGAAAAGACCTCCCAAAAAGCTTCGTGAAAAGCTGATAGTTTCTGCCTTATCGGGAACCTTACTTTGAATTTGATTTCCTGTTGCCTCGTTGATGCTTCTGACCAGTTCTTTGGCTCTAGTTAAATTATAACATCATGTCTTTAAATATTGCTGACCATTTATTCAAAGTTGCAGCTGGAATGATGCAAGAATTGCTCCTCAAAACCGTTCCCAGAAAGCTGATTCTGAAACTGCGGTTTTCTGCTTTGCAGCAACTGTTTTGCACAATGATTTCTGTGGACTTCCCTTGTAGTTTCTGGCTAAAAGGTTGATCAAACTTAGTCCTCTGCATCATTACTTCATTATACATGGCTTCGTTGCTCCCTTTAAGCTCTTATTTCTCTTGAATCACTTCACGAACTATCTAAAAAGAAAACAAAGTTAAAACTGACATTTTAAAGGAAATAGCTAAGAAAAGTGTAGAGGATTGCACCTTATATTTGTCGCATTTATGCTCCTATCAAATAGATGCATTATTGTACTTAGCTCCATGCACAAGACCGGACATCTCATTTGAAGTGAATTTATTAGCTAGATATAGCTTTGTCCGAACGCGACGCCATTAGATTGGTGTAAAAGATATCTTTCGGTACTTGAGGTGTACAATTGATATGGGCTTGTTCTATCCATACAGAGAGACGATGGATTCGGACCCATCACACCACAGGAACTCCGCCAACACTGGTCTGCGTCCACTATCCCCATCCCAAAACGACATATGTTTTGGAAGGTTTTGCTGATATTGGGTATCTCTCTGACCCACCTAAAGGTCTTCCCAAAATGGTTAAGTGTTCACCATGTGTAAAAACTATGATATCTTGGATGTCTACAAAACAGACCCTAGTCGCTATATTTTCAAACAATGCTGAGTTTATTGCTCTTCACGAAGTGGTTCGTGAATGTTTATGGATTGGATCCATAATTACGCATGTTCGAACAATTGTGATTTGAAGTCTACCACAGATAAGCCTACTTGCGTTTAGAATAATGCTGCTTGTTTTGAACAAATGAAGCAAGGCTACATTAAAAGCGACAACACCAAGCATAATCAGCAATAACAGACTCTCCTCAAGATCAAGGTGAACTAGGTTCGATCTGAGGACAGTGTGGCAGACTTGCTAACTAAGTCATTGCCTATACTTACATAGGCATTTGCAAGCATAATTAGCTATAATGAACCACGCTCATGATACCTCCAGCGGTACCAGCTACCGCCAACTGTGTGACCTACGGAAACACAGCCAAACAGGCTACAACCTGAGCCCCGGCTCGTCCCCAGATCATCGCTGACTTGCCGCCACGCGCCGCGCCAAGTTAGCATCAGAAGCTTCAGAAGCTGGGGACTGAAGCACATCAGTCCCACATCGAAAACATGGAGAAGATCAGTTCCCTCCTCACCAATAAAATGTTCTCTCCTCTCTCCTCATTAATTACGCATTTACTACTTACCTACTATTACTTTGTCAACATAAATACATTGACTAACTTAGGCATCGGAGAAGAGAAGACTGCCCAACTCGGTCTCCCTCTGACGCCCTCTGTATTTTATTTGTCAGGTAGTGAAAGCTCTGAGAACACCACAAGTAGCGATCCGCCCATCGGATCAACGTTAACCTAGATTTAGCTACCGCTAAATCTTAAACATTAACATTGCCTAAACTCCACCTTCGAGAAACATGTTGGTAGCATCATTTGCGGAAGTTATCCAAACTCCCATTACCGTAGTCATGAAGGGGAGATGTCTACATGTATGGTCTCGAAACATGAATGGTGTGTTGTACTCTTTTTCCCCTTTGACCGATATTATTTTTGTCCCACTAGGTTTTTATTGCTCGGCAAGGTTTTTAATGAGGCAACGAGAGAAGCACTATGTTTGGGCTACAGAAGGGAGAGTGTTCAAGTAAATCCATAATATATGTCTGGCCCAAACTCTAGGTTACTTGACCTAGTGGTAATATGGTTATAATTAGAGATAATATTGGAGAATCTTGGAGATATCCAATCAATTGTAATATTACGTTTCATTGTAGAACTCTGATTCTATGCCTTGTAATCCTCTACATAAAGAGCCCTATTATCAATGAAAGCATGTCTCAATTCTCTCCCAATTTCAATTTTCCTTAAACAAAATTAACCATATATCTAAATTAACTAGTTAGGTCTATATATGAAATTTATGATACCAGATCCCACCAAAATATATAATTAATTAACATGCAAGAATAAACAAACACAACATATTACAAAACACTATGAAATCCACATCACTACTGGGTTTCACCGATCACCCACATAAAGAAACCAAGCACACAATAACTAATACATAAGGAAACAGATATACGTATTCAAAAAAGTTAATAGGTTTAGACAGTTAATATTGTTAACTATTCAGGAATCATATACATAACTGTGCCACTAAATGTAAAATCAAATGAGTGGAAAGAAACAATCTTTCCTACCAAGGTATATAGTATACCCTCTAATCAACATTAGAAACGAAATTTAGACAAGTCTCTCTACTTTTTTCGAAGCTAAAGCAGTGAGGAAGAACAAGTTTAACTGTATATATGACCTTCTTCACCGCATAAGGGTCGAAATGAATTCAATCATCTAATCCCAATTCGGAATTACAATCAAACCATTGGAATTGAATCAATTGAGTCAATAATCCAATAACGGTACACCAAACTTCAAGCCAAATCACTACCAGAAACCTAGAACTTATCTGGACCAAAGTTCATTAAAGGAAGAAAATTTCATGAAAGAAGTACGAGCTTTTAGATGAAGACCCCAAATTCAAAATTAGAATGCGTAAAACATTTACAAATTCATCTATTGAATATCCATTCTTTGTGGGTGGAGAAAGACCAAGCAACTGAGACCTTGCAAATAGATATAGAAATAGAGGAAAAAGTGAAAGAATGAGAGAGAGATTGAATACCCATCTCTTCATGAGTGCAGAAGTGGCACTGACCCGTGCGATTGTCCTTGAACTTTCCTCTTCCTATTTTGGATTCAATAGATAACAGCCTCCGCCTAAACAGCCTGTATTGCTGCCCAATCCAATCACATAGGCAAAGTGAGATGAACACTTAATCGAGAAAACCCTAAATACCCAATCCAACAAAAACCCTAAATCTATTAACACTTAAACAAGGGGCTTACCAATGACAGATGCGGATTCAAATTGAGACCAAGATACGGATCGAGACTGAGATTCTTTTGCTGGAATGGAGTTTTCTAGTTTGCAAGGCAAGATGGTTAAGCTTTTTTCTAGGTTTTCAATTCAATGTTGGATTGGAAGAAATTGATATTGGATTGGGTTTTCAGTTAGAAGATTTATGTTGTGTGCGAGAGCGAAAGCAAGAGTAAGAGAGAAGATGGGTTTGAGAGTGAGAGCGAGCTGAGAGACGGTTTTTAGGTTTCTCTCAGTTTGATAAATTTGTCGGGCCAAAATTTCATCAATTGTTAGACGAATATGTCTTTATGTTGTACCAAAAAACCAAACTGAAAGGGAAAACAAATGTCCAAACAAGTGAACAACCAAAACTAAATCAATAGCAGTTTAATGCACAACAGAAATCTGTTGTCTGAAACATAACCTTTTCAAACAGTTTCTTTCAAAAAAAAAAAAAAACCCAAACAACCAAAACTAAATCAATCTCAGTGTAATGCACAACATAAATCTATTGTCTGAAACATAGCCTTTTTAGAAAACTGATTTACTATGATATACACTATATTCAGACAACATAATTTTTTCATTCTGTCGTTAAAATTATTCAGACAACAGAAACCAACCATTTTGTTGTCTGAGCTCTGTCATCTGATGAGTTTATTGACATAGTGTCATTCCTTCAAACAGCAGCCATACGTGAAGAATCAGCGCCGCTGCCGATGAACTAGCTCCGCCAAAACCCAATCGCACCGCCAGAACCACGTCGGTGCTGATCTCCGATGCCGTCAACAAAGCATCTCCAACCAGCAGGAACTCCAAAACTAGAAACCAAGCAAAACCCGACAAGAGTCGCCCTAAAAACCAGATTAAAGCATCCAAGAGAAGTCAGTGACCCCGCTTGGAAAAAGCAGATCGGGATCCAGCCGCATTCCACCCTAATCCATCGCCTACATCACAGAAATCAAACAACCTGCCACTGTGTTTGAAAGAGAATGGCACTGAAAAACCGCCGAACTGTCTGCCAAAGCTACGAGTAGCCACAGTCCTTAGAAAGCTGGCCAAGCCTTAGCCTTCATCACCTATCCGGCAGCAGACCACAGACGGCAGGAAGGCCAGAGGCTAGTTCAGCCTCCGCGCGCCGCCTGACAAACATGATCGAACAAAAACAAAACTTCTGTATTTAGGGGCACGTGTAGCACATTGTAATTTCAATATTTGAAATTGAAATAGAGCAGTTGAATTTTAATTCTCATTATCTTGTTTATATTATTTTTTAGTATATTATTGTGAGATTAATCTTTATTAATAAAGTGAAGATTTAGTATCATATTTTTTTTCATATTCTATAGTTGTGTTATTGTGAGATTAGTCTTTATTAATAAACATATATTTAATATTTAGAAAAAATACTTATGTCAAAACAAGGATATAATGTTTTATTTTACTACTTTGACAACATTAATGAATTAGCATTGGTGGAATTGTTACGAGCTTTTGAATAAAGATGTCTAGTGTTCAAATCTCATCATTGTAATTTTTTAATATTTTTAAAAACAAAATGAAATTTTTGTATTTGTAATGGGCCGGCCCACAATATATCGTGCTTGGGCCAGACTAGGCCAATGAGCCAATATTCCTCAGCCCAGCTCGACCGGTTAGAATAACGTGTTGGGGTCTTGTCAAGCCACTAACTGGCTTGGGCCGAGCAGGGCCACTTTTAAACTTGCCATACTCGTGCCTAGCGGCCTGTTTGCCACCTCTAGTTACAAATGTAAGAAATAGGAACTGAAATTTCAAGTTTAAATTTTCAACATTTCAATCATCCATGCATGTTGGCCAGTTGGGTAGCTCTTGCTTTCAACTGTCTAAACAAAGGTCTATATGTTGGTCTCTTGCTTTCAGTCCTCCAAACTTTATTTTTGGTATAGCCGTATGGGCCCAACCCACCATTGGAGATGGATTTTGGCCAACAAAGGTCTATAATTTAGACTATGAACCTACCATTGAAGAAGACCTTCAGTTAAAAATAATTTAGACCATGCACCTCTATTGGAGATGGATTTTGGAAAACGTACAAAGGTCTATAATTTTTTACTATTTCCAATTTGGTTCAAAATTTGCATAACTGATCTACACATAAAAATTTACAAACTGAACGATCGATTTTTTAAGATATATATGATCAAAAGTGGTTTTCCATAAGCGATCCTTTAAAATGCCCAAAGAAAATAGACCTCTGACTAGCTAGAAGGATTATATATAGAGGATCTCCTTTCTTTTAGAATTTGAGCATTTTTACTATTTTTCACTAGAATATGACCTAATTTAACAATTTCAATGGTTGATCCTTTAAATTCTCATGCAAAAATTGTGTCTACAAAAAATTAACTAAATTCATAATCATTTCACCATTGAAAATATGTAAACAAATGTAGTTCGTTCGATAAAATTAGAATAAACATGATGCTAATCAAATGGTTAAATGTTTTTCGATTTGGCTAGTTTTTTATAAAATTCATATGTGTATATGTAACTAAATATTGAGTGTTTAGATTATTAATTTTGTAATTTGTTTTATAAAACTAATTCTTAGTTTTGTAATTTGTTTCGTCAAAACCAAAATTGGACAACATACTCTTATTGACTAAATAACTTGTTAGCTAGCTATGTAAATAGAAGTACATGTATGTGATGCATTATTATGTGATTATTTTAGGATTTGAATCCAAAAGAAAAGTAAAAATATTAACAAACCTTTGGGAGAAACTTAGCGTCAGAATTTCTCCATCTACAATTTAGACAGAAAACTAAGCCACATTTTCATAATTATGAAGATTTTTTTGTTTTTAGAGTAATAGTCAACCATTTTATTAATAATAATAATATAAAAAAATTACAACTTATAGATGTAGAAACTACATCAAAATATAAAATAACATGAGCAAAATCAGATGCAACAAAGCATCAGAAATAAAACCTAGCAAGCATAGTATAGTAGAGCATGCAATTAAGCATTTAATGAGGCACCGAATAGAATCCGGGCTATGTAAAACAGTACCAATAGTATGGTCGACCATACTTCCACGAAAAGATATACGTCGAATAGAGGGTAACCTCCTATCAAGGTAACTGGTGGTAGTGTGACCGACCATGCCTACTCAACGCAAAATAATACGTCGAATAGAGAGCAATCTTCTACCTAAGTAGCCAAACAACCATATCCAATATGCATTTAAAGAAATGGCCCATAACAAGTCTCCTAGATCCCAAATGTGAACCCAAACAGCAGCTAGCTTACACCTCACTAGCAAAGCCCCAAACAGAAATCCACTATAGGAAAATCGATCATTCACGACGCAAGATTTAAGACGTGCATCAAATGCGCGCTGTGAATAAGTATCAGTTACGACTTATATTACATGCACACCGTAAATCTTGCAATTTTTTGAAGAAAATTACGACGTGTTTGCAAAAAAACACCGTAAAATCATACTTTTATTGAAATTTACGACGTTTTTCCGTTGCACATTGTGATGTCAACGTATAAAAAATTGTCCCATTTATAAAAATTGGCCTGTTACAAAGGCACCCATTTAACACAGGCCTCGTCTCTCTCTCACTCTACATTGCTTCTCTCAAAACGCAACAAAATCATTGACCTCCTCCTCTCCCATTGCTCAGGCCTCCTCCGCTCTCCCATTTCTCCGGCCACAGTAGGTACTTTATTCTCTCTCATCCACAACTCTAATGTGATTGTTGCTGAAATTTACTATGATTGTTAGCTTCGAAGCTTTGATTTTACACACTTGGTGTTCGATTCTGGTTTTCTACAAGTAATTGCAGTTAATTCTTGAAGTTTTTGTTATTATTATTTCGTCGAACACTTGGTGTGCGTTCCTAATTTGTCTTTTGATTTTGTTCATCGAGTGTAAGGGTTTACTTCTTCTATGCATTTCTGGATTTTTTATTTTTTATTTATTTTGTGTGATCGATGGTTTGCTAGGTTTGGATAATTCAGAATCTTGGGAGTGGTTCATATTATGTGCTTATGAATTTCCAAGTTAGGCAAGTGTTTGGTCATTTTTGTTTCCGAAATTAATACTTATTGTGATTGTTTCTGAAAGTAACTGGGCTCTCTAGTGCATATGCTTTCATGCTGATCATTTTGTGTGTGTTTGTTACTTTCTTCTGTTTTGTATGAAGTGGGAAATTATAATTGCCCAATCTAAGCTCGATGAATCAATTTGGAAGATGTTGAATGCAGGTCTTGCTTCTCTATATGCATTAGCATCTAGCTCGTCTCTAAATGTATAATTATTCTAAATTAGTACTTGAGGTAACAACATGAGTTGGTAGGAAGATGTTGTAATTCTTGCTGCATTCTAAGCTTGATATATATCATTTTGGAAAGCCATTATTGAATGTAGGTCTGGTTTGATATCTCTATTTGCTTTTGCAGAAGTTCATATCTAGCCCTAGATGAACCATTCTGCAGAAATAGTATAACTAGTTATATACCATGTTTTGATATCTTGCTTTCTTAAATTAATCTGAGAGGGAAAACCTATGCTGAGCTAGGCATGAGACGCTCCTTTTTATACAAAATTATTACCAAATAGGGTTATAAGAAAGAAGTTCAACTAAGTCTCTGATCCGATCAGTTGTTGGCATGAATGATATTCTTTGTTATTTGTTTTTGTTGCAATTATTGTGTTTTTGATTTGTTTGAAGTTCTGGGTTGTCATACAAGTATGGAACTTGTGTTTGTGAATGCAAGTTCTTGATGATTTCATGGTTGCCAATGGTATTTGTTTTGTTGGTGGACTGCTTTGTGTTTGGGATGAAGCAGAAGAGAGATTTGATCTAGTTTATGACTAGAGTTGATAGGAATGAGAGGTTTAACTCAATGTGATTAGTACGTTTGGATATTAGTTTGGGGGGTTGTGCTGGAATTTGACTGTTTCCCTTATGCTGAAAATGGTTCTGCTTCCCTTATGCTGAAAATGCGATTGGTAATAAGGGGATACTAGTTGGGCTGCATATTCATGACCACATCCAAGTTTGTGATGGAATTGGAATTGGATGCCCGTATTTGAACTTAACGAAATGGTGGCTGTTTATGCCATTAAACTTTTGATTGAGTTGTCCACAGCTTATGCTATGCTGAAAGTCTAGTGCTATTGCTGAAAATCTAGCGTATTAAGTTTCACATTCTCAATTATTCTTGCTTATTTATTATTGAGTTGATATAAACCTTGGATACTCCTTTCCAGTCTGAGGGGTTTAAGGGCTTTCTGTTAATCTTGGGAGTGGTTCGTATGAGTAAGTCTTTATCAAAAGACAGGAAAAAAAGGAAAAGATTAGTATTCTCATGTTGGTGGCTATTGATTCTTCAAGGTCTAGTATCTATAGTAGTAGCTCTTCTAGTTCAGGTGTTTGGTTATTTCTAACTATTATCTTTTGATGAAGTTGCACAAATTGTGAAAGTGAACTGCTAGCTTCTACATATATAGATCTGCACAAGTTTCTTGCAAAATATGTATCTGAAAGAATTGAAAGCATGATTTGCCATTAGCATTTGTGGTGTTGTTTAACTCAAATGTGCTCCCATTGTGATTGATTTATATACTTTGTGCTTGGTAATTCTTGGTTCTGTATACATTATTTGGCTCAAAACGTGACTAGTTATATATTTATATACTACTCAAGTAATTTTTTCCACTAAGGAAGCTCTAAACAATATATATATATATATATATAGGATTTTTCTCAGGTGCGGACGTCCGTACCAAAATTTCTGTACGGATATCCGGTTTTCACCCACTTTCCGATCACATATTTTGATCTTAACCGTTAAGTTTTTAGGTCCTAATGTATAGATTATCTCTACAAAATTTCAGCCAATTTGGTGATCTTTCAGGCATCCAAAACTGCAATTTACATGAACGAACCGAATCTGTCAAACCGGAACTGTTCGTATACATTGTTGTAATTTGTAGTTTTGGATGCCTTAACGATCACCAAATTGGCTGAAATTTTACAAAAGTGATCTATACATTAGGATCTAAAAACTGAACGGTTAGGATGTGAAAATGTGATCGGAAAGTGGGGGAAAACGGGAAATCCGTACCGTCTGCACCGTAGCCGGACTGTGTGTGTGTGTGTGTGTGTGTATATATATATATATATATATATATACAGTTTGAGTTCTTTCAGACGTGGTTGAGAATTGTGAGACCTACACAAGTGTAGCCTCTCATCCTCATCTGCAGAAGCTATACATGCAATTGCAATGACTAAGTTTAGAGACGCAAAATGGGAAATGGGAACAGCTGGTCCCTTGTATACAGTTTTCAAGTCTTCGTTGTACTTTTGTAAAGCCTCATATGGACTAATTGAGTTCCTGATTGATTGCAAGTAGTCGCTAATATACTCTTTAATATAACTACAGATGCAGTCGAACAACTTCGTCCAATGGGTGACATCTTCTCTGAAGTAATTCTCTTACTCCAGGTTAGCATTATTCTATTGTTCTATAATTGTAATTCTTTACATAAAGGTATATTATGCTGCGTTCTATTCATATTTCTTTTACTGTTGTGGTCATGTGTTTGGTAGTTGTATATTGGAATGCCTTCTATATTTGAAATGTACTTATATTGAATGCTTAGATTAATGCTACTGGAAACAATAACATTCTTAGATTGAATCCTTTGTTTATTCTCATGTGTTTGGTAGTTGTATATTGGGATGCCTTCTATATTTGAAATGTACTAAGTACTAGTGTTACTTTATGAGTTTAGTTGAATTAGCAGATATTGTGAACTGAACAATAAACAACTTGTTTTAAACTCAAGCTCCCCTTCATTTCAGTTTGCTCATAATTAAAAGACAATTGGAGCCACCTAGGCAAGCTTCCATGGATACAGAATGGATATATTATCCCAGGTTTCGGCCAACCCAAGAGTTCAGTACGCTTGGTGCAGCTAAAGGAAAGCACAGTGGCTTGGCCCATCAACTTCATCAAAGCTACTTTAATATGTGCTATTTGAGGTAAACTTTTAGACTTTGAGTGCATTATGGTTCAATACAAGGCAAAGATAGTAGCATTTTCATAATATAGAACTTATCTTTGAGGGAATAGATGTTCTAGTTTATGGAATTTTGAAGAGAAATAGTTGTTATTTTGTTCTAGTGCAGTCTCTTAGTTGTTATTTTGTTCTAGTGCAATCTCACAATCAAACATAGAACTTACTGTTGTTAACTCTGTTGACTCAATTTGCGTTATAGTTTCACATCACAGCTGTTTTTGAGCTTAAATGGGTATGTTTTTTGTTTAGGAAGTCAAGAATAAATTTGGTGATTGAAGTTGTTTTGATGAGTTTTCAGTTCAGGTTAATTACATGGGCCGATAAGCTATACGGTTATAACTAAGAAGCTCCTTTTTTTGTTTTTTCTTCTGTGGAATGTGTGATTGAAACTTTGGGGAAGTGAAGTAGTCCTTATAATTAAATTAGTGCTGGGCTGTAGTGTTTCAGTTTAACAGTTGAAATTGATAAGCAATTTGAAATTGAAGTGTAAGTTATATGATTGTTTCCTCCTTGCAGGTAGCAATTGAGCTGAAGACAAATCAAGAACATCACCGATAAGATGTGTTAGAGAAAATCACTCTCCTACATTGATTTCCTCTCCACAATCAAAACTGATTGTGTAACCTCTCCACAATCACAACTGATTGTGTAACCTCTCCACAATCAAAACTGATTGTATAACTGTAGATTAGTTTTGAATATTTGTATTTATAGCATTGAATTCTGTTGGTAACAGTAGAGCAGATCTTAGCTATATAATGGTACAATTGTAAACATACAGATCAATGAAAATCATATTCAACATGGTATCAGCCTAGGATCCTTCCCTGTTATGTTCTCTTTCTTCCTATTCCAATATTCCTACATCTTCCTTTAGGTATCATACCTTCATCCAGCAGCAGCAGCAACATCAACAACATTCCTTGTCCCACCATCAACCATTGGCCAGAATTGTCATCATTTCTCTCAACAGCAGTAGCAGTAGTATTCCTTTTCATAGCGGTCTTCCTTGTCCCACAACCTCTGTACACGATGCAACACAACATGCCTTGGTTGTTCTCTTCTCATTTCTGGGCTTCCTATTCTTCTCAAGGCCCACAAAGGTTTTTCGGCCCCAATACTGCTCCCCCTTTTGCTGGAGTCCATTTTGCTGCTTATCCAACTTGGTACCCGGACACCGGTGCCACCCATCACATGACAGCTATGCATGTCAACAATCCACAATCTTATGGTGGGCCTCATAATGTATATATGGGTAATGGGGACTCGATGCCTATTTCCCATACTGGTAACCTCCCCTTGTCATTAGGTTCTTCCAACTTTTCTTTACAAAATGTCTTTCGCATTTCGTCAATTCGTAAAAATCTTCTCTCTGTGGCTCGTTTCACCAAGGATAATCTTGTTTTCTTCCTATTTGCTCCAGATTTCTATCAAATCTATTGTTTACGTACTAGTCGTTTTTATTTCAGGGCCCATGCAAAGATGGTCTCTATCCGTTTAGCTTGTCTTCCGAGTCCACAGTCCCCCATGCTCTCTCCTCTGTTGACTCGTCTCTTTGGCACAATCGCTTAGGTCATCCCTCCTCTTCCGTTTTAGCTCGTTTAGGATCTACTCTTGGTTCCACACCTTCTTTTAATTCTTTTTGTAATAATTGTGCTCTTAGCAATTCCCATCAATTACCTTTTCCTTCCAAACATATTTCTGCCTCTTCTCTATTTTCTATAATTCATAATGATGTCTGGATGTCTCCTACCTTGTGTGTCAATAGCTTCAAATATTATGTTTTTTTCACAGATGAATACTCCCGTTATACATGCCTTTATCCTATGCGCCAAAAAATGAGGTCCTTACTCACTTTCAAAAATTGGTTGCCATGATTCGCAATATTTTCCACAGTTCTGTCCAACACCTTCAAAGTGACAATGGTACGGAATATGTCAACAATGTCTTCTCCCGGTTTTGTGACTCTTCGGGCATCCAACAACAATTTTCTTGTCCATACACTCCACAACAAAATGGGCTTGTTGAAAGAAAACATCGACATATTGCCACTGTGGCTCGCACTCTACTTCTCACTCGAATGCTCAAAATCTTTGGGCTGAGGCTGTTCTCACATCTGTATATCTCATTAACCTTCTTCCCACTCCTACTCTAAATTGGGATACTCCTCACACACGTCTCTCTGGTCATCCTCCTTATTCATCCCTTCGTGTTTTTGGTTGCTCGATCATGTTTTCCTTACCTAGGTACAAATGTTCCCAACAAATTGTCTAGTCGTAGTGTCGAGTGTGTCTTCCTTGGTTATAGTCCCCAACACAAAGGTTATTGTTGTCTCGATCCAAACACCGGTCGTGTCTATATCTTGCGCCATGTTTTATTTCACGAAACCAATTTTCCCTACAAAAACTTGCAGGTACACGCTAATTCATCTTCAGCTACCTTCGAGTTCACTCTTCTCTCCAATCGAGTTAACATTACACCTCCTCAGGCTGTCCTGTTGAGCTCAGTGTCATCTGGCCCAAGCCCAACTGATCACCAAATTGAGCAATATGCCCTTCCTTCTCGCCCAGAGCAACCCATTGACCCAAGTCCAAGTCTGCAGCCCAATGCCCCTAGTTCACACTCTGGTCAAAATCCACCCTTGGCATCTCTCAAATCAGACAGGCACTCCATCAATCTCGTGCTTCCACTTCCGTCATCACCGCCCCCTAGTCGTGTTCCTCCGGTTGCTTCTCCGATTGTGACTTACAGCCGCCATCACCGACCGGTGGATGCACCCGAGCAGCCTGCTTAGTCCACTATCGCTCAGCAACTAAACGATGACGCTCCTCCGGTCATCGTCGAACCTCCGTCGGTCGTTGTACCTCCCTCTCCTCCTCCACCAATCCAGGCGCCTCCTCCACCGCCCCCAACACCCAACACACCCCATGAGGACTCAACACCTTGATGGAATCATCCAGCCCAGAATTTGCACAGATGGCATTGTAAAGTATCCCATTCCAAAAGCTCTTTTATCTGTTATTAATTCCATGGAACCGACTTGTTATACTTAGGCTTCCAAAGATGTGAATTAGAGAGCTGCCATGACCGAGGAGATTAATGCTTTGTTGACCTATAGTCCTGTTATCAAGCCTGCTACCATTCGGACCGTTCTCTATGTTGCTGTGTCTAGGGGTTGGCCTCTCCGTCAGCTGGATGTCAAAAATGCATTCCTCCATGGCTATCTTCAGGAAGACGTTTACATGACTCAGCCTCCTGGCTTCATCGATTCCTCTTGGCCCTCCTATGTCTGTAAGCTTCACAAGGCACTCTATGGCCTCAAACAAGCACCCCGTGCTTGGTTTTATCGCATAAGCTCTTTTTTGCTTTCTGTTGGTTTTCGACATAGTAAAGTTGACTCATCTTTATTCATCTATCAACATGGACAACATGCAATTTTCTTTTTACTATATGTTGATGACATTGTCATTACGGGCAGCAGTGATCAGCTTCTTCAAAGTTTTATTAATGCCGTGGGCCGTGGATTTGACATTAAGGATCTTGGTCCCCTTCACTATTTCCTTGGTTTACAAGTTGGGCCTCATTGCAACGGCCTTCACATCAATCAACTCAAGTATGCTCATGATATTTTAGAGAAACATGATTTGTTACTTAATCAACCAGTGAACACCCCAATGTCGGCAAAGGCTATTCTCACCACACATGATGGGGATCTTCTTGAAAATCCAACTGCCTTTCGTGAGATGGTTGGCTCCTTGCTGTACCTGACCATTTCACGCCCTGACATAGCCTTTGCGGTCAATTATGTGTCACAATTCATGAGTCAACCTCGTGCTCCGCATCTCATTGCAGCCAAACGTATTCTCCTCTATGTCAAAGGCACACTAGGCCATGGTCTTCATTTCAGTCCTCCACGCCAACTTGCCCACCTTTCTGCTTACTCTGATGTCGATTGGTCCGGTTGCCCAGAATCTCGCCGTTCCACTTCTAGTTATCTCATTTACCTTGGCCATACCCTTGTCTCATGGTGTTCCAAAAAGCAACCTACCATTGCTCGCTCCAGTGCAGAATCTGAATATCGATCTCTTGCTCATTCCAGTGTCGAGACAACTTGGTTAGGCTTCTTACTATATGAACTTGGTGTGCATATTCAGTACCCCATTCTGCTTTACTGTGATAACCTAAGTGCCACATACGTGGCTTCTAATCTGGTCTTCCACGCTCGCACCAAGCACATCGAGTTAGATTATCACTTTGTTCGTGAAAAGGTATCTCTTGGGAGTCGTCAGGTTCATTTTGTCCCTTCCGTCGATCAACCAGCTGATCTTCTTACTAAACCACTTCACAAACAGCGCCATAATCTCATGTGTACCAAACTTGCGCGTCCTGAGCCGCCCAGTTTGAAGAGGGGTGTTAGAGAAAATCACTCTCCTACATTGATTTCCTCTCCACAATCAAAACTGATTGTGTAACCTCTCCACAATCAAAACTGATTGTGTGTTTTGATTGTGTAACCTCTCCACAATCACAACTGATTGTGTAACCTCTCCACAATCAAAACTGATTGCGTAACTGTAGATTAGTTTTGAATATTTGTATTTATAGCATTGAATTCTGTTGGTAACAGTAGAGCAGATCTTAGCTATATAATGGTACAATTGTAAACATACAGATCAATGAAAATCATAGTCAACAAGATGTTTGATCATTTCAAAAACAAGATAGGAAGAGCATATATGAGATTCGAGGATTGGCAAGTTTTAGACCTCTCTTTCGCTCTTGCCTTTTATTTCATCTTGAAGGCCTCTTCTGTTATGGCTTGGAGAATATATAGTTTCTCAACATTGGATTAATTTGAGTTGTTGAATATAATGGATAATTTTATAAAATGCACATTTTCTTAATTTGTCTACTTTACTTTTGGGTGCTTGAGTTAATGTACTGTGGAAATGTAAAGAAAAGCTAACATAATAGCTCATTGAAATGAAGAAAATATCCAGGAAAAACAAACAAATTTACTGCACGCATTTGTCCATGTACGGCATGCATAAATGTTTATTTACGACATGCAAAATGTTGATTTACAGCGTGCATTTGTTGATTTACGGCGCAAACAATGTGAAATTACGGCGTGCGTAAGTGTTGATTACGGGGTGCACTGGTGTTGTGAGTTTAACATTTTCTAATTGACGGGAATAGATTCACGACGTGCTTTTGGGTTCATTTATGATGTGCTTTTTGCGCGCCGTAAAATTTAAAAATGGAACTCAATTTCACGACGCTGTCTATAAAGGCGCACTTTTGCATGACTTTGCGCGTCATAAATTATAATTTACAGCACGCTTTGAATGTCGTAAATGATCCATTTTCCTATCGTAATCCATATAGAGCAAACCATACTGCCAACGGCCCAGGCCCATAGGACCATCTCTGGGGCACCCAAATTTAATTTGGGCACCCAAATCAAACCGAACCCCGACCCTTCCCACAGCTCTGCTCGCCGGAGGAGAACCATCGCGGCCTCCTTTGTTCGACGCCAACAGCTGTCGTCGCCTTCTGACAGTCGTTCCACCATCACTCACCGGAGAGGATCCCCTTCCAAGGAAACCATTTTGGACAAACTTGGGAAGCAGCGAACGCCGGCAACTCGCCTAGATTCCCACCGTCGAGCCAACATCTTCTGCCACAACGCTACCAAATCTGAATCGCTTTCCTCCGATTTCAGTCGAGCCCGGATTGGACGAAGATGACAAACTCTCAGCACCATCCCAGTTCATGTAGGCAACACAGCCTCTTCCCTCCTCAAAAAAGAACAGCCATGATCAGAAAGCATTTGAGAAAATCAGGTCATCGCCGGCAAGATTGCGAGCCACAACCTATCAAGCGACATGGTATGAGCCATGCGCCAAGGGATCGACGCCGAGAATAGTGCCGGAATGGTGCTCCATCGTTGATGGAGTAAGGTACAAAGAGGCTAACAGTGACACTCTCCCAACCCTAGCAGAATGCAAGTATTTTCATCCTCATAAAAGTTAGATCTCATAATTATGAAGATTTAGTTTTGGCATGACAGTTAATGGAGAAGATAATAACATTATTATAATTCACACAATTTACAAAATATGGAGCTAATATCAATTAATTTTCCGTCTTGCCATAATCCTGTTATGACCTAACTAGAAAATTCTTACCTCACTTGATCCCTATTCCATAAAATCCACTATTTCGACCACATTCGTGTACCACATTGTAGATCACGATATCTCTAATAGAGGTGGGACCCACATGTATATGTGGGTACCTCCTCTATTAGTCGATGATGAGCTCTACAATTTGGTCCATAAATGTGTTCTAGGTAGCATTACTTGATAACTACAGGTTATAACCTAATTCGTAATCTTGAAACATCCCTTGGGACTGAAGAACAGAAGTAGAATCCCAGGAGTTTGATGATGCAGATTTGTTGTCGAAGTCATTAGCCCACCACATTAAGCTGTCCTTGGAGACATTCATTTCCTTGAAACAATCAAATTCAACGATCTGATCATCTTGCTGCTGTGATGTGAAACCTACAGAGTTGTTAATGCCATCGAGTTGAGCTTGGAAGCTCGAATTAACCTGCTGCTCGATCATATCGGGTTTCGCGACTACAATAGTTGAGTCCACCGGATTGCTTGTAGATATGAAGGAGGATGACATGCCATTCAATGCGTTCTCCAACTCATCCATCTTGGGATTGATGCATAATTTTGCGTATTGCTCTTGAATTGCCAAAGCACCAGTAGTTTGCTCGTAGAAATGGTCGTTAACCTTGTGGCCTTGCACTGTCTGATCATGACTGGGGACAGAAAACTGCTGCATCATCAGAGGGTTGGCAGAGTTTTGATCATTCATGGATTGGACGGTCTGGATCATCTTTTCTTGGAAGGGATGCAACTTGGGCCACAGTGCAGGGTTGTTGTAGAAAGAGAAAGGGTTCTGAAGGTTTTGTAGTTGCATATGAAGTTGAAGTCGCTCGAGGGCCGAGCTGCTTAACGCCTGATGTGCATCATCGGAGGCATCCTTGAGGTCCTGACTTCCCCGATTAGCCCCAGACTGTTTGCGCCTTCCAAGCAACTTCTTCTTCAGCCGGGTGTTCCAGTAGTTCTTGATATCATTATCAGTTCTTCCGGGCAATTGGGCTGCAATTATAGACCACCTGGAATGCAATGGAATAACAACACATGATCAGACTCCAACAAGAAACAAGAGACAAAGGGATAACGATCGAGCACAAAGAACTAAGGAAACCCTAGGAAATTGGATCCATTGATCTGTGTTCATTATTATTAATTATTTACTGGGGAAAGTATCATGGACAAGGGATAAGTGACAAGCATAATGAGGATCAATTTTTCTTGCTGAAATCCAGGTGAGTAGACAAAGAGAAAGAGAAAGAGATAATTACCTGCTGCCAATACTTATATAGAGGTTGCAGATGATGTTGTCTTCTTCTTCTGAGAATCCACCATGCTTGATGTTGGGCCTCAGGTAGTTTAGCCATCTCAGTCTGCAGCTTTTTCCACATCTTTTGAGCCCTGCAATTAAGTTCATCATTAGTAATACACAGCTAATTAACTGAAAAAATTAATTAAATCCCTAATCAATCAAGAACAAATTAAAGAGATATATTGACAAATATATATATATATATATATATATATATGTATATATATACCAATTTTCTGAGGAAGGGCAATCCAGTTGCCTCCAGTTCCATGCTCTTCAATATAGGCCTTCAGTGTAGCATCCTCTTCAGGTGACCATGGTCCCTTCTTCACGTTCGCCTTATCGCAGCAGGGAGCTCGACCCATCTCAATCGATCTTGTTCTTTTTTGTTTTCCTTTCTATGATCTTGAAGCAAGTGAATGTTTTTCTACAGAAGGCTGTCTGAGATTGTTGGGAATAAAATGAGGGAAGGAAGACAGATTTATAGGTAGGAAGAGTGGATGTGATGTGATGCTTATTATGAAGACAAAAAAGTCCTACTATCCCTCTCCTCGGTCACTATTCAACACCAATTTTATTAATTTCATCTCTAGGGTTTGTTCAGGGTCTCTTTCTCTGTCTGTCTCTCTCTTACTTTTTTCGATTAGTTCGTCATATATAGTTAACAATGCATGCAACTGGACAAAGTACTACACAAATTTCTTCTTTTGGCAATATTAAAATTGAACTACTTTTTGAAGGATTTAGTAGATTGTTATTTGAATTCTGATACAGGGTATTGATCAGAAGAAGCCTCCATCCTCTGCGTTTGTACTTATTATCCTTGAAATGTTCCATTCTAATTTAGCCACCCTAGCTGCCTATATAGTCTTAAAATGCTGTCATTGGCTGCAATTTTCAATTTAATTGAGTCATCTACGTTAACATTTTTAATCAAAAGGACGCATGAAAACTGTAATAAGGTGTGCGATTAAGGCACATAATCAGTGTGATTGAGCCGGATAATATGACCCTAATTCATTGTAACTTCGTAGAACCATACCATAACTTCTGTTGATTTTTCTTCCTATAAAACACGAAACCTGACGACTGAAACGCGTTGGCCGATCAAATGGTAAAGTCAGAAACTTAAAGTACCAAAAGACAAATTTAGCAATGGTAAAGGTACGTAGTTCTTGTGATAACAGAAAATTACTCGGAGATTACTGCAAGCACTGACATTATAGTAGGTGGAAGGTTCTAGAATATTTACTAATTAAGACATATTTGCAGCAAATAAAGTCTATTCGATCAGGTCTTTTAAGGAGTTGATCGATCAAATCATCAATCTTGATGCGTATCCTTTACATTCTTCTTTATAGGAAGCCTTTGAGACTAGCTTTAGATAACACAAAGTAATAATCATAACAAACTGATTGGAATTCAAACTCTTGTCGAGAAAAAATGTAAGCCACTTTTTCATAGTAAGAGAATATCCATCTCCTCTGATTAAGACACAAGGTTCTCCTTCCACAGTACTCTTTTGACTTATAAGTGACAAGGGTCCTCTAAGTAGGTGAAGCAAAGTCCATGCTTGGACTAAAATATAAGGGTCTTATTACTCATTAGCTAAATAGATCTAAGGTTTCAAATGCCTTATGTCATCTCCACCCAAACCTCTACGTGAATTCAAGCTAGGCAGACTGTACTTGCATAAAGCTTAACTTAATCATATCAACTGTTGAACACAAGAAGACCTTAATAACTTGATGCATGTACTTGTGGTTGACTATACAAGTTCTATTTTGAAAAATGTAAGAACTAATTATGAAGGATTAAAACGATAAAGATGAAATCCAGAGAAATGATGAGCTAGCAATGGCATGGTGAAAAAATAAGTAAATATTAATGCAGGTCAAAGTTCGATCACGTTCATCCTAACATTATGCAAGAGTTACACTAATAGCCTCCACTGGTTAAACTATTAAGTGAATTATTGAAATATTCTTTATTAGACTTATTGTCAAAAAAGAAAAAAAAATTAACAAAATACTCACAAGCCCTAAAAGTCCTCCTTGCTACAGAAAATACCCAAGGCTCAGGTACAAGTTTTTTGAGTTGGATAGGGGTAAAGGATTCATCTATTAAAGAATGTTATTAGAAGGCAAAATAAACAAACAAAAAGGCATAGGGATTTCAACCCTTTATATAATATACACCTCTGATTGACCTTGGTTTCCTACTTTAATGTATTAATGACTTTCTTAATCGATGAGGAGGTCCAGAACCCTAACCACGTAGAAATAACAAGAGGAAACTATCAAAATTTCAAAAGCAGTCTCCTAAAATACTAATTTTTTTAATCAACAAATGGACTCAGATCTTTGAGAGAAAGAAAACAAGCTTCTGCTTGTCTTTCTCTCCACTTGAGAATCTCTGCATTGACACTGCAATTTTCAGCTCCTACCCAAAAACGAAAGAGTGAGGAAGAAGAAAAAAGGTTGCTTGTTTCATCATCAACAAGACCAAGATTATAATTAACTAATAATTAAGACCGTATATAAAATGTAATAGAGCTGGTAATAAAGTTGTGGTCCTTGTGATAACAAGATAAACATGGACTCCCACTGCTTAAAGCCTCAAATTAAATACTTATAGAATACATGGTATTATTGGTGTGCTACCCCTAACTCAATTCATATGTCAATTAAACATATCCAAATCAACTTCACTAGCTGTGCTCTATTGCTTTAACAGACTATCAATTATGCTAGCTCAATTGATATGTCAAATATTAAACATATCCAAATCAACTTCACTAGCTAGCTGTGCTCTATTGCTTTAACAGACTATCAATTATGCAAACAAAGCACAAAAACACATTCTAATTGACTTTTTGTTTGGTAATGAGACTCTTCTAAGGGGTTTAGTTACCTATGCTATATAGTGTACCCCACGAATATATATTGTCTCCGTAGTGGCCTTAAAACAAATCCAAGTTTATCCCTTGTTCTCTGCCAAAATCTAATCATGGTTCTGTATCCAAAATGCATTCTTCTCTATATATTTTGTTTCCCTTAGAAAGAGTCTCTTCGTGTTAGAGAATGTTAACCAACCTGAAAATTCCCAAGTTTTGTGACGAAGTGAGATGATCGACGTGATAAAAGTATTAGATAAACGACAGAACCTTAGTACGATAACAAAGATGGAGTACTCTCTACTAGCGAAGTTAGCGATCAACCGATTGAAGATCACTAATTTTGGTTTTTAATTGATAAACTGAACTGGAACTTATGATCGACCTTACTAGAATTAATATGTCATTGAAGCTAAATGTCTTAATTAAATTAATTTGGACTCGATTAACGTAAATATATATCCAAAACCACACTTGCATCTGTCTTTCCTCCAAGAAATGATACGTGAACTTCTATTCCTCTAGTCAGCTTTTTTTTTTCCCCTCTAAACTGATCGACACTTTCTTTTTTATTAATTTTGGTCTCCTATATCATCACGTTTGATTGTAACGGCATGCATAGAATGATCTAATGATATGGTGCCACATCCTACCATTGTCGAGTGAAAAATACGCAATTAAGACATTCTTCTGGTTTAATATCATTATTATCCTAATTAGTTTCTAATTACTAAACCTTACCTATTAGGTAACACATGTCACCTAGCTAGCCAATACTTTTCGGTTTGTTAAGATCAGGAATTAAGATAAGACTGACATGAAGTTAGCGAATAGAATTAAACATCAGAAACTTCGTAGCTACGTATATGTATAATGTATATGTCGTCATAGGGGTTGACAAAGGTGCTACGGTGGACTTGCATAACATAACATCAAATTATTCTGTATAATCAACAATGAGACAGAGAAGACCAATTGATTAACCTACACAAGTGTCTGTTAACAATAAATTATTGGAAGCTGTTGTAATCTCTGAGTCCTCCATGCACTTTATGTAAAATAATTGGTAAAGACGCTACAAATGGACGCAGTTGCTGAGCTCATTGCACTAAGTCTCTCTGCCCCCTTCTTCAAGCCATCAACAATTGATTGTCAAACTGTCTTTGTTATTGTTCTTTCTAATTTGATAGCTAGAAAACGAAACTAGTTTTAGGACCTTAGCACCAAACTCTTGACTTTTCCCTACCACAGACTCACAGAGCTAGGTCTAGGGTCTGGAGCGTGTTGGTAAAGACAAGAGTCGAACTCTTATTAGTAAAAGTTATGATAAAAGCCTTGGCGATTTACGTTATAGTTTCCAATACTGTTTCGAAAAAGGAAATGGGGATTCCGAGAATTGAACTCGGGACCTTTCGCTCCCTAAGCGAGCATCCTACCACTGGACTAAATCCCCTATGTTGCTAGTATGTTGGACAGAATGCTTCAAGTTCTGTGAACTGTGGTCCTCCTGCATTTCGGCTATTTGTACCTTCATAGTCTGAGCTACAATCCAAAATTTATAAGCAGAAGCTAGAAGTAGCAGCAGCATGTGTAGTGGTTACTGTAATGACATGTTGTTACTGAGTTTTTCTGTCTTTTTTCACTGCTAGTTTTGACTATTGAGATATGTAACTGCCCTAGCTGGTGCCGTTCTATCTTTTGTTAAAAATTCATTAATGTAGCTTTTGAGCTATTGTCCTGTTGTACTCGTTTATTCTAGCTGGTACTGATTCAATAGTTCTCACTAAAGTTTATACTCGTAATTCAGGAATTTTTTGTTGTTGGATATATAAGTCCAAATTTCAAGCTTCTAGCTTGATTTAGGAACTAATAACTTGATGAAGATTTGACTCCTGGAACTGACCGTAATCAATTCAAATTCTCTTAATTGTTTTGGGGTTTGAAAAATTATTTTCTTACATTGATGGTTACGTACCCTAACACATTGAACCACTAGCCCGAAAAAGGAATTGTCGATGCAACCCCAACCTAAATGGGAGAGGTGCAGTTACTTTTCAACCAAAGAAATGGGTATATAGTGGTTTGAACATAGTATATCTCTTGGAAACGAGACTCGATGTTAGCTAGATAAATTACTAGCCCCGATCTTAAGGTTAAAGAAAATTAATAGGCCAACAATGGATACCAAAAGAATCCAAATTTGCTCAGGATCAGCCTATATTTTCAAATGAAAATGTAAGTCATACGATCAGCCACGTCGTTGAGTGACAATTTTCTGTACAGATATTTTGTTGGTTTTGCATTATTACTGCCCAGCCTTGTTAGCTAGGTGCTTGAAATTAGAACATGTAAGACTCACTTATACTTTAATCAAGCACTTAAGCATGGAATCAAAAACTTCACATGAAGTTCACAGCTAGATGTAATACATACATATGTCGTCATAGCTAGGGGTTGACTATGTGCTAAGTTGGACGGTAATTTATACAGTAATTTATTCCATAATATCCAACTCTATTTATCAATATTATTGCATCTGGAGCCAGAAATGACCAATTAATTATATCCTTGACAAGTGCCCCTCAACGTACAATAAATTATTGAAAGCTGTTATAAACTTTGATTCCTCCATGCGCTTACGCAAAGACGCTAGAAATGAATGCAGTTGCTGAGCTCATTGCACTCATCATCAACAATTGTCAAACTGCCATTGTTATTCTTCTTTCAAAATTCACAACCTAGAAAAAGAAAAAGAAAAAATTAACCAGCTAAGTTATAGGCTTGCATGAGCAGCATGACCCAGCGTATCATGACCTGTGCCTATTTGCGTGAGCTAAATGTTCTCTACCATTAGAACTACAGAAGCCAACTTACCCTACTCTTTTGGTTTTTCTCTCTTTAGCAGAAAAAGAGGATGGGGTTTCCGAGAATTGAACTCGGGACCTTTCGCTCCCTAAGCGAGCATCCTACCACTGGACTAAATCCCCCAAGTTACATGTTTGTTGTACAGTGTTCTCCAAATTTGATGGTAGGATCAATGTGGTCCTTTCCCCTTCTGGCAGTGAGCTACAATCCAAACTTTATCAGCAGAAGACAGAAGTAGGTGTTAAACTTACTTACTGTAATTCCATGTAATAACTCCATTATTGTGTGTTTTTGACCTAGCAGGTGCTGTTGTACAGATTTGGTAACCTTCTATATATCTGGAGAAAACTTAATATATTTATGGAAGACCTAGGTGTTCATATATATATATATAGCCGGAAGTCAACTGGAAAATGGCAAGTTTGACTTTGCAAACAAAAGGTCTTTGGCGTGAGTTAGGTGCATGTCAACAGGGCCAAGGAGTTGGAGGATGATGGTGTCACAGAATTTGACGTCCAATTTTTGAATACCGGATCGAGAGAATATATAGAGTTGGTAATATATGCCAAGCCAATTTTCCATAGAACCTAGCAGCTAGACTTGATTGTTTAATCCATCACCCAGAACTGATATCAATGTCATTTCTCAAACACGAATATTGGATCGATCCAAATCAACCACGTTTTCAAAATTATTATCTGCGTGTTATGCACCGGGTATATTAGTTGGTGCATGGTGGCAGAAACAAGTCACAATAAGTTATTGTGAATAGAAGATTTTACACAATCGTTAGGATAAGATTTCTCTAACTTCTCTAATATAAGGTAAAAGATTTGAAGTCATCCCGCATTCCCGCCATGGATCATTCAACAAAACCAATAAATTAATAATCAGATTTTTTAATTTCTTGACGCATAGAAACATATTATTGCATTAAAGTAATTCTGACCAAATGTTATTACAATAGTAAAACATAACTTCTAGAAGCAAGCAAAACAAGTTAATGGTAGACGACTACTCATTACATGAATGCTGACGTTCACCATGTCTACAACAAACAAAAACATATCGTCTTTTAATAAAACTTTATTTATTAACTATCATCGCCTCGGCACAAACAACTGCATGTAGCATGAGAAATAATTGATACTTTTAAAAAGGGTCATATAAGATCCTAGTATACTAGACAATGTACTCAAGATTTGAATTCCTATTGCAAGATATGGTGGGTATCACTAAGGAATATATACTTCATATTAGTATTCTTGTATGGCAATATACTCCACATAAATTAGATGAGGTGCAAGGTTCTTTGCGATGTCAAAATAAATCCACACTAAAAATGAAATAAAATAATAAAATTTGACAATTTATCACTCAATACACATTTCTCATACATATCTTATTTTATGTAATATTTACCACATTGAGAACTCATATTACCACTTTGAGAACTCATGTGGTAGCTAGAAAAAAGTCCTCATTAAGGCAAAATAAGGTCCTCATTAGAGCAAAATAGATAACTAGAAAAAAAATTTGATGATTAAGGTAAACTAGGCTCTCATTTGGGTAATTTAAGTCTTAAAAATAGTAATTGTAGTATGTTCTCATTTAAGTTATTAATATTTAAAAGTGGTAATTGTATGAAGACGGCATTGTTGCTAGCATTCCTGTCAGTACTAGAGTGGTGAGTGATAAATGGATTTGGCATTTTGACAAAAAAGGCATGTATTCTGTTCGGAGTGGCTATCACACTTTTCGTTCAACTGAGAACCCAACTGATCAGCATGCTTCTACGTCAAATAGTTCAGGAAGAGGTGGACTTGATAAGTGGATGATTGCATCGCATGCATGTGTACCACCAAAGGTACGTTCTTTTACTTGGAGGCTCCTAAAAGGCATATTGCCCACTAAAGGGGCCCTAGCTAAAAGGTGCAAGATAGATGATTTGAATTGTGTGTTTTGTCACCAAGCTTTGGAGGATGCAGATCTTCGCAATTGCAAAAGGGTGGTGGAATTTTGGTTTTTTGGACCACTTAGCTTGAAGACAAGGATGGTGCATGCTGACAACCTTGCTGCATGGGTACTTGATGTTGCTGAAACACTAACCCAACAACAGCGTGATGTTTTCTTGACGTTACTATGGGCATTATGGTCCGAAAGAAACAGAGTTCTTTGGAAGGGTTGGCTCCTTTAATCCTTTGAATACTGCACGCTGGGCTTCCAAACTGTTATCTGACTATCAACAGGTCCACAAGACTACAGTGGAAGAAGAAACGACCCATGACTCGCTGGAAATACCCACCGAGTGCTAGGCTGAAATTGAATGTTGATGGAGCTTTTCATGCGGACATTGGGTAGGGAGGAATTGGAGCAGTTATTCGAGATGAAAATGGTACGTTCTTAGCTGCTATTGCACGCCCCTTTTCTTTTGTACGTTCTGCCTTACACATGGAAATTGAAGCCATGAGAGCTGGTCTCTTGCTTCCTATCACCAAGGTATGATCAATATTGATATCGAAACTTATTGTACTATGGTTGTCACTGCTCTTAATGGAGACACGGAAGACCTCTCTGAAGTGGGCTGTATTGTGGAGGATTGCAAGACCTATTTGAGTGCTATTCCTAGCGCTAAGGTACAGTCTATATATCGTGAAGCGAATGGTGTTGCACATAGATTGGCACATCTCGCTAGTTTGTCTTACTTAGATGAGTATTGGTTAGAGGAGGCTCTTGCTATTATTCAGGATGCACTCTATGAGAATTCTTGTACTAATACTCGAGCTGAAGGTTATATGTTCCCCTCGTTGTACAATTGTTCTCTTGCTATTAATAATATTCGGCCGTGGGGCTAAGCTTCCCAGTTAGGCTGAGTTCCAAACCCCTTTAAAAAAAAACATGTTATAGAATTTCCCTAAAAGCAATAGTTTTTATTTTATATAATTTTTAGCAACGGTCTTTGTTCTAAGTTTCTAACATTGCAAATTGTTGCACCTCATCTCATTCATGGTAGAATATTGTTGTCCACACCAAGAATATTAATATGATGAAGTATGAACTGCTACTTACCAATGGCGGATCCAGGATTGAAACCTTGAGCGGACTTGGATTTCTTAAACAAAAAAAAAAAAAAATATATATATATATATATATATATTATGGAGAATCTCGGTAGGGCAAGATAATTTTATTAATTAAAAAAAAAAAGTACACCTAATCAGGATGAGCGTCAAAATTACACAAAAAAATAGAACCTCAACAAGGTCAAAACCAAGAATCTAGTTTCATCGCACAATATAACCGCAGAGGGTATAAGCTAGGAATCACTAACAATTCCACCACAATCAGATCACCAAAGTCAACCATATAAATTTCCTGCTAATTAACCAATTACTCAAATCATCTTTACCACATAGTACAAAACACCAAGTAGCAAAAAATGTCCAAAGCAACCAACTTTATCCACAAAAACTAAATCTTTACAAGACCCAATAACGCATATGCAACATAAATGAATCAGGAGTTTAGGGTTGAGAACAACCTTGGGACCGACGGTGGTGGCAGTCTTGATGACTAGGCTGCGGAAGGAGCAGTGGCCCACCAGTGACACTGCAGCTGGAGACCCAAACTTGCTGTTTGAGGGTCTAAGCCCTTCAAATGAGGCCAAGCTCCTGGCCAAGATAGCACAACAATTGATAAGTTTTGAAATCAATTAAACTCACAACAATTGCACTGCAGAAAGAAGACCCACTGATCGAACTTGATAAGGTTTGAAATCAATTAAACCCATTTACCTACACCAATTAAACATTTAAACCCACATCACATTTAACCCACGTCAATTAAACAATAAATTGCAGATTTGCAAAACAAGGAAACAGAGAGAATGCTACATACCAGATTTCCAAAGTAAGAGAATTTGACTGCAACCTTCATTCTTCAATCAACCAAATCTTCAATCCAATACAACCTACAAAATTGAATTTCACATTAATCTTAACCCTATAAATTGCCCCAAATTGGATTGATTCAATTAAACAAAATTGAACTTACATTGAATTCATTGCCCCAAATTGAAGTGGGAGAGTAAGAGAAGTAGATACAACTTGATGTCTTGATCTCTGAGAGAAGTGGAGAAGGGCAGAGCTGCAGGAGGCGAGAGGAGGAGGAGAGACAATTCTGCAGTTTGGCAGTTTGAATAGGCCGTAGTCGAGTTCTAGAGGGTGGGGAGTACTTCGGGTGGGCTACTGGACTTCAATATGGACAATACCCAATTAAATATATATATATATATATATATACATTTTTTTTTTTTTAAGCCCAAAAATCTCGGACAGGCTTGAGCCCGCCCAAGCTTCTACCTAGATCCGCCAGTGTTGCTTACTCTTACGATGTCTTATAACCTTCGTGTCTTATTTCCAAGACTTCAAAATAAGTCGTCGGCATTATTTTATGCCTTGTATTGTTTTGAATACTAAAAATTTGACAGTTTTTCACGCCATAAATTTTAAGAAGCATTAGTTTTTATTTTATCTAATTTTTAGCAATGGTTTTTGTCTTGACATTGCAAAGATGTTGCACCTCATCTCATTCATGGGGAGACTATTGTTGTCCAGAACAAGAATATTAATATGATGAAGTATGAACGTCTACTTACTTTTACGATGTCTTATAACCTTCGTGTCCTATTTCCAAGACTTCAAAATAAATCGTGGACATTATTCATGCCTTATATATTGTTTTAAATATTTTGGATTATGTGCTGATCTATACTCAGACTCTGCACTTCCATCTAAATCTTAAAGTGCTATTTGTTAAAAACCATGAAAGATGTATCATTTTCATATTGAAAAATTAGTATTATTTTTAATAATAATTACTTTCAAGCTTTATCGTACAATGCTTTGTGAGGATTAAGACTACTTATATAGATTTTAGGGCTAAAAACTGTTTAGTTCCTGAATTTTTGCTGAAAAAACACTTCAGTCCCTCGCCTTTTAATTTGACACGTTTACTCCTTGTTCTTTCAGTTTTACACCCAATAGGTCCATTCCGTTAAACAATGCCGTTAACTTCCTATTTTAAGGATAAAATTACTATCATAGCCCTGACTTTCTCTTTCTTTAATTTTTTTAATTGTTTTTATTCTTCTCTTTTATTTTTAATTGTTTTTATTCTTTTTTTTTTTTCCTTTTGATTGATACCAATAAAATTACTATTTTTTTAATTATTTTTTATTCTTCTCTTTAATTTTTGTAATTATTTTTATCCTTCACTTTAATTTGACACGTTTACTCCTTGTTTCTTCTATTATGAGTAATTTTATGGGGTGTTTGGGTGAGAAATTAATTTACTGCTTGAGGCCAATAAAAATAGTCATAACTTTTAATATGACTTTTATTAATTTTTTTAATGATTTTTATTCTCCTCTTTAATTTTTTCTTCTGATTAGCACCGATAAAATTACAAATTTTTTTAATTTTTTTTATTCTTCCCTTTAATTTTTTCTTTTGATTGGCACCAATAAAAGAGAAGAACAAAAACAACTAAAAAATATTAGTAATTTTATTGATGCGAATCAGAAGAAAAAATAAAAGAGAAGAATAAAAACAATTTAAACAATTAATAAAAGTCGTATTAAAAGTAATGACTAATTTTATTGGCGTCAAGTAACAAATTAATCGCTTCTTCGGCTCACCCAAACACCCAATAAAATTAGTCATAACAGAAGAAACAAGGGAGGGACTATAATAGTAATTTTTATCCTTAAAAGAGAAGAATAAAAATAATTTAAAAAATTAGTAATTTTATTAGTATGAATCAGAAGAAAAAAATAAAAGAGAAGAATAAAAAAATTAAAGAAAGAAAAAATTAAAGAGAAGCATAAAAATAATTTAAAAAATTAAAGAGAAGAATAAAAACAATTAAAAAAATTAAAGAAAGAGAAAGTTTGGGGTATGATAGTAATTTTATCCTTAAAATAGGAAGTTAACGGCATAATTTAACGGAGTGTAACGGAATGGACCTATTAGGTGTAAAACTAAAAGAATAAGGCGTAAACGTGTCAAATTAAAAGGCGAGGGACTGAAGTGTTTTTTAGCAAAAGTTCAGAGACTAAACAGTATTTAGCCCTAGATTTTATATCATAAAGTATGTGTATTATATATATATATATATATATATATATATTCTACATTATTGTGTGTTATTTTGATCCTTGTTCAAGTAAATCCGAAATATGTGTTTGGCCCAAACTCTAGATTACTTAACCTAGTTGTAATAGGGTTAGGAATTAGAGATACTCTCGGAGATATTCGTAAATATCCGATTAATTGTACGATTAACTTTCCTTGTACAACTCTGATTCTATGTCTTGTAATCCTCTATATAAAGAGGCCCCTATTATCAATGAAAGCACGACTCAATTCTCTCCCAATTTCAGTTTTCCTTAAACACGTTATCAGCACGAGCTCTAACCCTAGTTTCTAGAGGCCAAAAACTCAAAAATCCTTCTTCCCGTTTGCTGCCATTTGCTGTGCACCTCTCATTCGCGCCTGTGCGCCTACTCCTGTTGCAAGCCTCTGCCCCTACTCCCATGCCCCTGCAACACCACATCCACCTAGCACCGGCTTCAACCAGGATTGCAAACTAGTTGCTATCCTAGCTTAGGATCAATAACACATCTTTGCAGCCCAACGTTGCAAGCTAGCAAGCAGCATACCGCGCTTGCCCAGCGCGTAACCTGCCAGCAGCAACCCCGCGCGCCTTTTGTCCATCAGTTTCAGCAACAAGGATTGACAGCAGTTTGCAATAGGATCGAAACCAGGCTACAATCCTACAAATCAGTTTGCCTACACTAAGACTGAAGTTTGTCTACAATCCTACAAGTCTGTTCGGCTAGGACTGAATCTCGTCTACAATCCTACAACGAGGATCTAATACTCTCTGCAATCCTAAGAGGTATGTTTTACTAAAGGTTCCCGTTTTAGAAGTTTTTATTATTTTTCTCTTCTTTTTTCTCAGGAACTTGCAAACTCCCTTCTTCTACCCCCCTTTCTTCATCATAGGGGAGACCTAATTAAGCCGAACTGTGGGGATTCGTGCTCACTCCAAGCTTGGAGCTTGTTGAGATCTCCAAACTTAGAGTTTGTAGAGAATTTATGATCGACCACTTACGTCATTGTTTCGATCTAATCCAATATCTCTTGGAATTGAATTTCTTGGAAGAGATTATGCTCAAAAAAATTTATTGTTTTCGTGGTAGCCTTTTTCGCTCCGAAACTAACTCTAATTTCTTGTTCTCTTTCAGGATGAGTAACCTGTACAAATTGGACTTTGCTCCATTGGGAAAAACTAGATCTAGATATCACAAGTGGGTTCGTGATGTCCGCCAGCATCTTAAGGCTGATGGAATCCTAGATACGATTCTCGAGCCTAGCTAGGACATGCTAACTGTTGAGCAAGCTCAAGCTTTGGAAGCAAATAGAGCAGCCTTAAAGGCAAATAAGGCGAAAGCCATCATCCTAATGACTCGTATGGATGATTCGCTTCAGTATGAGTGTATGAATGAAGAAGACCCAAGAAGGCTATCGGTCACATTTGAAGAAAGATTTGGCAACGTCCGTGACTCTCTGCTTCCTGACCTAGAAGTGAGATGGCATAGCCTCCGCTTTTGTGATTTCAAGTCAATTCATGACTACAATTCGGAAGCACTTCGCATTAAATCCTTAATGAAATTATGTGGTAAAGATATCATAAATGCGATGTTGATTGAGAAGACTCTCTCTACCTTCCCCGTCTCTGCATTGATGGTTGCTAAGAACAATCAAATCGATGTTACTGCAAGATGGATTACAAGGTTTCATGGGCTAGTTAGAGCTATGAATATTGCTGAAAAGCATGACAACATCCTTGTGAAGAACTATAATTCGAGATCCGTGGAAATAGAGCATTTTCCGGAATCCAATTATAGTTGCGCCCCTAAGAGAGGGCGCCAAGAGCGAAACCCTACTCTTAGGGATACTTCTGGACGTTCTGGTCCATATAATCGCTCTACTTTGGAAGGTAACCACCAAAATAGGCGAACTCGGAACCAAAGAGGTCAACGTGGAAAAAGAGTGGGAGGCAAGGCCTCTAGCCATGTTGGTGGCGTCACCAACACTAAGAGCCATCTAAATGATGCTTTCAAAGGGCCTCAATCAATGGAGTCTGAGCAAAGAGATGTATGTTCTTGATGTGGAGTATCTGGTCATTGGGCACACATTTATAGAGCTCGTGAAGAAATTGTCACCGCCTACATAGCATATTGTGAAGCAAGAGAAGCTCACTATGTGGAACAAGAAGATCAAGAAGATGATCTAGAGTGAAGGGTTGAAGACTACAAATCTGCCTGGGATTAATAGATCACCAATTCTGTTTAAGTCTTTATTTTTCGAAGAGATGTAATAGGCAATTGCTATATACTTTGTAGTAAATGCCATTGGTTTAGTTTTTCTTCATATAGGCTCATCCAAAAAGAGTATGATGTCTAGGTAGGTTTTGAGATAAGTGGTACTTAAGCGAGTTTTGCTCCACCAACATCTCTCTACTCACCTGGTCATATTTATTTTGGAGTTACCGAAAGAAGTCAAACGACTACCTTTGTTTTGCATTAGCTAACATTTGGATTAGATTCTCCTAATGATTAAGAGACAATGATGTACTCCGTTGGCTTAGGAATAACATTTTGAGTTTTTTTTCATTATGACTCCATTCTGATTCTGAGCATAATACTTTTGTGACTATGATGTCTGGGTCATCAATATTAATTCAAGGACATCGAATAGCCCAAGTTTCCCTTGCCAAATGGCACCTTGATTACTGTCACAAAAACTCTCTACGCTCCAAGGGCAAATCGCACCTATGAATAGCCAACGGATTCCATGCAAAAACTCATGTAGAGAATGAAAATGCGTTCTTTTACAATGCCTCTAACGATTGCGAACAAAGGCGCATCTTAGAGAAGTTTATGTGTCTCTTTAGTGGACTTTATATCACTATTTGAGCTATTAAATCCAATAAAGTTATGAGAGAAGATCTCTTGGATTTATACACATATTAGCTTTGTCACGACAGGATAGGTCATCCTAGTCATGATATGATGATCCGTCTACTAAAAAAATCACATGGACATCCTTTCTCTCGAGCGAAATGAAGCATGAATCAAAAGTTGATTCCTGGACTAAGTGTGACCGCCACCGCCGCATCCAGAGCCGCCGCCGTCCACCACCAGCCTAGGGATGGCACAGTCCTTATCCATGACGCCATGGATTGCGTACATCATGGTGATGACGCTTTAGGTGATGCTGCAATCACCCACTTTGCTTCAAATAGCATTTCAGATGTTCAGGCCCAACCAAAATCCTCACTGGTTGCTTCTAAAACCTCTCGCTCGTTTTACAAAACCTGTTCCTTTGGGAAATTAGGACTGAGACCGTCCTATGCGAAGGATATGAAAATACTCATTCTGTTCTTACATAGAATCCATAAGGATTCTATGGACTGATTCAACCAACTTGTGGACGTTTAAATATCTCATGATGTTGGTTGATAAGCAAACACGCTGGTCATGTGTTTTGCCATTATCCACTTGTAATGCTGCTTATGCTACACTCCTAGCACATATCATATGATAATGGGCTCACTCCCGGAATCATCATATTCAATCAATTGGATTTGACTATGCTAGAGAGTTTACATCGAAGACTTTCGATGGTTATTGCAATGGGACTGATGTTAGACATCATATTCCCATGAAAACACCTAAATGGTCTCGCGAAAATGACTACGATGGTAGTCCGGACATTAGTAATGCGCACCAATCTCCTTATATCCGCTTGGGGTGCTGCAATATCGCATGCAGCTATGCTAATTCATCTACGACCCACTGCCGCTCAATCTACCTATGCGTTATAGCTAGTGACTGGGTACAAGTATCGTACTTACGCATATTTGAGTGTGCAATTTATGTGCCAATTGCGCCGCCACAGGGCTCTATGATGGGTCCTTACAGACGAATGAAAAAATACGTTGGATTTGAGACTCCAACAATCGTCCGCCACTTAATTCCCTTGCAAGGCGATCTCTTTACCTCTAGATTTGCGGGTTGTCACTTTGATGAGACAGTCTTCCCATCTTTAGGGGGAGATAAGAACACAGATGTTCAGCAAGAACGACAGGAATTGTCGTGGCCTGTCCCCACTATGTCTTATCTAGATCGCCAAAAAAGTGGCGAGATCATACATATCTACTGCAAACATGCCTGCAAGGAAAGACGTCCCTACGAGAGGACGTAGCGCCACCCTACATGGAGGTAGGCATGGCGCCAATGCCAAAGAAAGTGGCACTCTGGCGTTATAGGCCTTGGCCCCAGTTAGGATGCGTGGGAGGCCCGTGGATTCAAAGGATACTTTGGTACATTCCTATCCTTTGATCATCAAGACTCAAAATCTGTCTCATGAGAATCTTCAAATTATGGTTATCGTTGGGGGACACCTCAACGTCAGAACCTATTCCTGAGAATATAGAGCTGTTTGAAAATTACACTAGTGTACATAAGACATGGGATAGAAACACCATCATAATTGACGATGTAGTTGCGCATTTCGTTGCGCATGAGTTGGTTGACTCTGATGATATCGAACCACGCTCCTTTGATGAATGAATACCAACGTAGAGAAATTTGGCATAAATGGAAAGTTGCGATACAGGTTAAGTTGGATTCTCTAATGAAGAGGAAGGTTTTTGAGCTAGTGATGTCAACACCTCCTAACATAAAACCTATTGACTAATGGGTCTTTGTTAGAAAGTGTGTTGAGAAAAAGAGATAGTAATCTCACCTTATGGCGCAAGGCTTCTCAAAAAACGCCTTGGAATCGACTACGATGAGACATATTCTCTCGTAATGGATGTCATTACACTCTACTACCTTGTCAGTTTGGTAGTTTCTGAATAACTAAACATGCAGCTTACAAATGTGGTCACTATGTATCTTTATAGGGATCTAGATACGGAATATACATAAAGGTTCATGATGAACTTCATTTACCCAAGTCAAGTGGCTCTAGACCACGGAGCGGGTTTTACAAAGAGGTTGAAACGCTCACTAAAGTGACTACTTGATTGGAAAGGGATATGCACACGCGTTTCCATAACAAGTTCCGGATTCTATCGCGGTTCATGTTAGACATGATCTTCATTGGAAGCTCTTAAAAAGTTAAGGGAAATCGCTAAACACCTGAAATATGATTTTGAGATGAACGATTTTGGGAGAACACAATTATGTCTCAGTTTGGAACTTGAGCATTGTGTTGATAGATGCTTAATTAGACATTTTGACAAGGTCAAACCTTCAAGCACCCCCATGATCGTCCGTAGTCTTGATCCTGAAAATGATCATCTTCATCCAAAGGATGATGACGAAGATGTGCTAGAGGTAAAAGTGTCTTACTTAAGTACAATAGGTGCAGTATTGTACTTAGCTCAATGCACAAGACCAGACATCTCATTTGCAGTAAACTTGTTAGTTAAGGTATAGCTCTGAGCCAACGCGACGCCATTAGATTGGTGTAAAAGA
The DNA here is from genome assembly GCF_002994745.2 of Rosa chinensis. Taxonomy (NCBI): domain Eukaryota; kingdom Viridiplantae; phylum Streptophyta; class Magnoliopsida; order Rosales; family Rosaceae; genus Rosa; species Rosa chinensis. The sequence continues at coordinate 22,456,500 of NC_037091.1, read as the reverse complement.
TATCTTTCGGTACTTGAGATGTACGATTGATATGGGCTTGTTCTATCCCTATAGAGAGACGATGGATTCAGACCCATCACACACTAGAAACACCGCCAACACTGGCCTGCGTCCTATATCCCCATCCCAAAACGACATGTGTTTTGGAAGGTCTTCCTGATGTTAGATATCTCTCTGACCCACACAAAGGTCATTCTCAAACTAGTTAAGTTCACCATGAGTAAAGACCATGATATCTTGGAGGTCTACATAACAGACCCTAGTCGCTATATCTTCGAACCATGCAGAGATCATTGCTCTTCACAAAGTGGTTCGTGAATGTATATGGGTTGGATCCATAATTACGCATGTTCGAACAATTGTGGTTTGAAGTCTACCACAAATGAGCCTACGAGCCTATAGGATAATGCTGCTTGTTTTGAACATATGAAGCAAGGCTACATCAAAAGCGACAACACCAAGGATAATCAACAACAACAGACTCTCCTCAAAATCAAAGTAAACTAGGTTCGATCTGAGGATAGTGTGGCAGGCTTGCTCACTAAGTCATTGCCTAAATTTCACTTTCGAGAAACATGTTGGTAGCATCGTTTGCGGATGTTATCCGAACTCCCATAACCGTAGTCATCAGGGGGAGATGCAGACATCAGGGGGAGATGTCTACATGTAGGGTCTTGAAACGTGAATGGTGTGTTGTGCTCTTTTTCCCCTACGACCGAGGTTATTTTTGTCCCACAGGGTTTTTGTTACTTGGCAAGGTTTTTAATGAGACAACGAGAGAAGCACCACGTTTGGGCGACACATGGGGGAGTGTTCAATTAAATCCAGAATATATGTCTGGCTCAAACTCTAGGTTACTTAACCTAGTTGTAATAGGGTTACGAATTAGAGATATTCTCGGAGATATTCATAGCTATCTGATTAATTGTACGATTAACTTTCCTTGTACAACTATGATTCTATGTTTTGTAATCCTCTATATAAAGGGGCCTCTATTATCAATGAAAGCACGACTCAATTCTCTCCCAATTTCAGTTTTTCTTAAACAATCCTCACCAATCTATTTTCAGAATTACTTTTTCTTATTTAAAATTTTGAAATTAGTGATTCTATTGTGAAAATATAATGAGAAACTTTAAAATGAGAATTCTTAAATCAGTGCTTGGATGAGTAGTATGGTAGAAATCAAACTAAAAAAAAAAATTGTATAGTAAGAAATAATATTTCAACTAAAAACTAAAATTTGAACTACTCGATCATCAATTCAATTGTAAATACTTATCAAATTATTGATTTTTGAATCCTCCAAGATAGAGGTGCCAATTCCGACACAATCCGATAACACAACTCGAAACCCGCAAAAAATAAAACTTGTTGAACCCTCATGATTAAAAACCGGGTCAGCCACGTATCAACCCGCGATGACTCATTTAATAAACAGATCGACTGTGGACCAACCAACCAACACAAAGTGAACCCGTATATAAATTAGTCAGTGTTAAAGGAAAAACACATTGTGTGCCTTCGTCAAAGAGATTGACGGAGAGGGAATGAAGGAATCAGTGATTACCATCAATCAGCGCAATTACGGATCAATCAGCATTTAGTATCATTAATGTAATTGATATTCCCGTTGTAATTCTATCCCTATATAAAGGGACTATGAAATAAAATGAGGAGACCAATTCTGATTGTCATTTTACTTGAACACGTTATCAGCACGCTCAGAGCAAATAGCCAAGAGCAAAAATCCTAGTATTCAAACCAAACCCTAGAATTTTTTTTCTGCCGCATCAATTGTCAAAAAAAAAATATATATATAAAAATAAATAAAATCCCGTCTAGACCGGCTCCGTCCAGATCGGGGACTGCCAGCCCACATCACCGGCCCTTCCCACCCGTGCAGCCCGACACCTACAGATCTCGTCGCCTACATCTTCGCATCGTCCAGCCTAGCGCCCGCAGATCGCGTCATTTGGCCCAACACCCTTGCAGCGTCCACACCAAACCGGCCTGCGCGCGTTTGCACAGGTCCAGCGACCTGCAACCCTGATCCATACTGACCTGCAGCAGCCCAGTGCCTACGCCCCGCGGTAACCCCCCTCCCGCGCCTGCACCTCAGCTGCCCCTACTCCGCCTTCGTCCAGACCGGCATCTGCAGCCACCCATCTGAAAACCAGAAGAAAAAGACGTGAAGAAGATAGAGAGAAAAGAAAAAGGGCTCAAAGAACAGACCCAACCCAAAAAAAAAACACTTGACCCGGGCCAAAGTAAAGACCCGGCCTGAAAAAAAAAAAAAAAAGCAAACCTCTTCTGCCAACAAAAACAAAAAAAGAAAGAAAGGGGCCTGCGGCTCAGCAAGAAAAAAAGGCCCCCTCGGCCCAGAAAGAAAAAAAGAGGAAAAAAAGGGACCTGGCCCAGAAAGAACAAAAAAAAAAAAAAGCAAGGCCCAAAGAAAAGACTGGCCCAGGAAAATAAATAAAAGAACAAGGCCCACTACTGAAAGGAGAGGAAGCGGCCCAATTTTTCTCAAACATAAAAACATCGCTACGCACGCCTGCATCAACACGTGCGTGCACTAGGATTGTTTTATTTTTTCGAAACCAAGTATGTTCTCTTTAATTTATTTAATTTCATACGATGGTATTTAATTACTTATTTTTTTAAGCATGCTTTATATTTTATTGTTTATATTTTGTTATATATTATTTATGAAATTTTGAGCATGTTTTGTGATTTTTATTTACATTTATATAATTATTCCTAAGCATGCCTTTATATTATGCCATTATTTATATTTTATTTTTTACGCATGATATACGTAGCATATATTTTGTTGTATATTTGTGCAATTTGAGCATGTCATGTAGTTTATTTTTATATATGCTATGTTTTATTTATTATTAAATGTATTATAGTCATTTTTGTAATACAACATATAAAATTCCATTTTGCCATGATAATGAAAATTCATGCGCATTATACACACACTTACTGTGATAAAGTATTTTCACATAGCATCAAAAAAAATGTGACCATTACGAATCTTGGTCTTGAAATCTAATTCATATTTTTTTAAAAATAATTCACGTGGATGTCTTTATGACTGCGTAATTTATATATTCCCTATTTGTTTATGTAGATGGCTGATCCAACTCGACCTGAGTTTGACATTTTGGACTCAGAAGGACTTGAGTACCATCGTTGGGTTTCCGATATGGAAACTGCCTTTGTGGCAAAAGACTACACTGCCACCATTACCGACCCCAAAGATGATGAACTATCTAATAAGGTGAAAGCAAATGCCTTAATGTTTCTGAGGCGACATATTGATCCTAGCCTACGCTGGGAGTACCTTCAGTTGAAGACACCCAAAGCACTGTGGGATGCCCTTAAGGGACGTTTTGAGAACATTCATGACACCTTACTCCCAGAACTGGCCGTTCAGTGGAATGGAATCCGCTTGCTTGACTACAAAAAGGTCAATGACTTCAACAAGGACATGTTGCGCTTAAAGGCACGTCTCAGTTTCTGTGGAAGGGAAATCACAGAAGATGATATGATCTACAAGACTCTTACCACCTTTCCTACTTAAACATTTATAGCGACCAGTATAAGTTGGAGTATGACAACAAAAGAATCACAACCTTCAATAAGTTGATAAGCCTACTGCAAGTGGTTGAGAGACATAATGAGATTCTCTTGAACAACAATGCCAGGCCCACTAGGACAAAGAAAATTCCCGAGGCTCATTATGGAAAAATGAAAGGTAGAAAGACCTCCAATGCAAAGGGGTTTAGACGTGTTGATCCCTACCCACGTGGCAACCATGCACCACGTGGAAAGGGACATGGGGATCGTGGAAACAAGATGCAAAATGAAGAGTTGACAATGAACCATGTTATAGGTGTGGATTCATTGGGCATTGGTACAAGAACTACCAAGCAAACAACAGAGTAGCAGCCAATTACAAGAGGTATAGAGAGTCTAAAGAACAAGAGGCTCACTATATGGAAGAAGGAGGTCATGACCTAGACGTCAACCTTACAATTGCAGACTTCAATGGCAAAGAGAAACTTGCTAAGTCAATGGATGCTCTCAATCTTGACTGATATGCTTTATTTTCCAAAGACAATTGTGAAGGCATAATGCCTCATTTTTAATTAGACTACTACTTGGTCTTAAAGTTTATTTCAATAATGGTTTGATAAATTAGATTTCTGAACAAAGACCTTGATTTGATTATCGTTGGCTTATTAATAAATTTCAAATTTTATTCTGAAGCACTGAATTTCTTCAAATTTATTTACTACACATATTTACATGGTTCGAAATAGCACTATAAAGATGTAAAGTAATACATCTAGAGAAAAATTATTAGAATGAAAAGAATAACATTCTACGCAAATAGAAATACTCTAAAGAATATGAGTTATATTTTCTAAATACCTCCCATTTATTTGTAGGAATGAATGGAGGAGAACTTGAGTGCTTAGTTGATAGTGGGACTACCCACACAATATTAAGAAATAGGCAATTATTCATTGAATCAATAGCCTATAATTCCTCTGTGACTACGATGATTGGATCATCACAAGTAATAAAATGGCGAGGAACTGCCAAATTTTTGCTGCCTAATGGCACAACATTTCAAGTCACAGATGCTCTATATGCATCAAGAGCTAATCGAACCTTGTTAAAAATTCAAAAATATTTGTGCCAACGATTATCATGCAGGAACACACTGTGAGAATGGAAATGAATACCTTTATATTACCTCTAATGAATGTGGAAGGAAACACATTTTAGAGAAACTTATGAGTCAATCTAGTGGACTGTACCTCACTACGATTCGGATTATTGAACCCTATGCTGTCACCAACAATGAAATGTAGGACACTGACTCATACAGGCTTCGGCGAGACTGCCTAGGGCACCCCGGTCGTGACATGATGATCCGTATTTTAACATACTCATACGGACATCCCTTCTTTCGAGTGAAAAATAAAGTGGGAGAAAAATCCGTCACACTGCAAGGTGTCGGTCCTAGTATTGCTCAAATGCAGTCATTGTTTTCTGAAGTACCAGAAGCACTACCTCCCATTATGCCTCATTGACTATTTCAAAGGCACATCACTCGTTTTGCAAAGCCTCCTCTTTAGCAAAAACAGGATCGAGACCTTCCTATGCTAAAGACACAAAACAAAACATTCCATTCTTACAAAGGATACAAAGAGATATCTGTGGACCTATCCATCCAGAATGCGGACCATTCAAGTACTTTATGGTTCTGGTGGATGCTTCGACACGCTGGTCACATGTCATTTTATTGTCCACAAGAAATGCTACATTTGCAAAACTTCTAGCACAGATTATACGTTTAAGGGCTCACCACCCTGATCACCCTATCAAGTGTATAAAGCTTGAAAACGCTGGAGAGTTTACATCAAAAGCATTTGATGATTATGGCATGTCAATCGGGATCAATGTAGAGCATCATGTACCCCATGTACATACACAAAATGGTCTCGTAGAAGCCACCATCAAAAGGCTACAGATGGTGGTTAGGGCATTGGTTATGCGCACCAACCTGCCTATATCTGCATGGGGTTATGCAATATTGCACGCAGCTTTACTCATTCGTTTCAGACCCACTGCTAGCCAACCATTTTCTGCGTACCAGTTGGTAACTGGATATGAGCCTGACATTTCACACTTACGCATATTTGGTTGCGCAATATATGTGCCTGTTGCGCCCCCACGTCGCACCAAAATGGGTCCCTAGAGATGATTAAGTATTTATGTTGGATACGAATTCCCAACAATTATCCGCTATTTGGAACCCTTGACAGGCGATCTCTTTACCGCTAGATTTGCGGATTGTCACTTTGATGAGACAGTCTTCCGGTCGTTAGGGGGAGATAGGAAAAAGGATTTTCCAAGGGAACGACAGGAATTGTCGTGGTTTGTCCCCACTCTATCTCATTTTGATCCCCACACTTCACAAAGTGAAAATGAAGTGAAAAGAATAATCGATCTTCAAAACGTAGCAGATTCGATGCCTAATGCTTTTACTGATATCGCAAAAGTGACGAGATCACATATACCAGCTGCAAATATGTCTGCAAGGTTAGAAGTCCCCAACAAGGGGCACGGTGCTGTAGATAGAGGCACTGCAACCACACTTAGTGGAAGTGTGGTTGAGGCCGTGGCTCCCCAAAGGAAGAGGGGGAGGCCACTTGGTTCGATTAACACTCACCCAAGGAAGAAGAGGGCGAGTAAGGCACAAACCAATCATCAATGTATAGAATCCCTCTCATGAGATTGTCTCTGATTATAGTTATGTCCATGAATCAATACTGGAGGATGCTCCAGAGAACAAAGAAATCTCAAAGGATTATGAGAGTGCGTATGAGTTGATAGAAAGATCTCCCATACAAATTGATGATATATACTGTTGCTCAAGGAATCATAGAGCACGATGATATCGAACCACGCTCTGTTGAAAAATGTCAACAAATAGCAGATTGGCCTAAATGGAAAGAATCAATCCAGGTAGAATTAGATTCTCTGACAAAGAGACAGGTATTTGGTTAGGTAGTGCTAACCCCACCAAGTGTAAAGCTTGTAGGACATAAATGAGTTTTTGTCAAAAAGCGTAATGAGAAGAATGAAGTCCTGAGGTACAAGGCTCGCCTTGTGGCACAAGGTTTCTCACAACGCCCTGGAATTGATTACGAGGAGACATATTATCCCGTAATGGACGTTATAACGTTCTGCTACTTAGTTAGCTTAGTAGTTTCCGAAGGACTGAAAATGTAGCTCATGGATGTGGTTACTGCATATCTCTAAGGGGATCTAGATTCAGAGATATATATGAAAGTGCCTGATGGCCTTACATTATCCAAGTCAAGTGACTCTAAACCACGGAGTGCGTTTGCAATTAGGTTGAAACGCTCACTTTACGGATTGAAACAATCTGGGCGGATGTGGTATACCCGTCTAAGTGACTACTTAATTGGGAAAGGATATAAGAACGATGAATTATGCCCCTGCGTATTCATAAAGAAAACAAGTTCCGGATTTGCAATTGTAGCAGTATATGTCGATGAGTTGAACATAATAGGTACTCTTGATGAAATAAGAGAAACCGCGAGCTATTTGAAATCCGAATTTGAGATGAAGGATCTTGGGAAAACTCGATTCTGTCTAGGCCTTGAACTAGAACACCGAGTTTGTGGAATACTATTCCACCAGTCTGCGTATGTCCAAAAGTCAGGCAATTTAACATGGACAAAGCGCATCCTGCTAACACTCCCATGATCGGTCGAAGCTTGGATGCAAGGAAAGATCCATTTCGTCCAAAAGAAGATGACGAAGAGGTTTTGGGAGCTGAAATTCTCTATCTAAGTGCAATAGGCGCATTATTGTACTTAGCCCAATGTACTCGACCAGACATTGCATTCTCAGTGAACTTGTTAGCTAGATTTAGCTCAGCGCCAACACAACGTCACTAGAATGGTATCAAGAACAATTTGCGATACCTAAAATGAACCATTGACTTGGGACTGTTTTTTCCCTACAGAGAGACAAGAGGGACCGCAGATGGAACTGCAATCCCTAAAGGAAATGTTGATGGCGAAAACGCCACTCACTACACTAAAACGCCCAATGACGTTTTGGTCGGTTTTGCTGATACTGGATACGTCTCTGACCCACATAAAGATCGTTCCCAAACTGGTTATGTATTTACCAATGGGAACACAGCAATATCTTGGAGATCAACCAAGCAAACCCTTGTGGCTACCTCCTCTAACCACTCAGAGATCATTGCTCTACATGAGGCGGTTCGTGAGTGTGTATGGTTAAGAGCTATCATTACACATATTCGAGGGACTAGTGGTTTGAGTTCTACCACTGAAGAGCCTACTTGCATTTAAGAACACAATGCAACTTGCATCGAACAGATGAAGCTAGGTTATATTAAGGGTGATAACACAAAACACATATCGCCAAAGTTGTTCTACAATCAGCAACATTTGAGAAACATGTGAAAAGCATAGGAATGTGAAGACTTTCCAAGCTCCCTTGATTAATGTAAAGATCAGGGGGAGGTGTAGACGTCAGGGGGAGTCTAACAAACACATGTCATCCTCAAATGTAAAAGGTGCATTGTGCTCTTTTCCTTCGACCAAGGTGTATTTTTTGTCCCACAGGGTTTTTATTGTTACTTGGCAAGGTTTTTAGTGAGGCAACAACTCATGCACCGTTTCGTCTTTGACTTGGCACAAGGGGGAGTGTTAAAGGAAAAACACATTGTGTGCCTTCGTCAAAGCGATTGACAGAGAGGGAATCAAGGAATCAGTGATTACCATCAATCAGCGCAATTACGGATCAATCAGCATTTAGTATCATTAATGTAATCGATATTTCCGTTGTAATTCTATCCCTATATAAAGGGACTATGAAATGAAATGAGGAGACCAATTCCAATTGTCATTTTACTTTAACAGTCAGGTTATATATCATATATAATCCAACTAGACGACCCATTAAAAAAAAAGTAATATTATATATATATAAAGGTCGAATAAGTCTTTTTTTTTACTTTAAACTAGTGGTGAAAACCCTTTAGTGAATTTATGCATTTTTTTAGTTAAATTGGTCGCAATGTTAACTCTTATTTTTCCCAACACGAAATGACTTATTTATTAAATGAGTTAAGTGGGTTGAAAACAGGTAACCAGTTTAATAAATAGGTTGAGTTTGAGTTTAAACTTTCGACACGATTATTAAATAACGTTGAATTTTTATTTGTACTTGTGATCCCACACCAATCCGACCCAACACGAATCCGATCCGACACAACTCATCCCTAGGGTTGTCAATGGGTCGTGTCGGGTTGGGTTCGTGTCGTGTCACAATAAACAAACCCAAACCCAACCCATTTATTAATCGTGTCGAAAATTTAAACTCAAACCCAGCCTATTTATTAAATGGGTTACCCGTTTCCAACCCGCTTAACCTATTTAATAAATAGGTCGTGTCATGTTTGACATAATTACTCATTTAAGGGTTAATACTGCGACCCATTTAACAAAAAAAAATGCATAAATTGATTAAATTCACTAAAAAAATCCATAAAACGAAGAATATAAATAATTATATATAATTCATAAATAATTAAATCCAATCATGAAGAAGCAAAATATTTCAAATTGTCCAATTCTATGATCAAATACTCCCAACGTCTAAAATTTCAAGAAGAAGTATAGTATAATCGGGTTATACGGGTTCACTTCGTGTTGGCGTGTTGACCTGCGGCCGACCCGTTTATTAAATGGGTCATGACGGGTTGACCTGCGGCTAACCCGCTTTTTAATCGTACGGTTTCAACCCGCTTTATTTCGTGCGGGTTTCGAGTCGTGTTATCGGATCGTATTGGAATTAACAGCTCTACTCATCCCTACTCCTAAAATCTCCATTTTAAAAGTCCGCATTTACATGTTACCTTTAAATATGGAAATTAAAATGAGAGAATCCAGAACCACAATTATTAGTCTGTCATGGAACATCTGATGATTCTGATCAGAGTGGCTTGCCAGAAGCCCACACGTTAGAATTCACAGTGGCATCAAAATTTTATATTATTAGTTCCATACTCTCATTGGTAGTTTGGTACACATACAAATTTTCAATCCACTGAAGAAATAACAGTTTAATTAACCTGTACATCCATCCTTTACTTTTATTTATTTCAGCGAAAAACATCCTTATATTTCATTAAAAAGCAAAAATTACACAACCAAAGAGAGAATCACTACTTATAAAACATCATCTGCTCATTCAATAAGACAACGTCCGTCCCTAAACGAAGAGACAATAAAATGCGATAGCTGAAGCAAATCCTGATGTCATATATGATATAAACAATAACACCAGGTCAATTATGAGGTTTATTAGGCTACTGTGCTCTACATAGCCAAAATTAATGATGAAGATGTTCTTATAGATAATCAATCACTTTTTACATTCGACCAAAGCATAAGCTGGACATATAAACTGATGTCCCTGGCTGTAACATCTGACATAAAGAAGCATATAGAGAAGATGGAAAACAACAAAAATTGGTGCAGTAGTCTTATTTGGAAGCATAAAGCTATTATCTCATGACATAGCTTTCACCATGGTACTCGCGATTAATATATATACACGTCTTCAAAAGGAAAGCGGGGCTTCGATATCAGAGTACCATAGTCCCCAACCAAAATAAGAAAAACCTGCAAAGGAAGCCAAAGTCAGTTCAACACTACAGACAGTTGTGAAAGACAAAACAGCGATATAATTAAGTTCCGTTGAGTAAATAGCTAAACTCACATTGCGGTCGTGCCATCATAGCTCCCATTGGGTATCATAAAGCATTCCAGGTAAGAGCCACATATTTGGCATTCATAAAGATAATTACCATTTTACAGCAGTACTACAAAAGGTAGGTAACCTTAGAGATGAATCACGGCATAATATTACACTATTGGCCTTCATATACTTGGAAACCAGGTGGCCTTAAACAGTAAATACTATGCATAAATTATTGTCCTCTTTTGCTAAGTCTCGGATGCTACCGTAATGGAATAAGTAAATCAACTGCATCAAGACTGGAACTATTTCACATTCATTGCAGCAGCCATATTCCTTAGCTTCTGAGAGATCTCAGAAAATGATGGCCTCTGAGCAGGCTCAGAGCCCCAACAACTTTCCATCAAAGACTTCCATTCAGGATCACACCATGTTGGAATTTGAGGACGTAAAGTGTTGTTCACAATTCCTCCTTCGGACAAAACAAACAAACCGGATTATATTAAACACTATAATATTCTTGACTGGCATTGTGAAATCTTGTATGTACATACTGAAATTAAACCTAAAAAGATGCATTCCTCACAAGCACTTCAAAAAATAAAAAATAAAAAACTTAAGCAGGTTATTCCAGAAATTGAATGCCAAGCTAGTTCATAATATGACAACATCTACACACACGCACAAAAATATGAAGTAGATGATAGTAACAGACAATTCCAAGCAATAAATGAAATTGAAATCAAATTTGTATCTGCACATAAGGTAAAGCTTCTCTAAGATTGGAGTGCACTTATTAAAAAATGATAACAGTAACCTATAGAAATAACCTACCAAATGTAAAATGGAAGGAATCATTCACAATACATAAACAGAACATAAGCCTCCAAAACATTATTTCTTACCAATTATAGAAGCACAATGCATATCTGTATAGGGTTCATCGCCAGTAAGCAGTTCCCACATAACAATCCCAAATGAGTAAACATCAATCTACAAGATGAAAATAACAGCACATGACAACTCGGAAGCTAGTCACCAATTTGAAAAGTCAATAATCATAAGAGCCTGAAACTTCAACATATGTATAAAGGTGGCATCAGTATTACCTTCTCTGTCACCATATGACTTTTCCCACTAAGAAGCTCAGGTGCCATCCAGGGCAAAGTTCCACGAACACCTCCAGACACTAATGTCTGTTGTTTCACTTTTGACAATCCCAAATCACCAATCTAAAGAATGCACATATGATGCGAGTCCCAACACATACATGGTTAGAAAAACTGTAGGTGAAAAGACACTACAAGTGAAAAGAAGGTAATTAAACCAGCCAACCTTGCATACAGGCCGCTGTGGATCTCTCATATTTACCAACAGATTTTCACACTTCAAATCAAAATGTACTATATTTTTTCCATGCAGATACTCCATCCCGAATGCAGCATCCATAGCTATAATCAATCGTTTACGACGATCAATTGTTCTAATAAAAGAATAGAGAATAGATTCATCATACATTGAGCAAAGATTAAGAGCCATTAAATATAGAAATTTAGAAGAGAACAACAGAAAACTTTAGCAATATATCATGCCAAACAACAAAACTATACCTGTCTTTTTTCTGCAAAAACTGTTTCAAAGATCCATTAACCATGAATTCAGTAACAGTTGCTAAAGAGCCATCAGGACCATCACGCACAATACCATAGAAAGAAACAACATTTGGATGATGCAATGAACTAAGTATCAAAGCCTCCTTCCAGAAATCAGCAATCTGCAACAGCAATAAGGAAAAAATTAAGTATTCCATAATCAAACGTAATTACATACAGACTGACATACCCATTTCAGGCAGCACTACTTGCCCTTGAAAAAATTTACTTCAATGATTAAATGTCAGAAAGTTAATGCCATGCAAATAAAATCCATTAAAAAGAATGTAATGATGGTGATGGCGTCAGCTAGCATACGATAATATGCAACAGCCAGGAAGTCACATACAATGCCACAATTAACGAAATATCATGCATACCACAAACTGGACAAATAGGTCCGTACACATGTTCAATAATCATGTAGAAATGAGTGATCAGATTTTACCAAACGTTCTCTTTCAGAAGGTCGGCCAGCAAAACAGCTGGCTTTTATTCTCTTTATTGCTACATCTGAACCCTTCCACTTCCCATGAAAAACAGCTCCATATGTTCCAGAACCTAATTCTCTGATCTCCTCAAGATCATCATTCTTTATTGTCTGTGCAAAGAATAGAAAGGACAGTTAAAAGACAATGACATGAAGGGCCAAGAAAACTAGGATAGCTAAATATGAAGAGGTCAGTGTAGATTTAAAAATGACACAAAGATGGCAGCAGACAGGAACCTGCAATCCCTTGGAAATAGCTTCTGCCTCGGCCTTTGTTGGCTCAATTTTGGAATTATTCAGATTCTCACTATCAGAATCCACTTCGCCATCTCCAGGAGTGTTCTATAAGACAACAGGACATTAAGAACAGACATGGAAAACCTATTTAACAATATATCAACTTTATTGAGTTCTCACCACTGGTTCCAAACTGTTTGTTGCAGCTTCATTGGCAATTGGATTACTCTTCTGAGAATCAGTACTTTCCTCAACTTTTGCTTTTACCTCCTCTACCCCATATATGGCCACTTTTTTTACAGAAGCAATCAACTCAGGCACAAAACTCAAATTGTTAGCTGAAAGCTTTGAAATTTCAGGAGTAGAATGATCCTTGTCACCACTTTCTGCTGCGAGTTTGAGACTATTTGAATTTACTAACTCGAGAGGCACCACTTCACTTATATCACCCAATTCTTTTTTATTTATAACCTTCATATCAGAGTTCTCAACCTTCTCTCCATCAATCACCTCCCTTCCTTCTCTAGGTAAACTCTCTGTATCCAACATAACTCTAGTGACGCCGTCCAAAGGGGTAGCAGAACTTACTATATCAGGTGTGGGTTGAATGAGTTCTGGAGGAAATTGATGATGATTTTCATGAGCAAGTGTGTTAGGGTTCAAGTTCAAAGCTTGGCCATAAGAATAGTCTGGAACAGATCTTCCGTCAAAACCTAACACCTTCTGCGATGATTCAACCCAAAGATTCTGATTGTCTGCTGCAATGCAAAATCTTGGACTACCCTCGTGTCTGAGATATCCTGGATTGACAGAACCATTAATTTGGGGAGCTGAATTGGATGCATCGTAAGGGGGCACAGGATGCATTGTGCTATGAACATTTCTCCATACTCCATGTCCCGGTGCATGTCCATGAGACACTGGGTAAACATTATCTCCTCCGTAAGCATAAGGAAGATTTCCATATGGAACGCCACGGTCTTCTACAGGAGAAATGTGTACGTGGGGTGGGCCAGCCACAGGTCGGTCATGAAACACGTCATTTCCCATTTCAGACCCAGCTCGTTGATGGACAAAATTGGTAGAGACGTGATGGACATCCACCATATTATTATGAACAAGAGGCAAATTCATGCCAGGACCATCTACAATGTAGTGATCGTTCAATTTTCCAGTTCCAGAGACATGTGATCTTGCTTCTTCAGCCCGGCTATTCAAACGGTGTGGAGCCCATTGATTTTGATTCTCATTATATAGAGGTGAAGAATCGTTATTCTGCTCAGTTGTGTAACCATGGTGCAACTTTGGACGGCAATCAGCACATGTATTAGCAACCTGATGAAATCCATTGACCATGTTGGGTTGCTCGAAATGTGGTTGGTTTCTTTGGAAACATACCCGACAGTGTTCAGAGACACTGTTTCCTTCGAGAACATTGTTTCCATGAAAAATGTTACCTGGAAAGCCTGACTTCTCACCAGATATAGCTCCACTTGGAAGCCATACAGCATTATCAGAATACTGTGGTTGGTGTTCATATCCAGGCTGATGATTCAATGGCAGCCGTGCATATTCTTCAGGCATTCTATCTGAACATTTATCAGGTACATCTGCAAATGGCATACGGTACCGTGCAGAGGTAGGAGAAGTTGGAAACTCTGCCATTGGTCTTGGATCAAGGTGCCCATGATGCCGAGGAGAATAGTATGCAGGACTCCACGGAGCTTCCATGTCGTTAAACCTTTGGCTAATGGGCTGATGGTGTTGCCCTGAACCTATATGAGGTATTTTGAGGCGATGCAGGTTATAATGAGACATGGATATCTCGTTTCTCTGGCTATGGAGGCCACCCTCGAGACTCATTGGACTAAAGAACTGTTCAACTCCATGGAGATCATCAACTGAAGTGATGACAGGGGACTCTAAATGCTGCTTCCTAAATTCGGAACCATCATTTAAGTTATTGAGCGCATCAACATACCTCCTCTCATGATCCCTTTCATCCCCGTCATAGTGTGAGGAACCACCATCCTGGTCGGGATACGAAAACAAAAAAATCCTGAGCCTGGTGAAACCATCACCCGACCCCAACTTATCATACTCTTCCATCATGTTGGTCACATCATCATCATTCACAACCGAGACAAGGGCGTCAAGGTCCTCATCCGGTTGCTGGTACTTAAGCACCGCCGCCCCTTCATAAAGCTCCCTCATCTTGCTCATCAACTCCTCATACCTAATGTCACGCGGAACACTAACAATTCGTGTCTCCCCACCGACATATCGGAGCCTCCCATCCTGCGGCCGAGGCAATATACTACCGGAGAAACTACACAGAAATTTAACACGAGGGGGATTGTCTTCATTCGAAACAGGGCTGGAAACATGGGTGGAATTAGAGCCAAAGTGAGGGGTAGTGGAAGGGCTCTCCATCAAGTAGACAGCCTGTTGCTGCTGCTGATCAATTGGGTTATCCGACTCACTCAAGCATGCAATTCCTTTATTACACATGAGTGAGTATCATTCAAGATTTTCAAATTTCGGAAATTTGAGCCGGTAATCATAAGCATGGTCTCCAACTTGAATAACCCAAATGAACAAATCTTCCATTTATAACAAACTAATCATATCTCCGAGTCCGGCATTGAAACAATCACCAAAACCACAAATTCATATAAAAAACTAATGAATCAATTCACCCCCAAAATTCAATGCCCCAAAAATCAACAAATTCTGGCGTAAAAAAGAAGTGGGTACCTGAAAAGTAGGAGAAACTAGGCAATACCAAGATGGTATAAGGGAATCTTGGATATAAAGGCCCAGCCCAGTTCGGCTGCTGTTGCGATCTAGCACAGCAGAAGAGAGAGAGAGAGAGATCGAGAGATGCGTGGGAGTGAAGAGAGTGGTTTTTTATCTGTGAAAACTAATAATAAGGTGGAGACGAAGAAGAAGAAGATGATGATGAAAAGGGAGGAGATGAAGGACCGCCATAGGCGTAGTGGCTTTGGTTTTTGGTTCGCTTGGTTTTGGGTCGGGATGCGATGCCTGTTTGCCAGGTAGTGTCCCACGTGGCACTACCTGCTTTTCGCGTTTCTCCTCTTGCTAGCATCTGATTTATCTCCTCCGGAGGAATTTGGCATATGCCGTTTCGCACGTGCTTCTGCATACTTGGGATTTTACTAGCAAACATTTGCACGACTCACCCTCGCCAGCGGGCGGACGACAAAAGAGTCATTTTGTAAAAGATTATTTTTCAACATACACATACAGACATACTAATATCAGTTTCTAGCTAGTAAGTTTGAGAGGTCTTTGGGAACGTGAGCTTATGATGAAGGATTAGTCTGGTTTTGCTAGAATACTATGGTGGATCTCGGTCTGAATACCGAATGGGTGGATGTATTACTAATTCGTATAACGTAACCGAGGTGATCTGATAAAAAAAAAAGTTAAAAAAAAAAGTACAGATACTGAAAGCCAAATAAACATCTAGATCTTCGACGTGTGTGTAAAATAGTCTGCAATGAATGATGGCGATGGCGGTTTATTAACTCTAAAGAATGCATCAATATGGGGACAAATTGTTCTCTCACTGAGAACCCCCACAGAGCTAGTAGACTACAAAGCATCAATTAAATCATGGAGCCAAGCAGGCCCTACATCTTTGCAAAACATAGCTTGCACCAAAGACAAAGCAGATCTTGCCAATTTGTGAGCCACCAAGTTAGAGCGTTTCTTCATATGCTTCCAAGAGACCGTGTCAAACTCTCTCATCATCAATCTAACTGCATCTAGTACTCCTCCAATATCACTAAGATCCCATCCAGAGACATTCAATCCATTAATCACATTGAGAGCATCACCATAAACTGTACATTTCTCAATCCCAATTCTCTACAGTACTTTAACCCATGCCACAAAGTTAATGCCTCAGTTGCAGTAGGTTTAATGGAAGCCGGCAGGGGAATAGATAAAGCACCCATCAACCGTCCTGCATCACTCACAATCACTACACCCATCCTCACACACTCCTTAACCACATCAACAACACCATCAAAGAACAACTTGGCTTATGCCCTACTTGCAACACCAACCTCCTGAACAGTAGCAGAACCCCCTACATGTTCTCCATCCTGCAAATTATTATAACCTGCCTTCACCCTAGCAAGCTCAGATTGCCACTCTACTCTTCTTTGAACAATCTGATCAGCCTTTAATGCCACCTTCCCATGCAGCTCCTCATTCCTACTCTTCCAAATCCACCAACTAATCATCAACCCAAAAAACTCCAACTCACTTTGATTACCTACAGCAGCAACATGAAGCACAAGATCAATAAAAGAAAGTTCCTTCCAGAGTTTGACAAAACCGCTCAACCACGTACATTTCCACACCTTTTGGGCTTTAGAACACTCCCAAAGACTATGCAGCACCATTTCAACTGACTTACCACACCTACCACAACCGTCATGAGAACAAATTTTGCGCTTAAACAGGCGCTCAACATAAGGAAGGAATGAATGGCAAGCTCTCCAAAGAAAGAGCTTGACTTTGTTAGGGACCCCTAGCCCCCAAATAATACTCCAGATATTTTTGGAGTTTAAATCACTATTCCCCCCACTATACTCAATTCTCACACCCACCTGCTTCAACTCCATCCTAAGCTAATACCCCGACTTCAACGTATAGTATCCATCCTTTGTATAATGCCAAATAGCCACATCCCCCACCTACAGCAGCAACATGAAGCACAAGATCAATAAAAGAAAGTTCCTTCCAGAGTTTGACAAAACCGCTCAACCACGTACATTTCCACACCTTTTGGGCTTTAGAACACTCCCAAAGACTATGCAGCACCATTTCAACTGACTTACCACACCTACCACAACCGTCATGAGAACAAATTTTGCGCTTAAACAGGCGCTCAACATAAGGAAGGAATGAATGGCAAGCTCTCCAAAGAAAGAGCTTGACTTTGTTAGGGACCCCTAGCCCCCAAATAATACTCCAGATATTTTTGGAGTTTAAATCACTATTCCCCCCACTATACTCAATTCTCACACCCACCTGCTTCAACTCCATCCTAAGCTAATACCCCGACTTCAACGTATAGTATCCATCCTTTGTATAATGCCAAATAGCCACATCCCCCCCCCCCCCCCCCCCACCCACTATGTTCACAAAGAGGAATTGAGAGGATCTTGTCAACGTCCACCAAAAGAAAGTGCTCTTTAATAAATTCAATGTTCCACATACCTGGCCTTGCCATAAGCTGATTGACTGTGGTATTCCCATTCAAGAATCATGGCGTAATTACCCGGAAGGTCAGTGGCGAGGGCAACCACTTATCCTCCCAAATTCTTGTCGTTTCTCCATTACCAATTCTCCACTGGATCCCCGCACATAATAATTCCTTGCCCCACACCAAACTTCGCCAAATGAAGGATGGTTTTGTTCCAATCTGAGCCATTGCCTAATTACCTCCAATGCCATACTTGAGCTGTAGTATATGGTTAACTAGGGATTCAGGATGGAGCACAATCCGCCACAAAGTTTTCGCAAGCAAAGCCTGGTTAAAAACTTCAATATCTCTAAAACCCAAGCCTCCTGCCAATTTGTTTTGACATAGAACATCCCACTTACACCAGTGGATACCCTTCTTTTTACCACCATTACCCCACCAATATTTCCCAACCTTAGATTGATAGGTTCTACAAATACCTTTAGATAACCTGAAGACCGACATTGTGTAAGATGGGATGGCTTGTGCAACAGCCTTTATCAACACTGTTTTACCAGCCTTCGACAACAATTTGGATTGCCACCCTTGTAAATGATGGTCAAGCCGCTCATGTATCCTCTTGAATATCTCTTTTCGATTCTTGCCAGCCACCGTTGGGAGCCCTACATACCTCTCGTGAAAGGGAACAACAAGAACTCCTAGTAATTGAGTGATAGACACTTTCTGGTCATCTGTAATTCCTGGCCCAAATGCAATTGCAGATTTTTGAAAATTAATCTTCTGCCCTGCCACGCACTTATAAAGTAGTAGACACTGTTTTAATCTTGTCAACTCAGGGATATCTGCTTTCCCAAATAGGAGGCTATCATCAGCAAACAAGAGATGCGAGATTGTCGGAGCCCCCTTAACCACCCTAGCTCCATGAACAAGACCGTCACTTTCAGCCTTTTGAAACAACCCAGTAAGCCCTTCAGAACACAGAAGAAAAAGATATGGAGAAAGTGGGTCTCCTTGCCGTAATCCCCTCGTCGGTCTGACCAGCCCTACTGCTTCACCATTCCATAGAACACTGAAAGATACATATTGCACACAGCACATAATCAAATCAACCCAACTCTCCTTGAACCCCAATCGCAGCATAATGTTTCGAAGAAAGACCCATTCCACCCTATCATATGCCTTACTAATATCCGACTTCAATACACAGAAAGGATCATCTCCTGTTTGTCTACTATGAATGGAATGGACCATCTCAAATGCCGTAATCACATTATCATGGATGCAACGACCTGGTACAAAGGCACTTTGGAAACTTGAAATCACCTTTGGTAATATTGCTTTCATGTAATTCACCAATGCTTTAGAAATTAGCTTGTAAAGGACATTGCACAAACTAATTGGTCGGAAGTCAGTCACCATCCTAGGATTATCAAGCTTCGGAATCAACGCCAACAGTGTGTGATTGAGCCCAGCTAACTCAGCTCCATCATTCAAAACCTGCAAACAGAACTTACTGATATCATCTCCAACCACCTCCCAATAAGTCTGATAGAACCAAGCTGAGAATCCATCTTCACCCGGTGACTTGTCTAGTCCCATCTGCTTCAATGCAATATCAATATCATTCCTTGTAAAAGGTTGTTTAAGTTTCCGGTTCATATCCTCGGTAACTTTCTGTGGCACCGCATCGAGAACCAGCTTCATATGGTTACAACCCTCAGAAGTAAACAACTTTGAGAAGTAATCTAAGAAAGCATCCTAAATGCCCTCATCAGAATCCTGCCAGTCTCCCTCTGAATTAGTAATACCCTGTATGCGGTTTTTTCTTCCCTGAGTCTTTGCATACCCGTGAAAGAATTTTGTGTTACTATCTCCCTCCTTCAACCACGACACCCGAGACCTCTGTTTCCACAATGACTCCTCAAGCTCCATAAATCTGTTCAACTCACCCAGTACCGCCTTTCTCTCCTGCTGTACCCTTTCATCTAGATTATCAAAAGGCCATTTGGATAACTCCCCATACAGCTGCCTTATCTTCCGCGGAATATGGCCAATATTATCATCATTCCAACGCCTCAAAGCCTTTGAAACATTAAATAGATTGCTTTGAATGCCTCCCAAGGAATTACTCTCAGCCCAATTTTCCTGAACAATGCTCCCACAGCCCTCTTCTTTTGCCCAAAATGCTTCGAACTGAAATCTTCTATTGAATTTCTTCTTACCAACTCCTCTCCCAACTACACCATCTGTTAACAAAAGTAGAGGGATGTGATCAGAAGCCCCTGCATCGATGTAAAGCTCATGAAACTGTGGGAATAAATCTGCAGCCTCCTGATTAAGAAAACATCTATCCAATCGCTCTACAATGGAACCACGTCTCCAAGTAACCATTGGTCCTGAAAACTCAACTTCTTGTAGCCCACAATCATCAATGGCTTCCTAGAATTTCTGAATTTGTGCCTCAGACCTCTCATTCCCACCAATCTTCTCAGAAACACTGAGCAATTCATTAAAATCCCCAAAGACAATCCACGATCCCCTTACCGAAGCAGCTATTCATCGCAAGAATTCCCAAGAAAATTGCTGGAGATGAGTTTCCGAATTTCCATAGAAACCAGTGACCCTGATAGTTTCCCCATTCAGCTGTATCTCGACATCAATATGCCCTTGAGAAGAGCCCAAAGGCCTGACGACCAAATGACTCTTCCAGCACAAGGCTAAACCACCGCTACTGTGACCCACCTTCCCCACTACACTACACCCACCAAAACCCAAATTAAAGCAAATATCAGCCATTTCCTCCTTCTTTTTCTTGGTTTCCATTAAGAACACCAAGTCGGGGTCTTTCGCTTGAAGAAATTTCTTCAAGGCTCGGAATGTGTGCAGGTTCCCCAATCCCCGCACATTCCAGCTAACGCCTATCATTGCTCGTGATGGGCCCAAGAACCGGAGCCCATCACGGTTAAACAGTTACCTGAAACATCAACAAGATTGGATTTTCGTGGAGGAATTCGGTTTGAGGAGTGCCCACGTTCCCAACAGCCGACTGGAAAGCCACGACGCCCCTTTCCACCTCTACCTCGACCTCCCAATGCCGCCGTATCTTTCGTCCTCTTTGGCTTCCCATCATTCTCCACACCTTCAGAAACAACAGTCTTCCCTTTCTCCCTGTCCACAGTACTCCCCCTCCTCCCCTAGGACCCTCACTGCCATCACTTTGCCGGCCTCTACCTCCTCCCCTTTTGTAAACTCTAACATCATCCCCATCCACCCTTACATGTTTGCCTCCCCCAAATTCAAAAATCCCTTTCTTCTATTTTGACTTTTGATTCCCAGAGTTGGAATCAGAATGAAAGGTTGAGAGACGACCCCCAGCAGATACGATTTCAATTTTAGAACCTGGACCTGCATGTAGTCGGTATGAGTGAGTGGGATTGGGCCAAATTAGAAGCATGGTTCTGTAGCCCACAGTTTGAAGTGGGCCCCTATACCCCACGTGGCCCATTACCAATCAAACCAGCTTCTTTCCTGCCTAATGTTGAGTCCCCCCCAATTAAACCATGGTCTTCTGCAGATTGCTTCCTGACATCTTGCTCAATCAATCCCGAATTCACAGCCAGCATATCATCCCGTGATTCCTTTGGACATGAATGTAGTGATAAATGAGGTGCCACGTCATCACTCAGTCGACGTCGGCGCTTGATTGTAGGAAACTCCGCCAAATTCTGATCCTCAATATCAACTTCCATCTCCTCCATTCCCTGCACTCCGCCTTCCTCAAGCTCCAATCTCGATTGAATTGATCCAACAACTTCATTATCAAAAACACTTAAGGACCAACCCTTTGGCTTAGGAATCAACCCAAATCGCTTCCCTTGAAGCTGTCATTCCAGGTCGATCAAAAACACATCCTTGGATAACGTTTTCCATCTTCCAAATCTCTCCTTCGGAATCACACCCTCTTTGTGCAATTGACATCCTGAGCTCACACGGTCTAAACAACCACAAAAGAAGTAGAAATAAGGTAGATGTTTGTACTCCAACTGGAACTTTTCAGGTAGCAACCCCATACCTATCGAAATTTTAACCCACCTTTGCAGTGGCTTGGACACCTCTAACCCAACTCGAATACGTAAAAACCGTCCACTACAATCCTCCCCAAAGCCACCACCCATCGGGTAAAAAGTCCCTAACTGCCTCCCAATACGCTCAGCTAGTTTGGTGATCATGAAAGCAGGTTTAATACCTCTGACAGGAATCCAAAAAGCCTGAGAATTAAGAGATATTGATTTGGGATCCACCGTTCCATCTGAGGCAGTAAGGAGAAGTAAAGCATGATCAAACGGCCACGGACTCCCCTTCAAAACCTTCCCACTATCTGCATCAGACCTAAATGAGAAGAGAATTCGATCAGAATCTTCCCATTGAAAGATAACAACCTCTTCCTTTAGGGCCCAAATACGTTTCATGGTACTCCGCAACGCTTCGAAGCAAAAAGATTTATTTGTCAATAATTTACCCACCACCCAAAACTTTCGATCAACAACCTCCTTCGGATCTTCTAACTGGATCACATTCAAATCCTCTTCATCTTCAATGGCCATTCGCTTGGTTAGATCCACAAGGACCTCTTCCATCTTACACAACCACGTCGTACAGAATACCCAAAACTAGCAACCCCACTCCACTCCTCGGAGCCACCACCACATACGCACAGATGATGGCCAGCAAGGTAGAAGGACTATTCCACTCCGTTCTCCCAAACCCTAACTCTCGCTAGAGAGAAGGGACTCCAAGCGGTGGACTATATTGTTTCACATTTTATCTGGAATCTTACTCATACATATATATATATATATATATATATATATATATATATATAGGGATAATGACCATTTACACAATTTTAGGATAAAAATTGCCCACTTACCCAAACACTCTAAGAGATTATTTCCCTAATACCCAATTAATTATTTTTTTTATTCTTTTTTATTTATTTTTGGGACATTTTTGCCCTCTCCTTCTTTGTCACTTAGAGAGAGAAGTCAACGGAAACCTTTGCCAGACTCCAGTGACCATTGGCTGGCCGAGGACTCCGGTGACTGGAATCCATCCACGGTCACCGGAATCCCTAATCCGGTTACCGGACTGGTGACGGGATTCCAACGTCTGAATTTATTGCCCCCTAATAATACCCAGTAACCATATTATTGCCCCTCAATAATCATATTATTGCCCCCCAATAACATTTTTATTAGGGATCAATAATTAGTGAAAAATGAAGATGTGTTGTAAATATTATTATCTATATGGCTATCCACGTAAATACTCATTAGTTGTGTACTTTGATGTAAACCCTACCTCTATTTAAAGGAGGCTAATGAGACTGAATGAGAACACTTCTACTTCCTCCCTATTATGCTCTCTCCATATTCGCTCTACTTTATAACACGTTATCAGCATGCTCTGCTATTATTTTTTGAAAACTCTATGATGATCTACGAGTTTATGGTGCAACGTTGTTGCTATTAACTATAACTTATGATCTATGAGTTTATTCATGATCTATGTCATTTATGCATATCAGTTTATTTCTTAAGGTGCCATCGATTCCTGCTTTATTTCATGAGTTTATTTCATGATCTATGATCTATGCTTTAATCTTATATATAATCATTACGGTGCCATCAATTCCTGCTTTATATACTGATATACATATGTTCTTTTTCTCATATATGAGTATAATTGCTGAAAGTTTTGGTTGATCACGCAAATAGAATCATACCCGTTTTCCTTTCTAACAATCTCAATTTTTTTTGTCAATAATCATGCCTCTCTCCTTTATTTTTGGTTTTGCAACCAAAACCCAACGTATTATCCCATAAGGTGCAACAGAGTCATTAGTTTTTACTTGTCTATTTAATAGCATTTTCTGGGGGTTTTTTTTTGTCAGTATACACTCATAAGATTTTTTGTGTGTTTCCCTCAATTGTCGTTAGGCATCAATCTTGATTCGTCATATATTTCATGATTACAAGTATTAGTATATGCCTTATGTTGTCATCTGCACATGCATTTATGAATTGATTAATATGAGAAGCAATCTTGACGTGATGAGAGTGATGACCGCTATCTATGTTGATTCAATTTATGGCAGGTTCAGTAACTCCCAAAGGTGGATCAATATTTTTTTGATATCCAGGTTATACAATCCTACGATTATGTGCATAAGTATGCTAAAAAGGTAAGGACGTATGATATGATTTTATTGCTCATAGACGGATTTCAATGACCATTGTAAATTCAATGC
This sequence comes from Rosa chinensis, assembly GCF_002994745.2. Lineage (NCBI taxonomy): Eukaryota > Viridiplantae > Streptophyta > Magnoliopsida > Rosales > Rosaceae > Rosa > Rosa chinensis. The sequence goes on along the minus strand of NC_037091.1, from coordinate 22,432,213 downwards.
GATCAAAATATTTTCTTTATATGATTACACGAGGGCCTGAAGTTCCTCAAAGATTGTGTAGTGGAAAAATTGCGATATGAAGTCTCATAAATTTATACAATTACGAGGGCCAGAAGATCCTTAGAGTTATATAATTGGGTATATGAACTCACATATTTTTTTTATCCCCAATAATTATAAGAGGGCCGGAAGTTCCTCAAAATGTTTGGGTATTGGGGTTCCCTCCTCCGCACTTCAATGTGAATTTGAAGTTCAATTTTGAATGGAAAGCTAGAAGCTACGTTCTCCACAAGATAAAATTATGTTCTTGTGTGATTAGAGGAGAAAAAAAATTATCATTTTGTGAAGTGAAGTAGACCAGAAGTTCTGTGTATTTTCTTCATTAATGGAACCAGAAGTTTCCACAATTAATTTTATTGCATAGTTTATCTATTTATTTTTCTTCCCTGCAATTTTTCTATTTTGTTATGTACTTTCATTACAGTACTTATCTTTTAAATTAATTTTTTTTGTTTCTCATACGGACCAGCAGTCCTATACCTCGAACATATGAATTTTGAGTGTAATATTTTTGAATCAGAAGTTCAAAATTTCATAGTAGAACTTGAAGTTCTAACAGTAAAACTCAAACCCGAAGCTTTGAGTATAAAATATAAATTAGTTAAAAGTGAACTTGAAGCTTCACTTTAGTCACCTCGAGCCTGAAGTTTCGAGCATCAAATTTATTTGAACCCGAAGTTCAAATTACGAAATTTTAGAACTTGCAGTTCATAGAAAAAAAAATATTCGAACCTGAAGCTTCGATTACACATACAATTCATTCATAGTTTATTTGACTTTATGTCAACTCGAACTAGAAGTTTCGAGTAAATTTTCATATGTCGATTGATACATTCTTCTTTATGCCTACTTAAAGCATTCCACCTTAGAACCTGAAGTTCTAATTGTGCAAACTCGAGCCATAAGTTTTGAGTGGATATGTGGACAATTTATCGAAGAGTTTTAATCTCGGTCAACCCCAAACCTGAAGTTTTGAGGGGATTTTATTGACACCAATTTAAAAGTAAGCAGATATTTGACCGTTGGTTTATGACGAATGAGTATGAGTATACCCCAAATTTGTGATCGTGACTTTTGTAATTAAAAGAGATCATAACCTGTAGTTCCTTGATCCTTAATTACATGAGGACCTGAAGCTCCTCAATGATCATACTAACTAAATGACCATCTAAAGTCCTTCACTCATAAGTTATGGTCATGAAGTTTAAACTCAACATTTTGAGTATATTATTTTGGCCAGAAGTTCAAAATGCATTTGATGTTAATCTACATCAAACAACAATACAATAATTAAACGTCATGTTTTACCTGTATAACACGGACCAGAAGCTTCGTGTATATCCTATGAGATCTACTGTTCAATTCTTACCAATTGATTTGTGTCATCTTCAAACTTATGTTTTGAGTCACTTCCAGGCAATGCAATTTTCTCCATGGTGTCCAGAAAACATTATTAAGGCTTATGCTTATAAGGTTAATATAACAATCATCTCAGATCTTACATATCTGATTGATGGCTCCAGAAGAGCACACATATATTGTCTCGTTGCATTTTGTGCCTCCAACATAGTAAGAAAGCCGATTGACATGGCTATACCATGAAATGCCACCAGAAGTGGATCATGGCAAGAGAGAAATCAGGAGACAATGTAAATACTGCCCTAACATCCACATATGTGAGGAAATTAAAAATTGGGCATGTGTGACCTGTGATGCACTATATGGTGGATGTTTATCAAGCCATTTTCAAAATGTCACTAGTCAAATTAAATTGCATTGACTAATAAGAACATTGAGATTATCACACATCCCTGATGTCTTTTGCTTGCAATAAGCAAAGTTGCAAGCACTATTGTGTTATTCCTCAGATTTATTGTAACCTCTAAGTCCCCATTGAAACTAAATGTTTCTTAATCTGATTATCTAGGAACCTGATGTTCCTTAAGAGGTTGTTATAAATTGAAAAAAAATTGAAACCTGAAGTTTCTTGGATCTCCAATTATATGAGGGCTTGAAGTCCCTCCTCTTTATGACTACACAAATATATATACGTGACAGTGAACTTAAGGTTCTCCACGTAATAAAGTTACTTTTTTTATTATGGATTGTAGTCTTTAACTCGAAATTTTCGAGTATATCATTTTGGCCAGTAGTTCAAAATGAAGTTGGTCCATTCCAATTATCAGTATTTCACAATTAATGTTTACTGAAGCTAAGGTAACAACCATATCAAGAGTTGTAGATCTTGATCTATGGCTCCAAATGAGCTACTATCATGTTACCGAATTTGAAATATTGTTGCATTATTTGCTTACTATATGGTTGGAGAAGACTTTATGCTATCGGATATATACTGTGTTGAATTTTCTGCAGTAAATTAAGGCATATGATGTCATGAACCTGAAGTTCCTTGAACCAAATACACTATTTTGGCATGACCGGTTACTTCATCTTTTGTCAACCATGTTGCATGGAATCAGTTACAAGTTTGATGATTGCTAATCTTACTCACAAGCAAATTGTTTATTTACATATTTGCGAGTTGTCACTTTAATGAGACAATCCTCCTGCAATGAGGGAGAGAAATATTGTTCCTGAAGAACGATATGAATTGGTGTGAGATATTTATCCACCGTCTCATTTTGACTTTGAGAAATATCAAAACTAGTGAATTGATAAAAGAAAGTGACAAAATTATATGCTAAATGCAAAGGCATCTGCTTGGGTTAAAGTCCTTGAGACCAACCATATTAATACAAACAATGTAGACTCCATTTGATTTGTAGGATGCAAATGTATCCAATTGACATGGTTCTCCTGAAGAGAATGTCATTAAACAATATCACAGCTCCTAATATGGCTACACATACAGAGGGTGTAAGTATGCCATTCGGAAATGATGTCTTAGTGATACAATAATAAATCAATATGGTTGATGCTAATGGACAAAACATTTTTGACCTAAAACTTGGTTTGGGTTCGCCACCAGCCAATGAACACCTTCACTCCAAAGAAAGTGATAGATTTTTGAATGCATCTTTTGAGCATGGTCATAATAAGACAGTCTTCCCGCCGTTAGGGGGAGGAAAGACTACTGTCATTTGAATAACGACGTGAATTTATGTGGATTGTATCCACCAGGTCTAAAGTTTTAAATTCCCAAAACAGGGAAGATTATACAAGCCCTATAATGCTCTATATGAGATTATAAGTAAAAAGATCCACATTCGCTACATAATTCATCTATGAGAGATGACTGTCCTAGAAGCGACAATGTATGCCCCAGAAGTGGCATGGGTACCTAATATCAATAAGCTTATTATAGCTAATGCATGCATATAAGAATGTGTGGGATCTATGATTGTTAATCATCGATGATAATTTACATTTAGTAGCTACCAAAAATCTTTAAGGGCTGTATGAATGCTATACCACGTTTCACCATGAATGTCGACAAAGTATATTATTGGCCAAATTGGAAAGAGGCAATTCCAATGAAATTGAATATTTGAAACGTGATGAAATACTTGGACTTTTAACCCTACATGGTACAAAAAGATCAAAAGTGAAGATAAATCACTATGACACAATGTCTATTTATAGAGACATGAGATTATGAATATCTTCCCTTATATGAATGACAATTTTCTATAAGTACAGTGTTACATATAGCTGTTATATTGACGAGAGATTTATGGCACTTTGTCATCGTATATTATGAAGACACATTGCTAAAAGCAAAATCTCAAAAGCAAAGTGTCATAATAAGTGTATTTCTTATCAAATCCTCAAGGGATTCAAATACATGAATGATTCAAATGCAAGTCCATGAAAGGTTGAAAGAGCCTGAAGCTCACTCATGGAATCAAATAGTCTAAAGCTAGCTCATATGTACTCATTTCGTTCTAGTCAACGAGATCTAAATTGCCTTAATGAGTACTATGACGAGACTACTATTGAATTCGAATTATGATTATAATGCTGCAACATATTCTAACTTTCGCAAAGTTATGAATTACTTAGAGCTCTTGAAGAGCTTATATGAGACATATCAATACACAAAGATATTGATGTGTATGGCTAGGTATGCCATGATGATTTTTCAATGTTTTAAACTATACAAAGTTAAATGTATTAATTTATTTATATTTTCTAGCTTTGTTAGTATTGCCTTAACTTTGCAGGTATGAAAATTTATGATGAGCCCCTATATGCAAAGCACACATAGTCTCACTTCAGTGATAGACACATCAAACTACTATACATGGTCCATGTAGCTTATCGCATACATAATTAAGTCTTGCAACAATCAGGGGGAGCATCCGGAAGTATGCTACTTAGGACATATGGGCGTTGTGCTCTTTTTGTCCTTCGACCAGGGTTATTTTTGTCCCATTGGGTTTTTGTTACCTGGCAAGGTTTTTAACGAGGCAACAATAAGCGCGTCCAATACCATCATTCATTAGTGGACATCCAAGGGGGAGTGTTGTAAATATTATTATCTATGTGGCTGTCCACGTAAATACTCATTAGTTGTGTACTTTGATGTAAACTCTACCTCTATTTAAAGGAGGCTAATGAGACTGAATGAGAACACTTCTATTTCCTCCCTACTATGCTCTCTCCATATTCTCTCTACTTTATAACAAGATGTTTTTAATTTTGAAAGTTTTAGTAAGTTTATCCAAATAAATAATCTTATAATTGCCAGATAAATATTTTATTACCCCCCAATAATCTTTTTACTACCGCCCAATAATCTCATTATTATCTTCTAATAATCGTTTTATTGCCCACTAATGATCTTTTTACTGCTTGCTCTTGGGCTTTATGTAATTTCTCATTCAATGGAAAAAAGAAAAAGAAAAAAAATTGTAAAAGACAACACCCAGTTGATACGCAATGTCTTATCTCCCTTTTCTTATCTAATTAAGCTAACTAGCTGAGGGCCCAGACTTCTTTTGCACATGGTAATTGCCCAGGAGATATTATCATGGTAGCAGATGAAAGTCTTTGGTTTGGCAATCGTGGATTTCATTACTTTTCTTCAACTCCATCTTCCCAGAAGATTATGATTCACCAGTTTCATCTGCCACCTCTCAAAACGTCGTCGTCTGTGGCATTCCCCAACCAACAAGTACCCAATCTCCGATGAGCCTCGTCTCCCACAGTTTCTTCCTCCACCGCACCACCGTCGACCTCAACCTTAACCACCTTAACAATGTCTTCGTCGCTGTCGAGTTCCCCAAGCAGGACCCTAACAAGATCCGGATCGCTCTGGAACACACCGACTTCTCTGGCTCAAGCACGCCAAGACGAGTGCTCACTTTCACGTCTTCGTCATCGTCATCACCGTCAAGACTGCTGCTGCTTACGGGTCCAAGCAAGATCTCTTTCCTCTCCGGAAAGAGATTGGATAGGGGAGGGCAGGGGGGAAGAGAGAGAGAGAGAGGAGAGGAGAGAGAACGTGTAATTGTGAGTGATTTGTAGTTTCATAATTTTTGAAGGTTAAAAGTGACATTTTATCTTTAAATTGGGTAAGTGGGCACATTAACATCTTACTGGAGTAAGTGGGTTCATAATAGTCTAAAATTGGGCATTTGGTCAAGATCCCTTGACAAATATGTCTAACAATATATCTGTGACTACTTGACCTTGACCTAAAGAAAAAGAAAAATGTGAAGAAGTCTTTCTGGAAATTTCATGGTTAAAGACTTGAAGTTAGGGTTGATTGATCAAAGTTAGGCGAAAAAAAAATCACAATTTATATGTAGACTAACAAAGGAAAATAAAATAAATTGGTACAAAATTAAGACAATGAAAACCAAAGTAATCTAATATGGTGTTCTGTACTAGTATCTCAATTCAATTATAGCGAATTCGACTTTTTGATCTTTTATGAGTTTCATCACATTTCTTGATTTTGGATCTCCGAGCATCTTCATTCGTAGCCAATTTTTCCATTTTTGGCCTACCCATCTCTCCAACCATAAACCATTACACGGACTTCCAAAAAAAAGTTGGTCCGCTAACATTTTTAAGGCTAAATTTGACTTCCATTGCATAGTCCAAATTGTGGGTCCCATATATTTTTTTATGTTTTGTTTATTTATGTATTATCTTTTATACATTTATGAAATAATAGTTTTCCTATACAAATGTATTATTTATAATGTTTATGAATATAAAAATTACACCATTGATAAGATCTTGTTGAGATCTTCAATATGAGCATAATATTTGATATGTTCAAAATGTTTTTGCTTAAAAGTGTCATTTCAAGTTTTATGATATGTATACACACACATATATATGTTTTTATTTAAGTAAAATAGACTAATTTTATTAATAGCCTACTCAAAACGATACACGGAAATATATTCCGAGCTGGGAAAAAGAAAATTGAAATGCGAAATGTAAAACATAAACAACATAAAGTAAAACAATGAAACTAACAATTATTGAAATATACTTAAAAAAAAAAACTAAAATTGGCTAATATTCCAACAAATTAGCATCACTTCCTCCATAACCATCACTTGTTCTGAATCCGCCACTTTGGTTGTCCTCGGGCGTAGTTTCAGCACTACTTGTTCCAAATCTACTACTTCCTCCAGCATAGGGCACTTCTCCATACTCACCACTTCCTCCGAATCCACTTAGCCGTTATTTACAACTATTATCGTACAATTTTTAGTCAAACTAGCCATTTTTGACAAGACCCGCTCTGAAATCTCACCCTGAAATACGAGGTGGCCTTGCGGGGCCCACTTTCTGAGAAAATCCTACTGAAAATTTGGCAGAACTTCTCCTAAAAGTGGACAACCCAAAACTTGTTAAAACAAATTTACACTTCTAAACAAACCTCCATAAACTCCTGGAGCCACCCTACTCCCAAACCGAACAACTCCACAATTTAGAGTATCAAAATAATCCAAATATCTCAAGTTTACAACCAACTCATAATTTACAATATTAATACAGAAATCCCATGGTTATCAGAGCAATCTAAGAACAAAGAAATATGATACACAAAGTAGGTTAGCTAGTAACCTATAGATGATAGATGGCAGTGATGGTGCTAAGTCTCAACTTCTAAGCCGAACAGCTACACTGCGAACTGGGCATTTGAAACCAAAGGACGTAGGGGGAAAGTAGATAAAAACGTTAGCGTGAGTGGACAAAAATAAGTAATTGTAAAGAAAAAGGGATTTTATACTTTCCCACATTTATTTATTTAAAAGTCCAATGCATGCAACATTTATAAATTAAATATATTTCTCGTAACATGAAAATTCGTGAGAACATTCCACCCCCGTTGGTTAAGAAAAATTGAACTAGCGCCGCTAGTCAAAATAAATATAAAGTATGGGGAAGAAGTTATCACCATACGAAAAAGGAAGCCTCCCACGCTCTAGAACCTCCCAGGTTCTGCTCAACTCAGCCGCAAACACATAGTAAGCGGGGAGGAGTACAAATAGGCTGGCTAGTAATAAAATAAAACGACCCAAGTATGGTGGTTTAAAATCCACGAAAATCGAAAATCAGTAAAACTTCCCCAAAATCTCATGAGAAAAAATATATATATAACAATGACGTGACCTCGCACACCAAAATATTCTCGAATTCATAAATCAAAATGCAAGAAATAATAAATATATATAATTCTGGAATCACCTCGGAAAGACTCGCCAAAATTCAATAAAAAAACACAAGTCTAAAATCGAGCATAACAATTTCCAATCCAAAAGTCCAATCGATAAAAATAATTCAATATTTAAAATCAATTAATATGCTCAATAATTTAAATGATAATTTAATAAATTCTTAATTAAGAAAATAATTGCATGCATTATTTAAAATCAAACGTCCACTCACAGTATATGGCTAAGCTTGCCGTTGATCCGAAACCTCCTCGTGAGAATCCTCCTCATGTCCTGTACAATGCAGCACTCATAAATAACTAAGCACATAACGGAATTTAAATTTACGTCAAATGAAAATTGAATCCTAACATCGCCTTTATGCCCTAAAGCCTCCAATCTTCACCACTAATATCGATTTAATACTTTAAAGGTTTTAGGGTAGAACTGAGAGAAATCCGACGGTGGAATTCTCATAAATCGCTAAACGAAAATCCTTATTCCTGAAAATTCACAATTGAAACAAACTCCTCCGATTTCTACCAAACTCGCAATCACAGATTCTATAACTCACAAGTAATTTATCCAGCTAAAAACAGAAACTAAAATCCTGCCCTACAAGCGTCCACTCGCCACCCCCACGCATCGCCGTTAACTCCACCTCAGGCCACCAAAATTTACCAACAAGCACATCTCAACATTTGCAACAACTTTTTCCACTGTGACAAAGCTTGAATATACCTGCATTGGCCAGAAAACACCTTGAATAGTGAGTAAACCACCGTGAACAGTGCCAAAAACTTCCAAGCTTCGATTCTCATTCCACAGCTCGATTTGAGTTATGAAACTTGGAGGGATTCAAGAGTGTTCCAAGGCGCTTCTGCTAGTACCAGTTTCGTCGCCGAAGGTATGTGGCTGGATTTGGCAGAAATCGGCATTGACCTCCAAACTGCAACAGTGATGTTCTATTCTCAAATTCTTTCTTCTTCGGATAAATCACGATGACCCACTGCTATGGGCGTGTGGAGGAGGAAGAGATGGTTCCAAAAAGTCCAGTGGCATGTCGATTGGTGGCCAGACGGCGACAAATCGAAGAAAATGAGAAAAAGGCCGACACGAGAGAGAGAGAGAGAGAGAGAGAATGAAATTTTTTACCAACCTACCACAATAACTTCCCATATTTATACGAAATCATCATGAATACAAACTTTAGTTTTTCTGTTATAACTTTCACATACGAACTCTAATTTTTACATACCACATGCACATACTTGGTTTAACGTCCTCTACCACTTTCATGAAGGAAGTTTTTCTAAAAAACTGATCCGAACAAAAAGTTAACTTTTAGGGCCACTAAAAGTATCGAACGAAGTAAAAGGTGAAAATAATTGTCGTTTACCGTCCAAATGACTAGTAAACCGGTAAATTTAGGTTTAGGACGTAACAATTTTTCTTATCCTTTTCAAATTATAGCTGTTGGAGATGATGGTATTTCATTTTTCGCTTATAGAATTTGGTTTACGGTGGCAGTACTATTTTTTGTTGATAGGCCAAATGGGCATCTTGGAGGGAATATTCCCTTTTTGGTAGGCTAAATCTGTTTGGCCTTTAGCCTATAGTGGAAGGTGCCCTCAAGAGAAGCTAAAGCGCAGGCTGATGCAGCAACCAAGCTAGCTAAATAGAGGTTGTGCACTGTGTATTGGACTAATGGTCCTCCAACCTCCATGCAGTTTTCTAGCCTCTCTTAGCACGTATATATACTGTACATGTCTTGACTTCTTTTGTCATAAACACTGAAACTTTTGTTGTTATCTGTATTTGGATATAAGGTCATCTCCAACCCTGGGTTAAGGGGTTGGTATAGCCCAAAAAACACCATTTTCCATCGCCAATCCAAGGCTATGCTATAACAAAAGACTAATTTTGGGGGCTAAAAGGGACAAGCTTTGTTTAGCCCTTGGGCTTCTTCTTCGTGGGGACCATGCTGGTGATCCAAAATTCTGATCAACAAAACAAACGGCTGAGATTAAATGGCAAACAATAAAATAATATGACATTTAAACTTATAGCCCTAAGGATTGGAGATAGTAGAAAGTAAGAGTTATAATATTTGCATTAGTAGTGATTATCGGGGGCTAAAATTTAGCCCGGAGGCTATTTTAGCCCCCCACAGCTGGAGATGGCCTAACCTTTTTGCCTTTGGGGTTTCAATAAATGAATTACAGACCCAAATAAATAAATAAATAAATCTTTTCCATTATCATCTTGCTATAGACATTTTTTCTTTGTACCACTTTACAGTTTTTTAAAGGACCCCCTTACTTATAAAAGGGTCCTCCCAATTAGTATCTATCTATCTCTTCTTACTATATAAGCGTGTGGACTTTTCTTCTCCGTTTTGAGAGTCGGCAAGTCTCCAGTTTCTCCACCCCCTGTGGTGTGTCTCCACCCTTTTGTGGTGAGTTTCCTGAGCTTGGTCTTAGCTTTAGATATGTTTATGTCTCTTTCTCTTTCTATCTTTCCTTGTTCTTGCCCAATTGTTCATCAAATTTCCAGATCTACTATCAAATTTCACAGTCTCCTCCATCTCAAACACCTCACCCTCTCATCTTCATCTGAATTTTCTCTTTTTCCACAACCTTATCTTCGCATTCAACCCTTGATGTCTCGACAGAGACTTGTTCACTTAACTTCACACATGAAGATTGCAGCAGTACCGAAAAACCACCGAAGATTGTGGACATCACCGGACCAGTGGTGTTGTGATGCATGGTGGTCTCCACCTCCACGACTACCTTTACTAAGTTTTTTGTTTTGTTCTTGTTGTTTTTCCTGTGCTTGCAATTTAGGTGTGAAGAACGGTGGAGAGTTTACTTGGCCTCTGGATGTCAAGATTCTGTCGGGTTCAGTTGGTCGCAATATCACCATGGCGGCCAGCAGAGGCGTTGAAGTGAAGAGTTTGGTGTTAGGTGACAGGACCCGCCCCGGATTTCACCTTGAAATCCAAAGTGACCCTGCGGGGCCCACCTTAGAAGAAATTCTACCAAAAATTTGGCGGAACTTCCCCTAAAATGGGCTACCCAAACCTGTAGAAAACATTTACACTCCTCAATCAATTCATCCTTATGCTCCTGGAGCCACCCTGCTCCCCAAATCAACATCAGTCTCCAATTCACAAAACACGCATCCCAACTCAAATATCATAAATCCCATAGGTAATCAGAGCAATTCTAACAGAAAGGTATAAGAGGAAAACCTAATTCAACGACAGATGCGGAAGCCATGCTGTTGACTATGCCTCAACTCCGTGTACGCCCGACCTCAACCAATTCGCCTGCAAACTGGGCATTTGAAACCGAAGGGCCCAGGGGAAAGTACATAAAATACGTTAGCGTGAGTGGACAAAAATAAACAATTTTTAAACCAAGTGGATTTTATACTTTCCCATATATATATATTTCCTTAAAAACTCTCGATGCATGTAACGATTCAGAAAACAATTCACGAGAAGCCCTGCTCAAGAAAAACCGATTAGCCCCGCTAGTCACAAACAACCGAGAGGAAAGATCGAAACCCCGATACTCGACAGGATAAAACCAGCCCCGCTGGTTACACGGAAATCAGACTAGGCCCCACTAGTCGAGAAATGGTAAGATATAAGGAAGAGATATCACCATACGGGAAATGGAGCCTCTCAGGCTCTACCTACCCTCAACTGCCACTCACACATAGATTGTGCGAGGAGGAGAACTAATAACCTCAACTTCCACTCACACATAGATTGTGCGAGGAGGAGACCAAATAACCTCGACTGCCACCCACGTGAGGAGGAGAATAAATCACCTCTACTGCCACTCACCAACACAAAGTAGGTGAGGAGGAGAACAAGCTACCTCAACTGCCACTCACCAACACAAAGTCAGTGAGGAGGAGACCTAATCACATAACCCGCGTATGGTGAGGAAAAATCATCGAAAACCAGTAAATCCATGTAGCTTCCCCACATTTCTCACGAGATAGAAACCATGTATTCAACGACGTGACCCCGCACACCAAGATTACTCTCAATTTCAAAATGGATAACTGAGAAATAGGAATAAATCGACGGCGTGTCCCACATGCCCAAAATATTCTTATATCCGTAACCGAAACCGGAAATTAATATAAGCAAATCCCATTTCCAAAAAAAAATCTCTCAAAATCTCCAAGAAACCAACCAAATCCAAAATCCTTAATTAGGCACTTCCGATGCCAAAACCAAAGGTCAATAAATAAATAAATGAGAAAATCCAACTCCATCGAAACTCATCTCGAGAACCTTCCAGGAACTTAAATCGGCATTTAGAAATATACTTAATTTCGGAAAATTACCTCGGAAATAAGCAATTTGTCAAATAATATTATAAATCATAATCAACCTTTGAAACTCATTATCAAGAGCAAATCCACGAGATAAACCGAGATCGAATTTCCGAAAATCAAATCATTTGCTCAATAAGTAATATGATTAAAACTAGAGCATTATTTAAGAAAATAATTGCATGCATCAATATTTAAAAATAAAAGTCCACTCACTACTATTGGGCAACCACGCAGACGAGTTCCTTCATCTAACCGTAGCTCGCGACATTGCCCTGTACACAATTATATTTCCATAAACGGTAATCCGATATAATAATTACGAACTTAAACGAAATCCGAAAATCCCTATCTCCAATACTTCTCAAATTCAACCCAAATCTCTTCCACAATTCTAATTCCTCAATTTACATATTCCATAATGAAAACGAGGGAAATCCGACGGCCGGATTTCCCATAATTCCACCACAAAACTCCAAACTTCGAAAATTCACAAACAATTCCAAACTCCTCCAAAATTCACCAAACTTCACATATAAGCTCTAAGATAAATATAGAATTTAACTAGCTAAAAATTGAAATTTATAAACTACCTTAGCCGCCGCTACCGCCGCCCACAGTGGCGGCGCCGCCGCCACCATCTCCGATGGCCACCAAAATTTGACAGTAGCACCTTCTCAACACACTGATTCAACTTCTCAACTACAACATTCCCAAATAACAATTAAAAATGGCCGAAATCGATCGATGAACATAAACCCAGAAATCCTCAAGAACCCTAGAATTTCAATTCGTCGATTCGGCATCTACACAACAAATCGTGATACAAGGCCATAGAGGAAATGATCAGTGATGAAAACCGAACCTTCGACGGAAAAATGGGGACCGGAGGTGGCCGGAATCGTCGGAAATCGGTAAAAGTTCCAAACTGCAGCCGGAGGGGTTTTGGCTTCGATCCGTGGTTTTCCGGCCAAATCGTGGAAAACCAAGGTTGCTAGGGTCCTCAGAGGGAGGAGGCGCTCCTCTGGTGACCGGTGGCACGCCGGTTGGTGGCTGGAATCACCGGAAATCGATGGGAGGAGAAAAATCGCCGAACCGGAGAAGAGAGAGCTCGGGGGGGGGGGGAGGAGAGAGAAAGAGGAAGGGTGGGTTTCCGGAAATGGAAACCTACCCGGGGTAACTTTCTATTTTTATCAAAATTTTACCATGAACAGTAACTTCACATTTTTGGCCATAACTCTCGCATACGAAGTCCGATTTTTACGTACCACATATGCACGCGCTCGGTTTAACGTCCTCTACAACTTCCATGAAGAACATTTTCTCAAATTTTGACCCGAACAAAAAGTCAACTTTTAGGGCCACTAAAAGTACTAAACCGAAAGTAAAAGTAAAAGTAAAGGTCGTTTACCGTCCAAATGACTAGTAAACACGTGGATTTAGGTTCGGGACGTTACATTAGGTCTTGGTTCTTTTGGTATTTTGGGCTTCGGTTTTTGGTTTAGATATGGGTTGTCTATTGGGTTTTTGGGCCTAGGACTCCTATTTTCTCTGTATTATTTTTGTAATATGTGCTTCATCTAATGAAAGTTCTATTTGACAAAAAAAAAAAATCTATCTCTTCTTACTCTCTCTACTTGGGCCTCAAGGCTCAACCATATAAAGTGGACATAGTCTCTCAACATGGCGAATCACTATACATCTTGTGGTCCGTAGTTCGTACTATATCCTACTCTCTACATTGCTTCTATCTAGACTCCCCAATCTAAGTAGAAACATTTTCCATATTATCATCTCGCTGTAGACGTTTTTATCTTTTGTACCACTTTACAGTTTCTTTTTTAGGAAATGTGGGGTTGCATTTGACGTGTGCTCTAATTTTCATGCTTTAGTGTGGTTATTGCAGGAACCTTGGTGCCCCTGGGAGATTTAAACAGGCTTTGGAGATTACCAACCTGTTAGTCAGGTCAGTGCACTTGCGTCTCTCATCCAACTCTTTCCTACAAAGGAATAAAAGAATGCACGGGATGAATTGTCGATGTTGTCTATTGTCTCTAATATCAGTTTTAAAAAAAGTTCATTTCTTACATTATGATGATTGCCTTCTAGTACGCTGGAGTGTTATCAATGTGATGTCATTAAAAGATTTCTTTGCACAAACAAGGATAATGCCTTGAGGAGTTTACAGGGTGAGAGCATTGTATTATTCTCAAGAACCGGAGTAAATTGGCAGCAGGGAAATTGATCTTCAGTGTATGAAGAGAGGAAGACACAATTATTTTCAAACCAATTAAGCTTAAACTTGATTTAAAGACTTGGTACATCAGCCATCATAACATATGTAATCAATGTAAGATCAAATATGGACATAACACATATCATCATAAAGTAATTGATGATTAGCTTAATATCAATCCTAGTTTAACATGGATACAAACAGTAAATCAATACTTGTAACTTAATGAAGCAGTGTATCTATTCATTAAGGTAAGTAATCCTATTCTTAGTCTGCAAGAAAGATTACAATGAAGTGTTACATTAAGAATCTAACTAGGAAACCTAAACCGATATGGATAGCTTTAATGGGAAGCTTCTTGAGGGTTAAGTCTCCTATATATACAGATGAATTGGTCCCTGATTACTACCGACGTTTTTGCATATTGTTCTGTCCATTGAGAAGCAAGTTGGTAAGTAACAGAAGGCTATATTCAGTGTTCGTGTTTGCAGTTGCATAAGATGGAATCCATGCCAGTAATTGCTGAAGGTAAGCCTTAATCCCTTTTATGATTGTGTGCATATGTTGTGAGCATGTATATGGTTATTTTACAATTGGTATCAGAGCATAGGCTCACAAGTATCAAAATCGTTTTAGGGTTTTGCAAAACAAACACAAAAAAAAAAAAAAAAAAAAAAAAAAAAAAAAAGGGTTTTTGCTTTACGGACCAAGTCACTGATCAGGTAACTGACCATGTAACTGGTCATGTAACTGATCAAGGTAAGTTACTTAAGTCAATTGCTGCATCTGGTTAAATATCAAGTTCACGCTTCCGCTGTGATTTTTAGCAGCAAATTGGGGAAAAAGCAAAAACAGGTTTTTCTGTGAAATTGATTTCGATTCATAGCATGATAATTGAATTTTGATTGTGCTCAAGAACACTAGTTGCATTCCCGGCGTGCGTTAGGTTAGAGTAGATGGTGACCGGATGAAATTTACAATTTCTTGATTGTTCTGTGGTTTCTTGGAATCGAAACAATTTTGATTGTGCTTGAATATGCATGATGAATTAATTGATGATATGGTATTGTATCTGTGATTGTGTAAAAATTGCATGAAGAACAAAAATCTCCCAGATTTTGTTTACACATTATTAAAATTGACAGATACGAGAGCTTAATTTTCTTACAAGGATGAATCTGGGTAGAATATAAAGTTAAAAGCTCATGGGTTTTGTGGTTTTCTGTTGGCATAAGTGATTATGATGCACAAAGCATTCTTCATTGATGTTGGCAGAAAACGATGATCAGGTAACTGACCAACTAGTCAGGTCACTGACCATGTAACTGGTCGGGTCACTGACCAAGTAACTGGTCAGGTCACTGACCATGTAACTGGTCAGGTCACTGACCATGTAACTGGCCAGGTCACTGACCATGTAACTGGCCAGGTCACTAACCAAGTAACTGGTCAGGTAACTAATCAAGTAACTGATCGAATAACAAAACTGAAATTGTGTTTTGTGTTTTAAAACTATGCTTCAGTTTTATCTTCCAAAGAAGTGGTCAAGTGTGGTTTTAGAATACAAAACAGCAATATGCGTGCTTGATGAAAATAAATACGGATACTTAGAAATTTTTCTTCTGTCTAAAGATGTGGATAAATTTCTTTGGATAACTTGTTTTCATTGAACATGGTATATTGATAAAGAACTCCAGGATGTTATGCTTCTGCTCAAAAGTGTTGCTTAACATTATTTTTGGTTATGGACTGATATGAATGCAAGTATGGATTGTTTAGGTTTTCTGTATGTTCTTGTTTTGGTTGCTTAAAGCTAAATAAAACACAGAAAACTTAAAGTTATTT
Source organism: Rosa chinensis (assembly GCF_002994745.2). Lineage (NCBI taxonomy): Eukaryota > Viridiplantae > Streptophyta > Magnoliopsida > Rosales > Rosaceae > Rosa > Rosa chinensis. Next base: position 22,416,070 of record NC_037091.1, on the reverse strand, counting down.
TCTTTACAAATTGAGAACTCACACGAATTTTTGTTTTGCTCCTTAGGTAACTCTTACATGAACTTGAACAGTGTCTTGATGCTAACTGGAACCATCTGTAGAGAACTATATGGGAATGCATGAGAACATAGACTATTGCTTCACTGAGGACAAACCTGAAGAGTTAACTGAAAAGAGCACTAAGAAGGAAACTGATCTTTACAAGAAGTGGCATAGATCCAATAGAATGGCTAAGAACCTCATTCGTACCTCTATGTCTAAGACTGTCAGAGGAAGTATAGAAGAACCTGAGCTAGCATCAGATTTTTTGGAACTCATAGGTGCTAAGTATAAAGAAAGTGAAAAGGCAGAAGCTGCTAGGCTAACCAAGGAGTTTCATGATTTGAAGTACATGGGTTCAGGGGGAGTTAGAGAACATATTATGAAGATGATCAATATAAATGGCAGACTCAGGGAGCTCTTGATGGGGGTTAGGGATGAGCAGGTAGTGCATTATGCAGTACATTCCTTGCCTAACAGTTTTAGTCATCTTAGGACTAGTTACAACTCTCAAAAGGGAAACTGGACTCTAGATGAACTTATATCCATCTGTGTGGATGAAGAATCTAGGATCAAGGAAGAAAAGGAACCTGCTACAACCATTAACCTCATTGAGAAGCCTAAAAGGAAAAAGCCCCAAAATAAGCTCAAGCCTATCAAAGCCATAACTAAGAGTTCAACAGCTGCAGTGGCCAAGGAAAATAGGCCATTTAGGTTCAAGTGCTACTTTTGCAAAAGAGTAGGACACATGAAAAAGGACTGCACTGGCTATAAAAATTGGTTAGCCAAAAAGGGTAAGATTTTTTCTAATACAGTTTTTTCTTTAGAAATTAATCTTATAAATGTTGAACCACAGTCTTGGTGGATAGATTCAGGCTCACCTATTCATATTACTAATTCTTTGCAGGGATTCATAAGGAGGAGAATCCCAAAAAGTGATGAAGTGAACCTGTGTGTAGGAAATGGCATGAGAGTGGCAGTCAAGGCTATTGGAACCTTAAAGCTCGATTTAGGATTAGGAAAATTGTTAGTTTTGGACAATGTTTTTTATGTACCTTCCATGAGAAGGAATTTGGTTTCGGTTTCTCTTTTAGTAAAATCTGGTTGTAGACTTGTTATGGATAGTAATGGAATTCTTATTTCTAAAAATTCTGTTCAAATTGGTTCTGGTGTTATTATGAATGATTATTTACAGTTAAATTGTTCAATGGCTCAACAAGAAATTTTACTTGTTGAAAATAACACAAATAGTACTAACACTTTAACAGGTGTTAAAAGAACCAAACTAAATGAAAAGTCTGCATTTTTATGGCATAGAAGACTCGGCCATGTTTCAAAAGAGAGACTGAAAATTTTGGTGAAAAACAACATCCTAAATGAACTTGATTTTTCTGATCTAACAGACTGTGTTGAATGCTTTAAGGGAAAAATAACTAATACTAGAAAGAAGACTGCATATAGAAGCCAAAATTTATTAGAACTCATACACACTGATATATGTGGACCATTTAGGCATCAAACTATCTGTGGGAATGTGTATTTTATCACATTCATCGATGACTTTTCTAGATACAGTTATATTTATCTACTTTCAGAAAAGGCACAAGCATTGAAAGCCTTTCAAATCTTTAAGTCTGAGAAAATCAACTGGAAAAGAAAATCAAAACAGTGAGGTCAGATAGAGGGGGAGAGTTCTATGGAAAGTACACTGAATCCGGCCAACAAAAGGGTCCATTTGCCTTGTTTTTGCAAGACAATGGAATTAAAGCTCAATACACAACACCCTATAATCCACAACAGAATGGTGTTGCAGAGAGAAAGAATAGGACTCTTTTGAACATGGTTAGATGTATGATGTGTACAACTGGTTTGCCTAAATTTCTGTGGGGTGAGGCTTTAAAAACTGCAAATTATATTTGCAATAGGACACCTAGCAAAGCCATAGAAAATACTGCTTTTGAGCTTTGGTGTGGCAGGAAACCTAGTCTTCATCACTGTCATGTTTGGGGATGTCATGCAGAAGCTAGGATTTATAATCCAAGCTTGAATAAACTTGACCCCAAAACTGTTAGTTGCTATTTTATAGGTTATCCAGATAAATCTAAAGGCTATAAATTATATTCTGCTCATCATTCACCTAGAATTTTTGAAACACATCAAGTAAAGTTTCTAAGTGAAAAAGTTCACAATACAAACCTTGAGGATTTAACCTCAGATTTTGAGGAAATTGTGTCAGATGAGAATATAAGTGTAGCATTGCCTTTAGAACAAGATGTAACTGATCATGTCACTGGTCACGTAACTGACCATGTCACTGACCAAGTAACTGTACCTGGTCGAGTAACTGGCCAAGTAACTGACCAAGTCACTGCCCATGTCACTGACCATGTAACTACCCAAGTAACTATACCTGGTCAAGTCACTGCCCATGTCACTGACCATGTAACTACCCAAGTAACTGTACCTGGTCAAGTCACTGCCCATGTCACTGACCATGTCACTGCCCATGTCACTGACCAAATAACTGTGCCTGGTCAAGTCACTGCCCATGTCACTGACCAAGTAACTGTGCCTGGTCAAGTCACTGCCCATGTCACTGACCATGTAACTGACCAAGTAACTGTCTCTGGTCAAGTAACTGACCACGTAACTGGTCAAGTAACTGAACCTCACCATCCTCCAGTGGCTCAGCCTAGAAGATCACAGAGAGCAAGAAAACCAACTTATGGGGGGGAAGAGAGTGACTACATTGTTTATCTGCAAGAAGCAGAAATTGAAATGGACTGTGCAGAGGACAATGATCCAACTACATTTAATGAGGCCATTGAAAGTAGTGAATCTCATCAATGGCAGCAAGCAATGGAAGCAGAAATTAATTCCATGAGTCAAAATGCAGTTTGGGAATTAGTTGAACCTAACCCCAACCAGAAGCCTATAGGTTGTAAATGGGTTTTCAAAACCAAAAGAGATGCAAATGGCAACGTAGAGAGACATAAAGCAAGATTAGTTGCCAAAGGTTTTACACAGAAGGAGGGCATTGATTTTACTGAGACTTTTTCTCCAGTTTCTACAAAAGCCTCGTTTAGGATAATCATGGCTTTGGTGGCTCATTTTGATATGGAGCTGCACCAGATGGATGTTAAAACAGTTTTCTTGAATGGTGAACTAGATGAAGTGATTTATATGAGGCAGCCAGAAGGGTTTGTACAAGCTGGAAGTGAAAACTTAGTGTGTAAGTTAAGAAAATTAATTTATGGCCTAAAACAAGCTTCTAGACAGTGGTACAAGAAATTTGATTCTGTGATTTCTACTTTTGGATTTACAGAAAATCTTGTTGATGAGTGTGTTTATTTGAAGACTGTTGGGAACAATTTTATTTTTCTGGTACTCTATGTGGATGATATACTTTTGGCTAGCAATAACATTAAATTGCTTAAAGATACCAAGAGTTTTCTGTCAAGGAATTTTGACATGAAAGACTTAGGAGAAGCATCCTATGTACTAGGTATTGAGATTAAAAGAGATAGGGCACAGAGACTACTTGGTTTGTCTCAACAGAATTATATTACCAAAGTTTTAAAGAGATTTGGTATGGAGAAGTGTGCAGCTGGAGAAGTTCCCATGTCCAAAGGAGATAAGCTAACTAAGAAGCAAAGTCCCAATAGTGATGTTGAAAAGGAAAATATGGAGTCAAAGCCTTATGCCAGACTTGTAGGAAGTCTCATGTATGCACAAGTCTGCACTAGGCCAGACTTGTCTTTTGCAGTAGGGATTTTGTCAAGATTCCAATCCAATCCAGGCCATGAACATTGGGTAGCTGGAAAGAAAGTGTTGAGATACCTGCAGAGAACTAAAAGTCACATGCTAGTTTATAGGCAAGTGGAGGATCTGAAACTCATTGGATTCTCAGACTCGGATTTTGCAGGGAATTATCCAGACTCCAAGAAGTCCACTTGTGGATATGTGTTCTTGCTTGCAGGAGGTGCTATTGCTTGGAAAACCATGAAACAAACACTTGTTTCAACTTCTACTATGCAAGCTGATTTATTGCAGTATATGAAACTGTGTGTGAAGGACTTTGGATTAGGAATTTTCTCATGCAGACCAAAGTATTGAGTCACATTGTGGCTGGAACACTTATGATTTATTGTGACAATGAGGCTGCAGTTTTCTTTAGCAAGAATAGTAAAAGGTCAAATAATTCTAAACACATTGATCTAAAGTATTACAGTGTTAGAGAAAGAGTAAAGCATGGTGAAATAGCTGTTTTGAGTATTGACACAAATTCACAGCTAGCAGATCCTTTCACCAAGGCCTTGTCAGTAGCAGCATTCCAGAAGCATACAACAAGCATTGGAGTTTTAGCTAATCTAGATGCTTAGGTTCAGTAGAGAGTTAGAGCAGTTGGAGCAATTTAAAATTTTAAGGTTCTTGAGTTCTTGTATTTTCAGTTGTGATATTTTTGACTTTTGTTTATCACAACTTATTTGTAATGGCAGTTTGTTATTATTAATAAATTTTGAGGTATTTTCAGATTTTGGTTATTACTGCAGTTTTTGTTGAATGTTCTGAAAATTATCGATTTTGTGTTTAAAGTTATACTTGCTATCAGATGGCTTAAATCATGTGAAGCATGATGTTAAGGTTCAAGCAATATCTTTAAGCCATCAGTGTTCAGTAAATTTGCTTGAGTTTTTGGTTTTAGAAACATAAAGTAGGACCTAATATATGTTTACTTGTTGATACACATTAACATATATTGTATCACTTCTGGTTTGACATATGTGGATTGCAGGAGCTTGTGTTTGTGGTTTTGAAACTCTGCATTTTTGTTAAAATGTATACTGTTTCTTGCTCTGCATAAGTAACTGTGATCTGACCATGTTGGAATGGATTTTCGATTTAAGTTTGTTATCTGGCGCGCACTTCAGTAAGTTAAGTAGGTTTTGATGTTCTCTGGTGCAAATCATCGAGCATGATATGTGTGAGTCCAAGGGGGAGATTGTAAGATCAAATATGGACATAACACATATCATCATAAAGTAATTGATGATTAGCTTAATATCAATCCTAGTTTAACATGGATACAAACAGTAAATCAATACTTGTAACTTAATGAAGCAGTGTATCTATTCATTAAGGTAAGTAATCCTATTCTTAGTCTGCAAGAAAGATTACAATGAAGTGTTACATTAAGAATCTAACTAGGAAACCTAAACCGATATGGATAGCTTTAATGGGAAGCTTCTTGAGGGTTAAGTCTCCTATATATACAGATGAATTGGTCCCTGATTACTACCGACGTTTTTGCATATTGTTCTGTCCATTGAGAAGCAAGTTGGTAAGTAACAGAAGGCTATATTCAGTGTTCGTGTTTGCAGTTGCATAAGATGGAATCCATGCCAGTAATTGCTGAAGGTAAGCCTTAATCCCTTTTATGATTGTGTGCATATGTTGTGAGCATGTATATGGTTATTTTACAATCAAAATATGGAAACAGTAAATGACAAAATGTGGTTCAACACATCTCTGTAATCAAAATGTAGAAACAGTAAATGACAAAATGTGGTTCAACACATCTCTGTCACAAAGCCAGTGGTTTTATTCAAAAAAAAGGGAAAAAAAAAAAAGACGAGCTGAAGCACAATATATACAACTTTTACAGATAGAAGAAAAGTAAAATGACAAACAAAAAAGTTGTGAAACCAGAAATCCCAAGGGCTTTTCATGGATAATAAACACCGCCATTTCTATCTTCTAGTGCACATTTTATTTTCGTGAGCTTGGGCACTACATCCTTAATGTTGATTCTTTCCTGAGCCACTTCTTCAGAACATCCCAAACCTATTTCCAGTATTGACAAAATGATTTTTACTGTGGCATTCATGTCTCTAGTTTCATCTTCTATGCTCAATAGGCCAGCATCCACTACTTCGAGAACACTGTCAGGAAGCGAAGCATTTATCCATTGTCTCAAAGTCAGTTCTCCAGCAAACATTTCATCTGTGGGTTTCTTTCTCACAATTATTTCCATCAACATTATCCCAAAACTATAAATATCACCTCTTGCGGACACCACTCCTGCAGAACCGTACTCTGTCGGAAAGTATCAATTATAAAGAAATTACTAATTTACAATATCAATATTCAGCACTCCACGTACGGTCGTACCAAAGAAAACATTCAATTGAAAGAGACGAACACATATATGAACACCAGAAACACTTTGTATAAATGTGTATATATTTATAAATCTATAGTTCGAGAACCATGGTCTTAACTCTTAAGTTATGTAATGCAACTACTGGTTTATGTACTTATGGCAGAACATTTTATGCATAAACATGATGGAGCTTCACTTTCCCCCTTTTCCTTTTTTCGTGTTTCCTTGTTTTGTGAGCTATTCTCTTAGACAAACGATAGCTAGCTACTTTCTCTTCTACTATAAGATAAAGGTAGAAAAGCTACATGCTCTTATGTTAAAAGCATCAGTAGACTTAAGACTCTATGAGAACTTGATTTGTAGTTTTACTACTGGTACTAGCATGCTAATGAATAAAACATTTTCTTCATCTGTAGAATCTTTATAGTCAACACAAAACCAAAAAATAGTAAAAATAAAATAATATAATCAGTAGCATTATCAAGACATAAAGTAATTTAATTGATTCTCTAGATTCTAATCAAAACGGTCATTATAATTCAGGTGATTGTTAATGCATGTAATTATAATCTAGTTAAACCCTGGAACACCTAGTTTTCTAAGCCAGACATGAACAAATGCAAATAACTGATTTTTACCTGGTGCAACGTAGCCGAGTGTGCCGAGAGTTCTAGTCTGTGTTGCATCTTTGTTAATTGCTATAATTTTTGCAAGCCCGAAGTCTCCAACATGTGCAACCATGTCTTCATCGAGAAGGATATTGCTAGGCTTCAAATCACAGTGCACCACACCTTCTGATTGACCATGATGGAGATAGTCCAAAGCCAGTGCAATGTCGATCAACATGGCCACTCTTTGCAGAAGAGTCAAACAATAGTTGTGAGAGTATAGCCACTTCTCAAGGCTGCCATTAGACATGTATTGCAGCACCAAAGCTCTTACCTCATGGTTAGAGCATGTAGTCATGATCTTGACAAGATTTCTGTGCCGAATTCTCCGCCAAACTTTACATTCTGCATCAAAACTTTTAAAGGCTCCCTCCATTTGCAAATTTAAAACTTTAACAGCAACAATTGTCCCATCTGTTAAAATCCCCTTGTATACCGAGCCAAAACTTCCAACTCCAAGCAAGTTGCTTTCACAGAAGCCATTTGTAGCACGACGGAGTTGATGATATGACATCATTCTATGCTCTGTTGTTGTTAACGCTTGTACTGAACTTGGAATGCCTTCATCTCTTTTTCGACACTTTGTCACCATGTATATGAGAGCTATCAAGATCATTGTTGATGCAATGCCTGGAAGAACATACTTGAGTAAATGATTTGCCATCTTTGACTTCTGAGTTCCAAGAGCCATGCAAGGTGGGACTCCAAACTCCGGTCTCCCACAAAGGCCTCTATTCTCCAAAAATGATAGGGCAGTGAAGTCGATAAAAGCTCCACTAGAAGGAATCTCTCCAGAGAGTTGATTAAAAGATAAATTTAAGTAGTTCAGATATTTAAGTGTTTCAAGAGACTTTGGAATTGGCCCAGACAGATTATTGTTTGATAGGTCCAAAAACTCCAATCCTTTCAGATCACCCAAAGTTTGCGGAAGAGATCCTATAAACAAGTTGTTTGCTAAGCTTAGAGAGTTTATGCTTGGGAAGGCTCCGACAATGCTTGAAATGTTCCCAGTAACTTGATTGTCAGATAAGTCGACCATCTGAACAGCAACCGACCTTTTCATGCTTGGAGGTAAGTATCCACTGAAAATATTGGATGACAAATTTAAGAACAGAAGATTTTTAAGATTCCATAAATTCACTGGTATTGCAGATGTCAATCTATTGGAACTTAGAAGAAGTCTTTGAATGCGACTGAGATTTGCAATGCAATTTGGGATTGATCCAGAGATTTGATTATTTCCTAGTGATAGATCCCCCAGGTTCCGCAAAAGACAAAGCTCATTAGGAATGAGCCCTTCAATCTTGTTGTTTTCAAGATACAATCTCTGCAACATTTCCAATGCTCCAATTGATGACGGTATTTTCCCACTAATATTGTTGTCACTTAAGGCAAGGAAGGTCAGATTTTTCAACAACTGAATCGTCTTGGGTATAGGGCCCTTAATCTGGCAGGCAGTTGCAAAAAATATCTCGAGGGAATATGAGAAATTTCCAAATGAATCGGGCATGATCCCGTCTAGAGGATTTCTACTCAAAAATAAATGTTTCAGTGAACTGCTATTAAATATAGAAGAAAGGAACCTAAGTACAGGAACTCCAGGTTCCCCTGACAACTGATTTCCTCCCAAGTTAAGGAATTCGAGGTATTTTGAGCTACCAAGGTTCATGGGTATTGGTCCATAAAGTGAGTTGTTGGAAACATCAAGCTCAACAAGCTGGCTTAAATTTGAAAAATAGGATGGTAGATTTCCTGTAATGTGATTGGTATAACAGTATAGGGTATTGAGGTTAGAAATCATAGCTCGAGAAGGAAATTCTCCAGAAAGAGCATTAGTTTGTACTTGTAAAGTATTTAAGGAGGAGATATTGAAAATGGACTCAGGTATTTCACCTGTTAGGCTATTCCGAGCAAAAGAGAGATAATTTAGTTTAGAAAGATGCCCCAAATCACTTGGAATACTTCCCTCTAAATTATTATCTGGCACAGTAAAGAACTGCAAGTTTGATAGGTTACCTATTGTTGGAGGTATAGCACCAGTTAGGTTATTGACACCAAGAAATAGAGTTTTAAGATGTTGTAAACTCCCAATTTCTCCCGGAATACTTCCGACGAAATTATTGTATGACAGAGATAAGATCTCAAGCTCTCTACATTGGCTTATTCCGAAAGTCAGTTGGCCACCGAATTTGTTGTCAGATAGAGAAATGTAATAAGTATTAGGCCAATTACGGCAAAGATCTACAGGAAGACTACCTGACATGTAATTGCCAGATAGGGAAATAAGAGCTAGAGTAGATACGTTGAGTAGAGCAGAAGGGAATGAACCTGTGAGACCATTTTCGACCAGACTTAATTCTTGTAAGGTTGAAATGTTACCCAGAGACGAAGGAATTTCACCTGTGAGATTGTTTGCACCGAGATATAATTTACGAACCCTGGGAAGGAAACCCAACTCTTTAGGTATGAGACCACTTAATATGTTTATTGAAAGGGATATGGACTCGAGCTTGTGGCAAAGCTGTAAAGTTGGAGGGATGTTTCCTTCCAACTTGTTACCTTGAAGTACAAGTATCCTCAAGCGATGCAAACGGCTGATTTCATGTGGTATGAACCCCAGGAAGCTGTTATTGCGGAGATCAAGTGAGATTAGGAAGGAGAGATTGCCAACATGAGGGGAAATGGTGCCTTGGAGATTCATATAGGACAGGTCCAAGGCTGTGACTCTTTGCCTGCGTTTACTGCAAGAGACCCCAAACCAATTACAGAAGCTTGTTTTGGTGATCCAGCTACCACCACCCAAGACAGTATTGGTGGGGTCAAAAGTGATTTGAGATTGAATGGCAAGCAAAGCAGACTGATCAGTGAAGTTGGAAGGTGAAGATATGGCCAACTTAAGGAAGCATGAGTAGTGTAGTAGCGCTACTCCAAAAAGGAAAGTTTGTAGCTTTTCCATGAACATGGTGCGCATACAGTGCCGGCCCTGAGGCTAGGCGAAGCAGGCCCAAGCCTAGGGCCTCATATTTTAGGGGCCTCAACAATTTTTATTATGTAGGCCTGCAGAAAAAAAAAAAAAAAAAAAAAAAATCAATCTAAACCACTTTGTGTCTTCGTACACGCAACATGACCCTCTGTTTTCAATACTTCCATAGTTCTATCAGATTGAGACGCAAAGCAGTAGAGAGGAGATGATTTTCCTCTTTCTAAGTTCAAGTTTTTGAAGCACTTTCTCAATCCAAGACAAAAATCCAATTATAATTGAACATCTCAGAAGGTTTCCTCGGTGGCTATCGAAAATCCAATTGTGATTGAGAGGATCAGATGAAAAAGTAAATTCAAGAGACTGAAAAGTTGATTTTATCTTCCAAAAACGCAAAAAGGTAAGATCTTTGAAGGTTTTTATTTTCGATTTTGAAGAAATTTTGGTTTTTTCGTTCTCTATTTGTGTTTTTGATGCTCTTGGCCTCTTGTATTCCATTCCTTTTCAATTTTGGTTTGAAACATGTAATTATGAAATCATGATTTATAACATTTATTGAAAATTTAAGACTTGTGAACTATTTAAGATATTGCAGAACAATGAACAATGATTTTGTTTCATCTTTGTTTTTAGGGATTTTAGAGTTATCAGTTATGCATGTTTCAACTTTCGTCTCTGTTTCATTCATTCTCTGTTGAAAATTTGCTATATGCCTGAGGCTTTCTATATGATATTCTTTAGGGGTTCACGTAATTGACCATGTCACTGACCAAGTAACTGGTCATGTAACTGGTCACGTAACTGACCATGTCACTGACCATGTCACTGACCAAGTAACTGGTCATGTAACTGGTCACGTAACTGACCATGTCACTGACCAAGTAACTGGTCATGTAACTGGTCACGTAACTGACCATGTCACTGACCAAGTAACTGGTCATGTAACTGGTCACGTAACTGACCATGTCACTGACCAAGTAACTGTAACTGGTCATGTAACTGGTCAAGTAACTGACCATGTCACTGACCAAGTAACTGTAACTGGTCATGTAACTGGTCACGTAACTGACCATGTCACTGACCAAGTAACTGTGAGCACACTCTTGTATTACAAGATCATAGCTGTGAGTTTCTTCAAATTGAACAACTCTGTACCTACCACTTGATTTATCCAACTTAATGATATCTAAGCAGATTATAGCAAAGAGAATCCAAGCAGAGAAGCCGTTGTTTTGGGTGAGACATGTTTATATAGTTTATTGAACTTCATCTTCTTCTTTTTTCTAAACCAGGTTTGAGCAATTTAAGACTTTTGAAGAGAATTTTGGGCTTTTGTTTGATTTGGACAAGTTAAGGTCTGCAGATAGAGATAGTTTGAAGAGTTTTTGTGCTAACCTTACAAATTTATTAAAGCATGGCGAGATTTCTGATCTTAATGAAGATGATCTATATCAGGACTTACGAATGTTGAGTGAAGATTTACCCAATGAAACAAAAAGAGCTATTGATGTGTTGAATTACATAAAAGAAGTTGATGGCTGTTATCCAAATGCTTGGATTGCTTATAGGATTTTGCTAACTATACCAGTCACAGTTGCCTCTGCAGAAAGAAGTTTTTCAAAGTTGAAATTGATCAAATCTTACCTTCGGTCTACTATGTCACAAGAGAGATTGAGTGGTTTGGCTATGATATCTATTGAAAAAGATATTGTTGGAAAACTTGATTATGTAAATTTGATTAGTACCTTTGCATCTAAAAATGCAAGACGAGTCATATTTCAGAGATACTTTGAAATTGAGATATTATTTTCTTTTGTAATGTTTGAGCATTTATTTTGGGGCCTCAAATTTTTTCCTGCCTTGAGCCTCTAAACTCACAGGGCCGGCCCTGTGCGCATATATATATGAATGTAAGCTAAGGCCGGACTCTAGTTTCTGATTCGGGTATGAGGGTGTCTCTATTGTCAGCTGTTCCCTTATATATAGGAAACCATCCATTTCCTGGTTTTGCTTAATTTCATCATGCAGTTGACCTTGGCCGGCAGACAAGTTCATAGATGGAGGTATATGTTTATCTTTTGTGAAATGCGTGTCATCTGTCATATCTTTAAATATAGGTATTTCTTTGTTTGGCTTGACTTTTGTAGTCGAACTTGGCCGGTATGCAGATTCGGGGCATTTCTGCAAGTACCTCCCCAATTTTTCTTTTTAAAAATACAGTCCTACAAAACAATAAGTTAAATGATGACATACATGATTTTGAGACACCAAAATTTTCTTACTTGAGAGCATAGTTAGTAAAAAACAGAACGTGTATAATACGTGAAAAATACATACGTGTATTATTCAGACATTTCATTAAATAGTTCGTTGAAAAGTTCGGCAAAATATCTATAATTAATTAAAGAATTACATTTTTTAATTTTAAAATATTAATTCATATTCATTTTGTTCAATAATATGGGTAAAATACAAAAAAAAAAAAAACGTAAAAATCGTGTATAGTATGTGTATAATATTTTTGACTTCAAAAATACGAGAAATTTAACGAATCCCTTTCAAAAGTATGAAGTACGGAAGTATGTAAAAAAAAAAAAACATAAGTATGTGTTTTATTCCCGTATAATACAAAAAATTACTAACTATGCTTGAAAGACGCTTTCAAAATGGATGCTAGCTAGAAGCCAAATTCGTCTATCGGTCTTTCCAACTTAATAAAATGACACGCAAGCAATAGATAAGTTTTGTTTTGTTCACCTGGTTGCTTTGGAGGTCAAACTATTTGACATAGAGTGGCAGCCATGGTTTTGGAATAGAATGAACCTTCTCTTATGTGTACCACTGTAAGGCAGACATAATAGCGTCAACAGCTACCGCAGAATGCAGTTTTATAAAGTAATTGGTTGTTTTAGTAGTTCAAACTAGCAATAGTTGCCCGCGCATTGCTGGCGGAGTATAAGTTGATTCTTTTAGTTTCTTGTGGGAATTACTGATGTATAATCGTAGACATGAACTTGTGGAAGTTGTTTAGGTTATGCAACTCAATCTCGGAAACTCATCAGAACATGGAAAGTAGTTTGATGGATTTCTCTCAGACGGAAGTCAGATTTTGTGGGTTTGATTATATTGTTATCATAAATAGGTCTATCTGTTACTGTAGAAAACTGTTCCGTCCAAGTCAGGCAGAAAAATTTTGGTAGGATTGCCTCATAATCGTACCCAAAATTACCTAACTAGCTTGGATGGACCAGTCCTCAATTGTAGGAGATAGCACTATTGATGAGAACGATAATCTGGAAAAGCAACAGATAAAGTGAACAATGAAGAGATTTACTGCTAAAGTGTCATCTGTTGAGACAAGCACAACTGTCCCTAGTGTACGAGAATTAAATGACTATAGTTTGGCAAGAGACAGGCCAAGGAGGGAGACTAAGAGGCCTATCAGGTTCCAATAAAAATAGAGTCGCTAGCCCTTGAAAAGCTGGTAGTCGTTTGAGTTATGCTTGGAACTTGTTATCAGCATTTATGTTCTTTAAAGCTTTGTTTGCTCTCCCTATTCTATGTAAGCTGTAGGAGAATGTCTCAGCAATTTTTGGTTTTATCAATTGAATGAAATCAAAGCTTGAAGCTACTTTCCAGATCTCTCTCTGTTGCCTTTTGTTCTCTTTCTTATTCTCAGTTGGTGATCTGCATCAAGTGGTATTAGAGCACCACATTTCTGGCCCTCCAGAACAACCCAATGGTTCGTGGTGGACGCCGTGGTCTTCACAGACGTGACCCACGTGATCTCGAGAATGAAGAACTAAGGAGACAAGTGCAATGACAGGACCCGCCCTGGATTTCACCCTGAAATCCGAAGTGGCCCTGCGGCGCCCACCTTAGAAGAAATTCTACCAAAAATTGGAACTTCCCTTAAAAGTAAGCTACCTAAAAACCTGTAGGAAACATTTACACTTCTAAATCAACCCATCCTTATCCTCCTGGAGCCACTTGCTCCCCAAATCACAACCCCAATTTCACAAATAATGGTCTCAACCCACATTACAAGATTAATTTCACATGTTATCAGAGCAATACTATTCCATTAGGTAACAAAGAACACATAAATAGAATGAGTACGCGGAAGCAATGCTGTTGGCTATGCCTCGACTCCACGTACGCCCGACCTCATCTAATTTCGCCTGCAAACTGGGTATTTGAAAACCGAAGGGCCCAGGGGAAAGTAAGTAAAAACGTTAGTGTGAGTGGACAAAAATAAACAAATTAAAAAGAAAAAGATTTCATCCTTTCCCACGTTTATTCCTTTAAAAACCCAATGCATGCAGCAATAAGAAAACACATTTAGCTTTAAAAACAAGAATTTCAAAACGATACACTGACTAGCCTCGCTAGTCACAACATCCGAAAATTATAATGAAAAACGGAAATCTCGTTTCTCAAGAAAAGAAATAAGACTAGCCTCGCTGGCTATAGTGAAAATCGGATTAGACCCTGCTAGCCCAGCAATAATACAATGAGTAGGGGAAGATGATAGCCATACGAATGAGCCTCCCAGGCTCGGGTGATAGCCTCCCAGGCTAAAGTACTCCCATATACTCCCGTTATATACCCACACGCCACTAAGTGTAGCGATTAGGATACTGGGCTTCAGCATTACTGTCACAAAGGCAGTAACCAGCGCCACAAAGGCGGACGGGCTTCGGTGATCCCATCACCTCGCCACAAAGGCGGACGATCAATGCTAGCAATGATAATAGTCACCCAAAGTATGGCAAAAGGGTAATCCGTAACCATATAAATCCATAAATACATAAGGCTTCCCCAACTCTCGCACAAGAATTTCCAATGACGTGTCCCACACGCCAAGATAATCTCAAGTTCAAATATAAATAGGAGATAAATAAAAATAAAACATAATCTCCATAAATCGAAACAAAACCAATTCCAAGAATCATCATCAAGGCATTCCCAATGCCAAAACCGAAAGTCGATAAATAAATAAATATGAAGACTAACTCCATCGAAATCTCATTTCGAAAATCTCTTAAAAATCCCAAATCGACGAATATAAATATAATATAAATAGTATAATTCCGGAAATCACATCGGAAATAAATAATTCGTCAAATAGGATTATAAATCATAACCAACTTCGGAAACCAATCACCATTGAAAGCAGTTATATGAGATAAAGCGAAATCAATCTCTGAAATTTAATCATATGCTCGAAATGTAATATGATAATTAAATAGAGCATACTCTAGTAAATAAATGCATGCATCATTTATTTAAAAACAAAAGTCCACTCACAGTACTATTCCGACGATCACGCATTCGAGTTCCGTCATCGAGCAATAACTCAGTATGTCGTCCTGTACACAATTATATTTCGTGAATAATTATTCAACAATTTAATACGATTCCTAAAATCAATTCCTCATAATTACATCTCCCATTCTCCTCAGATTCAGCCCAAATTATACCACTAATACCAATTCGTTAATTTAAAGGTTCCAAGGCAGAACCGCGAGATATCCGACGGTCGGATTCTCGTAATTCGATAATCGAAACCCTAAACTTCAAAAATTCATAATTAATTCCAAGTTTCTCCAAAAATTACCAAACTTCACATACAAGCTCTACACAATTTATAGGATTTAATGGGCTAAAAACCGGAATTAAAACACTGCCCTACACCCCTCCACGCGCCACCCATAGTGGCGGCGCGTGGGGCTCACGCACCGGTGGCCACCACCTCCAATGGTCACCAAATTTCGGCAGCGCCACCTACTCATCAAACCCAACATTTTTCATGTTCACAACATTTTCCAATTTTACCTTGAAGAGCTCCAATTTGGCCGTTAAACACAAGCCCAGAAAACCCAAGAACCCTAGAATCGGGTTCTCCTTGATTCTCCTTCTACACTGCAAATCGTGGCTCAAGGCTAGGGGCAAAACGATCCTTGGCAAAAACCGCGCCTTTGACAGTGGTTTGGTGGCCGGAAACGGCCGGAATCGCCGGAAATTGACAAAACCTCAGTTTGGCTACAGTGAACTTCACTGCTAAATTCCGAGCTCCTCCGGTCGAGCCACAGCAAAACACCACCCCAGGCGTGACAAGGGAGAGGAGGTGAGCCTGCCGGTGCTCGGCTTCCGTGGTGGGGTGGCCGGAAACGGAAGAATTCGCCGATGGAAGAAAACGAGCAGAAGGGGAAGGAAAGTCGGGGAAGAAGAGAGAGAAAATTCGGTAGATTTCCGAAAATGGAAATCTATCACAGTAACTCAGCTATTTATAGAAAGTTACCGTAAATAGTAACCATAAACAGTAACTTTAATCTTTCGCTTATAACTTTCGCATACGAACTCTGATTTGTACGTACCACATATGCACGCGCTCGATTTAACGTCCTCTACAACTTTTAAGAAGGAAACTTTCTCAAATTTTGAGCCGAACAAAAAGTCAACAATTTAGGGCCACTAAAAGTATTGGAACGACGGTAAAAGTGAAAGTAGTTGTCGTTTATCGTCCAAATGACTAGTAAACGGGTAAATCAAGATACGGGACGTTACATGCAACACTTAACAGAGCGATTGGATCGCTTTGAAGCCCGGAGTCGAGAGGAAGATGGTTCGGCCTCCGACTACGACGTTGAAAATCCCTTTCACTTTCGTGCTCCGCATGAAGAGCCAGGTGGAAAGGGCAGGTATGATCGTGCTGGTTAGTTAGATATGAAAGTGGAGATTCCAGAATTTGAAGGGAAAATCAAACCAGAGGTATTTATTGATTGGTTAAATACAGTAGAAAGAGTCTTTGACTATAGAGAGATGCCAGACCATCGTAAGGTAAAGCTTGTAGCTATCAAGTTAACAAAACATGCATCAGCTTGGTGGGAGCAGTTGAACATGAGAAGAGAGAGGATGGGCAAATCAAGAATTACTACATGGGAAAAGTTGAAGAAGGCGTTAAGGGGAAAGTTTCTGCCAGACAACTATCTTCAAGAATGGTTCTCAAAGTTGAATAATTTTTCACAAGGAAACAAATCAGTGGATGAGTACACTGAGGAATTTGATTTGCTCATGATTCGTTGCGGCATTGATGAACCGGAGGAGTAGACCATTGCCCGTTATCTAGGCGAGTTACGAAAGGAAATTCATGATGTGGTAACCTTACAGCCTTATTGGTCATATGATGATGTTTACAAACTTGCAGTCAAAGTACAGAAGCAATTGAAGCAGAAGACTAATCTAACAAGTGGGTTTGGTGTTCGCAACCCCATTCGAAGGGATCAACCTTTCGTGTCAGTTCGAGAACAAGAAAAGCCGGGTTCAAGGCTTTTGGAGAAGGGAGGTATGGGTAAAACGGATGGCAGTTCAAGTTCTAATCGACCAACCGGTCCAAGCAACAGATTGGTGAAGTGCTTCAAGTGCTCAGGTTTGGGACATTTACAAGCTGATTGTCCAAATAAAAGTTTTATCAATTTCATAAATGAGGCTTTTCTTTTGGAAAACTCAGTGAAAGAGGATGATACTCCTATATATGATGAATATAATGATGATGATGGTGTTACATGGAGTGATCATGGGGAGGCCCTAGTCATTCAACGAAGCATGAATGCTACCAAAGTTGAGAACCATGACTGGTTGCGCCATAACATTTTTCATACCAGGTGCACTACCAATGGGAAGATATGCAATGTTATAATCGATGGTGGTAGTTGTGAAAATGTTTTGTCACAAGAAATGGTGGACAAACTGAAGTTGAAGGTCGAGAAGCACCCAACTTCTTACAAGCTTGCTTGGTTTAAGAAAGGGAATGAGGTAAATGTTAACCGGCATTGTTTAGTTTCATTTTCTATTGACAAATCATATCAGGATGAAGTCTAGTGCGATGTGGTACCCATGGATGCATGCCACTTGCTATTGGGGAGGCCTTGGCAGTATGATCGAAAAGCTCTTCATGACGGGCACAAAAACACTTACACTTTTGTAAAAGATGGAGTGAAGGTGATTTTGGGACCATCGAGGAGTGAGACAGTAGCAAAGTGCAGCAAGCATGAAAGTGCTACCTTCCTTACCATGGCAGAATTTATAGAAGAAATTCGAGAAGAGACTCATGTGTATGCGTTAGTTGTGCAAGAGCTAAATGTTGGAAGTTCAATTCCCCAACAACTTGAGGCATTATTGGAAGAATTTTCTGATGTTATACCTGAGGAATTGCCAAGTGGTTTACCACCTATGAGAGAGGTGCAACACCAAATTGATTTCATTCCAGGATCTAATTTACCCAACAAAGCTGCTTACCGGATGAGTCCTACTGAGCATCATGAGCTTCAAAGACAAGTCATGGAGTTAGTTGAGAAGGGGATGATTCGAGAGAGCATGAGCCCATGTGCCGTTCCAGCCCTTTTGACACCAAAGAAAGACGGGACTTAGAGGATGTGTGTGGACAGCAAAGCCATCAATAAAATCACAATAAAGTATCGGTTCCCTATCCCTCGTCCAGATGATATGTTTGATATGCTAAGTGGCTCCCAGGTGTTTTCCAAGATTGATCTAAGGAGTGGATACCATCAAATAAGGGTAAGACCTGGAGACGAATGGAAGACGACCTTCAAGACCATAGATGGGTTGTATGAATGGCTTGTCATGCCCTTTGGATTGTCAAATGCACCAAGTACTTTCATGCGCTTCATGAATCAGATATTTCGACCATTCATTGGTAAGTTTCTGGTGGTTTACTTTGATGATATTTTGGTGTACAGTCTGAATGAAGAACAACATATTAATCACCTCCGACAAGTGTTGCAAGTATAGCGAGAACAGAGGCTATATGCAAACCTTAAGAAGTGTGATTTCTTAACTGATAGCTTGGTGTTTCTCGGTTATGTTGTTTCAAGGGATGGAATTAAAGTTGATCCAAGTAAGGTGGATGTTATTCACAGTTGGCCAACTCGTACTAATATCTATGAGGTACGAAGCTTTCATGGACTAGCTTCCTTCTATAGGAGGTTTATTCCAAATTTTAGCTCAATTATAGCCCCCATCACTGATTGCTTAAAGAAAGGTGAATTTGAGTGGGGTAAGGAAGCTGCTGAAAGCTTTGAGTTGGTAAAAGAGAAAATGACTACTGCCCCTGTGTTAGCAATGCCAGATTTTGAGAAGGTATTTTCTTTAGATTGTGATGCTTCCCACAAGGGAATAGGTGCTGTTTTGAGTCAAGAAGCAAAGCCAATTGCCTTCTTTAGTGAAAAGCTCAATGATGTAAAGCATCGCTATTCAACATACGACTTGGAGTTCTATGTAATTGTTCAGGCCTTTTGACATTGGCGCCATTATTTGATTCACAAAGAGTTTATTTTATTTTCAAATCATGAGGCTTTGAAGTACATCAATGGCCAACACAAACTGAAAGCTAGACATGCAAAATGGGTGGCTTACTTGCAGGAATTTACCTTTTCAATTCGGCATAAATCTGGCCTCCAAAACAAAGTTGCTGATGCATTGAGTAGAAGATCATCTATGTTGAGTTCTATGCAGGTCTTTGTGATTGGGTTTGAAGTTTTAAAAGAACAATATGCAGATGATCCTGACTTTAGGAAGATTTGGAAAGATTGTCAAGCAGGAAAGGCTTCGAAGTTCTTGTTGCATGATGGATACTTATTTTATGGCAGCCGCTTATGCATACCAAGGTGTTCTTTATGATCTGTTATAATATCAGAATTGCATGATGGAGGCCTTGGTGGACACTTTATGCATGACAAAACTTTGGGGTTGGTTGCAGCAAAGTTTTATTGGCCTGGAATGCGTAGAGATGTTTCTAAGCACGTGGGGAGGTGTCGAATGTGCCATATCGCCAAGAGTAAGTCTCAGAATACAGGCTTGTATACACCATTGCCAGTTCCTGAATCACCTTGGGAAGATGTCTCTATGGACTTTGTTTTGGGACTGTCGAAGACAAGACGTGGGGTTGATTCTATTCTTGTGGTGGTAGACAAATTTTCCAAGATGGCACATTTTCTTCCCTGCACCAAAACCTTTGATGCAACTCATGTGGCTCAGTTGTATTTCAAAGAAGTTGTCAAACTTCATGGGGTGCCTAAGTCTATCAAATCTGATCGTGATCCTAAGTTCGTTAGCCATTTTTGGAGGACACTGGCGTAAAATGGGAACTCATCTTCAATTCAGTAGCTCTTATCACTCTCAAACGGATGGTCAGACTGAAGTGGTAAATCGATCTCTTGGAAATCTCTTAAGAAGTCTTGTTGGAGAAGAAAAGCATAATTGGGACCTCTCTTTGTCATAAGCTGAGTTCGCATACAACATGTCCAAGGATAGATCAACAGGGAAGTGCCCTTTTGAGATAGTCTATGGGGTGATTCCAAATGGTCCACTTGATTTACTTCCTCTGCCAATCACCAACAAATTCAGTGGTGATGCTGAAGACATGGCAGAACACATCAAAAATTTGCACTCACAAGTTCAGAAAAGATTGGAAGAAAGTAGCAAGAAGTACAAAACAACAGCAGATAAGCATCGAAGATATATGGAGTTCAAAGAAGGAGACTTGGTGTGGATTAATCTCCGCAAGGAAAGGTTCCCAAGAGGTAAGTTTGGCAAACTCAATGCTAGAGCTGAGGGTCCATTTTGAGTGCTTAAGCGTCTAGGTGAGAATGCATACCAGATTGACTTACCTGGAGATATGGAGGTTTCAGCATCTTTCAATGTTGCTGATTTGCAACCATACTATGGGACTGGTATTGAGCAAAACTTTGACTCGAGGTCGAGTCGTTTCCAACCAGGGGAGACTGATGAAGTGTCATCTGTTGAGACAAGCACAACTTGTTGGAAATTTTATGATTTAAAATTAAAATATATTTTATTTATTTCTTTATTTATTTTGGGGGTTATTTTCATTTGTGTTTATTTCTCTATTTATGGTTTAACGGTTTTTTGTTTTAAATATATGATTATTATTTGACCATTATATGGTTAATGATGCTATTGATGGTATGGTAAGTGTGCCCTATATAAGAGTACGTGGCTATGGTTGGAAGGCATATGGTGAGACATGAAACATGCACATGTGTGGGAGTTTAGATTGTCGGATAATGAGAGTATACATGACGGTATAATCCACCATAATGCAACCACTCTAGCCAAATACCTCTACCAACGATATTCTTACAAACTATACATATACCTACTTTACTTATACACCGTTTTGAGTGCACGGGTGATTAAGGTTCAATGGGGCTTCTTAGCTGGACGATGGAGCTCGAAGAGTTGTTGTATCTTGGGGGAAGTTCGTCATTCAACCCTGTGCAGTAGGGGACGAATATTCTCTTAGGACAGTGCGCTTGCACGCCTCGACTCGATAAGTTTTTCTATATAAAACCTATATATTATATTATTTTCTTACTTTATTTCATTTTCTTATCTATATCTCAATTTTTATTTCCCAAGATATTTTCATATTATTTTATTTTAATGTTACAGGAATTCCGTCCCATATTTTTTACAACAATCTAAGAGAAGATTCAAGCGGAATTTCTGACAAAGACGGACAATGTGAAGTTTGAGGAGTCACAATCAATATCGCACATTTGGCTTCTTCTTTATTTCTCAACTTATGAATACCTTAATATTTTTCTTTCAATTATTAGTTTATATCGGCCTTGAATGCTAATTGCATTTTGCTTTGCATGTATACTAATTAATAGTTGAATATCAACTAATTCTTGATAGGAAAAATCTCTCAAATGCCAAAGTTGATGGAGGAATTAGTGACGCAATAAACATACACTAGCCTCTACCATGACGAAGGAATCCTAAACCACTTCTACGGTATAACTAACTTTTGTTCCGTAAGAAATATATGTTTTTTGCAAATTATCATTTTGTAGTTACAATTATATCATTCGGCATATAAATTCATATTTAATGCATATGAGTTCTTTCCCATACATAAGCAAATTAAAAGATCGTGATTAAAATACCTATATGTTAGTAGCCAACAAGCAGGTACGTCTATGTGCATGTTACAGTTAAGTTTATATATATAAGCTTATTTTCCATCAAGTCATATTTGCAAATTAAATTTGCTTTCAATGACAATTAATCTGCCATGAGATCAGGTTGGCTATACTTATGATTTGTTGACCGTTATATGAAACTAATATTTCCTATGATATATAAAATGTTGCTACTCGAGGTAAGTACATCTTGATTACTAGTTTTATGAGTTATTCTATTGTATTTACATACAGATAATAATTGTTTGCATACAATTAAATATGTTAACAATAATATTATGAATGCAATTGACCTTAAATTCTATTGCAGCTCTTTATATGTTGTCAGGTCAGTTACAAATGACCTTTGCCTTTTGTTTCGGGAAGATTATATTTTGATGCAATTACAGATTATTATTAATGATTATTTATCTTTTCTTTCATATAAAAAATAATGCTGTTTCAAATTGTGGTGATACTATTCATTTTGTCTCATTATTAAAATTTACTTAAGTTATTAGCTGTAACATTTATTGAGTTCCTGAGTTATTACAGAGAGAAAGAAAATAGTAATGGTATGTTTTCTTTTACTCTCAAATTTAAGTTTATATACACATTATAAGATATACATATGCTACAATATATTGTGTTAATTGCATATGTGCACACAAATGCAACAAGTTATCTCATAAACAAGAATGCTCCTACAATATTTGTAAGTTCAATTCGTGAGAAGTTTTTATTTTGCTTTAATGAGTCAAAAAGAAGTTATTTTTAATTTCAATAGTGGGGGTTACTATTTAAAATGTTAACTATTTCATTAGTATTCTTTAATGCTTATTATTACGGGTTTTACATAACTGATCTTCTTATGAGTATATTTAGCATTTACCATTCTCTCATGAAAGCGTCTATCATGGAGAGATGTGGGGTAAGCTCTAGTTATAACTTCTGCTAACATGTCTTGAAGAACATTTAATATCAGGAAATGTGGGGGTTATGGTTATATTTTTGTTCACTATTTAATATTTACTTCAATGATATTTTAAATGCCCTATGGTAATGTGGGGTTAACACTTGTAGCAATTTATCTTACGTGATCATTAAATAATCAGTGCAGAGTTATAAATTTTCTTGTTCTCATATGGAGGAAAACACTCCTGTGAGAATTGTGGCTGATGGTTTATTTGAGACTTACAGACAAATTAAAATACAGGGTTTTGCGAGCTAAAGGGACAAGCAAGATATGACTTAGGAAAATTAAAATAAATAAAATATGACATAAGTCATATATATGCCTTGCTGATGAGGCTCTTATAGTCTCGAGGAGGAGACTATATATATAAAATTGCTGAAGGGGGATGTGCTTAAGCCCATAAGGGAGTCACCTAGGGAGGTAACCCAACTTCTGTGATTAGAGATCCCATGAAGGAAGTTCAATGTGGTAGAAACAATCCATACTGCGTGACTCAAATATAGCACACATAAATTTTAAGGATATATCCAAAAGAGATATTATCCTGTACATCCCTAAGGCATTAGGTGCTATATTAAATGTGACGTTAGGAAGGGAAAACAATGATACCCTGAATGAGTTTCGAGGCGGACAAACTACCGCGGGGTCCGGGCACACGTACCCTTGGAGAACTCACCTAAGTGAGAGTTGTTCGTGAGGCCGCGACAATGAGAATTGGGCTGTTCTCTAATACTCTCATGAGAATCAAGAAACGCACGGCCATAAATGCGCCAACATGCGAACCTGTCTAATTACCCGTACTGTGTGTGTGATATGTTGAAGTTTGGTCAAAGGTATCAAAGTTCAAGACTATGTCACTTTGGTTCCTCAAATAGAGACTGTCACACTAAGCTAGGTTCAAACCCGAAAGGTACCTATGCCGATTGCATAGTAAAAGCACTCAATTATTTTGTTTTAAATGATTTTATTTTGATTTTAAATCAGTGGGGGATTGTTGGAAATTTTATGATTTAAAATTAAAATATATTTTATTTATTTCTTTATTTATTTTGGGGGTTATTTTCATTTGTGTTTATTTCTCTATTTATGGTTTAACGGTTTTATGTTTTAAATATATGATTATTATTTGACCATTATATGGTTAATGATGCTATTGATGGTATGGTAAGTGTGCCCTATATAAGGGTACGTGGCTATGGTTGGAAGGCATATGGTGAGACATGAAACATGCACATGTGTGGGAGTTTAGATTGTCGGATAATGAGGGTATACATGACGGTATAATCCACCATAATGCAACCACTCTAGCCAAATACCTCTACCAACGATATTCTTACAAACTATACATATACCTACTTTACTTATACACCGTTTTGAGTGCACGGGTGATTAAGGTTCAATGGGGCTTCTTAGCTGGACGATGGAGCTCGAAGAGTTGTTGTATCTTGGGGGAAGTTCGTCATTCAACCCTGTGCAGTAGGGGACGAATATTCTCTTAGGACAGTGCGCTTGCACGCCTCGACTCGATAAGTTTTTCTATATAAAACCTATATATTATATTATTTTCTTACTTTATTTCATTTTCTTATCTATATCTCAATTTTTATTTCCCAAGATATTTTCATATTATTTTATTTTAATGTTACAGGAATTCCGTCCCATATTTTTTACAACACAACTGTCCCTAGTGTACGAGAATTAAATGACTATAGTTTGGCAAGAGACAAGCCAAGGAGGGAGACTAAGAGGCCTATCAGGTTCCAATAAAAATAGAGTCGCTAGCCCTTGAAAAGCTGGTAGTCGTTTGAGTTATGCTTGGAACTTGTTATCAGCATTTATGTTCTTTAAAGCTTTGTTTGCTCTCCCTATTATATGTAAGCTGTAGGAGAATGTCTCAGCAGTTTTGGTTTTATCAATTGAATGAAATCAAAGCTTGAAGCTACTTTCCAGATCTCTCTCTGTTGCCTTTTGTTCTCTTTCTTATTCTCAGTTGGTGATCTGCATCATTTACCAATCATACTTCAGATTTCAGAATAATAGACTATACAACGAACAGAACAAAGGACAGAGATAGAATATGGAATAATGATATCTAAAAAGCATACCAAGATTGTAGTGGCAAAACATACACCAGGCGTTTAATGTGATATGATATGCTCACAAATTACTGCATATAGTTAAGTCAATACAGTACTGATAGTCATTCTCAAAAAAAAAAAAAAAAAAATACAGTACTGATAGAGTATTTGATTCAAAGGAAGCTAGTACAACCCAGCCAGAGTAGCTGGCAGGTTGTCCAAAAAATTAACTGCTTCCATTGTTCAAAGATCATTAGATCTGTTATCACTGCTGAAACAACTGGAGCTAATTATCAAAAAGTTGGACTGGAGTTTGACCAAAAAATTAATACCTCCAGTTCCCAAAAGATCCAGTTGTTTCGCTGACTATAGCTGTACACAAAATGGAGTCAGCGCAGGTATAATTAGATAAAATAAGTTACAGCTGTACAGAGGAGCAATTTAGATTCAGTCTGCCTTTTCTTTCTGATGTTGTTCTTTGCTTGCTGATGATGACACTGATGATGCCGATATCATTGCTCCACGCTTGGTCTCCTTCTCACTTTAAATCAAAGAACACGTCGTTATTATTTGTAGAAATTGAAGATAGATCAAACAGTATAAGAAAACACAGGCACTACTGCTAAGGCAGATTAATGCAATCACTTTATCAAAGTCATTTTATCTATGTAGAGTAAATTAGTTAAGTATTTAGTTGTGAGGAATTAATTATAAGGTGTGGCACGTTGACTACTTTGAACAGATTATAAGGTTTTCATAATAAAAAATGTTAAAGAATTAAATCACGAATTTATAGCAGATTTATAAAACTGTATGCAAAAGTTATTATCACACGTAAAACAGTGAAATTGAGATTGACTAATGCTTACTTCTTGGCTTTTTTCTCAGGCTCTATGATGCACAAAGCTTTTCCACTTGCTTCAATGTTTCTTTTTCCTTCAGTTGGAAGCCGCTCCGATGTTACAGTGGTTGGGGTTTGTTCCACCATTGATGCAAAGGATTGCTTACTTGGGAAAATGTTTCTGACCATCAGCTCGCTATATTGATTGACTGTGATTTCAAAGAGATAGGTTTCATCAGTTGTCTTCTTAATCTCTTCTGGTAGTGTCTGCTCTGTTGGATACAGTCTTTTGTTCACCAGATCTTGACAATTGATGCCAAACAGCTGCTCTGCCTGTCTCCCCATCAGAATGAGCGTTGCTTGATTATTATCATCTCAAATGGTGACATAAACTCTGTAACTGCAGGCAAAAAGAAATGCGTTACATTGAATGTAAATTTCAATTAATTTCAACTAATTATGACATGGACTTCCTTTAAATGAAGTTGGTTTTCATTAAAGTTGTAATGTTCTTATTAGCTGCACAATTAATGTTTGGAAATAAGGTTGTTAGTTGATTTACCATGGCACAGCTATTTGCACATCATGTTTAGGACAAATTAATTCACCACTGTCCTCTCTTTGCTTCAGTTGTTTAAAACACTTTGAACAGCCTCTATACCACTAATCATTATGGACTGGAAACCGGAGGATCGAAGCAGTGCAATACACTTTTATTCTGTAATGAAAAGTGCAAACACTTGAGTAAGATATTTTTACTCAAATATGTAATTAGAGGAACGTAGAAATGAAAATTATTTGTCATATCATGCATATATCTGGATCCATGTGTTTAATTCAAAGACCGACTTTGTTGTTTTGTCTTTCATCTCTTCTGCTGTTGGCCGTTTGAAAGGTACAGGAAGTACTTTCACTTTGTCGCCTGCTTTCGAGAACTTGGAATTTGTTTACACTGTGGGATTAATATTTTGAACTGGCAATGCTGGAATTTTGACTTTAGATGAATGATTTGACTGATACAGCAATGTTGTAATAAAAATGACTCACTCAGCTTTGTATTCATTTGCTATTGGAATATCTGGATTGATGATGATGCATGTATGGCCTGTTGTTGCTGCTGTTACCCGTTCTGTAAGTTAAAAAAATAATTATATGTAGTTGTCAGCTGTAAAAATAATCAGTATCATTGTTTTTAATTAATGTTTACCTTGGAATTTGGTCAACCTTAAACCTGTGAATACAGCGAGCACTGGTGGGGATAACTGTTTAACTCTTTCCATATCAAACTCTCTAGCTATGTCACCCCAGAAGGTAATTCTGATATCCTCCCTCCTGCATTTTTCAAAAGGTGGTTTTCAATTTCTTGTTAAAGCATTGAATAGAGACAGGCTACAATACCCTCCCGTATCTCATACTTTTTATTTTTATTTTTTTAATATATAAAAATTTAATATAATGGTAACCTGATGAATTGGTCATCAGGTTATCCATTCAAATTTTGACACATGGCAATTTTTTTTTTAAAAAAATACCAATTTAACAACACATTTGTCATCAATTTGTAATATTGTCTATATACCTGTAAATATTGTCCTAAATAGAGTAAATACCAAAATGTTTACCCCAATTACACAATCGAGAACTTATTACGTGAATGAGGACACATGCTCTATTTGGTATAAATATGAAGAGTTACCGCTTGTACAACACATTTGTCGTCAGTTTTATAAAATGGTTCATATATTGGTAGATGTTGTCTTAGCCCTTGTAATTACCACAAACAGGACATTTATTATAATATTTTTAATCATTTGTCCTTATATTCGTAATAAGTGTTGTCAGAGATGTAATTATTTTCTCAATGAGAAAGATTACACAAGATACACCCCAATTACACATTTGAGACCTTTATTACGTGAATGAGGACACATACTCTATTTGGTATGAAATATGAAGATTTACCACTTGTACAACACATTTGTTGTCAATTTTGTAAAATAGTTCATAAAGTAGTATATGTTGTCTTAGACCTTGTAATTACCACAAACAGGACATTTATTACAATATTTTTGATCATTTATCCTTATATTGGTAATAATCGTTGTCAGTGATGTAATTATTTTTTCAATGAGGAACATTACATAAGGTACCACCCAATTACACAGTTGAGAGCTCTATAACATGAATGAGGACACACGCTTTAGTCTAAAATATGAAGATTTATCATCCAAAACAACACATTCGTTTTTAATTTTATAAATGATTCATAAACTTGTAAATGTGGTCCTAGACCTTGTAATTACCAAAAAGAGGACATTTTTTTACAACATTTTTCATCATTTCTCCCTTTTTATTTATTATTTTTTTTTTTTATAGATATCATAGTATGTGGAATAAATACCATACTAGAATTAAATTTCCACATCTATAAGGTAATATATTGTCATCATATAAGTAATTATTTTATTTAATGATAAATTACTCAAAGTAGACCTCAGTTATAACGAAAATGTTCACCTAGTCAGTTATTGACCAAGAAAATAATGCTCAACCACCCTTGGATGTAAATCGAAAGGCAGAGAGAATTAATATTAAGTTGAAGTGTTTTGTTTTCCACCCTTTGATGTAAATCTAAGAGTTGTTGAGCATAAATTCTTTGGTCAGCAACTGACCAGGTGAACACCACTGCAGTTATAATCCATTAAGGAAAGTACTAATGATGCACTTAATTAGTAATAAAAGACTCATTATTTTTTTATTTTTTAGAGAAAAAAGATTCTATAATTAATTACTAATGATTTGGTTAAGGTGTAAACAGGTTACCAACCTTTTAAATATTCAAGGCCATTGGATATATTATTAATCCAACGGTCTAATATATTCAAAAAAATGGTTGTATAGCAAACAGCCCAGCACCTTAGAATTTTCCGCATTGAATATATGTAATGGAACAAGTAATCTGGAAATAACGTACCTCAAATTTTCTACAAAGATTTCACATTTTGATTCCGATTTTCCAGTGTCTTTAACAGTAACTTGATGTTCTGGTATCAGTGATTTGATACAACCGTAAACATCTTGCATAAAAAATAAAAATAAAAATTGTTAGCATGATTTGACTTTTAATATAATGTATAAATTTAGAAGTTGTTTATTTAGAACTGATAAACATACCCTTAAGTACTGTCTGAGTCCTCATCTGGTCCTCCAAGTTGTCAAAATGAAGGAAGTTAAATGAATATTCTGGGATTGGAGGGAATGCATCCATTACAGGCTCAAACTTTGTTGACTCATTGAAACACTCTTCTACCACGTGACCAGCAACTTTATATTTTGATACAGGTTTTCGGTTATAGAAATTGGTAATGTCATACACCTGTCCTTCTTCCATTTTTTTGGACATGTAAGGATCAGTAGATTCCTCAATTAAACCGTGAATAGTATGTGCCTGCACAGACTTAGAAATGAAGAAAGTAATGTTAAGAGTTTTGAAACAATTATGGTAATTGTAAAAAGAAAATTGTAAAAACCTTGCCTCTTCGTCGACTAACAGATAATGGAGGCCATCGTATATGTTACTGTTATACTTTTTCGGTCTCTACAGTCTGGATGCACAAACTCTGATTTTGAAAGTAATCTGATACAGTCTTATGTGACGAAGCAATGTATATATGCTCTATGTTTTGTTCAAGCTGAAAATGAGAGGGAAACTGTATTAGAAGAGAAGGTATAAGTCGTGAAGGCACTTTGTTTCAATATTGTTGACATTGTTCATAGATTGATATTTTTGAAAGGAACTTACTTCCATGATTCATCTGTCTACAGTGGACCTACAGAAGTGCATAAATAAGGATCCCATTGAAATAAAATAATTGTAAGTGGATTCGAATGAGTTTGCATTTAAGGTTCAAGTACAAAAAAAGAGTCTTGATAATTTGAAGGCACAGAACATCAAAGTGTATCCAAATGTCAGTAAGAGTGTATAATATGTCCATGTACGTAGTTCAGAGGTAAAGTTGAATTCAGGAATCAGAGGTAAAGTCTACATTAGGACTGAAATCAAGTTGAAAAAAAAAAAAAAAAAAAAAAAAAAAGGAAAATTTAGTTCTATGCAATTAATTGTATGCAAAGAATCCTGATATGTATAACTTTTAGCTTTTCAGTTCCATTTTACTGCTTGAAAAAAGAAAGTGACAAAAACAAAGGCAGAAGTAGTACTATAACATCAGAACGAGTGATTCTTGCGTGGGGCAGCCGCACCGCCACGTGGTGCAGCAGACCAATCATTCCCCTAGCAGGGGGGTATTTTGGGTATTTCACATTTAAAAATCAGGGACAATTTCGGAACAAAGAAAAAAATTTCTGAGATTTGATTGGGCAGCCGCACCGTACACGTGGTGCGGCTACCCGCACCTAAGAATTGGCCCATCAGAACAGAAGGGATCAACCTAAAAGAGCAGTCTTAGCCCTCTTCCCTGTTTCATAACCATATATATTACTCTTACACTTTTTAAAATATTTTGATTGAGTCAGAACAAAAGAGTGTTCAACAAAGTAAATTATCACTAATGGGTTCTGACGTCGATTTTGACGTATAAGGATGTTGTCGGCTGAAAGTGGGTGCTGACGTTCATAAAGGCTCCTCGAATTGGAATGCTACTGCAGATGCTTCTTATATGCTGAACCATTCAGGGCAAAAACGTAATCCCAAATTGAATCCCTTTTGAGTACTATTTGTCCGGTTCTGGAATCTGGAATCTGGAATCTGGAATCATCAGGATATATGCTTCATTTTGTCTGGGTGCGGGAAAATCATTATCATCTGCAGGGCCGGCCCTGTGAGTTTAGAGGCTCAAGGCAGGAAAAAATTTGAGGCCCCAAAATAAATGCTCAAACATTACAAAAGAAAATAATATCTCAATTTCAAAGTATCTCTGAAATATGACTCGTCTTGCATTTTTAGATGCAAAGGTACTAATCAAATTTACATAATCAAGTTTTCCAACAATATCTTTTTCAATAGATATCATAGCCAAACCACTCAATCTCTCTTGTGACATAGTAGACCGAAGGTAAGATTTGATCAATTTCAACTTTGAAAAACTTCTTTCTGCAGAGGCAACTGTGACTGGTATAGTTAGCAAAATCCTATAAGCAATCCAAGCATTTGGATAACAGCCATCAACTTCTTTTATGTAATTCAACACATCAATAGCTCTTTTTGTTTCATTGGGTAAATCTTCACTCAACATTCGTAAGTCCTGATATAGATCATCTTCATTAAGATCAGAAATCTCGCCATGCTTTAATAAATTTGTAAGGTTAGCACAAAAACTCTTCAAACTATCTCTATCTGCAGACCTTAACTTGTCCAAATCAAACAAAAGCCCAAATTCTCTTCAAAAGTCTTAAATTGCTCAAACCTGGTTTAGAAAAAAAGAAGAAGATGAAGTTCAATAAACTATATAAACATGTCTCACCCAAAACAACGGCTTCTCTGCTTGGATTCTCTTTGCTATAATCTGCTTAGATATCATTAAGTTGGATAAATCAAGTGGTAGGTACAGAGTTGTTCAATTTGAAGAAACTCACAGCTATGATCTTGTAATACAAGAGTGTGCTCACAGTTACTTGGTCAGTGACATGGTCAGTTACGTGACCAGTTACATGACCAGTTACAGTTACTTGGTCAGTGACATGGTCAGTTACTTGACCAGTTACATGACCAGTTACAGTTACTTGGTCAGTGACATGGTCAGTTACGTGACCAGTTACATGACCAGTTACTTGGTCAGTGACATGGTCAGTTACGTGACCAGTTACATGACCAGTTACTTGGTCAGTGACATGGTCAGTTACGTGACCAGTTACATGACCAGTTACTTGGTCAGTGACATGGTCAGTGACATGGTCAGTTACGTGACCAGTTACATGACCAGTTACTTGGTCAGTGACATGGTCAATTACGTGAACCCCTAAAGAATATCATATAGAAAGCCTCAGGCATATAGCAAATTTTCAACAGAGAATGAATGAAACAGAGACGAAAGTTGAAACATGCATAACTGATAACTCTAAAATCCCTAAAAACAAAGATGAAACAAAATCATTGTTCATTGTTCTGCAATATCTTAAATAGTTCACAAGTCTTAAATTTTCAATAAATGTTATAAATCATGATTTCATAATTACATGTTTCAAACCAAAATTGAAAAGGAATGGAATACAAGAGGCCAAGAGCATCAAAAACACAAATAGAGAACGAAAAAACCAAAATTTCTTCAAAATCGAAAATAAAAACCTTCAAAGATC
Organism: Rosa chinensis; assembly: GCF_002994745.2. NCBI lineage: Eukaryota > Viridiplantae > Streptophyta > Magnoliopsida > Rosales > Rosaceae > Rosa > Rosa chinensis. Next base: position 22,384,002 of record NC_037091.1, on the reverse strand, counting down.
TTACCTTTTTGCGTTTTTGGAAGATAAAATCAACTTTTCAGTCTCTTGAATTTACTTTTTCATCTGATCCTCTCAATCACAATTGGATTTTCGATAGCCACCGAGGAAACCTTCTGAGATGTTCAATTATAATTGGATTTTTGTCTTGGATTGAGAAAGTGCTTCAAAAACTTGAACTTAGAAAGAGGAAAATCATCTCCTCTCTACTGCTTTGCGTCTCAATCTGATAGAACTATGGAAGTATTGAAAACAGAGGGTCATGTTGCGTGTACGAAGACACAAAGTGGTTTAGATTGATTTTTTTTTTTTTTTTTTTTTTTTCTGCAGGCCTACATAATAAAAATTGTTGAGGCCCCTAAAATATGAGGCCCTAGGCTTGGGCCTGCTTCGCCTAGCCTCAGGGCCGGCACTGATCATCTGCACATGGTATTCCAGCTTCAATCTACTTTGTAGTTGGTATTAGCTCTATCACTCTGTAAAGCATGTCTAATTTTTACTTCAATTGCATAAGTGAATGAGCTCTGCGTGTTAGGCACCATAAGACATTGTCAGCAGATATTTCATTATGTTCTCCCTTCTTATATCATTTAATTGATAATTAATAATTATATAACAGAAAAATGTGAATAAGAGTTATAACAGAGTCAATTCTTGTTATAATGGGATAAATCGAAGTCTACTAATATATAATGGGATAAGTAAAAGGGAAATGATGGAAAATGTCACATTAGAGTGTGAAATGATAAAAATATCACCTAGTTTTCCACTTGATAGAAAGGTCCATAATAAATTGTTACTAATATTAATTTAGTCCTTATGAATAATAAGATGATGTTAAAAAAGGTTAGTTTTTCAATTTTTTGATTCCGATTCTGCCCTTAAAGCAATCCACGTTTATAACTTTATATTCAAAATCCCAGAGCTCAAATTTTCTCTCTCTTTTATTAGAAATTTCAAAACCTAAAAGCTTGATTCGATTTTGATCAGAGTTTCTCTCTCCAATTTGATTCAGATTTCAATTGGTTCAAATCGAAGGTGACGCAGCTTCTATTCATCGACGACTACGTCTCCTCCAGCCAAATTGATTAACCACCGTTGCCGGCGCCAGCTTCCGATTGCGCTTGGTCCAATGACCTCCAGTGGCTTTTTTGTTTTTGGTTTTGTTATGGTTTTCACCAGCTCCGGCGACTCACCGATGGTGTGTCCGGACTGCGGTAGTGGCTTCATCGAGGAGATAGGCAACCCGGCCCGCTCCGCCCACGTGGATTCGTGCCGCAGGGGGAGTTCTGTTGCTGCGATGTACATGATCAAAGCCAACAACCGTTTCGGTTTCAATCATGATCTTTGACGAGATCTTGGAGCTGATTGCCAAGTCTTTCAAGAATTTCAAGCTCCTTGTGCTTTCGTCCTGTGAGGGATTCAGTACCGATGGCCTTGCCTCCATTGCGGCTAATTGCAGGTTCATCTCTCTGCTGCTATGGTTATCTATCAGGATTGGCAAAACCCTCAAAATCAACCTCAATGAGTTCCCTGGTGCCTACAGAGCTGACTCTACTGCAATTCCCGAGACTCTCACTTACCAGAGAAAGCATCAAAATGTGATTACTAATGCTGATGATCTCTTTCTATGTTCTATATGTTTAATGGAAATGCAGTTTAATTTATTTGACTGGATTGCAGATGGTGAAGGCCAAAAGGAACATGGAGCATGATACAGATCCTGGGAAGGATATTATGGGATTATGAAGGTACAACTCTAAGCATCAGCAAAGGTGGTGTTCTTCTTCTGTCACTACTAGTACTTGAATCAAGATCAAATGGTGGGTAACTAAGGAATCTCCTACCCCTTTTTTAGAAACCGGAGTTGATTTGATTTCATAACTCAGGCAGCTATACTATTAGTCGGAATTAGGATATGATCGAGCAATAATTGTATTTATATTTGATCATTAGAAAGTACTTTATATTATACTCCTATATATGGAGCTCTATGCTGGCTGAATTTTCCCAAGTATGTGGGTATTTATACCCTGTTTTGATCCAAAACCGGAAACAGCTAATGAGTGACAATATCAATGTCAGATGGTGGAGAGCTAATATGAGGCAATTGATAATATGATTGGGCTTTCTAAGCCCAGAATGATCTTCTTGGTGTTTTTTCTTGCTGCAAATCTCCAAAAATACTCATTATGCTATATTGGTTCTACAATTCAACAGATTGTTAATTTTGATTGTTATTAAATCAGTCATAATGTTCCGGATAATGTTATGTTTGTACAATATTAGTTTAATTTTGGGTCTCAGATGAAAATTGTTGAGAACTTGATCACTCTTAAGAAGCTATAACCAGGGACAATTGTAGATCTCTAGCTTTCCTTATCTTAAGAGGGGTTTTGGTTTACAACTTTAGCACGCTAGTAGTGTTTCCACAATGCTTATTGAATTTGAAATGCATTTTGAAGCTTATATTTAGTGAAAATCACCAAATTAGAACAAATTACAAACAGTATCTAGAGTTGCAAACTAAAAACAGCTTTCCTAAAACAGGGCATGAATTGATGAAGTCAAATCATTTCAACATCGTCTTCAGAGTAGCATAGAGTAGCGCAAGTATGGGAAACAAAATGTGTTCTCTAAATGATAATCCCAGGAGCAAGCCTCTGTTATGGATCTTCACATCAAACCCAAGAACTGGAAGTTAAGTCATTCTATAGCTAGTTCAAGTCGAGTCATTCAATAGCTTTTCAGGGTACACCTCAAGACCAAAGGTCTCAATCCTGACCATAAGGGACAATGTCTTCCACACGAGCGTTGTAACTGCAAGAACAGAGGTTTACATTTGAAAAATCAGTTCGTGGCCATACTAGCAGGTAAACGTCTGAGCATTACAAACATCCATCATCAATTCATCACCTGAAATGAAAGAGCCTACATCAGTACGTTCATAAGTTAAGTTATTTTATCTAATTGTATGTCATTGATATCCCAATGAGCATGCCATTGTCATGGATCTTGTTCAAGGATGATCTGCAGCTGCTGCATCAGTGGCCTTCCTTCTTCTCTAACTCATCAGGTAACGCCTTAATACCATAAAAGTCCTCTACGAGACTCCAAGTTGCTACGGCACTGGTACAATCGCTCCCACAGAAACGTGTTGCCTGTCCAACAGGAAATAGATTTTCATTAACAAATCTGACCATATTAGCTAATTACATTATGCAACAACAATAGGTAGCTTGACCAGTGACATGACCAGTGACTTGGTCAGGAATTGACAGTGATTTGGTTAGAGATTGACAGTGACATGGTCAATGACATGGTAAGTGACATGTAACTTGCCTAGTGACATGGTCAGTGTTACTGTTAATCACATGTCACTGACCAAGTAACTGACCATGTCACTAACAAAGTAACTGTCAGTAGCCAAATCACTATTAATCACATGTCACTAACCAAGTAACTGTCAGTAGCCAAGTCACTGTTAATCACATGTCACTAACCAAGTAACTGACCATGTCACTAACCAAGTAACTGACCATGTCACTAACCAAGTAACTGTCAGTAGCCAAGTCACAAGTGAATAGCCAAGTCACTGTTAATCACATGTCACTAACCAAGTAACTAACCATGTCACTAACCAAGTAACTGTTAGTAGCCAAGTCACAAGTTAATAGCCAAGTCACTGTTAATCACATGTCACTAACTAAGTAACTGACCATGTCACTAACCAAGTAACTAACCATGTCACTAACCAAGTAACTGTCAGTAGCCAAGTCACAAGTCACTGTTAATCACATAGCCAAGTCACTGTTAATCACATAGCCAATGACTTGAGGTTAACAATAACTTGGGCAGTGACCTCACTAACTAGAGACTTGAACTGGTCAGTGACTTGGCCAGAGATTAACAGTGACTTAGCCAATGACTTGGCTAGTAATTGACAGTGACATAGTCAGTGACTTGAGATTAACACGATAGTGACATGCAATGTGACTTGGCTAGTAACTTAATCAGTCATGACTGTGACATGGCTAGTGACATGGCCAGTGACTTGGGCTTAAAAGTGACCTCATTAACGAGGAACCTGACCTAGCCAGTGACTTAGTCAATGACATGAGTATAAGTATCTAACAGTGACATGATTGAGTATAAGTATCTAACAGTGACATGGTCACTGATCAAGTTACTAGCCACTAACATGCAATGTGACTTGGCCAGTAACTTGACATGTGTATTAAATGTATAACAGGACCTGGCCTAGATGTGGTTTCATAATAAGAATACTAAACGTTATGAGCTATAGGAGTAATAATTTAACAAAACACTCAATCCCACAAGTCATGATCGCCAACATAATGAGCATCAAGACCATTTTTTTTTTTTGGATAAAATAAGAAAACACCAGTAATTTGTTATTTGATACAAATTACAAGCCTAAAATGATAATGTGCCTAGGCCTCTTTGCTAAAATGTAAAGCCTATTTGAAAGTAGTTTTTCCTGCTAAAAGTTATACAGAACCAATTGTATCTCAGAGAAATCCAAGTATATTTCTACAGAATCTTGATAAACTATATCAACAACTAAACTTCAAGCACCATGAAACATACCAACATGACACAGAAGCTACAGACACAGAAGCTTGTTAAGTTATTTCCATATGAATTCACAGAATATCAATTCTAAAGAAACCACTAAACCTTCCACACTGACATTCACTGTGGCAAGCGTTCTTCAACTTCACTCCACCTATGTTGATTCACAGTGAACTTCTCCTTCATCTGGCCGATAAGCTGGCGAGCCTCAGCCACCTTCCCAATGCTCACAAGTCCATCCACATGCAACCTCATCGTAGCAAAATTCGGCACCCAAATCTTCTCAATGCTCTCCTTAGCAAACCTCAACGCACTCTCGAAATCCCCTCATGTGCACAAGTAGTACACTAGATTATAATAGCAGTTGCAATCCAGCTTAAACCCCCTCTCCACCATCTTCTCAAACATCTTCTTCCCTTGCTCCAAATTCCCCTCCTTGCAAAACCCAAGAATCAAATGGCAAAACGTGACCGCATTCGGCTTGATACCCCTCCCCAACATCCCATCCAACAATGCCTCGGCCTCCATCGACTTCTTCAACTTACAAAGACTCCGAATCCTAATGTTGTAGGTATTAAGCCCAGATTGGAACCCAAATTCTCCATCAAATTGATCACATTTCCCACATCCTCAAACCTCTCCTCGCTGTAAAACCCCGAAAGCAAGTTCCCGAATGTGTTCCCATCCGGCTTGATCCTCCTCTTCTCCATCTCTGCCAAAACAGAGTAGGCAGAGCTGGTGGAACCGGATTCCAAAAGGGATTTGAGTGCGCAATTGTAAGTGTCCAGATTTGGCTCGATCTCATAAATCTTCAGAAAGTCGCGGTAAATCCGAGTCACCTCTTTGTAATCCTCGGCGAAAACGCAAGATAATAACAGGGCATTGAGGAGCTTCACGTCCTGGGGGATACCGAGTTCATGGCAAAGCTCGAAGGTGAGGACGGCGTGGTCGGGCATGCGGGCCTGGCCGTAGAGGAGGATGACGTGGGAGGCGATACGGTGAGTTTGGAGGTCAGCGGGAGGGCAAGGTTTTAGAGCTTGACGGAGATTCGGACCAGGCGACGGCATAGACGCCGTTGGAGGTGTCGAAGAAGCCATGGCGGTGAAGTCAGTTTTTTTTTTTTTTTATAAAACGGTGAAGTCAGTTGAGAGAGACAGGGTTAATTATATCGTGAAATAGGTTGGGGAAGAGAGAGGTGATGGCATGAGTTGTAATTTTTGTTATTTTTAATGTCAGATTGTTAAAAGGTGACCTTAATTATCATGAAGACATTTGTGTTACTTGAATTATAATAAGGTACTTTAAAATGACTTCTTTTATCATTGTCCCATAAGTAAAATGTAAATCATAAATTATAATACATATTTGTAAACTATATTTTTAGTATATACTTATTTTGCATGTCGCTATTATTATTTATTAAAATTTTTAATCCATTTCTTGATTTGACTCTTGAAAGCGCTACATATAATTGTCCATGCGTAAAAACAGGTTCTGGTAAATATATGCCAACTTAATTCAACGATTGACCTTGACTTTTATTGATAGTCATAGCATAACACGGTCTAATAGGAAATTGTTGTTTTTAAAAAATAAATGGCCATTTATTCTCAGATACAGTAAGAATGATTCTAGGTATCAAAAATTTTTGACCTACATTGTTTCCTGTTAATATTTTCGCTTCTATGAGCCGATCAAATAAATTTGCTATTATTAATCTTGTACCATTGCATAAGCCAGATATTTGATTTAGATTTCTCAATAACATAATAGGCATTCCGATTTTTAAAATTAATTCATGTGATGGTAATCCGTTAAATTCAAGTTTATTCAAAAATTCTATTGGATATAAAAGATTAATGTTTTCATTATTTCCAGAATTCAATAAAATACTATCAGCACTTAAATAATTTGTTTTGTCACCTGGCAATAGATTAATTGCAAAATCATTTATGTCTCGAACTGTGGCATTTCGCGGTGTAACAATTACGCGTTCTCGCAAGTAATTGAAATTATTATAATTAATGTTAAAGTTCGAATAAGTTGCGAAGAAAATTGCCTCTATCGGATTTGTATAAGTATTAATAAGCAAATCATTTGGAATTTCAATCCAAGATGCATCTATATCATTTTCATCATTAATTGAACATATACAACCTTCTCCAATTTCCAATAACCAATTTGCAAAAGTTGAAATATTTATTTTATCTTCGTCTGTTAAATTTTGTCTTAATAATCTCATATTTTCTGTGAGATGAAATGTTTTAAATGCTGGCCAAAGATATGAACTATTCAATGAAGCTTCAATTATTTGTTCTTTAGTTCCTCTTGTAATCACTGGTAATATTTGTCTAAAATCTCCACCTAATAATATAGGTTTACCACGAAATGGTTTGTTAACCTGTGTATCTGTTAACGTTAGTGATTCGAGGGATCCCTAGTTAGCTTTAGAGAGAGAGAGAGAGAGAGAGAGAGAGAGAGAGATTGACATAAGATGTATAGTGGTTCGTTTCCCGCCTTAGCGGGAAACTACGTCCACTTGAAAGTTGTACTAGTGCGTTGAGCCTTGCGGCCCAAGTGGATTACATGAGATGTAATGGGATTGGATCGTGTTTAAGTGGGAGGAGGCATTCCTTTTATAGGTGAAGGAAGCCCTTTCCTTTACATGGTTTTCGATGTGGGACAAGCAACAACTATTTCTAGTCTAGAAAGCCTATTTGTGAGGGCATGTTGGCAAGGCCGGAAAGGTGGCTTCCCGGTGACGGATTTGTGACTTCCGGATACCGTAGCATAGCTTGAACATAGGGCTACAAGATGCAAGTAGCGGTTGGATCCCATGAAGGTGTTGTTTATGCTTGGTGAGGTAGCAAACTAGCCTTGCTAGTAGAGGTATTTACAAGTCCCCGAAGTCCCCGAGTAAGAGGAGCTTCTTGGTTGGGGAGTTATAATCATGAAGTCATCAAGCATAAACAATGTCCGAGAGGCGCCTAGCCCCTACAAGTCCTCGAGCTCCGTAAGCAAGAAGGGACTCCTTTAACCTACACAATGAGACAAAAACTGGCATATGTAGAATGCTTGTTGTATTGGTTACCGCTCGTATTAATGAAATGCGAAAAGAATTCGTTTTGTTGCGAACAACAAATGGTAGAAGAACTCAATATTCCATTAATGTGTATGAACATGTAAAATATTGGTAGTTGTATATGTGGATCTTATGGCCATATAACACGCACAATAGATAGTGGCAAATGTAATGGGTGTCCATAGCAACTTTGTGGGAGTAGTCCCGGTGACATTGAATGAAGCATTTGTGAACTTGGGGCTTAAGTAAAACATGTTGGACATGATCGAGCAAGTTGGGTTGTTCGAGCAAGTTGGGTGTAGTTGAGTGTGTAGGCGTTGTGCGAGCATGCGAAGCGTGGCCCAAGCGCAAGTCGTGGCCATACTCGATACCCAAGCGAGTAGTAACCCGAGCAAGTCGTTTATCCGAGCATGTTTAATTAAGTCGTAAGTGTCACAAGTTTCTAGATGCATGTCACATGAAAGTGCATTTAAGCATGTATGTGTGTAGCATGTACTTGTAGTAAAGTTGCTAATAACATTTTGTAGGCATGCTTAAAGGTCATGGAGACATGTATAGACATGGCAATAGCTCTAATTGCAAGAGCGGAAAAGATAAGATATAGTGACTTATCTTATGCCGATTTGGAGGCTAGCGGAGTTGGCCGAGCGTGACGGTTCATTGCTTGGGGCGGATAAAGTACTCCGATAATGTCCGTTAACTCGTAGTTGCGGTTGAATGCTTAATAGAAATAGTTGCATTTCTGGAAGAATAAGGGGCATGGTTGGATAGGTGGATTACATGTGTGGTCACAAATGATGCCCTGTCAAATGTGTAGAAAGTAGGTGAGCTTGAAAACTTAGCGGTAGCCAAGTCTTTCATATATTGACATATGTATGGTGACCCAATCAAGTTAGCTTCTAGCATAAGACAAGATAGCGGAGCCGGTGCGTTGTTTCTAATTTGAAAACTATAACTGTGTGCATGCATGAGCTGTCTCACTGAGAGTTTATGCATGGGGCATAAAATTAATTTAGTGAACACATGTGCAACACAACCATGGATAAGAGTATAAAGGTATGCACGAGTGCGCATGTGTATCCACGTTCTGGCCCATCATGCATATATAGGCACATATATACCAAGAAAGAAAAGTGTCTGCATATATGATTATATGCATGTGTGTTTGAATTGAAGTGGACAATGCTTAGTGGCATATATGAATGGTCCACACTTGTGTTGGAGGTAACTGACAAAGAAATTAAACATATAATTGTTCCTTTGACAACTATCTTAACATGACTTGTACGTGTCCACAAGTGATGGGAATTGCACAAGTGGTCCATACATAAAGATATACAAATATATGCATTGTGAAGTGTACGTGCAGGCATGTGTCTCCCAACTTATCCAAAAAGCAGAAGCACGTGGTGCATGTATATAAGAATCAAATAAGAAAGACTTAGCTTATTGATCATTTTGACCGGTGACAGAAGCTCGATGCGGAGGGCCGTAAGGCATGATGAAAATTGAAAACGGCGTGATGCAGCGGGCAGCGAGCTGCTGGGTGTCAACAAAGGTGGCCGCTGATGGTTTGTTCTGGTGAAAGCATTGTTTGAATCAGGAAACTCAAAGTTGCTGCTCAGGGAAGAGACGAATCAGAGCTCAGCGAAGGTTTTGAGTTCGGCGGAGCTCGGAGCTCAGCGGAGGCTTTGAGTTCGGCGGAGCTCAGAGCTCAGCGGAGGATCCAGAGGAGGCTGCTGCCGGTCAGCAGTGCCTGGAGCTCGGCGGAGCTGGAATGCAGCAGACCTGGAGCTCGGAGGAGAGCGACCTCAGCGGAGCGAAGTGCGGCGGAAACTCGGAGCTCAGCAAAGAGCTCGGTGCCCAGCGGTGGTTTTTCTCAGCATAAGGAGTCCAGCGAGCCAGGCTAGCGGATGTTGCCAGCGGCGGAGCTCCGCCAATGTCCTAGCGGAGGCTTGAGGCCATTGGGGGTGGGTTATGCGTCATGGTGCCCAGCGGAGCCCATGATGATCGAAGATATCCCATAGAGGCCTGCGGAGGCCTGTAGTTCAGCGAAGATGGAGTTTTACCAGCGAAGGAGCGCTGTTGACGGACATTGGCGGAAGGAGTAGCCGCTGGGCGCGCTAGTTGACGACCCTGCCACTGGAATTTTTGGCGAAGCTCTGGGCACTGGGCCTTGGCGGACTGACCATGGCAGAAGCTGTTATTGTGCCAGTGGAGGATCCAGAGGAGCGTAGAGTGCCAAAGGCAAATCTCGGGGTGTCCAGAGAAGATTTGCCCTCAAGATTTTTTTTTTTTTTTGAATAGTTCAGCGGATCGTTTGGTTGGTGGAGTGTAGCCACCGTTGAAGCTAGGCGGAGCGGAGCACTTGCTTAGCTCTGAAGCTCGGCGGAGCGGAGCACTTGCCTAGAGGAATTTTGGCCGGCAGTAGCAGAGTTTGTCCAGTGGTATTGGAGGAAGTTTGGAGGTTGCCGCTCCGCTACGTTTCGAGGTTGCCGCTGACGGTGATGACGCTGGCGGGTTTGATGATTGAAGAACGGTGATGGGTGGGCCACCAAGACTGGAGTCTCCGCGGAGCGTCGCCGGGCTAGAGGTGATGCCAGCGGAGGTTTGCAGCAGCAGAGTGCAGCGAAGAAGAAGAAAAAACTGGGTGTCCTTAGTAGAACTCTGGGTGTCCAGAGAAATTAGGCACCTGCAATTTTTTTTTTTTTTGTAGGTCAGCGTTGACCTTTGAGTTGAGCGTTGACCTTTGAGTTGAGCGTTGACCTGCCCCAATCTGATGTTGAACGAGCGTTGAAACCTTGCAACCTTGTAAGCACTGGGAACAAATTTATGTTTGAAATTTTTTTTGTTGCCGCCAAGGATGGATAGCGGCTTATGTAAGGTTTGATTGAGAATACAAGGTAAGGAAGGTTGAGTCCTTCTAGCGCCAATGTTAACGTTAGTGATCCGAGGGATCCCTAGTTAGCTTTAGAGAGAGAGAGAGAGAGAGAGAGATTGACACAAGATGTATAGTGGTTCGTTTCCCACCTTAGCGGGAAACTACGTCCACTTGAAAGTTGTACTAGTGCGTTGAGCCTTACGGCCCAAGTGGATTACATGAGATGTAATGGGATTGGATCTTGTTTAAGTGGGAGGAGGCATTCCTTTTATAGGTGAAGGAAGCCCTTTCCTTTACATGGTTTTCAATGTGGGACAAGTAACAACTATTTCTAGTCTAGAAAGCCTATTTGTGAAGGCATGTTGGCAAGGCCAGAAAGGTGGCTTCTCGGAGACGGATTTGCGACTTCTGGATACCGTAGCGTAGCTTGAACATAGGGCTACAAGATGCAAGTAGCGGTTGGATCCCATGAAGGTGTTGTTTATGCTTGGTGAGGTAGCAAACTAGCCTTGCTAGTAGAGGTATCTACAGTATCATTTGAATTAGACATAATATCACGTAAAGATTTATCTAGTGCTTCAAAACAGTGTTTATTAGACATTGGAGCTTCATCCCAAATAATTAATTCTGTTTTATCAATTAGTTTTGCGAGATGCGTACCTTTTTTTATTAGACATATTGATAAATTATTGATTGTCAAAGGTATTTTAAAACGAGAATGAGCTGTTCTACCATTTGGAAGTAATAATGAAGCGATTCCAGATGAAGCAACAGTTAAAACAATTTTTCCTTCAGATCTTAATTTACTTGTTATCGTGTGCCACAAAAAAGTTTTACTAGTTCCTCCATGTCCATGGACAAAATGTATTACATGTCTTCTCTTCAATAGCCTTAATAACTTCATCATAGACAATTTTTTGACATGTATTTAATTGAGTCACTAAATTCGCGTGTTCATGTTTTAACTGAAGACAATCATAATCTAATTCTTCTTTTAATAATCTATTATTTAAATCTAATATTCCATCTAGATTAGGCATTGGTAATTGATACTTCTTTAATGAACTTGATGATTTGTTAAGCATTTGTTCTAATTCATATAACAATTTATTTTTCAATTCAGATTCTGGCTAAATTAGATTTGGATTCCCAACTTGAATTCTGACGTTATGTAAAATGTCATCACACATATTTAGCCAATATGAATTGAACAATGTTTGAGGACTTGCTATGTCACAAAATAAAATTATTGTAACAAAAAGTTGTCGAATTTCAAAAGCTGTTGCAGTATGTAAAGAATCTGTTAATGCTTCAGTCCATTCTTTGTCATCGCCTAATAAACCTGGAAAGGGTAGGAGATTTGGCTTATAGGCTTGCCTTACCTCCTAGTATGTCTGGTATGCATAATGTGTTCCATGTGTCTATGTTGAGGAAGTATGTCCAGGATAAGTCACATGTGATCGATTATGGCACGATTGAGGTGCATGCGGATACGACCTTTGTTGTTGAACCTGTTCGTATTTAGGATAGGTCAACAAAGCAACTTCGAAGGAAGGAAGTTGACTTGGTCAAGGTATTGTGGAGTCACCATGACGAGGGTGATGCTTTTTGGGAGTTGGAGTCGGATATGAGAGCGAAGTACCCACAGTTGTTTGTTGATGAGCAAGCGTGAATTTCGGGACGAAATTCCTTTAAGGAGGGTAGACTGTGATGACCTGGATTTTCGTTATGTAATTTTGGTAATTAATAATGGACCAGTTGTACGGATATTTGGTATTGTGCTTTATTCTTAAGTTGTATGTGAGATGGAATGATTTTCATACGTATAATTATTCGAATTTCACAGTTTAGGGGATCGTGTGAAGTTTGACTTTTTATATGTTGGGATTCTTAGAAAACTTCCTTCACGAAAGTTGTAGAGCGCATCGATACGAGTTCGTGGACATGTGGAACGCGTCAATCGGAGTGCGTATGTGAAAGTTATGAGCATTTGAAGTTTTGGGAAAGTTCTACAAATAGGAGTTTCCATTTTCGGAAACTTACTATTTACATTTCACATTTACCATTTCCGGAAAAATCAGAAAACGCTCCGTTCTCTCTCCTCGCCCGCAACTGACCCTACCCGACCCGGCTTTTCTTGTGAACTGTGGCGGTCTCTAGCCGTGAAACTTGGTCAGCTGGTTCGCCTCCTCCGTCTGGTCGTCCCTGTGGTGTTCTCTAGCGACGATATCCACCATGTGCGGTGCAGCAAGGCGATGCAATTGGTGTTTTCAGACCCGGCCCGAAAACACAACTCCGGCGACTTCGTGGCTTCATGCTTCCTTGGTTGAGTTCAGAGAAGGCTCCCTGATCGATCTATGGTGTTTGTTTTGATCGATTACGGGGAAATCGGTTCAACTCAGTTTGAGCAATAATCCAAAGCTTGTGAGGTAGTTTTCGACCCTTTATGCTTATTTTCTGACTTCGAGCTAGTTATGAGAATTCACAAGCATGCTTAGATGAAGCTTTTTGATGTTGGGAGTTTTGGGAAATATTGAGTTTTGGCCGGCGGTGGTGCACCACCGCCTGTGGTGGCGTTCCGGCGGTGTTCCGGGCACTTAAGGAACTGTTTTTGGTATTATATATGCTCTGCTCGTTGATACGAGCGTTTTGGTATATAATATGCAAATTTTGGAGTTCGAATGGATTTGTTATGATTTTTACGGTTTCATTCCGATCGATTTATTTGATCCGTGAGGATTCGAGAGTCCAATCGACTTGTGGTTTGGTCTTATCGATCGTGGAAGTATTCCGGAGACTTTGGGAGGTCTCGGATGTGGTTTTGCCTCGATTGGCGCCACTTTGGGGATTTTAGTTCAAAGCAGGGGTTCCGAACTTAAATCAAATGTGAATCGTCACTAAGTTGGAACCGTATGTGATTAGGTACTTGATGAAGTATTCTGGACGGTTATTTTGAGGATTGGTGGCCTTGTGCTTTATTGAAGACGTAGCGGGAGTTCGAGGTGAGTAATCTCACAAGGTTCAATATGAACGGAATTACCATTATCGTTTTGGCGTTAATTAATTAACTGCAAACTATAGTTGGTATTAGTAGGCATTCCTGAGCGAATAACTACGTATATATATATATATACGTGAAATATATATATATATTGTGGATGATTGTGTTGAATAATAATATGCATGATGGTGTTCATATTATTGTGAATGTGACTTTTCAGGAAACAATATTGCTGAAAAATATGTTTTCTATTGTTTGAAAGTATTGAGCTTGATGTTACATTTTTGAGTCAAGCGTGACTCATTTTAGATGTATTGGTCTTTGTACCAAGGGTCACAAATGGTAAGTAGGAATTGGGAAAGCCGAAACTAGATGTTTGTAACGTTTTAGGTCAGGTGCGACTTACTTACGTTGACTTTAAGACCAGACAGGGTCTAAGAAGATCTTATGTCACAGATGGTGATAGGTCACAGATGGTGACAGGTTGCAGACGGTGACCTTGATGTTTGATTTCATAACCAGACGGGGTCTGAAGATCATGTGTCACAGATGGTGACAGGGCACAGATGGTGACCTTAATGTTGATTTTGAAACCAGACGGGGTCTGAAACCATATGTCACAGTGGGTGACAGGTCGCAGATGGTGACCAAGGCAGGAAATAGGTGATCACGTCCATAACCGGACGAGTGGTTACGATTTCAATAGAGCTATAGTCTGTCTGCCATTATAGATTATGAGGGTAACGGTTGAGGTTGCTGGAGACTCATAAGTATGTAGTTAAAGGAGAATTCCTTGAGTATTCTTCTTTTATTGTCTAGATGAGACTTGAATTGCTTCTTGATGGTTAAGTTAGCAAATAGAACATTATCACAGCAGTGATTTATGTTGTCCTTTCGGTGGGAAGGATATGGAATGTTAGAAGGAATCATGGCTGCATGTTTTCCTTTTACTGATTTGTGTGAGTTGTTTATTGATGTTCATGAGTTACTCATACGGGCTTGCAAAAGCTTACCGGGTTTGTTGTGTGGCAGCCCGGTGCACCATTCAAACGGTGTAGGGGTTAATCCTGCAGGTCAGGGTAATCGTGGCTGAAGCTGAGGTAGCTTGTTGTCAGCTGAACGGGTAGGAAGCAAATTTTGTTGGCTTTGCCATTGTTATGACTCCCGCTATGTAGTAAGCTCTGAGGAGCATTTACGTTTATTTTGTGATGACAATTTAATTCGTAAGTTTTGTAATATATGACTCTGTGGAGCGGGTCAATAATTGAAATTGTGGGTTCAGGGCATCAATATGTACTTGCTGTAAAGGGAAGATGTCTCAATGTATTTTGTATTGATGGATGAACGATCGCGCATGTATAATTATGGGATTATACATCGATTTTTATTTGTGATAAAATCAGGGGCGTGACATGCTCGCTTGCCTTGCATTGCTTGAACCAATACTCACTTGATCCACATTGATGACACATGTCATTGTAGTTGCCTCCCTTTAACTGAGGTGCATGTTGTGCACGTTGTGGGTGTTCCCTAGGAGGGTTGGTGCCACCACCACGACCCATGGCGCCTCCACCACGAGCCATGGCACCACCACCTCAACCGCCTCTCCCACTTATGGCATTGCCACCATGTGTATCCGCACCAAACCTGCGGTTTCCTTCCTTGTTAGGGCGGTTATATGGACCCATACGTCTCTCATATCCCTTATTCTTAGGGTTCCGCTCCTTGCACCCTCTTTTGGGTACATTATAATTCGCCTCATGAACGATTTTAGTTCCAATGGGCCTTGAATTATAATTCCTCATGAGTATGTTATCATGTTTCTCTGCTACAGATATGAGATTGATAAGCAGATGAAACCTCATGATCCGTCCGACATTGACTTCAATGCGGTATTGCCTTGATACCACAATGGCTGAAACGGGGAAGGTGGAGAGAGTTTTCTCAATTAGCTCTTGCTCTATGACAGGTTGTCCACAAAACCTCAACATGGACTGTAGGTGAAGAGCTTTTGAATTATATTCAGCAACAAACTTGAAATCAGCAAAGTGCAGATTGTTCCATTGAACCTTCAAGTCAGGGAAGAGTGAATCTTGGACATTGCCAAAGCGCTCTTCTAGCGCTACCCGTAGCTCTCTTGCATCCTTGATCAACATATACTCCAATCTGAGTGCCTTGTCCATATGGTGTCGCATCAAGATAACTGCTTGAGCATGCTTTGTAGGTGTTCGCACGAACACACGATCCGGGTTAGGTGCCTGGATTATGGGTAATATTCCCTTTGAAGTGAGGTGGTTCTCAACATCGATTACCCAACTGTGGTAATCCGAACCTGTTGAGTCAAGCATGGGAAAGTCGAGTCTAGGTTCATTCGACATCCTGAAAATAAGAAGAGAAGATATATTAGTTTCGGAGCTAAACTTCCACGAAAACTAAAATAATAAGATTTCCGAGCTATGCTACCAAGAAAAAAATTTCCAAGAATCTCTTTTTGATTAGACCAAACAATAATGTTTTAATATGATCACAATTTGATGCTTACGGACGCTCTTAGTCCGAGCATTATGAACACTCTTAGTTCATACGAACACTCTTAGTTCGTTAAGCGTGAATCCCCAGAATTCCTCTTTATTAAATAATCGAACCCATGTTAGTATATTGAAAATCCTGCAGAAAATAAAGGAATTTAAAAGACAAGAAAGCATAAACTTTAATCTTTAAAACTTACTTTTTGAAATTCGGAGCAGATTCACTTCTGAACAGCTCCCACTTCGAATGGTGTACAGATCTCAAAACAAATCAAATAGGGCTGAAATTTGGAGGTCAGATAGAAGAGGCAGAGTCAAACAACTTTGATGAAGGAAGGATTTTGATCTGAGGTCCTGATGAAGAAGTTTCAGGGCGTGAAAACAGGCTGATCTGCACAGGAATGAGGGTGCTGCAGGGGCAGCAGGCGTGCGACGATACTGCAGGGGAGAATAGAGTAGCCAATGATGCACTCTTCGCTACTTGGTGCTTGTTAGAATACATAGATTTTGTGGAGAATCCCGGTTTTAATCTAGGATGTTCTCTCTATGCTTATTGTATTTTGGGGTTTAGGTATCATGTCCCCCCATGTATTCTGAGGTTTCATTAATGGTCAAGGCTTGAGGGCAGCCGTATTGGCCCTATTTCAAAAAATACTTTCAAAGTAATACTTTAGCTTCAATTTCATCAGGTCTTAATATTTTATATTTCATATTTTAAAAAATAATAATATATTAATAACAAAAAAATTTATTATTACAAAAACGGTCTGGATCATTTGTGATGCCCATGAAATTTGTTATTATTTTTCGTGGATTTTTCGAAATTTAATTAGTCATTTTCTAAATGTTTCGTGGCTCGTGGATGGAGCGGAAGTGTTTCGAGCGAATAATTACTCAGGAAGCATCATTTTAGGGGGGGGGGGGGGGGCAAAGGTTGACTTTTTATTCGTTGAGTTTCTCCAAAAAATTCCTTCATGAAAGTCGTAGAGCGCATCGATACGAAATCGTGGACATGTGGCACGCGAAAATCAGAGTTCGTATGACAAAGTTATGAGCGATTGAAAATTTCTATAAATATGAGAAATTCCAGGATTTTTCATTAAATCCTAAAATTTTCCTTTTTCTCATTTTCTCCCCCAAATTTATCTCTGTTCTCTCTCCTCAGCCCCCGCACGACCCGACCCGCTTTTTCCGGCTGTTCCCGACGTCCGCCTGCGACGAGACCAACGCAGATGTGGTCGCCGCCATCTCGCCGTCCTCCCTTTGGTGCTCGACGGCGACGGCAACCACCGGAAAGTGGAGATCGGAGCAACCACAGTCAACGCAATCGGATCCGGCCAAATTTTCCCAGTTTCCGGCGACTTCTCGGCCTATCCTTCTTGGTTTTGGAATCTCCTCCTCCTCCTGATCATCCCCATATCCACCTTGAAGGACGATTTTGTGTGTGGAGTGAAAGATCAAGGTTTGAAGATCAACGGTGCACAACGAATCTGGAGCGTGATCTAGGACGATCTAGACCTATCTAGGCTTAGCTCCAGGTATGAAAGTTGCTCTACTCTTCATGAACATTTCAGGATGGCTTGGTTGTTATGATTTTGAGTTTGGTCCGACAGCGGTGCGCCACTGCCTGTGGAGGCACTGTGGCGGCATTCTGGCCATATAAGGGACATTATTTTAGTTTTATATATCATCTACTCGTCGATACGAATGTTTTGATATATAATACATAATTTTTGGTGATCGAATGAATATATTATGATTTTTACTGTTTCAAACCATTCGATTATTTGATCCGTGAGGATTCGAGCGTTCGATTGACTTGTGGTTTTGACATATCAATCGTAGAAGTATTATGGAGACTTAGGGAGGTCTCAGATGTGGTTTCGCCTCGATTGGTGTTACTTATGGGGATTTTAGTTCAAGACAGAGGTTTCGGACTTTAATCGCTTGTGATTTGTGTGCTAAGTTGAAACCGTATGTGATTAGGTACTTGACAAAGTACTAATCTGTTCTGTATTGAAGACGCATCAGGATTCAGAGGTGAGTAATCTCACAATGTTCATTTACGAACGGAGTTACCTTTATTGTTTTGAGAGTTATTTAGTTAACTGTAAACTATAGTTGGTATTAATGGCATTCCTGAGTGAATGACCACGTATATATCTATATATATATATATATTTACGTGAAATATGTATATTCTTATGGGTTGATGGGTGATTTAAGCAATAGGGATTGATGGGTTTCATTCTATTGTTTTGAGCCTTGACTTTTCGGGAGATATTGTTTTAGGAATTGGGAATTTCTATTGTTTGAAAAGTGTCAAGATTTGGTGTGAGTTGCTTTAATGCGATTTGAACGTTTTGATCTAACAACCGGGGGTCTGAAGATCTGAGAGTCACAAGTGGTGATTTCTCATTTTGATTTGATGTAACATTTGGTCATGAGTGACCACTTTTAAATGTTTTGATCTGACGACCGGGGAGGTCTGAGGATTCGGGGTTGCTGGGAGTGACCTCAGGCATATATATCGAGACTTCATGCCTTTGGCCGGGTGAGTGGATACGATTAGTTAGAGCTCTAGTCTGCTGTCACTGTACAACATGGGGAGTAGTGAGGAGCTACTTGATGCTCATGAGTACGTGTTTTAAAAGGGAGTGTCGGAGATTCTTTCTTTTAAGTGTCCAGGGAGGACTTGTGTATCATATTTTAATTGTCAGAGTTTCAATTAATATGATTTTGTCACGGTGTGACTTTTGTGGTTTTCTTTTGGGAAAAGAATATTGTTTTGGGAAACATGGTATGTGTTCCCTTTCTCGAGTTGAACGGTTTTCCTCGTTTTGGTGTGAGTTGTGTGGAGTTTTGCTTTGAGTTACTCATACAAGCTTTCATAAGCTTACCGGGTTTGTTGTGTGGCAACCCGGTGCACTATTCAAAGGTGTAGGGTTTAATCTTGCAGGTCAGGGTAATCGTGGCTGAAACTGAGGTAGCGTGCTAGCAGCTTTACGGTAAGAAACCAATTTTGTGACTTTACCGTTATTAAGACTTTCACTTGTGGTAAGCTCGGAGGAGCATTTACTTATTATTTTGTTGTGGCAATTTAATTTGTAAACTTATGTAATATATGACTCTGCTTAGCGAGTATATATTGACATTGTAGGTTCAGGGCATCAGTATGTAGTTGCTTTAAAAGGAAAAAGTTTTCCAGGTATTTTGTATTGATGGCTGAACCATCACGCATGTATAATTATGAGATTATATATTGATTTTTAATTTTGTTTAAAAATCGGGGCGTGACATCATTAACGGATCGGATCCACCTAAATCCGTATTTGATCCGTTAAATAAACGGGTTAACGAATTCGGATGATTAACGTATCAACGGATCAAAATTTTCAATCCAAAGCAGTCCAATAGCAACGGATCTAAAGCTGGTCCGAATCAAAATCCGGTCAATTTATAGGTCTATTTAAGGATATTGGTAAAACCAGTAAACTACTTGACAAGATGAACCTCAACCTGTTTTACTATACTAATTTTTTATTTTTTATAGCGCTGCTTTTGATGTACATTAATTTGTCAAATGTATCATCATATTTAATTGTAAACTATACCTGAATCTAACCCAAAAAAAAACAAAAAAAACAAAAAACTATTAAAAATCGCATTCAATATAATAAGATATGCATGACCCTTATATTGGTCAATGATTTTTGAGACTTTTTGGGGATATACTTTTTATGGTCTTACATTCCGTGAATGAGTTGGTGGGCAGCGATTTAACAAGTTTTTCGAGAACGATTTATATATAAAGGTTGATGCTCTGTTTTGTTTGCAAGTGCTCCTGCTTCAAAAGGCGAAGGAAACCCCTTTCCCGGTTTAACAAGGGGACAATATTGCCTGACAAACACTATATCTCGTAGAACACTTCTGATCCGGAAATTCTAGTTTCATTTAGCTTTAGTCGAACAAAAGTGGGTTTGGGCTGCTCCAAATATTCATTTTGGACCCAAACATCTGCCAAAATCACTCGAATCCTATTGCACCACGATAGGAAACAGGGTTGAGAACAATACCAAAAGTCCCAAAGGACAGATTATCTTCAAGAGTAATTTATTGTTCATGCAATCAAAATAGAAATTCTAAATGATGCTACTAAGTTATCGCCAAGGAAAAACAATCAAGTGTATGCTCGAATGACAAACTGAAAACTGAGAAATAACAACGCTATGCAAATAGAAAAAGCCAAGGGCCCAAGGCTAAAAGATGGATGTTAAACACCTCTGTCTCATTCTTGTAGTGCCAGTTTTATTTTCTTGAGCTTGGGCACCACATCCTTAATGTCCATTCTATCCTCTGCTGCTACTTCGGAACACCTCAAGCCTATTTCCAGGATGGACATAAGGATAGATTCTGTGGCATACATGTCTCTTCCCTCTTCTATGCTCAATAAGTCAGCATCCACCACTTCTAGAGCATTGTCAGGGATAGACACATTTACCCATTGCCTCAAAGTCACTTCTCCAGCAAACATTTCATCAGTTGGTTTCTTTCTCGCCATTATTTCTAGCAACATTATCCCGAAGCTATAAACATCGCCACTTCTGGACACTCTTCCTGTAGAACCATACTCTGTTTACAAGCATCAATTACAAACAAAATTTAATATCAGTATTCAGTACTCCACCAAGTATAAACTGTAAAATGCTACAAGTTTCTACAGAACTCCAAAATGTATGTTAAGATTTTGATAGCCTTAAAGAAATGCTATGAGTACTTCACTTGTAATCTGGTAATTAGCATCCTGGTTGATGAAACATTCTGGGGGCCAAGGCGCAAAACATCAAGATAATTAAGCACGGTATAGCTTTTTATTGTAATGAAGATTATCTTTTTTTCTTTTTTCTTTTTTTGAACATTATGTAACAGATTATCTAAGAATATAAAGGAAACCATTCTCATCTTTCTTAAATCATATTTACCTGATGTTTAATCTACTTACAATGCATCGATCTAAGACAAAGACATAAGACAAACTTCCATGGTTATTATTCTCCATGAACTAACCACAATTAGTTTTATCATGTAGCAATCAACAAAAGGAAATATTTAGAGTTACCTGGTGCTACATAACCCACAGTACCGATGGTTCTTGTCTGTGTTGCGTCTTTGTTTTTTGCTAAAATTTTTGCAAGACCGAAGTCTGCAACATGTGCAACCATGTCTTCATCAAGAAGGACATTGCCAGGCTTCACATCACAATGCACCACAGTTTCTTCTTGACCATGATGGAGATATTCCAAAGCAGATGCAATATCGATCAACATGCTTACTCTTTGCAGAATACTGAGACAGTAGTTGTGAGAGTATAACCACTTCTCAAGACTGCCATTAGACATGTACTGCAGCACCAAAGCTCTGACCTCAGGGCTAGAACATGTAGTTATGACCTTTACAAGATTCCTATGCCGGATTGTTCGCAACACCTTGCATTCTGCATCAAAACTTTTGGAGGCCCCTTCCATTTGCAAATTTAGAACCTTTATAGCAACAATTGTCCCATCAGAGAGCAATCCCTTGTACACAGAGCCAAAACTTCCCACTCCAATTAAGTTGCTTCCGCAGAAGTCATTTGTAGCAAGGCGGAGTTCTTGATATGATACCATTTTGTGCTCTGTTAATGGTGACTTTTCATCGGAACTTGGCAATGATGCTTTCCGTTTATGATACTTTTTCCACAGTAGAATAAGACCCAGGAGAATTGTTGTGGATGCAATTGCTGGAAGAATATATTTGAGCCAATGAAAAGCCATATTTGATTTCCTTTTGCTATGAGCCTTACATGGTGGGACTCCAAAATTTGATCTGCCGCAAAGTACTCCATTCTCCAAAAATGATTGATCAGTGAAGTTGACAAACGGTCCCCCAGAAGGAATCTCACCAGAGAGTTTATTAAATGAGAAATTCAGATAATTGAGATACCTGAGTTTTTCAAGAGACTTTGGTATTGTGCCCGACAATCTATTGTATGACAGATCCAAATATTCCAACCCTTTCAGATCACTGAAACTTTGTGGAATGTGTCCTACAAACATGTTGTTTGACAAATCTAGCCAGTTCAAGCTTTGAAAAGTTCCAATGATGCTTGGAATACTTCCCCTAATTTGGTTCCAAGATAAATCAACCATTTGAAGAACATTAAGCTTTCCCATTCTTGTAGGTAAATCTCCGGCCATGGAATTGGATGACAAATTCAAGAACAAGAGGCCTTCCAGGTTCCATAAATTCACTGGGACTGACGATGTCAGCCTATTGGAATCTAGGTAAACTCTTTGAAGGAGGCTGAGGTTTCCTATACAATTTGGGATAGACCCTGAGAATTTGTTATTTGATAAAGACAGTTCTCCCAGGTTCACCATAAGACAAAGCTCCTCTGAAATGGCTTCTTCAATATTGTTGTTATCAAGATACAATCTCTGCATCATCTCCAATTTCCCAATTGAGGATGGTAAATTACCACTGATATTGTTATTCATGAAGACGATGGTGGTCAAATTTTTCAAAGAGCCAATTGTCTTAGGTATATGACCCTGGATTTTGCACCCTGGTGCATATATTTGCCTGATGGAATAAGAGTAATTTCCCAAGATATCGGGTATGACACCATTTAGAGGATTGTCTTCCAAAGCCAAAAGGGTCAGAGAAGTGGAATTAAATAAAGAGGAAAGGAATCTAAGTTCTTTAACTCCAGGTTCTCCTGTTAAATGGTTTCCTCCCAATATAAGGAGTTCCAGGTGTTTCAAGCTACCAAGGTTCGTGGGTATTGGTCCATAGAGTAAGTTGTTGGCAGCATCAAGATCATAAAGGTTGCTAAAATTGGTAAAATATGATGGGATGTTTCCAGTTATTTGATTACTAGAATAATAGAGGTTTTCAAGGTTGGGAAGAAAAATCTTGTTGTATGGAGGAAAAGTTCCAGAAAGGGAATTATGTTGAAGTGAGAAAGTTTGCAAGGATGACATGTTGAAAAGTTCTTGAGGTATTGCATCTGTTAGGCTATTTCCATAAAAAGTAAACAAGTTTAGATTGGAAAGACGCCCCAGTTCCCTCGGAATACTTCCTGTAATGTAATTAGGCCCCAAATCAAAGACTTTCAAGCTCGACATGTTACCAATGGTAGGAGGTATGGTGCCAGTTAGGCCATTAGCACCCAGATAAAGCTCTTCAAGATTTTGTAAAAGCCCAATTGTTTCTGGAATATTTCCCACAAGCATATTATAAGGCACAGATAAGGCCACAAGCTGTGTGCATTCATATATTCTTGAGGGAATTTGGCCAACAAGGTTAAGGCCCCCAAAAGAAAGGATCTGAATACTAGGCCAATAGTGGCAAAGATCCATAGGTAGGCTTCCAGATATGTTGTTACTATATATATAGACTTTAACTAGAGAAGACAGGTTGAGGAGAGTAGAAGGTAATGAACCGGTGAGTTTATTTACACCCAAACTCAACACTTTTAATGTTGAAATATTGCCCAAAGATGACGGTATTCCACCCGTAAGTTTATTTTCATGGAGATATAATTCTTGAAGGCTAGGTAGGAATCCCAACTCTAGAGGTATAAAACTGCTTAGCCTGTTATTTTGGAGGTATATGATTTCAAGCTTTTGACAATAATATAAACTTGGAGGGATGTTACCTTCCAACTGATTGTAACTAGATTTAAGTATCCTCAAGCGATGCAAGCAACTGATCTCATGTGGCAGTGCCCCAGAGAAGCTGTTGTTTCGAAGATCGAGCAAGACTAGGAAGGAGAGGTTGCCAACATGAGGTGCAATGGTGCCTTGGAGACCCATGAAGGACAGATTGAGGGCTGTGACTCTTTGCCTGTGAATACTACAAGAGACTCCAATCCAATTACAGAAGCTTGTGTTGGTGGTCCAATTACCGCCCAATACAGTATTGGAGGGGTCGAAAGTGAGCTTGGATTGGATTGCAAGAAGAGCAGATTGATCGGTGAAGTTGGAAGAAGATATGGCCAACTCAAGTAAGCATGAGTACTGCAGTAAGAGAACACCAAAAAGAAAGAGAGTTTTTGGGTTTTCCATGAATACAGTAGAGGTAATGCAGGTATAGGCTCCCAGTATTTCTTATCAGTTGTAACCCAAAGCCACCTTAGATATACCAAGCACTTGTAGTCTTGTACAATTAAGTCAACAATGTCCACTATATTCCATGGACCAAGTGCCTCAATTAACAATGTCAAAATAAGACTCCGGAAAGGGAGAGGATCCTCTCATGAGCTCATTTTCCTCCTAACCTTCCTAAGCTTTTTATTAGATTTAGACACGTGGCTATAATGAATCTAATGGTCTACAACAATTTTAGTTTGTCATTTTCTATTTTTCCTTTTTCTGTCTCTTCTTCTTCTCTTCCTTCACGCTTGCCTGTCGCGCGAAGCGCGTCTCTCTCTCTCTCTCTCTCAGTTCTTTTTCATCTTCACTCAGCAACAATACGTTTAACTAATCAAGTGGGCTTCAATGAAATTTGATATTGAAAATGTTTTGATTTTCTGGAAATAAGAGAAAAAGACAAAAGTAGCTGATCCCGCAGTCCTTGAAAGAGTTTAGACAATGAAATTTTACAGAGAAGAACATCAATGGAACACCCAGCTCCAAATCAAACCAATCGATTGAATTGCAACCTTAAATTTTGCCCCAAAACAATAAGGGTGGAAAAATGCAAATCTCAAGTTCCAATCCCAGATTTCCATTACAGACCATTTTCGTAGAATAAACATGAAAAAGGGTTGGAGACAGAGAGAAGAAGATTGATAAGGGCTCAGAGGAGACCATGATCTATGTGAGAGCGAATTGTAAGAAATGCAAAGAAGCTATAAATTTCTAAAAGAGAAAGAAATAAAGAAATTGGGGTAATCTATATGAGTTTGAGTCTCTGGTCACGAAGCTTCTGAGAATCAATCGTATTTTTCCATCAGTAGTTGAATTGAAAGAGCTTCGATTGAGAGCTTTTACCTTGGGGTTGTGTCTGCATCTCAATATTTATTTGAGAAGTAAGGTCGGGGTTGAATTGTTAAGCCATGGATAAAGAAGAACAGAGTTGGAGTGACAGGAAGAGGGAGGAAGAAGGAGTGAAGAGATGGGAGGGAGGACAAAGAAAAGGGTAGTATTGTAAAATTCAAAATTCAAGAAGAATTTAATCATTGGATGTAAAATTTTCCACGTGTCTTACATCTGGATAGGAGCTTAGGTAGGTTAGGAGAGAAATGAGGTTAGGAGAGGATCCAAGTCTGGCCCGCTGAATGAGTCTCACATTCACATGCTAAATTCGAATCTTGATTATGGCACACAGTGACAGAACACAAACACTTATGGCACACAGTGACAGAACACAAACACAAATTCCAAATCTTGTCTTGTTTCAATCAAGCTGACTAAGGGAAATGCACCAAAAGAGTTAGAGACTTTGCTGAAAACAACAAAATCAAGATATGGAAAAGAGTAGTTGAAATTTTCATGATAAATTAAGTGGTCATAATCCATCGACTCCCATTTTCATTTGCTCTGAACTAAGACGACTCTCCATAGATGGACTAATTTTTCAGAAGGGAAAAAGTGTCATAATTTGTGAACTTTGAAGTAGCCATCACCGAAAGGAAAAAATAAAAATTAACCCCTAAATCGTTTCATGAATGCGGCAGACAATCCAAATAATTTAATCTTATTATCAATAGTAACGCAGAAAAACAAAAATTTACCAGATGAACCTCGAACTATTAACTGTACTAATTCTCAATTTTTTTTTTTTGACTTTGTCAAGGGTAACCCAAAGGCTTCCTAGGCCCAAGATAAACCCCTTCGGCGCATGTGAAATGCTCCAACTGTGCATTGCAGCACAGTGCCTGGCCACTTTGACATCTTCGGGATTCGAACCTAGGTTGGGGAGCACACCCAACTAGGCAAGAACCACTAGGCCACTTGCAGTGGTTTAATTCTCAATTTTCTTTAGCACTGCTTTTCCTGTACATTAATTTGGCTTTCGAAAAACTTTCTTAAAAGAGTTGCAAAAATCAAGGCTTTACATATAAAAATGTGTATCTTCTTCAACATAACTTCACGCATGAGATTCAAATTTGCTCACCACATTTAATTAGGTGGTGATACCACCATCCTATAAAAGTTTACCACTGTTTTTCAACACCACTCTAGTTAACTGTTATAAAAATGATACATCAATCATCTATATTTTAATATTTTAATATTATATTATGTTCTTAATAAAATACAGCAGCCTCATCTCTTTCCTCTCACCCTTTCATGGCATCCACAACCATCACGACCCCAACTCCCTCTCTGGCTAATCATTTTTGTAATACTGATCTTGAGTTGAAAGGTAGAGAGAACCACAAAACCTTTGATTCCTTCTTTCCCGATCCATCGAATCACCTTCCCCTACAGCCTTCCTTTTCCAATTTCTCTATCTCACCCTCTTCACTTCAAGCTTCTGTATAGAAGGAAAAAAAAAAAAAAAAGAGGGCTTGCTTGGGTGATCAAATGGCCTCCAAATTTCGATTAGACTTCAGATTTGCTATGGGTTTTCATCGGGCGTTCATATTCCCAACTCAATTTCATAATCTTAATGCTTCCTCGTCGATTATCTTCCACAGTCAAACCTATCGTGCTGGTGGTGTTGTTGCTTTCTATACCAGAAATCTCAGTTTTAAGATTTGATTTGAGTATTGCAAACTATTTAGAAGTTGATGCGCTCAAAGCAAGCGCATAATTTAACCCTGAAATGTCGTTAGTAATATAAGTAAGTAGGGATCGTTCTATTCCGGGGATTGAGGGTACACCTGTCAATGTAGGACAAACAAACAATTAAAATTAAAATAAAGTATAATATTCACAAAGATATTACAAAATATATACATATTTACGAAAAGGGGGGGATTTTTGGTTTTTGGATTTTCGAAAATAAAATTAAGTTAACAAAATAATTAAAATGCAAAAACATAAAAATACGAATCGAATGAGAGAACAAAGATCAAAATCGAAACATATGATTAAAATTGATTCAAACCCTAATATTGTTCATCTAAGTCATGAGAAAGGAGTTGATCATGTGAAACGTTAAAAGCAAACAATTTCCCATATTTTACTTTTCAATGCTAATTAATCTAAGTGAAAGCACAAAGACTAATCCTATCAAACATGCATTCAAGCCCTAGAAAGCTAGTCAATCATAACATGTTCAACGCAATAAACATAGAGAAAGGCTATCAACTCAAGTGTACAACTTAGTATGGAAAAGTCCACCTAATTGCAATCCTCGTTAATTAAATTCGATCTTTGTCCAAAACCTTTACTACTTTGGTTCAAGTTTACACAAAACGAAAAGTCGATTTCATGTTCTTAAACCTAGCAACAATTATGCATAAACCCTATAAGTGTCGACCCAAATAAGATTAATACACAAAGGATATCTATAATGCAAATTTAATTAAACAAACCCACATAAGCAACTCTCGAAGAACAATAATATGAATCTGAAAATTCTCAATTAATCATAAAAATTCCAGAAATTAATATTTGTTCAAACACATGTGTCAACTAGTTCATAACCAACGAAATTCAAAGCAAAGGTTACAAAGGAGAATCGGATTACACCGTGGATGAAGATGAGATGGATGATAAACGTTATGGGCTCTTGAATCTTGAAAGCAAGCTTCAAGGATGGATATGGATGGTGATGCTCACGGCTTCTCTTCTTCTTCCTTTGGCCTTGCTTGAACTCGTGGAGATGACTAGAGGATGGATGGGAAAATGGAAGGGAAATAGAGAGACAAAGAAGATGAAATGGATGAAGGAATTTGTGTTATGGATTCAGAAATTGGTGATTGAGAGTGAGAGGAGAAGGTGTTTAAATAGGGAAGAAAAAGAAGAGTGAAATGATGAGATGAAGAAAAATAATGAAAGTGGAGTATGAGAGTGGTTTGTAAAATATGTAAAAGATGAGGTAATGATGAAAGCAAAGCATGAAGGTGAAGAAATGTGGAAGTGATGATGATCTCTTAGAGTAGAAAAAATGTATCCAAGGAAAAAGAAATGCTTTCTTCATATGGGTGGGAAACATGAATATGTGGTGTTGAGCTGTTTTCAGGTCAGTTTCTGCCCCTTTATTCCTTCAATTATTTCTCCATCAAAACTTCATATTGGGCCTCCGATTTCTTCATATCAAATGTTCCTCTATGAGTGTAGATCATCCTGACAAATTTTCAGAGCTTCAATCCATGTGGTTGGGCCGGAAATGCTGCTGGACCTCTTACAGGTCCAGTTTTCCGGTTTTGCTTCTGTAGAAAATTGGGCTGATTGTTTGAAGGCCTTCCACTCATATTTTGCTCTGGCACTCTTCATAAGAAATGATCCTTTGGGTGTCTAGAATGGATCTGGAAGGTTTCAGCTCATTTGAAGTTCATTTGGTCAGGCGGCCACTCCTTCTTCTTTGCTTGGCTTGGTTTCTCCTAGCCGGAGTAGGAATATGTGTAAAATTGATCTTTTAGTACATTTCACCTTCATCTACTCCAATGTACCTTCATCTTTGCTCCCTTTGGTGTTCGCAAGCTCCTCTTTCCATTTATGAGTTCATTTCCACTTTTTAGCTCGGAGGTCCTGAAAATAGAAACTAATAAGAAAAATAGAAACTTTCCTAAACTGAAAAATGGAAACTTTCTAAAAATGAAAAATAGAAACTACAAAATAGAAACTTTCTACAAATAGGAACTTTCCCAATCGAAGAATGGAAACTTTCCAAAACAGGGATTTTCTAAGGAAATGGCGCAGAAAATGTAGGGAAAAGCAGTTAAAACGTCGCATTAAAATGCTCCTATCAGAAGTCCCACTATAATCTATATCCAACATCTTCCAACAAGATTTCCTTGAGGAAAACCCAAATCGAACTGCCACCCACAATCCATAAAGCTTCAATTTCTCAATATTAATTGTTTTGTACTTGGTATCGAGAGGCAGATTAATCAGCTAATCTGTGAACAAAGGCAACGCGAATTCTCAGAATTCCACCAAATTCTTCCACTCTGTGAACCAAGCATGACCCAGTATTAATTTTAAACCCAGAGAACTAGTCGAGGTGGTGGAAAACCAACCAAAACTCAAAACCGTAACCATGAACGATGAACAATAGAGGACGGGTCCTAATCTGGGATTTTTCGGTTATTGTTTGTTTGTTTTAGAGTTGTCATACTTCATGAATATTAAATTACAAGGTAGAAGTAGAGGAGAGAGAATATTCATGAAGTGGTCTGCAATTGAGTTTGCTGGGAGGAAGATGAAATTAAGCTCCTGAAGAACTGTTTCTGAGAATTGGGAAGGAAGAGAGAGAGTGATTTTTATTTCTTTCTCTTCATTAATTACAAATATTATTAATTTATTATAATAGAATTTTAAAGAGTTAACCATGGTTGTACTGTAGAATACGTGGCACGTTTATAGGATGGTGGATGGTGAGCAAATTTGAATCCCACAGCCCCAGACATTTTATCTTCGGATAAAGAAAGCACATTGGCCCCATAAATGGATCTATTAAGCAACTGCCACCCGCTGATACAAAGAGGCACAAGAACCTATGTCAAGGCTTGAGCCATCAGCGAACGACGAGATAGCTGCTGGTCATAAAGCTCACGAAAAATGCGATACTTGGCATCACGGTACTTCTTCACCTTAGAGATCTGTACTTCCTAATAGGTACTTACATCAATGAAAGTACCACCTAAAGGTCACATATTTAATTGTCATTTTAGCACCCGCCAAAAACTATAAATCATATAACAAAATCACCATCATGTGCCTAGAGCACTCTTGCATTCAAGAAACCTACTTGCGACTCAAAAATCCAAGGTCATGCTACCTGCAACTCGAATTTGTCAGACTGAATATCAACTAATCGAAAACTTCACCCAAATGGACCTATGATACGCACGACCTTGTCATTATCTACATCTCCGAAAAATCCTAGTAAAAACTGCAAAGGAATCTTCATAATAGAGCAACTGGAGTCCGTAGGAGATTCTTGAACAATCTGATATTCTGATATGCAGCCTTGATATATATCATGTGTGCATATTATTGGGGATATGTCAGAGTCAAATGGACCATCACATATGTATCGCCATAAATTGCTCTGCTTATTTTGGGAGAAAGGAATCCTCATTCAACGTGGTTACAGGGAACAATGCTATAAATATCACGACGTATGTAAGACAACAAGTTTTATTTTGTTTTTGTTTTTGTTTTTTTTTTTTTGTGTTTTTGTTTTTTTTTTGTTTTTTTGATACCCAGAAATTCCCCAAACCTGCTTCACAGACCCAACCTCAGATAGGGGCCTCTCCGGTCGAACACTACAATCTTTAGGCGACAGCAAACTCTCACAAATAGCAAGGTAGGTATCGAGAGGGGGTTCAAACCCCATTTCACATGGGAAGCAAACCATGGGCCTTTCCATTCCTAATGCGTCATTGGTATAACAATTTTGGTAGTTTGGTAAGGTAAAGAGGAGAAACAGAACAGAAGAAACACAAGCATTATATGCATTCCTCTCTTCAAAGTGAGATGGAAGCCATACAGCATTATCAGAATACTGATGAAATCCAGGCTGATGATTCAATGGCGGCCGTGCATATTCTTCAGGCATTCTATCTGAACATTTATCAGGTACATCTGCAAATGGCATACGGTACCGTGCAGAGGTAGGAGAAATTGGAAACTCTGCCATTGGTCTTGGATCAAGGTGCCCGTGATGCCTAGGAGAATGGTATGCAGGACTCCACGGAGCTTCCATGTCGTTATACCTTTGGCTAATGGGCTGATGGTGTTGCCCTGAACCTATATGAGGTATTTTGAGGCGATGCAGGTTATAATGAGACATGGATATCTCGTTTCTCTGGCTATGGAGGCCACCCTCGAGACTCATTGGACTAAAGAACTGTTCAACTCCATGGAGATCATCAACTGAAGTGATGACAGGGGACTCTAAATGCTGCTTCCTAAATTCGGAACCATCATTTAAGTTATTGAGTGCATCAACATACCTCCTCTCATGATCCCTTTCATCCCCGTCATAGTGTGAGGAACCACCATCTTGGTCGGGATACGAAAACAAAAAAATCCTGAGCCTGGTGAAACCATCACCCGACCCCAACTTATCATACTCTTCCATCATGTTGGTCACATCATCATCATTCACAACCGAGACAAGGGCGTCAAGGTCCTCATCCGGTTGCTGGTACTTAAGCACCGCCGCCCCTTCATAAAGCTCCCTCATCTTGCTCATCAACTCCTCATACCTAATGTCTCGCGGAACACTAACAATTCGTGTCTCCCCACCGACATATCGGAGCCTCCCATCCTGCGGCCGAGGCAATATACTACCGGAGAAACTACACAGAAATTTAACACGAGGGGATTGTCTTCATTCGAAACAGGGCTGGAAACATGGGTGGAATTAGAGCCAAAGTGAGGGGTAGTGGAAGGGCTCTCCATCAAGTAGACAGCCTGTTGCTGCTGCTGATCAATTGGGTTATCCGACTCACTCAAGCATGCAATTCCTTTATTACACATGAGTGAGTATCATTCAAGATTTTCAAATTTCGGAAATTTGAGCCGGTAATCATAAGCATGGTCTCCAACTTGAATAACCCAAATGAACAAATCTTCCATTTATAACAAACTAATCATATCTCCGAGTCCGGCATTGAAACAATCACCAAAACCACAAATTCATATAAAAAACTAATGAATCAATTCACCCCCAAAATTCAATGCCCCAAAAATCAACAAATTCTGGCGTAAAAAAGAAGTGGGTACCTGAAAAGTAGGAGAAACTAGGCAATACCAAGATGGTATCAGGGAATCTTGGATATAAAGGCCCAGCCCAGTTCGGCTGCTGTTGCGATCTAGCACAGCAGAAGAGAGAGCGGGAGATGCGTGGGAGTGAAGAGAGTGGTTTTTTATCTGTGGAAAATAATAATAAGGTCGAGACGAAGAAGAAGAAGAAGATGATGAAAAGGGAGGAGATGAAGGACCGCCATAGGCGTAGTGGCTTTGGTTTTTGGTTCGCTTGGTTTTGGGTCGGGATGCGATGCCTGTTTGCCAGGTAGTGTCCCACGTGGCACTACCTGCTTTTCGCGTTTCTCCTCTTGCTAGCATCTGATTTATCTCCTCCGGAGGAATTTGGCATATGCCGTTTCGCACGTGCTTCTGCATACTACGGATTACTGGCAAACATTTGCTACACTCACCCTCATCAGTGGGCGGACGACAAAAGAGTCATTACCTAGTAAATTTGTGAAAGATTATTTTCCAACATACACGTGCTAATATCAGTTTCTAGGTAGCAAATTTGAGAGGTATTTGGGAACGTGAGCTTATGATGAAGGATTAGTCTGATTTTGCTATAATACCCAAGTGGAATTCGATCAGAATACTGAATGGATGGATGTGTTACTAACTCGTATAACGTAACCGATGTGGCTTGCTACTTCACATCTGATAAAAAAAAAAACGTACAGATACTGAAAGCCAAATAAACATCTAGATCTTCGACGTGTGTGTAAAATAGTCTGCAATGAATGATGGCGATGGCGGTTTTGAGATAATAATTTCATGTCAGATTGGGATAAAACTTTTTCTTTGATTTTTAATATCCACTTACGGGAGAAGTACGTCCTAAATTTCTTGGTGTTTGTTGATTTGTATTAAATGGCCACGCGTTTAATATTTAATAATAATCGCACGTGCTTCTGCATACTTTGGGATTACTAGCAAACATTTGCACGACTCACCCTCATAAGAGCATCTCCAATGGAGTATTCAAAATGCTTGTGTCAAATTCAAATTTGAAAGTTGATGTGGTAGTGTTATTTTTGCTACACTCATTCTCCAATGGATTGGTCAAATAATAAGAATATTTTATTTTTTAAATTGTTTTGATTATTTACAAACACATAACATGCTTTCTCTCTCCTCAACCTCTCCTTCTTCTCGACTTCTTTTCTGGTTTTTCTGTTTTTGTTTTTTTTTTTTCTGTCTTTTTTACAAGAACAACATCAGATGCCCAAACTTGTAATCAATAGATTCCAAGATTCAAAACTCATGAAAACTAAAACACAACAAGAGCAGATCCAAGCAACATTGCTAATCAAGCTTTCTGTTTCAATCTCTCTCTCCAATTCAAGCTTCGCCACCGATATCGATCTGATTCTGCCACGGCAATCGACCATCATCTTGCTCCAAATCCAGATCCAAGCAATCTGCCACCGCAATTGACCATCATCTTGCTCTCTTTTTTAATTAAAATTGATCTGATACTTTTCCATGAATGAATGATTGTGGTCTGGGATGAATGGTTATGGTCTGGGTAGGAAGAAACAGAGAGAAGAGAAGGAAGGAGGGAGAAGTAAAGAAGATGAAAGAAAGAAATTGACAGTTTCGGGAGATCTGTCAAATTTGACAGAGAGAACTGGAATGTCAAATCCAAGTCGGATTTGACAAATCGGTTAAAGGATTTTTCTCTTTCATTTCTTACCGTTAAAGCTCCACCATGTCAAATGACCAATCCATTGGAGATGGTCTAAGTGGGCGGACGACAAAAGAGTCATTACCTAATAAATTTATAAAAAATTATATTTCAACATACACATATTAATATCAGTTTCTGGCTAGCAGGTTTGAGAGGACTTTGGGAACGTGAGCTTATGGGGAAGGATTAGTCTAGTTTTGCTAGAATACCCTCGTAGATCTTGGTCCGAATATCGAATAGGTGGATGTGTTACTAACTTGTATAACGTAACTGAGGTGACTTGCTACTTCACACCCGATTAAAAAAAAAAAAAAACAAACATATACATATACATATACTAAAAGCCAGATAAACATCTAGATCCTTGACGTGTGTGTAAAATAGTCTGCAATAAATGATGGCGGTTTTGAGATAATAATTTTAGGTCAGATTGGGATAAAACTTTTTCTTTGTTGCAATAAATGTACTCACAAGTTTTCGAGCTTAAAGAAATGTGTTTTATAAATGTTGCATGCATTGGATTTTTATAAAAGAATAAATGTGGGAAAGTATAAATTCCTTTTGTTTTACAATTAATTATTTTTGTCCACTCACGCTAACATTTTTATCTACTTTCCCCTGGGCCCTTCTTTTTCAAATGTCCAGTCTGTAGAGTAGCTGGTTCGGCATAATAGTATTCGAGGCATAGCATCTGTTGCTGTTGTTTTTTATATTGTAGGTTATTTATTGAACCTACTTGTATCTTGAATTCTTTTCCCCCTTTAGATTGCTCTAATAACCTGTGGGACAAATGTTGTAAAGTTTGAGAGTTGCACTTGTGCATTTGGTTTATGTTGTATGGTTCGTATTTCAGTTGTTAATTGTCGAGTTGTAGTGATTTGGGGAGCAGGGCGGCTCCAGAAGAATAAGGATGGCATATTAAAAGTGTGAATGTATTTTTACAGGTTTTGGGTAGTCAATTTTAGGGGTGACTCTGCCGAATTTTTTATAGAGTTATTCCTAAGGTGGGCCCGATAGGGCCACATCGGATTTCAGGATGAAATTCGGGGAAGGTCCTATCACGGTTCGCTCAAAAAATCATGTTGGCCACGTGTCACTCGACTGAGGTCTTCTTAGCTTACACATGTGCTTTTGGCTTGGTGACATGTGCGCGGGCATGCCAACTCGCAGCTGGAAGGCCAAGCGAGGTTTTGATCTAGGTTATTGAGTTTGCGCTAACCTGACTTCTGATCAGTTGATTGTGGGCCGATGAAGGATCAATCTCAGCCATGGGGTTCTCTCTGCCTTGGGTGCAAGGTGTCACGCCTCGATTTTTAAATAACATTTAAAATCAATATAATACTAGAATTATACATGCGTGATGGTTCAGCCATCAATACAAAATACCTGGAAAACTTTTTTCTTTTCAACCAAGTACATATCAATGCCCTGAACCCACTATGTCAATACAAACCCGCTCCATAGAGTCATATATTACATAAGTTTACGAATTAAGTTGCCACCACAAAATAAAACGTAAATGCTCCTCGGAGCTTACTACACAACGGAAGTCTTATAAGCGGTAAAGTCACAAAATTGGCTTCCTATCATAAAGCTGCAAACACGCTATCTCAGCTTCCGCCACGATTGTCCTGACAAGTAGGATTTACCCCTACACCATTGAATAGTGCACCGGATTGTCACACAACATATCTGGTAAGCTTATGAAAGGTTGTATGAGTAACTCAAAAACAACTCACACCAACCACAAGAAAACCACCATTTTGTTCAAGTAAATCCAGAATATGTGTCTGGCCCAAACTCGAGGTTACTTGCTCTAGTTGAAATAGGGTTTGTATTAGAGATATTCACGGAAAATCTTAGGAGATATCCAATCAATGTGCGATTATGTTCCATGTACAACTCTATCTCTATGCTTGTAATCCTCTATATAAAGAGGCCCCTATTATCAATGAAAGTACGACTCAATTCTCTCCCAATTCAGTTTTCCTTAAACACGTTATCAGCACGAAGCCCTAACCCTGAAACAAATAGCCAAACCCTGATTCAAGAATCTAAAAACCTTGAATCCGAATACAAAACCTTGAAGCCTTTTCTACCTCCACCTCACACCTTGAAGAACTCGATCCCAGGAGTCCAGAACCGGCTAGAAACATACCCAACCGGCCACCGAAAGCTCCATACAACTCGCAGCAAATATTCCTCCTGTTCACCATCTTCCGGACCTCCAATTTCCACCAAATTTTGGTAGCAGAAGCCTCTCAAGCTAAAGATTCAGGAACCGGAAGAAAAAGCAAAAAAACAGGTAAGTTGGTGAACCAGTCGACTAAATCTTCTACAGAAAACCGGCAGAAAAGAAAAGAAAAGCAAAAAAAAAAAAAAGAGGAAAAGAAGGAAGCCCAAAAGCCCTGAAGCCTAGAGGCCCACTGACAAGGCCCACTGCCATGTCAGTTTCCAGGACCCACTGCCACGTCAGCATCAGACCCCACTGCTACGTCAGCACCCAGGGACCCACTGCCACGTCAGCATCAGACCTCACTGCCACGTCAGCACCCAGGGACCCACTGCCACATCAGCACGGACCCCACTGCCACGTCAGTGACGGTCAACGTCTATTGACCGATTCCGGTCAACTTTTCCGATGACTTTTTCCTGCCAATTTTTCTGCCAAATTTTCCGGCCACCTGTTTCGAGGTTTTTTTTTTTTTTTTTTTTTTCCTAAAAGTTCCCTTTTTTTAGAGTTTTTAAATTCAATTTCTCTTCTTTTTATCGGGGACTTGCAACCTCCCTTTTTCTACCCCCTTTTTTCATCATAGGGGAGACTAAATTAAGCCGAACTGTAGGAGTTCGTGCTCACTCCAAACTTAGAACTTGTTGAAATCTCCAAACTTAGAGTTTGTAGAGAATTTATGATCGACCACTTACGTCATTGTTTCGATCTAATCCAATACCTCTTGGAATTTAATTTCTTGGAAGCGATTATGCTCAGAAATTCCTAATTTCTTGTAAGCGATTACGCTCAGGAATTTTATATGCTTTTGTGGTAGCCTTTTACGCTGCGAAACTAACCTTTTTTCTTGTTCTTTTTCAGGATGAGTAACCTGAACAAATTGGACTTTGCTCCATTGGGAACAACTGGCTCTGGATATCACAGGTGGGTTCGTGATGTCTGCCAGCATCTCAAGGCCGAAGGAATCCTGGATATGATTCTCGAGCCTAGCCAGGACGTGTTAACTGTTGAGCAAGCTCAAGCTTTGGAAGCAAATAGAGCAGCCTTAGAGGCAAATAAGGCTAAAGCCATCATCC
Organism: Rosa chinensis; assembly: GCF_002994745.2. Taxonomy (NCBI): domain Eukaryota; kingdom Viridiplantae; phylum Streptophyta; class Magnoliopsida; order Rosales; family Rosaceae; genus Rosa; species Rosa chinensis. The sequence goes on along the minus strand of NC_037091.1, from coordinate 22,347,001 downwards.
TAATGACTCGTCATATGGATGATTCGCTCCAGTACGAGTGTATGAATGAAGAAGACCCCAGAAGGTTGTGGGTTTCACTCGAAGAAAGATTTGGCAACGTCCGTGACTCCTTGCTTCTTGACCTAAAAGTCAGATGGCATAGCCTCCGCTTATGTGATTTCAAGTCAGTTCTTGACTACAACTCGGAAGCAGTTCGCATTAAATCCTTAATGGAATTTTGTGGTATTGAGATCACAGATGCAATGTTGATTGAGAAGACTTTCTCTACCTTCCCCGTCTCTGCATTGATGGTTGCTAAGAACTATCGAATCGATGTTGTTGCAGGACGGATCACAAGGTTTCATGAGCTCATTAGAGCTATAAATGTCGCTGAAAAGCATGACAACATCCTTGTGAAGAACTATAATTCAAGATCCGTGGAAATAGAGAATATTCCGAAATCCAATTATAGTCGCACCCCTAAGAGAAGGTGCCAAGAGCGAAACCCTAATCTTAGGGATACATTTGGACGTTCTGGTCCATATAATCGCTCTACTTGGGAAAGTAACGGCCAAAATAGGCGAACACGGAACTGAAGAGGTCAACGTGGAAAGAGAGAGGGAGGCAACGCCTCTGACCATGTTGGTGGCGCCACCAACACTAAGAGCCATCTAAATGACGCTTTCAAAGCGCCTCAATCAATGGAGTTCGAGCAAAGAGATGTATGTTCTCGATGTGGAGTGTCTGATCATTAGGCACACATTTGTAGAGCTCGTGAAGAACTAGTCACCGCCTACAAAGCATATTGTGAAGCAAGAGAAGCTCACTATGTGGAACAAGAAGATCAAGAAGATGATCTAGAATGAAGGGTTAAAGACTACAAATCTGGCTGAGATCAATTGATTGACAATTCTATTTAAGTCTTTATTTTTCCAAGAGATGTAATAGGCAATTGTCATATACTTTGTAGTAAATGCCAATGGCTTAGTCTTTCTTCAAAGTAGGCTCACCCAAAGTAAGTGTGATGTCTAGGAAGGTTCTGAGATTAGTTGTACTTAAGCGAGCCTTGCTCCACCGACATCTCTTTATTCACCTGGTCACATTTATTTTGGAATTACCGAAATAAGTTAGACAACTACCATTGTTTTGCATTAGGTAGCATTTTGGATTAGATTTTCTTTGGTTAAAGAGACAATGATGTAACTCCGTTAGCCTATGAATAAAATTTTGAGTTCTTTTCATTATGACTCAATTTTGATTCTGAGCATATTACTTTTGTGACTACGATGGCTGGGTCATCAATATTAATTCAAGGACAGGGAATAGCCTAAGTTCCCTCTGCCAAATGGCACCTTGATTACTGTCACAAAAACTCTCTACGATCTTAGGGCAAATCGTACCCTATGAATAGCCAACGGATTCCATGCGAAAACGCATGTAGAGAACGGAAATGAGTTCCTTTGCAATACCTCTAATGATTAAGAACAAAGGCGCATCTTAGAGAAGTTTATGTGTCTCTCTAGTGGACTCTATGTCACTATTCGAGCTATTAAATCCAATAAAGTTATGAGAGAAGATCTCTTGGATTTAAACACATATTGGCTTTGTCACGACAGGATAGGTCATCTTAGTCATGATATTATGATGCATCTACTAAAGACTTCACATGGACATCCTTTCTCTCGAGCGACATAAAGCATGAATCAAAAGTTGTTTCCTGGACTAAGTGTGACCGACACTGCTGCCTAGCGCACCGCCTCCATCCACCACCAGCGTAGGGCTAGCGCAGTCCCTATCCATAATGCCATGGATGGCGTCCATCATGGTGATGGCGCCCCAGGTGATGCTGCAATCACCAACTTGCTTCAAAATAGAGTTTTAGACGCTCAGGCCTAACCAAAATTCTCATTGGTTGCTTCTAAAGCCTGTCACTCGTTTTACAAAGGCCATTCCTTAGGGAAATTAGGACTGAGACCGTCCTATGCAAAGGATATGAAAATACTCATTATGTTTTTACATAGAATCCATGGGGATTCTGTGGACTAGTTCAACCAACTTGCAGACGCTTAAATATTTCATGATGTTGGTTGACAAGCAAACACGCTGGTCACGTGTTGTGCCATTGTCCACCTATAAATGCTGCTTATGCTCCACTCCTAGCACATATCATATGACAACGGGCTCACTCCCCAGATTAACCTATTCAGTCAATTTGATTTGACTATGCTAGAGAGTTTACATCGAAAGACTTTCGATGGATATTGCAATGGGATTGATGTTAGACATCATATTCCCATGTACACACCCAAATGGTCTTGCGAAAACGACTACGATGGTAGTCCGGACATTGGTAATGCACACCAATCTCCTTATATCCGCTTGGGGTGATGTAATATCACATGCAGCTATGCTAATTCATCTACGACCCACCACCACTCAATGTACCTCTGCGTTATAGCTAGTGACTGGGTACAAGTATCGTACTTACGCATATTTGAGTGAGCCATTTATGTGCCAATTGCGCCGCAACAGCACTCTATGATAGGTCTGTACAAACGAATGGGCAACTACGTTGGATTTGAGACTCCAACAATCGTCCGGCACTTAATGCCCTTGTAAGGCAATCTCCTTACCTCTAGATTTGGGGGTTGTCACTTTGATGAGATAGTCTTCCGTTCGTTAGGGGGAGATAAGAACATGGATGTTCAACAGGAACGACAGGAATTGTCGTGGCCTATCCCCACTATGTCTCATCTCAATCCCTACTAAAGTGATGAGATCACACAAATATGCTGCAAACATGCCTGCAAGGAAGGACGTCCCTACGAGAGGTAGTAGCACCACCCTACACGGAGGTAGGCATGGCACCAACGCCAATGAGAGTGGCACTTTGGTGTTACAGGTCATGGCCCCAGCGAGGATGCGTGGGAGGCCCGTGGGTTCGAATGACACTTTGGCACATTCTAATCATTTGATCATCAAGACTCAAAATCCGTCTCATGAGAATCTTCCGGGTTGGGTTATTGTTGGGGGACGCCTCAACATTAGAACCCTATTCCTGAGAATATAGAGCTCTATGAAAATTACACTAGTGTACATGAGACGTGGGATAGAAACTCTATCATAATTGTTGATGTAGTTGCACATTTCGTTGCGCATGAGTTTGTTGAGTCTGATGATATCGAACCACGCTTCGTTGATGAATGAATGCCAACGTAGAGAGATTTGGCCTAAATGGAAAGATGCGATCCAGGTTAAGATAGATTCTCTAACGAAGAGGAAGGTTTCGAGCTAGTGATGCCAACACCTTCTAACATAAAACCTATTGACTAATGGGTCTTCGTTAGAAAGCGTGATGAGAAAAAGAGATGACAATCTCCCCTTATGGCACAAGGCTTCTCACAAAACGCCCTGGAATCGACTACGATAAGACATATTCTCTCATAATGGATGTCATTGCACTCTACTACCCTGTCAGTTTAGTAGTTTCCGAATAACTGATCATGCAGCTTACAAATGTTGTCACTACGTATCTCTATAGGGATCTAGATACGGATTATACATGAAGGTTCATGGTGAACTTCATTTACCCAAGTCAAGTGGCTCTAGACCACGGAGCGAGTTTGCAATAAGTTTGAAATGCTCACTAAGATGACTACTTGATTGGGAAGGGATATGCCCACGCATTTTGATAACAAGTTTTGGATTCTATCGCGGTTCATGTTGGACATGATCTTCATTAGAAGCCCTTAAAGAGTTAAGGGAAACCGCTGAACACTTGAAATCCGATTTTGAGATGAAGGATTATGCACTACAAGAAATCTAGGCTTTTACCCCCTAAAATTTACGGCGTGCATATTATGCTCGCCGTAAAAGACTCCTCTCTGTTAGCCTTTTACAGTGTGCTCCAAATGAGCGCCGTAAAAGACTCCTCTTTTTTAGTCTTTTATGGCGTGCTTTGAATACGCGCCGGAAAAAATTTTCTAGTTGGTCTTTCACGGCATGCTTTTAATATGTGCCAATGCACGCCGTAAAAGACTTTTTCTAGTTGGTCTTTCACGGCATGCTTTTAATACGTGCCAAAGCACGCCGTAACAAGACTTTTCTAGTTGGTCTTTCACGGCATGCGTTTAGAGTGTGCCGTAAATAAGTGCCCCACATATTTTGAGAACCCGCCTATTTCGGCTAAAATTCTAATCTCCCACCCAATCGACCTCTTACTAATAAACCCAATCTTCACAAAACAAACGCCAGACCCAAACCCTGACATTATAAGCCATCCCTTCCTCTCTCATCTCTCTCCCCTTTCTTTTCTTAATCCTTGTTCAAACTTCAAACTAATCCAATCATCCAGTTATCTGGGCGAATACCTCTCTCTCATCTCTCTCAAATTGAATTGGGGTTTCTTTCAGATCTGAGGTGAATCGACAAGAAAATCTGATTTTGCGTTTGGCTCCAAACTAATTTGGGTTTCTCATCTCACCTACTTGGATTCCGCCGAAGTGGACATAGCCTTGCAGCGATGGTCATACATGGTAACCCTTTATTCTGCGTCATTTAGTTCAGCGATTTCTAGAGTTTCTCTAGTTTTCCAAGGACGCTCTGGTTTACAATGAAAAGAAACGGCAATTCTAAAGCAGAGCGATGGCGGCGGCGGAAGGAAGAGGAAGGATGTGAGCTCCGAGGACGAGTCTTTTAAGATGGTTTCTACTAGTAGTGCTAATGGCTTGGTTCGTTTTTTCAACTTTTTTTGAAGTTAAATTTTGGTGCTCTTTTGGTTGTGGGTTTAAGTTTTTAAGTGTGGGTTTGTGAGGAAGTAATGAACTTTGAAGTGAAATGATAAGAAAGTAATGAACTTTGAGGAGAAACGAATCAACTTTAAGTTGTGGGTGTTTATGTTTTAGCTTAATTTAGTGAACTCTTTATAAACAAGTTGTTGAGTTAGTAGCTGCATGTGTAATTGTGTGTGAGGTGAAGTGAGTTAAGCTTATGAGAGTAATTATGAGATATAAGAGTAGTGGTGAATTGGTTTCAGCTAATGGCTGTGTTTATGTTGCTTACTTGAATGTTAATTTTTGTGTTGATGTTTTTGAACAGAAAGATTCAAGTGGGAAACGGATGGAGTTAGAGGGATCTAGAAACGAAAACGGCAATTCTAAAGCAGAAGTTGAAACAAGTTCAGGGGCTGATGACAAGCCAGAGGAACAAAGTACTAAACCTTCTTAGCCACCTAAGCAAGATTATATCCATGTGAGGGCGAAAAGGGGCCAAGCTACCTATAGCCACAGTCTCGCAGAGAGAAAGTAATGCACTTTTAGTCCTCTTGAGTTTGCAAAAATATTATCTAGAACATCAAACGAGATTTTGACGATTTAGTATGATTTATTCACTCTACCATGCCCATTTTGGCAGGCAAGGAGAGAAAAGATCAGCCAGAGGATGAAAATTCTTCAGGATTTGGTTCCTGGATGTAATAAGGTATTTATGTTATCTCTACTTGGTTTTAGGTCAGTCAAATTACTTAGCACATGTAGGTAGTATTTCCTACAAAATGAAGTATAGGGAATTGAAGATGAATTTGGTATCTTTGGTACTACTTCTAATTACTAGACAACTCTAAAAACATCTCAGTAAATTATCTAGGGCTCTGTATTATGAGTTTAATCTTGTTTCACTTAGTATATTTCCTTACATATCCTGGTGTACTTTTTTTCTGAGAAGGTTATTGGGAAAGCACTTGTTCTTGATGAGATTATTAATTACATCCAGTCACTACAGCACCAAGTCGAGGTATCTATCCCCATCAGGCTCTGTCTATTGCTAACTGGTACATGGTTTTGCTTTAAACTGTTAAACCTGAATCTCTCTGTTAATTTGGATTCTTTAGTTCCTTTCATTGAACATTGAAGCAGTCAATTCAAGGGTGAACATGAATCCCGCCATTGAAGCGTTTCCTTCAAAAGATGTAAGTCTACTGCACCTTAATACTTACATAGAGGCCACTGACTTGTGAAGTTTGAAACCATTTTCTGCCTGGAAATCTAGATCATCACCATGTTGGTTCGCACTATAATTCTCAGAAATGCTTTCCTTTCTATTATCACCTTGGCATTTACCCATCTCTATAGACTCGAACCTTCTAGTCTTATTTGGTGGACGTGACATGTTGAGTAATCTTGTTACTGTGAATATTTTTACGTTCTATATGCTGTAAAATTTTCTTACCTTAAAGGTGTTTTTTCCTGGTGCACAACAATTTGATGCAGCTGCGTTGTTATTTGGACCACACACACCAAGGGAGTATGTGCAGGGCTCGCAAGCCAAATGGCTGCATATGCAGGTTGGTGGTTGTCTTGATTTTGTTTCATAGAGTGTCATTATTTGCCTTACTATATGATGACTTCATGTAAAATTCAAGTGCAGTAATCAGATTTATGTTAAGGACCAATAGCATTAGATCATATCTAGATGGCTCATGTTGATGTGAATATGTGGTACACACTTGTTTAGTTTTACACAATTAAGTATATCATGCTCATTAGGTAGATGTGATTTTATGTATAGCAAATCCTCTGAACCTAGTTGCCTCTGAATGTTATTATCTCTTTAAGCTGTTTTTTCACCTCTAATATGAAGTTTCTCCAATACCATGTTTTGCTGTTTTACTTAATAAGCAATTCAGATGAGTATTTAGATAAATCTGTCTATTTCTACATAATCTAAATAGCTACATTGACTGAGTGGTGAAACTAATGATTCTTTGGTGGAAAGAAGAGGGAATAAGATAGTTTTCTTCTTGAATTTCTTATTTTTGTGAGTAATCTTTCACAAATGCATGTAGGTTGTTGATCCTCTCGAAAAGGCTGCACTTAAAGGAATAGATTGGAGCTTTAAATCTGATGTGAAGGCCATGCCAAAAAAGTAAGCCGGAAACTCCTCCCCTTAACATTTAATAGCATAATTCAATGCATAGAGAGCTCTCTCATTATCTTTGTTCTTTTAATGCTTAGTTTATGAATTGATTTTCTTGGTGTAAATTCACCTAAGCAATGATTTTGAGAGATAAAATTGTGGCTTATAGTTTGGTGCTTCTAATATGAATGTGTAAATTCTAAACTATAGAGGGCCTGTTTTTGGTTTTTCACTTAAACTTCAATATTTGTATGTTTGTAGGCTGAGGATACAACAGAGTATTAAAAGCGCAGAGCTCAGGATGTTAACTGATGAGCAAGAAAATGAACTTCCGAACTTCACACCATTCATTCCATTGATGTCTCCCTGGGTGAGTTTCCTCTCTGAACTATTCTGTTTCTATTTTGATGATGCCCGAACTCTGTTATTAGTATTTAACTTGATGCTTAAAACTTTAAGAGTATATACAATGATATGTAATTAGAGAACGATGATTTTTCTATAATGCTTCATTTGGCAACTGATGATCTTTTGTACCAATGGTTCTTATGTTGCTTTTTAAAGTTCGGTACTGATTATGAAAAGAACAATTTCAAAAGTATTAAGTAAAAAGTGAAGCAATATAACAAATATTAAGCTAATGATGTCAATAATAATGTCTTTTCCAGTTTCATTGACTGACTTGCTTTCCTGTCAAGTTGTAGTGAAGTTGATCCCATAGTAGCATCCTTCTCCGCAGGAGTAGTTGGTCTGATCTCAGCACTGATGATGGTTGAAATAATAAGCAAAGCACTGCAGTAGCATCAGAGATGTAAATATTGTCTTGGAACTGGTATAACCTTTATGTTCTCAATCCTTTTGAACTTCGGCCAGTTTATGAATCAAAGTAACAATATATACTCACTTTCAGTTTTAACTAGAAAAATAAATAAATAGAAATAAACTTTTTCTCCAATGTAAATCTGATTTGACAACACCATAGGAATATTAATCATTTCCATATTCTCATTGCTTCTGCATAAATAGGTCTCCTCTAGAAAAGCAGCAAAATGGAATTAGTACTACATATATATGTTTTCTAATAAAGCAATTGTCCAATAGGATTAGGTTAGAGTCAAATCAAACCTAGATATTATTTATTCTTTTATTAAGTGAACTTTGGTGTTTGCAGCTTATGGCTCATCTTCTGATGCAATGACTATAATCCAACAAAGATCTCCTGTTGTTAAGGTACATTAGAGCGTTTTACTGTACATTAAAACTGTTTTGCTTTCCTATAGTAGTGCTCTACTTTTGAATGTTTTGAGGGGATCACATTAATTCTATCATTAAAATGATAATTCTAAGCAGGGGATGATGATTGAATTTGCTAAGAACTCAGTTGATTATGTTACTACCAGTGCCCAGCGGAAAGAAGCATGTTATTGTGTTTTCAACCTTAAACTTTCAGGGGTACGTGGCAGAGAATTAATGTAGCTCCTTTGTGCTCTATAGCTTTACATGACTTCTTCTGTTAGTAAATATGCAAAGCATTCTTTTTTAATATAAGTCGATACTTACTTGCAAAGAGTTACATTCTTTTGTAATGTGTCAAATGACAAATTTCTCAGTTATTGATTTTAGCTTACGATTGTGATCATTACTACAAATTTGAGAAAAGAAAAACCCGCAGCATCGCGCGGGAGTACTATCTAGTATATATGATATGAGGGTAATATGAATATGACATTTGAGCAAAATAATTTTTTTGTTTCTTTGAAAAGACCTCATTTACGGCGCCCAGAGTGCGCCTTAAATTGGAATTCAGTTACTCTTTTACGGCGTGCAGGCGTATGCCTTAAATAGGAGGTCTTTTACGGCGTGCAATGTGGGCCGTAAATGACCTCAGTCACATTTGTGGAACCACTTTTATGGCGCGTTACTTGTACAGCACACATGGTGGGCTGTAAAAGACCAGTTTTGGTGTAGTGATGGGAGAACACGATTATGTCTCGGTTTGGAACTTGAGCATCGTGTCAATAGATGCTTAGGCATTTTGACAAGGTCAAACCTTCAAGCACCCCCATGATCATCCTTAGTCTTGATCTTGAAAAGGATCATCTTCGTCTGAAGGATGATGATGAAGATGTGCCTTACTTGAGTACAATAGGTTCATTATTGTACTTAGCTCAATGTACAGGACTGGACATCTCATTTGCCATGAACTTGTTAGCTAGATATAGCTCTGCGCCAATGCGACGCCATTGGATTGGTGTAAAAGATATCTTTTTGATACTTGAGATGTATGATTGATATGGGCTTGTTCTATCCCTACAAAGAGATGATGGATTCAGACCCATCACACACCAGGAACGCCGCCAACACTGGCCTGCGTCCACTATCCCCATCCCAAAACGACATGTCTTTTGGAAGGTTTTGCTGATGTTGGGTATCTCTCTAACCCATACAAATGTCATTCCCAAAATGGTTAAGTGTTCAACATGAGTAAAGATCGTGATATCTTGTAAGTCTACATAATAGACCCTAGTCACTATATCTTCGAACAATGCAGAGATTATTACTCTTCACGAAGAGGTTCGTGAATGTATTTGGATTGGATCCATAATTACGCATGTTCGAAACAATTGTGGTTTGAAGTCTACCACAGATGAGCCTACGAGCATATAGGATAATGCTGCTTGTTTTGAAGCAAGGCTACATCAAAAGAGACCACACTAAGTATAATCAGCAACAACAAACTCTCCTCAAGATCAAAGTGAACTAGGTTCAATCTGAGGACAGTGCGGCAGGCTTGCTCACTAAGTCATTGCCTAAATTCCACTTTAGAGAAACATGTTGGTAGCATCGTTTGCGGATCCAAACTCCAATGACTGTAATTGTCAGGGGGAGATGCAGACATCAGGGGGAGATGTCTATATGTATGGTCTCGAAACGTGAAGGGTATGTTGTGCTCTTTTCCCCCTTCGACCGAGGTTATTTTTGTCCCACTGGGTTTTTGTTACTCGGCAAGGTTTTTAATGAGGCAACGAGAGGAGCACCACGTTTGGGTGACACAAAAGGGAGTGTTCAAGTAAATCCAGAATATGTGTCTGGCCCAAACTCGAGGTTACTTGCTCTAGTTAAAATATGGTTTATATTAGAGATATTCTCGGAGAATCTTAGGAGATATCCAATCAATGTACGATTATGTTTCCAAGTACAACTCTATCTCTATGCTTGTAATCCTCTATATAAAGAGACCCTTATTATCAATGAAAGTACGACTCAATTATCTCCCAATTCAGTTTTCCTAAAACACATTTCAATTTAATGAAAACAACCCATGCATTAATTCCTTTCCTCAAAGGAGATGGATATGTCACTTTATTTGTGACAAAAATCATACAATTTGATCACACAACAAAATGAATATGAAACCCAAAGTCCCCCATTGACAATAAAAGAAAGAATACTCTCGAGACTCTCTTTCAAACTCGTACTTATGAGTCCCAAGTAATCTCAACTATTACCTCCATAAGATACAATTAAAAACCCTGGCAGACAGACTAGAGCTCTAACTGTTAGTAACCACTAATTCGGCCAAGGTGTGGTTCTCGATAACATGCCATGGTCAAATTCGTGACCCCCGATCCTCAACCCTCAAGTCTTTGGATCCCCAGTATAAATACCAAAACATTATGCAAGTAGCACTGGACCCAAAATGTTACCCGAATCTACAATAAAAGGTTCCCCGTAATTGATCCCTATCAATTACACCCGGTACAAAGACTAAAACATTAAGCAAGTCACAATGGACCCAAAATGTTATCTGAATCTACAATAAAAGATTCCCCGTAATTGTTTCCTATCAATTACTCCCGGTACAAGGACCTAATATTTAAATAAGTCACCCAAGACCTAAAAATGTTTCCCAAAACTCAACACTTTTCAAAACAATAGAAAACAACATTTTCCACAATATATTGTTTCTCGAAAAGTCTACCCGAAAACAATAATATGAACTCTATCACAGATATTGTTTTCAATATAACAAAACCACCAACATATATATATTTCATGTAAATAAATATATATATATATATATATAGGACTAAATACTGTTTAGTCCTTGAACTTTTGCCCAAAAAACACTTTAGTCCCTGGCCTTTTAATTTCACACGTTTAGTCCTTGTACTTCAAAATTTCGAACCAATAGGTCCTTGCCGTTACTCTCCGTCCAAATATTCTGTTAAAACGCTGACGTGGCAGTCTCTCCGCGATAAAATGACTATTATACCCTCACATTATTTTTTTAATTAATTAATTAATTCTTTCCTTTTGTTTATCTCTTCTCTCTTTTTTTTCTTTTTTTTTTCGGGGAAATAGGCAAATTTCTCTCTCTTCTTCCCGATCTTCACCAAGGGCCTCTCTTTCTCTCTTCTCTCTCTCTCACACTGTTCTCTACAACCAATATTACCCCAAGTTGGGTTCCTCTTCTGCGGCGCCATCACCGTCGCTCAACCCTCGGCGATGCTCGCCCTCCCCTAGCTCGAGCCTCATGGCCAGCGATTTCTCTCGCTATCTCCCCCCCCCCCCCCATCACCGTCGCTCAACCCTCGGCGGTGCTCGCCCTCCCCTAGCTCGAGCCTCATGGCCAGCGATTTCTCTCGCTATCTCTCCCCCCCCCCCCCCCCAAATACTCAAATCTGAAAAACTCAAAACCTCCTCTCCCTGCTTCTGCAAAATCAAGCTCACCAACTTCCCCCACCAGTTCTCCGCCGTCCCTCTCATCATCGACCCCGATGCTGCCGCCGTCTCTCAGACCACCACAACCAACGACGCCGCCCACTCCCACTCCCTCAATGCCTGCTTCAACCTCACCAAACCCCAAATCAGAAACCCTAGCCTCTCCATCTCGATCTACAAATCGAAGCAGCTGACGTCACCGTGGGAATCGGAGGCGACATCTAAGAAGAAGTTGTCGTCAGAGCTGCCCGAATCGATGGGATATGCGAAGGATTTGGGTTGTGATGGGTGCACCAGTGGGTGAGTCGGGTCGGGTTGGTTTGGTGGCTCTGGGTCTAGGTAGGTGAGGCGTCGACGACCGAGACGATGGCTTTGCCGCTGAAGCCATGGGCAATTTACATCTGGGCTTGGAAATGCAGAGCAATTTGAAGTTAAGATTCCGGTGATGGAGGAGTAGGAGTGGAGCATGGTGACGAGTGATGGAGGAGAGACAGAAAGGAGGAAAAGAAGGGTACTGTGGTGATTGAGAGAAGGGTTTGGTAAGAGAAGGGTACTGTGGTGATTGAGAGAAGGGTTTGGCAGCATGGTGACTAGTGATGGAGGAAGAGAGAGAGGAGGAAGATGTCGACCGTAACACAAAAAGAAAGAAAGAATAAATTATAAACAAAAAACAAAAATAAAAAAAATAAAAAAAAGAGAAAAGAATTAATTAATTAATTAATTAAAAAAATGATGTGAGGGTATAATAGTCATTTTATCGCGGAGAGACTGCCACTTCAGCGCTTTAACGGAATATTTGGACGGAGAGTAACGGCAAGGATCTATTGGTTCGAAATTTTGAAGTACAAGGACTAAACGTGTGAAATTAAAAGGCCAGGGACTGAAGTGTTTTTAGGGCAAAAGTTCAAGGACTAAACAGTATTTAGTCCATATATATATATATATGTATATATATACATAGTCATTTGCTCAGGAATATCACTAATACCAACTATAGTTTGCAGTTAAATAAATAACTCCGAAAACGATAAGGTAAACCCGTTAGTAAATGAACATTGTGAGATTACTCACCTTGAAATTCCCACTGCATCTTCACTTCATTAAATTACTTACAGAACGCACTCTGTCAAGCACCTAAGGAAAGTGCAGCCTTGATTCAGTACACGAATCACAAATGATTAAAGTTCGAATCCCCAAATCGAACTACAACCCAAAAGTAAAGCCAATTGAGGCGAAACGTCATCCGAGACCACCCAAAGTCTTCAAAACACTCCTACAATTGATATGTCCAAACTACAAGTCGATCGAATGGTCGGATCCTCACATATTGAAAACTGTACATACATGTGCATTTGCAAGCATAATTAGCTATAATGAGCCACGCTCATTGTACCGCCAGGGGTACCAACGCCCACCATATGAGTGACTGGCGTAAAGACAGCTAGCCGGGTTACCGCTTGAGCCCCGGATCAACCCCAAAGCACCGCCGACGCGCCACCACGCGCCGTGTCAAGTTAGCATCAGAAGCTACTGAAACTGGGAACTGAAGCACATCAGTCCCACATCGAAAACAAGGGGAAGATCATCCTCTTCCTCACCTATAAAAGGTCCTCTCCTCTCTCCTCATTAATTACGCATTTACTACTCATTATTGTTATGCTGCCTATATGCATTGACTGACTCAGGCATCGGAGAGTTGAAGACCGCCCAACGCGGTCTCCCTCTAACGCCTTGTCTTGTGTTTGACAGCTAGCAGTAATCCTCAGAGCGGCAGAGTAGCGGTCCGCCTGCCGGACCAGCGTTAGACCAAGGTTTGGCTACCGCCAGACTTTTTGAGCATTAACATTGGCGCCGTCTATGGGAAACCTTGAACAAAAAGTCATCCCATCACAATTACCATGACTAACGGTAGCGGGGGAAATGTCGAGGAGCAGGCAGACCAGTCCGCCGTTCCCCAACCCGCCCACCCAGCGGTAAGCATCAACCGTGCACTATTCAGCACCCCGGTCAACCCTGGCGGTGAAACAAATCCAAGCAGCAGCCGCCCCCCAGGTCAGGACCTCACCGCCTTGTATGAGCTGGCGCTGGCGGACCTCCACAAAGCAAACAGAGAGCGCGAGCAGGAACGCAAGGAAAAGGCTGAGGCCCAAGAGCAGGTGACCACGCTGATGACACGTTTCGATGAGCTAAAGCGGGCGCTGGACGCAAACGCCAACCCAGCACGAAGTGAGCAGTCACACAGCACCAGACACAGCCGGCCTACCGCTGGTATAGGACCCATTGTGCAAATGCAGGTACCACTAAACCCACCTGAGCTGGCAGGAATAGGACCACCCCTGTCCCCCAACTGTTGGAGCAGGAGGCGGAGTCATCGCTGCGCACCCACCCCTCGAGGACTAGAGCAAGGACTGAGGGCAATCTACCCATTCCCGGGCGAGGGTCAGTTCCGCGGAGCGCCCGAGCAGGCCCCGCTGGCAACGCAACCGCCCAAATTTTGGAGAGGATGCAGCAGTTAGAACAGAGGCTAATTCTGGCGGAGGCAGGCACCCCGGCGCCAGCCCCAAACCCACTCTTCGCGTCCAGGCCAGGACCATTCACCGCTACAATTTTGCAAGCCATCAGACCAGCGTTTGCAAAGACCCCAAAAATGTCACATTATAGCGGTAAGACCGATCCCTTCGTCCACATGGACACGTTCAAGAAGGTCACCAACAACAAGGGATTTGATGACGCCACCCTGTGCCACTTGTTCAGCGAAACGCTGGATAGTGAGGCAATGAGTTGGTTTTTTGAGTGTCCGCCAGGGTCCATCGGCTCATTCCAGGCGTTATCTCATGCTTTCCTCTCTCGATTCATCTTGTTGTCCGCCGGTCATCACAACACGAGCCAGTTGTTTGGCGTCCGGCAGGGAGAGGACGAATCATTGAAGGCATTCGTCACAAGATGGCGGGCGGCAGCATCTCAGTGCCGCGATCTCGACAAAACAATGGCTTCGGCGGCTTTCAAGCAGGGACTCCTCAAGGGACCATTCCTCTATCACCTCAACTACAATCATCCAAACGCGGTGTATGATCACCTTATGAGTGAGGCGGTCATTCATGCCCAGGCAGAGTTTATCACATATGGAGAAACCCCACCGCCACCAGCAACACCAACAAAATCATCTCAACCCTCCTCCAGCCATCAGGAGACCGCCAGCAAGGCCCCCACTGCACCGCCAGCTGACAAGAAGAGGGAGTGGCAACAGGGCAGTTATCAAAGCAAGAGGCAGAAAGACAACCACTACAAGGGAAACCGCCCATCCCATGGGGACAATCGCAACAAGCAGACGGAGTCCTCTCAGCGGTATGTAGTATTCACGGTCCTCACAGCCTCGTACGAGGAAATTTACAATCAGTGCAAGGATCAGATACCACCGCCACCCTCACCGAAATTCCCCAAAAAGGGCAAGCCAAGAAACACCGGCATGTGGTGCAAGTACCACGAGGACAGCGGTCACAATACCAACAGTTGCAACGCTCTCAAAACGGCCATTGAGACCCTGTACCGTGACGGCAAGATGGATCAATTCAAGGTGCGCCAACCGCCACCTGTAATTGCCAACATTGAGCCACTGGGCCGCATCAACACCATCGATGGCGGGGCTCTAATCACCAACATGTCTCACAGGGCAAGAAAGCGTTACGCACGTGCCAATCACCCAAAGGAAGTCTGTAACATCCGCTACGAGAGATCCGCCAAACTCCCAAAGTCTGGTTGGGAGCCCATCACCTTCTCAGAGGAGGAGGAGCGCGGAGTACATCTACCCCACGACGACCCATTTCTGATCGATGCCATTCTCGACAGATGATCAGTGGGAAGAATCCTGGTGGATAGCGGATCTGCTGTCAATGTCATATTCAGCGGTTGTTACAACAACCTTAAGCGGAACAAGAAGCTACTACAAGACCATGAGCCATTGTTTAGCTTCTCCGGCGATATCACTCAACCGCTGGGTTCTGACTACATGCGGTTAACCATCGGCTCCAGTCCATGTATGGCGGAGGTACATATTGAATTTATAATTGTGGATTGTTTCAGTTCGTATAACGCCATCATAGGACGGCCGGCACTCAACAAGCTCAAATGCATCATCGCCGGATACATGCTTCTCATGAAGTTCCCCACACCCAACGGCACGGGCTGTGTCAAGGGAAGTCAGCAATTGGCAAGAGAGTGCTACTCAACCGCCATTGCGCGGTCAACCCGCCGCCACGAAATCCTAACGGTAGGAAATCAGGCACCGCCACCAGATATCTTCGAGGATCCTAGGGATGAGGAGAAGAAATATGTGAAGAAGGAACCGGTCAATCCAGAAACATCGTTGAAGGTCATCAGCATCTTCGACGAGCACCCAGAGCGGACAGTCCGCATAGGAGCTCAGCTAGACCCAGAGGTGGCGGCAGAACTCACTCAATTCCTACGGGACAACGCCGCCGTCTTCGCATGGTCATATGCAGACATGCCAGGTATCTCTCCTGAAATCATCACACACAAGCTAACCATCAAGCCATCCTTCTATCCTATCAAGCAGAAGCGAAGGGTCTTTGACGAGGAGAAATACCGCGCCATAGGAGAGGAGGTCGCCAAGCTCCAGGGCATGGGATTCATCCTCCAGGTAGTCTATCCCCAGTGGATCTCCAACCTGGTCATGGTCAAGAAGCCTAGCGGCAAGTGGCGGATGTGTGTCGACTTCAAAAATCTCAACAAGGCGTGCCCAAAGGACAGTTTCCCTCTACCACGCATTGATCAGCTGGTTGACGCAACAGCCGGGCATGAACTCCTCAGCATGATGGACGCTTTCTCCGGCTACAATCAGATCAAGATGCATCCCAGCGATCAGGAGTGTACCACCTTCACCACCGACAAAGGCCTGTACTGCTACAATGTTATGCCTTTCAGTTTGAAGAACGCCGGTGCAACTTATCAGCGGCTGATGAACGCTATGTTCACTGAACATTTGGGCAAGATAATCGAAGTCTACGTGGACGACATGTTGGTCAAAAGTATAAAGGCCAGCGGACATGTGGCAAACCTCAAGATCATAGTTACCATCCTCCTGGCCTATGGCATGCGCCTCAACCCAGAAAAATGCTTCTTTGGCGTCACCGCCAGCAAATTTCTGGGTTATATCGTCAGTGAACGAGGAATCGAGGCTAACCCGGACAAGGTACAGGCCATACTTGACCTGGCGGACCCTGAGTATAAGGTACATGTCCAGTGCCTCCAAGGCAAGTTAACCGCCCTTTCTCGATTCATCTCCAGGCTCACTGACAGGTGTGCCCCATTTTTCAAACTCCTCAAAACGACTCACAAGAAAGTCATCAACTGGAACCCAGAATGTCAGACGGCGTTTCAGGGCTTGAAGGATTACCTAGCGGCAGTCCCACTACTCTCTATCCCTGTGCAAGGAGAGACACTGTTCATATACCTAGTGGTATCGATATCAGCAGTGAGTTGCGCCATTGTCCGCGGGAGGGACAGGACGAGCTCCCAATTTTCTACGCCGGCAGAGGCATGAACGGGGCAGAAACAAGATATCCACCCTTGGAGCAGCTAGCTCTCGCACTCATCGTTGCCGGCAGGCGCCTCCGCCAATATTTTCAAGCACACACAATCCATGTGCTAACTAATCAACCGCTGAGACAGGTGATGCAGAACCTTGAACATTCAGGGCGCCTCAGTAAGTGGGCCATCGAGCTCAGTGAATTTGACATAGATTACAAGCCAAGAACCTCCATGAAGGGCCAGGCGGTAGCGGACTTCATCGCTGAGCTCATCGAGCGTCAGCCCAATCCCGGCACGGAGGCTGAGCCCGGGACGAAAATGGTAACCGCTGAGGAGCCAGCTCCCCTACAGTCAGATTGGAACCTGCATGTGGACGGCTCCGCCAGCGCCAAGGCCAGCGACGCCGGAGTCATTCTGACAGGACCAGGGGGGCTGAACGTGGAATACGCATTGAAATTCAACTTCAAGGCCTCCAACAATATGGCGGAGTACGAAGCACTCATTGCCGGCTTACTCCTCGCCATCGACTCAGGGGCTGACAGTGTCAACATCTTCAGTGATTCCCAGTTGGTCGTTAACCAGGTCAATAACAGCTTCCAGGCCAAAGACCAACAGTTAGCGGCATACTTGGGGTACGTTAAGACACTCCTCAAGAAATTCAAATTTCATAACATCACACAAATCCCCAGGGAAAAGAACGCCAAGGCTGATTCACTGGCAAGACTGGCAACCGCCTAGCCACATCAGAGTCCAGCGGACACAAGAGTGGAGTGTCTTGACAAGCCAAGTATCACAAAAACCCTGGCGGAGATCTTCAACATTGAGGTCAATACCAGCTGGATGGACGAAGTCATTGAGTACAAGCGCAACGGCACATTGCCGGAAGACAAAGTTAAGGCGCGACAACTCAAGCGGAGGGCAACCCACTACAACATCCAGAACGGCAAGCTGTACCGCCAGGGATTCACCCATCCCAACCTCCGCTGCCTAACCCCAGAGGAGGGAAAGGTTGTTCTGGCGGCAATTCATAGCGGAGAATGCGGAAACCACTCAGGCGCCAGATCCTTAGCCAATCGCACAATGCGACAAGGCTATTTTTGGCCTACTCTCGGCGATGATGCCCGCCAGATGTCGAGATCATGCCACAAATGCCAACAATTTGCTGATCTCCCACATGCACCGGCGGAACCACTATCGGTCATCATCGCTCCATGGATTCACTCAATTTGGGGCCTGGATCTGATGGGAAAATTTCGAACCGCCAAGGGCCAGTTCAAGTACATCATAGTTGCTATCGACTACAACAGCAAGTGGATAGAGGCGGAGCCACTAACGGCAATAACTACCGCCAAGGTAATTCACTTCCTCTGGAAGAACATCTACTGCCGTTACGGTGTCCCACACACAATAATCACAGACAACGGCACACAGTTCAACAACAAGGAGCTCATCTCTTTCACCGCCAACTTGGGTACCAAGATGAGTTTTGCATCTGTCGCCCACCCCCAGACCAACGGTCAGGTCGAAGCAGCAAACAAGATAATCAAAAAGCTGCTGAAGAAAAAACTCGACAAAGCAAAGGGTCTATGGGCGGAGAAACTCCCGGAAGTTCTATGGGCCATCAGAACAACCCCAACTTCCGCAACTGGTGAAACTCCTTTTTGCATGATGTTCGGAACGGAGGCTGTCCTGCCTATTGAGGTTACTCAACCTACCGCCAGAGTCGAGGGCTACTGCCCAGAAACCAACACTGACGGCATCAACCTGGACAAGGACCTCCTGGAGGAAAAGCGACACAAGGCCCACTTATGCAACCTGCAAAACAAGCAGCGGGTATCGCGTTTCTACAACGCCAGAGTCAAAGCCCGTAACCTCCAACTGGGGGACTGGGTAATGAAGGAAGTCATTCCACCGCCAACAAAGCTTCGCCCAACTTGGGAAGGTCCATACAAAATTGTGGAAGTCGTTAGCCCAGGCACCTTCTACTTAGTGGACAAGGATGGCGTCACAACGACCCACCCTTGGAATACCGAACACCTTCGGTATTATTACAAATAGTCATGCCGCTACCCAAAGGCATCTTGACTTAGCTAAATTTTTGTTCAATATTTAGCTAAGGGAAGCTACCCAACGGGTACTACCCCTCTTTTGTAAACGCTGATCAGTCAGCTATCAATGAAACGAGGAATTATTCAAACCATTGTTACCAAGTCTAGCACTGAGGGCAACTGGCAACGCCAGGAATCGTCAGCGGACCGCGTCCGCTACGTTGTGCACTTGGACCAATTTTAATTCCTTTAATGTTTCATTGCTTGGCAAAAGAAAAATCTCTAAGTCAAAACTCTAGCGGTACAAACATATCATGACAAACATCAAACTTTGAAATTTCATTTCAGGGCTGAGACTCCCCACCCAAAGTTGTTCATTACTTCAAAATGTCGAAACTCAGCCAACAAAAAAAAAAAAAAAAAAACAACACATGTAGGAGCTCAGCTCTTCGGGTTGGCTTCAACATTTCCACCTTCCGCAGGCGGCTGTGGTTGTGCGCGGCTTGTCTGGTCAGACCCTCTGGCGGTAGGACTTGGAGTCTCTATGGTGCCATCCGGCCGAGTGTGTGCCGCCAGGAAACCGGCACGGGACACCTCCGACTGGGTAGGCAGAGGAGTCTGCTGAGAACCATCCGCTGCCTGTGCACCACTTTCCCCGCTTCCCGAGCGAACACCTTCAGGCCGGACAGGAACCGCAGCTTGCACCGGCGGAGCATTTTGGATTGGCAGAATAGGTGGCTGGGACGCCTTCGCAAAGTCAATAGCGCCCCTCTGCTTCAGCATCTCCACGTTGGCTAGGGCGCCGGCCTTCGCTGATTCAGTCATCGCCTTTTTGTACTCCGCCGACTGTTTGAATTTCTCCACAGCGGCGGCGGCGGCACGGGTCCCTTCGTCCCGCAGGCGAGCTACCTCAGCCTCCAGTTTCATCACCGCTGCTTGCTTGGCGGCAGACTCCCGCTGCAGGATATCAATCTTTTTCTCCTTAGCGGCCAACCGCTCCTGCAGCAGAGACATGTCTTGTTCCATCCTGGAGATGTGGTTGTTCCGTTCCACGTCCCGCCGGATTGCCACTTCCAACTTGCCGCGAGCATCCGCGGCGTCGCAATCCGCCTTCGTCAGGCGCCGCTCCACATCCGCCAGCCTGTCCTTGGCGTCCCCCAGCTCCCTCTCGAGACCGCTGATCTCGTCCCTGAGCTGCCGCTCAACCCCGGGCTGCTTCTGCGCCGCCATGAACATCTCATGCAGCCCAACCGAAAGGTGACCAAAAGCTGAACTGAAGGGTGACCCGTCAATCGCCGTTGGGCGGGAAATCCCCGCAAGACCACCAAACCCCAGTATCTCGCAGAGGTGGTAGAGAAATCCCCGTTCATTGTCAGTCATGAACTCGGCATAGGCGGCAAACGAGTCCAGGTCACTCGCAGGCGCCTCTTCTGCAGCGGCCACTGGCGCCTTCAGCGAAGCTTGGCGGGCCTTCTTTTGCTGGCGGACCCCGATAACCTCAGCATCATCATCATCATCCTCCTCGTCGGAGTCATTCTGCCGACGCTTCCGCAACAACCGCGTCTGTCCACCGGCCGCAGGCCTTGGCCCCCGTTGTTGTTGACCCACCGTAGCGGCATCCCCCGCCGGCCGCACCACCTTCTGTGGCCCACGTCGCACGTTGGGCACTCTCTCTGTCTGCGGCGCGGCGCCAGACCCCTTCTTTCCACCCCCCACATTGGCACCCGTCTGAACAACGGGTAGGCCGTCGGCGCCAAGGTGGGAGTGCAGCGGCATTGGCAGCACCACCGGAACCTCGGATGGGCTCACCGCCAGCGTCACCGGATCTATCACTGTCCTTTGAGCCGCATCCCCTGAGGCATACATGGCCTCCAAAAAGTTGTCAATCTCCGCGCGGTCCATGGCTTTGGCAAAGGCGTCACGGCTCCTAGCGTTACCTGGCGGCGTCTCTAAACAAACAGAAAGCAACTCAGTCAACCACAGGGCCAAATTAACTAAGTGTACAAGGTAGCGGAGATTTCTTACCAACGGCGCGAGTCAATCGTTGATCGACCAACAGCTCCCAACCGGTAAGTAGGCGAAAGTCCAACAAATTGCGACTCCGCCAGCAACCTTGGATGCGCGCCACACGACACTCTTCTTCACGAGTCAGGTTGTAGCGCAAGACCACTGAAAAACAAGGATAAACGTTAGCAAGGTTCAAGACTAAGCACAACGTAAACCGCCAGCAATATTCAGCGGAGACCGACAAACCACCTCGGATAGGTTGAAACTCTGACTTAATCCTAAACGCCGGTTCCCCGTCATTGGATTCCGCCTGATATTCCCACCCCGTCGTGGCAACGCAAAAGGTGTCCCGCCAATACGACATAGAATCCCTCAGGTTCTCTATCAACTTGGGGGCTCCCTGGCGGCGACTTAGGTTCACTTGACCTCCGCAGCCCTGACGCTTCACATACGTCAGCTCATAGAAATGCAGCACCTCCGCCACGGTTGGTCCCTCACAGCCACAGCGAAGTCATCGCCAACATCAATCGCCACATGTTGGGGCAGACTTGCCCAAAGGCTAGGCCGAACTCGCACACCAAGATCTGAAGACTGGGCACGAGCGGTAGTGTCACTCCCTGGCTGAATATTGCCTCATGCACAGCGGCAAACCCCGGGCGAAGAATTGAAGCCTTTTCATCCACCGTCGGTGGACGCAGTTTAACCGCGCCGGGCAACCGAAACATCCGCTTTATCCGGTTGACATTGGCAACGGTCATTGGCCCTCCCGCCTCGTCAACAGGAATTTCATCTGGAAGAACCCATGCCGATTCGGTATCCTCCCCTGTCGCATCTCCCCCGTCAGCGGAGCCACTGGCAGCGCTGTTACTTGCCAACCGCTCCTCACGCCTATTCTGAGCAGCGGCGGCCTCCCTGGCCCTAGAACTCTCGGGGCGCGAAGCACGACCCATTACTACTTCCCAGGGTATGGTTTGTAGCGGCTCGATGTCTAGCGGTTCTGGCAGTGAGGTTCCTGCACGGGCAGACGGACGCAACGAGTCAATAAAATTCCTATCCGCCGCGCTGAATGACACGACAGACCTGGAATCCTCACTGCTCGAAATCTCTACGACGCTAGCCATCCCAAACCCTAAAACCCAAACCGGTCAGTTTACACAAGATCTAGCCTTTACCTATATTCGTTTAGTGCAAAAACATCAAGAACAATTACCCAGAAAAATACCAAAACAAGAACAAACGCACACTCAACCCAGATTCGACCATCTAGCAAAACCCAAAACCCCAACTCTCTGTCAAACACCATAACCTCCCTCAAATCTCTCTCTACACCCTCAGAGAACACCAAAGAAGCAACATCACACCATTAACAGAAGTAGCAAAACCCAGAAACCACCATTGCAGATTCAATGAAACAGGAAAAGGATTCGAAATACCAACCTCACGTCGAAGCTGTGGCGTGCAACTCGTCTTCACTGACAGATATTTCGTCCTCTCGAATCCGACAGCTCCACGCAAACCGGGGAATCTTCTTCGCAATTCACAGACGAACAAGGCTCGAAGGAGGCTACTCAGATTTGAAGATTTTCCATAAGTGTCGAAACTCGCTGAGTTCCCCCCCTTTTATGTCAACATCAAGCAATCCTGAGCCGTCCGCTAGAAAACGACATCACGTAGCAACCGTACACGTGTCCCACGTCTTCACTAACTCCCCGGATTAACCGAGGCGTCGCCTCGGTTACGAAATCCATCATTACTCGCATTAATGACGAGAAGACGGCTAGGCTTAGGAGACAAGCCTCCAGACGCTAACCCTCTAGGAGTTGGCCACGTGTCAACCGTCGTCTCCTTTAGCTTCCAAGGGAAGTAACCACTTGAGAAGAAAACCCCCAACCATTGGAAGTCTCCGCTGAGCGAAACCCCGCCAGCGGATCTTCACTTGTCATTCTCCAAGTGACGGAGTCTCCGCTGAGCGAAACCGCGCCAGCAGATTTTCTCACTTGTCATCTCCCAGGTGACAGTCCACTGAGCGAAACCCCGCCAACGGAACTTCTCTTGTCACCATCGAAGTCTCCAACGGAACTTCTCTCGTCATTCGGTAAACGGGGCGTCCTCCGCTACACAGCAAACCGCTAGCGGACCCCCCTTTCTCATCTGACAAGCTGCGTACTTTATTCAGCGCAATACCGCTCAATAAAATACCACCAAGCACGTCTACTTGACGCTGTTTCCTGCTACATCTAGCGGGGGGCCTTCCGCCAGAGGCGGATCCCGAGGCCACGCCTCTCTGACAACGCCGCCACGCGGAGTTACGGTCAGAATGTCCCTACGGGACACGGGGACTAGTCAACAGTCTACGACAGCCCTGATCAGGTACGTTGACCCCCGTCACTTGGGTGCTAAGATTGGGCTCGCAACCCAACACCCTCTGCTCCGTGCAGCGCTGCTCCGTGCAGCTCCCCCTCAACAAACAATAATAGCGACCATCCAGAGGTCCATCTTAGCCGGGGAGTGGGGGACTCCCTGGGGGCCTAGCAGGGGCCCACCCGAAAGGGCACAAAGCGTTTGCTCAGTAAATCCATGGTTGACGACGCACTGACGCTAATTATGCTTCTGCAAAGTCTAGCGGGAGAAACGCTTCAAACCGCTGATCAACTCCCCAACCAAGATTGCCCTCCTTGACTGGGGATTTGGGGGACTTGTACATACATGTGCATTTGCAAGCATAATTAGCTATAATGAGCCATGCTCATTGTACCGCCAGGGGTACCAACGCCCACCATATGAGTGACTGGCGTAAAGACAGCTAGCCGGGTTACCGCTTGAGCCCCGGATCAACCCCAAAGCACCGCCGACGCGCCACCACGCGCCGTGTCAAGTTAGCATCAGAAGCTACTGAAACTGGGAACTGAAGCACATCAGTCCCACATCGAAAACAAGGAGAAGATCATCCTCTTCCTCACCTATAAAAGGTCCTCTCCTCTCTCCTCATTAATTACGCATTTACTACTCATTATTGTTATGCTGCCTATATGCATTGACTGACTCAGGCATCGGAGAGTTGAAGACCGCCCAACGCGGTCTCCCTCTAACGCCTTGTCTTGTGTTTGACAGCTAGCAGTAATCCTCAGAGCGGCAGAGTAGCGGTCCGCCTGCCGGACCAGCGTTAGACCAAGGTTTGGCTACCGCCAGACTTTTTGAGCATTAACAAAAACCGTGATAATTGAAAACGGTAAAAACCCTAACAATTTCATACAATCTCCAAAATTTACGTATTATATATCAAAATGCTCGTATCGATGAGTAGAAGATATAAAAAACCGGAAATGTTGTCAAGCGACACCACAGGAGGTGGCACACCACCACCGGCCAAACTCAAAACCACAACAATCCAACCGTCCACAATGGACTTTACATCAAGTGGAGCAACTTTAATACCTGGGGTTCAAGCCAACTCGGCCTAGATCGTCGCCGATCGCCGTCCAAAGCCACGTTGAGTTATAGCAAACCACCGAGAATCGATCGAAATCACCACCGTCGATTGAAGAAGGAAGCTCCCACGAATTTAACAAGCCCAATTTGAGCCGTTGTCGTCGCCGGAGGAGGAAATTCTGATCAGGTCCGACTGCACTTAACTTTGCCGCCTTGCAGCGTCGCCGTGGATGAGAACCGCTGGTAGAGACCACTGAAGGGAGGACAAGAAGGAAGAGGCAAAACGATCCGGGTAGGTTTCACCGGTAGAGGTCGCCGGAAAAAAGGAACGCCGGCCGGGTCGGGTAGGTCGCGTTTAAGGAGAGATAACGAAGGTTTTCAACTTTTTGAAAATGGAAGCTTCCCAAAATGTAATTTCTGATTTTTCAATTTCAGTTTCCAAAAATATCTGAAACTTTCAATGGTTATAACTTTCTCATACGAACTCCGATTTACGCATACCACATGTCTACGAACTCGTATCAATGAGCTCTACGACTTTTGTGAAGGAAGTTTCTGGAGTAACTCAACGTATAAAAAGTCAACCTTTTGCACCCCCCCTCCTAAAACCATGCATTTCGAATAAATAATAGTCCGAAAATAATTCCACTTCCCAACAAAACACGAACAAAGCATAACACTCATAATTTGTACAATTAGTCCATTATTAGTTGCAAGAATTAAATAACGAAAATTCAGATCTTCACACAAGGACTTTACACAATTTCGCTTTGCTAGCTGGAGTGTTCATGATGTGCAACTCGGTGAGTGAATGTGAAAGTGCGAGTGACAATTGATAAATCTATGGGATGCAGATACTCACAAGTCATACTTAAAAAACAAAATCAAAGTATAAGGTGTTACCCTGATGCCTTGATTCAATATGAGTACGGACAAAAAGAAACGCATGAACCCTAAAAACTTGTTTATAAGATTTTCTAAATATGACTTGTGAAAATGTAAATTCAGGAAGGTAGATGCAAAGAAATTAAGTGCAAGCAAAATAATGAGCAAGATATAAAAAGAACGACAAAATAAATTTGCAAGAATGTAAATTGCAGGAAAGATAAGAACAATACCAGTAAGTAAAATAATTCACGAGAGATACTGTAGATTGATAGAGTGTAGAGATGTGATAGAGAATTTGGGAATATTGAATTTGTATTGAGCTGTTGTGTTTTTGGTCGTGGACCCTTAACAAAGATGTCTATGGCCCTTTTTATAGTACATAATAAACATAATAGAACTGACAAGACCAGCCCCAAATTTCACCCTGAAATCCGAGGTGGCCCTGTGGGGCTCATCTTAGGAATAACTCTACCAAAAATTCGGCAGAGACACCCCTAAAATGGACTACCCAAAACCTGTAAAAACACATTCACACTTCTAATAAGCCATCCTTATTCTTTTGGAGCCGCCCTACTCCCCAAATCACAAGAACTCCACAATTTACAAATGAAATACGAACCATACAACATAAACCAAATACACAAGTACAACTCCCAAACGTTACAACATTTGTCCCACAGGTTATCAGAGCAATCTAAAAGAGAAAAAGAATTCATAATACAAGTAGGTTCAGCGATTAACCTACAATATGAAAACAACAGCAGCAGATGCTATGCCTTGAATTCTACTATGTCGAACCAGCTACTCTGCAGACTGGGCATTTGAAATCGAAGGGCCTAAGGGAAAGTAGATAAAAACATTAGCGTGAGTGGACAAAAATAAACAATTGTAAAGCAGCAGGAGTTTATACTTTCCTACATTTATTCCTTTATAAAAATCCAATGCATGCAACATTTATAAAACACATTTCTTTAAGCTCTAAAACTCGTGAGAACATACCAGTCCCGCTGGTTAAACAAAATCGGACTAGCCCCTCTAATCAAGTAACAACAGAGTATAGGGAAGAAGTCATCACTATATGTGGGGGTAGTCAACGATTTTGGCCTACCATTGTGATGGTTCACCTTCGCCATAAGTACGCGGGTAATGACGATCGTAAATGCGGAGTTAACTACCGTTGTTAATACCACAATGAAAGAGGCTATTAAAGGTGGTCATAAAAACGTGGCATGATGGCGTTATTAAATAACGCAGAGTGATGGCGTTATTAAATAACGCGGAGTGATGGCGTTATTTAATAAAGCAGAGTAATGGCGTTATTAAATAACGAGGAATGATGGCGTTATTTAATAACGAGGTTGGCATTATGGCGTAATTAAATAATGCGGAGTGATGGCGTTATTAAATAACGCAGAGTGATGGCGATAATGAGGACAGTTATCAAAGCGATATCAAAAAGCGACTTGTGGTGCGAGCTCTCCCTCAGCTATAAATAAGAGCATACTAAACAAGTAAGACATCTTATTCTGACTTGTTTTACTCCACTCGGCTAAGAAACGTACTGACTTAGGCATCAGAGGGTTTTCTCCAGGTACCCCCCCTTCTCCTCGAGCCGACGGTCAAACTCTAGGTCAACGCTCGAAGGAAGCTTCTCGATTGTTTATGGTCAGCTCCCGCTCCAGTCTACATTAATTGGTGAGTCAAACTCCTCAACAGAATTTTTCGTCACCAACAAGTGGCGCCGTCTGTGGGAAACACTTTTCCCTAAAAAGTGATGGCGGGAGCTGCCCCTGACGGGATCCCATTTTTGTCACTGAGGATTGGAAGTGACGAAATTTTTCCCTACCAACCTTCGAATGGGTCCATCCCAAACCCAATTGGCATTATGAACTTGCCTCCGGTTGACGAGACGCAAAGGTTCAGACAAGAGCTCAAGCAACTCCGGAAGGAAAAACAGGACCGTGAGGCCTGCCAACGGCAAAAACTCAAAAAAATTCTACAAGTTGATAGCGACTCGTCAGACGACGACACTGGCGGTGACCATCCTCAAACCAACAACGTAATAGCAAATGCGGGTGCCAGCGGCGTCAGCGTCACCAGGGTAGTCTCTGGAGCGCCCCTTGTCGAGGGGATGAGAGATGCATGGAATGAGGGGAAAATGGCGGAGCCAGACTAGGCCAATCCAAGAGAACACGTAACGAATCGTGGCTCGAAAAGATGGAAAAAATGATTGCTCCATGCAAGCTTGCAGCCCTCGAGAACTCGAGGCCAAAATCGCAAGAGACATCAGTGAGTCTCCATTCACCAATGCCATCCTCAATGCGGTGAAACCTTGTAGGTTCATCACCCCCGTTTTCCAAAAGTATGACGGAACTATCAATCCGGTAGACCACATCAAGGGGTACAAACAGCAGATGTCCATTAAGACAACCAATGAGAAACTGATGTGCAAACTTTTCCCTTTAAGCCTCACAGGGACCGCATCGACATGGTTCCAAGACCTCAAGCCCCAGTCAATCTCAGATTTCGAAACGTTGAGCCAAATCTTCATCTCTCAATATTTTTGCAATCGCAAGCAAAAAAAGGACATGATGACCTTATTCAACACCAAGCAAAATGTAGGAGAGAAAATCGAGTATTTCTTCAAAAGATTCAAGGTAGAGATGATGCACATCAATTGTGACCCTCAATGCGCGGAAATCGCCTTCCGAGAAGGACTCTTCCCAGGTACACCCCTATATGAAAATCTATTACGCGACCCGCCAAGAGACTTGGATGATATTATTACAAGGGTCGAGGGTGAAATCTGGGTCGAGGGGGCAAAAACCAGGTAACATAGAATGATGTTCTTTCTTTTAATAATCATTTGTTTGATTTTCACTTCCTTTTATATTCGAAATGTATTTGTGGCCAATAGCCAGAATAAATAAAATATTGTTTGCCTAACTCGTGTGATTTAATGGTAAACCTTGCCCGCCAAACAAACGGGGATAGCTATAATACATGAGGCCGGTGGCCGGAATGTAAGCACAAGGCCCGTGGCCGAAATAATACACTAGGCCGGTGGCCGAAATGTAGGTGTAAGGCCGGTGGCCAAAGTGTATGTGTGAGGCCGGTGGCCAAAAGGAATGTATGAGGCTAGTGGCCAAAATGTATGTGTGAGGCTGGTGGCCAAAAGGAATGTATGAGGCCGGTGGCCAAAATAAATAATATACCATTTATTAGACTTGAGGGAAAATGGGGCCAACTCTGTGTCCCATACAAAAACTAATTCTTCACCTTGAGGGCAATCCATGAATTCATCGTATATGGTTTGATTTTGAACTCTTGTTCCTCTGAATAAATTTGTGTTTTTCATTGTTATTGAACTTCTCTTAAGTCTTAAGCACCGGTTCTTGGTAAGAACGACATTGATATATAGGCGACAGACTGTTACTCTTCCTATGCTTTTGAGTACGCAGTAAAGAAAAACACAGGGGCAATATGAGGAGTAAAAGTACTACCAATGAAGGAAAAGCAAGCCCTCAATTAGCCTTCAGTGAAGAAAAGATGTCTTCGATGAGGAGGGCCCTCGTTGTTAATGTTTAAAGTTCAGCAGTAGCTAAACCCTTGTTAACGCTAGTCCGATGAGCGGACAATTACCTATGATATTCTCAGAGCTTCCGCTACCTGTCAAATGAAATACAAAGGGCATCAGAGGGAGACAGCGTTGGGCGGTCTTCTCTTCTCTTCTCTAATGCCTAAGTTAGTCAATGTATTTATGTTAACAAAGTAACAGTAGGTAAGCATTAAAATGCGTAATTAATGAGGAGAGAAGAGGGAACCTTTTATAGGTGAGGAAGGAGCTGATCTTCTTCATGTTTTCGATGTGGGACTGATGTGCTTCAGTCCCCAACTTCTGGAGCTTCTGATGCTGTCTTGGCGCGGCGAGTGGCGGCGCGTCAGCTGTGATCTGGGGGCAAGCCGGGACTCAGGCGATAGCCTGCTTGGCTGTGTTCCCGTAGGTCACCCCTTTGGCGAGAGTCGGTGCCGCTGGTGGTAGCATGAGCGTGGCTTATTATAGCTAATTATGCTTGCAAATGCCTATGTAAGTACACTCGTCGAAGGAAAAACACAATCAATGAGGAAGGCCGATCTCTCGATGAGAAAAGCTCGCAATGAAGGAAAAACATCGCCAATGAGGAGCTCTAAACGAAGGAAAAGCATTGTCGAAAAGGAAAGTCTCTCGATGAGGAAAGCCCGTGACGAAGAAAAGTATCCTCGACGAGGAAAGCTCGCAATAGAGGAAAATATCCATGACGAGGACAGCCCGTCCTCAACAAGGAAAACTCAAGACAAAAAGAAAAAACATTGTCAACGAGAAGAAGCTCTCGACCACAAAAAGGCTCTCAGTAAGGAAAGCTCTTAGCGAAGCACAATGCTCTCGATGAGACAAAAATCTCTTCGCAAGGAAAAAGGCTCTTGACGAGGAAAAAAGCTATCGCTGAGGAGGTGAACTCTAAAGGATACGTAAATTCGAAAAGCATTAAGCGTCACCTCGTCGAGGTGTCAAATCTTGTCGAGGTTCAAGGTGATGGTGATAACTGCATCAAGGATAGGAGGAGAAGGAGATCATACGGCGTTGAAAGAGGGAACCTCAGAGTTGGGCTCGGGTCGAGGCCGGGGTTAGATTCTAGAAATTTCCTCTTAGGCGAGTGTCAAAAGAGAAAATTTGGGGGCATTTTGGGGGTAGTCAACGATTTTGGCCTACCATTGTGACGGTTCACCTTCGCCATAAGTACGCGGGTAATGACGATAGTAAATGCAGCGTTAACTACTGTTGTTAATACCACAATGAAGGAGGCTATTAAAGGCGGTCATAATAACGTGGCATGATGGTGTTATTAAATAACGCGGAGTGATGGCGTTATTTAATAACGCGGAGTGATGGCGTTATTAAATAACGAGGAATGATGGCGTTATGGCGTAATTAAATAACGCAGAGTGATGGCGTTATTAAATAACGCAGAGTGATGGAGATAATGAGGACAGTTATAAAAGCGATATCAAAAAGCGACTTGTGGTGCGAGCTCTCCCTCACCTATAAATAGGGGCATACTGAACAAGTAAGACATCTTATTCCGACTTGTTTTACTTCACTTGGCTAAGAAACATACTGAATTAGGCATCGAAGGGTTTTCTGCAGGTACCCCCCCTTCTCCTCGAGCCGACGGTCAAACTCCAGGTCAACGCTCGAAGGAAGCTTCTCTATTGTTCCCAGTCAGCTTCCTCTCCAGTCCGCATTAATTGGTGAGTCAAACTCCTCAAAGGAATTTTTCGTCACCAACAAGTAAGGGGCATTGTGGGAGTGGTCAAATTCTGCTGGGCCTACAATTAAGACGATCAACTCCGTAGTTAGTATGGCGGTAAATTTCAGTCATGAATGCGGCGATTATTACGACAATAACTACGCACAATGATAATGATTATAAGTACGCAATGATTAACTGTTATTAGTGCAGAAATAATTATCATTATAAGTGTGTAAATAAATACAGCCATCAAAGTAGAAAAAATGGAGGCTTGTTCCCGAAGTAAGTCATCGCCTATATAAAGGAGGCTCGAAGGGTTTTCTGCATGTACCCCCCCTTCTCCTCTAGCCGACTGTCAAATTTTGAGTCAACACTCAAAGGAAGCTTCTCGATCTTCCCGGTCATCTCCCACTCCAGTCCGCATTAATTGGTGAATCAAACTCCTCTATGGAATTTTTCTTCACCAACACCATATGAGTAAGGGAGCCTCCCAGGTTCGGGTCGGAGTGTCCCACACTCTTGAGCATCCCATGCTCTGCTCAACTCACCCACAAACACAGATTAAGCAGGGAGGAGTACTAATAGGCTAGCTAGCAATAAAATAATACGACCCAGGTATGATGGGTTAAAATCATACGAAAACTGAAAAACCAATAAAGCTTCCCCAAATCTCACGAGAAAAATAATATATATCACTGACGTGGCCCCGCACACCAAAATATTCTCGAATTCATAAACCAATATGCGAGATTAAAGTAAGTCCATGAATTCCAACAAAAATCCCATTTTCGAAGATCCTGGAAACTCAAAATTGACGAATGAAAACAATATTTAATTCCGGAAATCACCTCGGAAAATAATTCGTTGAAAATCATTCTAAATCATGAGTTTAAAATTGAGCATAACAATTTCTAATCTGAAAGTCCAATCGAACAAATAATTCAATATTTAAAAACTCGGATAAATATGCTCAATAATTTAAAAGGATAATTTAAATAAATTCTTAATTCAGAAAATAATTGCATGCATTATTTAAAATCAAACGTCCACTCACAGTATACGGCTAACGTGGTACCCAAGCATAAGGATCCTCGTCGAGTGATGGGTCGGTACCTCGTCCTGTACACAATTAGATTCCATAACCAATAATTCGACAAATAATTACGATTCTAAAAGGAAACCCTTGTAAACCGACATCTGCATTTCTTTCCGGATTCAAGCCAAACTTCACCACTAATATCAATCCATCGATTAAAGTATTCCATACCGGAACAAGGGAAATCCGAGGGTCGGATTCCCACAAATCGACATCTGAAACTCCAAACTTCGGAAATTCACAATCAATGTTAAACTTCTCCAAAATTCACCAAAATCACTTATTTAACGTCTACAACAATTATAGGATTTAACTAGCCAAAAATCAAAGCCAGAAACATGCTTATGCGCCTCAACGTGCCACCCACAGTAGCGGCACGTGGGCCCTATGCGCTGCCAGCCACCACCTCCGATGGCCACTAAATTTTGGCAGCAACACCTACTCAACAAGTCTAACAGCTTTCTCAACTGTGACAAAGTCAGAAAATACCTCGAAGTAGTCGAACAATTAAGCAACCTGATTGTACAGTCAATTTTTCCAATTATGCTTTCTTCCTCCATGCTTCAAACCGTTGCAAAAGGTTTGGAGAGCATGAAGAGTGGCTCAAGGCGCTTCTAATGGACCTGGGTTTGTGTCCGGAGGTGGCTGGAATCGAGAGAAACCGGCGTTGACCACTTCTGCTACAATAACCGCATGCTTCTCGGTGTTAGTTCTCTATTTTTCCTGCCAAATCGTCACAAGCCACCGTCACAGGCTTCAAGGGGAGGAGGAGATGCATCTGTGGGGGCCGGTAGCTCTCTTGTTGGTGGCCAAACGGCGAAGAAACGCCGAAGAGAGAGAGAGTTGCAGAAGAGAGAGAGAGAAGAGACGCGGGGGAGGAGAGAGAGAAAAAAATGAGAGTTACTGAGCTCCACAGTAAAAATTCAAATATATTCTATCTATCATCTACAGTAACTTTCATATTTCGCTTATAACTTTTGCATACAAACTCCGATTTTTACGTACCACATATGCACGCGCTCGGTTTAACGTCCTCTACAACTTTCATGATGAACATTTTCTAAAATTTTGACCCGAACAAAAAGTCAACTTTTAGGGCCACTAAAAATATTGAAACAAAGTAAAAAGTGAACGTAGTTGTCGTTTACCGTCCAAATGACTAGTAAACGGGTAAATTGCGATACGGGACGTTACATTCTCCCAAATACAATCTCAGCTTTAATTGTTGAGACTGGATTGATTACAAATTGAATTCTAAGAATAAAATTCCTTTGATGTGCATAATTGGCGATCAACCATCGTGACTCTTCAATGCTTATTTTTGTAATGGCCACACTTAGTGCTGTAATGTCTCTGAACGTAGAATTTGGCATTTAGTATCTTTTATTTGCTCATAATGGCTTGCCATCAGCATCCCTGACCAACTGAAATGGGCATTGGATAAGACTTTCTTAGCCACAAGTAAACCAGACCTCGATTCTAGTGAGCCGGACCTCGGTTGAGGTAAAGTGAGTCGGGCCTCAGCTAAATACTTATTATATCACGGCCCATCATGAGCTAGTCCTACCTCCTGTGGGCCCTAGCTTAATTATCTACTACGTGGGTCTTGCCAAATTTAGGTTCAAACATAGCCCTTCCAAGTCCCTTGAGATTCGGCTTCAAGGCTGAGTGGTTAAGGGATTGTAGGATTATCGATGTACTTTGGTTTGGCAAGGACCTACTTTTTCTAACTCATCTGCTCCAACCTACACCATGCCATGTCCGGTACGTATCATTCTTGGTAAGCAACTCAACTGGACTGCCACCTGATTTCGGCCTTACTTGGCCGTAAGTTTGACTTCACGTACTTATTGTTCCTCCACCCAACTTGACCATGGATTTTTTCTTCTTTGAACCTTGGCTTCAAAAAATAGCAAGCCAAGTTAAAATAATTTATAGATCTCAGCTTCATGAACCTATCCAAAGGTAAATACTTCTATGAACTTTGGCTTCTTAAAAGCTAGCTGAGTCAAAATATAAATAATTTATGGAGTTCGGCTTCATGAAGTTTAGCCTAGGTAAAAATTTTCTGGAACTTCAGCTTCATGAAAGCTAGCCAAACTCTCATTTCCTTCTATAACTCGGCTTCAAATCAAGCCGTAGCTTTCCTTTGTAAGGTAACTAGGCCTCAAGGTACTAGCATAGTAAACTTTGGTATAGCTCAGCATCATGAACGGTAATTCTAGCCAAGTCTCTCTGTTTTGTTTTGTTTTTTTAAAAGCTCAACATAAGCTGAGTTACAAATTTTTTTTATAAATCTCGGCCTCAGAGTTTGCTGAGCATTCCATAACACTACTGTTGTCTTCCAAGGAAACGTGCATGCGTATACTTTCCTTCCCTTGAATTAATTGGATTAATTCAAGCCCATGTTAAGTGATATCATAGACTTCCCTCTGCCTTGTCGCATCTTTAATTACATGGAATGGCTACCATCATTCTTAAAACACGTGGCTGCCATCATTCAATTGAACCAAGAATTAAATAATCTAATATTTAATCAAGGGAAAATTTTAAGAACAGTACATGAAGTATAGGTCGTTTCAAAGTTCGGTGTATTTGGTTTCAAAGAATTAACTTTGGTACATGAAGTTCCAATCCCGACCCACTTTTAGTACATGACGTCAGTAACACCGTTAAACCTATAAAATTATTCAATTTTCAAAGGGTAATTTTGGGTTTTCACATCTCTCTCTCTCTCTCGGACACCCATTTCTGGGTATCTTTCTTCTTCTTCCTCCTTTTTCTCCTTCTTCTTCTTACACCTTCATCTTCCTCTCTCGGACACCCATTTCTGGGTATCTTTCTCTTTCCTTCTTCTTCCTCGTTTTCTCCTTCTTCTTCTTATTCCTTCTTCTTCCTCTCTCCCTCCCCGATTTGATTTGGATACCCAGATTATTTGATTTTTTCCTCCTCCTTATTCTTCTTCCTTCTTCTTCCTTCCTTCCCCTTGCCTCCCTCTCAGATATCAAGTTTTATTTGGACACCAAATCTAATTTTCTTCTCCTTCTCTTTCTTCTTCCTTCTTCCTTCTCCTTCTTCTTCTTCTTCTTCTTCTTCTTCTTCTTCTTCATTCTTCTTCCTCCCTCCCTCCCTGATTTGATTTGGACACCCAAAATCTGGGTACCCAAATATGATTTTCTTCTTCTCCTCCTTCTTCCCTCTTCTTTTTCTTCTTCTTCTGCAGTTTTTCTTCTTCTTCTTCTTCTGCAATTTTTCTTCTTCCTCTTCTTCTTCCTTCTCCTTCTCCTTCTTCTTCTTCTTTTTTCTCTTCTTCTTCCTCTTTCTCCTTCTTCTTCCTTCTCCTCCTTCTTCCCTCTTCTTCCTTCTCCTCCTTCTTCTTCTTCTTCTTCTTCTTCTTCTTCTTATTCTTCTTCCTTCTCCTTCTTCTGCAATTTTTTTTTGTTAATTTATGAAGAGACGAATTTGCCCTTACAAATTTGACTAAAATCAGATTGACTAACGGAGGCCGTAACGGCATACACTGATTTTGGGTCGGGATTGTAACATCATGTACCAAAGTTAATTATTTGAAACCAAATACACCGAACTTCGGAACGGCCTATACTTCATGTACTGTTCTTAAATTTTTTCCTTTAATCAATTAATTCATGCCAGTGATAATTATGGAATGGCTACCATTGCACCTTCAATTATGGAATGGCTGCTATCACGTGGCCACATGCAATTAAACCAAGGATTATGGAATCCAATATTTAACTAATTAGTTCCATTAATTAAATGGATCCCAGAGCACGTCTCATTAGATATCCATTCTGTATCAAAAAAGGATTTATAAAAGGAAGCGCATCAAAGTCCATGATGGGTAGGAGTTATTTTAAATTTCTTCCCCTGTACATGGATTCCTCGTTGAATAAGAATTCTGCTTACCAAACTTCTACAAAAGCCAAGCCTCTTCTGCTGCTTTCCCTCATTGAAAAATTTCAGTAGCTTGCAGTGACTCCTCCAATTTCATCATAGACGACGTGGTAAAAGAAGAGGCTATAGAATTTTCAACGAAATACAACCAAACTCTATTGTCAATGAAGGATGCGGTGCATGAAGGAGTAATTCATGACTTATCAGGGGATACTCCACCATCCTGTTATTTGAGTCCTCACTTTCTTGGAGGCATATCATAAGTAATCTCACAAGTTCTTGATGAGTACCAAACGGACACCTCGTGGCATTTTTCTGAACGTGACTGGTCTTCGTGGCATGTCGGGAAGCCACAAGGTTGGCCAACTCTTGCAGATGAATGGAAAGCATGGGTTCCAAGAATAGAGTATTACTTCGGCGACCTTGGGAAAGAAATTGGTATCTTTGATGCCATCAAACTCACGGAACAAGATATAGTGGCAGAAAAACCCATGTTAGTGGCAGTACTATGTTTTTGGGCCTCTGCTACTAATACCATGAATTTGCCATTAGGCTACATGAGTCCTACAATTTTAGACATATGTACCATCACTGGTCTATCACCCCTTAGTACTGAAATTAGTACAAACCACAGTCTTCCAACAACTTTTATGGATAGCTGTCTTCCTCCCAAATATGATGATAAAGAAGAACAAAATGATGCTACAAACGAATCGAAGAGGCACCGCAACTACAGTACTTTATATAACACATATGGTGTGGTCGACTCAAAAGAATCTTCAGAAAGACAACCGGTCAAAGAGTATGAACACACTGCTTTCTTGTGATCTACTGGTTATGTAAGTACCTATTTTGCTGTAAGTCAGGATAGTGCCCTTGTGACTATGCAGCAATAGCCGAGACCCTTGCTTCCGATACTAAACTAGCCCTCGGTGCATTTGTTCTTGCGCATCTTTATAGATGTTTACATAGTATTGTGACTGATTGTATGAATCCTAATGTTGGTGGTCCGCTTTGGATGTTCCAACTATGGCTATCAGCTTACATCCCTCAATTGTCTACTGCCAGGCTTGAATACAACCGTGATGTTATGTACGGCCGATACCTTATGGCTACACCTTCATCCCACATGTCTTTCGAAGACTGATTTAAGATGTTCTACACACTTCGAAGTTTAGAGAGCTTCTCTGTCTGCTATTCTTAATGGCATCCAGCCTCCACTGCATTCAGTTTGAGTCAAGCATCAGAAGTTTTTAATGAAGCTCAATTAAGAGAGAACTTGGGCCAGCTTTCTAATTTCATGGGATCTGCATTATGGACTTACAACCTCTAGCAAATACAAACTAGGCATTGAGATTTACCTCCCCAACTACTTCTCTCGTCAATTTGGATTTATGCAGAGCTGCCCTGTCCCATATCAACATTTTGAAAATCTTTTGAGTTCATCGGATCAAAAGTTCAGATAAAAAAGCATCTGAATCTCGGTTTCAAAACTCTTTCGTCAACACTTCAACCACTTTAAGATGAAGATATTTCAACCAAGCAGCGGACCAACTCCTCATTTTTCTATCTGGTGGTCGAGTTACTCATTAAAATTTGTTAGTGCAGATCTGATAGACCTATTCACGACACGAATGTTAAAAGGTATCACCAATGGTCCAGAGTATCGACGAGCTCAGAAAAGGGGTCGAGCAGATGAAGATGTGGATAGCCTGAATGACCAAGATGGAGAGAATCACTTGGCCTCAAAGAAACGAAACACCATTCTTATTACTGATATTACCAAGGTTTCTCCTTCCAACTCTGGTTACAGCAACCACACAGTAGAGTTATTCCTTGACGATAATGAAGCTGCCGATGAGACTTGGGTGGAAGGCGAAGACACCATGTCAATTGAAGATTCTGCTCAATCCCTACCGAAGGATGATGAGGTATTTTTCTCTTACCCTTGTCTCACCATTTTTTTTTATACATGGCTCTAAATAATCTGTTGGCAGGAAAAATCTTTTGAGCCAAATCAAACGTCATATTATCATGAGCCTTCTCCAATTGAGATTGTAGAGGAAATAACAAGCTTCCAACAACAACAATCTAATAAGGTAAATTGCTAGACTTGGAATTTAAACAAACCTGGTATTTCTTTACTTTGGCGTGATTGCACCCACACTCATACCACTTTTTTTTCTTTGTGTAGGTCACTCCACCAACTCATCTTCTATCCGCAGATATCTTAGCTTCGCTAGACAAGCTCATTGATCAACAAACTAGTCGTGAACAAGAGATGGTTGACAATGACCAAGTAGCAGTTGCGGCAAAGTTTGTAGAGGATCTTTGTCATACTGAACTCGTAGGCGTGGTCAGTGATAACTTCTAATGCCGTTTCAAGGAGCTGAACGTTTTGATTTTGACGCACCATTTTAGTCATGAAAAGACACGAAAAATTGAAGAACATCTTAAGATTATGGATGCTAGCATTCCTATTTACATCAATGCTCTTAAAAGTGGGACACAGGCAGTAGACTTGAAAGAAATTATGGGGATATTGTTGCTCAACAAAGTCTTCGAGCCGCACAGCTAATAGAGTTGTGCCATAGTTATGACAAAGATGTTCAAGAATTAGCCAAGTTGGAGAAACATGTGACTGCAGTTCGCGACCGTATGACCCAGACGATAGTGACTATCCAACAACAATCTAGTCAACATCACAGCGAGCTTGAAATCTTCTCAAGGCACGACAAAGCCACTCAAGAATTCTTGGCTAAGAAAGAAGAAATTGACAGCATGCTGACCAAGAGTAGTATTGACTGGGACGCATGGAGGCAGATTGTTCTTTGATCACCTCGGCTTAAGCACCAACTTTGCCGTGACCTTTTTCTTCTTTTGTTCGGCTACTTAGACCTCGGCCTTGATAGTTTTTTTTTTTTTTTTTTTTTTTTGCCGTTTTAATTCGGCTTTTAGTGACAAACGTCTTCGCCTATGCTTCCAATTTTATCTTGTGTCGTAGCCGTGCATTAGGTAAATTTAATAACTTGTGAACTAATTTGCTTCACCCCAACCTTGATATCACCCAAATTAACTTTTGACGGCCCACCATTGAGCTAAACCTTGACTAAGATCAGCCGAACCTCGGTTAGGATAAACTTAATTGACCAACCCATATCCGATTCTCGGCTAATTCACACTCATTAGAACTCTTAAATCACTGCAATTACTTCTATGGGCCAGCGACAGAAGCTTTGGTAACTTTTCACAGCTCACTATTGAGCAGAATCCTAAATAAGGTCGGCTGAACCCCGGCTAGGATAAACTTAATTAGCCAACCCATATCCGATCCTCGGCTAGGATTGGCTAGACCTCAGCTAGAACAATTTCACTAGAACTCTGAAATCACTGCAATTACTTCTATGGGACAGCGACAGAAACTTTAGTAACTTTTCACAACTCACTATTGAGCCAAATCCTAAACAAGGTCGACTGAACCTCGGCTAGGACAAACTTAATTAACCAACCATATCTGATCCTCGGCTAGGATTAGCCGGACCTCAACTAGAACAATTTGAACTAAGTTATTGAATCAACCAGATTCAATCATGGACAAATTCAATTGATCCAGGGCTAAGTTTAGCCAAACCTCAGCTAGAACCTTAGTTAAGTTATTGACCAACCTGTCTTGTGTCACTACCAGATACATTATTATCCCCCCCAAGTGATACGACTATTTGCACAGTTGGATCACTTTAATCATGAATAATGTTCCAGCATCTCCCATACAGTAGGGTAGTATCTCTTTAAATGTTGGCCATTTATGGGCATATAAAGCAATTCACCATCTCGATTCTGAAGATGGTAAGCGCCATTTCCAAGGATCCGATCAACAATAAATGGCCCTTCCCATTTTGGTGACCATTTCCCATACTTTGGATCTTTTGCAATTTTAGGTAGAACTGCCTTCAAAACCAGATCCTCTTCAGCAAAAGTTTTACCTTTGACTCGCTTATCATAAGCTCGTGCCATAGCGCATTTCTGAGCCTCTGTACGGTTGTAAGCGTCTAATCTAGCATGATCAAGATCCTCCAATTTCTGCAACATAGCCTAAGTATAGTCCCCGACCATTAAATTGTTTTGCTTTGCCACCCGTATAGCCTTAATCTTTATTTCGACCAGGAGCATGGCATCATGCCCATATGTCAAGGCTAACAGGGTAGTTCCGGTCGCAGACCACTTTGAAGTCCGAAGTGCCCACAAAGTCTCAAATAAAATGTTATGCCAATCACGTGGCTTGTCATTGATCATTCTTTTTAGAACGTTGATAACTACCTTGTTGGCAGCTTCTGCTTGACCATTTGCTTTTGGGTAATACGAGGAAAAGTAGACCATTTTGATTCCTAGATCGCTAGCCACCGTATGCATAGCTTCCGAGATAAATACTGATCCACGGTTGGCCGTAATCGTTTCTGGAACTCCAAATCTATGAACTATCTCCTGCTTAATGAAAGCAATCACTGTTTCACTAGAAATAGAGGTGTATGACTTGGCCTCAACCCATTTTGTGAAGTAATCAGTGGCCACTAGGATCTAAACATGTTGTTTAGAGGACGCTAGATGGATCTTTCCAATAATATTCATGGCCCAGCTTCAAAACGGCCATGGCTTAGTTATCGGATTTAATAGCTCGGTAGGCACTCTCTGGTGGGGTCCGTGAATCTGACACTTCTTGCAACTACGAGCATACTCAATACAATCTTTCAAAATAGTTAGCAAATAATAACCATGTCTTCGAATTAACCAAAGCATTTTTATTCCAGCTTGATGAGCTCCACAAATTTCCTCGTGCACTTCATGCATCACTTTCATGACATCTTGCCCTCCAAGACATAACAGCAACAAATCATCTACACTTTTACGATATAAATGATCCTTGTATAGAACAAAATTTAGAGCCAAATACTTTGTTTTACCGTCATGGTTGCCCTCTAGGTTGTCATGGAATCTAATGATGGGATACCTCCAATCGGATGAGTCCACAGTAACCACAAAAATCTCCATTGGCACACCACGCTTATGCAAGGCAGGCATTGTTCTCTTCGATATCTTGATGGTTTGATTTTCCTCATTTTTTGTCAAACTCATACCTAAAGCAAGTTGTGCCAATTCATTGGCATCAGACTTATCTTTGCACCGTACGTGGGCAAAACTTACCCTCTCAAAAGCTTCAGCCAACTGGTCTGCCAAAGCATAATAAGGTAGTAATGACCAACTTGTGCATTTGAACTCTTTCACCAATTGATTGACAACGAGTTGTGAATCCCCAAGTATCAATACCCTCTGAGCCCCCATTTCCTGTAGCATTTCCATGCCAATAATCAAGGCTTCATACTCAGCTTGGTTATTCGTGCAAGGAAAATCAAGTTGACATGAAAAGCGAAACACTTGTCCTTCAGGGGACTCGATCACAACTCCAGCCCCAGCCGAAGTTTCCATGCTTAAACCATCAAAATGCATGGTCCAAAAGTTATTTTGCATGGATACTGCATCAATAGTCCCAATCTCCACTTCTTCCATGGATTCTATTTCTTCAGAAGGGTGGTGAGCTAGGAAATCAGCTAAAGCCTGTCCTTTTACCGATTTTTGTGAAACATACTTGAAAGTAAACTCTGAAAGGGCCATAGTCCACTTGCCAATTCATCCTCGGATGATGGGACAAGTGAGCATATACTTGATCAAATCTGTCTTAGAGATGACTTGCGCCACTAACGGAAACATATAATGTCGTAGCTTTACTGCCAAAAAATACAAGGCCAAGCATAGCTTTTTGATTGGTGTGTACCTCTCCTCCACAGCTGTTAAAATTCTACTTAAATAGTACACGGCTCTTTCCTTTCCCAAGTCATTGTCTTGGGCTAAAAAGCCACCCATTGAGTTTTCGGCCGCGGCTATGTACAATTTCAATGGCCGACCTCAGACGGGGGGCACCAGTACTGGTGGGTTTGCTAAATAAAATTTAATTTCATCAAAAGCCTGTTGATGTTCAACTCTCCATGCAAAGGATTCCTCAGCTTTGAGTCTTAATAACGATGAAAAAGGTTGTATTTTTCCAACTGAATTGGCGATGAATCGACTTTAAAAATTTACTTTCCCAAGAAAGGATTGTAATTCTTTCTTATTTATTGGCGGTGGTGCACTGATGATGGACTTAGCCTTGTTTTTATCCACTTCAATGCCCATTTGATGCACAAGGAAACCTAAGAAGTTACGAGCTGAGACCCCAAAAATACATTTTTGTGAGTTCATTTTTAATTGATGAGCTCTCATCCTATCAAAGGCTTGTAGTAGATTACCTAGATGACTTCTTCATTTATTGGATTTGACAACCACGTCATCTATATACACTTCAATCGTCTTACCAATCAGATCATGTTCATGGCTAGCTGATAGGTGGCCCTTGCATTTTTTAAGCCAAAAGGCATAACAACCCATTCATATGTCCCAAGAGCTCTAGGACACCTAAATGCTGTTTTATGTACATCTTCTTCGGCAATGAATATTTGATTGTATCCGGCATGTCCATCCATGAAAGACAAAATTTCATGGCGTTTCGCTCCATCTACAAGTAAGTCAGCCATCAACATCGGATATTCATCCTTAGGAGACCGTATTCAAATTTCAAAAATCAATACATACTCTGATTTTGCCATTCTTCTTTTTAACAGGCACAACATTAGAAATCCATTCTACATATTTAGCAGTACGAATAAAACCAGCATAGAGTAATCTTTCTATCTCATTTTTTATTTCAAGCTGCACTTTGGCGGAAAAGTGCCGTGGTGGCTGTTTATGTGGCTTACAATTTTCATACAGAGGTAATCTATGTCCTACAACGCTCCGGTCTAATCTGGGCATTTCATGATAATCCCAAGCAAAACAATCTTTAAATTCCCGAAGTAAAGCTACTAGCTCCTATTTAAACTCATTGGGAAGCAGTTTGCTTATAAAGAGCGGGTTCGGGTTCTCAGGCGTGCCAAGATTGATTTCCTCCTAGGGACCTTCTTCCTCTGCTGGTGTGTCTTCCATCTCGGCCGGAGCTGGGCTGAGGTCTTGTATTTGAATTTCTTCTTCATGTTTACCTTCTGATAAAAATTCAGCCAAGTTAATGGCTGTGCCTTTCTAAGCGGCCCTTTCATGCCAATAGGCCAGCAAGTTGCTCATTGAAATTAAGCTCAACTTCCGTCATCCCTTGGTCTTCTATATTGTTGTTACTTATTGATAACTGAGCCAAAAAGCTTAGCCAAGGCTAGGCACTCCTACTCTTCCAACACAGTTTCGGCGCCAAGTGCTACCATCTTGCGCATGGTAACTCCAATAATTCTCCTAGTACATTCTTCTTTCCACACCTCAGATGGACCCACATGATCATTGTAATACTTGGCTTCAACAGCATTAGTTGTTGCCTTGAACGACTTATCATCAGCCTTCACAATCTCTACATCATCTCCGTTCCAGAAAACCAACAACTGATGAAGGGTAGAAGGAACACACATACTTTTGTGGATCCAATCTCGGCCGAGGATTGCATTGTACGTGGTGTTAGCGTTGATTACATAAAAACCTGTAACAACACTCTTGCTCCCAAGTGTAACCTCAAGAGGGATAACCCCCATGGTGTTCTGTAACACTAGAAAAATCGTATACTGCCAGGACTGCAGGCAAAATATCCTTCAGCTTGGTCATTATGGACACAGGAATAACATTCACTGTGGTCCCACCATCAACCAAAAATTTTGAAACCAGATATCCTTCAAAGCTAGCATACCATGATGTACAAAAGTTTTATGTGCTTAACCATGTCTGGCGTTGGCTTTTGGAAGTAAGCTTGAGACTGTTCCTCTAGACAAAACTCTATCTTCAACATCTCATTCCATTGTATTTGGCTGATCTGGCTGTGCAAGGAAATCAATAGGCAAGATATATACCATATTCACCTCAGCTTCTCTAAGCTCACCTAACCCATGATTGTTTGACTCTACACCTCCTTCGAAAACCTGACCCTCAGCAAAATCCTCATTGCGGTTGTCACCCTCTTGATCTTCAATGTCAATCATTGCTTGTTCATCTTCGATTTCAAATTTCTCACCCTAAATTTGGGGTTGTGGGTCTGTAATCTCAGCCGCATGAAAGGAGGCTTCTTGCTGAATCTCATTGAAGTCTGTGACCATATCTTTTGGCCCATCACTCAGCTCAAAGTCAGTCCTCCTTGCTTACTTCAACTGCATACTCAATCTCCCGCTGCCGAATGCGTTCATCCATCCTTGCCAATTGCTCTGTCTCCTGTGACAGTATTCCATATGTATTTACTACTGAATACATTTTATGATATTCTCTCAGATACTTGAGATTTCTCTGAGAAATGGGCAAATTTTTAGTGTAGCTGCCAGCTCTATATTCTCTAACTTTGCTTGATACAAAATCTTCAAACCCACACTCGCTGTACTCTGTACCATTATAGCCTTATAGGCTCGAGCTCAGGATAATCTACCAGAGCCTTGAGGGTATCTAACTCTTCCCATGTCGATCGGTATAAAGCTATGGCCGACTGCTTCTTGTGATACTCTTTCATAATGGTCCAATCTTTGGCTGAAAAAGGAGGCAATTTATTCCTCAGTACTTCAACCATCACCTGCTAAGATCGAGAATTATCTTTAGCTTTTATCACCGCCTCACTCTTCTTCTGGGAGATGCACTGATCAAATGCATTTGCCAGTTCTTCCTCTTCCTGAGTACGGC
The DNA here is from genome assembly GCF_002994745.2 of Rosa chinensis. Classification (NCBI taxonomy): domain Eukaryota; kingdom Viridiplantae; phylum Streptophyta; class Magnoliopsida; order Rosales; family Rosaceae; genus Rosa; species Rosa chinensis. The sequence goes on along the minus strand of NC_037091.1, from coordinate 22,302,383 downwards.
CGTATAACTCCTCAGCCGAATAGCGCCAGTGGTACTTTGTTAAATATGATAAATCTTCCTCAGACACTGGTAGGGCTGATCTATCCTTCCGTGTGCACACTGTTGGAGATGAAGTCTCCCATGCTGCTTGGAACATAGCTTTTAACCCTCAGCTAATACTAGGCCTTGCCAAGAAGTCTTCATTAGTAGACAACTCTAAAAATAGTCTCTCCTCCTCCTCAAGCAAACCATAAAGCTTGATAGCTGAGTGCTTCTTATGGTGTCGTTTCATTTTCTCCAAACCTTTTGGACTGAATGGTGGATTCAAATGCACATGCACACTGACTTTTGAAGATACATCTCTCTTCAATAGCTTGTGGGTTTCTAGACTAACTGGTGAAGCCTCTTTTTGTACTGCCTTCAATCTTGGCACTAGTGTTGTATGATAGGAGCATTTTAATGCGACATTTTAAATGTTATTTCCTCATATTTACTTAGTTATTTCCTTAAATAAATCCTTCTTGTTTAGGAAAGTTTCCATCTTTAGAAAGTTTCTATTTTTAGTAAGTTTAATAAAAGTTTCTATTTTCTAGGTACCTTGGAATAAATGGAGCTAAAATGAGCTGAAATGAAGAAATGGAGCTTTCCTGGTCTGACTAGGAATCCCATTCAACGCAGGAATCCTGATGAGGCTAGGAAACCTGAAGGCATTAGGAGACAACATGATGACGTGGGAGATATTTTGGGAGATTAAATCTGATTTTTGCATGGGAAATCAAGGAGATTACGTTGAGAATATCAAGGGAGAATTTCAAGGAAGAAAAGGTTCAAAACAAGTCCAGATTCGTTCCTCAATTCCCTCAAGATATGTTGGCTGAAATTAGAGAATAAAATCTGCAATTTTAATGTGAAAATTAAGAGAAAATCAAGGGGAGGACATTAAGGATAAAGCCATGGAGAGATTTAAGGGAGAAAAGGTCCAAAATGTGTCCGGATACATTGTCTAGGTTCATGCCTACATATTTGGCCGAAAATGGTGAATAAAATCAAATTAAATCTTGGGAAAATCAGCAATAATATATTTGGAAAGATTATGGATTTATTTTGGAGCTTTTTGATTGGTTGAGTGACATGACAGAGCTGATGTGGCATTAATTCATTGGTTGGAGCTGTGTGGTGCAACTAGAAAATTCCTTAGAAATTAAATTCATGAAGCCTTGCCTTCCCCTATATAAACCCCCCTATGCCAGACCACAAGAAACACCTCTTCATTCAGAAAATTATCTCCATAACGTCAAGCTTTCTCTCCATTCTCTAATTTCAAGTCTCTGCGTCTTCAAGCAAAAAGAAGAAGAGAAGAAGAAGCCATGAAGCCTCCTAGCCGCCATCATCCACCTTGTGTCGTGAAGCTTTGGAGCCTTGCTTTCAAGATCCAAGACCAACGTCTCAAGCTTTCCACCATTCATCCTTCATGGTGTAATTCTATCTTATTCCTTGTAACCTTTTTGGTTTTCTTTGTTTTGATTTCGTATGAACTTGATTTCTAGTTGACATAAACGTTAAGGGCAAAGTTTAAAGCCTATTTTTATGTTTTGAAATAAAGTTGTGATTTTTATATGTTGATTTAAATGTTGCTTATGTGAGATTGCTTGATTGATTTTGGATTATAGAAAACTTTTTCATGTTTATGTTCTTTGGTGGCCAACTTAGGATATATGCATGTAATTGGAGCTGATTTAAGTAGTAAAGGCTTTGGACAAAAGTCGAAATCAATTAAGGAGGATTGCAAATAGGTGAACTTATTCATAACTAGGTTGTGCACTTTGGTTGACATCCTTTCTTTGGTCTTAATGCGTTGAATGTGTTCTCGATTAGCTAGCTTTCTAGACTATGATTGCATGTTCAATAGGATTGATTTAGGTGCTTTCACTTAGATTAATTATTCAAGGAAAGTAAAAAATGGGAAATCGTTTGCTTTCTAATGTTTCACATGGTCAACTTCTTTCTCATGACATAGAAGATCAACTATAGGAATTGTGATTGGATTTCTTGCATATGATTGTGGTTTTGATCTTTGTTCCTTGCGTTCCACCCTTATATATGTGATTTTACCTTTCTTCTTTCTTTTATTTATTTTAATTTTCAAAACTCTAATTCTTAAATCCCCATTTTATTTAGTTATTTGTATATATTTTGTAAATATTATACTTTGTATTTATTTTAATTCTTTATTTATTTTACAATGACAGGTGTACTCTCAATCCCCGGTTAGAACGATCCCTACTTATTTTATACTACTGATGACATTTCAGGGTTAAATTGCGCGCTTGCGTTTTAGCGTATCAATTTTTGGCGCCGTTGCCGGGGATTGAAAAATCACTTCTTTTTTTTTATAGTTGTTGTATATAAATTGTTTGAAATTTAGTTTAAATTAACTAGAATTTTTTTTTTATATTGTTGAACACGAGTTTTAATTGTAAGTTGTAAATTGAATGGAATAGGTGAAGTCTCTTTTGTTAATATTGGCCTAAACCCCTTATTGGTACCTAGTTCAAGTCCCTTAAGGTTGAGGGCGGCCTTTATTAACATTTGTTGAACTGTCTTCACACTTAGGACCTTTTCATCTTAGTAAGTATAGCCTATGTGGAATGGTGTCTAGGAAGGGGACAACGTTCATGACGGGTTTTTGAATCCAGAAGTGCTTGCAAATTAATGGGCCTAAACCACTATGTGGGAGTAGCTCCAATGGATTTTTCCTCTCGTGGTCATCCTCCCTCACCTGGCCATTTCAGTAAGGTTGCCCAAAAGATGTGAAAGGGAGTTTGTGTCTAGGCGACTATACTTGGGCCGCACGTCTACTTGATTTACCGCTTGGAATTTAATTCGATATCAATAATATTTATAACAAAAGAAAATGTTGTGATACACTAAGGTAAAAAAACAAAAAACAAAACTAGTAAAAATACTTTTCATGTTTTATACTCACTTGTGTACTTAACTTGCGTTTTTTTTTTTTTTGTACATTATACTTGTTAATTTTACTTGTAGTTTGTAATTCATAGTTTTACATGTTTTTATACTTTGTATTTCCTTGGTAATTATAGTTACTAACTTTATTTAATGGAGGTACCGTCTGGCTGAAAGACATTAAACTCAAGCGCTGCTTGGGAGGCAACCCAATTCAGAAGTAGCAGTGAAGGAGTCTACAAACGCAGATTTGCTTTCTCTTTCCCTATTTTTTTTATCTTTTAATTTTTCTCTTTTATTTTAGGATTTGTTTTCGTAAATGTCTTCTATCTATGCTTATTTGTTTCATTGCATGCTTATAATTGATTACATTGAGGACAATGCAATATTTAAGTGTGGGGGAAGGGATTTATATCTTTGTCTTGAGTCATATATATTGGAAAATACAAAAAAATCGAAAAAATGTCAAAAAAAAATAAAAAATTTCGTTGCTTTTATTTATTGAGTCTTAGTGCTTTGTTTTTATTTTTGAGTCATAGGATGCCCTTTCAACAGTCTAGGATGCACTACTAAAAAGAATTGCTTTTGCAACGCCTATTTTGCGACGGTAAATTGGGCTTTGGCGACGGAAAAAACTTTTCGCGACGGAAAATTGAGCCTTTTGCGACGGAAATGTTGGCGTTGCAATAGGTGGCGTCACAAAATCCATTTGCGACCGTAAAATGCCGTCGCAAAAAGTATTTGCGACGGAAAACTGTTGCTGTCGCAGTGTCTTAAACTATTTGCGACGGATACTTTGCCGTCGCAAAAAGATATTTCATTTAAAAAAAAATTGGGGTGACTTTGTTGCGACGGATACTTTGCCGTCGCAAAAGAGTATTTTATTTATAAAAAAAAAAAAAAAATAGTGTGAATTGCACACCAAAGCTAGTACCATCTGCAGCAAGTCATCCATTTCTTGCCTATCCAATTGCTTTTCATACACCAACTCTTTAATTACAGCCAAAGATCAGTAAAATGTTGCCTCAAAAAAAGAAGAAGCTACCAGTACACAAACATAACACAGTGACATTCTTCAATCATTTCTCTTCCCAAATAAGCCCATAGTTCCACCAAATGTTCAAAAACACAGCAAACAGATTCCAGCAGGACCCATCACGGCTTTTGAACATAGTCCCAAGTCTTTTGCAACATATGATGGCAGGGGGACATAAATACATAATAGCATTTCCAGTAGTGCCTTCCCACAATTCAGATGGGTATCCGTATATATAATCATACATAGGACACACAAAAATAATCAGAGGTAACATTATTTATCACCAATAGCATTGGAAAGAGTAATTTGCAATATATAAACAACACAAAGCAGTATATGATCATTATATGGTGAAAATAAATACATATTGGTCGGTAAGTCTCAAATATCACATCTATCATCAGAAAAGGTTTCACCAACGTATTTGATCATTATATGGTGAAAATAAATGAAGATTACGGCCAATCGCTTACCAGTAGAAGAAAGGCTGGCTGCTCTCACTTTCAAATCATAAATCGTAGTTCATGTGTAAATTGTGTCCATACTAATGGTCTGGATCAATCTGTAGAGCACATCAAGAAGTAAATGGCTTAATATTAGATCATGCATATTTTATATTGCAAGGAATATAGGTTTGCAAAAGAAATATATGGGCTTATTAAAGGTCATAGATAAAGTGTGAACTTACAGCTTCAAGCCAATGTTGAAGAATTAACTTTGTGTGCTTTCTCATCCTCAAACAAACCTATGACAAAGTGTTATTATTAGAATGAATGTCTAATAAACTATGGAAATATGAGAAAGAAGTATGTATAAGAAAAAGAACAAGCCTTTGCAGCCTAGTTCTAACCCTTGCCCACCGGAAAACGGCGGATTCCAGGTACTCAACATCAGAGAATGAGATAAATTGTACTTGAGAGCTGCAGAATCGAAAGATTTCCACCTGAACCATTTGAAAATAGCCAAATGAATCATACAATTGATCAGAATGTTTTGATCAGAATGCATAGAAAACACTGGTTTGTAGTCACTTTCGAAGAAAGACAAAATATTTTCTAAGCCTTTCGAATTGAAGTTAAGTTTCAGGGCATGCTTTGCATCTCTAATCTAACTTACTGAAGATCGAGGACAGAAAACAAGTGTAAAGGTTCTCAAATCAATTGTTTGTAACAATAAGCTGCAAGTTTTGAGAAAATTTCAGAAAACTGGTAACAAGCAAGAAAATTTCACCAACAATTAGTCTTTCAGTCATTTTAAGCAAAACTTTCCAGATTTGAAGTAGACATGCGAAGCTACTATTTTGTAAAGTTTCATGCTAATCGAAGTTCAAATGGAGGGTCAAATAAGAATCTAAAATGGACAGAAACGCTGATTCTGCAGAAATCCTGAAACAGTGCAGTAACTTCAAAATAGCACAAGTATCTCATTTTAACTCCGTTTTTCTTGAAACTAAGCTCAAAATGATCATTTAAGAGTCTATTTTAAGCTTTTAAAAACTGAGAGTAAAACAAGAAGTATAGGTTTTTCAAAAATTATGGAATAGCCCACTGGTTCAGCTTGGGTGTTGTCTTTGAGGCATAACATCAAACACTTGGAGTGCAGTAATTGAACTTTGGTCTTTTCCAGTCCTATCCATCCTCATGGGTTTACCAAAACGTAATAATCAAAAGTGCATTCCATTACAACCTTGAATAGCTTTAAGAACTGGAATTTAACAGAAAGTAGAAGTTCTTACCTAAAGGAAAGAAAATTTCTGGTATTGAAGCAAAACTATCATAACTTTTCTGGTACACAAAACTAGGCAGGGGGTGCAGATTACATAGTTTCCTAGATTAAAACAATGATCAAAGTAGTGCAAAATATGACCAAAAATTGAAAGCGACGTCAAGAGTTTCTTACCTTTTGGGAGTTGTGGAGTCTCGAGCTTGCTTAGTATGGCGGACAATGGAGAGGATTTTTTAGCTCTGAGGATGGTCTATTTGTAATGTAAATACAGTAAAGAACTAGAGTTTTAGGAACTGCATAGCTGATGGATCTACATATCCAATTATCCAGTAAAGAAAGCACCACCAAATAATGAGATAGGACAATCAATGTCTTGAATTGCTCCTCCATTTGCCGATATAGGAAGATAGAAATAAAGGAGGGGATTAGTTGATCAAAACTCTCGAACTTTTGGTGAACTCAATAGACCAAATTTTTTTTTTTTTTTTGCATCAGATCTCATCTCTCATGGGAGAATGACAATTTCTGCAACTTAATAAGAAAAACGAGTTCAACATGTAAACCCAATAAGCACAAATTAAATTCAGTGTGATCTCAGCAAGAACATTGTTTTTTAATTCACTTCATTTCCCCCTGACAAACTACAAAGCATGTAATGTACCAATAGGGGTAGCAAAGCTTCAAACTTAAAGTTCCACTTCGACCCCTGAAGCACCTTGAACAATTTTAAGTTCTTTCAACCAAATATAATTGTTCATGGAAACAACTAAATTGTAAATCGGTAGAGAATAAAAGAAAAATACCACTCTTTCTGGAATTAGGAAGAGACAAAGGCTGGATCGAGAGTGGGAATTGCCATCAGTGCCTACACATTAACATACACAAAACTTTAAACACATTTCTTATTCCACCACTTAATCAACAACAATCTAAATCAAAAGTCGAGAGCTTTTCATGATTGAAATGTAGACCTTAACCAGAATACGCTCAACTATTTATGCATGGCCAAGAAGTAGAACTCCATAGCTACAGATCAATGTATGCTATTCACATGGAACTGAGAGGTACTGATACATAAATAGACGGCTTACCACCACTTAATCAACAACAATCTAAATCAAAAGTCGAGAGCTTTTCATGATTGAAATGCAGACCTTAACCAGAATACGAGCAACTATTTATGCATGGCCAAGAAGTAGAACTCCATAGCTACAGATCAATGTATGCTATTCACATAGAACTGAGAGGTACTGATACATAAATAGACGGCTTACCACCCAATCTATTAGAGCTCTTTTATCAATTCATCTGGTTTGTGCTACGTCAATCAGCATGCAACTTCTACCTCTTTCTCAATCATGAACCTCATGAGGTCCTCCTCCTCAACGTACCTACTCAAATGCAGGTTAAGTATATAACTTGGAACCAGGATCATATATGAAAAGGTCACCAGATATCATTAAATACAAGCATAATTAAGGTAAATTTCTCACCAGCAGCAGTTGCATCCATCTCACTGGCAATCTCTATTCTGTTCACCCCATTCATAGTCCAACTCAGTATAGGAGAAGGTGGACAGCCCTGCAGAACTAGAAAAAGCATCCACCAATACCTCCATGGTCCTAGCTGAAACCTCATCTAGCTTCATCTTCAGAAGCTTTCCAATATCAGTGTAACAATTTGAGTGCTCACACGTTCTGACTCAAAGTACACCAAAAAATTACAGGAACAAACCATCACAACAAAGCACAAAAGCCAAACAGAAACTAGTCAAAGCCAAAAACTCTATTCCTAAACCCTAAATCACCTGATAGAGATGAAGAAGGCAGAGATTCGCATCAAGATTGTAGATTTGTGACGAAACCTAAAAATTGAAAATAGAATTCACTTAATTCAATCAATTAAAACCAATTAATCAATGAATAGAATCAAATAGAAACAAACCTTGCTCGTAGGCGTAGCTCAAATGGATCATCATTTGGGTCGTCCAATCACCACTGTGGTCTCCTCCGCCTCCTCTTTCGAAATTTGCGTTGACCTCAAAGTACTTCGACGCTGTGTTCTTAACCAAGTGTAGCAACCCTAAAACAAATAGAGTGAATATCAATTGAAGGACCCAGTTCAGATCCAAGCTCACTCCGGCGACATGCATGTATCGCCTTTCCCAATTTGCTATCAATTAAACAATAGAAGCTCAAATTAAACCCGAACCTGAGATCTCACCATGTGACATGATTTACCTAAGTGAATGAGGCTGATTGAATTGACAAAGGAGAAAGAGAGCGCCAATGTATTCTGATATGAGATTTTTTGAACTCTGATATACGGTGAGAGCAGATGAAGAGCAAGCAGAGGAGGTTTTGGTGATGGAGAAGGAAATAAGAGAGAGAGAGAGAGAGAGAGAGAGAGAGAGAGAGAGAGAGGAAGAATCGTATTATAACTGTGGAGAAGTGAGTTTGGGATTTTCTCTGCTTTTTTTTTTGTTTTAAGAAACTCGTCGAACTCATTAAATCATGCGACGATGTTTCCCTTTAGTCTCCGAAATTATGCGACGACAATACAAATCCCGTTGCAAAAAATTGTAAGCGTACTACGGAAAGATAACCGTGGCAGATACCGTTGCAAATCATGGCTTTTGCGACGGAAAGTCATGCCGTGGCAAATTTTTGAAGCAATTGCAATTGTTTTTAGTAGTGATGATTCTATATCTCTGAAATTATGGCTAAAAGAGGATCACAATATTAAGATGATTTTAAATGGTATTCCTTGGTTAATTGAGATATATGAAAAATGTGTGCATATGTAGTGGATATGGATTTCGTGACTCTGGTACAAAATATGAGCATGTTAAGATGAGTTTTGATTCATACAAACCCATGTGAGATATTTGAGCCCATGTCCCTTTTCCTGGAGTGAAAAAAAAAAATATATATATATATATATATATTCTTAAATTCTTGGCGATGTTTTGATGATCTCATTATTCTTTCATCTTGATTGACTGCTTGCCATAGATTAAGTTTAATGGACTATAGAATGCTTGAATTCGCTCTTGTGCTTGTTGAGACGTGGTATCAATACATGGCCCTGATTCTGGAAGGGATAGAGGCACCCTAGGAATTACCAACATTGTCAAATAAACTTGTGTCCCCATTTGTGCCCGTCGTGGGACTCCCCTTAGATAAACCACTTTGAGCCTACATCAAGCCTTTTCTTTCATCACCCTTAAAATCCTTAAACCCTGAACCTTAGTATAGCTACACTCCTATCCTTTGTTCTAAAAACTTAGTGGAGCTATCTTTTGGACTTTACTTGAGGATTTGGCATTGAGATTGAAGATTTAGAAGAGGTAAAAGTTCAAGTGTGGGGGTAGACTTGTCCATAAGAAAAAAAAATGTATGTGAAAGCCGTGAAAAAGAAAATGAAAAAGAAAAAAAAAATTGTGTACGGCTAGAAAAGAAAAAGAAAGAAAGAAAAATAAATATGTTTATGGATTTTAGTCCCCCATACTTGGTGAATTTGGAGTTTACTTTGAATTGAAGGCTCATTATTAGAAAATTTGGTCTTTGTCCAGTTCACTAGTTTAAGGGAAGTTTAGAGTGAAGTTCAAGCCCAACATGAAGACATTAGGCCCTTTTGTTTTGCCTCTATGGGATGTGATGTTTTTGCAATGCCTTGGTAGATTTCTAGAAGTCTCTACATCTACATGAGCTCTGCTAGGTTTTTAGGACACTTTGTTAAAATTCCTTACCTTTCATTTCTTAAAACCTTGAGCCTTGGCCCCATTACAACCCTTTGTAAGACCTTCTTAATCCTTAAGATGGGACAGCCTTTGATCTGTGGAGATGAGTTATAAGAGTTGAACCTATGGCTTGGGTTCATCCGTGCAAGTAGTTGATATCTTTCATGAGATCTTTTGAAAAAATTATTTTCACAAAGTGCTTTTCGTTTCATATATATGTGAGCTATTTGATTGCCTCAAAATATTTTCTCTCACATATAATTGAGTGATTATAAGCTTTTAAGCATTGCTATAAATCTGAGAGAAGAAAGAGTGGATATACCTTGTGAGGATATGAATCATACTTGTCTGAAACATGCTGAGCTTCACCCCATTACCATTGTTACAACCAAGTCCTACTTGTGTATGTGTGGATCATGTGTTTGAATTAACTCTCGAATGCATAAACATTGATTCTTCGTTGAGTGCTAATCTTGATGTTGTGAAAGTAAGAGATTTCTGAGACTAAATGTTGAAAGGCAATAGAGTCATTGTATGTTGTAATGTTTGAGTCTTTCTTTCTTTAAATTTTGTTAAGTCTTTGTTTTGATTTTGCAAAGGGACTAGCAAAAGCTAAGTGTGGGGGAATCTGATAAGAGCATTTTAATGCGACATTTTAAATGTTATTTCCTCATATTTACTTAGTTATTTCCTTAAATAAATCCTTCTTGTTTAGGAAAGTTTCCATCTTTAGAAAGTTTCTATTTTTAGTAATTTTAATAAAAGTTTCTATTTTCTAGGTACCTTGGAATAAATGGAGCTGAAATGAGCTGAAATGAAGAAATTGAGCTTTCCTGATCCGACTAGGAATCCCAGTCAACGCAGGAATCCTGATGAGGCTAGGAAACCTGAAGGCATTAGGAGACAACATGATGACGTGGGAGATATTTTGGGAGATTAAATCTGATTTTTGCATGGGAAATCAATTAAGGAGGATTGCAAATAGGTGAACTTATTTTGGGAGATTAAATCTGATTTTTGCTTGATTGATTTTGGATTATAGAAAACTTTTTCATGTTTATGTTCTTTGGTGGCCAACTTAGGATATATGCATGTAATTGGAGCTGATTTAAGTAGTAAAGGCTTTGGACAAAAGTCGAAATCAATTAAGGAGGATTGCAAATAGGTGAACTTATTCATAACTAGGTTGTGCACTTTGGTTGACATCCTTTCTTTGGTCTTAATGCGTTGAATGTGTTCTCGATTAGCTAGCTTTCTAGACTATGATTGCATGTTCAATAGGATTGATTTAGGTGCTTTCACTTAGATTAATTATTCAAGGAAAGTAAAAAATGGGAAATCGTTTGCTTTCTAATGTTTCACATGGTCAACTTCTTTCTCATGACATAGAAGATCAACTATAGGAATTGTGATTGGATTTCTTGCATATGATTGTGGTTTTGATCATTGTTCCTTGCGTTCCACCCTTGTATATGTGATTTTACCTTTCTTCTTTCTTTTATTTATTTTAATTTTCAAAACTCTAATTCTTAAATCCCCATTTTATTTAGTTATTTGTATATATTTTGTAAATATTATACTTTGTATTTATTTTAATTCTTTATTTATTTTACAATGACAGGTGTACCCTCAATCCCCGGTTAGAACGATCCCTACTTATTTTATACTACTGATGACATTTCAGGGTTAAATTGCGCGCTTGCGTTTTAGCGTATCAAGTAGTAACCTGAGAAGTTGATGCCAAGCTACCTCTCTTGGTTTCCTCTGAATCTCGGTGTCCAAGTTGCAATCTTTCATTTGATTCATGACTTCTCTCGTAACGGTCATGCCAACGTCCCTGATTGTTTCTTCCCTTTCTCAACTGGGACTTCTCATATTCACCTCGTCCTTGAACCTTTCTCAGCCTTTCTTTCTCACGTTCTTCCTCTTCTACCTTCCTGGCAAAAGCAAGTTCACATTGTTGCCGGCGCTTCTGGCTTTTTGTCAAGGGTGCCACACGATGGTCTTTAGACATCCGGCCGTACTACCTATTATTTTATGTCACCGGAGGCTTGTATGTTTGTATTTTTCTTCCTCTGTACTCTCTACTGTCATCTCCAACATAATTCCTGCTAACGACTTCTCACGGCTGACTTTGCTTCCTCCATATTCCCTGTTGTTAGTACCAACGTAATTCCTGCTATTGGCCTCTTCACGGCCGACCTTGTTAGATTCTGGGGACAACTCTCCCTTGTCTTTGTCTCTGGGAGGACTGCCATAAGAAAGTCTTCTTCGAATTGATCCATGTCCAACTTCATTAGCAACTACTTGGCCATCCCTGGGGGTCATTCCTTAATGTAAATTTTCTGAACACCGCTTGATTTAGCAGCAACAGACGCTCTCTTCCAGCTAGACCAAGCTTCCGGCTTTACTGTTAAGCCGCACTTCGACTTCATCTTTGAGTGCCGAAGTTGCCTATCCTCTTTTGACTTAGGTACGACCTCCTGCTCTAGTTGCTTACCCTTCTCCTTAGTTCTTTGACTATAAGATTTATTCAGTTGCAAAATCTGATCAAAACCAAGTTTCTTCTGACACCTACTGCACAGCACAGTTGCCGCAGGCAGTTTAGAAACTAGTACCTTGGACGGAGAAAGTTAGATGGTGCCGGCCAACTCTCATAATATCGCACTTCTGCCACAGGCGCTAATGCCACCGAAGTCTATGGCCAGATCTTAATGATACACGACGGCGCCCCAAGAACACCCGAGACCCACCATGCACAGAAGGGTCAATGCCCTCGGGGCCAAGAGATATTGGGACTCAGCCATGGCTGCCACACCCCCCAGGTCGAATGGAACTCGATATCCTTTAACAGCAGTGAGGACACCATCCAGAAGCAGCACAATGACGCACTCTTAATCACCATGGTCATCGACCACCCTCGCCTCTGCGCTTCCAGTTGTGATCCAATGATTGAATGAATGAATGAATGTTACGCGATACGCCAATGAATGAATGAATGAATGTTAATGCGATATGGGCCGGCGGCCGGTCTAGCTGACACAGTGAAATGTTGTCCCATGCGAACCCTTGCGCTGCCAGTAGCGATCCCATGAATGAATGTTACGCGATACGCCAACGAATGAACGAATGTTAATACGATATCACCCGCGGCCAGTCTCGATGACACAGGGAAATGTTGTCCCTCGCAAACCCTTGCGCTGCCAGTGGCGATCCCATGAATGAATGAATGAATGGTACTCGATTTGCCAATGAATGAATGAATGTTATGCGATAAGCTAATGAATGAATGAATGTTACGTGATAAGCCAATGAATGAATGAATGTTACGCGATAAGCCAATGAATGAATGAATGTCATGCGATACGCCAATGAATGAATGACTGTTACGCGATACGCCAATGAATGAACCAATGTTAATGCGATATCGCCCGCGGCCGGTCTCGCTGACACATCTAAATATTGTCCCTCGCGAAGCCTTCGCTACCACTGGCAATCCAATGAATGAATGAATGAATGTTATGCAATACGCCAATGAATGAATGAATGCGATGCGATACTCCAATGAATGATCCAATGAATGAATGAATGAATGAATGTTACGCGATACGCCAATGAATGAATGAATGTTACGCGACATCAACGAACGAATGAATGAACGAATGTTACGCGATACGCCAAGAACTAACGTTACACGATACGCCAATGAATGAATTATTATGCGACATACCGATAATTGAATAGATACATAAACAATACGCGAGGTATGGTAGCAACGGCCAAAGCCATAGCAATACCACGCCTAACGAGGTTACCCAATGCCAACACATCGCCACTCGCTCTCGCCTCCACTACCACTCACACTACCTTGGAGATATGGCGCCTACATTTGCTCCACCATGGCAATAAGCGTTACACAATGCATTGCTCACAGAAATAAACGAGATATAACAATGAAAGGCGATACATACTCCAAAACGAAATTCATTAAAGGGCTTTGCAGCCAATAGCTATACATCAATTGCTAATTCACACAAGTACGATACACGAGAACATATTACATATTCAAACAAATGCAATACACATGCCACTATCCCTGCTTGCTCTCCCGAGTCCGTTATAGGATTGCTCCGATCAAGTCTGAGTCTTTGGAATTGGAGGAGCCTCAGAAGATCACTGAATTGGAGGATTGATAGGCTGGCCTGATTCCAGTACGAAAGACTAGGGGTAGTTGCACCGCACCACTCTCCCGCATATCGCCACTTGATCTCCATCGTTGTAGCCCGCCGCCCCCTCCAGTGATCTTGGTCCATGGGTTTCTCACTTGGACAAGTTTTCAGCTTCGCAGGGGCACAGATTGAGCAATCCCCAAGCAGGTGATGAAGCTGAGTCCTTGTGAGATTAGGCTATAAAGCCCATAACCCAAGATGAGATTAAGCTATAAGACCCAGAAATCTGGAAACACATATTTCCCTCAGAGAAGAGAAGATTTCAGAAGCAAGAGCACAATGAAAAACAAAGAAAATGTCATGTTGAAAATATGATCCACCCTTCTCCTCACCTGTCTATTTATAGGGGACGCCATCACCACTAACCGACTCCAGACGACCAATCGTCTCGTCGCCTTAATGACCTGCATTAATGACAAGGCAACCAATCGACAAAGTAATAAATATATTCAACGCACGGGGGACTATCGCCCAACACTATCAATTCCCCATAAACTTCACGTGTTCCAATACCAAGCAGACATTTCAAAAGTCAGACCACTTGGTCAATTGTCCCAACAAAATCCAACACATTTACAAGAAAAGGAAAAACCTATAGCTCACAAAAAAATGAAAAAATACAAAGGCTAGGTCTCGCCCTCGGCACTACGTGTCTGCTCCCCTACCCGATCTCGCCCTTCCACTCCGTCTCGCTCTCCAGCATTCTTGCCTTGTACCTCGCCCCCGATATCCGCGAGGGCCTCCTGCTCACCAACAACACCCTCCACCTCGAGATCACCAGCTTGTCCAGATGCAAGCTTCGGTATAGCCTGCTCTCGTACCACAATCCCAAAACTCAGGCCACCACTTGCTGCACTGGCTTGCGATCTCGCTGCTTTCTTGGCCTGCATGTCACGTACCATTTTCTCCTGGTATATCCACCCAGCAGTGATACCATCTTGAATCGAGTGTAAGACCCCATCCGAGAAGGCTTTGTTCATTTTCTCTTGAAAGTGGGGTGTCCGGAGATAGAGATCCACCGCCTTATCCGCACCATCTTGCCTAGCCTTGGTGAGCTTGTCCCGATGCTTCTCGGCAGTAGCGCACAGGCGAATACTCTCCTCGGCAAAGTCACTCAACCGAGCCCGCTACTCGGCTAACTCCTTCCTGAGCCGTTCCATCTCTGCCTCCCTCTCGCCTGCTTCCAGCTCCACATCCCGTAAACGGTCCACCTCCCTCTGCAGATTCCCAACCTGCCCCTCCAAATCCACCACACGATCTGGATAGGGAGCCAAACTCTCCAAGGCAGCAGCACGAAGCTCCAACTCGGCATCACACTCCCGGACCTGCTTTTCCAAATCTTGTAGACGCTCTTCGGCCTCAGCCACCCGAGCCCTAACTTGCTCCACCAACCTCAGGCCATCCTCCGCTCGCTGCAGCTTTCCAGTCAAATCCAGGTTTGCCTCCCTCAGTGGAGCGATAGCATCCTCTGCCTCTTGACGACGACCCTCCTCTATGGCAAGTGCCCTTTCCAGCTCCATCCTCCTCACGATCCCTTCATCGATTACCCACCCCATATCCTCGCGCTTTACCCTAACTTGGTCCACCGTACTCTGAAGCTCGCGTGCCCGCTCCCTCTCTGCTTCCAGCTCCCCTTGTAGCCGAGCTATCTCTCGGTCAAAATGAGCCACCAACTCCCCCGAGGCGTGGTAATTTAGATTGACAGCCTGCATCACACAACATTGTCAACGCATCTACGTGAACGAAAAAAAAAAAAAAGAGAAGAGGCAAACTCATAATGATACATACCCTCATCAACCTCTTCTGAGCTTCCCGATACCCCAGACGCGCGTCTTCAGCATTCACATGACCGCTATCGTGATGACAGTTTCACAAGTCATCAACCATGTGAAGGATGGCGCCATCGGTAATTCCAATCTCGCCCAGGTGCGCGCGAGACCCTCGGCAACCTCATCGCGAGAACTCCGTGAACCCCCACTTGTAGATCTCGAGCGTGACACATTATCAACCCGAGACCTCTTACTACCGCGAGTGTCGATAGCAACACAACTGGGGGACTCCCGAGATGAAGCTGCGAGGCCGTCCTCTTCCTCAACGACCCCATCCGTACGAGCACAGGTGTCTAACACTCGGACCCCATCCTCCTCGCCATCTTGAGTCCTCGTCTCTATAACTTGGGCAACCCCAATTATACCCTATCTAGACTCAGGTTGTACCTCAGGCACCTCGATTGTCAGCCCTGTCTCTCCAACGGCTTGGCTGGTCACCTCCGCCTCCCCACTATCCACGGTGATGACTTTCCGCGAGACAGGATCACCAATTTCAAAACCAAAAATGGTCTCCAGTTGTTCCAGAACCGCATCCTGCACCAGGCGAGAACGAGGACTGGTATTGCTCTGACACCACTCCACCTCCTCCAACAAATCCTCGACAGAAATCTCCACCTTCACCGTGGGCTCTGAGACCCGAGCCACTTTACCAAGACCCTCCCCTCCTGCCGGGACACGGGGAGACTGCCTCATCGCTTCTCAAGTCTTAGGGGACTGACGATAGCCACCACGCTCTTGGGGACGCTCACTCGCCTCACCAGCTTGCGTGGGTGGCCCCTGGACATCTCAAGTTGGCTCCCGAGCAACGCACCCTCATGCCCCTTAGCACCAGCTTCTTCCTCGGCCCGTTGATTAAAATACTCCAGCACGGCATCAGAAAACCTCAGATACATCTCATCGGGCAGTGACATGTTAACCCGAAGATTGGTCACACAAACTTTATTCTGCAAGTCAACATCCACTTGCCTCGCCGTCTGCGATTCTCGCAACAATCCCTGAATAATGGTATCGGGATCGACGTCAGCATATGGGGTGTCACTTTTGCTAAGGGCCTCGTTCGACATATCCGCTGCAAAATAAACACGATGTCAACAAGGATAACACACAACACACCACACCACACCACACCAAACAAACAGCGAATCCCTCACCCGGAAACCTCCCTAAATCAAATCCCTCATATATCGGGAGCCTACACAGATGATAGAACCCCCTCGCCCCCTTGGGAAATGCACCCATCACCTTCGTCACACGCTTCCACTCCAGTGTGATCAACTCCACCTCTTGCCTCACTACGATGCACAAAAACACTATTAGTACACACCAAAGGCAAGAAAACCCACCAACAAAGGCAATCACGATACTCACAGATGGGTTGGAACCAGCTTGGGGCCCGGAGCACCATATCCGGATTCTACCACCGGCTGCCTACTAAGTACGGCTTCCCCCACCAATGCGCATAAATATTTGACATCAAGTCTTCTATAACAGTACGGCCGTGCCCCCTAAAATTCACATAGCCATTATCGCCGGCTTTACTCGAGTACTGCATCTTGAACATGGAATTAAACTCACCGATACTGGCACACAACAACTTGCTTAGCTTCCATAGCAGTAATACTCCCATTATTTGCCGCAGTGCATTGGGCGATAGCTGCCCTATCACTACATTCAGGCAAGACAACATATACTACAACTCCTCAGGTATCGGAAAACTCAACCACACCTGAGCTGATACTCATAAAAGCACGCCCATCCTAACTGGGGGTGGCTGAACGTTTCACCATCCCTCAAGGGACGTAACAAAATGTTTTCCGGAATGGCCCAAGTGGTCTTCATCTCAGAAATCTGCTCCTTGGTCATACTCGGACCCGATTGATCAATGGGCGTAGCGCTAAGGAGCATCAGCCCCCGTGGCAAACACGAGATCTCCAATACTTCAACACCTTCCGCTTCAAGCACATCAGCCACCACGGGTTGCTCAACCCTACCTAGAACTCCGCGAGACAAACCCTCGCCACCTCCTCGGGAACTCCCCATGATACTCCCGCGAGGAGCTCCCCCACCATCTCCTCGGGAATCACCCTCGCCAACACCCCGGGAACCACCTCCACTGTGACTGCCAGAAGCACCTTCTCCCCCGCCACGGGATGTACCGACACCACCACGAGAAGTCCCTTCCCCTCCAGGAGAGGAACCCTCTCGCCTACCACGACTACTGTTCTCACGCGCTATACTCTAAGCGACACAGATCCCTAATCAGTCGTTCTCCCTCGATATCGCCTTCCTCAAGACTCCCCCGCAAAATTAAAATCCTCAAGCCCTATCCGGAGCAACCAAATGAGACTCAGCGCGACCCACAATTCAACCCCTCCACAATCTCACCGGACCTAACGCAACCCAGAACCCGCCAGTAAATCGCTCTCCCAGAGCACTACCCTCACAAGGTACACGCACACCAATACCCTCAGATAAACCCATAAAAGGTCAAGAGACGGCGCACCTGTTCACTCCTCCGATCGATATACAGGGATAACGACGACCACTCCACGACCAGTTAAAAGCTCTCCACACAGCTACAACCCAAGTCTCACCCAGTTTTCTTTTTTTCAAGCTCCTTATCTAAGGACCTCAAGAACAGCGGGTCCGTTGGACGTGCAAAGATGACAAACCGAGATCTCACCATATTTCTGACATACCCGAGCGTTACAAAGGTCACATGCCGTCGCCTCGACTACTCACCACTCTGCCATTATTACACATTACGGATCCCAGTACACCGGTCTTCCCGCACACAGAAACAAATAAGCTCACCACACGTGTCACCGGGGCATAGCCTATGCGCTAAAAGATGCATGCAACCCCACCACCGATTCGCGATAGTGACACCACCTTGAACGCCAAAACAACTCACTCACCCCAGCCAAGACTCCTCTTAAGTGGGGACTTGGGGGATTGGGGGGTTAATGGTTGTACGGAAGCCACGTGGCATAAACTCGCCTTGAACTTCCGATACTTTTACCAGTGACAAACTCCTCACCCAAGAGAACTCTTGACCGGAGACTTTGGGGACTTGTTGGTATACACATACCTCTTAAGCATAAGTATCGGAAGCACAAGACTCGTATCGCCTGGACACCAGTGAGGTGAGCTCCAAACTGGTCTTCCCTCTGACCTTCGTTTGTTTTGCAGATAGTCGAGACCGATAACGATAGTAGCAGACCGATACAACCCGTGTTCAGTTGGACCAGACAGCTCTCGAGACCACTGAAACAATATGAACAGTCACATGTCTTCAGTTCGCTGAATCAAAATCAATATAAGAAAAAATAGTACAAAATTCCCTTCAATAACATTGAAAATTAAAGTTCAACAAGCTACTTATAGTGTACCATACATAGCAAACATAAGATACAAAATGCAAAACAAGCTGTAGCAATGCTGTGATATAAAGAACATGAAGCTACTGGATCATCAAACACAGACTGTTCTGTCATGAAAAAGTGCCAATTTGATTTTGCTGAGCTTGCTCGCTACTTCTTTTATGTCGACCCGTTCTTCTGGTGATTCTAAGGTACACTCCAAGCCCAACTCCATGATATGCAAAACGATGCTCTCCAGGAAATTGATATCTCTTTCACCTTCTATGCTTAACAAACCATTGTCCACCACTTTAATCACCCTTTCTCGAATCGACACATTTATCCATTGTCTCAAAGTCAGTTCCCCAAAAAACAGTTCATCTGTGGGTTTCTTTCTTGTGAGAATCTCAAACAACATAATTCCGAAACTATAAATGTCACCCTTGGCAGACACTTTCCCTTCTGAACCGTACTCTGTCAAAAGTAATTCACAGTAACTTATATCTGTCAACTTATACATGGTACTACATTTATGAAAATGGGCAACTATACACAGTAAAGCAACATATATAAGAAGAAAAAGATTGTTCATTGCAATAAAATCTTTTACCTGGTGCAATGTAGCCAAGTGTGCCAAGAGTTCTTGTTTGTGTTTCCTCCTTGTTTTCTGCTAAAACTTTTCCGAGGCCAAAGTCTGCCACATGTGCTACCATGTCTTCATCGAGTAAAATATTGCTAGGCTTCAAATCACAATGAACCACAACTTCTGATTGACCATGGTGGAGATATTCCAAAGCAGAAGCAATATCAATCAACACACTCACTCTTTGCAGAAGACTTAGACAGTAGTTGTGGGAGTATAGCCACTTTTCAAGGCTGCCATGGGACATATACTCCAGCACCAGAGCTCTTACGTCAGGGCTTGAGCATGTAGTTATGACCTTGACAACATTTCTGTGCCGGATTGTCCGCCACACCTTACACTCTGCATCAAAACTTTTGATGGCACCCTCCATTTTTAAATCTAGAACCTTGACAGCAACAATTGTCCCATCAGAAAGCACACCCTTGTACACAGAGCCGAAACTCCCGACTCCCAATAAGTTGCTTTCACAGAAGTCATTAGTAGCCAAACAGAGATCATGATATGATATCATTAAGTGGTCTGGTGCTATTAACTGTTCCGCTGGCCTTGGAATGGTTGCTTTTCGTTTTTGACAGATTTTCCACCAAGAAATGAGACTTATGAGGATTGCTGTTGATATAACAGCTGGAAAAATATATTTGAGCAAACTATAAACCGTCCTTGATTTGCGAGCCCTAGGATTCCTGCAGGGTGAGACTCCAAAGTTTGGTGATCTCTGACAAAGTGCCATATTTCCCAAGAATGATTGTGCACTGAAGTTGACAAAAGGTCCCTCAGAAGGAATCTCTCCCGAGAGCTTGTTATAAGACACGTTCAAATACTTGAGGTATTTGAGCGTTTCTAGGGACTTGGGTATCGTGCCTGACAAGGTGTTGTATGATAGATCTAAAATTTCCAATCCTTTTAGATCACCAAAACTTTGGGGAACAGATCCCACAAACATGTTGTTTGACAAATTTAAAGAACTCAAGCTTTGAAATTCGCCAATAACAGTTGGAATGTTTCCGCTGATTTGATTTGAGGATAAATCGATCATTTGAAGAACCTTGGTCTTTCTCATGCTTGAAGGTAAGTCTCCACTAAGAGAATTGAATGACAAATCCAGGAACACGAGATTTTCGAGGTTCCATAGACTCATTGGTACGGTTGATGTCAGTCTATTGGAATTGAGGAGGACTTTTTGAAGGCCTTCAAGGTTTGCTATACAACTTGGGATCACTCCTGAGAAGTTGTTATTTGATAGTAATAGCTCTCCTAGGTTCCTCAAAAGACAAAGCTCATCTGGAATGAGCCCTTCGATATTGTTACTATCAAGATACAATCTATGCATCATCTCCAATCCCCCAATTGATGATGGAAGATTTCCAGTCATATTGTTGTTCAACAAGACAAGGGAGGTCAAGTTTTTCAAAAAACCAATTGATGATGGTATGTGACCTTTGATTTGGCACCTTGGGGCATAAATGTTCTGGAAGGAATAAGATTGATTTCTAAAAGAATCAGGCATGATGCCATTGAGAGGATTGTCATCCAAAGCCAAAACCCTCAGTGAACTGCTATTGAATATAGAAGAAAGGAATCTAAGTTCAAGAACTCCAGGTTCCCCACTTAATTGATTTCTGCCCAAATTAAGGATTTGGAGATTCTTTATGGTACCAAGACTCATGGGTATTGCTCCATAAAGTAAATTTTGGCTAAGATCAAGCAAATGAAGCTTGGAAAAATTAGAAAAGTATGCTGGGATAGCTCCAGTAAATTGATTGGCAGAAAGATAGAGACCTTCAATATTAAGAAGTAAAATTCCAGTTAATGAAGGAAAAGTTCCAGAAAGGGAATTGAATGCTGTTGAGAAAATCTGTAAGGAGGAAATGTTGAAAATATCAAAGGGTATTGCACCAGTTAGGCTATTGTTAGCCAAAACGAGTCTTTGCAGATTAGAAAGGCGCCCCAAGTCCTTCGGAATACCTCCTGTAATGTTATTATTCTGGACCAAAAATTGCTTCAGGTTCGACAAGTTACCTATAGTGGGAGGTACAAAGCCAGTTAGGCTATTGAAATCAAGATGAAGCTCTTCAAGATTTTGTAAAGCCCCAATATATTGGGGAATACTTCCGATAAGCCTATTATTTGAGAAAGAAAGGACCACAATCTCTCTGCATCGATCAATTCTGGAAGGGAGCTCACCACTGAATTTGTTGTTAGCAAATTGAAGGATTTGAATATTAGGCCAATAATGGCAGATGTCCACATCATGAAGACTTCCAGAAATGTTATTTTTATACAGAGATATAGTAACCAGAGAAGACAGGTTAAGTAGAGTGTGAGGGAATGAACCTGTGAGACCACTTTCGGGTAGACTCAATTCTTGTAATGTTGAAATGTTGCCCAGAGATACTGGAATATTACCAGCCACAAAATTGTTTACACCAAGATATAGTTTCCGAAGCTTGGGTAAGAAACCCAACTCTATAGGTATTCGACCACTTAGCCTGTTATATGAAAGGGATAGGATTTCAAGCTTCTGACAGTGCTGTAAAGCTGGAGGAATGGTTCCTTCCAACTGGTTAACTTGGACTACAAGTGTTCTCAAACGATGTAAGCGACTGATTTCATGTGGCAGGGACCCTGTGAAGCTATTATTTTGTAGATCAATAAGGACTAGGAACGAGAGGTTCCCGATATTAGGGGAAATGGTGCCTTGGAGACCCATATAGGGAAGCTTCAAGGCAGTCACTCTTTGCTTGCGTTTACTACAAGAAACCCCAAACCAATTACAGAAACTTGTTTCAGTGGTCCAGTTACCACACAAGACAGTATTGGTAGGGTCGACAGTGAGTTTGGATTGAATGGCAAGGAGAGCTGATTGATCTGTGAGGTTTGAAGAAGAAATGGCGAGGTGAAGTAAGCATGAGTAGTGCAGTAACACAACTCCAGAAAGAAAGAGTATTCGTTGCATCAACATGGTGACTTGGTGAGCATGCATGCAACGTAAAGGATATGTTAGCTTCTGGGGGACTGCATCAATATTTTGGGGCATATCCTTTTAAATAGGCCCCTTCCCAACTCTTCAGGTCAATGAGTTTGAAACCAATTATGTGGGTTTGACAAACAAACAAACAGAAGTAAGTGATGTGATTATAACTCAGTGTCAAGAATCGTTCTTGCCAGGAAGAATTCTAGGAAGCCTCCTAGAAAGGTTCTCATCGTTAAACTAGAAAACACCGGCATAAT
Source organism: Rosa chinensis (assembly GCF_002994745.2). Taxonomy (NCBI): domain Eukaryota; kingdom Viridiplantae; phylum Streptophyta; class Magnoliopsida; order Rosales; family Rosaceae; genus Rosa; species Rosa chinensis. Next base: position 22,279,634 of record NC_037091.1, on the reverse strand, counting down.
TTGTCTTATTTGTGGTCTAGAGTCTAGACCACTCAAGAAGTTGTTCCCCTAGTCCATCATCAATAAAGCTCTCTAGTCTAAAGTCTACATTTGTGGTCTAGAGTAGAGTGTAGACCACTCAAGAAGTTGTTCCCCAAGCCTGTCATCAATAAATACTCTCTAGTCTCAAGTCTACTGAGTCTAGACCACTTAAGAAGTTGTTTCCCAAGTCCATCATCAATAAATAATGCTCTCTAGTCTCAAGTCTAGTTTTTTTGGTCTAGAGTCTAGACCACTCGTTGTTCCCCAAGTCCATCATTAATAAATGCTCTCTAGTCTCAAGTCTACGTTAATTGACAAATATCTCTTACAATATATCTGTGACTACTTGACCTTAACCTTGACCTAAAGAAAAATGTGAATAAGTCTCTTTGTGGAAATTTCATGGTTAAAGACTTGAAGTTAGGGTTGATAAGACGTGAAATCAAAGTTAGGCGTATAAAAAAAAAATTCCAAACAAGATCAATTCACAAATTATATACAGATTAACAAAGAAAAGTAAAATAAATTGTACATAATTAAGGGGGTCTTTAATTTGTACTAGTATCTCAATTATAGAGAATTCGATTCTTTGATCTTTTCCATTGTCGTCTATCTTTTTTTCTTTGTACCACTTTATAGTTTTATAAGGAGGACTCCCTGACTTATTAAAGGAAACTCCTCCCAGTTAGTATCTATTCATCTCTTCTCACTCTATCTCTCTACTTGGGCCTCAAGGCACAACCATATAAAACATTATTAAGTGGACATAATCTCCCAACATGGCGAATCACTATACATCTTGTATCCGTACTCCTTACTATATCTTATTCTCTACCCCGCTTTTATCTAGACTCCCCGATCTAAGTAAAAACATTTTGCATTATCATCTCGCTGTAGACGTTTTATCTCTTATACCACTTACAGTTTCTTTTCTAGGAAATGTGGTGCTGCATTTGACGGGCGCTCTAATTTTCATGCTTTAGTATTGGTTATTGCAGGAACCTTGGTGCTCCTGGGAGATTTAATGAGGCATTGGAGATTCTCCAACCAGTTAGTCGGGTCAGTGTATCTCTTAACCAACTCTTTCCTACAATGTGTTTGTTCAGAGAATATTTTAATTGTTGAAAATGTTGACTTTACTCTGCTTTGTCAAACTAGGATTAGTTCTATAGTTGTAATATAAGAGAATTCCCAATTCAAGTTAGAATAAGAATACAAGATTATGAACTTTGTAATCCCCATATATAGAGCTCCTATTATCAATGAATGAACACACCAATTCTCTCTACAATTGTGTCCCAAGTCTCGTATCCTATTATCAGCACGAGTCCTAACCCTGAAACCAGAAGCCAAATATTTTCTGCAAAGCATTCTGCTGCGCAAACGTCAAACTCTAGAACCCAAAAATCCTAGGCACCCGTGCACACCATCCTTGGCCGTGCACCACCTCCATCGCTGCAAGTCCTCCTCTTACTCACCCATGTGCCATCATCTTTGAATTCAAGATCAAGATTAAGAAGAAGAACAAGAAAAGAAATCCAAGTAAGTTTTTATATTAAAGTTCCTGCTTTCTATCTTTAAATTTCTTTGTTTTCCTTGGGGACTTGCAACCTCCCTTCCTCTACGTCCCACCATTTTGTAACGTGGGTTCGATTCTATAAAAACGGAATTGTGGGGATTCACGCTATACGAACTAAAAGCGTTTATAAACCACTAACTAAGAGCATTTGTGAGCATCAAAATATCATGGACTAAGAGCGTTCGTAAGCTACGGACCAAGAGCATCCATGAGCATCAAAATTTGACCATTCAAACATCATTTTTCGGTCTAATCTAAATATTCTTGGAAAACGATTTCTTGGTAGCATTAAGGCTCAGACATCTTAATATTAGTTTTCATGGAAGCATTGACTCAAAAACTAATCCATTCTTGTTTTTATTTTTTTTATTTTTTTTTTTTAGGATTTCAAACTTGAAGGAGCTCGATTTTTTTCCATTGGATTCTACGGGCACAAGAAATTTCATGTGGGTTCATAATGTTGAGCTCCACCTATTTGCCCTTGATTTATTGCCTACAATCCAAGAGCCCTGTTTAAAGGAACCGCTCAAGACTCTCAAACTGAGATAGATAATTCCAGGGCACTTACCCTAATGAAGCGCCACATAGAGATGGCACTCCAATTTGAGTACATGTACGAGGATAGCGCTAGAAACCTTTGGTTAGCGCTTCGTGAACGTTTTCACAACATTCACAATTTTCCGAACTAAGAAGCACGATGGAATAATCTCCATTTCTCTAACTTTGAAAGAGTTATGGAATATTGTTCGGAAGCTCTCTGCATCAGATCATTGATGCGTGGCTGTGAAAAAACTATCATAGAAGAACAATTGATTGAGAAAACCCTAACTACCTTCCCCATCACTGGATTAAGATTCTTTGAATTTTATCAAATATTAATCAACGAAGGAAAAATCACAAATTTTCATCAGCTAATTGAGCTATGTCATGTATTGAAAGGCACAGCCATGTTAACGTTAGAACCAAAGGCTCTAGTTAGCTTTAAAGAAAGAGAGAGAGTGAGAGCGAGACACCAGAAGTATAGTGGTTCGTTTCTCGTCTTAGCGGGAAACTGCGTCCACTTGAAAGCTTTAACTAGTACGTGTTTGGGCCTTGCGGCCCAAGGGTATTACATGAGTTGTAATGGGATGTTGAGTAAGTGGGAAGGAGTCTCCTTTTATAGGGGAGGGAGACTCCTTCCTTTACATGTTTTCCAATGTGGGATGCTAAAACCACTATTCTAGTGTAGAAAAGCCTATTATGGAGGCAACTTGGCAAGGCCGGGAAGGTGGCTTCCCGACGAGGTATTGGCCGCTTCCGACTACAGTGGCTTAGCTTGAACATCGGGCTACAGGATCCATGTTTTGGTTGGGCCCCACCATGGCTTGTGAGCCCCCTAAGAAGGTGTTACTTATGCTTGGTGAGATAGCAATTAGTCATGCTAGTGAGAGGTATCTACAAGTCCCCGAAATCCCCAAGTAAGAGGAGCTTCTTGGTTGGAGAGTTATAAACATGATGTCATCAAGCATAAGTAACACTCGAGAGGTGTCTAGCCCCTACAAGTCCCCAAACTCCGTAAGCAAGAAGGGACTCGTTAACCTGCAAAGACAAAAACGCGCATATGTAGAATGCTTGTTGTATTGGGCAACATATGGGAGTTGCATTGATATGCATTGGCATATATGAATGTACGAGGTGTATGAAACATATTGATGTATACACAAGAATGTCGTCGAGTATGATCGTATATGACGTATAGGTCGGGAACGCATATGGTTGCTTGAGCATACTAAGAATGAGTATACGGATTGCATATGATGCGCGTGGTACTCGCAAGAGAACGAACGTGGTCGAGTTGACGAGGTTACGCTCAGTGTAAGTTGCATGAGTGCCATGGAGGCAAGCGTTTGTAATTCATGAATGATGAATACGTGAACGCTTGTGTTTGTTTGGTTGTCGCTCGTATTAATGGAACGTGAAAAGAATTCGATTTGTTGCAAGCGACAAATGGTAGAAGAATTCAATGTTCCGTTAATATGTATCATGTCGAGGGGATGTGAGTGTAAAGCTTGGGAATGCCGGAAGGCAAAAGCGTGAAAGGTCAAGGGTACCGGGAAGGCTTGAGCGGAAATCTCGGGGGTGCTGAGGAGGCATGAGCGGAAAGCTCGGGGGTGCCGGGAAGGCTTGAATGGAAAGCTCGGGGTTGCCGGGAAGGCATGACCAGAAAGCTCGGGGGTACCGGGAAGGCGTGAGAGGAAAGCTCGGGGTTGCTGGGAAGGAATAAGCGGAAAGCTCATGAGCGGGAAGCTCGGGGTTGCCGCGAAGGCATGAGCGGAAGCTCTAGGTTGCCTGGAAGGCATAAGCGGAAGCTCGGGGTTGCCGAAAAGGGGTGAGCGTTAGAGCTCTTGAGTGGGAAGCTAGGGGTTGCCGCGAAGGCGTGAGCGGGGAGCTCGTGAGAGGGAAGCTCAGGGGTGTTGGGAAGGCGTGAGCGTTAGAGCTCGTGAGCGGGAAGCTCGGGTTTGCCGGGAAGGCGTGAGAGTTAGAGCTCGTGAGCGGGAAGCTCGGGGTTGCCTTGAAGGCGTGAGCGGGAAGTTCGGGGGTGCCGGGAAGGCGTGAGCGTTAGAGCTCATGAGCGGGAAGCTCAGGGGTTTCGCGAAGGCGTGAGGGCGGAGCTCGTGAGCGGGAAGCTCGGGGGTGCCGTGAAGGCATGAGCGCGGAGCTCGTGGGGTGATGCCCTGAGGCAAGAGCGTGAAAGCTCGGCGGTATCGCTGAGGCAAGAGTGCGATCGTTGTTAATTATGCTGGGTTGTATGTACAAGTCCCCGAAGTCCCCAGTCAAGGAGGGTTTTCTTGCGGGGTTGATACCAAAGCGTAGCTTTATGCCGTATTACGAGCATAAATAGTGCAAGTGCATCGTCCATCTAGAATTGGTCGGAGCGAACTCTTATGCCCTTTCAAGTGGGCCCCTGATAGGCCCTCCAAGGAGTCCCCCACTCCTCGCTATAGACCTCTGTATGGTCGAAAAATTGTTTGATGAGGGGAGCTGTGTTCGAGCAGTAGGTGTTAGGTAGCGAACCTAATCTTTGATACCCAAGCGTCGGGGGTTAACTGCCGGATCAATGGCTGCCGTGGGCTGTGTTAACCGGTCCCTTTACTCTTTCCCGGAGGAGAAAAACTTGACTATAATGCCACGTAGCGGTCATCGTCATTATCAGGCGTTGCCTTACCGCTTGGCGGTTGGTCGTGGACCATAGACTCGTGGAGTCTAGACCCTTTTAGGTCTATTTCCCGTGGGGAGGGTTTTACAAAATATGGTGGCCAAGAGACTAGACAATATATTTGCATGTAGTGTATAATTGTATGAACAACAAATAAGCATGGCATATGTGTATAGCATGTACGAGTAGCATAGTGCAAGCATGCTTAAGGGTCGTGAAGACATTTGAAGCATTACACTAGGATGTGTGCATAATAGGTGTGCTACTAAAACATATAACATGTGTTATAAGCATGATTAGTTATCATGGAAGCATGTAAATGCATATCAAGTGTGATATATTATAAGCATGCTTAAAGTAGTGAAAGCATGTAATGGCTCTAATTGCGAGAGTGTAAAAGATAAGATATAGCTACTTATCTTATGCCGATTTGGAGCGAGTTGGAATTGGAATTGATATAAGTACCCAAATCATGTTGGAGTTGTCCAAGCATGACGCTCCATTCCTTTGGCGGATAAAGTGTTCCTATAATGTATGTCAACTCGTCATTGCGGTTGAATGCTCGATAGAAATAATTGAATTTCCTTGAAACAAAATAGGTGATTAATATGTAGATTTGTAAAATCAACATCAATAATTTGCGTATGTACTTTGATAAAATTGTAAACAAAGTGTATAAGAAAATGTAGTGTTTGATGACAAATAACATGCATATATATCTATTTTGAATGTTGATTTTGTGGGTGTTAACGTTAGTGATCCGTGGGATCTCTAGTTAGCTTTAGAGAGAGAGAGAGAGAGAGAGAGAGAGAAAGAGAGAGAGAGAGAGTGACACGAGATGTATAGTGGTTAGTCTCCCGCCTTAGCGGGAAACTACGTCCACTTGAATGTGTACTAGTGTGTCGAGCCTTGCGGCCTAACAAGATTATAAGAGATGTAATGGATCGTGTTTAAGTGGGAGCAGGCATTCCTTTTATAGGTGAAGGAATGCTTCTCCTTTACATTGTTTTCGATGTGGGACAAGCAACCACCATTTCTAGTCTAGAAAGCCTATTTGTGAGGGCATGTTGGCAAGGCCGGAAAGGTGGCTTCCCGGCAACGAATTTGTGACTTCCGGATACCGTAGCGTAGCTTGAACATAGGGCTACAAGATGCAATTAGCGGTTGGATCCCATGAGGGTGTTGTTTATGCTTGGTGAGGTAGCAAACTAGCCTTGCTAGTAGAGGTATCTACAAGTCCCCGAAGTCCCCTAGTAAGAGGAGGTTCTTGGTTGGGGAGTTATAATCATGAAGTCATCAAGCATAAACAATGTCCGAGAGGCGCCTAGCCCCTACAAGTCCCCGAGCTCCGTAAGCAAGAAGGGACTCTTTTAACCTACACAATGAGACAAAAACTCGCATATGTAGAATGCTTGTTGTATTGGTTACCGCTCATATTAATGGAATGCCAAAAGAATTCGTTTTGTTGTAAGCAACAAATGGTAGAAGAACTCAATATTCCATTAATGTGTATGAACATGTAAAATATTGGTAGTTGTATATGTGGATCTTATGGCCATATAACACGCACAATAGATAGTGGCAAGTGTAATGGGTGTCCAAAGCAATTTTGTGGGAGTAGTCCCGGTGACATAGAATGAAGCGTTTGTGAACTTGGGGCTTAAGTAAAACATGTTGGACATGATCAAGCAAGTTGGGTGTGTAGGCGCTGTACGAGCATGCGAGGCGTGGCCCAAGCGCAAGTCGTGGCCATACTCGATGCCCAAGCGAGTCGTAACCCGAGCAAGTCGTTTATCCGAGCATGTTTAATTAAGTCGTAAGTGTCACAAGCTTCTAGATGCATGTCACAAGTAATTGAATTTAAGCATGTATGTGTGTAGCATGTACTTGTAGTAAAGTTGCTAATAACATTTTGTAGGCATGCTTAATGGTCATGGAAGCATGTAAATGCATATCAAGTGTGATACATTGTGGGCATGGCATTGGCATGCTAATAGCTCTAATTGCAAGAGCTTAAAAGATAAGACATAGTTACTTATCTTATGCCGATTTGAAGGCTAGCGGAGTTGGCCGAGCATGACGGTCCATTGCTCCAGCGAAGTTCCTTATTAGTAGAAGGATGATGATTTTGCTAATCGGAAAGGTGATCGGTGATTATGTCTCCTTAACATAAGATAGAGTAAGCAATTAGTACTCTTTCCACCTAATTAAATTGATTAAATATGTGCCATAGATATTTAATGTATGTACACATGTTTGAGAATGTCACAGTGGTGACCATAGTGAAATTGCCGCTTTGTATATATGCATGGCACTAAGTGATATATACACACATGCATGTTGTAAACATAGGTAGATGTAAAGACTTGAATTTTGATGAGCATCAACTGCACATTTGAATTGAATAGCCCAAAAATGGAGCTCACGAATAAATCATGCATAAATAGCATGTGTAAGTAAAATAGGTGTGACAGGTGCCTTGGCTGACCATTGTGCAAATAGGCCAAGGGTGCATTGGTCTCACACAACAACTAACTCAGCTATGTGGCATTGATATATATCTCAAGAAATATATAATTTGAGACGCAATAGAAGCCTAGCAGACAAGTATATCATGCTATGAATCATGCTCAACTTATGTGTCCACTGATCATTATATTAATTATGAGATAATGTATGGCTTTGCAATAAGTATGAGCAGAGGGCATATATGCAACTAATGAATTGACCAGGAGCATGTGAGCCTAGCAAAGAACACATATCAACGTAAAATTGTGCATGCTAGTATACATGGGAGACTAGCAGTACATATGCTTCATGTGTAATTGTCAAGCAAGCTGTCATAATGTATGTGTATATATAAATATACATGTGTACAAGTGAGAAGCTAGTGGTGATGCACTAGGGACAAGCACAGGGGCTCGGTACATCATACTTATGCATGTTTATGAGCTAAGAGAAATCAAGGCATATATGAATGATATATGGATGGATATAAGCATTGCAAGTTGAGTATGGCCATGATCACAATATATCATAAGTATGAATAAGATATGCAGCAGCATGAACGTTTGTGGCAAAAGCATAGGAGGACCAAGTGTCAACTATATCACGTTTGTGCCACAAGCATTGACAGCTATATATGTCTCAATTGGCAGATGACTTAAAGGTGAAAAGAGGCTTAGCTTGTTGGTTTCTTGCTGTGATAGACTCAAAGTCTGAAGCCTTGATTGAAAGCAGAGTCCGCCTCTGTATAAACATGGTTCGGCAGTGAGTGAGGCCGAAGTGAACTGATGATCGTTGTTCCATCTGGGTGACCGTGGTAAGTAGATGACGGTCGAAGAGATGACGGACGACGGTGGTCGGCGCTGATCAAAGGAGAGGGTGGTGGGTGTCCTGATCAGATTGGGATTGGGTGTCCCTCAGTTTTTTTTTTTTTTCTTTTTTTGCTTGCCGCGGGCGTTCAGCTCTACCGCTGATGATGACCTCGTTAAATTGATGCAGTTGATATATGATTGATGGCCTATGCAGGTGAGGAATTGTAGAGGGGCGCTGGCGGGTACTAGCAGCAAGGCCTTGGTCAACGGAGAGTTTGAGCCAGCGGTGCCTTGCTGCTAGCGTCGATGATCGATCGAAGAAAAAGAAAGCAGTGGCTTGATAGAGATTAGCGGGAGAAGCGCCGCTGATGGTGCTCTAGCGGAGGTTTGTCCAGTTGAACTCTGGCCAGCGGAGCTGCCACCTGGCGGTGGAGCTAGGCAATGATAGCTCGGCGGTGAAGTTCAGCGGTGAACAGTCCAGCGGAGGTGGAAGGCCGGCGGAGGAAGCTCATCCAGCTGAGAAGTCCGGCGGAGAAAACTCGCCCAGCTGAGAGGTCCGGCAGAGAAAACTCGTCAGCGGAGGAAGAAGGCCGGCGGAACTCGGAGCTTAGCGGAGGCCTTGAGTTCGGAGGAGCTCGGAGCTCAGAGGAGGTTTTGTCGCCGGTGGCTCCTAGCAGGAATTTGGTGGAGACCTGGACCGGACTGGAATTCGCTCGATGGTGATCGTCGCATTGCAACGACGCTCCTGGGGGTCAACGGTGATCAGTCCGGCGGTGGTGGCTGGCGAAGCTAGTGGGTTGTCCGGCGGATAATGGTGGTGACATGCTAATTTCAGTGCAGGCTCGCTGGTGATTGCCGCTGGAGTTAGAGTTGGCTGCCGAAGCTCGCCGCTGATGGAGCTTTAGTGAAGGCAGTTTGCCGCTGATACCACTTAGCGATGCCGCTAATGGAGCTCGACGTCGCCGTCGATTGATGCTCGGAGCTGCTACTGACGGTGCTAGTTAGCCTTGCTGCTGACTTGGAGCTCGGCTGAGGGACTGAGCTAAGCGGAAGGTCGATGCCGGCGGAGCTGTGTCGCTGGTGCCTATCCATGGGTGCCCAGAGACGTCTTCTGGGTGTCCAGAGTAGATTAGTGGCAAAATTTTTTTTTTTTTTTTTTAAAGTTCAACGTTGACCTTGCTGACTTTAGGTTTGTGGGCGTTGACCTGGATCTCTGCAAGCACCGAGAGCCCAGGTTGAGCTTGATGCAAACTTGTGTTGTTGTTTTTTGTTTTACCGCTGAGATGGGTGCAGATGCAAGGCTTGATTGAGAATACAAGGCAAGGGAGGTCGAGTCCTTCTAGCGCCAATGTTAACGTTAGTGATCCGTGGGATCTCTAGTTAGCTTTAGAGAGAGAGAGAGAGAGAGAGAGAGAGTGACATGAGATGTATAGTGGTTCGTCTCCCGCCTTAGCGAGAAACTGCGTCCACTTGAATGTGTACTAGTGTGTCGAGCCTTGCGGCCTAACAAGATTACAAGAGATGTAATGGATCGTGTTTAAGTGGGAGCAGGCGTTCCTTTTATAGGTGAAGGAATGCTTCTCCTTTACATTGTTTTCGATGTGGGACAAGCAACCACCATTTCTAGTCTAGAAAGCCTATTTGCGAGGGCATGTTGGCAAGGCCGGAAAGGTGGCTTCCCGGCAACGGATTTGCGACTTCCGGATACCGTAGCGTAGCTTGAACATAGGGCTACAAGATGCAAGTAGCGGTTGGATCCCATGTGAGTGTTGTTTATGCTTGGTGAGGTAGCAAACTAGCCTTGCTAGTAGAGGTATCTACAGTGGGGAACACACAAACTCCATATAATTTTCAATTGGACATGAAGGTAGGCAAAGCTAATGTTTTTATTGATGATGCCATGTGCAACAGATGTATGGCCGAGAGCCTATAGCTGAAGTCAACTATGTAAATAATATGTGAGATAAGGACTTTTATCATAGCACGAGCATATCTAACAAATGGGCTTATAATATGTACACATGCATGTATAGGGATGCCCATCACATGTGTTGAATATAGTGAGCTGCCAGCTTTTGCAAGCAATGAGAATATATTATATATGCTTGGTTAATGATGATTGAATGTGTAAGGAAGCAAATGTATCACGTGTTTGATACGAGGGCCATATTCAGAGCATGAAACAAGGAGAACTTGACATGTCGCGTTTATGCTAGCCACTTAATTGTGAAGGTGGTTTTGGATGATTATAATAGGCATATGTATATGCTTTAGCTTTGTACCACCGAAAGAAACTTATCTATTTTCTAGTTTTTTGTCAGAAGGAAGACTTTGCCCTGTATCGAAGGCGCTGATCACAATTTGGGTGATGAGCTCCGCTAAGAAAATTGAAGCTCTGTCCAGAGGATTGATGCTCTGGGGTTGCCTAGCGGTGAAGCTGCTCAACGGAGGCCGTTGCCAGTTAGCGGAGTAGAGTTTTGGCCACAGGAGTTTTGACCAGCAGAGGGCGATTGAGTGCTGGGCTTGGTCAGCGGCGTTCTTGGCCAGCGGAGGAGCTTGGCAGAGGGGAGCATTGGGCCGGCGCAGTGGAGCCCTTGGTCAGCGGAGCGGAGCATTTGGCCGGCGGTGCTTGAAGAACATGGGTTCTTGGCGGAGGTTTTGTTTATCGGTTGTGGCTAATGGCACTTAGCAGAAGAAGCCCGGCAGTGCTGGGTTGCCGCTGATGGTGCTTAGAGGAGCCGCTGAGGTTAGCGGGGCTCCAAAGTTTGGCGGTGTCACTTATGGTTAGCGATTAACGCTGTCGGTTGGCGGTAGACGCTAGCAATTGACTGATGAATCCCTAGCGGAAAAATCCTTAATGAACACTTGCTTGTTGGTAGTGCTCTTACTTGGTGGCAATGACGATCACGTTGCTCGCGGTGGGTGCTGATTATGATGGAAGATAAGCAACGGTTCATCTATTTGACTGTAGGTAAAGCTTGATGACAGCCAAGAAGAGTGTCGCTAAGGATCCATTAAGGAGCTCCATCAAGAGGCCGATTGAGGATGATTGGTGGTGTGAACGTTGAACAGATCGATGATAGATAAGCCAGAAGCTTGGCGCTGGCTGCTGTCCGCTGGGTTCGCTGGCATTGGTCGCTATCCTGCTAGCCTCACTAGGTGGAGTTGCTACATAGCGGTTGACGCTGGGTTGCGCGGTGGTGTTTTGCCGCTAGCCTTGCTAGAGCTGGCGGTGGTGTTAGAGTTGGCCTCGCTAGTGGTTTGGCGGGTATTTGCTCAGCTGTGGTTGGAGCTTTGGCCAGCGATGAAGCTCGGGGGAGCGGAGCTTTTGCTTAGCGGTTTTGCAACTTGGCGGTTCCGCTACACCTAAGGCCCACGCTTGGAGCCATGCCCTGTGATTTGAGTGAAAGGAGTTTAGCGCTGTCGTGATTGCAGGTTAGCATTGCCACTAACTGGAGCTCAGTGTTGCCGTCGATGGAAGCTCTGCGCTGCCGTTGATAGAAACTTGGCGCTGTTGCTGCTTCGTTTTGGGCTTTGCTTAGCGGTGCCTAGTTTGTGATGCCGAGATTGGATGAGATGTGTGACAAGGAGAGTTGTCTCGAGGAGCTCCGCTGATGCCCGGATTAGCGGTGTACAGTTTTCCGCTGATGATGATTGAAGAGTGTTGGTGTCCACAGTAGATCTCTGGGTGTCCAGAGTAAGTTAGCGCCAGAAATTTTTATTTAGTTATTTTTTTTTTGAGTAGGTCAGCGTTGACTTTTTGAGATGGACATTGACTAGTCCCGATGGGCGTTGACCAACCATGATGGACATTGACCGGCCACGATGGGCGTTGACCGGAGTTGACCAAGCGTTGACTTGGCAGATGGCACAAGTTGCCGCTAAGAATATCAATTATATAACTCAAAAAGAAAAATTATTTTGAGCTCCGTTAAGATGACTTAACGTAATGGTAAGTGACAAAGCTTTTGTGTTGGCTTCCCACAGATGGCGCCAATGTTAACGTTAGAACCAAAGGCTCTAGTTAGCTTTAAAGAAAGAGAGAGAGGGAGAGCGAGACACAAGAAGTATAGTGGTTCGTTTCCCGCTAAGGCGGGAAACTACGTTCACTTAAAAGCTTTAACTAGTGTTTGGGCCTTGCGGCCCAAGGGTATTACATGAGTTGTAATGGGATGTTAAGTAAGTGGGAAGGAGTCTCCTTTTATAGGGGAGGGAGGCTCCTTCCTTTACATGCTTTCCAATGTGAGATGCTAAAACCACTATTCTAGTGTAGAAAGGCCTATTATGGAGGCAACTTGGCAAGGCCGGGAAGGTGGCTTCCCGACGAGGTATTGGCCGCTTCAGACTACCGTGGCGTAGCTTGAACATCGGGCTACGGGATGCATGTCTCGGTTGGAACCCACCATGGCTTGCGGGCCCCCTAAGAAGGTGTTGCTTATGCTTGGTGAGGTAGCAATTAGTCATGCTAGTGAGAGGTATCTACAAGCCACGAATTTGTGAATAGAGAATATTTTAGGCCACAAGATGGCTACCATGAGCACGTTCAGTGGCTAGAAGAAGTTGCCATGGACGATACGATCCATATGATCAACCTGCTCATGAAGGTGATCGACAACATTGGCGAACACATGACCAAATGGGTCATGACGTTGAGGGTATAGGGGTTGGACACAATGGCACCACTTTTGGCCATGTTGATGCTATTCCAACGTCATTGGTCCTAGGGACCATATGTATTGTGTCAGTACACCTCGATTAAGAAAGCATCATCTTCATGGTATTTTATGGAGTACCTGATCAATGGTGATCAAGACATCAAGTTATGGAAGACTTTAAATTTGGTGATGAAGATAAAATGCCGTAAATTTTTGGTATAGTATTTTATTTTCCAAGAATTATGTAATGGCAAGTATGCCTTAAATCAATAAATAACAATTGTTTTGACTCTTTCACAACTAGGCTCATCCAATTAAGTATGATGTCTAGGAAACTAGTTGAGATTAGTGGTACTTAAGCGAGCTTTGCTCCACCGACATCTACTTAATTTCCTAGTCATGTTTAATTGGAGTTGCCAAAATGATTGAGTAATTACTATTTGTCTACATTTGATTTTATTATTTTGGATTAGATTCTGGTCAAGAAACTTTGGTGTAATCATTGGCTATTATTAAAGTGTCGATTCTTTAATTCGAACTTTATTATTCTAAAGATATTAGAGCCAATGGTTTTCATGTGGAAACACATAGTGAGAATGGACATAAGTTTCTTTGCATTACCTCTAATGACTACGAGTATTAGAGAAGCTTATGTGTTACTCTAGTAGGTTATATGTAATCACTATTCGAGTAATTGAATCCAACAACATCATAAGAGATGATGACCTTTTGGGATTTCGACACATATAGACTTTGACATGACCGTTTGGGAAACTCAGGTCATGATATGATAATCCGTATATTAAAGACTTCACACGGACATCCTTTCTTCCGAGTGAAGAGAAGTAAAAATAAAAGTTGATTCAAGGAGACATTCGGACCACCACTACAAGAGAAAATGTCATCGGCGACAACCCAAAGTTGTCGTAAAAAGTCAAAATTTCTCGCTGAATTGAAAATGCGACGACTTTGGGTTGTCGCAACCAGTTGTCGCCTTATGTGTTTTACTGATTGTCAAAAGCGACGAAATTACACGGTTGTCGCTTTTCCAATATGTGACGCAATTGGTTCCTCGCATATCACAAATTGTGACACTCACAAATGTGTTACCAAAAACTATATGCGAGACTTTATATTTGTCACTGTTTTTAATATACGACGCTTTGTTTACGTTGCATATTCCATATGCGAGGTTTGGATGTTTGTTGCATTTTCAATTGGCGACGCAATTCGTTCCTCACATATGACATCTTGCAAGACAAGAGAGTGCGTTACAGAATGCTATAAGCGAGACTTTATATTTGTTACAATTTCCAATATAGGAGACCTTGTTTACGTTGCATATTCCATCTGCGAGGTTTATATGTTTGATCGAAAATTTATATGCGAGACTTTTTTTTGTTGCAAAAAAATAACTACGAGGTTTCATTTTTGTTGCATATATTAATATGAGACACATATGCATTTGTTGTAGAAAATGATATGCGAGGCTTCTTGTTTGTCTCTTATAATTTCATCGAGGAACTTATTGCGTCGCATATTGAAAAAATGACAACCCTGTTATTTCGTCGCTTTTGACAATCAGTAAAACACATTACGCGACAACCGAAAGGCGTCGCATATTTAATTAAGCGAGAAATTTAGTCTTTTTACGACAACTCTGAATTGTCGCCAATATCTTTATAAAGATATGTCAAATTAGCATAGTTGTCGAAAATATAAAATGCAAGAATAAATATTTGTTGAAAAAAATAATAAGCAAGATCGCATATAATGTTGCATATAATGATTTGCAACATATGCAAAAGAATCATTGTTTGTTGCAAATGACTTTAAATGAGGCTGGATTGTTTGTCTCATTTGATAATTATTTATTTAAAAATTTCAAAATAATTTGAATATTTAAAAAATTAATTTTTTAATATTAATCAAAAGATTTATTAAATCATAAATCAAATAGAGTTTACAAAATTCTACCCACAAAATAATAATAGCTAATAAAAAGAAAAATTGTTTGCCAAGCTAGACTAGCTAAATCCTAATCCAAAAATTACTAAAAATGACTTTATGAATCACAAATCTTCCTCCAAATCCTCTGTTTCAGAATTATCTCCATTGTTTTGGACACCGTCTTCATCTCTTCCAAAGACATCATCTTCTTCACTGTTGGGTACTACGATATTCATGTCAATGTTTTCTGTATCAGCAAAACAGCCTTGGCTATTCATCAGGAACTTCTTCAACATTGTCATTAGCTGTGCATTTTGTGACCGCATAGTGTCCACAGTTGATTCAAGCTTCTTAACTTTATCTTGCATTACGTTCATTTCAGAACTCACAGCTGTTGAAGATGTAACAGTTGGAAGCTTCATGCGAGGAAACGAGCCTAAACCACGAACTCTTTTTCCCTTCCTTCCACACTCTTCAGCCATGATTGGAATCTCATCACGCGCAGTAACTTGTACAGATTCTGGTGGAGTACCCTCTGGTGCCTCTAGGGTTAGTTTCTCCTTATGCTCTTCTCTCTTATTTTTCAGTCGATCCTACAAAAATAAAATATAAAAACAAAAATAAATATGTTATTTACTTATATATTTAAATAGTAATTATTTTCCCAAAACTAATACGACTTTAACAACATTGATAACAATACTTACATATTTATCACGTGCAGCATCACTAACCCAATTGCTATTTGAATCTTGATACATAGCTGCCCAATTGTCTATGAAAGACAAAGGATTGCCCTCCTGCAATTTAAAAAAATCTCCCAAATTAACAATTATTCAAGATAACATTTGAATTAACTCACTCGAAACTCATAAAATTTACCTTGGCTGTCCTCAAAGCATGTTGAATGAAAGGCATAGCTCCGCCACGATGCGTAGTCCTTTGTCTCTTTCGGCTAGTTGAATTCTTCTTGCATTTATCCTTTATAAATATTGTGAGGTTAATTATGTACTCTAAAATTTTTAATCAAAGCATAAAACTGTAATATTATTTCTTTTAAAAAAACATACAACAATAAAAATATTTTGAAAAAATAAAGGAGTGAAGAATACATACAATATATTTTGGATCGGTGTAGAGTTCATCACATAGCCAATGCCACTCCTCTGTCGATCTCTCACCCCATAGATCAGGTGGAGGAAGTGTGGCTCGTCCCCGAACAGATGTGCCACATTTTTGATAGTGATCGTGCAACTTCCACTTGAATTGAGTATACGCCGAGCGCATCTTATCATCCACAAAATAGATAATTTTTGGATGTTCTATTTCCACGTCAAAGTGTACCTAATTAAGAATAAAAATAATATAGTATGTTAGGAACAAAAAATATTAACTTTGCATTAAACCACTGACTTAAAATTACCGTCAATCCCTCTCGTAGTGTCCTCTTAATATCTCCTGAAATCTTATTCCATCCACGGTAACATACCGGAGCTCGCCTTCGAACCTCAATCCCTATAGCGGTAGTGAACTTCTTATTGCTGTACTCACTCCTGGTCAAATATTATCTCCACCTTCTTGTTGCCATTGCTAGTAATCATCTCAATCATACCTTTCCCAGTTGTTTTGCCACGTGTTTTTTTCAATTCAGCAGGGGTAGAGGAATTCTCTGCATGATCAGATAAAAAGAATGAGAAGATAGAAAGTGAAATTAATATCTTATATATCAAACCATCGTTAAGGATAACAAGTGGCATGCATTCACGTCTTTACCTGAGTTGTGAGCTGTAGGATGTTGATCAGCTTGTGGCTCTTCAAATGGCAGTTCAGTTGTTGTGGGTGCTGCATAAGAAGTTGCTCTCAGTGCTGGTTGTGATGGTAGCTGAGAAGCTGATTTGGATGCTCTTGTTGTTGCATTAGCAGGCTTCCTTATCATTTTTCCTCGTCCAAGTTGCAGAGATTGAGAGGACATCTGCAACACATAACAAAAAAGAGTAAAAATACAAAAACGAGTGCATGTGCACAAGTCCACACAATTGAAAACTGTAACTTAGATGAGAGAAGTAGCTATAGAGGACTGGGTACTTATACTAAACTATATATATTTTTGGGGCTGTAGCATTAACTTAATCGACATATATACACTGGGGCTTTAGATTAAAAACATTAACTGGGGCTTTCAGCCACTAGTTTTGACATTTAGATTAAAAACATTAATTGGGGCTTTCTGCCACTATTTCTGAGCTTTAGACTAAAAACATTAACTGGGGCTGTATAATCGACATACATTTACTGGGGCTTGTGACTAAAAACAGGAAGTCCGATATCAAAACAAAAGGATCAATGAGATATTGAGATTACTAAAACATAGTATATAGCAAGAAATAGAACATCAAGAAGCTGCCAATCAAAAAAAATAAGAGACTTAGGTAGAACCAAATCAGAAAATTAGATAGAAAATTTACTGTTTTCGTGGATGTGTTTGGTCCTAAACCCCTTCAATCTGCAATTCCACAGAAAAGAACACCGATAGTATCAACCAAATCATTAAAGGAGAAGAACACTCATAACAAGGAATATGAAACTCTGTTGCTTCCATTCAAATCTTTAACCATGTTTTTGCAAGAGTAAAGGAACAAGCAGAACGACCAACGTAGGAGAGCTAATTTATACCCATTAATCGTTTTCTATATCTTAAAATTCAGGACATCATATTCTTGTCTTCCATAATAGATACTAGTCTTAACATTTACTATTCCAATAGAACAGCAAGTATCATAAGAAACTGAAGTAACACAACTTTGTTGAGAACAGAAACTTGCTAGAATGGTTTAAAAGTGGGACAATTAATGTACGTATATTTATTTGTTACCGATGCTTATCTTGCTATTGAACAAAACTTTCTTTCAAAATTTCAATAGAACATCAAGATTACGAACATGATATCCAACTCTATGAAAATTATACATTAAAGTACAACAAGCCATTTGCCCATAAATCAATCAATAAGTAATCAACTTTCTTTCTATATCAAAAAAGCATTAAGACATGATCCAAACTCTATGAAAATCACACAGTGACATTTATACTCCAGTTTATCTTCCTATCCAGAAACTACAATTGCATAGAATAGTTACAAGTTCGCACTATAAGAGTCAAGTTCGCACTATAAGAGTCAAGTTCGCACTATAAGAGTCAGGGTATAAATGATACATGTGAGCCCTTGTTCATGTTAAACTCAGAAAAATTCAACCAATAACCCAAAAACATACCTGGAAAATTGAACACCGGAAAATTGAACGAAGAACACCCGTAATCTGCAATTCAACAAAAGAAAAAAACCAAAAGTCAAATCAAGAAAACACCTTAAAAGAAAAAAATAATAAGATATATACTTAGCAATTTGCAACAGACCCTTCAAAATGAAGATTGCAGAGAAAGAGTCGAAGTTGATGTTGTGATGAACAGAGCCGATTCCCTTTTATATTGTCGTCCATCTCTTTTGGGTTAGGAAGAGTCCTAATTAGGACTCCTATCTTTTCTCTCAAAATCCCGCCTACTCTCTCTGCACATCCCGCCTAATTTTCCCGCTTGTTCGATAGAAGAATAGGAAGGATGGCGTACGAAGATTTCTGTGAGCAGAGAGAGAAGAACGGGAAGAGATGGAAGAAACGATAAGTTCGTTTTGACAGATAACAATGAAACATAATCAGAAAGTCAAGAAAAGAAATAAATAAATAGAATC
The DNA here is from genome assembly GCF_002994745.2 of Rosa chinensis. Lineage (NCBI taxonomy): Eukaryota > Viridiplantae > Streptophyta > Magnoliopsida > Rosales > Rosaceae > Rosa > Rosa chinensis. The sequence goes on along the minus strand of NC_037091.1, from coordinate 22,261,171 downwards.
ATAACCATAATTACCGCATAGATAACTATAATTGATTTGATATATTCATAATTACGGAATAAAAACTATAATTATTTTCTAGAGAAAATTGAATGATAATCAAGTGATGCAATTCGGGGAAAGAAACATTCAAAATGGGATCAGACCCCCAACCTCCCTCATCCTCACTTGCCAGGCGCTGATGAGGCATGGGATCAGACCCCCAACCTCCCTCATGCTCATTCTGGTTCAGATTCTTCTTTGGACTTTGGGGGAGATAGAGAGAGAGAGTATTCTGTGATTGGGTCCGTTTGCGGAGCGGGTCGAGCGGGGCGAGTCGGAGTGTGGAGGACTGAATGGCCTGCATGGTGGTGAAGGGTGATTTTGAATCGGAGAGAGAAGGAGAGTGGTGGCGACACCAACAATGTGATTTTGAATCGGAGAGAGAAAGAGTGGTGGTGAGGCCATAATCTAAACAATATCTGTTATGGAAAAATTAATAAATAAATAAAGAGGGGAGAAATTAATAAATAAATAAGGAGGGAAGAAGAAGGGAAAAATTAAATACATATTAAATGGAAAGTCAGATTCAAAACAATATCTGTTATGGAAAGACAAATTTAAGGACAAAAAAGAAAAACAACAAAATTATTGGAAAAAATACCAAACAATATCTGTTATAAAAAATATATACCAAACAATATCACTCAATAAATGGAAAGTCGGATTCTTAAAAAAAAAAAAAAAAAAATTATGGAAAGCCTCAAAATATACATAAAATTACTCGGCTCAAAAATCTAGTCACTATTTGTGTCACTATGATCACCTAGTAATTCTTCTTCACCAAGAGCTCTATTATAGTCCAACATAAGATCATCATCCGTAGAATCATCGTCGATAAAATCACCGTCATCTGCTGCATTCTTTTCTTTATTTGTGTTGTTGAGGATAATAGTTTCAAGTTCCACATCATGTCTGCGCAAAGATATACTAGTTTCATCATCTTCTACGTGAACCTCCCATATATTAGCGTCATCGTCCTCGTCACCGGGATCATTATCATGGTCTACAAGATCTTCATCTTCTTCTCTTTCTGGAACATCCCACAAGTGCCTATATTGAATCTTCTGGACAACTTTCCAAGGATGTCCCAATTTTAGGTCATCAAGATAAAACACCTTATGGGCTTGTTTTGCTAGCACATAAGGATCATGCTGGTACCATTGGTTTTTAACGTTTAACGACGTCAAATGGTAGTCAAACTTCATCTTTTTGGGATTTGAATTATACCATTGACATTTAAAAAGAATTGTACTGTACTTTTTTCGAAAATGAAATTGAACCACACTAACCAGACTCCCATAAAAGGTGCAAGGTTCACCATTATGGGACCCAATCGTCATAATGCCACTATCCTGTGTGGTCTGGTATTGCTCAATCCGTTTGACGGACCACCGAATATCATTTGCCATGCACCCTGTATACTGGACACTGCGCGGGTCAGCACCATGTGCTAATGAATAAATCTCTTCAGAAATCAACCCTTCATCATATAATGTCTTAGCACGACTTAGAAACCATTGTTGAAACTCTTCCATATGTCTCTGATCTATGTTTTCAGTACTATTTTTTTTCAGGAGTTCCACGTGCTCACTACAAAACACAATTGACTGTTAGTATTTTATTTATTTCAAGATATTCTAAATAAATAAAGTAGATTATCAATCACATACCTTCTAAACTCTTCAATCTCGTCGCAATTATTCAAGATAAACCAATTTGCTTGTTTCAATTCTTCCTGTGATAACTCAACCATTACCCCTTTTCCAGTTGGACGTACTCGTTGAGCGAAAACAGAAATTTTTGCGTTAAGTTCACTCCCTGACTGGTTTCGTTCAGGGCGATTGAAGGCTGTCTCGACATCTTCAAGATACATTGAACAAAATGTTAATGATTCATACGAAATATGAGCCTCAGCAATAGAGCCTTCTGGTCGTGCTTTGTTCCGCACATATTTTTTATATGTTCCCAGCAACCTACGAATAATTTAAAAAAATCTTAGTTTATGAATGCAAACTAGGAAAGTTATATATATATATATATATATATATATTACACACACATATAGACACATAATATGTTAGTCTACGAATATGTTCCAAAAAAAAAAAAAAAAACGCAAACTGGGAACAAAATATGTTAGTCTACGAATCCAATTAAAACTAGGGATATAATTAAACTAGGAATCCAATTAAACTACGAATCCAATTAAACTAGGGAAAAAATAAATATATATATATATATTAAAAAAAGTGCCAACAAAAATTCTAGTTTAAAACTAGGAATATATATATAAATAAAAGTTCAAGGAAGAAAGTGCATTACCTCTCAATTGGATACATCCAACGGTATCCCACTGGGCCAGCAAGTTTAGCTTCGCGTGGCAAGTGCACGGCTAAATGAACCATAATGTCAAAGAATGCTGGAGGGAAAATTTTTTCTAGTTTGCATAATATCAGTACAATCTCCACCTCCCACCTCTCCAGATCTGCAATTTTGAGTGTCTTTGCGCATATCTGCTGGAAGAAATATGATAGTTCTACAAGTGGAGCATAAATCTTTTTCTTCAAATGTTTTCGTATTCCAACAGGAAGAACTCGTTGCAATAGCACATGACAATCGTGACTCTTTAAACCCAATATCTTCCGGTCATCTAAATTCACATTGCGTGATATATTTGCCGCATAACCATCTGGAAATCTAACTGACTTGAGGAATTCACATATAAATGTACGTTGAGACGGTGTAAATACATATTCTGCATGAGGAAAATCGACCTTATTTCCGTCTTGCTGCACCCACAGATCTTTCCGTCTGGAAGTGGTTTCCTCTGTTCTTCCACATGCTCATATCATTCTTGCTACTTTGGTTTCCTCTGTCCTTTTGTTATTATAGATAGGTATTATTTCCATTAATTTATGTACTTAAACATTATTTTAGGGAAGGCTCCTAACATAGTCTTGTCATTGAATTATAAGGTCACAAAAAACCAGCCTGGGAGGAAGAGAAAGCAGCCGGTGTCATCTTCAGGCCATCATGTGTCCCCTTGTGGCTTACGCTCAATACATGAGAATAATGGAGACTGGTTTAGCTTGTAATCCATATTTGAAACCGTTGAACAGATCACAATTTCCATTAAAAGCTAAAATATTTAGATAGAGAAACATGATGGCCTTTTGGTTACTCTTAAGATTCAGGAACAAAAATTGGTTTACTATTATTGATTTTACACCTAGTGAATATCTAAAGCATCAAAAGAGTGTTCCACCTGCAACCAGTTTTTATAAAATCATTCAATGTAGACCCTCTTTTGAGTCTCTTTAGCTGGAGACCCAAACACGTACAAGACACAGCTAAAGAATAGGTTATCCCTCTCTTGCTTTATTAAACGATACATACCAAGTTTGATTTGAAGTTATTGATTCCTGTGGAGAAATTCGTGTAACATGTTGAACAGAAACGTTCTACTATGCAATGTTATCCCAGTAAAAGTCATTGCCTAATTATTTTTTTGTGAGAAAATTAAAGTTGTCACATAAACATTAACCGACAACTTGTACAGGTAGTCGTCTAATTGGTTTTCAGCGAGGAAGTTCAAGTTATCATACAAACATTAAGCAACAACCTGCACAAGTCCTCACTTAATTGGTCGTTTGCAAGAAAATTAAAGTTGTCACATAAACATTAACCGACCACTAATAGAAGTTGTCGCCTAATTGGTTTTCAGCGATGAATTTTAAGTTGTCACATAAACATTAAGCGACAACTTGTTGAACTTGTCGCCTAATTGGTCTTTTGTGAGAAAATTAAAGTTGTCACATTAACATTAACCGACAACTCATCAAAGTTGTCGCCTAATTGATTTTCAGCGAGGAAGTTCAGGTTGTCCCGTAATCATCAAGCGATAACCTGTAAAAGTCGTCACCTTATAGGCCTTTTGTGAGAAAATTAAAGTTGTCACATATACATTAATCGACAACTAGTAGAAGTTGTCGTCTAATTTATTTTCAGTGAGGAAATTCAAATTGTCTCATAAACATTAAGCGATAACCCATTAAAGTTGTCGCCAAATTGATTTTCAGAGAGGAAATTCAAATTGTCACATAAATATTAAGCGACAACCAAATAAATTTGTCACCAAATTGATTTTCAGTGAGGAAGGTAAGGTTGTCACATAATCATTAACCGACAACTCACAGAAGTGGTCACTAAATCAGTATTCAGTGATAGAAATCTAGTTATCACATAAACATTAAGCGACAATTCACAGAAGTCGTCGCCTAATTAATCTTTTGCGAGGAAGTTAAAGTTGTCACAGAAACATTAACCGACAACTGGTAGAAATTGTCGCCTAATTAACATTTTGCGAGGAATTGAGTGTCGCATAATGTCATATGGGCGACAACTGTCAATTTCTTGCAAATTCCTACTTTATGCGACAAATTGGTTGTCGCCGATGGGATCATGTGCGACAACTGAAATTTCCTCGTATTTGCCAAGTTTTTGCGACGATTTTTGGGTTGTCACAATGAAATTCCTCGCTTTTGCTATTTTCTCTTGTAGTGCACTGCCGCGCCTCATAGCGCCGCCGCCATCAGTCACTGGCCGAAGAAGGGCCATGTTGTCACCCCTATGGCAAGAGCTTGGCATTGACACCAAGTGTCGCAACGTGCCACCTCTCTCCACTTCTCAAGTCAATTGTGATTTCGTGGCTCAACCAAAAACCTCATTGGTTGCTTCTAAGGACATCGCTCGTTTTGGAAAGCCTGCTTTTTAGCTAAATAAGGATCGAGACCATCCTATGCAAAGGACACATGTGTTCTCAAAGAATCCAAGGGGATTCTGTGGATCAATTCAACCAACTTACTGACTATTTAAATGTGTTATGGTGTTAGTTGATGCGCATACACACTTGCCACATGTCGCACTATCGTACACTCGTAGTACTACTTGTGATAAACTCTTGGCCCAGATCATATGGCTACGGGCTTACTATTCGGATCATCCCATTCAGTCAATTCGACTTGAGAATGCTGGAGAGTTTACATCGAAGACTTTCGATGACTATTGCATATCATTAGGGATTGATGTTAGGCAACATATTCCCATGTACACAACCAAATGGTCTCTCGGAAAAGCCGCCATAAAATGACTACGATGGTAGCCCATACATTGGTAATGCGCACCAATATTTCCGCTTGGGGTATGTAATATTGCATGCAGTTATACTAATTCGTCTACAACCCCCGCCACTCACTTTTCTTTGCGCTACAGCTAGTGGCTGGGTGCCAGTCTGTTATGTCGTACTTACGCATATTTGAGTGCGTCGTTTATGTGTCAATTGCCCCGCCACAACGCATCAAAATGGGTCATTAGCAACGAACGCATACATATTTATGTTAGATATAAATCTCCAACTACAAGTCCACTATGTAGAACCCTTCATAGATATTCTTCCTCAGACTTTCTCCTTCTCTCCATGGACTCTTCTTCATACTTCCTCCAATCCTCGTCCAGTTTCTCTTTACGCTTTTGAAAGTATTCATCCAACTCTTCTTGGCTCTTTTGAGAGTTTTCATACAAAATTTCTGTACTCATTTTTATGGATTCAATGTTTTTCCAACAATTTTGTTAGTGATTCGAAACAAATTCTGGCCGTGGGTTAACCAAATATCCGGCCTTTTGATCAGTCCATGTTCCATACACGTAACGGCCGTTAAAACCATATTGAGTTGTTGGTGTTTGTAAACTCCATTCGGCATGACTATTCAAATCAACAAAGCTATTGTACGTCACATAGCTGTATCCACCATTGGCATCATATATTGAATTAGAGCCGTTTGCATTCGGCTCATAGAAACTCATTTGTAAATATGCTAATAACTTGTGTCCCACCAGATGTGCCAAAAGATGTTTGCCTCAAAATCGTCTCGGCCGAAATGGGGGCTGAGGGACTTGTGGTTGAATCGCCCTTCTAAATTGAGCGAGCGTGCCAACTTGTGGCCTAATGGCCGACTGAGGTTCACATGATTGTAGGCCGAGGAAGGAACCCTCTTGGCCGTTAGGTTCTAATGCCTCTGTTGCAAGAACTTCAGTTAGGTGTCAATCCTGACCAGGATCTTCTATCACGTTTACTTTTTGGGTAAACTCAAACGTTCGAGTGACAAACGATAGATCTATCGGGTGAAGGTACTCGCAAATCACAGTGAAGACGAAGGTGAAGTGGACTCGGTTGTCAAAACGTTATGAGATGATACGTGTGTGAACAGTGAATCGCATCGATCCAATCCGGATTGACCGAAAGAGATCAATGGACAATAACTCTATGATACGAACTACTCCTAAGTGCAATAAGTAAAGTGCATATAAAGTAAATAAACAAGAAAGTAAAATGCTTGAATGTAAAGTATTTAATTGAAACTAAGAAACTAGAAATGAAACAAATTGCAAAAGTCGAATAGAAGGCAAAGTAACTATGAGATAGCAAGAGAAAAGTTTGTGAGTTAAAGTTATACATTGATTTGTTTGTGTGGTGCATGATCCTTTACAATGAGTTTAGAGCTCCTATATATACAGATCAAAACCTAGGCTAACTTTCTCTCTAAGACATGGAATTCAAGTAGAATTCATCTTCCTTTTTTGGGTTGATTCATCCATAAATGTTATGATTCGGCTGATATCTGGAATCTTCACAATTGAAATCCTTAATTGATTTGAACTCTTTCCTTGTGAGGATTCCTTCCTTGAACGGATTCCTCGGCCGATGTTTGTCAGTTGGGCTTGGCCAAGCATATGTAAGCTTATTCTCGGGCCATCTGCGTAGTCACTCATTTAAACTTGGATTTTCCAACCATGTAACCGTGTGATCCACTTTCATCAACTTTTGGGTTGTTCGACCCAAAATCTCAAACTTTGGCCGAGTGATTGAACGATGTCTTTATCTCATACTCAAAACTTTAATCTCGGTCGAGTGACCGAACAACGCCGAGTCATACGACTCAAAACTATAATCTCGATCGAGTGACCGAGAAACTTTGATTTCGTTCAACACCTTTATTTCGGCCGTATGACCTAAATTCTATATTCTCGGTTGACCTAATGCTTATTTGACTAATTTCCTCATCTCAGCTGAATGGCCAATCAATTTCATTCTCGGCCGAATGATCGAGTGACTTCATTCTTGGCCCTTACTTAATCTCAGCCAAAATTCTCTCTCATCCAACAGCAAGAGCTTAGTATGTCGACGTGCAAAAAATAAGTGCAAACACATGTGCAAGATGGTAGCACTTGGTGCTGAAACCGTGTTGGAAGACTCGGAGAGCCCAGCCTTGGCTAAGCTTTTTGACTCAGTTCTCAATGAGTAACAACAACAAAGCGGATAAAGGGATGGCCGCAGTTGAGCTTTCAATGAGCAACTTGCTGGCCTATTGGCATGAAAGGGTCGCTCAGCAAGGCGCGGCCATTAACTTGGCTGAATTTTTATCAGAAGGTAAACATGAAGAAGAAATTCAAATACAAGACCTCGGCCCAGCCCCGGCTGAGATGGAGGACACACCAGCAGAGGTAGAAGATCCTCGGGAGGAAATCAATCTTGGCACACCTGAGAACCCGAAGCCGCTCTTTATAAGCAAACTGCTTCCCAGTGAGTTTAAAAAGGAGCTAGTAGCTTTACATAGGGAATTTAAAGATTGTTTTGCTTGGAATTATCATGAAATGCCCGGATTAGACCGGAGCGTTGTAGAACATAGATTACCTCTATATGAAAATTGTAAACCACATAAACAGCCACCACGGAGCTTTTCCGCCGAGGTGCAGCTTGAAATAAAAAATGAGATAGAAAGATTGCTCTACCCTGGTTTTATTCGTACTGCTAGATATGTAGAATGGATTTCTAATGTGGTGCCTGTTAAAAAGAAAAATGGCAAAATCAGAGTATGTATTGATTTTCGGAACTTGAATACGGCCACTCCTAAGGATGAATATCTGATGCCGATGGCTTATTTACTTGTAGATGGAGCGGCACGTCATGAAATTTTTTGATTCATGGACGGACATGCCGGATACAATCAAATATTCATTGCCGAAGATGTACATAAGACAGCATTTAGGTGTCCTGGAGCTCTTGGGACATACGAGTGGGTTGTTATGCCTTTTGGCTTAAAAAATGCAGGGGCCACCTATCAGCGGGCTATGAACATGATCTTTCATGATATGATTGGCAAGACAGTAGAAGTGTATATAGATGACGTGGTTGTCAAATCCAATAAATGACGAAGTCATCTAGCTTATCTACAGTAAGCCTTTGAAAGAATGAGAGCTCATCAATTAAAAATGAACCCACAAAAATGTATTTTTGGGGTCTCAACTGGTAATTTCTTGGGCTTCCTTATGCATCAAATGGGCATTGAAGTGGATAAAAACAAGGCTAAATCCATCATCAGTGCACCACCACCAACAAATAAGAAAGAATTACAATCTTTTCTTGGGAAAGTAAATTTCTTACAGCAATTCATTGCCAATTCAGCTGGAAAAATACAACCTTTTTCATCGTTATTAAGACTCAAAGCTGAGGAACCCTTCATATGGAGAGTTGAACATCAACAGGCTTTTGACGAGATTAAGTGTTATTTATCAAACCCACCAGTACCGATGCCCCCCGTCCGAGGTCGGCCATTGAAATTGTACATAGTCGCGGCCGAAAACTCGATTGGTGGCTTTTTAGCCTAAGACAATGACTGGGGAAAGGAATGAGCCGTGTACTATTTAAGTAGAATTTTAACGGCTGTGGAGGAGAGATATACACCAATCGAAAAGTTGTGCTTGGCCTTGTATTTTCGGCAATAAAACTACGACATTATATGTTGCCGTCCGTGGTGCAAGTCATATCTAAGCCAGATTTAATCAAGTATATGCTTACTCGTCCCATTATCTGAGGACGAATTGGCAAGTGGACAATGGCCCTCTCAGAGTTTACTTTCAAATATGTTTCGCAGAAATCAGTAAAAGGACAGGCTTTAGCCGATTTCTTGGCTCACCACCCCTCTGAAGAAATAGAATCCATGGAAGAAGTTGAGATTGGGACTATTGATGTAGTATCCATACAGAATAACTTCTGGACCATGGATTTTGATGGTTCAAGCACGGAAACTTCGGCTGGGGCTGGAGTTGTGATTGAGTCCCCTGAAGGACAGGTGTTTCGCTTTGCTTGTCAACTTGACTTTGCTTGCACGAATAACCAAGCTGAGTATGAAGCCTTGATTATTGGCATGGAAATGCTACAGGAAATGGGAGCTCGGAGGGTATTGATAATTGGAGTTTCACAACTCGTTATTAATCAATTGGTAAAAGAGTTCAAGTGCACAAGCTGGTCATTACTACCATATTACGCTTTAGCAAACCAGTTAGCTGAGGCTTTTGAGTTTTTCCCACGTAGGGCGCAAAGATAACTCTGATGCCAATGAATTGGCACAGCTTGCTTCAGGTATGAGTTTGACAAAAAGTGAGGGAAATCAAACCATCAAGATATCAAAGAGAACAATGCCTGCCTTGCAGGAGCGTGGTGTGGCAATGGAGATTTCTGTGGTTACTGTGGACCCATCTGATTGGAGATATCCCATCATTAGATTCCATGACAACCTAGAGGACAGCCATGACCATAAAACAAAGTATTTGGCTCAAAATTTTGTTCTCTACAAGGATCAGGTGTATTGTAAAAGTGCAGATGATTTGTTGCTGTTATGTCTTGGAGGGCAGGATGTCATGAAAGTGATGCATGAAGTGCACGAGGGAATTTGCGGAGCTCATCAAGCTGGAATAAAAATGCGTTGGTTAATTCGAAGACAAGGTTATTATTGGCCAACTATTCTGAAAGATTGTATTGAGTACGCTCGTAGTTGTAAGAAGTGTCAGATTCACGGACCCCTCCAGAGAGCCCCTGCTGAGCTATTACATCTGATAGTTAAGCCATGGCCGTTTCGAAGCTGGGCCATGGATATTATTGGAAAGATCCATCCAGCGTCATCTAAACAACATGTTTGGATCCTAGTGGCGACTGGTTATTTCACAAAATGGGTTGAGGCCAAGCCATACACTTCTATTTCTAGTGAAACAGTGATTTCTTTCATTAAGCATGAGATAGTTCATAGATTTGGAGTTCCAGAGTCGATTACGACTGACCATGGATCAGTATTTATCTCGGAAGCTATGCACACGGTGGCCAACGATATGGGAATCAAAATGGTCCACTCTTCCCCGTATTACCCAAAAGCAAATGGTCAAGCAGAAGCTGCCAACAAGATAGTTATCAACATTCTAAAAAGAATGATCAATGACAAGCCAAGTGATTGGCATAACATTTTGTCTGAGACTTTGTGGGCACTTCGGACCTCAAAGCGGTCTGCAACCGGAACTACCCCATTTGCCTTGATATATGGCCATGATGCCATGCTCCCAGTCGAAATAAAGATTAAGGCTATACGAGTGGCAGAGCAAAATAATTTAACAACTGGGGACTATACTCAAGCTATGTTGCAAGAATTGGAGGATCTTGATCAAGCTAGATTGGACGCTTACAAAGGTACAGAAGCTCAGAAATGCACTGTGGCACAAGCTTATGATAAACGGGTCAAAGGAAAAACGTTTGCTGAAGAGGATCTAGTTTGGAAGGCAGTACTACCTGAAACTGCAAAAGATCCAAAGTATGGAAAATGGTCACCAAAATGGGAGGGGCCATTTATTGTTGATCGGATCCTTGGAAATGGGCCTTACCATCTTCGGAATCGAGATGGCGAATTGCATTATATGCCCATAAATGGCCAACATTTAAAGAGGTACTATCCTACTGCATGGGAGATGTTGGAACATAATTCATTATTAAAGTGATCCAACTATGCAAATAGTAGTCTCCCTTGGGGGGATAAGAAACAACATGATGTATCTGGCAGTGGGACAAGACAGGTTGGTTGATAATTTAGCTAAGGTTCTAGCTAAGGTTTGGCTAAGCTTAGAGTGGATCAGTTGAATTTGTCCAGGATTGAATCTTGTTTAGTCAATAACTTAATTCAGATTGTATTAGCCAAGGTTCGGCTAATCCTAGCTGAGAATGGGATATCGGCTGGTCAATTAAGTCTGTCCTATCTGAGGTTCGGTTGATCATAGAAGTAATTGCAGTAATTTAAGAGTTCTAATGAATGTGAATTAGCCGAGGTTCGGCTAATCCTAGCCGAGAATCGGATATGGACTGGTCAATTAAGTCTATCTTAGCCGAGGTTCGGTTGATCATAGAAGTAATTGCAGTAATTTAAGAGTTCTAATGAATGTGAATTAGCCGAGAATCGGATATGGGCTGGTTAATTAAGTCTTTCCTAGCCGAGGTGCGGTTGATCTTAGTCAAGGTTTGGCTCAATCGTGGGCCGTCAAAAGTTAATTTGGGTGATATCACGGTTGGGGTGAAGCAAATTAGTTCACAAGTTATTAAACTTACCTAATGCACGGCTGCGACAAACAAAAAAAAAACAAAGACAAAGCAGAATTAAAACGGCCAAAATCAAGGCCGAGGTCTAAGTAGCCGAACATTAAAAAAAATAAAAAAATAAAAAATAAAAAATAAAAAGAGGCAGACGAAACCAAATTAAAATGGCCAAAATCAAGGCCGAGGTCTAAGTAGCCGAACATAAAAATAAAAAATAAAAAAAATAAAAAGAGGAAGACAAAGCCGAATTAAAACTGCCAAAATCAAGGCCGAGGCCTAAGTAGCCGAACATTAAAAAAAAAATATCAAGGCCGAAGCCTAAGCAAACGATCAAGAAAAATAACAAATAAAAAATGTCACGGCAAAAGTTAGTGCTTAAACCGAGGTGATCAAAGAAGAATCTTCTTCCATGCGTCCCAGTCAATACTAGTCTTGGTCAGCACGCTGTCAATTTCTTTTTTCTTGGCCAAGAATTCTTGAGTGGCTTTCCCATGCCTCGAGAAGATTTCAAGCTCGCGGTGATGTTTGTTAGATTGCTATTGGATAGTAGCTATTGTCTGGGTCATACGGTCGCGAACTGCAGTCACACGTTTCTCCAACTCGGCTAATTCTTGAATATCTTTGTCATAACTATGGTGCAACTCTATTAGCTGTGCGGCTCGAGGACTTTGTCGGGCAACAATATCTCCATAATTTCTTTCAAGTCTATGGCCAGTGTCCCATTTTTTAAGAGTAGTGATGTAGACAGGGATGCTAGCATCCATAATCTCAAGGTGTTCTTCAATTTTTCGTTCCTTTTCATGACTGAAATAGCGCGCTGAAATCAAAACATTCAGCTCCTCCTTGAAACGGCTGTAGAAGTTATCAATGACCACGCCTACAAGTTCAGTATGACAAAGATCCTCTACAAACTTGGCCGCAACTACTATTTGGTCATTGTCGTCCATCTCTTGTTCATGGTTAGTTTGTTGATTGGTGAGCTTGTCTAGCAGAGCTAAGGTGTCTGCGGATAGAAGATGAGTTGTTGGGATGACCAAAACAAACAAACAAACAAAAAAATGAGGGTGGGTCCAATCACGCCAAAGTAATGAAATACCAGGTTTGTTTAAATTCCAAATCTAGCAAATTACCTGATTAGTTTGTTGATGTTGGAAGCTTGTTGTCTCCTCTACAATCTCGAATGAAGAAGGCTTATGATAATATGATGATTGATTTGGCTCAAAAGATTTTTCCTACCAACAGATTATTTAGAGCCATGTGAAAAAAAAAAAAAAAAAACGTGAGACAAGGGTAAGAGGAAAATACCTCATCATCCTTGGATAGGGATTCAGCAGAAGCTTCAATTGACATGGTGTCTTCACCTTCCACCCAAGTCTCATTGGCTGCTTCATTATCATCGAGGAATAATTCTACTGTGTGGTTGCTATCACCAGAGTTGGAAGGACATATTTCAGTAATATCAGTAATAAGAACGGTGTTTCGTTTTTTTGAGGCCGAGTGATTCTCTCCATCTCGATCATTCGAGCTGTCCACATCTTCATCTGTTTGTCCCCTTTTCTAAGCTCGCCGATACTCCGGACCATTGGAGATACCTTTTAACATTCGTGTCGTGAATAGGTCTATCAGATATGCATTGACAACTTTTGAAGAGTAACTTGACCACCAGATAGAAAAACGAGGAGTTGGTCTACCGTTTGGTTGAAATATTTTCATCTTAAAACGGTTGAAGTGTTGACGGAAGCGTTTTGAAACCGGGATGCACATGCTCTTTGTTCTGAACTTTCGGCACCATGAACTCAAAATATTTTCAAAATGTTGATATGGGACAGGGCAGCTTTGCATAAATCCAAACTGACGAGCGAAGGAGTTGGGGTGGTAAATCTCAACACCTGGTTTGTATTTGCTGGAGGTTGCAAGCCCATAATGCAGATCCCGTGAAATTAGAAAGCTGGCCCAAGTTTCTCTTAATTGAACTTCACTAAGAACTTCTGATGGTTCATTCAAACCGAGTGCAGTGGAAGCTGGATGCCATTGAGAATAGCAGACAGAGAAGCTCTCTAAACTTCTAAGTGTGTAGAACATCTTAAAGCAGTCTTCAAAAGACATGTGGGATGAAGGTGTAGCCATAAGGTATCGGCCGTACATAACATCATGGTTGTATTCAGGCCGAGCAGCAGACAATTGAGGGAAATAAGCTCGTAGCCATAGTTGGAACATCCAAAGTGGACCGCCAACATTAGGATTCATGCGGTCAGTCACAATACGGTGTAAACATCTATAAAGATGCGCAAGAACAAATGGGCTAAGGGCTAGTTTGGTACCAAAAGCAAGGGCCGAGGGCTAGTTTGGTACCAGAAGCCTCAGCTATTGCTGCATAGTCACGAGGGCACTGTCCTGACTTACAACAAAATACGTACTTGCATAACCAGTAGAACAAGAAAGCCGCGTGTTCATACTCTTTGACCGGTTGTTTTTTTTTAAGATTCTTTTGAGTCGACCACACCATATGTGTTATACAAAGTGCTATAGTTGCGGTGCCTCTTCGATTCTTTTGTAGCATCCATTTGTTCTTCTTTATCATCATATTTGGGAGGAAGAAAGCTATCCATAAAAGTTGTTGGAAGACTGTGGTTTGCAGTAATTTCAATACCAATGGGTGATAGGCCAGTGATGGTACATATGTCCAAAATTGTAGGACTCATGTAGCCTAATGGCAGATTCATGGTATTAGTAGCAGAGACCGAAAAACATAGTGTTGCCGCTAACATGGGTTTTTCTGCCACTATGTCTTGTTCCGTGAGTTTGATGGCATGAAAGATACCAATTTCTTTCCAAAGGTCGCCGAAGTAATGCTCCATTCTTGGAACCCATGCTTTCCATTCGTCTGTAAGAGTTGGCCAACCTCACGGCTTCCCGGCATGCCACGAAGACCAGTCACGTTCAGAAAAATGCCACGAGGTGTCCGTTTGGTATTCATCAAGAACTTGAGAGATTACTTGCGGCATGCCTCCAGGAAAGTGAGGACCCAAATAACAGGATGGTGGATTGTCCCCTGACAATTCATGAATTATCTCCTTCATGCACCGCATCCTTCACTACAACAGAAAGTCTTTTTAGCGACTAAGTTTTTTGCGAGGAATTTATTTTCCTTAGTAAATGTAACTTTTTACGAGGAATATATTGATTCCTCACTAAATGACATTAGGTTTTCTACGGGAAACATATTTTCCTCACTATACACCATTTTTTACGATGAATATTTCAGTTCATCACTAAAAGTGACCATAAATTGGTCTCCTGAATCATCATGTTATTAGCGAGGAAATAGGAGACTTCAGTGAAGAATTTTTTCATCGCGAAAAAGACATTCAACGAGAAATTAACGATTTTGTCGTTATTAGTTTGGCGGTAAATTATGTAGAACCCGCCAAATTCAACAATGACAAAACTATGGTTTCCTCGCTAACAGTCCATGTTTTGCGAGGAACTGTTTCCTCGTCAAAAGAAGCATTTAGCAAGGGAAATACAATTTCCTCGTTATTTGTTTGGCGGAAAATTATGTAAAACCCGCCAAATTCAACGACTACAAAATTATGGTTTCCTCGCTAAAAGTCCATATTTTACAATGAACTATTTTCTCGTCAAAAGAAACAATTAGCATGAAAATAAAGATTTCGTCATTATTTGTTTAGCGGAAAATTATGTAAAACCCACCAAATTCAACGAAGACAAAACTATGGTTTCTTCGCTAAAAATCAGTGTTTTGCGAGGAATAATTTTCTCGTCAAAAGAAGCCATTAGTGAGGAAATTACACTTTCCTCATTATTAGTTTGGTGGAAAATTGTGTTAGACCCACCAAATTCAATGGCGACAAAACTATGGTTTCCTCGTTAAAAGTTCACGTTCTGTGAGAAACCATTTTCTCGTAAAAAAGAAAAAAAATTAGCGAGGAAATAACGATTTTGTTGTTATTAGTTTGGCGCAAAATTGTATAAGACCTACCAAATTTAATAGCAACAGATGTGAGCATTCCTCGCTAAAAGTTTCATTTCAGTGACGAATGATTTCCTCGCCCTTTATACATTTTGCGATGAACTAATTATTTCGTCATTGTAGGTTTTGGTGGGAAAAAAAATGTATTTAAGGGAAAAAAAAATTAGCTGTATATGAAAAAAATAGCGGTTAAATTTTGATAGAGTAAAGCTGATCCAAAAAATAATTTTGCGTCAATCTACATGAACAATACAAGGCAAGTTCGTATGTAGTACAACAATTGACTAAAAATGCAACACATCAGTTTCAATTAAATAGAAAGGTCAAAACTGAGAATGAAAAAAAAAAAAAAAACCAAGAAGGTCTTCTCGGTGATTTGAACAGATAAGAATTGTGCAGTATTCTTACCAACTGGACTAACAACGCATTCATTATATGTAGCTTCTAAAATATATTACACACATACATATATATATATATATATATATAACCTTGCTCAGGTGCGGATATCCGCACCTGAGCAAAAAGGTACGGATTTAGGTTCAAAAAGGAACATTCTATAGCCTCTTCTTTTACCACGTCGTCCATGATGAGATTGGAGGAGTCACTGCAAGCTACTGGAATTTTTTTTTTTTTTATAAGGGAAAGCTGCATAAGAGACTTCGTTTTTGTAGAAATTTGGTAAGGAGAATTCTGACTCAATGAGGAATCCGAGAGATTATTCAGAGCACCGCTATGCACTTACACCAACATAAATGAATGGTTAGATTGCATTAAATACACTTTTTGTTTATTAAAAATAAAGTTGATAATAAATATCAAGGGTTGAGATTATTTTATAAGGGTTGAGTCACTTACACCGTCAGTGCATAGAATAATTTTCAGAGGAATCCACGTACATGGGAAGAAATCTGAAATAATTCCTACCCTGGAAATTATTCTATGCACCGACGGTGTAAGTGACCCAACCCTTATAAAATAATCTCAACCCTTGATATTTATTATCAACTTTATTTTTAATAAACAAAAAGTGTATTTAATGCAATCTAACCATTCATTTATGTTAGTGCAAGTGCACGGCGGTGCACTGAATAATTTCTCTTCCTACCCATCATGGACTTTGCTGCACTTCCTTTTATAAATCCTTCTTTAATGCCGAATGGGTATCTAATGGGATGTGCTTTGGGATCCATTTAATTAATGGAACTAATTAATTAAATATTTGATTCCACAATCCTTGGTTTAATTGCATGGTAGCCACTTGATGGCAGCCATTCCATTACTTAAATATTTGTTTCCATACTCCTTGGTTTAATTGCATGGTGGCCACGTGATGGAAGCCATTGCATGATTGAATATTGCAAGGGGAGCCATTCCATAATTATCCTTGGCATGATTTAATGGATTAAATATTAGATTATTTAATTCTTGGTTCAAATGAAGGATGGCAGCCACGTGATTCAGCCATTCCATGATTGAATATTGCAATGGCAGCCATTCCATAATTATCATTGGCATGAATAAATGAATTAAGTATTAGATTATTTAATTCTTGGTTCAAATGAAGGATGGCAACCACGTGTTTTAAAGAATGATGGCAGCCATTCCATGAAATTAAAGATGCGACAGAGCAGAGGGAAGTATGTGATATCACTTGATATGGGCTTGAGTTAATCTAATTAATTCAAGAGAAGGAAAGTACATGCATTCACGTTTCCTTGAAAGATAAGAATATTGCTATGGAATGCTCGGCAAACTCTAGGGCCGAAATAAAAAATAAAATAAAAAATTCGCAACTCAGCTTATCCTGAGATATATATATATTAAAAAAAAAAAAAAAAGACTCGGCTAGAATTACTGATTCATGAAGCCGAGATCTAGAAATTATTTCAACTCGGCTAGCTATTTTTGAAGACGAGGTTCAAAGAAAAAAAAAATACATGGTCAAGGTAGGCCAAGGAACAATAATTGAAGTCAAACTTACGGCCAAGTAAGGCCGTGATCAGGAGGCAGCCCAGTTGTGTTGCTTACAAAGAATGGAAGCGTACCAGACATGACATGGTGTAGGTAATTAGAGCAGATAAGTTAGAGAAAGTCGGCCCTTGCCAAACCAAAGTACATCAGTAATCCTACAATCCCTTAACCACTCGGCATTGAAGCCGAAGCTCAAGGGACTGGGGGCGGCTATGTTTGAACCTAAATTTGGCAAGACCTACGTGACGTTAAGCCGGGTCCCACATGAAGTAGGCCCATGTCATAGTGAGCTGTGATATAATAAATATTCAGCCGAGGCCCGACTCACTTCACCTCAGCCAAGGCCCAGCTCACTTCATCTCAGCTGAGGCCCGGCTCACATCAGCCTAGCTCACTCCAGCCGAGGTCTAGCTCACTTTACCTCAGCCGAGGCCCAACTCACTTCAGCCTGGCTCACTCCAGCCGAGGTCCGACTCGCTTCACCTCAGCCAAGATCCGGCTCACATAAGTCGATTCTGATTTACTTGTGGCTGAGAAAGTCCTATCCAATGCCCGTTTCAATTGGCCAGGGACATTGATGGCAGGACATTATGAGCAGATAAAAGCTACTAAATGACAAATTCTACGTTCAGAGACATTGCAACACTAAGTGTGGCCGTTACAAAAATAAGCATTGAAGAGTCATGATGGTCTGTTACAAAAATAATCGTTGAAGAGTCATGATGGTTGATTGCCAGTTATGCACATCAAAGGAATTTTATTCAGAGAATCCAATTTGTAATCAATCTAGTCTCACAATTAAAGTTGAGACTGTATTTGTTTTATTTATTTTGTACTATAAAAGGAGCCGTAGACATCTTTGTTAAAGGTCCATGACCAAAAACACAACAGCTCAATACAAATTTAATATTCTCAAATTCTCTATCGCATCTCTACACTCTATCAATCCAAATTATCTATCGTCAATTATTTTACTTACTGGTATTTTTCTTGTCTTTCCTGCACTTTACATTCTTGCATATTTATTTTGTCGTTCTTTAATTCCTTGCTCATTATTTTTCCTGCACTTGATTTCTTTGCATCTACTCTCGTGCATTTACTTTTTCACAAATCATATTAAGAAAATCATATAAACAAGTTTTTAGGGTTCATGCGTTTCTTCGCCTGTACTCATATTAACTCAAGGCATCAGGGTAACACCTTATACTTTGATTTTATTTTTACTGTGACTTGTGAGTATCTGCATCCTATTGATTTATAAATTATCACTCGCACTTTCACATTCACTCACTGAGTTGCACAGCACGAACACTCCGGCTAGCAAAGCCGAATCGTGTAAAGTCTTTGCATCCAAGGTAGAGAGAACCCCGCGGCCGAGAACCATCCTTCCTCGGCCCACAGTCGACTGATTAGAAGTCAGATTAGCGCAAACTCTATAACCTGGTTCAAAACCTCGCTTGGCCTCTCGGTCGCGAGTTGGCACGCCCGCACACACGTCAACAAGGCAGAAGGACACATGTAAGCCAAGAAGACCTCGGCCGAGTGCCACGTGGCCGAGACGATTTTTGAGCGAACAGGTTTTTGACGAGGCAACGAGAGGAGCACCATGTTTGGGTGACACAAGAGGGTGTGTCTAAGGAAATCTAATTTATGTGTGTGGCCCAAACTCTAATTACTTGTCTGAGTTGTAATAAGGTTAGTCTTACAAATATCTTCGTAGATATCCTAATCACTGTACGATTATGTTTTCTTGCAAGACACTGATTCTTTGCTTGTAATTCTCTATATAAAGAGACTCTTATTATCAATGAAAGCACAGCTCAATTCTCTCCCAATTTATGATCCTAAAACAAGTAACAGATTGTTGTATCTCATGTGTTTTGGTAAAAATAAGGAGGCTGATCTACATAGCTTTTCAAGTTTTCTAAAATGTAAATTAAGGTGTACTAAGTATGAAATATCTAAATAGCAAATTGAGAGATCCAACTAGAATCACCCTAAAATAAAGCTCGGTCGACCATGAGAGAGAGAGAGTCTCTCTATTAAATTGAACGTGTGTCTTTTGTATTAGCAGGGCGCACATGGGTGCACACCGACTTGGCCAACCGCTAACTCTATGTGCAAGGACGTACAGGACACAGCATTCTCAATTCAAATTAGTCGAGGAGAGGATGAATTTCAACGGCTAAGTTGGCAATCCTCTTCTACAAACTACTCGTTCTCTGTAAGTTAAAGGCATCAACTTATCTTGTTTGTTTTCCTAGAAAGCGCGAATAGCGGCACTAATTCACTTTCAATCTTCCTTGTGTTGATTACTGAATTATTTTTAGGGATGGACATGGAATTGGAGAAACTAAACGAGAATTACAATGCTTACGAATGATGTGGATTGCATTGTGAAAGCTGCAGCGGCTTGGTCGTAATCCAAGGTTTGCTTCTTTTCCTTTGTTTCTTTTATATTTACTCGATTTTCAGATATGATTTTTATAATTTCGGAGTTGAATAAATGGTAAATTCATAATGAAATCTTAAAATTCCAGAATTTTATGTTTATTATTGATCAAATTCTTTCAATCTCATTCTGGTATGCACCCAGAAACGTAATAGGCCAGCAATTAACTTTATTTCTATACTAGTTTAGTTATAAGATCGAGGGACAGCGATGAATCAATGACTATGGTAGAAACCTTTTTATTTTAAATACTACATGTACATTGGTTTATTGACGCAGTACTCAATCGACTGAATTAAAAAGACAAATGAAAGCACCAAGTTATAGAGGATCACAGTCACACTCAAATTTACAAGAGACAAATGTAATGCAAGCTGTGTCAAATACTGGAATGCTCTCTTGGTAGCCCCCTGATGGGCGGTTAGTGTTGCAGCACAGTCCACTAGGTCTAGGTTCGGCTTTGTCTGCCCAAACTACTGGAATGCATTCCGGTTTCTGTCATGGGCAAATGCTAATTTGGTTTTGTTAAGCTTGATCACCACGTTTTTAATGTCAACTCGCTCATCTGGCGATTCCTGACAACACTCCAAGCCTAATTCCATTATGGACAAGAGGATGCTTGCAGCATCTTTACATCTCTTCCATCTACTATGCTCAGCAAACCACTATCCATAACTTCCATCATCCTGTCCGGAAGTGACGCACATATCCATTGCCTCAAACTCTGCTCTCCAGCAAACATTTATTCTGTGGGTTTCTTTCTTGTCAAAAAATCTCCAACATCATGATTCCAAAGCTATAAACATCACCTCTGGCAGACACTCCTCCTTCCAAACCGTACTCTGTAACAAAACCAGTGATCATAACTGATCTCATCCACTCATTTAGGACAAAGACGAGGAAAACTGATATGCTTCTTATCTTAAAAGATATAACAATAAACAGAGAAGAGAAATTACCTGGTGCAACATACCCAATTGTACCCAGAGTTCTGGTTTGTGTGTTGTCCTGGTTTTCTGCTAAAACTTTTGCAATATCGAAATCTGCAACATGTCCAACCATGTCTTCATCGAGAAGAATGTTGCTAGCTAGGCTTTAAATCACAGTGCACAACAACTTCTAGTTGACAGTGATGGAGATACTCCAAAGCAGATGAAATATCAACCAAAATGTTCACTCTTTGTAGAAGATTTAGACAGTAGTTGTGCAGTCTGCAGTATAGCCACTTCTCTAGGCTTCCATTAGACATATATTCTAGCAGCAAAGCCCTTATGTCGGGGTTTGAACATATAGTTATGACCTTGACAAGATTTCTATGCTGCATTGTCCTCCATACCTTGCATTCTGTATCAAAACTTTTATAGGCCCCCCTCTCTTTGCAAATTTAGAACTTTAATAGCAACAGTTGTGCCATCAAATAGTATCCCTTTGTACATTGAACCAAAACCTCCAACTCCAAGCGAGTTGCTTTCACAGAAGTCATTTGTAGCACGACAGAGATCGTTGTATGATATAAATCTATGCTCTTCAGCCATTAAATTTGTATCTGAACGTGGAATCTCTGCATTTCTTTTTTGATTCTTCGCCAACATGTAAATGACAGCTGGGAGGATTATGGTTGACGCAATGACCGGAAGAATATACGTGAGCCTGTTCAGTGGTGTCTTTGATTTCTGAGTGTTATGGCTCAAACATGGCGGGACTCCAAAATCTGGTCTACCACAAAGGCCTTTGTTGGCTAAAAATGACTTGGCAGTGAGGTTGGAAAAAAGCCCCCCAGAAGGAATCTCTCCTGAAAGTTGATTAAAAGAAACATTCAAGTACTTGAGATATTGAAGTGCTTCCAGAGGCCTTGGTATTGTCCCAGATAGACTATTGTATGATAAGTCCAAGAACTCCAATCCCTTCAGTTGACCCAAAGTTTGGGGAATGGATCCAATCAACAAGTTCTTAGAAAAATCAAGATAAGTAAGGCTTTGAATTAAACCTCCTACGACGCTTGGAATTTCACCAGTAATTTGGTTCCGAGATAAATCTAACCTTGAATAGAATTTGACTTTTCCAAGCTCACAAGTAAATACCCCCTGAAATAATTGAATGACAGGTTCAGGTACAGGATATTTTCAAGGTTCCATAAGTTGACTGGTATCGATGATGCGAGTCTATTGGAGCTTAAGAATACTTTTTGAAGTAGGCTGAGGTTTCCTATGCAATCTGGGATTGATCCATAGATATTATTATTTTCTATTGATTGTTCTCCCAGGTTCTTAAGAAGACAAACCTCATCTGGAATGAAACCATTAATCCTGTTGTCTAAAGGTACAGTCTCTGCAACTTCTCCAATCCTCCAATTGATGATGGTATTTCTCCACTCAAATTGTTGTTTGTCAGGACAAGCTAGGTCAAGCATTTAAAGGAACCCAGCGGCGTCTTTGGTATATGGCCATTTGGCACCATGGTGCATAAAGTACTTGAAGTGAAGAAAAGTTTCCAGAGTAGTCAGGTATGATGCCATTCAAAGGATTTCCAGACAAAATTATTCTCCACAACGAACTGCTATTGAATAAAGAAGAAAGGAATTCGAGATTAGCAACTCCAGGCTCTCCTGTTAACTGATTTAATTCCAAATTAAGGTGTTGGAGGTGCATCAAGCTGCCAATGCAAGGGTCGTGGGAATTGGTCCATAGAGCAAGTTGTTGTCCAGGTCAGTTAAAATAAGCTGGTAAAATTTGAAAAGTATGATGGAATGTTTCCGGTAATGTGATTGTTAGAAAACTGGAAGGATTCAAGGTTTGGTAGGTGAACTGTATTTGATGAATTAGGAAGCTCGCCTGACAGGGCATTATTACTTCCTGCAAGTTTTTTTAGGGAGGAGATATTGAATATTTGTGGAGGCAACACTCCAGTCAGACCATTAGAAGAAAATAGAAGAGAAGTTAAATTAGACAGACGCCCCAACTCAGGAGGAATGCTTCCCTGGATGTTATTAAGTTCCACACCCAAGTATTTCAAGTTAGTAATATTACCTATTGTTGGAGGTATGGTACCAGTTAGGTTATTACCATCAAGGTAAAGCTCCTCAAGATACTGTAAACTCCCAATTTCTCTAGGAATACTCCCAACAAGACTATTGTATGACAAAGATAAGGTCACAAGCTGCGCACATTGATGTATCCATGATGGGATTAGACCACTGAATTTGTTATAAGAAACAGAAAAGATTTGAACATTTGGCCAATGGTTATCACAAATATCAATGGGAAGAAATCCTGAAATGTTCTTATCATATAGAGAAATAGCAACTAGAGAAGATAGATTTAACAGAGCAGAGGGGAAGGAACCTGTGAGGCCACATTGGTCCAAACTCAATCTTTTTAGTGTTGAAATGTTCCCCAAAGATGATGGAATCTCACCAGACATGAGACTGTTTTTCGCAAGGTATAATTGCTGGAGTCTGGGCAAGAGACCCAACTCTTTAGGTATAAGACCGTTCAGCCTGTTTGCTGCAAGGGATATGATTTCAAGCTGTCGGCATTGATATAAAGTTGGGGGGATATTTCCTTCCAGCTCGTTTTCTTGAAGTACCAGTATCCTCAAGCGAGGTAGACGACTGATTTCATGTGGCAGCAACCCAATGAAGCTGTTATTTCGAAGATCAAGTGAGACTAAGGAGGAGAGGTTGCCAACATGGGGGAAAATGGTGCCTTGGAGTCCCATATACGACAGATTCAGGGCTGTGACCCTTTGCCTCTGTTTACTACAAGAGACCCCAATCCAATTACAAAAGCTTGTTGTAGTGGTCCAGTTACCACCCAAGACAGTTTTGGTTGGATCAAAAGTGAGCTTAGATTGTATGGCAAGGAGAGCGGATTGATCAGTGAAGTTGGAATTAGCTGAGGATACAGCAAAGTGAAGGGAGCATA
Organism: Rosa chinensis; assembly: GCF_002994745.2. NCBI lineage: Eukaryota > Viridiplantae > Streptophyta > Magnoliopsida > Rosales > Rosaceae > Rosa > Rosa chinensis. The sequence goes on along the minus strand of NC_037091.1, from coordinate 22,237,319 downwards.
AAAACTGGAGCAACAGAACGCCATAAAGGAGAACTTTTGGCTTTTCCATGGTGCTTGATGATCTAGGTGCAAGTTTGATCCGCAATTTTCTGAAATATTTAGTAAGACAACAAATTCCTGGTGCTGATTTGGTTTCTGTGATTGACAGACGCGAAAGTTCTGTGAAACAATGTAGAAAATGCAAGGTACCAAACACTTTTGGTCAATTTGGTTCCATTGTAGTTTAAAATTTTGATGCTGTTTTAAAAACAATAACTCTGGTTTCCAGTAGGAACTGTATTTTCCTTCCTGGACTCATGGTATTGGAGGACGAAAATTTTATGCTTAGTCAATTGTTCAAACTTTTGATTCTAAGAGAAAAAATTAAGGACAACTTCTCTTCCTTTGGATGTATTAAAAGCCAACTCCAGAGATTTTGAATCTTGACTACATATTTGGTAACATAAACATTTCATTTATAATATAGTATTTGGACTTGGGCATAGTGATGTGCGTCCCATGACTACAGATAGTAAGATAGAAACTTATCTGAAGTGTTTCTGCACTACATTTTACATTGGACAAGTTGCTTTGGGCCTTTGACCTCTACAAACGACATTTAATTATAGGATATCTTTCTTACAGATGAATTCAAGCAACTCTGAGCCATTTAGTTTTGTTTAGCCATTTAGTCTCTAAAAGAAATAGTCCCTTAGAAAACGAAGGGGAAATCTTCTCTAAAAGGGACCTTGAGTTCCCTGGATGCTCTTTTTCAATATTATGATAAAACTGAATGACATGATGATCTGCATTTCCAGGCTAAAAAAGTCTACATTTATAAGACCGAAATGTGATAATGAATGGACATGAACCTCTCAAAATGCATGAATAACTTTATGATGGATGCATGAACCTATTGTGCTACATCATTGTTCCTGTCTATCCCTCTTCCGTTATTGTCTTGCTGTAACATTTCTGTCCTCCATACCATTTTATAATCATCCTTTCATGAAATGGGGTGTTGCAGAGTTGAGTTTACTGGCTTTCAACTTTTTGCTTAAATGTTTGTTTGTCATTTACAGGAAATGAAATTGGTAGGGAGATTGCCAGAAAGTGGAGATTTCACCAATCATTTAGTCAGGTGAGTGTATCTTTCAACCATTTTGGTTACAATGTGCTTGTTAAATGGTTTTGGACAGGAAAAAAATGGATAAACTATGTTATTGATGGGTGATTTTTGATGCGGTCTATTGTCTCATGCTAATTAATCAATTAATTGGGAAGACAAAAGTAGCTAAATCAAAACAACATTTTAACAAATTAATCTAAAAGATAGCCTAAAAACTAATCATATAAAAAATAATAGCACAGGTGATCGAAATTTAGAAATATTAGTGAAGTAGAATGGCTTTGTGTCAGAATTGAGGTGTATATAGTTCCAGTTAGGCTGCTGCTATTATAAGCAAATATTGCCCTTTGAGATACCAACAGTCTCTCTTGCATGATTCAGCTTTTTGACAAAGACTGGCAATTAATTGTGTTGACATGCATAATTTAGCTTTGAATCTATAAATTGGTATTTCAATCAAAGGCAAATGCAATGATCGAATTATCCCAGCTTATTAAGAATAATAAGGCACAAATAATGCAGTAGTTCAAACTAGACGACAGTGCTAGTATTTAAGGATAGACCTGTAAATGAATCGGATCGACCTAAATCCAAATCTGTTTATTAAAAAAAAAAAAAAAAAAAACTCAATCCAAACCCGATCCGTTAACCCGGCGGATCATTGATAGCTCGATCTAAATCCGTATCATGATACCTCATAAGATATTATTAAAATATTAAAACAACATGAACAGTATCACCAAAAGTAGAATTATATTATCAAAATATTCCTTACACCGATAAATTAAGGTAACCAAAATATTATAGCTTCAATTTCATCAGCTCTTAATATTTTATATTTTATATTTTAAAAAAATAATAATATATTAACAAAAAATAATATTTTATTGTTATAAAAAGGGGGCGGATCATTAACAGATCAACGGATCAAAATTTTCAATCCAAACCCGTCCAATAGCCAAAGATCTAGAGAGAGTCAGGATCAAAATTCGGTCCATTTACAGATCTATTTAAGGATATTGATAAAACCAGTAAACTACTTGACCAGATGAACCTCAACCTATTTTACAATACTAATTTTTTGTTTTCTATAGCGCTGCTTTTTCTGTACATTAATTTATGAAATGTATCATCATATTTAATTGACATTTGTAAACTATACCTGAACCTAACCCAAAAAACAAAAAACAGAAAACTACTAAAAATCGCATTCAATATAATAAGATGTGCATGGCCCTTATATTGATCAATGGTATTTTTGAGACTTTTTGGGGATATACTTTTTGGGAAAAATTCACCAACGGTGTCTGGACAATTTGGTGACTTTCACAATGATATCTGAACTCTGAATGTTATCAATGTGATACCTAGACTTTACTTTTCATATTATCATCGTACCTCTGGCGAACTTCTGTCACGTCTCCGTCAACTGTGAGCACGTGAGTTCAAAAATGAGGGCAAAAAAGACATTTTGCCCTCAGTTTGTTTTAGGGAAAAATTTACCAACGGTGTCTGGACACTTAGGGGACTTTCAGAATGATACCTGAACTTACAAAGTTATCAATGTGATACCTGAACTCATTTTTTCGTATCAACGTCGTACATACGACCAATTTCAGTCACGGAGCTGTTAAATTTTGCACGTGAGTAACTTAATGAAAACAAAAAGGACCGATGTACCCTCAAAAGTTTTTTTTTCTTTTTCTTTTCTTTCTTTCTTTCTTTCTTTCTTTCTTTATTCTTCTTCTTTCTTTCTTTCTTTCTTTCTTTCTTCTTCTTCTTTTTTGGTTTCTTCTTCCCCTGATTTAAATCATCAAGAGTCAAATCATCTTGCTTGTCCGATTCCCACCGCCGCTGCGTCTCAATCCACCGATGTACCCTCAAAAGTTTTTTTTTCTTTTTCTTTTCTTTCTTTCTTTCTTTCTTTATTCTTCTTTCTTTCTTTCTTTCTTTCTTTCTTTCTTTCTTTCTTCTTCTTCTTTTTTGGTTTCTTCTTCCCCTGATTTAAATCATCAAGATTCAAATCATCTTGCTTGTCCGATTCCCACCGCCGCTGCGTCTCAATCCACCTTCAGGCACCACAGATGTTTTTGGTTCCTCCCACTTTAAATCCTACAGCAAATTGAAATTGTGCACTGAGGCTTCACCGCTCACTCCGAGTTCATCCTCGCTGCCTCCGCTGACGACTTAGCCACCACCACTCTCATTCTCTCCTTAGACCCCCTTTTATACACCATTGATCAGAAACTCAGACCTCGCGAGCCCTCTACTCTCAAATCACAGCTCCAATCCCACCCCGCCATCCTCTCTGTTGTTCCATCTCCACACCATCCTCACCTGTAACTTCATCGGTCTATCCGACAACTTTGGCCTCTAGCCCAACTTTGATAAGAGGCAATTGTAGGCAGACAAAGATTAACAACTTCAGCCTCCACACCATCCTCACCTGCAGAAAATTCGAGCTGTTCTGATTCACCAGCTCCGCTACTCCGCTGCTACCCACCATTGCGCCTCGCCGATTAGCATACAAAGAACTCGGAGCCTCCACCATCGAGAAATGGAGGGTCGCGTTCTGCGTGTCTTGCGCGGCGGATATCGGCACTGTCGGAGAAGATGTTGTCTGAACAGAAATTGAGTTCGGGTTCCACGGCGGCAGCTCGTCGAGCTCGAAGATTGCAGCCTTGGCTTTCTTGATGAGCCAATCGACGGCCTTGTTGGGCCGGTCGTATCCCAGCCGGTCTTGCACGTTGCAGAATTGAATGGTGGTGTGGGCGGCGAGCTAGACTCGATGGTCCCTGGGGCCTTTGGCGATGCAGACCTTGCTGTGGCGGTCCTTCTGGCCGGTGGCCCTTAGAATGTGGCATCGAGCCTCCACGATTTCGCTGGTGGTGGAGGAAGAAGCAGTCCTTATCCCCAAACCCAATCGAGAAGCAGCAAAGGACGACGTCATTGCGCGGTGGTGGAGGTTGTTGTGGCTCTCCCCCATTTTTCTTCTTGCATATTTGATGGTGGGTTCTCCGAAAGCGGTGGTGTTGGCAAGGAGAGAAGGAGAGAATAAAGAAACCGAAAAAGAAGAAGAAGAAGAATAAAGAAAGAAAGAAAAGAAAAGAAAAGGAAAAAAAAAACTTTTGAGGGTAAATCGGTCTTTTTGTCTTCATTAAGTGACTCATGTGCATTGCACGTGCAAAATTTAATGACTCCGTGACGGAAATTGATGTAGGTACGACGTTGATATGAAAAAATGAGTCCAGGTATCACATTGATAACTTTGTAAGTTCAGGTATCATTCTGAATGTCCCCTAAATGTCCAGACACCGTTAGTGATTTTTACCGAGGGTAAATCGGTCTTTTTGTCTTTATTAAGTGACTCACGTGCATTGCACATGTAAAATTTAACGGCTCCGTGACAGAAATTGGTCATAGGTACGACGTTGATATGAAAAAATGAGTCCAGGTATCACATTAATAACATTCAGAATTCAGGTATCATTGTGAAAGTCACCAAAGTGTCCCGACACTGTTGGTGAATTTTTCCCATACTTTTTATGGTCTTACTTTCTGTGAATGAGTTGATCAGCAGGGATTTAACGAGTTTTTCAAGGACGATTCATATATAAAGGTTGATGCTCTCTGTTTTGTTTGCAAGTGCTGCTGCTTAAAAAGTTCCCCTTTCCCGGTTCAACAAGGAGACAATATTGCCTGACAAACACTCTATCTCGTAGAACTTGGACCATGGGTCATTTAAGATCCAGAAATTCTAGTTTCATTTAGCTTTAATCAAACAAAAGTCGGTTTGGGCTGCTCCAAATATTTATTTTGGACCCAAACATCTGCCTAAATCACTCGAATCCCATTACACCACGATAGGAAACAGGGTTGAGAACAATACCAAAAGTCCCAAAGGAGAGATTATCTTGAAGAGAAATTTATTATTCATGTAATCAAAACAGAAATACTAAATGATGCGGGACATACATACTAAGTTATCGCCAAGAAAAAACAATCAGGTGTATGCTCGAATGACAAACTGAAAACTGAGAAATAACAGCGCTATGCAAATAGAAAAAGCCCAGGGCCCAAGGCTAAAGGATGGATGTTAAACACCTCAGCTGTCTCATTCTTGTAGTGCCACTTTTATTTTCTTGAGCTTGGGCACCACATCCTTGATGTCCATTCTATCCTCTGCTACTTCTTCGGAACACCTCAAGCCTATTTCGAGGATGAACATAAGGATAGATTCTGTGGCAAACATGTCTCTTCCCTCTTCTAAGCTCAATAAGCCAGCATCCACCACTTCTAGAACATTATCAGGGATAGACACATTTACCCATTGCCTCAAAGTCACTTCTCCAGCAAACATTTCATCAGTAGGTTTCTTTCTCGCCATTATTTCCAGCAACATTATCCCGAAGCTATAAACATCACCACTTCTGGACACTTTTCCTGCAGAACCATACTCTGTTTACAAGCATCAATTACAAACAAAATTTAATATCAGTATTCAGTACTCCACCAAGTATAAACTGTAAAATGCTACAAGTTTCTACAGAACTCCAAAATGTATGTTAAGATTTTGATAGCCTTAAAGAAATGCTATGAGTACTTGACTTGTAATCTGGTAATTAGCATCCTGGTTGATGAAACATTCTGGGGGGGCCAAGGCACAAAACATCAAGATAATTAAGCTCAGTATAGCTTTTTATTGTAACGCAGATTTTCTTTCTTTTTTTTTTTTTTTTGAACATTATGTAAAAGATTATCTAAGAATATAAAGGAAACCAATTTCATCTTTCTTAACTCGTATTTACCTGATGTTTAATCTACTTATAATGCATCGATCTAAGACAAAGACATAAGACAAAATTCCATGGTTATTATTATCCATGAACTAAACCACAATATATTAGTTTTATCATGTAGCAATAAATTAACAAAAGTAAATATTTAGAGTTACCTGGCGCTGCATAACCCACAGTACCGATGGTTCTTGTCTGTGTTGCGTCTTTATTTTTTGCTAAAATTTTTGCGAGACCGAAGTCTGCAAGATGTGCAACCATGTCTTCATCAAGAAGGACATTGCCAGGCTTCACATCACAGTGCACCACGGTTTCTGCATGACCATGATGGAGATATTCCAAAGCAGATGCAATATCGATTAACATGCTCACTCTTTGCAGGATACTGAGACAGTAGTTGTGAGAGTATAACCACTTCTCAAGACTGCCATTAGACATGTACTGCAGCACCAAAGCTCTTATTTCAGGGCTAGAACATGTAGTTATGACCTTAACAAGATTCCTATGCCGGTTTGTTCTCCACACCTTGCATTCTGCATCAAAACTTTTTACAGCACCCTCCATTTCCAGCTTAAGAACTTTGACAGCAATGGTTATCCCATTAGACAGTATCCCCTTGTACACCGAGCCAAAACTTCCCACTCCAAGCAAGTTTCTTTCACAAAAGTCATTTGTAGCCTGACGGAGTTCTTGATATGATATCACAATATGCTCCACTGTTGTTAACTGTTCAGCTGAACTCGAAGTCTTGCCTCTCTTTCTTTCTCCATACCTTGTCAACATGTAACAGAGGGCTATGAGAATCAGTGTTGATGCAATGGCTGGAAGAACATATTTGGCCAGCAAACGAGTGGCCACTTTTGATTTTTGCGTCCTATGAGTCGTGCAAGGTGGGACTCCAAACTCTCGTCTCCCACATAGTACTTTATTCTCCAAAAATGACTGGGCACTGAAGTTGAGGAAACGTCCTCCAGAAGGGACCTCTCCGGACAGGTAGTTGAACGAGAGATTTAAGTAATTGAGAAATTTGAGTTTCTCAAGACACTTTGGTATTGCACCAGAAAGATTATTGAATGATAAGTCCAACAATTCCAACCCTTTCAGCTGATCACAAAAAGTTTGTGGAACAGAACCTGTAAAGAAGTTGTGTGACAGATTAAGAGAGCTCAGAGTTTGCAAACTGCCTATGGTGCTTGAAATGTTTCCGGTAAATTGGTTTTGAGATAAATCTATCTCTTGAATAGCATTCAACTTGCTCAACCTTGGAGGTAAGTTCCCATAAAAAGAATTGATTGACAGATCTAGGAACAGGAGATTTTCAAGGTCCCATAAACCCAATGGTACTGATGATGTCAATCTCTTGGAACTTAGGAAAACACTCTGAAGGTGGATGAGGTTTCCTATGCAAGTTGGGATTGATTCAGAGATTTTATTATTTTGTAGTGATAGTTCCCCCAGGTTCCTCAAAAGACAAAGCTCGTCGGGAATAGAACCTTCTATACTGTTGTTGCCAAGATTCAATCTTTGCAGCCTCTCCAAACCTCCAATTGACTCTGGTATATTTCCACTCAGATTGTTGTTAGCCCAACAAAGGCGCGTCAAGCTTTTCAAAGAACCAATTCCCTTGGGTATGTGGCCCTTAATCTGGCACTTGTCTATGCAAAACAACTGGAGAGGAGAAGAAGAATTTCCAAAGGAGTTTGGTATGGTGCCATTTAAAGGATTCTCAGACAGAACTAATTCTTTCAGGAAAGGGCAATTAAACAAAGAAGAAAGAAAATCAAGTGTAGGAACTCCGGGATCTCCTGTTAATTGATTTCCCCGAGATGAAGAGTTTCGAGGAGATTTAAGCTACCAAAATTCTTGGGAATTGGTCCGTAGAGAGAGTTGTTTTTAACCTGAAATGAATGGAGCTTTGTAAAATTTGCAAAATAGGATGGGACATGTCCAGTAATTTTATTGTTAGCAAAAGAGATGAATTCAATGCTAGGAAGCCGAACTGCAGAAGAGGAAGGAAACTTTCCTGAAAGGGCATTATCGGATGCTTCAATAACTTGCAGAGAAGAGATATTGAATATTTCTGGAGGCACTGGTCCGCTTAGGCCATTCCTACGAATCAAAAATTTGACCAATCTAGAAAGACGTCCTAAATCACGAGGTATGCTTCCCTTAACGTTATTCTGCGTTAAACCCAAGGATTTCAAGCTGGACAAGTTACCTATGGTAGGAGGTATAGTACCAGTGAGGCCATTAAAATCAAGATAAAGTTCTTCAAGGTTTTTGAAGTTGCCAATATCTACTGGAATTTTTCCCACAAACTTGTTTTGTGATAAAGACAATATGACAAGCTCTGTACAATTGCTGAGGTAAGGAAGCTGGCCAGTGAATTTGTTGTCAGTAAGAGAAAGGAATTGAAGTCTAGGCCAAGAATGGCAGAGATCAACATCAAGAAAACTTCCAGAAAGGTAATTTTTGTGCACAGAAAAAGTACATAAAGAAGACAGGTTAAACAGGGAAGAAGGAAGTGAACCAGTAAGGACGTTATAGGACATATCCAATACTACTAATGTTGAAATGTTACCCAATATTGGTGGAACTTGTTAGGAACCCAGGTGTTAGAATTCTTGTGTTACTGGGACTCTTGCTATCTATTTTCTAAACGCACCGTTTTACTTATTTTGGTGCTGCGCACCGTTTCAGTATTGTAGATGGAATTGTCCATCAGCTGCCTATATATATCCATTGTCTGCTTGAAGAGTGATATCAATGAAAAATCAGTTTCTATCTACTTATTTTCTTTAGTTTTCTCTCATTTCTTTCCTTTACGAGATGTCGTTTCATGGTTACGATCCTGGGGATCGTAACAATTACTGGAGCTGTCTGTTGCGGCGGCGCAATATCGGGTTTCACCTGGTTTTGCTCCGACGAGAACGGCGGTGTTGGACGGCAGTTGTGCTCAAACTATTGGTCCATACACTGGTTTCTCTCTCTATTCGCATTCGTATACACCACAGATTCCACCACAGCAATACTACCCGCCATCACCGCCATCACAATCGTTCACCCAAAATCCTCAATTTCACACTCAGATTAGTAGTATGGTCGATTCCACCCACTCCTTTTCCCCAATCCATTCTCATATGACCCATTCCGTTTATTCACTACCACAAACCCCTAATCACCTCTTTTACACCACTTCTCAGCCTCTGCAACATCCGAGAAATTTCCATTCACCATGTCAACATCCTCCAACTCCAGGTGAGGTCTATCACCATTACCCACCTACCCAGCCTTATTGCATCCCCACAAACCAGTTTGTTCCTCCACCTTCCACTCATGAGCAACCACGTCCTATTTCAGATCTAAAGCAGGTGGAAATTGACCTTCAGCTTCGTCCAATTCCAATGGAACCTGACCGGGTACGTGATTGGGAGGTCCCAATTGTTGATTCAGGCTACTCCTCTTTCACACCAGAGCCTACGGTCAAGCTTAAGGGGCTGAGAAACCACCGTCACCACCACGAGGTTCCGGCGAACTTTCACACAAGGATTTTGAATTGCAAGGTCACAAAGATCACACAGATGCTAAGCTGTGTGAGATGCAAAAATCTTTTAAGAGTTCGACGGATGCCTTCATGTCTGAATTCAGGGAGGAGCTACGGCGGTTAAGGGCTTCGAAGCAAACGCCGGCAGGCCAAGTTGATAATCCATTGAAGTTTGGCTCTCTGCCGTCGTCAACACATGAAATTATTCCGGCTACTATTAAGGCTTCTTCGTCAGTCGTATCGTCTTCTAATGGTAATCCGATAATAACTTCTCTTAATACTGGGTTGAATTTATCTCACCATGAAGTAGGTACTGAACCACTGGCATTTGCTATTTCAACAATATCTACTGCTACTCTGGTTTGTAGTGATAAAAGTGAGGAGGTTGTGAGTGGTGCTAATACTAGCTGTGTGACTTCTTCTGAAACCAAGCCAAATGGAGTTGCACTGATTTTATACAGGGTTTATGCAAAAGTTGTTCACATTAGAATGGCCTCTCTAACTGCTGTCAAATGCATTCCTACTGTTGCCATTCGGTTTCTTATTCAAAAGGTTGAGGCTGCTACAAGTATTTGGATTGCTTTACATGATCCAGAAAAGTCAGTTACCAAAGCTGTAGAGGATTTCTGGGATTGTTATGGAAATGACTTTGGGACTGACTATTTAGGCCTTTTCAAAGCATGTTCCCATGTCCATTATACGGTCCGTTATCCTGCTGCAGAGGTATTAGCCGCTGCTTTGGACAAATTTCCTGATTCTATACAGGAATCCCTTTCTACTTTACTTCTCATGTATGTTTGTGATGCTAGTTTGTCTGAGAACAATGTCAATACGGGTTGGCTCAAGGTTGACAGTGAGATGGTGATGTGTTCTGCTGATGCACAATCTGATGCGAAGTTATGGCCATGGTTCATTCTTTGTTTACAGCTTTATCATGGGGAAACAAAGAAATCTATTCTCGTCTATAGGGAAGCATTCAACCAAATGGGTGAAATGAGTCAAACCACATTATCTCATAATGGGCCTACACTTGCTGGTAAGGATAATCTCATAGGAATTGTAGCAATTATTGACTGGTTTCGGTGTGCTTTATCAGAATTTGGCACTGTGGCTGCTCTAAATGCATGGTTAAATGATAATTTTCTTTGTTTACCTCTTGAGAACAAACCGGAGAAAATGACTTTGTTTCTTGCTGATAAGTTGGAAAAAATGGGACATAAAAGGCTACTTACAAAATCTGCTGCTGTTATGTTTGTCAACAAGGATGGAAAATATGTTGCTCTGGGAAGCAAAGATGTAGATACATTTGTGGTTGTAATTAAGAAAATGGAACATGAATTTATTGAGCTCCGAAATCACTTTTTGTCTCAAGGAGTAGTGAACTTGCTTGAAGAGGTATCTGAGCTTGCTTTTGCAAAATTTGGTCCCAGTGTTATTTTATTGACTGGTTTACAAGGAATTGGGAAGACAACAATATTCACTACATTGAAGATGGCATTTTTGTTGTGCCAGGTTGCACTAACACGCATGGGAAAGTTACAAGATGAAAGATTTTTATTCTCTGGTAGCTTTAGTTATGATAATTATGCATGTTTTGATATTGTCATGGCAAAACAATTACCAAATGCAGCTTGTCATTCAATCTTGTTTAGGCTCATATTGGGAGCTCTTAGACAAGAATCATCAGAAGCCCTAAGGAGATGGCAATATGCACTGCTTCTTAGCTCTTTTCAGTATTGTCAACACATGCTTGATCTAGATATCCCATCAACAGTTCTGCAATTTTTGTTGCTTGATGAGCAAGAGGTTGAAGATCTGGATCTCCAGAAAATTAGTCGAGAACAAGCAGAAGTTGCTCATGGAAATTTCTTTATTTTAAGAAAAAAAGCTCAATCTGTTTTGGATTTGGTAATAAATGATTCTACTCAAGGATGTGAAATTGGAGAGATGATGTCACTCTACATTTTGGATGCAATCATATGCGTAGATCATGATGGGGTACATTCTCAAAACTCAATGCAGCAGCAAGCACAAACTCTGGAGGCTGAGCTTGCTTTGCTATTGAAAATAAAATATCTCTTTGCATCCTTTATTTCCCGTGATGAAGACTATTATGCATGTGTTGAAGGGAGAGAAATTATCTCCAATCTTAGTATCACAGCTGCCTCAAAATTTCTATTAAATTTGTTGGTCCAGCCTGAGCATGAACACCGCAAATGGTCTGCTGCAATTTCTGTTGGATTAATCTCAATTGGTCTATATATTACTGATCATAAGCAAAAGTTTGAGAAGTGTTTGGGAGTTGTTAAGTCTACCTTCAAACGAAATCAGAGTTTCCATCAGTTGTATTTGCCTTATGTTAGTGTGGGAAAAGCATTTACAAGTCTGCCAAATGAGTATCAAATTGATCAAGTAGATGTCAAGGCTGTTATTGCAATTGTAATTATTCAATTGCATTCAAATGAAGCTACTGAGTTATGCAAGGGAATGGACAAACTTCTTCAAGCTTTTGGGATATATATAGCCTTCGCTTATTTGGCCTACCATCTTTGCTCAGTTGGTCCACAACTGTTAATTGAGCAATTCATTGATGTTGCATTCGTTGGGAATTTTTATGATACAAATGTCGATCAATGGCTCCCTGCTCATGATGAAAGATTCATTTGCAAAGGTACGAAGAGAATCAGCAGAAGGTTACTCACATTGCTTCAAAACCCCTTTGCCAATGTCAGAATGGGTATGATGACACCATCCTGCACCTCCAATGACAAGCTTGGGGTGCATGAGGCCACAAAGACGGACCAACTTGCTGATAAAGACAACGTCTCATTTCATCAATGGGGTATCACATTTGTCATCTTCTACTTCGAGTTTGTCTATCATTTCTTCATGTCTCAGTGTTGCTGGTATAACATTCTTGTCAAGATGCTCCACATGGTTGATTTTTTTCAAGATGCTCCACATGCTCCCAGATTTGATTCAGAATATGAAACTTGAGGACAAGTTTGTTTAAAGGGGGCTGGATTGTTAGGAACCCAGGTGTTAGAATTCTTGTGTTACTGGGACTCTTGCTATCTATTTTCTAAACGCACCGTTTTACTTATTTTGGTGCTGCGCACCGTTTCAGTATTGTAGATGGAATTGTCCATCAGCTGCCTATATATATCCATTGTCTGCTTGAAGAGTGATATCAATGAAAAATCAGTTTCTATCTACTTATTTTCTTTAGTTTTCTCTCATTTCTTTCCTTTACGAGATGTCGTTTCATGGTTACGATCCTGGGGATCGTAACAGAACTCCACCAGAAAAATTATTGTGACCAAGAAATAGTTGCTCAAGTCTGGGTAAGAAAGCCAACTCTTCAGGTATATGGCCGCTAAGCTTGTTTATTGCAAGGCTAATAATTTCAAGCTTTTCACAGCGATACAAAGTTGGAGGGATGTTTCCCTCCAACTGGTTGGCATACAGCATGAGTACCTTCAAGCAATGTAAACGGCTGATTTCATTCGGCAGGAACCCAGAGAAGCTGTTATTTCGGAGATCCAATGAGACCAGAAAGGAGAGGTTGCCAACGTGTGGTGCAATTGTGCCTTGGAGGCCCATAAATGACAGGTCCAAGGCGATGACTCTTTGCCTTCGATTACCGCAAGAGACCCCAATCCAATCACAGAAGCTTGTGTTGGTGGTCCAGTTGCCACCCAAGACAGTTTCAGTAGGATCAAATGTGAGTTTGGATTGAATGGCAAGAAGAGCAGTTTGATCTGTGAAGTTGGAAGTGGAAGATGAGGTTAACTTCAGGAAGCATGAGAAGTGAAGTAACACAACTAGTCCATATGGTACGAGTAAGAGTATCTGTGGGTTTCCCATGGTGAGAGTAGCAATGTGCATGCAAAGTGTAAAGGCTGATCAAGATTTGCTTGCCTCAAGAGAACAAGTGTGTAATATGAAAACACAAGGCTCCATTTCTTGGTTGCTTGACTGCGTGTGTGGACATAATCATCCTCGTTCAATTTCATCCACTCCCATCACCATCAAAAATCAATATGTAGGACTAGAGTAAGTGGAAAATGCCTAATTAATCTTTATATACTTTTCACTTATTATAGGTATATAGCTCAAGAGGAAACGGTGAGAAATTTTGGCAGGAATTTAGTACCAAAAATTAATCTATGCCACAACTTCTCACCAAATTATTTTCTTCATCTTATTCATTTGTATCAAATGAAAGGAAAACCTCATATTCACCTCATCCAATATATAGAAGTGAAAAAAAAAATAATGATTTTATGATGAACCGAAAAAAAAATGTAAAAATAAGAAGAGAATGGAACCCATGGAAGCAGCAGAAAGGGTGAAACCCAGGTAAATTTAAGAGTAGAAGACACGTTAAAAGTGAGACCGTACTGACTGAGGTTTTTGGAAGTTGCTCCGACTTGGACTAAAGTTATATCAACCACCGAACAAGTTATGGCTCAATGAGTCTCATGCATATTCACATGCTGGATTCATGGATCGTGATTATGGCACACGGTGACAGAACACAAACAGATTTCCATATATTTTCTTGTTTGAAATCAGTCCAATCAAGCTGACTAAGGGAAATGCACCAAAAGAGATTAAAGACTCTTGAACACAACAAAATCAAGATAAGCAGTGGAAATTTTCAATGATAAATTAAGTGGTCAGGATCTATTGACTCCCATTTTCATTTGCTCCAAACTAATTAAGACGACTCTCCATAGATGGACCAACTTTTCAGAAGGGAAAAAGTGTCATAATATGTGAACTTTGAAGTAGACATCACTGAAAGGACAAAAAGAAAAATTAACCCCAAAATCGTTTCATGAATGCGGCAGACAATCCAATTTAAGCTTATTATCAATACTAACGCAGATTATTATCAATACTAAGGCAGAACACAATTTTTTACCAGATGAACCTCGAACTATTAACTGTACTAATTCTCAATTTTCTTTAGCGCTTCCTGTACATTAATTTGGCTTTTGAAAAACTTCCATCAAAGAGCTGCAAAAGTCGAGGCTCTACATATAAAAATGTGTATTTTCTTCAACATAACTTCACAGCACCAGGCATTTTCTCTTCCGATATAGAAAGCATATTGGCCCCATAAATGAATCTATTGAGTGAGAGAATCCGCTGATGCAAAGAGGCACAAGAACCTATATCAAGGTTTGAGCCATCAGCGAACGATGAGATAGCTGCTGGTCATAAAGCTCACGAAAAATGAGGTACGTCCGTGGCATCATGGTACTTCTTCACCTTAGGATCTTTGGATAGATGGATGACCTACCAAATTCAGGGAGGGAAAAGAAAAAAAAAAAAAAGCATATTGAAAAGTGAGAAAATAAGGGATAACATATTCCACATCTAAAAGCATGACTCAATCAGAGATCTGTAGTTCCTGATAGGACATATGAGAAAATGAAAGTACCACCTAAAGGTCACATATTTAATTGTCATTCTAGCACCCGCCAAAAACTATAAATCATATGAGAAAATCACCATCATGTGCTTAGTGCACTCTTCTTGCGACTCAATAATCCAAGGTCATGCTACTTACAACTCGAATTTGTCAGACTGAATATCAACTTATCGAAAACTTCTCCCAAATGGACATATGATATGCACGACCTTTTCAGTATCTACATCCCAATAACAGTAAGAAAAAATCCAAATAAAAAGTGCAAAGGAATCCTTTTAATAGAGTGTTGGGCAAAAAATTGCACAAAGTGTAAAATGTCACCAAACGTAATTTCACTCGTATTCATTAACAGAATAGAGTTTTAATTATTTCGGGTTCGACCCATTCAAGACAGAATGTGTCTCTTAATTACAATCCCTTGTTACAAGGGAACACCCTTTGATTCCATTTATAAAGAAACCAATGTGTGTTTGTTTGTTTTTGCGGCTGCACCCGAATTTTGGAATGGGTTGCCTACATACCGGGAAGGGATCAAGCCACTCATAGGTCAAGAGTTCCAATAGGTGAACGACCCATTGGAAGGCTTGGATTTTGGAATAGGAAAAGTGTTTAGGATGCGGTTGCATCTAGATTATTTGATTCCAGATTGCCTACATACCCTTGCGGGATCAAACCACATGTAGTTCCAGCATTTGGGATTTAAATGGGTAGATGACCCATTTATTTTTTGATTTGTGTTTGAGATATCTGTGAGGGTTTAATGCCCTTGAATTTGCTTTTGGGTAATTTGGGAATGATTTTATTTTTTGGTGTTTGGACGAATTTGACTGGTGGAGTCAGGGATTCGGATTGGCTGAATTTGACTGGTGGAGTCAGGGATTCGATTTGAATTTGTGGTTGCATCTAGTGGGTCGCTAGATTGCCTACATACCCTTTTGTAGGGATCAAACCATTGTAGTTCATACACTTTGTGGCTTTTGGGATTTTTCTTGGTTTTGTACCAAAGGGATATTTTTTAGGTTCCGAGGTATTTTTAACGAAACCAAAGCTCGGGTATTTTGAAATGGAAACCCGGAGCGTCATGCTTTGTCGAATTCTTCAAATGGACCTAAATTTGGACATGGGCTTCTTTTTGTATCCTCGCGACTCATGTTCCTCGATCCATGAATCTTTCTCAGCCCCAAATTTAATACATGGACCCCCAATGTAACGAGTGAACTCCAAGTCTCAATTTTTCTTAAAAAGAATTTGGGGAAGTGCACCAAACTTCTATTTGGGCATCAAATTTTACTATGGACACCCATAAACTTCTCAGAAACCCAAAGCTTCCCAGCGGCCCAACTGCTATATAATTTTTATTTATCACTCTTTTATTTTCCCTTTCTCACGACTGCTTGGCTTCACTCTCCACTACCTTCAGTCCGCCCGATCCGAAACACAGTAGGACACAAACTTCTGCAAATTGGATTCGAGGTTGGAAGCCAACTTGGAGATGGAATTGCAACTGGGTTTTCGACACAAAAGAGTTCCCCAACATAAAGCTTGCAATCAGCTTCATCCTCCTATTCCGTGAAGAGAAATTGGGTAAGAAATTCCCACTTATTTTTGCTTCTGGCTTCGTAATCCGAGAGCGCAGGTCTTGACATCCTTCCTTTGATATTTTGCAGTGATTTCGATGAGAGAATTGGCCTAGGCTCACGGTGATTTGTACCGGGTAAGTATTCAATTATAGTTTTCCCTTTTTGCTTCTTCACCTTTGTATTCACAAACCCATTACAAAGCTTTGTTGCCTTATTTAATTAAGCTTTTTGTCTCATGTATAGCTTAATTAAGCTCTCTTATCTGCAATACCACCGCCAAGTTTTCTTTAAACTTGATTATAAAAATCAATGCTAGACTTTTCTTCATTTGTTCTTATGGCAACACCTCATCAAGCTTGTAACTTGTGCAATTGTTAATTAAGCCTTCTGTTTAGTTCTCAGCTTAATTAAACCTTCTCACATGGCCTACAACATTGCCAGAACTTTCATTTTTTTTATATTGCTTTGTGCATTTGTGAGTTCTTGGAATTGCTTTGTTGACATTGATCACCACCAAAGACTTTTGTTCTTTAGCTTTTTTTCATATCTGCACCGCTTCGAATTCTTGCAGCAATATTGGCTTAAAACTTGCTACAGCCTTTGAGTAGTTGAATTTGATTTTTACCCAAGGACAAATGGTCTTGACGCTGTAGCAATTCACCATAATCAAGTTTTGAACTTTGTCTTGCTATTCCACCTCACGGCTTCTACTTTGTTTCTTCTGTTTACAATTGTTTGCACCTCGACATATCGTACCCGAGAACGCAGGCTGGTCATTTTGCTTTTGTCATTCTCGTTGTACTTGTGCAATTTGATGGAACTCTCTTCTGCAAATGCCACCAGCATATCATTCTTGCTCCCTTTTTGTTTGCTTTTTATTTTTTGCTTCGTACTTTGGTCAAATAGAATGCCCTTGGTTCATTGTGAACATGAAGACTTTGCCTTCCATTTGTATTACCAACTGCTGCAATTTCAAGGCTTTCGTTAAATTAACAAAACCTCTTTATTATTTTTTATGTAGGTACAAATCAAGTACAGGAGCTGTGGTGTCACAAATTTCAGAGTTCCAGAAATTGATTCGACGGTGAACCTTCTGTCGTTTTCTCTTAGTTTCTTTGCACCGAAAACAATTTCTTTGTGCTTTGTCAACTCCCATTGCTGCAACTTTAAGGGTTTTAAATTTGACAAACCCTTTTGTGCAGGTACCAGGCGAGGACAGCAGCTGCAGTCAGGACTCTAGAGCTTCAATTTGAAGGTGAGTCTCTGTCTACTTAGACTTTGTTCATATTTTTTGTGTTATTTGAGTTGGTGCTTTAAAGGCAGGTCCCTTTTAATTTGACATGGTGATAGGAGGACTGTTCTGTTTATAGAACATCGGAGACGCTGCTCCGGTATATTCATCGGGACGCTGCCCGGCATGAGTTCATCGGGACGCTGCCCTGCATGAGTTCATCGGGACGCTGCCCGACATGAGTTCATCGGGACGCTGCCTGGCATGAGTTCATCGGGACGCTGCCTGGCATGAGTTCATCGGGTCGCTGCCCGGCATGGTTCATCGGGACGTTGCCCGGCATGGTCATCGGAGGCGCTGCTCCGGCATGGTTCATCGGGACGCTACTCGCATGTTGGCTTTGACATCATTGACACCCGAAGGTGCCGTTGTGAGGAGGGCTGCAACAGAAAAGAGAAGGTGGTGGAGAGCAATGGAATGAGGTCTGAACCTTTTGTCTTCCAAGCTGCTTGCTGCTTTCTCCTTCTTGTATTTTTTCCACGCTGCTGTGCTCCGTTGTCCTCCCTCCTTTTCTTCTTTTCATGTAGTGTTTTTATACTGCACCCGAGATGAGTTTGGCTTGTATACAACACAGAGGGTTTTAGAGTTCAACTTGAAGTGAACTAGTTGGACATTTTATCTCCTTTTCTTTTGACGTGAAGACTGCAACTTCTTTTTCAATTGCTTGTCTAGACTTTGAAACAAGCTAGAAGTCAGCAGCTTAATTGTTTCTTTTGTTTAAAGCTTCACTAGCTGTCAAACTCGCCCGCTATTTTCTTGAGATAAAAGGCTTTTAATATTACATAAATTAAAGCACTCTTATTTTCTTTCAATGACGAAACTTAATGTAATTGGGTATGTATTTTTTCATTTCAACATAGAGCAACTGAGTCCGTAGGAGAATCTTGAACAATCTGATATGCAGCCTTGATATATATCATGTGTGGATATTGGGCATATGTCAGAGTCAGTCAGAGTCGAATGGACTATCACATATGCATCACTATAAATTGCTCTGCTTTTTTTTTTTTTTTTTGGGAGAGAAGTGTAAGATTGATCACACTGCATATGAGCAGAATGAACTAGATATTATATATTGTATATACGGTAGCTTAATGTAAACAAATTATTTTGATTATAAAGTACAACTGCAGTCACTTACATACATATATATATATATATAGACTTAATTTAGTAACCGAATTAAGATAATGTGTAAGTATATCTGTTTTGAATTCAAAATTCAAATGGTATGATCATTTGGACAAATCTGATTAAGACAAACAGTTACTTTGACAATTCCTTGATGGAAGGAACTGTCATGTAACTGCTACTGTCACAACAGCTTATGTATGTGAAGATTTCGTTTTTGATCCCTGCTACAACACAAAAACTCATTCTCTGTAATACCCCGTACCTTAAAGTTTTTACTAGTTACTTTTTACCGTTATTGACCGAAGAGTGACTTTTTCTTTAGCCCGGTAAATTAGGAATCTCCTTGTGAATGTCATACGTAGGTTACGAAGAATCGAGTTCGTGGACACGTAGTTTGTCTAGATTGGAGTTGTTACGGGGAAGTTGTGATTTAATGATTGAAGTTACTATTCATTTTTATTTATTTATTTACTGGTTTCTAAAAGAGTAAAGTGGGTAAATAAGAGGAGAGAGAGAGAGTGAAAAATCGGGACAGAGCCCGACCTCCAGCCCTCCCCTTTTCTTTTCTCTTCTCCTCGGACCGGACCCAAATTCTGGCGAAATCACCGCAGCCAGACCTTGTTGGACTCGTCGCCGGCCATCGAAGCTTCCTCTCTTCATCCTCTTTCATCTCAGCTTGATTTGGCCAGAGGAAGTGGGATTGATGATGAACAGTGGTGATGAACAGTAGCTCGTCGGTTTGCTTGGTTTCAGGTTGATTTTCCGGCCAAACCGTGTGGATTGTTTGTTGTTGCAGGTATAGAAGTTGATGGGTGTGTTGTGGTGATGTTTTGAACTTGTTTAGTTGGCCGAATTTGGTGGTTGATGTGGTGGCGCGTGAAGCCACGTGCTGCTGTGGTGGTGGTGGTGGTGAGGAGGCTGAGCGAGCACCTCCAAAACCCTTAATTTAATTTCTGAGTTATGTTTTAGGCTTGAGGTTGTTTGGTTTGAGATTTCTTGGAAATTTGATGTTTGTTAAGTTGTTTTGATTATTATGGGTTATAAATTGTATGAGTTAAATCTCTTGATTAATTGCTATTAATGATATGCGGAATTGTCTTACTTTGTTGAGGGATTGGAGTTGAGATTGTGAATTGAAAGGAAGATTAAGAAAGAATGTGGAGATTTGGAAAAGGAAATTATGTATATTTTGTGGTTAATTATGATTAAGGATTGAAGTGGAGTTGATTATATTATCGAAACGATCCTTGTGAAGGTTAAAGATTAAGCGAGGGCGTGATTTGTAAGGAAATTCTGTATTCAAGAATATAAATTCCAAATTGAGGAGTGGGATTCTTTTTATTTTTTTTAGAATTTATGAGTAATTCCAGAAGGAATGAGTTTTGATTTTAGATTGTTTCCTCATTATGGTTAATTATATCATGCCCATTTACTATAGGACATACTGAACCCTCGAGTGAGGAGGACACGGGCAGGCAACGGGAATAACTGCGAGACTCACCTGTGAGTGGATTGTTATTTTATTTAAACAATGCATGCAGCATGGTATTAAGTTTTTAAGGATATTATTTGAGAAAATGTGATATCATGAAAGAAATGGATTAAAGAAAAAAGTTGGCAAGGAGGCTATCTTTAGCGCATGCGTATATTACCTAGTTGGATGTCCCTTCTAGGTAATAGTCTGGTTGGCAGCCCCTTCCAGACTACATCCCGGTTGGCAGTCCCTTCCGATGCGTCATCTGTTGGCAGTCCCTTCCAGATGACATGAGGTAGTTAGTTGGCAGTCCCTTCTAACTCCCTGTGGCTAGTTGGCAGTCCCTTCTACCCACCGCCTCCTATTCTGGTTGGCAACCCTTCTGATACGTCATCTGGGTAGCAGTCCCTCCAGATGGCATGAGATGATTAGATAGCAGTCCTTTCTAATCATCAAATGAGTTTTCTTGAAAAGGATTGAGTTGGAATATTATGGAATCTCGCTGCATGTTGGTTTGTTAACAAGAGAAATGGGGAAGCATTCAATTAATCGTTTCATAACTTATTTCAGTTTTGTCCACTCACTCTAACGGATTTTAAATGTTTTCCCTTGGGCCCTTCGTTTTTCAAATGCCCGAATTTCAATTTGCCGAGATCGCGTCCAGGAACTTGAGGCATAGGAACCAGCGCTTCCGTTTTTGACTGTAGGTTAATACTTAACTACCTTGTAGGATATCGGCTTAGTTATGTAGCACTGCTCGACAACCTTTTATTTTGGAGAATGTTAATGCTTGAGAATCTATTATCGTATTGAAGTGAAGGTGGAATTCGTACTTTCTGAATGTAACTTTTACATGTGGAATGTAAATATGGATGTGCATGTGAATAGGAGTTTATTATAAACTTGTCCAGGTTTTGTGAATATTTGGCTTGCCTATTTTAGGGGAGGTTCTGCCTATTTTTCGGCAAAATTCACCTGAAGTGGCCCACAGGCTCGTATCTGAGTTTCGGGGCGAAACTTGGGTCGGGTCCTGTCATTCTCATCTGGTTTGTCCCATCAAGCAAAAGCAGAAATACAGTGTGCATCTAGAGAAGATCGAATGGATTGCAACAACAATCAACCAAGTCAGTTATCATTCGTATCTGTTTATTTACATTTATCTAAACCTGTGCTAGTTTATTGAGTTTTCATGTTTAATTATAGTTGTAATCTTACAATTGGCATCAGAGCAACTATGCTCAAATTTAATTGATGTATACCATTTCATACTGAGATATGTTTTCTGGGACTAGAAAATGAAGATTGATTCATTGAAATCTGCATGAAACATAATACAGATAAAGATGTTATTTGGATAGTAACTTGTTTAGGACTATTTTCGATTCATATAACTGCTACATTTATAACATCGATGATCACAATGCACATTTATAATATATAATGTTACCAAATAGAAAGACTACTGCATATTTCATGTACGTCCATAATGCTGCCACAGTAGCCATGAATATGCTGATTTATGCAATAGATCAAGTAATTTCTTTAGAAATGTGGTCTGCATAATGTTCAATACTATCAAAATAGTTGAAATATGTATACAGATCTACATTCAAGAAAGAAACCATTAAGATAAATCTGAAAGTTCAATACTGTATCTAACTTCCAAAGCAGTTAGAATCTAAATGAGACTTTCAGGTTTAATACATAAATATGTGTGGTAATAAACATTCATGTATCCTTGGAGATAATGTATCACAAATGATATCAACATCTTGAAATGATATATGTTTACTTATCTGTACATATAAATTCATTTAAATGTTTATTCCATGTGAATATAACATTTGGATTAGCGTATATATATCTCTGGTATATGGTTAAACTAGAACATATATATGTGTGAATATAGACACAATGAGTGACTGATTTGAAACTGAACAATTCAGCAATGCATTTTCCAATGAGCATCAATCAAGTTGAATTGCTCAATGGACTGAATTTCAAAAAGTGGAAGGAGACATAGAACCAACCTAGGAATATGGACTTGATCATGTGCTTAGAGAAGATCCACCTACTGAACTAACAGCAACATCTTCAAAGGAGGCCAGGATAGGTACCTGCTATGGCACAAACACAACAGGATGGCACTGATTTGTATGAAAAAGAGCATGACTGATGCTGTCAAAGGAGGTATGCCAGATTCTGAATTTGCCAAAGTGTACTTCAATTCAATTGCTGAGAAATACAAGGTTTCTGACAAGGCTGAGGTTAGCAAACTGATGAATGCACTGACTGGGATGAAATTTACTGGACAAGGAAGCATAAGGGAGTATATTATGAAAGGGATTGATATTGCTGCAAAACTGAAGAGCCTGAACATGAACATTGATGATCCTTTTCTGGTGCAGATGCTACTGAATTCTTTCCCAGATCAATATAGTCACCTGAAGAGCCTCTATAACACACAAAAGAAAAATGGAGTCTTAATGAATTGATTTCCATTTGTTTGCAGGAAGAAGATGAAATGAGCAAAAAGGGAAAAGCAGTGAGCATTAACCACATTGCAAGCCAAAGAATAAGAAAACCTTTGGCAACAAGAACTTAAGCCTAGTTCATCAAATTTTGTTGTGAAGACTGATCTGTACAAAACAAGTTTGTCAAAACAAATGGTCCAATGAAATGTTTCTTCTGCAAGAAAATAGGTCATTTCAAGAAGGACTGTGAGGGTTTTAAAAATTGGCTGAACAGAAAGGTACTTTTTTGTTAAAATCAATTTTCACATTAGAGTCACATGCATCTGTTAGTAATGCATCTTGGTGGTTTGATACCGGGTCACCCATTCATATTGTAATTCCTTGCAGGGATTATCAAGCAAAATAATCCCAAACAAGAATGAAACAAGAGTATGCACTGCAAGTGGCCAAAGGGTGGCAGTTCAAGCTGTAGGAAGTGTTAAATTAGTATTTAGGAATAAGTATGTTCTGGTATTAGAAATTTGTATTGTATT
The DNA here is from genome assembly GCF_002994745.2 of Rosa chinensis. Taxonomy (NCBI): domain Eukaryota; kingdom Viridiplantae; phylum Streptophyta; class Magnoliopsida; order Rosales; family Rosaceae; genus Rosa; species Rosa chinensis. The sequence goes on along the minus strand of NC_037091.1, from coordinate 22,213,942 downwards.
CCCTCAATAAAGAGAAACTAATATTTGGTCTCAATTTGTAATGGATGATGCTTTCAGCTTTTCAAGTAATAATAGGGCTATGTATTTCTATGAAAATTCATCTTGTTTTGGTGATGCTATTTTAATTGATGGCTACTGGCATGTCAATTGCACTAATGCAGCTATTCAAAGTCATCATGTTTTCAATGTGTCAAAAACAGTTGTTGGTGTTAAGAGAAAGAATAAGCAGCATACATCATCTTTTCAAAACAAAGAATGCATGAACTAGTGAAACAAGGAATTTTACCTGCATTAGAGTTTAGTGATTTTGAAACCTGTGTGGATGTTTAAAGGGAAAAATGACAAATTTGAGAAATCTGCATTCCAAAAGATCTGGTTGTTTGCTTCAACTAATCCACACAGATGTTTGTGGTCCATTTCCTGTAAACACCATTTGTGGAAACTCCTATTTTGTGACTTTCATTGATGATTTTTCAAGGTACTGTTTTGTTTATCTAATTTCTGATAAGTCACAAGTGCTAGATTTTCAAGATTTCAAAACTGAAGTAGAAAGACAGACTGAGATACTCATTAAGGTGATAAGGTCAGATCGAGGTGGTTAATAATATGGTAAATATTCTGAGAAATGGCAGCATAAAGGACCTTTTGCTGCATATTTAGAACAATGTGCATTGTTGCTCAATATACCACACCATATACACCACAACAAAATGGTGTTTCTGAAAGAAAAAACAGAACATTGATGAACATGGTTAGAAGTATGTTCACCAGATCAGGTTTACCAAAGTTCTATGGGGAGAAGCACTGAGAACAGCAAACTACATCTGCAATAGGACACCAAGCAAAGCAGTCATCAAAACTCCATTTGAGATTTGTGTGGCTACAAACCAAGTTTGAATCATCTACATGTCTGGGTTGTAAGGCAGAAGCAAGAGTGTATAATGGAGAAATGATAAACTTGAATCCAAGTCAATAAGTGCTTATTTTATTAGCTATCCAGAAAAATCAAAGGATTCAAATTTTATTGCTCTACTAGGCACAATAGTTTTGATGAAATGTTGATCAGAATGCAAGTGTGACAGAAGAGACAAGCTTAGACAAAGAGTACAGTAACATGGATGATTGGTTTATTTTCCAGAAATTGTGCAGACAGGTACTCATGTTATTTATGAAGATATAATTCCATAAACACAAATAGAAAATCAAACTCAAGCAGCCAATGTTGAAGATCAAGTTGATGGTGTTAGTGAAGATCAAAACCATGAAATGCAGAAGTTCCTGTCATGGAAGCAAAACAAGTTAAGAAGATCAGAAAGATCCAGGAAGCCTGCAATATCTAATGATTATCATTTATATTTGACTGCAGTTGAGTTTGATTTGGGGGAAGAAAATGATCCTACATCATTAAAGGAGGCTATGCAATCAGACAACAGTCACAAATGGAAGCTTGCAATGGAGGATGAACTTCACAGCATGTCACAGAATGGTGTTTGGACATTGGTAGACAGAACTGCAGATTTAAAACCTATTGGATGCAAGTGGGTTTATAAAACAAAAGAGATGCAAATGGCAAGGTTGAGAGATTCAAAGCCAGACTTGTAGCAAAAGGGTACAATCAAAAGGAAGGTATAGACTATAATGAGACTTTTTCACCTGTCTCAACTAAGGATGCCTTTAGAGTCATAATGGCCCTAGTTGCACATTACAATTTAGAATTGCATCAAATGGATGTTAAAACTGCATTCTTAAATGGAGACTTACAGGAGGATATCTACATGCTTCAACCAATAGAGATGAAAAGAAGGTTTGCAAGCGTAACAAGTCGATTTATGGACTAAAGCAAGCATCCAGGCAATGATATTTAAAGTTTGATGTTGTGATCTTTGACTTTGGATTTGAAGAAAACAAATTGGATGAATGTGTGTACTGCAAGGTTAGTGGGAGTCATTTCATATTTTAGTATTATATGTAGATGATATCCTATTAGCTAGTAGCAATGTTGGTTGCTAAAAGCCACAAAAGATTTTCTGATGAAGAATTTTGATATGAAAGACACAGGGAAGCTCATTATGTACTTGGGATAGAAATTAGCAGAAATAAAAGTCAATGTATGCTAGGACTGTCACAAAATAATTATATTGACAGATTTTACAAAGATTTGGCTAGAAAATGCAGATCAGGAAATGCACCTATTTCTAAAGGTGATAAGTTGCATAAAGGACAGTGTCCTCAAAATGTATTGGAAAGGAAATGCATGGAAATGTGCCCTATGCTAGGTTGGTTGGAAGCCTTATGTATGCACAAGTTTGCACAAGGCCAGATATAAGCTTTGCAGTAAACATGCTATCCAGATATCAATCAAATGTTGTCATGAACAGTGGTTGCAGGGAAGAAAGTATTGAGATATCTGAAAAGTACCAGAAATCACATGATGGTGTATAAGAGAATAGAAGATCAAGAACTGAAAGTAGAGTGCTACACATATGCTTCATACAAGCAGGACTTAGATGATTTGAAGTCAACATTGGGATACATATTCATGTTTGCTGGAGGAGCAATTTCATGGAAGACTAATAAGCAATCATTGACTACCACTTCAACTTTCCAAGCAGAATACATTGCAATATATGAGGCTACAGCACATGCATTATGGCTCAGAAATTTTATTTCCAAAATGAAGGTTGTGGATTCAATTGAGAGGCCATTGGTTATATACTGTGACAATGCAGCAGCTGTGTTCTTTTCAAAGAACAACAGAAGAATAGCAGGGTCAAGGATATAGATGTAAAGTATTTTCAGTAAGAGAGAGTGTGAGGGATAATGAAATAGAAGTGATGAAGATTGGAACAAAAGAGCAACTTGCAGATCCACTGACAAAAGCATACCAATTCTGTGTTTGTTAATCATGTAGAAAACATGGGAATTTTAGATAGCATTAATGTTTAGAAGTGTAGGTTGCTGTATGTTACCGTTAATAAGTAATGCATTTGATATTAACCATTTCAGTCAGTCATCATTAGTTTCATTCATACATTTGAATGATATCATTATATCAAATACATTGCTGCATGATTAGTGAATGCATACATTAATATGTTGCTGAGATCACATCGCAAACATGCAGATTTGAATAAACTCCATTAGGATCATCTATGCTTGCAATATCGATTTATACATGACAAGCATGATCATACTTGGGGTAATCCATGTAATTATGTTCATCATGATGTGATCATAAGAGACTGATAATTTATCATTATCATGTTCTTTTTGATTCAGCTTGGTGAATAATAATTGATAGGATTTTGAAAACAGATAGTACTTAGATTCAAAGTGCAGAATCCAGTTATAATTTGCTGACAAGCTATACATTATATCATCCTAGTTCAGTGGGAGATTGTAAGATTGATCACACTACATATGAGCAGAATGAACTAGATATTATATATTGTATATACGGTAGCTTAATGAAACAAATTATTTTGATTATAAAGTACAACTGCAGTCACTTACATATATATATATATATAGACTTAATTCAGTAATCGAATTAAGATAATGTGTAAGTATATCTGTTTTGAATTCAAAATTCAAAAGGTATGATCATTTGGACAAATCTGATTAAGACAAACAGTTACTTTGACAGTTCCTTGATGGAAGGAACTGTCATGTAACTGCTGCTGTCACAACAGCTTATGTATGTGAAGATTTCGTTTTGATCCCTGCTAGAACACAAAGAACTCATTCTCATGTGGTTTTGTCCCATCAAGCAAAAGGAGAAATACAGTGTGCATCTAGGAGAAGATCGAATGGATTGCAACAGCAATCAACCAAGTCAGTTATCATTCGTATCTATTTATTTACATTTATCTAAACCTGTGCTAGTTTATTGAGTTTCATGTTTAATTATAGTTGTAATCTTACAAAAAGGAATCCTCATTCACCATGGTTACGAGAACAATGCTATAGATACACTAATATCAGAATGTATGTAAGACAAGTTTCGTTTTTATTTTTTTTACTTTTTTATTTGAAAATATGGGATGAAACTAAAAAGCCTAGAGAGGGATGAATATGATTTTCCTACAGAAACCACAACTTTACTTTAATTCAAAAAAAAAACCCCAACAAGAAACGTTAAAGGATTGAAACACATATATGAATCCTGAATATAGTGGTGTAGATAAAGTGCATAAAAGAAAGTAAACACAATCACATAGCAATCAAGAGACACCAGAATTGTTTGCGCAGTAAAAACCTCAAATGAGGAAAACAACTGCGGGCCTTAACTCTCTAAAGCCCTAGTGAAAACTGATTCACTTAATGGAAAGATACGAGTTCTCTTACAAACAATGAATAGCGCTGACCTCGGCTAACTTACTAGACACACCTAGTAGATTGTCTGATCATATCCTTGTAGATAGGGCTGGACTCGGGTCGGTTTGCAATTTCAAGGACTGAACTCGGAACCGGAACCGACAACTGATTATCGGTTAGGTTTGTTGTTTTTGTATCAAGAACCGAACCGACCATGCTCGGGTCTGTTCCTCGGTTTTTCGGTTCCAAACTCAGCTCGGTTCCATGATCGGTTTCTCGATTTTTTGGTTCCAAACTCAACCCCGTTCCATGATCGGTTTCTTGGTTTTTCGGTTCCAAACTCAGCTCGGTTCCATGATCGGTTTCTCGATTTTTTTGTTCCAAACTCAACCCGGTTCCATGATCGGTTCTCGGTTTTCGGTTCCAAACTCGGTTCCTCGGTTTTTCCATATAGAAACACTGCTTTTTAGCCGTTTCTAGTTTCCAGCTTCTAGTTTTCCTGATTTCCATACGTACATTCAAATGATTCAATATATCACAATCTATTCACTCATTCAAATTCAAAACAGTATCTACAATCTACATATTTAACAATCAACATCAACATAGCAAATTAGCATTTCCTGCAAACTTCCAAACTGTCAAAGCATGAAAGTGATAAAAGCATTAAACTATCAAACAATCAAAACTCTCAAACTGTCAAACACAAACACTCAAGCACTTTCCAGCAATACAACTACAAACTCAAAGTCTGCAAACTGCAGAACTGCAATAATACACATTCCCAGCAATACAACTACAAACTCACAACTCAAGTCTGCAATAATACACATTCCAGTAATACAACTACAAACTCAAAGTTTCACATGCATAAACTGCGAACTCAAAGTCTCACATGCAGCAAATAAAAATAAACAATAAACTGTCCAATTTGAACAATGCAGCTGCATCAATTTGCAGCAAACTAAATACTGAAAGTCTGAAACTGAGCAATTCAAAGTCTCAAACTGAAACAAATAACCTAAAATTGAAATAGTCCATGAATATTTCATCAAAGTGCACAACTGCAAACATATTTCCAGCAAAGCTTCCTCTTCCTCAATGCAACAAGCCAACAATATGCAACAAGCCAACAATGCTTCCAGCCTTCCGTCAATACTAAATCTACACAGAAATTACAAGTATGCAATTAATGGTATTAGGATAAATTTTTTTAAAAAAGAGAACTTCAAATGAAGCAAAATGTTTAGACCTTTATGCAACCTTGATAATTGAGTGAATTGAATCATTTTTTCTGCTTTTTCTTCTTGGTTGTAGGGGCTGAAGCCGAAGCCTCAAAACTCTTAGTTGCTTTGCCACTTGGTGCAGATGCAGATGCAGCAGCAATAGTGTTCTTGCCCTTCTTATCATTCTCTCTATCCTTTTTTCATGGTCTGCACAATGTCAAAACTCAAACAGTAAATCACATAAACTAATTTCTTGTACCATATTCAAAGAGTAAACTAAAAACATCAAAACACATACCAGCTTCAATTTGTTCATATGACTCCATTTCCTCTATAGTTGGAATGTACTCCAACCCCATAATGGTATCAGCCTTCAACCAATTTTGAAGACATATCAGTTTCAACTGTTTTTGGGTTTAAAGAGCTTCTGTATGGATCTATTACCCTTTTCCCAGTGCTGAAACTTGACTCACTTGCAACTGTAGACACTTGTATGGCTAATATATCGCTAGCCAATGATTGCAAGTTGGGATATTTACCTCCATTAAGCTTCAACCAATCCAAAATCTTCCAATCATCATTTTCAGAAGGTTTTTCTATAGGGGTCCAGCAAATATCTATCAACTTCATGTCCCACTACAACATCGTTATTCTGTTCAAGCTGTCTATTCCAGTCTTCTTGCATAATAGCCCTCTTCCCACTAAGAATCCTTGGTCTACTTCTAGTCTTACTAGTAGCTGTGTCACAATACTTGGACCTTTACCCTTAGCCTTGGATGGTCCACTATGTGAACCATTAGACTGCCCATACAAGTCACACAAGTCTACCACAAGCTGCTTTACTTCATCACATTTCTTCTTGATCTCCCAATCACACAAATTCAACATTGTTTCACACAACCAACTAATGTTTCTCAATTTATACCTAGGATCTAAGACCAAAGCAACTAGAAGAGTTGTTCATGTCATCTAAGTTCCCAAATACTTGGAATACTTGGCCTTCATCTTGACTGCCATGTCGTACAAGACTTTGTCTGCTTCACTTGAATCAGGCCCTACCCCAATAGAACTGAGATCTTCAAGCTCTTCTTCAATAGTAACAATATCATGGAATGCCTTGTGTGTGCAGTGGGGGTAAGTGAAGCACTAACATTAAGGGTCACATCGCAGAAGACTTTTAAGAACTTCACAAAAACTGCTGCATTGTCCCAATCTGCATCACTTGGTGGCCCTACCCTTTTTACAGCCACTTTCTTCTTACTCTGATTTTTAGTTTCATCATCATCTTCAACTTCCTCATCTTCAGTAGCTTTTGTACCTTGAATCCTCCTCATCCTTCAATCTGTCAATTCTTTTTTCAACTCCAAAGTTGTGTCCAACATAAGAAAGGTGGAATTCCAACTTGTTGGAACATCTAAGATGCAAATCTTATTGCATTCAATTTTCTCCTGCTCTACACAGCTTTTAAATTCATCTAACCTAGCACCCGAACTTCTAACATATCTCACAACATTCCTTATGCTAGACACTGACCTCTCCATCATATTCAGTCCACTCTCACAATTAGGTGTACAATGTGAGCCAAACATCTCACATGCATAAACTTACCTCCACATATCAGTTTTATGTCCCAATTGCACATTTCTTCCTAACATAATCAATGGCATGCTTGTTGGCAGAGGCATTGTCAACAGAAATTGTTAAAACCTTCTCTATTGACCAATCAATCAAACACTTCTCTAAGATTTTTCCTATGGTTACACCTTGGTGGATTGGAACCACACAAAAAGCAAGCACTCTTTTGTGCATCTGCCATCCCCGATCAATAAAATGGGCAGTAATCACCATGTAGTTTATATTTTGACAAGAAGTCCAAGTGTCTGTTGTCAAACAAACACAATGTGACTTCAATTCCCTCCTCAACTCCTCCTTCTTGGCATCATACATGCCTAGAAAGGTTTTGTCTATGGCTTTCCTACCTGGGACTTTAAACAAGGGTACAGCAACACTGCAAAAATAATTAAATCCCGGTTTTTCAATGAAACTGAATGGTAGCTCATCGACAACTATCATATGAGTTGCAGCTTCCACACAATTATCTTGTGACCAATTCACACTAACCAAAGAACTCTGACCTCTTCTTCCGTCACTAGTCAAAACTTATTGGTCAGATTCTACATTAACTCTACCAGGGTATTTCTTACACACTATCTCAATGTGTTTCCTAAGAGATGATGTACCATTTTCATATGAATTGCATGCTAAATGAGTCGTACAGTACTTACATTGAGCCCTCTTAGTATGGCCAACCACTTTCTCTACTCCATCGACAGTCTCAACTAAAGGATGATCCTCCTTCGTGAAGTGATCTTAGACATCCGACCTCTGCTTGCCTTTCTTCTTCTCTCCACTTTTTCTCTTGGCAGCAAAGCTCCGAGCAGTAGAAGCTTTTGTTGGTTTACTGGAAGTTGGAACAGTGTTGTTGGCTGCTTGTTGAGACGCTTCAGGGTTGGTGCTTGCAACCACAATTTCATTGCAAGCGGCTGGTTCAGAATTGGAAGCAGATGGGTCAGAGGAGCTAGCAGATGCTTCGGACATGGAATTAGATCTCCAACTCTAAGGCAATAAGCAAGAAGCAATCTATAAGAAAAACTCAAAGGGTTGTTAAGAGTATGAACTATGTTAACAGTTAAAAAAAAAAAGGCTGAACCAATGAAGTTGGGGTCTGCCGCTTTAATTGAAATATACAAAGTCTTATTAAGTCAAAAGGCACCTCCAAATGTCTTCCAAAATACGGGTAAAATAATTTTGCGACTCAGATCCACGAAAGTAGGTCAAGATTTCCTGCCAATCCGTAGGATTCTGGAAAAGAATGATAAAGATTAAGAAACGAAAATGCCAAAGTGATATCTTTATTAGGGAAGGGAATAATTGAAAATAAGGATGTTACATTGAAACGGCGTAAATTGAAATTGCTTCCATCTCAAAACAACCAAACGAGAAGTTTCGCTTTGCCAAAAATGTGCTATGGTACGAACCTGTGCAATTTTGGATGCAGTAGTAACATCAATACATAGTTTCCCTGCAGATTAATCGATCAGGTGAGATAATAAAAATAGCTTATAAATAAGTTTGTGTTCAACAAAAGATAATTTGATCCAATAATTGCATGAGTATCCAATAATTCGAAATAGCAGCCTTATGCATACCAGTCCTATAAATGAAACTATGAAAGCAAAGATGAAGCTATACTAGCACCACACACATAGAGAATAACTGAGTCGAATACAAATTCAAGAGATTTGAAGAAACCCATGCCACAACAGAAAAGTAAAAGTAAAAAGATTCCTCCTTTAATTCCAAAGTCCAGATTTTTCAAATGAATTCAATTCAAGGCTTCAAGCAGAAGTATTGCATTATCAATTATTATTTACTACCAACAGTTTATTATTTAACAATAATCCAAGCACTTCTGAATGCAGAAATGGAATACTAAAACATGCATATTGATCGATCAACAATATCCATGGATTTTGGAGCTTACCAACGGGAAGAAATCGCAGGCTGAAGTCGCTGAACTACGCTCAGTCACTCACTGCAGGATAGGATTCAAACGAAGAGGAAAAGTAGTCAGATTTCACGGATCTATTATAAACGAAGAAGAAATTGCAGAGCGATGAGAGTAGAATGAAAAAATGAAAGCTTACACAAATCGAAGGAGACTGAGAGAGTGAGACTTTGAGGGAGGTCGCATCGCTCGTCTGGGTTTTGATCTTCTATTACTCATATTATCTTCTCCTAATCGAGACGAGGACAAGCAACAGGACTACGTGCACATGGGAGGCTGGAGACACGCCGTGATTGTTTGGTGAGGCCGATCCTTATCCATAGTTTTATTGGATCACCGAAACCTATCGGATACCAGACCCTGCTCAACAATCCAAGCCTGCGGTATTAACGCACTGTGTGTTTCTGTAATTCGTAGTTTCTGTTTCAGGGAAGAGTCGAAGAGAGTTTGAGGGATGGGACAGAGAGAGCGAGAGTTTGAGGGAAGACTCGAAGAGATAACATTTTATGGTTTGATCGAATGGATAGGAGATTATGAGATAAGATGGAAGGCTCTGATCGCATTTGGAAGGCTAAGTGTGTGCCTGATCACATGAGAAAGGGTCTATTTTACAGAAATAAGCTCACCACTAATGTCCACTTATACACTAACATCTGTATTTCGGTTCCAAGGAGGTTTTAAAAACAATGACAGGAACCGAATCGATAATATGTCTCTAGGGACCGAACAGAAAAAAATGTGTATACATATGTCGTAGAACATAACCGAATCGAGACTTTCAGTGCGGTTCCTTCAGTTTTACGGTTCCAAATCCCAGCCCTACTCGTAGATCTTCACCACCTTTGAACTGTCTTCACTGATTGATAGGTGCTGACCTCGACCTTTTACCTTGCAAGCACATCAACGACTCCAACTAACCTCGAGAATACTTTGATGTGCAGAGTGTAAAAGAACGATGAATGATGAAAGTGTTTGACTCAGTGATCTACTTAAGCATGGAACAAGTAGTTTATAGAATCGAATTTGAAGCACAAGGTTTCTCACAAACAAATTAAAAACGTTTGACTTGATGACTGCACAAATTCTTATTCGCTCAGAATGTCACAAAAAAATGCCTTTCTTGCTGTATATATATTTCTTACTCATCCTGAAATCTTGGACAATAAAGACTCCAAAACCTAATTGACTTCTAATATGGAAGGGATAATTCCTAAAAAGATATTCAACAAGTAAACATGATTTTTCCTTAATAAAAACGATAAGACTTAACTGACCAAATCATGTAGAAAAATATCATTTTAAGACTTAACCAATGAATGCGCATAAGACATGAAAAAGAAGAAACAAAATCCAACGACTTGACCTGACAAGTATTGCAGAACGGATTGCAATCCCAGAATGCATGTAAGTTGACCTTTATGAATGCAAATGCATATACTCTTACCTAAAGTACATCGAAGAGTCAGCTGAAGCATCGCACGACCATATAATATATCACTTCTAGTTTACACTTGATGACTCTAGCAGACCTATGACTCTTGTTTTGTACTAGGAATGCCAAAACCTTTACTTATATATATATATATATTTTTTTTTTTTTTTGATACCCAGAAATTCCCCTAACCTGCTTCGTTGACCAGGCTCAAATTGGGCATTGAACACTACAATCTTTAGGTGACAGCAAACTCTAACAAATAGCAAGGTAGTATCGAGAGGGGGTTCAAACCCCATATTACATAGGGAGCAAACCATGGGCCTTTCCATTCCTAATAACCTGTCATTGGCGTAACAAGTTTGTAGTTTGAATAAGGTAAAGAGGAGAAACAGAACAGGAGAAACTCAAGCATTACATGCATTCCTCCTCAAAGTGAGATGGAAGTTCTAGCTTGCTAACTAGTAATTAGGTTCCGATTTGTGTGCCCATAGAGTAAAAGAAACAATTAGAAGTACTAAAGCAACATTTGAAAAAACATATCTGCCCCGACGCATTTAGGCCATCATAGCATCATGCATACTAGAATATTTCCTTGCAGCTATAGCACCAAGAATGGCAGCACCCAATAGCACAGGCTCACTCTCCTTTGGAAGAATAATAGGGCAACCTAAACCAAGCACTCAATGCATATTTCAAGTTTATGCACATGTTTAAAGAAAAGAGTGAACTTGTGCTGGTGTACTTAAAAGATAATACCCTTTGTTTAGTTTGCAACATCCATGTCCAGAGTGGATGTGCCAGCAATGTACTTACATAAGTATTTGCCAAGCATAATTAGCTATAATGGAGCCATGCTCATGCTACTGCCAATAGTACCAACTACCGCCAACGGTGTGACCTACGGAAACACCGCCAAGCAGGCTACCGCTTGAGCCCCGGCTCACCCTCAGATCACCTCGGACACGCCACCCGCTGCCCAAGATGACACCAGAAGCTCCAGTAAGCTGAGAATTGAGGCATATCAGTCCCACATCGAAAACATGAGAGAAGTCAGCTCCTTCTCCACCTATAAAAGGTCCTCTCCTTTCTTCTAATTGATTACGCAATAACTTGTTTACATACTGTTATTATGCCAACATACAATCGACAAACTTAGGCATCAGAGAAGAGAAGACCGCCCAACGCGGTCTCCCCTCTGACGCTCTTTGTATGTCACTTGGCAGATAGCAGAAGTCATCTGTACGTTCAAGCAGTGGTCCGCCCATTGGATCAGCACTAAACAAAGACTTGGGCTACTGCCCAAATCTGAAACATTAACAAGCAACGGGTTTATATTTTTTTATCTTTTTGAAGAATAATAAGCAAATACAGCCAGTTCACTCACTGAATAGAAATAACCAATAGCAAACCATTGTAGTTAAAGAAAGATAGTCCAGCAATATGCTTAATGTAAAAGCTGTTTGTTCTAATGTTTCATACAAATGGAGATAAAGAGAGGCATATTAGAAAAGAATAAGCAGATGAAAAACACATGATACAAACAAAGACCAAGAAACAGGGGCATGGATAAGTGTGTGTGTGTGTGTGTGTGTGTGTGTGTGTGTGTGT